>NC_141272.1:17675455-19068183 GCF_054856545.1 Hippocampus guttulatus
TGACAATCGATTTTTAACTTATTGAATCATGGCATATAGTTGAGTGAATCGATTTTTTTGCACGTCCCTACTATTTTGCCAACTAGTATATTCTATTTTAGCTGCCCCTCCTTGGAATTTTCTAATCTATTTTTTTCTCCTAACGTTACCATACCTTAATGTACAATGTTAACACCTTTATGAGTCCATCTGATGCATTATCATCATCATCATCTTTGGTGCTTTACTTTGAATGAGAGGGATTTGATTTATCGGGAACCAAGTGGCCAGTCAGCTTTTCTACCACCAGTCTGAGCAAATTTTCTCAGGGAAACCCTGATATGGATTCTGACAGAAACCTGTCATGTTACTACAACTTCCTGATATTGTTGTTTTACATTAATTTATTTTCATATTTTGTTGCATATTTTGCTTTTGCTTTCCTAGATGAAACTTCAAATATGAACCTTTTTCCTACTCCATGTTGCACAAGTCCCTTTAATGAAAGATTTGACAAAAAAAAAAAAAGTCAACAGCAGAGCAAATCCCCATCATGAGAAATCCCCAACAGCACTTCTAATAATCGGACAATAGGGTGCCACAGTAACGATGTTGGGAATCACTGTTAGCAATGTGACATGTCCACCATCTCTGTGGAATTTTCTTAAAAAATAATTAATACAAATGAATAATTATGATAATAAATGGAATGAGCACTTCAAATCAATTTTCCTCAACTCTAAATATATTTTGAACACCGCATGAAACTTCACCATAACTTCGTTTGTATAACTGGAGTTCATACCATTATATTATAGACATGATCCTAAGGCCAAACAAAAAAAGATGGTGTGTTTCCGGTAACGTGAAATTTCAGCATAGGGTCGGTAGGCCGGACAAAGTTTTTTTTCCATCAAAAATGTAAACAAAATAACCATAAAACATAAAACAAGAAGACATTGAACCCGCCGCTCCGCCGCCACATATTTAGTTTTCTCCCCGCTCCGGACTCGGGGGGGGGGGGGGGGGGGGGGGGGGGCGGGGCGCGCCGCCGCCTCCGCCGACGTCCTCGGTGTTTACTCGGCCTGTGGTGTTCATCAAATAGTTCGCCGATTTTTTTCGATACATCAATGGATGCTATTTTCTTAACATTACGGTGCGAGCATGCAACTGTAACACAGAAAACGCGGTTTAAACTGTCGTCGCAGATCGCGGCCGCCGCCATGTTTCAATGTTGTTGACAGACGACAGGGCAAACGACGCACGCGCTCAACTTGAATATCGCGAAAGTTTGCACCGATGTAAACCCTCTACACAAAAATGTAGAGGGTTGTTTGAAAAAAATGCAGACCGTAAAGTTTTTTTTCAACGTAGAAATTCTCGGTCGGTCGGGTTACCGGAAACGTACTACTTTTTTTTTCTACGCCTAATATAGACCCGTCATACACAGGATTAAGGTTTTTTTTTTAAAATAAGCAATTCTCAGATTAGCATTGCAAGTTGTACAAAGCCAATTCCAATAAAATTGGGAGGTTGTGTTAAATAAAACCAAAATACAATGATTTGCAAATCATGTGCAATCTATATTTAATTGTATACACTTCAAAGACAAAATACAGTATTGACTGCTCAAATTTTTATATACACCATTATTTTAATGGTAAGGACCACTTGGGAATAGATTTTCTTCCATGAACTGGACACTCCTGTTAAGTGCTACCAAATGTTCAAAATCCATTTTTTATGTCAGCAAAAGCATTCTAATTAGTATCCTTCTAGTATTTTGGTGAATTTACACAAGGAAGGTGTTTAGCTATTATTAAACTGCTTTTAAAAAGGAGCCATATCATGCTAAATCAACCTTTTTTTTTTTTAAAAACCTTTGTGTTAAAATGCTAATTCCTCTCCAAAAACGACTCAAAAATGTTTTCATCCATCCATCTTGGAGCATTCCTGCTCTGCCCTCTAAGCACAAGGTCCTCCCAATCCAAGAAAACGACAGCCCTCACTTTTCTACATCACAGAATGAAGAGCCAGCCCCGTACCATCCCTGCAGATTAACCAGACGCCCACTTTTTTTGAGCAACCAGCGGGACACCGTCAAGCATATCTGGGAAAGGCGCAAAGAGAGGTCACTTTGGCTGACTGGAGCTTGACTGCTCTAGAATTTTTTCACCTATGCGTGTAAGCGTGGACGTGTCCAGTGACAGCGTGTTCAGAGTGGCCTCCCTTCTCCAGCTGGAGCTTTGCTCTTTCGAATTTTTTTTTTTTTTTTACGTAAACACATGCCCACTTTCTACAAGCAGACAATGGGATTCCCGACAAGTTATCAGGGAAAAGAGGCACTATGAGCAGCTAGCTACCTTGGCCTAAGTGCTACCGGCGACAGAACATTCAGCAGCTGTTTATCTGTATGTCACTTCTAAGAGGAATGCCTGGTGAACCTTGGCCAGTACAAAAGTGGATTTGCCCGGTGCAATTACCAAACTGATAGCAAAATGATAAGATTATCATGAATGCACTAACATTAGCTTCATTGTCAAATACGATACGTCAGATGCATTTTTGTTGTATAAAAAATAAACTTAAGGCTTACACTCATGCGGGTAGTGACCGCGCAGATGCCACTGTGGCAATGCCATGTGCAGTTTGCCTTTACACTCTGGCGCAACCCACATACGTTCTAAAAATGTTATGCAGTTTCACTCCAAGTTGGAGAATTGGCTCGGACACTACAAGAGGCAGTTTCTTTTGCATTTTGTGGGCAATTATAGTCACCGTTTTTACTTTGCCCAACAAGGAACAAAGCGGCAACAATAGAGACAAATGCAAAGTCTGTACCTGAAGGACACAATGACACCGTTGACTACAATCATCTTGCAAGGTGTTCTTGCTAAGAACTTCTGTTGTGCAGGATGAAATCCAGACTTTCCGTTGGAAAAACAAACAAGCCACTTTACAGTCCTTTGTTTCATGTTTGATGGAACCCTTGAACGGGTGAACATCTGGGTTGTCAGTGAGACGCAGGAGCACTCAGCTGTACCCATCCACACATTCTTGAGGGTCATTATCCCATTTCTACAAAGTGGACATGAGGGCAGAGTTGTGGAATAGCAGAGTCAGGTGGAGTAGCATGCAGTTAGTAGAGAGTGCATTCGAACTAGTAGTGATGAGAAGAAAGAATTAACCCATGAGGAGTGCTTTTGGGGAATAAAATCTTCCACGCAAAAGTAAGGAGCAGCCAGTAAAGAGGCACCGTGTGCATGAACATCGTCTGCCTCATGCAAAACCCACACCGCAGCGAAGGTGCCTTCGCAAAGCCAAGTGAAGTGAAACCAGAATGCGGTGTAAGACATGTCTGCCCTTGTATCAGGGCACGTGCTTCATTTTGCATCACACACAGAAATATGCATAAGTTGCAGGGTGAAGGGGACACACACATGCACATACAGAAAATTGCAGGGTGGAGGCAACGCGCATACACACAAACATGCACGTAAAGTGCACTTCCATGTACACACACTCACTGAACTCATTGTTTCACTTCTGTTGTTTTGGAGAAGGAAAGTTTTATTTAAATGTTTGAGATGTCCATCCATCCATTTTCCAATTCACTTATCCTCGCACGGGTCGCGGGGCGTGCTGGAGCCTATCCCAGCTGTCTTCGGGCAGGAGGCAGGGGACACCCTGAACCAGTTGCCAGCCAATTGCAGGGCACAGAGACGAACCACCAACCGCGCACACACTCACACCTCGGGACAATTGACAGTGCTCAATCAGCCTGCCATGCATGTTTTTGAGATGTGGGAGGAAACCAGAGTACCCGGAAAAAACCCACGCAAGCACAGGGAGAACATGCAAACTTCGCACAGGAGGTCCAGAGCCGGAATCGAACGCTTGTACCTCTGCACTGTGAGACTGACGTGCTAACCAGTCAACCAATGATCCGCTGGGATGTCACAAGACGTACGAATGAAATTGCTTAAAAAGAAGGATGAGGACGGCAGGAGGACCAAGTCGCGGAAGGAGAACGGACCAGCAGAATACGGTAAAGTGCCAATCTCTTATTTTTGCTGGTTTTATATTATCCCCCCCCCCCCCAAAAAAGTACAGATAATAACATTCATAAAGCGCGAGATCTGAGGGTTTTGGGGCCATTTCACATTCCATAATGAAGAAAAAAAAAAGTGTAACAAATGTGGAACCGTCAAGCATGAGAACATCACAAACACATTTTTAGAGACATCTCCAGAATGTACATCCCGAGATGTTCTCCAAGACAAATGCTGCCATTGCTAACGTGAGTGTTCAGTGTCACAGGTGCCTCATTTGAGGCAAGAGAAAGTAAAATGAGACGTATGTGAGATTCTCAAATCTTTGAGCAATAAACATTTCCTCTGGGAATGGCTGATGTTTGCCGATTGTTTTTACATTTTGCATTCGAACCATTTACAGCAGTTGTCCAACGTTAAAACTGGTCTCATTTTTTATTACACATAAATCTATACCATAACTTCATCTTTTTAAATATACACTACTCACAAATGGTTTGGGATATGTGGCTTTCAGGTGAAATCCAGGAAAATGTAAAAAGGTTCACACTACAGTGATATATCATGAGAGTACGACATTTGAGTAGAAGGACGCACTGGTGATTTCCTCATCTCAAACAGTTTTTGAAACAAAGTTAACAATGGTGGGTACACCACAACACTAAGTTTCACTGTCTCAGTAACTTGTCATGTGCCCTTGAGCATCAATTACAGCTCGACGATGACGTCTCATGCTGTTCGCAAGTCAACTGATTGTCTGCTGAGGCATTGCATACCACTCTTCTTGAAAGGCAGCCCTCAGGTCATTGAGGTTCTGGAGTGTAGAGTTTCGAGCCTCTACACAGCGACTCAGCTGATCCTACAATTTTTCAAGAGGATTCAGGTCTGTAGAAGGTTCAGGCCATTCCATTTTAAGTACAGCAGGCTCCAACAGCCCTTCCCTGATGATGCAACCTCAATGTGCTGGAGCATTGTCATCCATGAAGATGAAATTAGGCCCGTGTTGCTCATGTTAGGGCACAATCACTGGATGAATAACATTATTCTGGTAGTAGTGGCTTGCTACTGGACCAGTCAAACTGTAGGGCAGTTCTGTACGGACTGGACGCACATGCCCACACTGTAACACCGCCACCACCAAAAGCATGTTTGGTGACAACAGTAGCTAATGTATAGAAGCTCTCCTTGACGTCCCCAATATCATTGCCGGCCATCATTTCTACTCAACGTGAAGCGACTTTCAGCTGAGAACAGCACCGAGGCCCACTGGTCCCTCGTCCAACGTAATTGTTCTCTGGCCCATGCAAGATGATGACAACTATACCTGGTGGTGTGGTCAGGGACTCTTGCAGGTCATTGAGCATGCAGACCACAGTAATGCAAAAGGATTCAAAAGGTCGGATGTGACACTCGGGTGCCTCTCACAACGCTGAACTGTGCCCGAGTTGAGTTGCATTCATCATCTGGTTTCTCAAGACATTGTTCATAATCATCAGCATGGGATGTGGCCAAAGGGCATCCAGTTCTACAGCTGTCTGTGACTTTTCCAGTCTCTTGGTATCTCTGTTGCAACCTCCTGATGACACTTTGTGACACTAAGCTCAGTGACCACTGAGAACGTCCTATTTGAAGCATCACAATGGCAAGGTACTGTTGATCCATTGTTCGGTGACGTCTTGGTCTCATGATGTGAAAATGTGAACAGCATGATGAGGACAATTGTTTAAACACCAGCTCTAATTGAACAAGGATATTTATTGGTCGATTCAAGGATCAAACAATTGCTGTGAATTTTGCCGTTAAACTCCTCGTTAGGGGACAGCAACTTCTGTAAAAAGTACTGAAATATTTAACAGTTGGACATGTGCCCTCAAAAGCTTAGAGATGGTCACATTAAGTTAATCTGTAATGATTTGAAGGCATTTTAGGCTTGTCCTGAAATTTTATCTGAAAGCCAAATATCTCTTAACCTTTTGTGAGTAGTGCATATCATGAAATTTGTTGAAAATGTATTGGCCGGTCATTCAAAACAAAGCAAATGTTAATTTTTACAAGCAAGGCTCTGATGTGTAATGCAAGTTGCGCAAGAAATGGACCTGGATGTCACTATTTCCACACAAGCTAAAGTCAAAGTTTATGCAAATAAATAAGACAAAAACAGCGTAGCATAAATCAAACAAATAAGTCAAATGTGCCACACTCAACTACTGGGAACACAAACCCACATGAATGTCCTTTTAACTACATCATTTAAATGCATTGCATTGACCATCATTCTGGGAACTGAATTGGACATTATAACAATCTTATCAAGCATTTGCTTGTGACCGTTACATAGATCTAGCTATCGTTAATCCCCGCCCCCCCCCCCACCCAAGTCATCTACAAATGTAATGAATCAATTATGCATACTTAATAGAAACCTTAAAACATTTTAGATCACTGAAACAAAAAGGTCCACCTCTTCAAACATCAGTATTCTGCAGAGATCACATCCAGAATGTCAGTCTTGTAATTAAATATCACTATTAACTGTACATATGTCATATGTCAACCTCGCACCGTAAGAGTGACCGTGTAACCTAAAACTAAGGAACTTGTGCTACTCATTACATATTGAAATCAGTTAAATCAAGTGTCAGCCATTGCATTTCAAGTCGACTTGAGGCTGCTCATAAAGTACAGCATTGTTTTGCATTTTGTACAATATTTAGAGAGCACTTTCACAACAGCTGCAGCTATAACAAAGCCTCTTACTGAACATAAAACATTTTGTTTGTTTTGTCTTGCAATCATTCAAAATATTCAATTCTCTCTCTGGTACATTACTGTAGAAGAGGCAATAAAGCTTCTTGATTAAATCGTGATGAACTGTTGCCACTTTGGATTTAACCTGATAATATGTGCGTTTTGTATTCAAGTGATGCCAATTAAGGTGCTGTTACATTATGAAGCTTACTTTTAACATTCAAAACAAGGAGAGAAAATTCCAACCCGAATGAATTCCCTGTAGCTAATACAATGATACTGTTAGTGCTAACCACACGGAAGAAAGTCACACTAACCTCTAACGTCACTGTTGCTATCATACCGTTGGCTTCGTATGCAATACCAGTTTGACGTTTGATCTGACAAATAGTCGTGCATAGTTCCAGAGTTTTGTTTCTTCTTAGCATTTATTTGGGGGATTTTAACAAGTAGTTAAGGGAGTTAGCTAGCCAACCAGAGCGTGAAACGGACAGACACGGACGTCTTTCCCCTTGAAAGGATACAAGAAAGGGCAAGCCATGAATGAAACCTCCAACCATTTATTCTTCTGATTCGAGCTTGAGAGTCGTTTGAAATGTCAAATATACCACAACAATACGATCGTTAACTGTTTGAAAAAAGTAGGCAGACTACGGATATTACAAAGTTCAGACCATTTACCCGAATGTCAAAATACTCGGCGAACGAGTCATGTTCACAACGTTGCAAAACATTTTGGTTGGCGTTTTAGTAGACGAATTTACGTGCAAATCAATAAATATGTTACGGTGACCAGGGTTTAAGAAAAATCCGATGCTGATCGCTGTGACCGAATGCTAACTGACGCTGCTGGGAATAAAGCATGGCTCGTTGGGAGGCCGCAGTGTTTGACATACATTACGTTTATAGCCAAGCGTCGTAATTATGTTGAGAAAAAAAAACGATCAAATTACTGAAGTCGAATTAACGATAACGTTGCGTCAATGTCAGTACAACAAGTACAAATACTAAAGTGCTTTATTTTCGGCCCAAAAACTCTAACCGTGGTTTCATAAAACCGTCACAAAACCTCCGTGTCCAAGGACACAATTTCATCGAGCGTTAGCCCAATACAATTATATTATTCACTCGACCGTAACACTATGAAATACAATAAAATGTCCTAATATTAACTTGAGGACATTTCAAACAGCGCTCCTCGACCGAACGGGCCCCAGACCTTGACATTAGCTTGCTAACCGGCCTGCCGAAAACGAAAGCAGTTTGTTTTTTAAATGCTATTGGCAACGTATGTTTCATTGCCACACATTAGCTCCTGTTATTATTCCGTGAATTAACAACAGAGAGGGCGAATATGCCCATGGTATGTAGATCACAAGAAGGACGGTGGCTAACTTCAATATGCAAGTTTAATAAAGGTTGGAAGATGACGCAAGTTGCTCAATGACACAGACTGAGTAACGCCACTGCAGGAATGCATACTATCAACATGAAGATCGTATTTTTAAAAAACAACAAACAAAAACACTCTTCTGTTGCATCGCACTCCTGCAGAACTGACCTAGCCACGCGGAGTGAACATGCAGTTAACTTAGAAGCTAACCTAATTGGAGCCACAAATGTCTCAATGTGAATTATCTATTTCACTTACGGTTTTTTAAGGCCCTTGATGTCGCCACGGTGAGACCAACGCGATGTAAACCTCGATTTCAAAAAATTGTCCCAGTATAAAGTCAGTCTTCTTCCCCACGTGTTGTCAAAGTAGCAGGCTGAGAAAAAAAAATACCCTCAGTAACAGCTGCTCAAATCTCGCGATGTCTATGTGTAACCAGTCATTAGTGGTGCGTGAGTTGTAGTCTCGCGGTAATTGAGGTTGTGGCAATGGCAACATTGCTCACAGCCGTGTATAATTTTATATTATATATAATTTTTAAAATATGTAAATAAAATATAGAGCGTTGAGTTGGAAATCCAAATATGCAAAGAAACTATTTACAATAAATTGTATAAAATTCTAAAGCATATAAATAAAGATAATACCGTTTCAGAAACAAATAGCTTGAATTAGACATTGCTCCACTTTCAGCTCCGTGTCAAGGTCAGATCTGTAAAACACTAACGATAACGATGTAAAACTAACGATCCTAATGAAACAATATTTCATATAAAGACTATAATAATATGAACAGTAAAGACTGTCAGTTTCAAATAAGTTAAAGATGGCTCTTGTTGCACTCACAGTTGCAGACAGTTTTACCTGGAGTGGCAAGGCGGAGGCAGGAGGTTCAGTTGGGAAGGCGGAGGTTATAACCCCCCATACGGACACAAATGCACGAGCACGCAGGCGCGCGCGCACACACACGCACGCACGCGCACGCGCACGCACACACACTCACACACGCGCGCACACAGTTCTCACAATTCTCAACTGGGGGTTCCACAAATTATTATTTTGCTCGTCGACGAGTCACCGATAGTAGTTGCAAATTGTCGACAAATTGCCAATCGGATCACAGCATATTGCTCTAGCAAGCAGCTGCTCTTATACAACCAATGACCATCATTACCTTACAGCCCTAATTCTTTAAGGTACAGTATATAAAAATAAATAAGTAATACAATTAAGATGAGTGTACAATAGCTTTGAATGAACTTTGCAATTTGTATCAGCATTCCTGAAATGTTTAGAAATGATGGTACAAATTACAAACCAACAACAACTTTAGCATGGGAAGGTACACTTTTTTTTCAGCATTGAAACAATATGAACTGATTTTTTATTGTTGTCATGCGATGAAGAGGTTCTGAAGAACGCCATGTTCAGATTCTTGAATTGACGAGTTTGTTTACGCACCAAGTATGGCACTGAGCGAGGGAGAAAGAGAGAGAGATGCTCTTGTCATGTCACAACGTCCATATAGTGTTTGCTTTGCTGTAATGTTTCCTGCAAACCTTTAGAATGTATTGTTTTCAAAATCTTGTTTCGTATAGAGGCAGACAACATGCCCCGACGTCAGCCTGATAGCACTGCTGCATCGCCTCAATAAATCCCCAATTTCTGAAAACATTATCGCTAACTACAATTTCACGTAGGTTGTCAAATTTGACAGACTATTTGAACATATTAAACATAGAGTAGCGCAACCACTGATATAATATTGCTTGCCTTGTGGTCAAGATGCATTAGAATTTTTCCTTAATTGGTGGCCCTGATGGGAGCAACCATTTCTCCTTGATAGGAGGAGGAGGCAGTCGAAGTGGGATTAAATTCAAAACACTTTTTTACACACACTATGGAGACAATATTTTAATATTTTATTTTTGATATATTAATTGTCAAAATAGTGGTGGCAACTTGGGGGTCAGGGCATTTGGTAAAGGTGGCAGTTGCCACCCTTGCCACCCTTTAAAATCACCTTTGGTCACTCAGTCTATTTAAAGGATGAAAAATAGCCACCGTGAGCTGTGAACCTTCGAAGTAATTTTTTGCAGCTCCGAGACACAAAGAGCTACAATGTTGTCTTTTCAGCAGATATTTTATTTTCCAAACTCCCAAAAAATACAAGCATGTCTGTCTCCCACACCGTGCCGCCGCTGCTCGAGGAGTGAATTTGTGATACCTTTCAATTGCACTAGAAAAAACTGTGGAATGCAACAAAACAGAAGATCCAGCAAAGAATTCACAAAATAAATTCCATTGGGGTGTTTGTGAACCCATAGCAAGGCAATCATTATTTTAACATCGACATGAAGACAATTCTGAACCAGTCCAGTCTCCCACAAATTAAAGGTCAACTCCAAGGTGCATCAGTGTCAGACCACACCATCTTGTTGTTTGACTCAATGTGAATCTCCACAGGATATAATGAAATCTCAAGACTATCAAGGTATTCTAAAGAGAAACGTGCTGCCCACTGTCAAAACGCTTTGTCTCAGGTCATGGTCATGGGTCTTGTGACAGGTTAATGACGCAAAATAGATAAGAACACCCAAGAATAGCTCAGAGCAAAACAATGTACTGTTCTAAAGTGTCCTTCTATTTGGTCTGATGTAAATCATATTCCCTCATGACAAGAAAAGTAGAGGCGAACATCTGACAAACACCTAACAAAACATTTGCGACTTTGAACGATCCAGGATGAGAATGCAACATTCATTACCTTCACAAACAACTGGAAATGTTCGCAGCTCAGTGAGATCAGGCCGTGATGGTACAGTGTGAAGAATTTAGTGGTTTCTAGTGGTGAACTAATACATAGTGTGCAATGACCTAAACTTGAAGCATGTGCACGTACACGTGCACTACGGTGCCTCAGAGAAAACACTTAGTAAGCTTACCACCAATTTCTGAATGTCTTAAGCAGAGGTGCAAGCAAAATGTCATCTCAAACGACTTCCCAAATTCCTTCAAATGACAGGGTAAGTGCATGGAATTTATCACACATGCTGCAGTTAGTATTTTCTTAAGTACACCCTGCTTCTCCTGCCTCCCTGCTTTTTTGGGTCCACTACCATCAACAACATGACAAGATGCCCAGTTTCTCCGAAGCTTTTTTTTTTTACTAGCAACACAACTATTAACATTAGTTATCAATAATTCGGGGTATATTAAATGGATTACCATTTCGACAAATAATTTAAAATAAGTCCATTTGCAGATGACATCTCAATATTGATAAAGCTTAGATTATTGGTGGACAAAATTCTCAACACCATCTCAAGATTTTCGAAAGTGTCCACATTATCACTGAACATTGAAAATTTTGAATTATTCCCTCTTCATGCAACCAGTGACATATCTGTTGATTCAAATGAGGTTAAATCGGAAGTAAAATACTTAGAAATAACAATATCATCCATCCATTTTCTGATCCGCTTTATCCTCACAAGGTTCGCGGGGCATGCTGGAGCCTGTCCCAGATGTCTTCGGGCAGAAGGTGGGGGACACCCTGGTTGCCAGCCAATCGCAGGGCACATAGAGACGAACTACGATCCGCACTCACACCTAGGGACAATTTCGAGTGTTCAATCAGCCTGCCATGCATGCTTTTGGAATGTGGGCAGAAACTGGAGTACCCGGAGAAAACCCACGCAGGCACAGGGAGAACATGCAAACTCCACAAAGGAAGGCCGGAGCCGGAATCGAACCCATGAACTCTGCACAGTGAGGTCGACACGCTAACCACTTGAACACCGGGTCACCATAACAATATCCAAAAAATGCAATTAGAAGAGATAAATATTGTTGAACTTTGATGGGACATGAAGTCACTTAGTCGCTGGTTAACCTGACTATTTTTGGCAGAATTAAGGTATCAATAGGGAAAGTTATTCTCAATCTGATTTTCCGCTGTCACTCTCTGTATACACCATCCGGAAATATTCAAAGGAAAGCTGAGGAAATTTCAGAGGAAAGATTCGAATTTGAGGTCGAGAACTGTCGCTTCTGTCGATATCGCTGTATTTTATAATATTTAAAAAATTGTATTTGATTTTTGACAAAAAAAAACATGCGAAACACTGAAGCCGCAAAATTTGAAAAGTAGCGAGTTATCACTGCGTATTGCGTGTGCGTGCAGTATGAGTGTGTGTATATCTATCTATCTATCTATCTATACATGTGTAGTATGGAGTGTGCGATATGGCTAACATGTAA
Source organism: Hippocampus guttulatus (assembly GCF_054856545.1). Taxonomy (NCBI): domain Eukaryota; kingdom Metazoa; phylum Chordata; class Actinopteri; order Syngnathiformes; family Syngnathidae; genus Hippocampus; species Hippocampus guttulatus. The sequence continues at coordinate 17,687,891 of NC_141272.1, forward strand.
TCTTTCAAGAAGTGTTTATTGTGTTTGTCTTAACTGTATCAACATGTGTGTTATGTACCAATTTGTCAATTCACAACCTTCGTCAGGATAAGCGGTTTATTTATTGTGGAGGGATGTGTTGTATGGCTTCGAACGGGGAAAAAAAACAGTTCACCACTCCCGCCATACGTGACGATGGCTGTGCATTTTTACAAAAGTACTTCTAGTTTATCTATTGGTAAGTTTGGAATTATAGATATGGTCACTTAATGTCCTAAAACACAATATATGTGGACCGTCCGTATATACTTGAGTGCAAACACGGAAGTGGGTTTCTTGCGTGTGCTGTCGCGTCAGCAGCAGCTGCTTGTGTCCCTCTGTCCTCTCGCCCTCCGCAAGAAGATTGTCATCTGCTCGTTTTAACTGCCTATCTGCCATATATGGGAGGCACGGGGTGGACTAGTTGTCCCCCTTGCCATGCAGCACAGAGGTACAGGGTTCGATTTCGGACCCGGCTTTCCTGTGTGGAGTTTCCATGTTGTCCCCGTGCCTGCGTGGGTTTTCTGCGGGCCCTGCAGTTTCCTCCCACATTCCAAAAACATGCACCATAGGTTGATTGAACGCTCTAAATTGTCTCAATTACGATTGTGTGCAAGAATGGTTATTTTTCTATGTGTGCTTTGAGATTGATTGGCAACCGGTTCAGAGTGTACCCTGCCTATTTCCCGAAGACAGCTGGGATAGGCTTCGACAGGCCGGGACCCTCGTGAGGTCGCCATTGTGGAGTGACGTCACAACGAAGTCGGTTGGTCCACTCTGCGTCCTTTTCCTGACTTTTCAACTCAGACCTTATTGTTCAAAGCGGCGTTCTTGTGCACCTTTCCTAATCGGAAATCGGGAAGATAATAATCCATAAAGGTTGGGAATCACTCTGCTAGACGCGCACCCCCCCTCCCCAAAAAAGCTTTCCAGTACTGTACTGTACTAGATATTAGGGATTTTACAATGCAAAAACACCAGAAGAGGGTGTTGCTAGTATTGCTATGGAAACTGTGCTGACGTGGACGAAATACCGCCCACTCTTAAGCTCCCCCCAGCCCTCGCCGGATGAAAATAGCTTGATACATTGCAGTCTACGGTTGGAAGCCATTATAATTCACACTGTGATTTCCACGGCAAAGCTTCAAAGAGTTTTATTAGACACGGTTGTACCAGTTGTATTGTCGCATTTAAAAGAGTAGTTAAGTAGAGAAACGAAGTAATCAAGGGTTTTACGACGACTGCATTTTCTACCCAGGTTTTGAGGCGCGGAGGGATCTGACGATAGCAGAAGCTGAAGGGGGGGAGAAGTCGTCTACATCCGCAGGCATCGATTTCCCACTTTAATTAATCTTGGTTTTACCGTCGGTGCTTGGCTTTTCTTCTTGGTCTCTGCCCTCATTTAGATGGCAAGCTTCCCAGACTCTATAAACGAAAATGATATAGGTAAGTACAACTGTCAACGTGTACCCTTTTCTTCTCTGTGGGCTCGGGCAGGGACCGACGAGTAAAGGCCTTCCCTACGACTCATCTGTTGTTGAAAATCGAAACAATTTACAATATAAGACCGGTTGTGCTGTAATTGCTTTAAAAGTGCATATAGAAAGCTGCGTTGAAATTAATGACTTAGTTGGTTTAATGGATTTTAATTTTGAGTCTCCGCGCTGCAGGTCCTACCTCCTTCGTGTCGGGAATGTGTGTCCACAGGATGTATGGGTTAAATTTACTTTGATCAGCACGGCAACGGTGTGATTTTTAATTTTTTCTTTTTAATCATTAAACCGAATGAAATTATTAAGGTACAACGGACAAACTTTGCATCGGACGTGCCCCCCCCCCCCCCCCCCCCCACCAGCGTCGGGAGTCATATGCTTGCCTCGCTCGTGCTTGTTTCATGGTAGGCGTTCCACTATATGACTCAGAAAACAATAATGTCCATTCAAACTGAAACCTAGTATAACTCTGAACAGGGTGGTTAGTTGAAAACTATACTATTACTACTACTGCTAATCTAATCAAAATTTTAAATGAATGGTTTTCTCTTTTTATTATTAACCCCCTTCTTGTCCAATAGCTCATATTTTTGTGGGGCCCTAATCATTCTGAGAATTATTTTTGCGCTTCACGAACCACAGTGAAGCGCAAAAATAGTGATTCAGTGATTCAATTCCCACGTCAAACTGAACTGCTTGTTCACAACTCCAGACAGACTGCAGGATATTGCAAACACAGTAAAATAAAAGAAAAAGCTACAGGGCAGTAATTTGAAACCCTGACGCGAAGGAAAAAAAGCAGTACAGTACCTCTGGGGCGACCGTTCTAACCATTTAGCTTCGTGCTGGCACATTCGTAAAACGCGCAGAATTTGTACTTGTAGTTATCTCGTAATTCATGGCAAAATTGGCTTAAATACAAATAAATAAATACAATTTGTCCTCATTCACACTGGCTCAATGTATTACCATATGACACATACACTGAACACTTATACACTTACAGTTATAATTTACACGTTGTTGTACATTTATTATCTCATCAAACAAATTAAACTTTTTTGGGGCATGAAACATGGAATAAACATGACTATTGCTTTCATCACCAAGGACTGAGGAGCGTGAAGGATGAGTTTTGGGCATTAATTAAACTCTTTGATGCTTATGAAATCTGCCTCTGATACTTGAAGTTAGCAAATTCTTGAATCTACTTCAACCCGGGAGAATGTTGGCTTATTTGGACAGTCGGAAAGCGGCACACGTGTTGTAATATTTTTAGCAAGATATGATGGAGGAGTTTTTGGTATTTTTCCCCACAAATTGTTTGTGTGTCCAATATCAAAAGCATTGGTGTTTATTGGCTGACTAAAGCCAACAGTTTACACCGTTTCAACATTGCATATCAAAGTTGACTCTGCTTATAGTTTACAGTAAATATGTAAGGGTGGGGCACTGATGACGGTGTCACAGAGATAGTTACAGATAACATAAAACTTGTTTTCATTGCAGAACCGGTTTAGTTGTCCTTTTTTTTTGAGATTTGGTAACCCTTGACCCTACACTCCCCATTTATTCATTTCACTAGAAGCACCACAAACTATTTGTCCATGTTTTACACATCCATCTCACGAGATGAACTTTCATTTGACATTGTTGTCATTTAATGTTTAACACGTTTGCACATTTACTGTACAGAAAGGCGGCATCTTGATGATAGGAATTCCTGACCTTTGAGCAGAGAAAACAAATGTTCAAGAAAGCAACTCACCCCCTATTTTTTTTATTTTTATTTTTTTACAGGTAAGGCGAAGTTCATTGGTGAACTCCTGGTGCCTGTTGCTCCCTTTGATCAGAAGTCTGGGCATGAAGCTTGGACTGTAGCGTTTGCACCCAATGGTTCTTACTTCGCTTGGTCTCAGGGGCATCGCATTGTCAGGCTCATTCCGTGGTCAAAATGTCTGACCAATTTGTAAGTATCATCTTAAATATTTCTTGGATGATAATTTTGTAGTATTTTTTCGTCATTTTTTTCAATAGGAAAAAAAAAATCTGGGTTTCTCAACTTTGAGACTTTACATCATAATGTTGTAATTCAAAGTGGTTCATTGCCCAGATCCAATGCATGTCAAAGTGATTTGTGATACTGTATTCCTAAAATAGGTTTCTGGAATGTATCTATCTAATTGATCGTACAACTTGGATCTGTTCATAAGGCACGGTGACCAAAAGCCTCAGTTTCTGCCTTAGATAAGCATACCAAAGTGTGATGCCGCCATCAGCACTTTGTATACGTCTGCCATTTTCAATGTTGGGGAAAATTCTGACAAAGCAGAATGCTCCTTCAAGATTTGTATGGCGAAAGGATTAATAGTCATAAGACACAAATGAAGAGAGAGCTGAAAGTACAATGTGTCTCTACATTTAATTAAGCATGTCAGAGAACTAAGTATAATAAATGGTTATCTTAACTGTGGTGTGTGCCTTTTGTCTCATTGAATAGTTCATGTTATGCAATTGTTTCTTTTTCAGTTCAGTGGGCCAGGATGGAGAAGGCACTAACGCGTTAAGTCCCCGACGCTCTTCCCGTCAGAACAGTGATGGAGGCCAGTATATACAGACAGCCGGCGATCCCAGAGAGCACACCATTGACTGCGGCGACATCGTCTGGGGTTTGGCTTTTGGCTCATCTGTGCCTGAGAAGCAGAGCCGTTGTGTTAACATCGAATGGCACCGGTTTAAATTTGGCCAGGACCAATTGCTACTGGCAACTGGCCTCAACAACGGTCGCATCAAAATCTGGGATGTTTACACTGGTGAGCATACTTGAAAATCAACATTTTGCACTGCAGAAATTCCCTTTGCGTGTAATTTGTCAAGGCTGAAGCCAGAGCAAATTAATAATTGTTGTGTTTCTCCCTTGGCTGAGATCTTTGATACACATGCATCCTACAAGCGGCTGTCCATGTGCCAGTCGAGATTTCCATTAATTCTTTGGTTTGATGGCATTTTGCAGGTAAACTGTTGCTGAATCTCATGGATCATTCTGATGTAGTGCGAGACTTGACCTTTGCTCCTGATGGAAGCCTCATGTTGGTTTCAGCATCCAGAGATAAGACCCTCCGTGTGTGGGACCTCAAAGATGATGGTGTGTTTTGATCTGATATTTCAGCTATGTCCTTTCTTCCAATTTATTTACACAGACCAAAAATATGACTTATTTTTCTGACACCTTTTTAGCAGGGTCCCTATGTGGTCTTAAAAAGTCTTAAAAGCATTGAATTTGTTTTTGGAAAGTTTTATGGCAGACCGGCGATCGACTGGTTAGCACGTCGGCCTCACAGTGCAGGTCGTGGGTTTGATTCCGGGTCCGGCCTTCCCGTGTGGAGTTGGCATGTTCTCCCTGTGCCTGAGTGGGTTTTCTCCGGGTACTCCGGTTTCCTCCCACATTCCACAAAGATGCGTGGCAGGTTAATGGAACATTCTAAATCACAGGTGTCAAAGTCAAGGCCCGGGGGCCAGATCTGGCCCGCCACATCATTTTATGTGACCCGCGAAACCAAATCAAACATGTGAAATTACAGGATGCCTGCAAATCTGTAAAAAAATAAATAAATAAATAAAAAAAATCTACCAAAATTCATATTCTCATACATAATAAATAAGAGAGATATTGTAAGCATATTCTTGTTGCCAAACCCCTCATTATAATAACTTAAACACAAGTTGAAAATAACGTTATGCTTCACTTCTTTATGTGGTTTCAGTCATAACGGCCCTCTAAGGGAAACGTTAACTAAAACGTGGCCCGTGACAAAATGGGGTTGACACTCCTGCTCTAAATTGTCCCAAGTTGTGAATGTGAGCGTGGATGGTTGTTTGTCTCCCTGCGATTGGCTGGCAACCAGTTTAGGCCCCCCCCCCCCACCTACTGCCCGAAGACAGCTGGGATAGGCTCCAGCAGGCCCCGCAACCCCTGTGAGGATAAGCGGATCCGAAAATGGATGGATGGATGGAAGTTTTGAAAAAGTCTTGAATTTTGATATGTGGGTCTTAAATTTTGTGCAGGATGTAGACCTGTCACGATAATTACTTTACTGTACTTATCGCTTAATGAGAAAACAAAAACAACTCCAGTGTTCGTCAAACGACTGAGACTTTATTTTTTTACACCCCTGCTTGGCTAGAGTAGACTACTCAATATTCTGTATTCTTAAGTCCTGCACATATTCCACACTTGCATGTTCGAGAAATACATTGAACCTAAATTGACGGATTTAGTTTTTTTGTTGCTGATATTACCTTGAAATAGGTATAGGTTTAAAAAAACAAAAAGTTAGGTTTGCATGTGTCCCATTGGTTGATAGGCACGCACAACTCTTTCTAATTCATTGAGTCACAGTTGTGTATAATAGCCCTAATTCTAGCCAAGATGACGATACGAATGGTTGTTCCGGTTAACTGCCGTCTTCTTCGGTGCTCTTTTTGTACTATTTCACTGATTGTTTATGCACAATCGCTTCTGTGAACGTTCACCTACCAGGAACTAAAGCTGGCACAGAATACCTATTTCAAGTGCCACAATTGAAAGTGAGAGACTAAGTCTGTATCTCTCCAACGCACGATCTGTGGTGCTTAGAGGGATTGCTGTGGAGAGATTGCAGCTCGCTTGAAATCACAGTGTTCACATAAACAAATGAGTCTTGAGAGTAAATGGGGTTTTGTTGATAATGTGACTTGTTTGTTTAGGTAACATGGTGAAAGTTTTGCGGGGTCACCAGAATTGGGTCTACTGCAGCGCCTTTTCCCCTGACTCGTCCATCCTGTGCTCTGTCGGCACAGGCAAAGCAGTATGTAAACACGTTCCTCCTAATTCACCTTGAATCGATTTGCTAGCTCATTGTTGTGCTATTGCTTGTGACTAGCCATGCTCAATGAACCTAGAAATGGAATGATATTCAACCCATCGCAGTATTGCTCGCCTACACTCACACTAAAAGCGAGTTTGCTCTGTGTCCTCAGTGAAAGTGACCTGCATCTAGATTTTGTTTGGTTTTGTCTACAGTGGGGAAAAGGCCTTTGGTGTACTGAATTTTGCAAAACTCACAACTAACTGTTTGACCACACATCTACGTACATCTAATTAAGTGTTCACTGAAGTGACAAAAAAAACCCCCAAAGAAACACTCAACGAGTTAGATTTATTAAATGTATGTGATTTTAAACAAACCAACAAGCATTTTAGTTTTTAAAGGAAATTCTGTCATTTGTGACTGATTTGCCTTGCAGACAAAATCTGTTCTCTATATACAACATCCTAACTTTCCATCCTTAAAACATGTCATAGTTTATAGACTCCTAGTGGACACCATAAACAGATATTTTCAAATTTTCATGAAATTGATCAAACAGTATTTGACATGTAGTTGGTAGTAGCTTTGACAGGCTATGTGTCCCCCTACAGTGTGTGTCTTGCTCTCCCTGTCACAGGTGGTGGCAGAGCTCAGTGTGTGATTGGTTTTGAGGGGAGCGCCGCGCTGACATTTTGAGCAGCCGGTGTAAACCGCGGATGCACATTGCCCAAAGGCCTGCCAGGGGCAACTTGGCACCTGACCCGCAAGGTCATTCTGTACGTAGGTGCTGCTCCGTGTCTGTCTACCTCTGCTGTTGCAGTTCCTATTTATTTTTTTATTAATTTCATCTAAAAACTATCATTAAACTGGTCATGAATTATTCCCCCTCTCCCCACCCCTTTACACCACTGCCTTTTTCCCAAATTCTTCCCATTCCCTTAACTCAGAATAGTTCGTTCACCATCTATCTACACATATTAGATTCTGCTTTGTCATTTGGCTCTTATGTTTTTCCAGTGGACTTCCATGTCATGTATGTAGCCTGCCCTCTCTGTTAGATGCCGCCAGGGTTGTTGCAGATGCTACTGTGACATTCTTGTAGACGAATAGAAAAAATATTGAGAGTCATGTAAAAGAAATGAGTCTTCCTCCACACAAAGACCATTTACATACAATTTTAGTTTCATTACTGCCTCTTGGAGACTCTCATAGAAATTCATTAAACCCAACAATTGCCTTCCTTAAATTACTGATAATTCATGAGTTAAATCTTGTAAAATTAATTTGGGATTTATTTCTGCAAGAAACCTGTCCCAAGCATTGACAGTATTAGCTGTTCACAAGCCACTCTTTCACGCAAACGATGCAAACAAGCTGAGGGTTGAAATTGCATATTCAAAATGTTATCAGGCGTTTCACCGAAGCCCACTTATACTGATTAATGCAGGTCATAGCGTTAGGTTTTTTAAAATCTTTTTTTATGTGCGAGTGTGTGCATGGCTGTGTGGGTGCTTATGTATACTTTGCCAGAGGTGTCAACCCTTTGGCCATAAAATATTCTTTTCTCTTGCAGTATCTGTCTCTCTTCGTAGGCTTCCGCCGGAGGTGCGAGCCTATTGTAAACAGAGAGAACTAAAACTGAAAGGGGAAACCAGTGGAGTAACATTATGTTACCTTAAGTTACTACTTGTTTTATTTTCTCTTTTTTTTTTTTTTTGTTAACAGTATATGAGTAATTATGTAATCATATCCATCTTATTGACTAATGATGTAAGCAGTGTATGTAGTTAAAGGATTTTGTAGTTTGATACAGCTGAGAATATGTTTCAAATGTTAATTATGTTGTAGTCAGCCAAAATGTGATTGAATATTTCATAGAATTGTCATATTTTGAGACATAGCCTTGCTTTTTGTGTAGCATGTGCACTTTTGTTTGCTTTGAATTATTTATCCCAGTAATATGTCCATTGACACAGAGCATCACCTAATTGTCTTTAATGTAATTGTTAAGCACTTTTTGTGCAGACAGTAATGGTAGACCTTTGATAGTACAACTAAACAATTTGCATCATTCCATGGATTTTAACAGACCTTTCTTCACTTTGCAGGTGTTCTTGTGGAACATGGATAAATACACGTTAATCCGGAAGTTGGAGGGCCACCACAATGACGTGGTGTCTTGTGAGTTTTCACCAGATGGGGCGCTGTTGGCCACTGCCTCCTATGACACGCGGGTCATTGTCTGGGATCCCCACAAGGCCATGATCCTTCTCGAGCTGGGGTAAGACCTTCTTCATTCCCAATTCTTCAATAGTTTACTTTTCACCCGTAACTCTGTGTGGGTTTGTGTGCAAGCGCATGTGCGTATGTGTGTGAGCATGCTGTAACCAAACTAGAAATTTCGAAAGTTATGACCCAATAAGTGAGTGAATAAACATGTAGAGTGGAGATAAAAAGTCAACACACACCTGTTGAAATGTCATTTTTTTATTTGGTGGTGTGAAACGATGAGACCAAGATAAATAATTTAAAAACTTTTTTGCCCCCCTTTTATGCGGAATATAATTCATACAACTTAAATTGGAAAAACATACCTCTTTGGGCAAAATTAAAAAAAAAAATGTTACAGCACCCAAGGGGCTGTACGGACTTCAGAATCATGGAAAAGTTAGGGAAATAGCATTTTCCAGTTTTTTCAAAAGTTGTTTAAGAGCTAGCCAGGTTGCCAGAAGATTTGTATGTGGCAAGAAAAAAATGTGCACACATGGACAAAGTTGTTTGTACCCTCATTCATATACAGTTGGATAATTAGAAACTACAACAAATGTATCAATATTAATGAAATAACGCTAGACTTTGAACTATTTGTTTTATTCTGTTCATCAAACCAAATGGATGTTTTTTCCAGCCACCGCTTTCCTCCGCCATCACCCATTTTTGCTGGAGGGTCAAATGACCGCTGGGTGCGCTCTGTGAGCTTCTGCCCCGACGGCCGCCACATCGCCAGCATTACTGATGACAGGTAAGAGATTTGTCTCCTTTACCTCATTGACTCTTGAAAGAACAGCCGTGGCCACTGCAAGTGACCTTCGGAGTCTCTGGTTTCTATGCTGGGGTCATACTGGGTCCGTCTCCTGGCTCACTTTGGATGGCTGGGCTTTGTCAGCTATGCACGACGCTTCTTGGATCGGAAGCCTCGTGTTGAGCCCGCTGTGGTGGTCTTAAACATGTAACTGGAAGAGCCTCTTCAGCGGGCTGTGCTGTGCCCTTGCCCTAAGAGTGATGTGACTGATGACCTAATTGATCCGGCACGCACCGTTTGTTCCTCCATCTGTCATTTCAGAGCTCTTGGACTCTGTGTTTTTATACTGTCACTACTGCGACCTTCTGTGCGTTTGCCCAGCTTTTTGTTTCTTCTGGGGGGGACTTCCAAGGGAGCTGCCCTTTCCAAACAGTGCTTGTCTCGCTGGATTGTGGATACCATTCATCAGTCTTTTCCTGCGCCAGACTGCCCCTTGGCATTGGCAGGGCTTCATCCTACCAGGTGTGTTGCAACATCTTGGACTGCTGTGTCGCGAGTGCTGTTGCTTCCTGGTCGTCGCCTAGCATTCTCTCTGGATTTTATAGTGTGGATGTTGCCACTCTGCTTCTGCCCGGTGTGGTTTTTGGCTCTTTGGAGGCCTCAGTGAGGTTTGGATCTGGGATTCCTTGTGACTTTGTTGGTATTTAAGCATTTCGTGCTTTAGGCACTTCCCCAGGCGGTCTGGAGGGATGTCATAGAATGACATTTACAGATCTATGGTTCTATGAGTCGCGAACTCAAAATCCTTGTGTTCTCAGAGACTATCTTCGCGGCGGCTTTTATAAATGGCCTGGGTCACCTGGGGTTCACTAATGACGTTTGTTTGTATGTATTCTCGCCCCTGGTAGCCATTGGGGACTCGCAGAACACTTGTTGTGTACATAACCCTGCTTTCAGTGTCCTCTTTGCTTATTGGAGCAGAAATATTCCATGTCTCGGTTAATGTTTTATCAGCAGCTTTGCTTTCTTGGCCAGAGTTTCAGAACGTTTCCTACGTGGGGTGAATAAAAGCCAAGTTGTAGTCAAAAATGACTTAGTTGAACATTGTGCTATGTAATGATGTTTGTTCAAGGATCATGGCTTATCTCAGCATAAATATGATTCAGATAAATATGTGTCCTAAATCAGTGCTTCTGTGTGGTACCAGTACAACTAGTGATACGTAAACTCACTTCTAGTGCTACTTGAAAAGAATCACTGCCCAAGTACAGTTTAGTTGTTTTTACATTTTTCGTACACCTTTTCTATCTTGAGGTGCAATGTTGAAACTATGCAGAATGTCACAGTGACTTTCAGTCGTACTATTTTCTTGAACACTGTGACCTATTGCTGTATTTTAATGTTGATAATCTTGGTCGTACTCGGAGGACTCAGTGTTGTTTTAGGTAGTACTTGGTGTCAAAGGTCTGAGAACAGCTGTACTATACTCAGCATTTTCAGCGTCTCCTTAGAAAAACAACCCTGCAGTTCAAGTATGACGCAGCATGGCACAGCAAGAGTAAACAAACCGAGAACTGTAGGATTCTGACTGTCCGTCTAATCAATAACGCTTTTGTCTGCACTCTTTCCTCGACTAATAGGCTTCCCGTGTGCATGTAATCAGCAATGCATTGCAGAAAAGCTCCACTGTTTGCCGTTTATTAAAATCTGGAGTCATTCCTCTTGACGAAGTGCACAGAGTAGCTACAGTATGTGGCTTTGTTCGGATGAGTCACATGGCTGTCACCACGAGGCTGTTTATCAAGCTTACTGCAGGCTGACCAAGCATTGAACTTTTGTTTTGGAGCGAAGCGTGAGATCGACAGGCGGATCGGTGCTGCGTCAGCTCTCAATTATTTGTCGATCTACGTCCCAACCCTCACCTATGGTCACGAGTTATGGGTCGTGACCGAAAGAACAAGATCCCGGATACAAGCGGCCAAAATGACTTTTCTCCTCAGGGTGTCTGGGCTCTCCCTTAGAGATAAGGTGAGAAGCTCGGCCATCCGGGAGGGGCTCAGAGTCGAGCCGCTTCTCCTCCACGTCGAGGGGGGCCAGATGAGAAGGCTCAGGCATCTGATTAGGATGTCGTTCCGGGCATGCCCCACCGGCAGGAAGCTCCGGGGACGACCCAAGACACGCTGGAGAGACTATGTCTCCCAGCTGGCCTGGGAACGCCTCAAGATACCCCGGGAAGAGCTGGAACAAATGGCTGGGGAGAGGGAAGTCTGGGCTTCCCTGCTAAACCTGTTGTCCCGTCACCTGACCTTGGATAAGCGGTAGAAAATGGATGGATGAATGGGAAGCATAAGGGAATTCCCAAAGATGATCCATGGAAGAACGCCACACTTTTTGTCCTGTAGCAGGACACCGGACATGATACGTTTCCGTTTGCAAGAGATCTAGAAAGTACAATTATGGATAATCGACCAACAAGGTGCAGTCCATACCCTTGTTACTTATAGTCTGGATTTGATCTTAAGTATTACATGTTTTTTATTTGATTACGGAGGTCGCTGTTTGAAAGTGCTCTATAAATACAGTTGAGTTGAGTCGCGATGAAATCTATGCAAGTGAAGGAAATGATCAAGAGAGAGTCCTCATTTTATGAGGCGTTCCGTTACTACGGCAGGAGTCAGACACGGGCATGGTCTATCATTAACCTTCACTGCAGAAGCTGTAAAGCCATAGTTAGAGGAAATGTGTGAGTGTGAGTCAAACACTTCTAGGCCATAAATATATAACAACAAACGTGGCAACTAAGCTTGCCATGTGACAGTGTGCAGTGTTTTTAGGCAGCTCGACCCAGTACTTCATTTCTAAAAAGAAGGGAGGACTGGTGAGCTCAATAACAAAATTGCAGAAGAACATAAAAGGCAACTAAAGTGCATGATGGCAGACTCATTTCCTTAATGATGAAAAGAATAAGCTCCCATTATCAAGAAACGTTAAGAAAATATTTTGGTGGTAAAAAGTTATTGTCGATACCTCTGGACAAAGATTGATCGTTGAAGTTACTGTATCACTGATGGTCCGTTTTTGTGTTTGTGTGTGTGTGTGTGTGCTTGCCATGTATTGTTTAACAAACAAGCATTATATCAATCTGTACGGTGAAACCCCCACATGGTGTGACACCCACAGAATTGCATAGTTGCATTTTTTCCTCCAGTATTTTACATTATTTCTTTATGTATTTTTGTTTTTCAAGCACACACACACACACACACACACACATTTCCCCGGATATTCGTGGAAAACTCAGATTGAATGTTTAAGAGTTTTCCACCCAATGCATTTCAATGGGTGTTTTTATTTTTGAGGGGGAAAAATGTAATTCCAAAGTCATATTTTTTATTTGTTTTTAGGGGTCACACACTGACACATGATCGGGGGTGCAGGGCTGTCTCTGCCATGTCACATGCACGGCGGACTACATCATCCGCAAGGGAAAAGCTTGCAGTTTACCTGCCAATTTCATACACAGACCCCAGCGAGTCCCATTTCTGTTTCCGCAAACACGGCACACTTCGGTGTACCCCGCTTGGGACGCCCTGATTTTGATGCAAAAAGGAAGGATGTTGCGAGGACTAGCCGGGAAAAGATTATTTCCATGCCCAATGGCACAACCCCCTTCCTTCACCCCCCATTATGCCCAATTCAGTGTGTGCAAAGTCTCGGAAAAAACAAAACTCCAGTGCGCACATTGAAACTTACGGAAGAGGATTAGGGCCAATGAAGAAAGAAAAAATAAGGTTGGCAAGATTCTCACTTTAATCTCAGAATTCTGACTTTAAAGTGAGAATTCTGAGATTAAAGTGAGAATCTTGCCAACCTTATTTTTTCTTTCTTCATTGGCCCTAATCCTCTTCCGTAGAAACTGCACTTTGAGCTCAACTCGCACTCAGCGCGAAAATAGGGCCTCCTCTGTGCATGTGTTGGAACAACATCAGTTATGGTTTAGATAACCTGACAGTGGTTTCGTCCCTCTCTTTACTCAGACTGGTCCGTTTCTGGAGTATTGAAGAAAGAGCTCCCCAGGCCATCGCCTCTCTCGCTAATGGCCTTTGCTGTGCCTTCTCTCCTGAAGGAAGTGTCCTTGCTGCTGGGTAAGTTGTTGACGTTTAGGAGCAGTCGTGCCTGCTTTTGACATGTTACAATGTTGATGTCTTCATTTAATATCTTCTTTTTGGTTGCAACTGTCAAACGATTCCATGTGATTTGTAGAACCTGTGACGGCGGCGTGCACTTTTGGGAGTGCCCTCGTAGCACTGCCAGCCTGCAGCACATGTGCCGGATGGCTCTCAGGCGAGTGATGACCACGCAGCAGGTGGAGTCGCTGGCCATTCCCATGCCGCTCCGTGACTACCTGTCCTACAAAGTCATCTGATTCTCCTCGAGCATCCGTCGGTGTGCGCACGGCACGCCAGAAAGCTGACAACAAAACACGTCGTCTCTGTATTTATTTTCAGAGAAGTCTGTAAGATTTGTGAACGTTGAGAAGATCATAATTCCATTTGAATAACGTCATCTCAAATTCCCAGCACATAGTCCCAGATTAGGATGTTATTTTGTATATATTTATTTTTGTAATGGCTTATTGTACAATGAATGGTGTGCTGGAACCAGTGCGCCATCAACGCCTGTGAGGTCAACTTCTTTCTTGTGCTTTTTTTCTCCTGTGTCAATCATCAGCTTTTAAACTCAACTATCAAGTTTTCCGCTTCTCTTTCTGCCTCGGGCTCACTTGAACAGTCTTCATCTTTTCCTCTGCCTTGAAATGGCTTTTGCACTTAGTACAAGGGGCTTTGCCGTGATGCGTGGTTTAAATGTCTTTGCTGTTTGCACATAGGTGAGAACAAGTTGGAACATATGGTGAACTTAAACCTCTTTCACAATGGCATCTGAACTATTTTGTTTTCCTCTGGCCTTTTCCTGCACTTTCCTCGCCGTGTAAAGCGTATCAGACACCAAACACTGCCAGCCACGACAAAAGTGTAAAGTTTAACACCCACGACTGACTGTCTGCATCCCTTTGTGTCAGTAGTTGCTGATTTCAGGCAATAATTCAGAAAGCAGAATTCCATGCCATGTCGTGAGTCATTGTGAAGAGACAGGCAGAACAGTCCCGGTTCTGCAATTATTCCTCTGATGTGCTACTTTGGCTGGAATGCTAATAGCAGGGTTTTTTTGTTCATGTCCCCGGAAATATTCTAAATTCAGTATTTACTGTTTTCTTTAAAGTCTTAATTGCACAACGTGTCCAGTCCCCACCTTTTCTCTACAACTGCTTTACCAACAACAAAATGTGGGTGTACATTTTACCCAGTTGCGGTACTTTTTCTCAATGCAGTTAATCGCCTCCCGTCTTTTGTCTAAATGACAATTTCACCAAACTGATATGTTCAACTAAGTGTAGCACATTCACCCTCAAGAGTGACTTTCTTCTGCTAAAACAAACCTGCATGTTTTTCTGCCCGCCCAGTGTTTAATGACCTCTAATGAAAACAAAACACCTCTTAAGCTTCGCTGCAAACTTGTGTAAAAGCTTCATACCCAAGAAAATGTGGTATGAGATGTACATACAGTATTGGTAAACCTATCAACTTAATCTTCATTTTGTTTTTGTTTTTGTTTTTCCCCCCTCGAGAAACGTGAAAGTATAAACAACTAAATGTCTCTGTTCTACAGTTTGATTTTGGGACCGTAGCACTAAATGCAACGGTTCTATGCCAATATGAAACGAGCGCGAATTATGGAAGTACATTATTGAATTCATGATTGCAGTCTCATGAGATCCCAGTTTGCTTTATTAGAAATATGCACAAGCCACAGTAATGCTTTCAGATGCTCAATTTGTCACTTTCAGTTTGTGCTGTTATGTCTATGTGAGGACAGGACGTGAAAGAAGGGAAAGTGAGCACTATGTTCGAGTTTTTGTGTCAATGTGAGCAAATCAGTGCAGAGCAGCTGTCAGATTCTTCTGAGCAATAAGTTCTCAGCAACTGAAGGTTGCGTTACCCAACATTGAAGTACTTTTGAACTAAGAACGAAAAGAGGTCTGAAGTTCCATGCAGTATGAATTGCTTAAGGTATCAACTGAATGTAAGCTCCTGCCATTTTAAGGAAGTGTTTTTGTAGTTTCAATAAAGGCTTTTTGACAATATTTTATCGGCCTCGTTTTTGTAGTGCAGCGACTCGAATAGTAAAAGTTACTTTGAAAGTCCTACTTGGTGTGATGTTTGCTCTGTAAGACTGCTTTACTGTCATACGATTGGCAAGCAGCGCAGGGTGGAACCTGCCTCAGCTGGGACACTATTACAACACACGTTTACCTCTGCATCACAGGATCACAAGACACCTTTTGCGGAAGGGGGCCCACCACAGGTTGGTAAGGCCATCCTGCAATCGAGAAGATGAAGTTAAGACGGCCTATACCAAGATTGTGAGTCTATATTTAACATTACAGTACAACACTGCCAATGAGCTGTGAGGACTTCATTTCAAATAAAAATCTTAAATCACAAATGCATTGACAGCAATGCTTTGGATTTAAAATAGTGATGTAAAATAATCCCTCTGCTAACTAACATGCAGCCGGTTCACATGGATACCGAGTCAAGTGCTGAGTCTGTCATGAGTGTTTGGCGAAGCAAGTCTGAAGTTCTAAAATTAGCGAGGCCAGTCAGTTCTCCCCTTTCAGTTAACATTTATATTTACAGTCATGTCAGTCATGTTACCCTTCAATATTAAACTGAGGATGAAAAGTTGTAATCTATTTTGTGACTACTGATGAGCTACAATATGACTGTCATGACTGACTTGTCTGGGATTCTTTGATGTGGGAAATAGGCTGACTTTACATGAGGTAAAAACATAATTAGCAAGTAGCATTGATACACCAGGTAAATGATGTACTAAGACACTAAATTCTCAACTTTTAGTTTTACATTTAGATTGGCAACCAGTCCAGGGTGTAGTCTCTACATTAAAAAAAATCATACGTGCTCCACAAAAAATTCCAATGGTAACTTGTGTTCTGAAAGAGTACACATATTGTTATAAAAATTAATTTAGTGTTCTAAGTTATTGTCCAGCAGTCAGATTTTAGAGAGTCATGATAGTTGAGCCCGTTTTACTGATGCCAGAGTTGGACCACTGTGCCAATCGACTGTACATGGTATGTGGATGGACATTTCTGTTACCATCACATGCTTCTGCTTGAAAATGATTTCAACATGCAGAGGACATGAGTCATTGTTGTGTTAGGGGCCCTCAAGGCAAGGAGGGGTAGCGCAGTAAGAAGGGCTGGAGTTCCAACCATCGTGTTTCAATAAGGTTACCCCACCCCCATTGAATACTTTTTACATTGCATCTTATAGCGGGAGAACTGTATACATGCATGCACATTGCAGCGTCAATCCCAGTTTTTCGTAGAAGGATCAGAGAGCAGCTGAGATCAAATGTGTGGTCGAGGATAATTGTAATTACATTTGGATAAGAAGGGGGACAACCATAAACAACAGTAACGATTTAAAAACTGCTACTACAAGAAAACGTATCCACACAATTTCACATCAAACAATATAAGATAGCAGTATCTGGTGTTTGTTGTGTACATGCCAGTGCCATGTCAGAAGAGATACTGGTTCTGTCATTGGTGTAAAACTACTTTTCGAGTGTACACGTGAGGTCAAGCAACTGGAGGCCTTTCTTGGAAACAAACAAAAAAATTCACGGGGCACATGTTGTGAGTTAACTCTTGGCTGGTTATTGTTTTTTTTTTTTGTTTTATTGTTTATTGTTTATTGAGCATATATAGTATACACAATAACAGGTTGACAAAAGTCAAACAAAAATTATGTAAGGAAAATTAGAAAGTAGATAAAAGAAGAAAACACACATCATCACGGTTGTATGCTCAAGGGAGTAGGAAGAAGTAAGTAACTTATCTAGTCCTACCCCTTATTTTGTAGCAATTTGATTTGATCATTTTTCAAAACAAAGAAGAAAAGAAAAATCTACATATCATCAAATGCTTTTACCCTTATGTATACTATACTATTCTATTTATACACCTTTTGGTTTGTATATATATAGTTATTCTTTCTCCTTTTGTATTTCAATTTTCTGATATTCATTATAATTTTCATTTCTTGAATACAATTGATAAGTTGATCAAATCCAAAACAAGAACAAACGGTTGTCTTACTATATTTTATAAGTATATCAAATTTATCTTTTTAATTCTGATTCATGTAGTTTTTTTGTACTAATCATTTGAATTGGTTTTTGAACTCCTCCAACGATTTGCTCATTTTCAGGTCCGTTTCAAGCTTGTTCCACAGGCTGACACCTATTACTGATACACACCTTTGTTTGATGTTTGTTCTTGTTCTGGATTTTTTGTATTGATTTGTACCCCTTAGATGATAACAGCTCTCTCTAATTTCAAAAAGCTGCTGGATATTTTGGCAGAGGAGATTGTTATGTACTTTATACATTAATTGGGTAATCTTGAAGTCAACCAAGTCGTAGAATTTCATTGTGTTTAATTTGATGAATATTGGATTTGTGGGTTCTATATATTTAGACCTATTGATTATTCTGATTGCTTTTTTTTGTAGTTTGAAAACAGGGAGTGTGTTTGTTTTACAAGCTTTTCCCCATATTTCTACACAGTAGGTCATATATGGGAGTAATAATGAGTAATATAATGTATACAAGGAGCTCTTACTCAACACATCCTTCGTTTTGTGGAGTATCCCGATAGTTTTGGATATTTTTTTTATTATGCTATCTATGTGTGGCTTCCAGGATAGTTTTGTATCTATTACTAGTCCAAGAAACTTATTTTCATAGACTCGTTCTATTTCAATTGAATTTATCTTTATTTTAACTTGGTCTTTGATTGGTCTCGTGCCAAAGACAACTAACTTAGTTTTTGTTAGATTTATTTCTGTCGAACCAGTTTTTTAATTTTGTCAATTCATTTTCCACAATTTTCAGGAGTTGTTTCATATTTTTTCCAGAGCAGTAAAAGGTTGTGTCATCGGCGAATAGGACGGATTTGAGTTGATTTGATACCCTACAGTTATCGTTTATATATAAAATGAATAGTTTTGGTCCAATCACTGACCCCTGAGGCACTCCATGGATAATCTTCAGTAGATTGGATTTTTTGTTTTTGAACTGCACATACTGATATCTGTTTTCTAAATAACTTTCAATCCATTTATATGCTGTGCCTCTGATGCCATATCTCTCTAATTTATTCAGTAATATAGTATGGTCTATAGTATCAAAAGCTTTTTTTAGATCAAGAAAAATCCCGACCGTGTATTCTTTATTATCTATATTAGTAGCTATTGCTTCCACAAACTCCATTGCTGCCATTAAGGTGGTCCGTTTTTCTCTGAAGCCATATTGATTTTCACTTAATAGCATGTATTTACATATGAAGTTGTCAAGTCTGTGAGAAAATAATTTTTCTAATATTTTTGAAAATTGTGATAACAGTGATATTGGTCTATAATTTGTAAAGAATTGTCTTCCCCCACTTTTAAAAATTGGAATGACTTTGGCTGTTTTCATTTTTGATGGAAAAATACCGTCTTTAAATGACAGGTTGCATATATATGTAAAGGGTCGCACTACAAATTCTATAATCTGTTTTACTATTGACATATCAATATTAAAACAGTCAGTTGACTTTTTACTTTGATATGTTTTTACAATATTTAATATTTCATTTTGAGTCACAGCAGTAAGAAACATTGTGGAAGGATTTTTTTTCTATGTATTTATCTATTTCAAAAGAATTTATTGGATCAGGAATTTGTTTTGCTAAGTTACTGCCGATATTAACAAAATATTCATTAAATTCATTTGCTATTTCTGCAGTTTCCTCAATAATGCTATTTTTGTCTTTCATAAAATACTCCGGATAATCTACTTTATTAGAGTTATTTCTAATTACATGATTTAAGATTTTCCAAATTTCTTGAGTGTTGCTTTTGTTTTGTTCTAATAATGCGTGAAAATGGTCTCTCTTGCTAGTTCTTATAATGTTTACTAATTTGTTTTTATACGTCTTATATTTTGTTTCAGCTTCTTTAGTTCTGGATTTTAGAAACGATTTGTATAGATTGTTTTTCTTTTTACATGCATTTCTATGCCTTTTGTTATCCATGGCTTACTTTGTTCATTTGACTTTCTGGTGACTTTAATTACTGGGAAATGTTTTTCGTATAGGGAGGTTATGGTTGACTGAAATGCATCAAACGCAGTATTTGGGTCATCGTTTGTGTAGACCTCAGACCAATTTTGCTTGTCTAGGTCGAGCTTGAAAGCTGAGATGGAATGTTGGGTTCTGAGTCTTATTTCTGATGTGTGAGTAATTGGTATTGTTTTTCTATCGAAGTAATTGTATAGGACTGCAAAGACCGGTAGATGGTCACTTATATCAGTTATGAGGAGTCCACTTTCCTTTTTATGTTTAATCTTATTTATAAATATATTATCTATCAATGTGGCCGTATCAACTGTTATCCTGCTGGGTCTCAGAATGACTGGGAAAAGACCGTTGCTATACATTTTGTTTATGAAATCTGTTGTTTTTTTGTGTCCATTTGGGTTTAATAAGTTGATGTTAAAGTCGCCACATATTATTCGTGTTTTCTTGTCATTTGAACAACTCAGCATATCTGTCAGTTTTTTATTAAATGTGTTTAGACAAGATCCTGGTGTCCTATAAACACAGCTTGTAATAACATTTGATACATTTTTAATGTGTATTTCAAGAGTTAGACATTCCATTAGATTCTCGGTTGTGTTTGTCAGGCTCTCAAGTTTGGTGCATTTCAGTGTTTTGTCTACATATATTGCAACTCCCCCTCCTTTTTTGTCTTCCCTATGAGTTGCATACATTTCATATCCATCAATTTTCATTTCACTTGTTTTTTCATCATCAAGCCAAGTTTCTGTTATGGCAATTATTGTAAATTTATTAAATGTAGTCAAATATTCTTTGATTTTGGTGAAATTTTTAGAAAGACTTCTACTATTTATATGTATCACTGAAAATTTATTTTTCAGTACTACATTTGTGTTGAATTGCTTATCAGTGTAATAGTCTGAGTTTGTGATGCTGTTGATTATTATTAGAGAATCTTGAGTCTGTGGGTTCATGAAAAAAGCAATTTGTATTGAAACCTTGTGGAGCTCTGTCATGTAATATGATACAAAATCCACAGTTCTACATCTCATGATAGGAACAGTGTTGCCACAGAAGTATTGTAACATTCTGTACAGTAGATAATTTAGAAATACAGCGATTTTGCCCCCTGCTGGTCTAACGCCATATTCTTGACCTCCATATACCATATTTGAATACTATATACGTGGGCGTATTCCTCACTTTTGTATTTTTCTCTCACAAGTCCACCACTTCAGATTTATAGAGCTGCTATTGCCCTCTTGAGGCAGCTTTAATCACTTACTACCTCCACAATGATTCTGTCACTGAACATTTTCTTTTACATTACATTTAGTAAATTGTCCATCTATTTTCTTGACCATTTGTCCTCATTAGAAAGGTGGGTGAAATGGAGCCCATCCTGTAAACTTGGGGCCCCCTGTCTCCTTATCTTAAGTCAACATTCTCAAACGTGGGTCTTAAAATGGAAAGTGATTTTAAACTTGCCAGCAAATTGATGCCGTTGTTAAATCTTCTCTCATCTTAGGCACCTCTCCTTTCTCATGAGCACCTTGAGACAGTAATTCATACCTTCGTCATATCCCTGCTCGATTACTGTAATGCACTTTACTTTGGAGTCAGCCAATCCTCCACTAAGCTTCTCCAGCTGGTCCAGAATGCCGCTGCTCACCTCTTGACTGGTACTCGTAAGAGGGAGCACATAACTCCTACTCTGGCATCCGTTCACTGGCTCCCTATACATTTTAGAGTTCTTTTTAAGATCTTATTATTTGTTTTCAAATCATTAAATGATCTCGCGCCACCTTACCTCTCTGAGCTCATCCTTCCCTACACACCTGCCCGGCGCCTCAGGTCTGCGGACCAGACGTTACTAGAAGTACCAAGAACCAAACGGAGGTTCAGAGGGGATCGTGCCTTTTCTGTTGCTGGTCCCTCTCTCTGGAATGACCTCCCACTGAATCATTCGGCAAGCCCCCTCGCTGCCCAGCTTTAAAACCCGCCTCATAACTCACTTGTATTCTTTGGCATTTGACTCAACGTGACGCAAACTTTGTTTTACTGTTTGGTGCTTTCTACCATCCTTGTTACTGATTTGTTGCTTTATTGTTGAAACTACTTTACAACGGAACCTACATGGGTGAAAATACCCCCTAGTGTGAAAAAATCTTCATGCATGAGAGCCGTTCCCACTTTTCTGCTCCCCCTACAGCGAAAAATCCCCCTGTTGCGTTATACGAAATCTTTTTCTCTGCCCTTGCCTCGCAACGAGATTCACTACAACAAAAACAAGCCTTCTGCAAAAGTCTAATTCAACCTCAGCCTACAGTCACCCCTACTGCTTAGCTCGGAAACGGCAACAGCAAACACCACAGTGGTTTACATATGCGCAGTAGTACAGGAAGTATGTTATTGTTAGTTTCAGACGCAGCACGAACATTGCATTGCTAAAATGACTACAAAACGGACCTTTGCAGACCGAGGAGTGAAGAAAAGAAAAGCTTTAATGCTTGAAGACAGGATAAAAGTAATAAAAGTGAAAGACGGAGGAAGTAAAATAAAAGACATTATTCAAGAAATTGATGTAAGTGAAAGTGAATGCTGATCGTAAATTTCGCAATATATATAATCCTCTGTGTGTGTGTGTGTGTGTTAGTGCTCAAGCGCAAAGGCCCACGTGGGGCAATTTTTTAAAATATATGTTAATTGGTTGCTACTTCACGGATTTTCTTATATCGCGGGTGGTTTTGGTCCCCATTAACCGCGATAAACGAGGGATTACTGTACTGTACTGAACGTTTCGTTGACATTGTGTGTTTTGTCAGGGCGAAAATTTGGCAAAATGTACATCGATGAGACGCAGAGACTGTTGACATTAATCTCTAGTCCCTGAGCCAATCAGGATGCGGAACACAATGCACTTTAAAAAACTGCATGAAAAAATTTCGTGAAACAGCAAAGCCGTGAAAGATGAACTGTGTTATATCGAGGGACTGTAAACTGTAAATCAAAAGCGCTTGCAAACGGCAAGGAAAAACAAACGAACAAAAATTGCTTGTCTCAAAAGGACAAGAGAAAACCAATACCAAAACAACAAAAACCGAGAACCGCACTAGTCAATAATTACTATGATCAAGGAAGAACTAAGAATGAGACACAATGGACTATTGAACGAGAACAAGTCTAGAGAATTCAAGAACTTGGTATTCAACACGTGAGCAAGGCAGGAATAATCCAACAAACAAGTCGTCAGTTTGGTAGTCTTTTAAAGGTGGCTGATGGTGAGCTTGACGTTGAACAGGTGCGGAGCAAAGGACACGCCCTCTGGTCCCACTTTCTCCTGCATAGGTGTCAAACTCAGGTCCTGGAGGGCCGCTGTCCTGCATGTTTTCCAAGTCTCCCTGTTGCAACACACCTGATTCAAATGATCAGATCATCAGCGAGCGCTGCGCAAGCCTGACATTGAACCTGTTCATTTGAATCAGGTGTGTTGCAACAGAGAGACTTGGAAAACATGCAGGACAGGGGCCCTCCAGAACCTGAGTTTGACACCTATGTTCTACTGAAACAAAACAGACAAATGGTTTGGCTATCTGCCTCTGATTTACCCCTCCAGAATGATTCCTCTAAAATAGCTCCCACGTTCATTGGGCCTTCTGAAATTGAGGGAGTCATGAACGTATCCGTCATCTGTCTGAAACTCAGAGGCTCCCTTGAGGTCCTCCTCACTTTTCATGTCTCTTTTTTTGAAGCTGTTCTCCTTTTGCCATATTAGCCCTCCTTCCCCTGAGACCGATTCACCGATGCCCTAGGGTTCGATCGAACCCATCTTAAGAACCACTGGAATAAAGGGAGCATATTCATCTGCGCATTCACTGGGAATGACATTTTTGTGAGTAGCTCAGATAGCCCCTCTCAACTGCTCCTGGAACCAAAGCATTAGCATAACTCTTGATGAATCAGAAGACGCAACTGACAGGAAAAACAACTTTGACTTTGGATGATATGTTCCTCAAGAGTTTTGAGTTGATTTTGGAAGTGCAATGCAATGTTTAAAAATACTTCATTGAAACTTTGTGTGACCTTAACACTTGAATATGATATCAATTGAAATAGTCAAGTAAATCATTAAATTGTTTGGGATGCTGGAATAATTTGATTGGTTTGTGTACAAGTACTAACAACATTTGTTTTATAAAACTTGTGAATCAAGTACATTTGGATTGGCGATATTTGGTCTTTTAATGGACTTTGAAAAAAAACTGAACTTGAACTTTATTTGATGAATATCCTTTTCTGTTTAATTTGAATGTTATCGACCTATTCCAACTTGCTTGACTCCAAATCATTCTACTCCAACTCCTACTCCCATCTTCAAGACAATAAATAGCCAAAGAATAAGAAGACTTGCGTTGCCCTGCCCCTTTGCATTCAACAATTCATCAGGCCGTTTTTCAAATGTGGGGAGAGTTGTGGTCAAGAAAAACACACAGAATTTGACAATCTGTTTTTCAATATGATATATCATACATAACCTCACTCAGTCTTTGGAATTCTTGCATTGTTCCATCCATCCTCTTTGGCTCTTGTCTTCGTCCAGGTGGTATTAGCTTGAGACTTTCCGAGCTCCATTAGACAGCACCAATCCGCATGCAGCATCAAAGCAGCAGATAGAGACAAACTGGCCCAGTGTGATATGATATCATATGAAAAGCAGTGATAGGTTTGTGTTTCAGACTGGAAATGGAGAAAGTTTGCTGTATGGTTATGCATTGGCCTCTGTGATTACCTCTTTCTGGCAACAGGTGTCACTCACTCCTTCTTTTTCTGAGTTGAACTGTAAATTATCATTCCCAACTTCACCTTATTCAATTTTATCTGAAAAAAAATGACTACATTTGGTTCCTGTAAGTGTTGGCTGTGTGTTGTTTGATTAGCGTAATCTGCAATGGTCATTTGGCACCCCAATACACCACCTGTGCTGTGTCTCCAACAAAAGGCTCCTTTAAAATGATTATTTCAATTTCACCTGTTTGTATTTAGTCTGATAAATCTTCTCCATGAAGCACATCTTGTGTAGGAAACCACAAGAATGAGAATATGTAGCACAGGGGTGCCCGATATGTCGATCGCGACGGACCGGTTCCAAAGTGATCGTGAGGTGTGTCGTGGGAAAAATAAAAACACAACCCAAAACATTTGCGTGTCTGTGTACGTGTTATTAATGTGATATTTTTTGTGTTAATCCACACTGAACCCTTAGCATCCTGTCAGTCTCACTGAAACAAAAAATATTTAAAAAAAAAATTAAAAGCAGGTCACCTTTAACCTCAGGTGGGACGTGACCAACATCACCGGAGGTTGTTAGCGGTCAGCAGTTTGGAATTGCAGCTTGCGATCAAAGCTTTTGCCCATTATCTTTTATTGTTATTATTATCCTTCGGGTTTTTTCATGTACAATTCACTGAGGGCACTGGCAAAGAATGTGAATCTGGAGTGCCGGGAGAAGCATTTTAAAACGGTACACGTGAGCTACGATAGTTACGGGCTGCAAAAGTGCGTCGCATGCCTCAGCGTCAAGTCTCCACGAAGGTAGGCAATGATTTGCCTTATACTTCTGTTTCGTTCATCTTAGGAGCCGTTATGGCAATTGCTCATCAGGGTATGCGTGTTTAAGTGCGTGCATATCCGCGCATGTGCGGTAACGGGTCGATCGCAGGAGATTGGTTGATCGAAAAGTAGATCTTTGATCAAAAAAGGTTGGGCCCCCCTGATGTAGCACATACTGTAAGTGAAGTTCCAAATAAGCGTGACCGGCCTGAATTATGTGTCTTCTTCCTCTTTGAGGTTTTTTTTTCCGATTGGGTAAGCCAAGACTCTTAGATTCATTAGATGTCAAGTCAATTTCTTCGCTCTATCCAGTTTTCAGACTGCCTCTTTTTAGTTCTTGTTCTAAGGACACTGCCTCTGGAAACCTGCCTGTAATCATAATAATATTTAAGAAAATATGGGCTGATCCCCATCTCCACAACACTGCATCTTGGTCCGCAAGCCGCAGGTGGGAGTCCTAATGGATCTTGAGTAATTCAAAAAACAAAAGCAGAAACCACGATATCATAGTAGTATATTTCAATGATATTTAACATTCATAACACGTTCTTATCAGAGGAACAACCACGCTTGTCAGTCAGTAGGGATGGTGCTACACGAGGGCAAAGGGCGGCTATAGACCCGTCAGAAATTACATGTATTTTAAGGCTGTAAACTTTTTTTAATCACACAGGCATTAACATTTTCCCCACATTTCTCTCTGTCCAAAAACTCAAAGTTCAAACGTTGGTAGACTTAAATGAATAAGTCCATTTTAGAACGAAGGCAAAGTTCAAAGCTTGTTCAGGCCAAAACGTTGATTTGAAAATTAAAAATATAAACGTCCTTACATACATTTTTGTCAGATTTATGTATAAACATTTTCCTCAGAAAAAAGTATGAAAGCTTTTATAAATAACAAGTTTAATATTAATGTGCAACCACTGAGGTTGTACACATAAAAAAATATTAATAGTGACTCATGTATTGTCATCTGACCGCGCCTTTCCGTCCTGGCGCTGCTCCGCTGTAGCGTCTTTTTAAGTTTTTCCAATGAAGTACAATTATGGGTATTTGGTGATGCTGTTTTTTCTCTTCTGTTAAACAGACATGCCATCTTCGATTACATTGAGAATGGTTTCTCCGTTAGCGAATCAGAATTCACAACACAATGACCATTCATACGCTCTAAATTAAATAAAAAAAAAAAAGAAGAACTACCGGAAGTGCAGGGAAAATACCATGACGGACGAAGGGACTGACGATTACAGTTTCCTTTGGCTTGAAAAAAAAGATCGACTGGCGCTGACAGATGGGTCCCCAGACCGCTGACGGATGACAAATCACGGACCGGCAAAATTTTGTCAATTGCCCACCTCTGATAGAGGCCTACTTGGTGATCCAGTGTTAGTGTGTCGACCTCACAGTGCAGAGGTACCAGGTTCAATTCCAGCTCCGGCCTCCCTGTGTGGAGTTTACATGTTCTCCCCGGGCCTGCGTGGGTTTTCGCCGGGTACTCCGGTTTCCTCCCACATTCCAAAAACATGCATGGCAGGCTGATTGAACACTCTAAATTCTCCCTAGGTGTGACTACCCTGAGATTGGCTGGCAACCGGTTCAGGGTGTCCGCCGCCTACTGCCTGAAGACGGCTAGGATAGACTCCAGCCCCCCCCCCCCCCCCCCGCTACCCTTGTGAGGATAAAGCGGAACAGAAAATGGATGGATGGTACATCTTTGTCATGACACCTACCCAAAATGAATATGAAAAAAAAATCTGGTTCCAGACTTTAAATCGAATTATGTCTGTCTGAACTTGCCTGTTCATCCAGAATTAAAAAAAAAATCAATTCACAAAAGACTAAGTATGAGTCAACAAGATGTATATTTAGAGATGTAAGTAAAAAAAATGATAGATAGTATTTACAATCTATTCACAGTTATGTATGCAGTAATATTTCTGCCTAACTCAAGTGAATCTCTCAGTGGTGATGGGATGTGTAGGTGAAGGTGTTGATGATGACGTAGGGCATAGGTGTCAAACTCAGGTCCTGGAAGGCCGCTGCCCTGCATGTTTTCCAAGTCTCCCTGTTGCAACACACCTGATTCAAATGAACAGGTTCGATGTTAGGCTTCCGCAGAGCTTGCTGATGATCTGATCATTTGAATCACGTGTGTTGCAACAGGGAGACTTGGAAAACATGCAGGACAGCGGCCCTCCAGGAACTGAGTTTGACACCTATGATGTAGGGTGTTGGAAAAGGATAATGTGGCGTATCTTTGCGAGCATTGCTGTGGGATGAGCACTCAACCAAACTAGAATGTGCTGAGTCAGCTGCTCTGCAAGCCTCTGTCCCTGCTCTCTATGCTATTTATACACACCCAAAACCAGACTCGACATACGCGCACGCACGCGCGCACACAACACACACAACACACACACACCCACACACACGCGCGCACACAGCTCAGCAGTCTTGACAGCGCCTTGCAAACAATAGAGAACACAAACACGGAGGGCAAGTTTCAAGTTGTGCTACAGGTTCTTTCTTGACTGTGTGCCGGGAAGGAAGGAAACAGCAGGTGGCTGGGAAAGGTTGATGAAAAAAGGAGACACTTTGGGTGACCATCGGACCGCATGGGAGCAACTGGGACCTTTACCAAATCTCAACAGATCACCTATAGGACGCCGAGGCAAGCACAAGTATTTCTTTTTAAAGAACTGTATGTATGTATGTATGTATGTACTAAGGGTGTACATTTCCCACCAAAGACGATTTGATTCTTGATATATGGAATACGGTGCAATTTAAGGATGTAACAATTTAAAAATGTAACAATTTCATGCAGTTTCATTTAATATGATTACATTTCAGTCCGATAAGGTATGCCTGTAACTTTTGTCTTGGTTAAAGACAAATCAATACGTATTTCAATACATGGCGTGAGATATGATTGCAGGACGCAATGTGAGGAAAATGTAACATTTCTGTTTGGTTTGTCAAATCAAATCGAATCGTTTATTTAACACCGCGAGTATAAATGCATATATGTATGTATCATAGATGCTATCTTTGTTTCCTTTTTATCATTTGCATCTTATCAGTGATTTACCTGGCAGTAAATGCATAGTAATAAATCAAATGTTTTAGGTATTATTTGTGTTTTCGTGGAATCACTTTCAGGGCCTCAAACTCTGTAGTTGTAAAGAAAACTTCCCTTTGCAATTCACATTATTGTCGTGTTCAAGCTAGCCAGAGCAGACTTTGTGGTACACAGTCATGTCTCGGTTGCGACTGTGAACCTAGGCAGAGGCCTGTTCTGACCAATAGTGGTTGTCGTTCTGTGGCTGTGGTGACAGTTCACTTTCTGCAGGCTTGTTTGGTCTGAGCAGACAATTACAGATTATGTTTGGTGACATGGTTCACTCTCACTTTGTGCTGTTGATAACTCACTTGGGTATCTGATGAAAGAATGCTTTCACTACTGAGGTTGGTACCACACCAGGAACAAGGCCA
Source organism: Hippocampus guttulatus (assembly GCF_054856545.1). Taxonomy (NCBI): domain Eukaryota; kingdom Metazoa; phylum Chordata; class Actinopteri; order Syngnathiformes; family Syngnathidae; genus Hippocampus; species Hippocampus guttulatus. Next base: position 17,716,631 of record NC_141272.1, read on the forward strand.
AAGATATATGGTAGCCAAGACCAGGGAATTATTTACTGTACATCACTTGGGGGGAAACAACCCCCCCAAAAAAAAAAAAACCCACGTTGTTTTTTTTTTAAATCGGAAATGTGAACATCCCCCTGCCCCCCTTCATTACCTTGATATGTTACCCTGAAACACCAATGGGCTACAGAGGGTGGCGACTTGGAATGAATGAGGGTGAGGTCACCTGTTCACCTGTCAGTTTTTATTTTCCTTAAATTGAATTGAATACAAATTTATTGTCGAATGTGCTGTACATATGTGTAACATACAGCACAGATGAAATTTCTTCCCTCTCAACATAAAACAAGTTAACCCTTTCATGCACCCTGTAACCCGATAACATAAGCTGTCCACTGAAGTACGCACTGTCCATAAAGGGGTTAAGGCTACCGTACTCCTTATTCACATTGTAAAACCTAAATCAGAAAAAAAAGGCTTTTGGCCTATGTTGTTAAGATTACAGACCAAGAGTAGCTACTGTGACCTTACTTGTTGAGTAAACATTACTTTTGTTTGGTTTATGACTCTTCTGTCATTTCACATACACACATAATGTATTGTGTAATCACACAATAAATTATAATCAAATAACTTAATCCTGAAACAAAACAACATCATGGAACCATCAGTCAAAGAGTGCTCATGATGACAGAAGGGGACCTGATCGTGGTCTTCAGCCTTGATTAAGTCCTCTCAAATCCAACATTCTGGTGCCATTTGACAATGAAAACACAAAATAAATGCAATGGCATTCTGAAATGCACTAAATTGCTCTGAACTATGCAACCAGTATCTTGTGTTTTGTTGTTTCCAGTGTCCATTGGAGCATGTGAACTGGACATGTGCTTGCGCTAACTACAATTTGTAGTATTTGTTGCTGAACATTAATTGAAAATCTTGAATACAATTTTCTATTGGGAGTAACAAAACTGGCCAAAAGAAAAATATGCTCTTCATAGACGTCTGTCACATTCTCACTATCGCAGTGTGCATGTGCATTCCTGTTTTGTAAAACTGTAGGGGAGGTGAGTATTGCCCTCTGGGCTTTGCTGGGATCAGGCGTGTTCCCACAACATTTGCATGACGTTGACATTTCAGTAAGATACATGAAGAGGCAAGGATGACAACGGGGGCGGGAGCTAATTGTATGTTAGCAGTCTTCCTTTTACAAATAAACTGTTATTGTGGAACAGTGAAGTTAGTGCTGAATGAAGAATCTATCGGCTCTTGTTTAAACACTTTACATTCTTAATTTAATAAGTACTAATTTGAATTTATTAAAATTAAAAGGCACACAACTTCACAGTTCAATTCCAGCACTCATTACAGAGAGACAGGCAACAACACAGACAACACGCGGTGTAGTCCCCTTTCTCTTTGAATGTACTAAATACAGTCGTTGATACATCTTTGGTTTAGTACATTGCACTGCTGGTTTATGAACATGTGGAACAGCTCTAAGCTCTTCTAAATGCTGTGGCCTTTTTATTTGTTACTCTTGTAGTGTCCACCTGGTTTGGGATCGCTGACCGATAAACTGAAAGTATCGCCCCCAGCCCAAGGTCAACACCCTAAGGCGGACAAAATTTAAGACGATATTCCAGGTACATGTCTGAGTGTTTCCTCAAATTGGTCAGATATCGATTGTCATGGCCGTGATGTGTCCCTTCGTGGAAAATGGGGCCCTTCCCACGCGGGATGCGGCTTTATGCACAGTGCATGTTCTGCGTTTAGGGAGGAGCGGCCCTGACCTCACCCTACTGTCAACCGAAACTGACGTCAAAGTGCCCTTGAGCTCTCATTGCAAACATGACGGTTCACCTGTTTCCTGGGTTTGGTTACGTATTTTAAATCGGATCCCTACTTGTTTGCTCCAACCGGTGCTTTACCACTGGTTTTTATGTCCTGAAGTGATTTAAAGTGTCTGTAATCAAAGCTAAATCAACCTTCAAACAAATTTTAAACCAGATGTCTAAGATGATTAAAAAAAATTATATTCAGGCTTCCTTGTCTGTCCAGATGTCTTTCAAAAGCCCTGGCTAAACAGTAGCAGAACTTTCAAGCAATGATCTATATATGTTTTTCAGTCATGATTTAGAATGAATCATCATACTGAAATAGCACTAGTAAACGTTTCAAACAGCCTTCTTGTTGTTAAATACAATATTGATTTATTGCTGAGGGGAAAAAATGGAGACGACAGTTTTCCCGACTCAATACAATAACTGGTCTATTTTTTTAATTGACAAAATATATAATATCATACAAAAATCAATTGACATCTTTTAAACAACTTTTAAAACAATAAAACAAAAGGATATAAAATATAATAACGTGATAATTTAGAAAAATAAAAAGATAAAACTAATTCACATTTCATAACATGGTGCACTACATGTTTGCACTGTGGTTGAGGGGAAAGAAATGTCATCTGTGTTGTATGTTGCACATAGAGCATACTGTATTTGACAATAAAGCTGACTTGACTTGATTTAACAGGAGTTTTCATCAGCTACTCTTAAAACATTTCTGAATGTATAGCAATTATTGATCATCCTTTTTTATATATTATGAAAGCAAGAGACTTGAAATAATAATAATTAATAAAAAAGTAATTTAAATAGGCGGCCCGGTAGTCCAGTGGTTAGCACATCGGCTTCACAGTGCAGAGGTACCGGGTTCGATTCCAGCTCCGGCCTCCCTGTGTGGAGTTTGCATGTTCTCCCCGGGTCTGCGTGGGTTTTCTCCAGGTGCTCCGGTTTCCTCCCACATTCCAAAAAACATGCATGGCAGGCTGATTGGACGCTCTAAAATTGTCCCTACGTGTGAGTGTGGGCGTAGATGGTTGTTCGTGTCTGTGTGCCCTGCGATTGGCTGGCAACTGATTCAGGGTGTCCCCCGCCTACTGCCCAAAGACCGCTGGGATAGGCTCCAGCACCCCCCGCGACCCTAGTGAGGATCAAGCGGTTCGGAAAATGGATGGATGTGAAATTGGACGTGATAAATGGTCATTCCATGCGTGTTTGTTTACTTACACACGTCATCAACATTCCTTCCCACCGATTCGTTGCCTCCTCTGTCAATCAGCCTGCCTTGTCGCTCTTTGAATTTGGCACTCACTCACACAGTCCTAAACAGTAAACACTATCGTGTAACGGCTTCTGAAGCCCGTTTCAACAGTTTGGTTCGCATGTGTTCAATCTATTATTCAGGCACACGCAATTCTTTTTCACGGTTTTTAATGAGCCACGGCAGGGGATGGAAACGCTAACAATACCCGTGTAGCATTAACGCTAGCGGGCGCTATCATGCGCAATGGCTCGCATGATAGGTGCTCTTTTTCGACTATTTAATCGCTTGTTCATACACCATTGGTTCTGCCAACATTCGTTACGCCCAACAGGAACTCGTTGCCACCGGCACCAGATACCGGTTTCGAGTGCTCAACGAGTCTGTATTTGTCCAACGGTGGTGAGTCCAAATTCAATTGCTTACAGCTTGCTTGTCGCTACAACACGTCAGTCAATAGGCACAATATCACATTTATTTACCTGGACATTTATTTTGGTGAGTATTGATTACATCAGTTGGAAAACAACTTTTGTTGGGCCAAGATGCCTATTTTTCATTTCAAATTTCAAACGGGTCACAGTTAAAACAAAACAAAAAATAAAATCTGTATCAACGTCACTATCAGTGGGAGGGGAAAAAACAATACTCTATTGCCATAGTTTGGGAAAATATATCGTCTCAAAAACTTTGAGTGGTGTTTGGACACAGCTGACCACCACATTTTACAATAGCGATTGGAGCATGTTATTGGCTTAAAGCGGGGGTCAGCAACCCGCGGCTCCGTAGCCGCATGCGTTTCTTTAGCGCCACCCTAGTGGCTCCCTGGAGCTTTTTAAAAATGTTTGAAAATGGAAAAAGATGGGGGAGTAAAAATGAATATTTTTTGTTTGAATCTAGTTTCTGTAGGAGGACAAACATTCTAAACATTTTCCAATGCTATAAAAACGTGTCGAATAAATATTACATTTCAACATTTCTATCAATGAAGATTTGCGTCATAGCCTGCGACCCACGTTTCTATGAGCAGTGCAGGATGCCAAGCAGATGGCTGTTGTACGAAGAAACGGCATTTCATGTCCAATTCACCGAGGGAACTGGCAAAGAATGGGAATCTGAATGACAGAGAGAAGCATTTTAAAACGGTACACGTCAGCTACGAAAATTAACACGCTACAAAAATGCTTCCCATACCTCGTTCATCTCGGGCTGTTATGGCTGTTGCTCATTATGGCATGCGTGTGTAAGTCCATATTAGAAAAATAGAGCTTTGGTCAAAAAAGGTTGGGCCCCCCTGCTCTTCAGGATGCACTGCAGGGAAAACAAACGTTCCATTAGTAAGGCTCATTGTGTATTTGTATCCAACTTAGTCATTTTGATAGTAGGCTAATATAGCGAATATAGATACATACAGCCTTCTTTTTAAGGCTTTTAATTTGTTTCGGCTCCACCCACATTTGTTTTGAGTTTTTTTGCTCCAATATGGCTCTTTCAACATTTTGGGCTTTCGACCCCTGGCTTAAAGGAACTAAATTGGTTTAAATCCTAGTTGATGACTTACTTAAAATTTGCATCGACTGATAATAAACAATCTGCGCATATAGAAATTGGCCAATGACCCCTGTAAGCTACCCTAACTTTTGGCGTGTCGTAAAGACACCAAAATCTGGTTTACTGGTAATTTAGATTAGATTTATTTTTTGACTTTTTATTTGGTCTCCCACAGGAGAAACTTGTCTCGGAGGACATGCCCTCCTTGCTGCTACATGCATTGAACAATACATAGACATACGCTACACCACATACATTGGACAATACATACAGTGCCGGACGATATATACTCTACACACAATGGACGGTACATCACAGTCATATGCACATCCCACACTGCCCTCATGTCCTCCTGCTTGTCTGTCTGCCTTCCTCTAGTTGTTTGTTAATTAGGCTGATAGCCTGCGGTATGAATGCCTATTTATTTATTTTCATTAAACTCAAATAAAACTGAAATTATGCTCCTTGGCTCCCAACACCTCCATGGCAATGGCTCACTGTGATATAAAGACTCAAGCTCAGTTGTTCTCACCTTGGGCCTACCTTTATATAAGTCAAGAACAATAAATATATTTTTTAGTTTCTCAATAGCCACTGAAAATACATGTATGGTAATTTACACTTTTAAACGCTGTTTCAGATGAGTTTGATGTACCGCCAAAAGTAGGGCCACTACATTTTGATTTTCAAAAAAGAGGACCCTTCGCGAGATACTGAGGTGATACTCAAAGATGCCATACATTCTAATAGATTTAAAGTAGCGCTGCACGATATTGGAAAGACATGTAATACACAATATGTTGATATTATTGTGATGTACCTAAAGAAATGACATCTTTTATATCTAATAAAAGAGAATTTTTTTTCATGTGGAAAAATATGAATGTATTCTTATATAATTAAGTTCCTTAGTGTTAGTACTGAAATTAGATACTGCTCTCGTATTAGATGACGATGCGCCATTAAGGTTGCAATTGATTGGTCACAGTTACATTAAAGTTCCACCTGAATTTATTGCGTGTCTTTTGCATTCAGAACTGCATGTGCCATTATCACAGTGACAATATTTTTTCAATATCCTGTGCATTCTTAAGTTAAATTATGCCTCCCTTGTATGAGTAGAAATTAAATACAATGAAACTCCTCTACAACGAAATGTTTGCAGCAAGAAATTTTTCACAACAGGGGGTTTTCACTGTAGCAAATTTGATCTCAGATGTGAACACACACACACACAAACATGTGTACACACACACACACACACACACACACACACAAATGTATGTGTAATCTTTATTTTTATTCCAATAGTGCATAAGTATGAAGCATACACTTATTTAACACTTCATATAGTCAGTTTAGAAAGAAAAAAAATTGAAAGAAATTGCGAAATTTACCATCAGCATTCACTTTCACTTACATCAATATTTTGGATAATGCCTTTTATTTTGCTTCATCCGTCTTTCATTTTGATCACTTTTACCCTCTCTTCCAGCGTCAGACCTATTCTTGTCTTAGCTGCTTGACATCCAAAGTTCCGTTTTGTAGCAATTTTAGCAATGCAACGTTCTTCTGAAACTAACAATAACAAATACTTCCTGGACTACTGCTCATGTGTATCCCAGTGTGGTGGTTGCTGTTGCTGTTGCCGTTTCCGAACATAGTAGTAGTGGTCGCTATTGGATTAGACTTTGTTGTAGTGAATCTCATCGCGAGGCAAGAGCAGAGAAAAAGATTTCGCATAACGCAACAGGGGTTTTTTTTCGTTTTATGGGGGGTAGTTAATGCATGAAGATTTTTTTACACACAAGGGGGTATTTTCGCCCATGTAGGTTTCATTGTAGAGGTGTTTCACTGCAACAACAAAAACATAATAGGTACCTCTCTATTGAAGGCTTACTTAAAGGGGAAGGCAACCCAAAAACTGTCTTTGCAGTAATAAGTTCTGTGCAGCCCGAATAGCCGAAGCATGGCATTGTGATTAATTTGTGGAAGTTGGGTTAAGCAGTAAAATCTACTTTTTATCACTATTTAGGGAGATAATGACAAGAGGGAAGAAGCTGTTTGGTTGTCTGCTGGTTTTGGCGCGCATGGTTCGATAGCGCTTACTTGAGGGGAGCAGCTGGAAGAGGTGGTGGGCAGAGTGTAGGGGGTCCAGTAGGATTTTCCATGCTCTTGTCAGTGTGTAAGTCCTTGAGAGTGGGTGGGGTGAAAAGTACACAAGACAGTACTGTACAGAAAAGCAAACAACGTGGCATTATCTACTAAATTACGGTCAAGTCTACATTTCTTTTCATGAAACCCTGACTGTGGATGGTATGATAAACAACCATTCGCAGTTCCAAGTATGAACAATGCGTGTGTACTTGGGTATGACTAGCCCTCAGTGAGGCATTGTGTCACGCTGGCCACCTCACTGAAAAGTGTCTGGCTACGCCCATGCTGACAGGCCCAATTTCAAATAAACATTAAACTACAAAACCCCTGCTTTTTGGTAACATGTCCTGTGGTCTTCTCCAAGATGTACAGTATATGGTGTTGTCATGTCAGCTCGACAAGGCAAATGAAAGAAAGAAGAGGGAGGGAGCTAAGGTAAGGAACAATCGGGGGAGGAGATCGGTAAAAGGAGGGGTGGGGCGGTGAAAACAAACGGAGTTTGATAACAGTGCCGGGAAGACCGTCAGTGTTTCTGTGCAGCCGGCTGCACCCGGGATTACTTTGGAACAACACCTGGATTATGAGAGCAGGCTCTCTGATGTGCTGTTAACATGGTAACGTAATTCAAGTACGAGAATCTGTAATGAATGTAAACTAGCGGTGTAAGGTGCAAAGAAAGTACTTGCGGTCTTCCCTTTTTTCGTCCTTGTTTTGCTTTTGGAAATAGTTGGACTTCACGCAGTAGGAGCGTGTGGTTGCTTTTGTGGCGAGTTACTGTTTGATCAGCTGGCTGGGCCTTGTGTACTTGTGTCTGGCAGAGACGATACTATTTAAAGGCATGCTATTTGCTTGTTAGCTTGAGGCATAAACATACACCTTGAAAAAACACGTGCCTGTTACTGTGGACTCTACCCCTCCCATTTAATCTGCACATTTCCCTGTTCTGTTTACCTGGAAGTCAATTTTTATGCGAGTAGTGTATGACAAAGAGATGATAATATTTATGATAAAAGTTTGATCGAAGAGGCTGTTATCTCCTTTAATGTTTTTTTTTTCATTCTCTCCTGATGGATTCTGAACTTTCGTCATTTTTCTTTGCGTTCTGCTGCGGCTTTGTTAGCATTAAACGCAAGCATCCAAGGCATGCCCAGGCACTGCCCAGGGGTTGGTATGCATCCGATATTGCAGTGTGAAGTGCAAAGTCTTTTTCACTTTTTTGCTTTATTTTCTATGCAGAACACGAAGAAAATGCACCCAAACATAGTACTTTGGGTTATTTGCCCAGGGTGAGATTAAAAATTCAAATAAAACAAATAGATTGATAGCATGGGGTTAGCATTACGCAAATGGTGTATTTCAAGAACAAAGTGAAATATACTGTTTACAAGACAGTGGAATTATGGTAGACTGCTGTCAGAGATTTTCTCGGACAAAGTTAAAGAAATGACTCGGCACACAGGAAAATTGTCTTCAATATCGGCGGGAGCGGATCTCTGAGAGCGAACGACGGTTAGTTGCTCCGCGATCACACTCGCCTCCCTCTCCGCCGGTTCGAACTTTTATTGCAAAATACAAGAAAGACACTGCCCCCGAGATTTGCACCCCGCGCCCCCCGGTAATGATCTGATTTACCCGAATACACAAGTCACAGACTTTGCTGATGACTAATGTCCACCTGGGCGCGACAGCTGTTCCCAAACTGTCTTTTGGTATTCAACGACTCTTTGTTCCCAATTTGTTTATTCCCACTCTGTGATTGAATTTAGCCTTCGCCCCCCTTGCTTTAACGTGATTACTCAGGAAAGGCCCTCCGCCTAAACGGCCGACACCTCTGCGCTGAGTATGTCTAGACATGCCCAAATTAACCGAAACTTTAAACATGATACAATTTTGTTCGTAGATTTCTCTATCAACTGCTTAGCGCGTCCGCTTCACAGTGAGGAGGTGCAGTGTTCTATTCCGGCTCCGGCCTTCCTGTGTGGAGTTTGCATGTTGCCCGTGCCTGCGTGGGTTTTTTCCAGGTAAACTGGTTTCCTCCCACATTCCAAAAGCATGCATGGTAGGTTGATTGAACGCTCTTAATCAGGGGTGCCCAACCCCTGTGTATGTCAACCGCGGGCTGATCCCTAGGCGACCGCGACGTGTGTTGGGAAAAAAAAAAGACGTTTTTTTTTTTTTTTTTTTTTTTTGACATGACAGAAAGTCAGTGTTGCTAAATTTAGCGACTTTGACACTATATTTAGTGAGTATTCAGATCCTCTGGAGCAGTGTTTTTCAAACCCTGTGCCGCGAGACATTGTCAGGTGTGCCGCGGGAAAATATCCAATTTGTATGCCTGTGCGGTCTTTCGCCCACAAAGTAATCATGTAGTACCCTCCCATACCGCTAGGGAGCAGCAACAGCTAGCCAATTGCCTTGTGTTTCGATGAGAGACAAGCGAATTTGTGACGCATGAATGCAGGACGACGGTGAAACAATAAATATGAAAGATGATAAAATACTGTTTTCTTTGTGTTCATTTGATTCCAATTCAGGCTGTTATAACGTCATTCTTCAATGTTAAAAACGGTTACAGTAATAATATAACACGTTAATTGTTAAAATAAGCGGGGTGTGGGGTTCACATTTTCAGCTAGTGGTGTGCCGCGAGATCTTTTTCAATGAAAGAAGTGTGCCTTGGCTCAAAAAAGTTTGAAAAACACTGCTTTGGAGCGACTCTTTTTTCAAAAATGTGACTAGTAACAATCTTGCGACTTTTTCTGTTGTTATTGGAGACTTTTGGAGTCTGTGTGGTGAAAGCACGTTGTTCTCAATGAGCAGCGCCGGGAACTGTTGTGGCCCTCCCCCAAATGACCCCGCTATTGGCTGATCGCGCCAGGTTTACAATCTGGGCTGGATGTAGATGTAAAACTTTTCTTTGTCTGAAATAAATTAAAAAAAACATCAACAAATAAAACGTCAACATGGCTGAGAGTAGGGGTGGCCAACTCGCGGCTCTTTGGCTGGTTCAATGCGGCTCCTGGGCTTTCACATGACAAGCGTTGAAAATGCCTCGGTGGTGGCAATGCCATTCAAACAACGGCGCTAAATACACAGAACGTACTATGTCAGCCTATCATAAATCCCGTTACTTGATTGACACAGAGGACAACCAATCAGATGACTGAATCACCACTCATTGCCAAAAAAAGGCGCTAAACGCGAAGCTAGTAACCGAATTACCTCTGATGTCAAGGCAGGGGTGCCCAATACGTCGATCGCACTCGACCGGGAGCCAGCGGACTGGTGCCAAGTCTACTGCAAGGGGGGGAGGAGGAAATGGGGGGAGGGGGGAGATTTATGTGTTAGCGCAGGGGTGTCCAAAGTCGGTCCTCAAGGGCTGCTGTCCTGCCTGTTTTCCAGCTCTCCCAGGAGCAACACACCTGATTCAAATCATCAAGATCGTTCTAATGCTGCTTCAGAGCTGACTGATGAGCTGATCATCTGAATCAGGTGTGTTGCACGTGGGAGAGCTGGAAAACAGGCAGGACAGTGGCCCTCCAGGCCCAGAGCTGGACATGTCTGTAAATTAGCGGGACAAAACAGTGGCTTTTAGATTTATCTTTCCTCACTGATCTCAATGGCCAGCTCAATGAATTGAATTTAGAGCTGCAGGGTAAGGGTAAAGATGTAGTCAACATGATGAGTTCAGTGAGCACATTTAAAAGCAAGCTAAAGCTAATGTCAAACCAGCTGCGGCTAGGCCAGTGGTTCTCAATTATTTTCTGTCATGCTCCCCCCCCCTCTCCAGGAAGAGGAAAACACCCCCCCATGACTATAAATAGTATCATTTGGCTATAAAATTGTTATAAGTACACCTTAAGTACACGATATCCTTATTAACCTATAAGAGAATAAAACAAGAAAGGAACATGGACCTATTTACAACAAAGAATAGATTTAGTAACTAGAACAGAAAAGATTTAAAATGCATCTGAAATTCAAAAATAACATTAAATCCTTAATTTAACAATAAATATTTTTTGACTGACCATGTCAAACCGTACGATACTGAAAAATAAAATGACATAAAATCAAAAACTAATAATGCATTCAAACTAATCACCAACATTATCTCAGAGCACAATATTAAAAAAAACTTTAACCAGCAAAACAAAAATAGATACAGTAAAAGAATTTGTGCTTTTTTTTTTTTTTTTTTTTTTAAATCAAAGATGATGTCTGGATTAATGGCTACAATGAGCACGTTTTGCAATGCACAGCTTTTCGAAGCGAGGTTTGAAGCAGAACACGGCAACTCTCGGCTCCTGTTCAATGTGTAGCTGGGACCTGTATTTTAGTTTCCTGAAGTAGCAGTCACAAAGCGAGATGATTGTTGGCAATATTCGGCACGTTTTGCTGAAAAAACTGAAGCGGCTTATCAGCGTGATTGGGGTGCAATGTATTTAAGTGACGCCTTAATTTATTTGGCTTCATGCTGTCCGCTGCCAACATTTTTAGACACAGGAAGCGTACCGGTCTTTCCTCGTCTCCTACCGTTGTCACAGTGAAGCCAAGCGCTACATACGCCTCGTCATATTTCCTCCCTGAGAATGCTCCCTGCGCAAACTCTGCCAATTAGAGCGTCACTGCCCCCTAATGTAGTGGAGGTGCAACTGCACGTTATTTTAGGTAAAAAAATAAAAAAGCATGTTCCCCGAGGTCAAACGCGCCCCCCTTGATGGAGCCTCGCGCCCCACTATTTGAGAAACACTGGGCTAGGCCAACCTGTGCAACTTCCCTCACATGCAAGCACAACTACAACGGCAAGGGAAAGGTGTGACACAGCTTGACAGTGCACATTATGAGGAGCATGTTCAGAGCATCTTGTCAGTTTGAGGGGCGTTTTACTGACATTGCATCCATCGAGCCTAGAGTCAGCTAGCTATATGTGTTATCCATTTGGTGCCAATATTGACGTTGGTGACATTGTCGCCAAAGTCAAATCACTTTTTGACTTTGAAAGCCCCACTCTTGAGGATGAGATTCTGAGATTGCAAAATGACATTGGGATCAAAGCCAGCCCACTGAGGTAGGAAGTGATTTCCTTTTTTCAAACGGAGATCTACCTGTCTCATAGGTGTGTTCTGTTCGGTTCATATTAAGGTCAGTAATGGCTATTGCTCATCATGCAAATGTGTGTGTGTGTGTGGGGGGGGGGGGGGGGGGGTCAGATGTTGACACTGGACTGGTAGATCTCCAGAGGTTGGCTCTTTGAAAAGTAGCCCTTGGGACAAAAAAGGTTGGGCACCCCTGCTCTAAATTGTCCCCAGTTGTGATTGATTGTTCGTCTCTGCGTGCCCTGCGATTGGTTGTCAACCAGTTCAGGGTGTAAGCCGTCTGCTTCCCCAGGACAGCTGGGATAGGCTCCAGCACACCTGCGACCCTTGTGAGGATAAGCAGATTGGAAAATGGATGGGTGGATTATAATAATTTTTACTAACTCAACAGTTTAGTGCCAGTTAATACTAAGAGCGTATTTTAACATTCATTCAAAGCACAAGTTCACAACAAATGTGAGATATAATAATAATAATAATAATAGATTTTATTTATAAGCGCCTTTCAAGACACCCAAGGACACTTTACAATAACAAAAAACACAAAACAATACGGGTTGAGCAGCGGCAGCCAAAACGCGCCAGCGTTCACTCAACCCGAAACTGCTTTCTGCTCTACTCTTTCATGGTAGAGCTCTATGATCTGGACATCAACCTTGATGATGCTTAGCACACATACTGTGTGGGTGTAATTTTTCACATTTTTGTCTGACGTTTTATATGACCAAGTCAAATAATAGAATTAAATAATCAAATACATTTTAGTTGGTTAACTTGACCACCCCTCATTTTTTTGTTTCTTAATCCTTTCAGGGACAGCGGTGACTATGGTGGACAGCTTATCAGGTTATCAAGATGATTATTGGTGCATGAAAGGGTTAAAATGTGCATGTGTGCTTTCCCAAAGCTGTACTGTGAAAACAGTCCAGCATAGAGCGCTCAATAGCTGGATCACAGGCTGCCGGAATGTGGTGCATTTGCAGTAAATAGACAGTAAAGCAAACCAGAATTCTCAACAGCTGCATGTGTAACTTACGAAGAAAACTTTTGAAGAATTATATGATTCCTCAAACTGAAATTGTGTAATTGAATCCAGAAGAGGACCTTTGGCATAACCATGTTTAGAGGTCACCAATGCTAAACATTTTGCATATTTTCCTCTGAAAGTTGTGCTCTAAATCCAGCCATTTGCAAGTGTTCCCTCATCTAATCCATAAATCACCTGTTTGCCTCCTACTTCACATCGACAGTAGCTCTGTCTCCAATCATCTGGTCATTGATGCTATCTCCAAACTATAAAACATAGCTGGTCTCACGATCGTCCGACAATCCTTTTCTTTCACTTTAGCTGGTGTTCTGTCACAGATCGCTCCCGATACTCTCCTCTTCACCCCTTTCTACATTCCCCATTGCGTGTGAGACTTGACCCCAAGTACTTAAATTCTCAACTAACAATCTACTCCTTGTAACGTCACTACTTCACCGGCCTCCCTTTCATTTATTCACACCAATGTACTCTGTCTTACTGAGCTTTATTCATTTGCTTCGTCGCATACCTCCACCTGCTCCCTACTCTTATCACAGGTCACAATGTCATCTGCAAACATTACAGTCCACAAAGATTTCTATCTGACCTCATCTCAAAATCTGTACGTCAGCATAGCAATCAAGAAAGAGCTCAGCACCGATCCTTGATGCACTCCCACCTCCACCTTGAGGCCCTATGTCACTCCAGCAGCACACCTCAGCACTGTCTTAATTGTTCTCACAAGTGTCTTGGACAAATCTCAAGCAGGGGTCCCCAACCTTTTTTTGTGTGTGTGTCACTGTTCGAACTGGCAACCACTTTTTTTTCCAATTGCTTTTAAATAGCCAGTTTTAAAGCAATGATACAGACAACAAAGATAATTATAGCATAATAAAATGTTTTTTTTTCATTCCATTTAAACAGTTTTATTCAATAATACAACAAATTTCGAATAATATAAAATAACACTGTAAGCTACTAAGAAATTGACCAATTAGGAGTAATAAATACGCCTTATAATGTAAGCATAATTTTTAAGTTAGAATCCAACATACGGTGTTAGCATCATAGCAACTTGTAAATGGGACACGATTAATTGCCGCTTTCACTCGGTGGCTGCCAGTTATTAGCGACTAAACTGCTAATGTTTACGTGGGCAGGCTGTTCAAACTCTGAATGCATTTTCATGCTTTCCACTTAAGTGCTACTTGTTCAAATGATTCGACGGGTTTCTTATATTGCCTTGTTTTTAACGACATAGCATGCACAAAAGCTTCCTCCTCCACCTCGCCCTGGGGATACCGCCAGGGGAGGAATTCTCTTGTCAAAATCGCTTCATCTTCATACCGGTCAACTTTTCGGAGCGCCAACCTGTATAAACTACCAAAAAAAATCCTTATAAAGAGCAAAAAATCCTTATAACATACCAAAGCATTTTATATGTCAAAATAACGGCAGAAAAAAACCCACGAAATTTTCAATGATACTTATTGTAGATCTCCATAATACAATGTCTGGTTAATGTATAATCATCATTCTACTTCGTGGCATTATTGTGTTCAGAGTTGTATTCCTGCGTTACTTTTTTCACCAACTCCAAATGCTGACCCATCGGCTCGAAGTTACAGCATCCATTCATATTTAGGTACTTTGGAAATGAAAGCATTCGAGTAGACTCGCACCATTCTGGACAAAAGCAAACGGAACTACCTGTTTGGGGGGGCGGCGGAATTTTTCAGAATCCGTATGATATATGCGATACGGCCATATACGTAAGATTCACCACAAAATCCGTATGAACTATGGCTAAACCGTATGAGTTGACAGGTATGCATCTTCGGCATTCATGGCTGCTATTGAACTGCGCGTTGAGATGTACATTTCGTCAATTTGTTACTATTACTTTCTGTTTACTGATTTTTCTTTCATTTCTTGGCAAATTCTGTTGATTTAAACTTGCAAACCAATGTTAGAAAGGAGCCTCCGATTGGCTAGAGTCACGCACATTTCCTCCACATCTGATGGCGTAAATATGCTCACAGATCGCCGCAGGTCACGTAATATGACGATTCTCAATCATCTAAACACCCAGTCCTGTTTCTATTGGCCTTTGGAAGGTAACCAATGGGCTGGGTGGTGTTGGAGGGGGATGATGTGTTTGACTGACGCTTAGCAAAAAAACAAAAAAATATTTTGGTCTGCCTCTGTGCGGTGAAGGCGTAATTTCACCACACTATTTGATTAATAATTAAATACCTTGGCGGACTTCCGGGGTGCTCGTTGATGGGCTCCGGAATGACCACATGCACACGTCTATCGAGTCAGTAACACAGAAAAGTATTTCATCCCTAACAAATAGTCTAATACAGCATAGATCAAGCCTTGGCACCCCCTCTTCCCAAATGCAAACAATCTCTCATTTACACTCAGAAAAACATCATTATCTGCAGTCACTCGTTCCAAACCTTCACCCGAATCATCTGTAACCATGAAAGGCAGCACTGAAACAAAAGCAAGTACTTTGTGACTGGATGAAAAACAAGCAATATAGCCTAGTGTATAGTGTACTGTGAATGAAAATCCCTTCAGTGGTCCGGTACCAAAAGGGCCCAAGCCTGGTCCCAAAAGGACCCCTGGTCTAACGTACTTCTTTTCCACTCCAGATTTCCACGAAAAGTGCCAGAGCTTCTCCCTAGGCAATCTGCCCTGTGCTTTTTCTAAATCCATAGAGACACAATTGAGCTCAATTTGCTCTTACCTGTACTTTTCCATCAGCATTCTCACGGCACACGTTATTTGTGGTGCTCTATCTTGGCATGAAACCATACTGTTGCTCACAAATCTCCACTTAGTGTCTCAACCTGGGATGAACCAGTACTCTTTCCCAAGTTTTCATCAATGGCTGGAAGACACAAGCAGACAGCTTCCACGTAGACCAAAGTAGGGAAAAACGTGAGCACCCAAAAATACATTAAAATCATTTTCATTTGTGAAGGGAGGGCAGCCCGGTAGTTGAGTGGTTAGCACGTCGACTTCACAGTGCAGAGGTACCGGGTTCAATTCCAGCTCCGACCTCCCTTTGTGGAGTTTGCATGTTCTTCCCAGGCCTGCATGGGCTTTCGCCAGGTCTTCTGGTTTCCTCCCACATTCCAAAAACATGCACGGCAGGCTGATTGAACACTAGAAATTGTCCCTAGGTGTGAGTGTGAGCATGGATGGTTGTTCGTCTGTGTGTTTTATCCATCCATCCATCCATTTTCCACCGCTTATCCGGGGTCGGGTCGTGGGGGCAGCAGCTTTAGGAGGGAAGCCCAGACTTACCTGGCGGATCCCGAGGCCTTCCCATGCCAGCTGGGTGACATAGTCTCTCCAGCGTGTCCTGGGTCATCCTCGGGGTCACCTGCCAGTGGGACATGCCCGGAACACCTCACCAGGGAGGCGTCCAGGAGGCATCCTAATTAGATGCCCGAGCCACCTCATCTGGCTCCTCTCGATGTGGAGGAGAAGCGGCTCTACTCTGAGCCCCCCCCCCCCCCCCCCCCCCCGGATGACCGAGCTTCTCACCTTATCTCTAAGGGAGAGCCCGGACACCCTGCAGAGAAAACTCATTTCGGCCGCTTGTATCCGGGATCTCGTTCTTTCGGTCACAACCCATAGCTCGTGACCGTAGATGAGGGTTGGGACGTAGATCGACCGGTAAATTGAGAGCTTCGCCCTTTGGCTCAGCTCCTTCTTTACCACGACAGACTGATACAATGTCCCCATCATAGCAGACGCTGCACCGATCCGCCTGTCGATATCTCGCTCCCTCCTGCCCTCATGAACAAGACCCCAAGATAGTTGAACTCCTCCACTTGGGGAAAGATCTCCTCCCCGACCCGGAGAGGGCACTCCACCCTTTTCCGACTGAGGACCATGGTTTCAGATTTGGAGGTGCTGATCCTCATCCCAACCGCTTCACACTCGGCTGCGAAAAGCTCCAGTGAGAGTTGGAGAGCCCTGCTTGAAGGAGCCAACAGTACCACATCATCTGCAAAAAGCAGAGATGCAATACTGAGGCCCCCAAAACGGACCCCCTCAACGCTTCGGCTGCGCCTAGAAATTCTGTCCATAAAGGTGATGAACAGAATCGCCGACAAAGGGCAGCCTTGGCGGAGTCCAACCCTTACTGGAAACGATTCCGACTTATTGCCGGCAATGCGAACCAAACTCTGACATTGGCAGTATAGGGACCAAACGGCCCGTATCAGGGGGCTCGGTACTCCATACTCCTGAAGCACCCCCCACAGAACCCCCCGGGAACGCGGTCAAATGCCTTCTCCAAGTCCACAAAACACATGTAGACTGGTTGGGCAAGTTCCGACGTACCCTCGAGAACCCTGCTAAGGGTGTAGAGCTGGTCCACAGTTCCACGGCCAGGACGAAAACCACACTGCTCCTCCTCAATCTGAGGCTCGACTTCCCGACGGACCCTCCTCTCCAGCACCCCTGAATAGACCATACCAGGGAGGCTGAGGAGTGTGATCCCTCTGTAGTTGGAACACACCCTCCGGTCCCCCTTTTTAAAAAGAGGGACCACCACCCCGGTCTGCCAATCCAGAGGCACTCTCCCCGATGACCACGCGATGCTGCAGAGGCGTGTCAACCAGGACAGCCCCACAGCATCCAGAGCCTTGAGGAACTCCGGGCGGATCTCATCCACCCCTGGGGCCTTGCCACCGAGGAGCTTTTTAACCACATCGGTGACTTCAACCACAGAGATAGGAGAGCCCACCTCAGGATCCTCAGACTCTGCTTCCTCCGAGGAAGGTGTTGGTGGAGTTGAGGAGGTCTTCGAAGTACTCTGCCCACCGGTTCACAACGTCCCGAGTCGAAGTCAGCAGCGCCCCATCCCCACTGTACACAGTGTTAGTGGTGCACTGCTTCCCCCTCCTGACACGTCGGATGGTGGACCAGAATTTCCTCGAAGGCGTCCGGAGGTCGGCTTCCATGGCCTCACCGAACTCTTCCCACGCCCGGGTTTTTGCCTCAGCAACCACCGAAGCTGCGTTCCGCTTAGCCAGTCGATACCCGTCAGTTGCCTCTGGGGTCCCACAGGCCATAAAGGCCCGATAGGACTCCTTCTTCAGCTTGACGGCATCCCTTACTGCTGGTGTCCACCAGCGAGTACGGGGGTTGCTGCCACGACAGGCATCAACCACCTTACGGCCACAACTCAGATTGGCCACCTCAACAATAGAGGCACGGAACATGGTCCATTCGGACTCAATGTCCCCCGCCTCCCCCGGGACATGGGAAAAGCTCTGCCGGAGGTGGGAGTTGAAACTCTTTCTGACAGGGGATTCCGCCAGACGCTCCCAACAAACCCTCACAATATGTTTGGGTCTGCCAGGACGGACCGGCATCTTCCCCCACCATCGAAGCCTACTCACCACCAGGTGGTGATCAGTTGACAGCTCCGCCCCTCTTTTCACCCGAGTGTCCAAAACATGCGGCCGAAAATCCGATGATACAACCACAAAGTCAATCATCGAACTGCGGCCTCGGGTGTCCTGGTGCCAAGTGCACATATGGACACCCTTATGTTTGAACAAGGTGTTCGTTATGGACAATCCGTGACAAGCACAGAAGTCCAACAACAAAACACCACTCGAGTTCTGATCGGGGGGGCCGTTCCTCCCAATCACGCCCTTCCAGGTCTCGCTGTCATTGCCCACGTGAGCATTGAAGTCCCCCAGCAGAACAAGGGAGTCCCCACCAGGAGTACTCTCCAGCACACCCTCCAAGGACTCCAAAAAGGGTGGGTACACTGAGCTGCTGTTTGATGCATATGCACAAACAACGGTCAGGACCCGTCCCCTCAGCCGAAGGTGGAGGGAGGCAACCCTCTCGTCTACCGGTGTGAACCCCAATGTACAGGCACTGAGCCGGGGGGCAATGAGTATGCCCACACCTGCTCTGCGCCTCTCACCGTGAGCAACTCCAGAGTGGAAGAGAGTCCAGCCCCTCTCGAGAGAACTGGTACCAGAACCCAGGCTATGTGTGGAGGCAAGTCCGACTATATCCAGTCTGAACTTTTCTACCTCGCACACCAGCCCGGGCTCCTTCCCTGCAAGAGAGGTGACATTCCATGTCCCTAGAGCTAGCTTCTGCAGCCGAGGATCGGACCGCCAGGGTCCCCGCCTTTGGCTGCTGCCCAGCTCACATTGCACCCGACGCCTTTGGCCCCTCCCATGGGTGGTGACCCCATTAGAAGGGTGAGCCCATGAGAAGTCTTAATTTTATATGAAACAATATTAACTTTTGATTTTTGGAGCATGCAGCTGTCAGAGTGGCAGTAAGAGACAAATACACACATTGCTCTCCCTTTGCACGGCAGCCTAAAATAAATTGTTTGGAGCAACTAGGAAACATAAACCATGTGTAAACAGGGTAAGTTGAAAAATACTTCTAAAATGGCCTAAGTCTGCCTTGCCTAATATAAAACTGCCTCACTAAACAGGATACTAAATAAGAGAGTGACAGACAGGTGAGCAATTGTGACGTGTCCATCACACGTTTCGATTGGGCAGCACGCCGATGCTGTATATACATTTCTATATTAATTCTAGTCCATTTGGATGAGGGCACTTTTTTTCTTTTTTTATGTACTACAAGGGGATTGGATCCAGACTTGGTATCAGCAAATCCTTAAAACCAAAGACTCGGACTTGGGTGCCAAAAAATGTAATCGGGAGATCCCTCCTTTCTTCATCTAAACAGTCCCTCCTAAGTCTGCATTTAAATATCCAGTGTTAAGTATGACACAGGATCCGATGTGCTTGACACAAGTTAGTTTAATGTTCGAGTTAGTTGAATGGGCGGCCCGGTAGTCCAGTGGTTAGCACGTCGACTTCACAGTGCAGAGGTACCGGGTTCAATTCCAGCTCTGGCCTCCCTGTGTGGAGTTTGCATGTTCTCCCCGGGCCTGCGTGGGTCTTCTCCGGGTGCTCCGGTTTCCTCCCACATTCCAAAAACATGCTTGGCAGGCGGATTGAACACTCTAACATTGTCCCTCGGTGTGAGTGTGGGCGTGGATGGTTGTTTGTGTCTGTGTGACCTGCGATTGGCTGGCAACCGATTCAGGGTGTCCCCCGCCTACTGCCCGAAGACTGCTGGGATAGGCTCCAGCACCCCCCACGACCCTAGTTCGGAAGATGAATGAATGAATGAGTTAGTTTAATGTCCTTAAATCACAAAATTGCCTTGTGGTGCACAAAAGTCCACGTGGCAAAGAGGAAAAACCACAAACCAGAAAATAGCTTAAAATGTGAGATTTTCACATTCGCATAATAACAAATTCAACATGTGTGTGTACTGCTTTTAAGGGACGCAGACAAGGATTTGGGCGCCTGTTAAAAACATTGAGGCACTTTTTTTTTAAGGCTGTAAAATAGATATAATTTTCACCATGTTGTTTCACTAACCATATGTCCTGTATGTGTCCCACAGGCCTCAGATGAGAAGCTCTCGGTAGACAGTGTGCTGCAGATGCCCAGCTCTGATGTACTGGACACAATGAAGCGCCTGGGCTCCAACTCTGAGGATCGTTCACGCCTTACTGCTGCCCTCTCCTGTCTAAAAAGTCCCACAGAAACAGGTGAACCAAGAAACAGACTGCTTACACTGTATTGAAAGTCCTGCACACCAACTGTGTTACGTCATACTGTGTGTGAAACTACAGATGCATTTGTCTTCTTTCTTTGGCCATGTGAAATAAAGAAGTGATGAATCTGCAGACAGGAAATACAAAATTGCTGGCCTCACATTACCCTAACGGCCAAAGATGAAATCGAGAGCCAGTTAATCTGGAAGCCAGTTGAAGCGTAATACTGGCTGGGAAGAAAATGGGAACCGAGATTTTGCAGCCAACACAACCACAAGTCCAACGATTGACGACCATGTTCAAATGTTTGGTTTCTGTTTGAGCCCTTACTCCACTCCTGTGGAAGAAACCCCGTGAACAAACACGTGCGAGACACGCAGTGTATGTTTCCATCAGTGGTCAGTGAAACGGAAGTCTGTCAATGATGACTGAGAAGGTTCGCCGGGATTCGCCCGGTTTGTGATGATTCGGTGACGGAAAAGCTACTTCCGTCAGTTTTTTAAAACATTTCCCGCCATTCATCATTCATGAGCACCATGACTATGTAATGTGTTTGACATCACTTTTATGTTTATGGTCCATTATTGCCTTAATGAGTACACATGGTATACAAAATGGATAGTCAGATCCATTACAATGATGCAGAAATTGCCATCATTGATTGCGCATGATTGTGAATTTGAATTGAGCAATCATTAAATGTGATTGTAACTTTGTTTTGGCACTATATGGACTGTACTAACATGTTTGTGTCTAATTCTTACTGATGAGTTGGAGATATGAGGCCTGATTCCCAACGGCGCATTCATTCCACCAACCAACAGTCCACAGTTAGGCACAGCCGATCCATCTCCATATCCGTGGTTCCGTGTTCGGATGACAACCAACCTTACATACCTACTGAGGAAATGGTTGACGCCTTCTCATTGGCGCCAAGCACTCCCTCCAGAATCCCAGCTTCGAAGATACAAACCGCCAAAACAGTCCATACTCCACCACCGCCTTCCCGAAAGCTTCTGCAGCTCCTGCCTATCTCCATCGGACCAACGCGACGCAAGAGTCATGACTCACAAGCGGAGCCTGCAAACCACAGGTGGGTTGTTGCATTGTGTGTAACTTCTGTTCCAAAAAGGCAATTGGATTTTTAAAAAACACATGTTACATCTTGCTTAGTAATGATGCACCCTCAAACGTGAACAGTGAAGTAGCAAAAGTAGTGAAATGCACTATCTGTGTGACTTGACTCACGCAGAAAGAAACGTTTATTTGGTATACAGTAGTTCTACTTTCATGTTGATTGGCAAACAACACCAATTCATCTTTCAGCTAAAGTAGTAGGCCTACACAAGTCATCTACCTACACGTTCAGATTGAAAGGGTATCCCAGCTTTAGTATAAAATAGATGAAATAATAAGACACAGGTGGAATTAACACAGAGATCTGTTTGTATTTGGACAAACAAACAAACAGACAGACAGATAATGCTGCTGAGTGCGAGTCCCACTGCAAAACCAAATATTCAAAGTCAGACAAGTTGCTAAAAAGAGTTTGCTTCCTGAGGACTGTTAAGGTGACGTTGAGCAAGATATCAACTGCTCTCAGTTCCTCAAACTGTAGCAGAAAACCATGGTCTTAAATTTGAAGTGTTTTTTTTTTTAAACTATACTATGCTGCATTATATTATCCTATGCTATGCTATGCTACAGGGAAGTTCGGTAGCACTTTTTTTCAGGCCGATACCAGTACAAGGATTCCCTCTCTACGATACTAAGAACCGATAACGGCATTTATGTTACATGATATTTATTATATATATCATTTTATAACACAATGACATAAAATTCTGACGAAAGACCAAAGACTTTTCTGTCTTTTTGACGCACATGATAATTCACTGATGTGTCCAACAGCTGTTGTGTAGCGCACTCAAAACAACAAACCTCTACACTGCAAAACAGCATTTCACAATCAATACGTATCAAATAAAATGACAAAAACATAGAAACTTAAAGTAAAATGCATGATACTCACCAGATGCTGATGAAAATCTCCTTTCTTTTCTCCTGCCTGTCTGTGTAAACTAGCGAATTGCAAATTGAATACATGTGTAGCGATCTATTTCTGTGATTTTTTTCTTCATTCAAATTAGCTCAGACTTGAGAGAGCAAACAGTACAGTTTGGAATAATCATAATTGTTCTTCTGAGATTTCTGTCAACAGAAATACAGGTTGTGAGCTTCACTGCTAGCTGCTCTGTGTCTTTGAAGGGCCAACAAGAAAAACAAGGCATTGGCTTCTATCCACTTTAATGGAAAAAGCTTTGAAGATTCAAACCTGCGTTCACCCCTGCTATCTGCCCGCACACACAGCCCCGTCCCTGCCTCTGCCCCGTACACGATGACAGCCGCCCCGACATCCCTGGACAGTGAGTTCCGCAGTTATCATATCAGGCATCCACTTGTATGGCACGTCTCATTTTATTGTTTAATTCACACAGTGCGTGCTGGTGTGTTTCACAGACATCGCTGTACACAGGAGTTCACCTCAGACAGTGAGGCGAGATATCGGTTTGGCTGTTACCCACAGGTGAGTACTCACCATAAAGGGATGCAACCAGGCAACACTGAACTGTGAGGCAGATGTGCTAACGGTTAGCACATCAGATGCGGTTAGTAGCTAACCGGTTGTCAACTGTGGTCACCATTTCATTTGATATGTTTCACTTATTCTCATATCTAATATTAGCAGCCTGCATGCCATTTACAATATGCAAAATCTAAAAATAGGAACAGTTATTATTTGCATCTTACGATGAGGGAAGTGGAGAGGTTAGGACTTTTGCGTCACAGGAAACCTCGCGTGGTGAGATGCCTCCAAGTGGCCCGAGGGGGAAACGCCAGGGCTCTTGGGCCCCAGACGTGGCTAAATGCCCGCCAGCCGGCGGGGAAGGAGGTGGGGTCTCACCGGAAGGTGAGGCGCTCAGCGCTCGCCCCGCCGGAACGGAGGGGAGTGGGCGTAGCCGCCCCACAACCCTCCTTCAACAATAATCAGGCGAGGGCCCGCACCAGGTGTGAACCTCACGTGGCACCTGCGAGAGTCATACCAGGTGTGGGACCCGTGAGGGGGGGCAAGTCCCTGATGGGGGCCAATTGCCCGGGAGGAGGAGGAGGAGGCGTCACAGGAAAATGGTTCGGTTTTCTCTAAATATGCCATGATGCTCTCGTTCTTTGTGTAACCTTCCACTTGCTATCACTACACAACTTTTCCCTTGTTACATTTTGACCATATCTATTTCGACCGACTTTTTTTTTTCAGTATACCACTTATTTCTCCAAATAGAGATTCTGGTAACAAATCAGCTTGATTATCCTAGTGGATTTTTTTTCTTTCCAGTTTGACCCCAAAATATCCTCGGGTGTTCATCTTCAACCAAATGACATTGTTTAGATTTAGTGCGTACAGTTGAGATGAAGTATACAGTATTTATAGTTTTGAGCTTCAGCCTTATCAGCCCTATAATTGACTGATGATCCAGATCAGCAGTATGGGCAATGGATGGGTGATTTTCAACATAAAACGTCTTTCTTCATTCTTCCTTTCAGATTTTCAACAAAATCATGGCTCTCCCAGATATGCCAAGTGTGTGGCAAGAACATGATCTTTGGTGTGAAGTGTAAACATTGCAAGTAAGAAACTCATTTTTCTTACCTTATGCATGATGATGATGATGATGTAGCATCTGCATTCTTCCTTTTTCTCTCTCCAGATTAAAGTGTCACAACAAATGTACCAAAGATGCTCCCTCTTGTCGGATATCATTTCTCACATGTAAGCAATGATCATGATCAGGGAAAAAACATCTTAACTTAAACTTCCAATTTGCCACTACAAAAAAAAAATGCCCCATACATCACAATATAAGACATCTGCTGCATTTGATTCAAGAAGTACGGATGCAGCTTCAGATAATATTATGGTGAAAGGATAATCATCAGGAGTGTCGATGATTTGTAGCCCTCTGGAAATCCATTTTACTTTGGACGCCACCATTTCAGTGATACAATCTGAAAATGGAATCTTGAGTCAAGAAGTGCCCTGTTCAAAATCTGTTTACAATTCAACATTACAATTGCTCTTTAACCCTTTCATGCACCCTGTAACCAGATAACACGATAAGCTGTCCACTGTAGTAACCGCTGTCCCTGAAAAGGTTAAAATGGGTTTCTACATGATGTGTCAATCATGGTATTTGTATGGTGAATTAACCCCCCCCCCCCCCCCCCCCCCCTTGTGGAGTGCAGTCACCCTCTGTAAAAGGGATGCAGAGATGGTGGTAGGGCAGGCATGTCCAGCTCCGGTCCCCACGGGCTGCTGTCCTGCCTGTTTTCCATCTCTCCTTGCTGCAACTCACCCGATTGAAATGATCAGCTCACCAGCCAGCACTGAAGCAGCATTAGAGCAATCCTAATTGTTTGAATCAGGTGTTTTGCAGCCGGGAGAGATGGAAAACAGGCAGGACAGCGGCCCTTGAGGACTGAGTTTAGGCACCCGTGGTAGGGGAGCCACAGTAACATAAAGGAAAGCAAGCATGTTGGGGAACGAAGCCAAAATGTTGTCAATGAGTGTTCCTTTACTTTTGTTTTATTTGTGCAATGGAAGATTTGTGTGTTTTGGTGAAAAAGCTGGTTACTTCAAAATGTTCTTTGCTGTTTCCGTATTTCTATTTCATAAAGCAAAATATTTGAAAGAAAATACAAGATCCACTTTGCTGTTTTTCGTCATATAGTTCTTGCTATTGGGGTAGTGGGACACTTTAGTTCCCAAACAGCTCTTCAGATTATTTTTTGGGGGGTGGGTGATTATATCAATTTATTATTAATTTAAAAAAACACAAAGAATCATGCATATACTCATGTAAAAAAATACACACACTATGTTGTATCTGTTTATTTTTAAATTCTGACTTTTTTTCTTCTATATGAAGCTACAAAAAATATTTAGTTCAAAAACCTTAGCTATTTTCAACATAACATTTAATAATTTCCGATCTAAACTTTTTTTTGTCCTAAATTAATTTAAAGTGAAACAACACAGAATCACTCGAAACCACAATAAATATATGTAAAACAAAACCAAAAAAAGCAGCACCCAGGTAACTTGTTTATACTGTTGTCAAAATTGATCATGAGAAACACTTAAGTGCTCTGCTTGGAGGCACTTATCCAAGTTATTGTGTCAAAAATTATCTGTCCTGATTCTCTCATCAGGGACTGACATTGTTCCAAGTCCATCCAGCACCAAGCTTCAAAAGTTGCATTAAGCGGATTTTTATTTATTTATCTATTTATTTTGGGGTCAGGGTTCGTTCAATGTTGCCAAAAAGTTGTCAAGACATTTGTCAGACATTCCCAAGCAGGTTTAATGGTTGCAAACAGTTTTACTGTCACCCTCAAATTTTGAACAAAAAGTTTTTTTCTGACGAGTAAAACTGTTTCAGACCGTTAAAATTGTTGTCGAACGTCTTTGCAACCACGATGAAAAAAACGACATTCGCTAGGTGCACACACACTTGCAAACCTTTGCCCCTCTGTGAGATACAGTCTTGAGAGACATTGGCACCTTTATTAACCCTTTCAGGGACAGCGATTATTCCGACAGTTTACCATGTTATCAGGTTACAGGGTGCATGAAAGGGTTAAAATATATATATATTTTTCCCTTCCTGATTACATTCTGCGTTTATACAGTATTGTCAACAAAGTTTATCAGTGTCCAGATAGAACTCCCTTTCCTGCTGCTGTTTTCTTTAGTATTCCTTACGATCGTTTTGGTGTTGTCTCTCCTTGGTCTGTTTTTATCTGTTTGGTCTCCCTCCTCTGTGTGCTGTAACTGCCGCGACTTAGGCTCTGTGCAGTCCCAGACGAATTGAGATTCATGTGAGCGGGCTCTTTGAAGTGAATGGAGCTGGCCGGCTCTTGTTGTTCACTTAAAATTAAAAAATTAAAAAAGGCTCTCAGAGCCGTTTCGTTTGCGACCAACACATCACTATCACACCGGGTGCCATTCAAGCTAGGACAGCCACTGCTCGTGGCAGAGAAGGATAGATTAGCATTTAATTTGAAAGTCTGTTGTACATTCACGTTGTCAATCTTTTCATTTGGTTGGTAGTGCCAAAGATGCGAAGGGCAGAATCAGTGCCGTCTGATATCAACAATCGTATTGATCACAAAGCAAAGATCCCACTGCAGTTTGGCACATTACCAAAGGCAATAACCAAAAGGGTATGTATAACTTTTGCTGCGCTAGAATTTGTGATCATCCATCCACCTGTCCATCTGTCCATCTACCTATATCCATTTTCACACCACAGGAGCCTTGCATCCAGCTGGACTCCAGTAGTAACCCATCATCAGCCGCCTCCTCCACACCTTCCTCTCCGGCACGTTCCCAGCAGAGCAACCCACCCAGTGTCAGCACCACTCCCTCACTCAACACGTCTCCCCAAGGTTCCCAGAACGACAATTTTCACTTCCCAGGTTAACCCACTGTGGCTACTTCATACATTCGCAAAAAAAAAATAAAAATCCTAGTCATGGCATTTTTTTACATTCTCTCTTGTCCAAACTATTTAATGTTTTAGCTGTTTTTTTAATATTATAAATCCATATATTGCTAATCATTTGGGAAGAAATGAATCCATCCATCTATCCTTAAATCATATATTATTACGTATTTTGTTTGGACAGATTAGGTCATGTTAGTGTAACCATATTAACTGGCTTGTTTTGGGTTTCTGTCTGTCTTTGTCAAGTAATAAGTAGACATTTATAGCTTTCGATTTGAACTTACCACACTGATGTTACCAAACTTTGAACGCTTTACATGTAAAGAATAAGTCAGTTATGATACAAGTGAGTGAGAAACATGACCCATTTCAGGGAAACAAAGAGGGATTCTGAAGTTATTTCTGTTTCTTCAACAGATGTCCCCAATTCCAAGAATACTGATAATCAACAGTCTGACTGCTCCAACGGCTCTGGGTAAAATGCTCGAGCAGAATTTGTCTGCTTGATGAAAAAGTGTCTAAATTAATTATTGTTTTTCTTAGAGTATCGCAGACAGCCGTTACTGCGACGCAAGTAAAAGCACCTGAGCAAAACCAGGTTTGTACAGGCAGTCCATTTGACACTCTGGTGCATGCAGAGTGCGGGGCCGATGGGGCGGCGGCCTTAGGCATGCACAATGACCCCCCCTGACAACGAATATTATCAATGATAGTATGCCAGTGCTGATAGCTTTGTCTTGCAGAAGGTGTGTTTGCCATTGTTGGAGGGGCCATCGAAAAAAATCTTCTTTCCGACACTTATACAAATAAATTGCAAAAGTAAAGTAATTTTCCTCTTGTAACTTAAAACTTAACATCAAATTCACTTTTAAACCATGTCTACGTCATTCACAGTCAGCGTACACTATTATTTAACACTGAAGGCAGAGTGTCAGAGTCCAAAAGTTTACTTTGTAAAAGTTGAGGTGGTAATTACAACCAATTACAGTTTTATAAAGTGTACACGCAAACAGGAAACCATTAAAAAAAATAGTTGCAGTTACATTTTAGATCTACTCTTACTTCTCTTTCATCATAGAGAAATATTCACTCACCGTTATTTCGATCAATGAATGTTGTTCTTTTTATTCTTAGCATGCAGATGAGCATCATTCTACTGGAGAGGACCAAAACAAAAGCTTCTCCAACGAGGACTTTGATGAAGATGGCCTAGAAGACCTGCCTCCGTCTATTTGTCGGCGTAGGACCGTTGGCCGTTGGAGCGGGGAACTCAACCGCAAAGCCAGTCAGACCAGCGTCTACCTGCAGGAATGGGACATCCCATATGAGGAGCTGCAGCTCGGAGAGCTTGTAGGAAAGGTGAAGATGCAGATGTGCCTTACTTTCAGCAAAAAGATAATATGACATACACAGGACACCTAATACTGTACATTACAAATGATCAAGGATACCGACATAAACCCAGAGAGGGAATTTGTAAACTTCAGTAGCACTCAGCACAGCAAGACCTCAGCCAAGAAGAACCGTTTAAGGGACAGCGGTTACTCCAGTGGACAGCTTATCATGTTATCAGGTTACAGAAGGAAACGGCAACCCAAAATGTTGAAAGAGCCATATTGGACCAAAAAACAAATATGTCTGGAGCCGCAAAAAATTAAAAGCCTTATAATGAAGGCAACACATGCTGTATGTATCTATGTTATCTATATTAGCCTACTGTCAAAATGACTAATTTGGCTACAAATACAATGAGTCTTCATGATTAAATGTTTTTTTTTCCCTGCAGTGCATCCTGTAGAGCAGGGGTGCCCAAACTTTTTTGACAGATCTACTTTTCGAACAACCAGCCTCCCAAATTCGACCCGTTACCGCATGCACACATACATCCATCCGCACTTACACACGCATGCCATAATGAGCAACAGCCATAATGGCCCCGAAGATGAACAAAGCATGGGAAGCACTTTTGAACCGTTAGCTATCGTAGCTCACGTGTATCGTTTAAAACTGCTTCTCTCGGCCCTCCAGCTTTCCATTCTTTGCCAGTACCCTTGGTGAATTGTACATGAAATGCGTTTTTTTTTTTTGTTTTTATTTTATTTTTTTATATATACTGTATATATTTTAATTTTATTTATTTATTTTTGCTTCAACAGCCGCCTGCCTGGCATCCCGTTCTGCTAATAGAAATGTGTGTCGCAGGCTACGGCGCAAATCTTCGTTGACAGAAATATTGATATTAAATATTAAACATTTTTACAGCATTGGAAAACGTTCAGAATATTTGGCATGTTTGTCCTCCTACAGAAACCGTATTAAAACAAAATATATTTGCCTACCCATCTTCCATTTTCAAACATTTTTGAAAAAGCCCCAGGGAGCTACTAGGGCGGCGCTAAAGAGCCGCAGGTTGCCGACCACTGGGTTACAGGGTGCATGAAAGGGTTAAATTGACAACACAAAATAGAGCATATTTGGGTTTTGGCTTGAATATGTTCTGACAAGTGGCAGGTTTCTGCAATCAGCAGTGTGCACACTGATGACAATGAGGCAGTGGATGGCAGTGACTGGTCTTTCTGTGAAGACATACATCTCGCTCACAGCTTCTGTAGTTAACTCTTTTCTTTTCGACACCTTTGGCTTTAACTCAACCTCAATCAAGACAAAGAGTAGTGCAACCTGGACACACCGCCAATGATGTTCCCGGGGTCATAGGGTGTTTCGGGTCTTACATCAGACAATCTCACCCGGGAGACCCAGACAGGGATGATCAGGCCCCGACTTGTGTCCAGGTAGCGCACTGCGCTACATCTCCCCACTCCTTAGTCACCAAGAAGCCTTTTCAGCAGCCTTGAGGATGGTCTTGATGGCTCCACGCCTGTGCAGTCTGCAAATGCCTAAGAGTCCCATACCTGGTATAGAGAATGTTCCGCGCAGCCCACTTCAATAGGCTCCAGCGGGCCTTCCATCCTTTCCGCCGGCATGCCGCTACGAAGTCTGCCTACTTGGCTGTCTTCCTCTACTCGATTTTCCCAGGGGACAGTTAACTCAGTAACATATGTAACCTGCAGTTTACAGAGGATGACAAATGTATTTTTCACAGATTATAATTAATAAATCAACAAAATGGCAATCAAAACAATAGCTCTCACCCTCATGTGAGTACGAGAAAAAATTGTATCATCAATCATAGTTGGAACACTGTAAATAGGATGTGATGTGTACTTTTGCAAGTAGTAGATCAGACATCTGTGTGAAACACCAAACATGAGTGGCTTTTGACTCTCCAGGGCCGTTGGGGGAAGGTGTTCAGGGGTCGCTGGCACGGCGAGGTAGCCATTCGCCTTGTGGAGGTGGACGGCAATAACCAGGAGCACCTGAAACTTTTTAAGAAGGAGGTGATGAACTACAGGCAAACCAGACATGAAAACGTCATCTTGTTCATGGGCGCCTGCATGGCCCCGCCCCACCTTGCTATTGTCACAAGGTAGGACTTAGATGTTTATATTCTGTTTCCATTTTTTCTTACTCCCTCTAATACACAAAAACACAGAAGTTATCATTTCTGAGTGGAAAATGTCTGTGACAATGCTGCATATTTTGCTTTGCAGTTTCTGTAAAGGGGTTCCTTTATACTCTTTTGTAAGAGAAAGAGGCCATTTGTTGGATATAAATAATACCAGGCAGATTGCACAAGAAATTGTCAAGGTAAGAGGCAGCAATTTAGAATGTGTAAAATGGAAATAAAAGCATACAATGATTTGCAAATCCTTTTCAACTATATATATATATATATAGTGCCATATATATATATGGCGGCTGGATAGCTCAGTTGGTAAGGCATCGGTTTGGCATACGGGAGACGGTGGTTCGAATCCCGCTTGGGGCAAAAAATGAGCACATAACACCATCCAGTGTGGGTCCTTGGGGAAGATCCTTCACGCTAATGCCTACCTCATACAATGATGAGAGACAATAAAATGAATGACATGCCGGCTCAGACGTCGCCCCGCCAAACAAGGTTTGCGTCAGGTGCTGGGGAACCAGAGCACCTTGATGAAAAATGGGCTACTGGAACAAAGTAGAGATGGAATGCTACTACTCAAGCAACCCTAGTCAGAGGGGTTACATGCAGAGAATGTGGGCTAAATGGTTACTTCGAAACCCACAGTCACGGTTGACCACGAAACAACTAGTAGCTCAGTGTTCCAACATCCACAAACGGCAACTGCTGTCACAACTTGAGATTGATGAGGTACAACGCAGGTTCCATGGTGAAGGGCTGCCAGATCAGAGGAGGAGGTCATACCAGAGATTGGGAGGCAAGCCCCAATGAATGCAGATGATGAGATTGGGAGGCCAGCCCCAATGAATGAAAGCTGGGCAACCTAGAAACCGATTACAACGGCTATGTGAAGTACCACCTGAAAGTCTCATGGAAAGTGTGAATGCAGCACTGAGGGCGATCCCGACCGTAACGATCACGGAAACCAATGAGCTGATATACGCTTCAGCATCAGTGATCCTTGAGATGCTTGGCTATAAGAGCAACCATGCAAGCCATGACATACGTTACCCACCATGGAAAAGACGGTTGGAGGCTAAGATCAAGGCTGCTCGGAATTGACGGAGGCCCAGAGAGGTGTGATGAAAAGGCCGATACCCGAGAGGTACATCCAGATGACCATACCTGAAGCACTCGAATAAACGAATAAACAGGCTGTTTGCAACACAACCTGCGAAAGTGTACGCTCAGTGGCAGGGTCCTAACAACAGAGCTGACCCACCAAGACTGGAAACTGAAAGGTACTGGAGAAGGAGGTTGCACATAACAGCAGTGCACAATGGCTGGTGACCCTGAGCACAGCAACCTCCCTGAACAGAACCGAGTTACCATAACAGTGGCAGACATACAGGAAAGAGTCTCAGATATGAAGAACTGGACAGCACCAGGCCCGGACATGGTCCACACCTACTGGCTAAAGAAACTCACAGCACTCCATGAGCGCCTAGCAGCACAAATGAACCAGCTGCTGAGGGATGGGACTCACCCAGGATGGCTAACCGAAGGGCGAACGATCCTGATCATGAAGGATTCCTCAAAGGGTGCAGTCCCATCCAACTATCGGCCAATAACCTGTCTCTCCACAACATGGAAGCTCATGTCAGGCATCATTGCGGCTAAGATAAGTGGACACATGGATCAATACATGAGCGAAACACAGAAGGGTACCAGAGGAGCCAAACATCAGCTCCTGGTTGACAGAACAGTCGTACAAGACTGCAGGTCCTGGCGTACCAACCTGTGCACAGCCTGGATTGATTACAAGAAAGCCTATGACTGGATCACTGAATGCTTGGAGTTGTATAAGGTGAACAGGACCATAAGAGCCTTCGTTGCGAACTCGATGAGGATGTGGAAAACCACACTTGAAGCCAATGGCAAGCCACTTACCCAAGTGTCCATCAAATGTGGCATATACCAAGGTGAACTCTCCCCACTGCTGTTCTGCATAGGACTGAACCCCCTCAGCCAAGTAATCACCAAGACAGGCTATGGATACCGCCTCAGAAATGGAGCTACGCTCAGTCACCTTCTCTACATGGATGACATAAAGCTGTATGCTAAGAGCGAAAGGGACATAGACTCCCTGATCCACACAACCAGGATCTACAGCAGCGACATCGGGATGTCATTCGGGCTTGAGAAATGTAGTCGGATGGTGACTAAGAGAGGAAAGGTAGTCCGCACTGAAGGGGTCTCACTCCCTGAAGGAACAATAGCAGACATTGAGGACAGCTACAAGTACCTCGGTATACCAATGGCAACCTCGAACTGGCAACAAGGAAAGCGGCTACGGCCAAATACCTCCAGCGAGTGAGGCAAGTCCTAAGAAGCCAGCTCAATGGCAAGAACAAGACCCGGGCAATAAAGATAAGATAAGATAAGAAAACGTTTATTAGTCTCGCAATGGAGAAATTCCCAATTCACAGCAGCAAAGTTAGTAGAAGTAGAACAACAAAATATAGGAGCTGCTGGAAAGGCAGCCACTCACGCGGCGCCATTTTGAAGTCAAAATAACAAAAATAACACAACACAACACATAGGACACAGACAGTCGTGCAATCTTCACCACTTTTCTGCATACACTTTGTTGTCTGAAGCAGTTCTAGATGAAAGAGGAGAGATAAACAGCTATGCCCTGCCAGTGATCAGATACCCTGCAGGAATAATAAGGTGGCCAAAGGAAGAGATTCAGACCACGGACGTTAAGACCCGAAAGCTCCTAACCATGCATGGAGGGTTCCATCCCAAATCCAGCACCCTGAGACTGTACGCAAGCCGAAAGGAAGGAGGCCGGGGACTAGTGAGTGTGAGAGCCACTGTCCAGGATGAAACATCCAAGCTCCGTGAATACATCAAGGAGAAGGCTCCAACGGATGACGTACTCCGAGAATGTCTCAGACAATGGGGAACAGAAGATGAGGCGCTGGAAGAGGGACCATCATGGGAGGACAAGCCCCTACACGGGATGTACCACCGGACCATAACTGAAGTGGCCGATCTCAAGAAGTCCTATCAGTGGCTAGAGAGGGCTGGCCTGAAGGACAGCACAGAGGCACTCATCCTAGCTGCTCAGGAGCAGGCCCTGAGCACCAGAGCCATTGAGGCCCAGATATACCACACCAGACAAGACCCAAGGTGTAGGTTGTGCAAAGAGGCACCTGAGACGATCCAACACATAACTGCAGGGTGTAAGATGCTGGCAGGGAAAGCCTACATGGAACGCCATAACCAGGTGGCTGGCATAGTCTACCGAAACATCTGTGCGGAGTATGGACTGGAAACCCCAAGGTCAAAATGGGAAACACCTCCGAAGGTGGTGGAGAATGACAGAGCGAAGATCCTGTGGGACTTCCAGATCCAGACTGACAAGATGGTAATGGCGAACCAACCAGATATCGTGATCATAGATAATGGGCAGAGGAAAGCCGTTGTAGTGGATGTAGCGGTCCCAAATGATGGAAACATCAGAAAGAAGGAACACGAAAAACTCGAGAAATACCAAGGGCTCAGAGAAGAGCTGGAGAGAGCCTGGAAGGTAAAGGTGACAGTCGTGCCTGTGGTGGTCGGAGCACTCGGGGCAGTGACCCCCAAACTAGATGAGTGGTTGCAACAGATCCCGGGAACAACATCGGACATCTCAGTCCAGAAATGTGCAGTGCTGGGAACAGCAAGAATACTGCGCAGAACCCTCAAGCTTCCTGGCCTCTGGTAGAGGACCCGAGCTGAATGAGGGACGGACACCACCCGAGGGGGGGTGAGACGAGGAATTTTTTATATATAATGTATATGTATGTATATGTGTGTGTATATATAATACACACACACACTATATATGACGATGACAATCCACATGGTTTCATAGAAAGGAGTGTGACTACTAGACTGGTATGCCAGCAGTACAGGCCTGTCTCTCATTGAAAATAAACGTGTGTCACATTATGAAGTGCAAAATTTGGCATCAAAGACCACAAACTCCGAAGCAACTTAAGTTGTAAATCAAGAAAGGAAAAGAATTCCACATTCCCAAATGGTTATTGAGTGTTGTTAAAGCAAAAATGTGATGTAACTGGTGAACGTGATTCTGTCCCCATGTTATTGGAAGGTGTTACATGCATCAAATTCTAAATAAATCACAATTTGCAAGAAATAGAGTACCCGTTTGAACATTAAATGTCTTTCTAGTGTATTCAATAGGTTTAATGTACGCTGAATGTAGGATGATTGCATTGTAAGAGTTTGAAAGAAATCATTGTATTCTCGTTATATTTGTTTTAAACTTCCAAACTTCGTTAGACTTGGGTTTATATGAAGTATGTTCTGTATTATTTGTATATTTATCTCTCCCAAAGGGAATGGGCTATCTGCATGCCAAAGGCATAGTTCACAAAGATCTGAAGTCTAGGAATGTGTTTTATGACTCAAACAGAGTCGTTATAACAGATTTTGGCCTATTTGGGATGGCCGGAGTGGTACAAGAAGGCAGGTAAGAATGCAATTGAGGCATACAGATTGTGCTTACGCTTTAGCTACATTAATTGTGATACATACTGTATATGTTTGTGTTTATAGAAGAAGGAATGTATTGAAGATACCCCAAGGGTGGATCAACTACCTTTCACCAGAGATTGTCCGTGTGATGAGCCCAGAGGTTCCTGAGGACCGGCTGCCTTTCTCAAAAGCTGCTGACATTTATGCTTTTGGGTATTGAATGTCGTCGATTTGATATGAATCTTTTGATAAAAAGGAAGAGTTGTGTAATTTCTAGCATTCGAATTGTTCACGATGATGAATGCAGATCCGTTCTGAGCCTGAAAGCAAATGTACAATCACAAATATCTTGGCTTGACAACATTTATTGCACAGTGGCCAGATTGGTGAAACGGCATGACGCGCAATGAATGTAGCCATGTGCCCACACAGTGATTATTCTAGACATTTTTCTACGCAAAGACATTTTACTCACTTGATTTAACTTGACATTGTCTTCTTTTCAGTACAATCTGGTATGAGCTGCATGTTAGAGATTGGCCAATCACCAACCAACCTGTGGAAGCTAAAATCTGGTTAGTGGGTAGCAATGAGGGCATAAAGAAGGTGCAGGCAGATGCCAACCTGGGCAAGGAAGTTATGGTAAGTCTAACATAAAACTGACATTGTTTTAAAGAACACATTTAGTGGAGATTTCCTTCTAAAATTCACTTTTTCGTTGGTTGTATCACAATGGTGTGTTTGAGTCTGGAGTGTGAAATCACACAACCAAGTAAATCAGACCTATTTCTGAAAACATGTCGGTAAGCAAACTGTTCTGAATTTACATACAACTGTCCCAATATGTAATTGGTCCATCGATGACTCAGAAACTAGGCTATGTGAAGATTTGCCATTTTCCAACAATGGCAGGGCCACACAGAAACATGATTTTGTCAAAGCCAAAAGCTAAGTAGAGCTGCATTGTTGGTTTAGACTACCGTATTTTCCACACTAAAAGGCGCACTGGATTATGAGGCACACCTTCAATGAATGGCCTATTTGGTCATTTTTTTCATATATCGGGCGCACTGCATTATAAGATGCAATCTACAATGTATCCACTAGATGGGGCTATGCTAAAGGAAGTGCCAACAGAACGATCAGATGTCAGTAAAACTTATTTAATAAAGCAGCAACACAGTTTACTGAACCAACAGCAAGTTATAACAGTTAGTGCAACATTCTATCACGTAGTGGAAACAGTCTGATATCGTGGCGGTAAATCTAAGCGCAAGCACAATATCGCTCGAAATAGTGCAAAGCAATAATTGAATTGAATACAACTTTATAGTCAAATGTGCTGTATGTATGTGTAACATACAGCACAGATTAAATTTCTTCCCTCTCAACATAAAACAAAAACATAACAATAATTCAATGTTGTTCAAACGTATATATCCATATTCACACCATGCCCTGGTCGGATCTTTTCTCACTGATTTTTGCACTATGCGCGACTTTCTGACTTTCGGGTTGAGTGAACGCTGGCGCGTTTATTTTAAGTTCCTGTGCCAGCGGTTTTGCCTTTATTCAAATCGTGACTGTACAGACAGTAATAGTTGCTGCTCTCTGCTCAACAACCCAATGTTCGAGTTGGTCCTCCAATTGTGGCCATCGTGTTAGCTCGGAAGCTCTGTGTAGTCTTCATTACCTGACACAGGGCGTCGAGTTGCTTCCGCCACTTCAGCACCATTGACTCATTGAACTCTCTCGCCGCTGCTCTATTTCTGTGTTCAACTGCGTAACCGATCGCCATACGTTTGAAGTCTGCGTTGTAAACATGTCTCTTGAAAGGAGCTATTTTGGGATCGAAATATTACCGTAATGACCATACACAAGGCACATCGGGTTTTAAGGCGCGCTGTGAGCTTTTAAGAAAATGGAAGGCTTTTAGGTGTGCCTCTTAGTGCGGAAAATACGGTACCGTTTGGCAACAGAGTTATAAGCATTACCCTCTGTAAACTGGTACATACTCAAATGTTCGATGAAGTCGAGGCCTTTGTGATTTGTGCTCGGCAATGTATCTGCTTCAAAAAAAAAAGATGAACAATTAATAATAATCCTAATAATTCAAGGGTAAATTCCTTACGTGCTTTTCTTTTGCACTTTCGAGTTTGCCGTCCCGGCTTCTGACACACCCACCTGCTTAATAGTTGTAACTTTTGTCAAAAAAAAAAATATTGATTCTAAATCCAAATTTAACTCAACACTGCCACCCTTAGAAGGACTTCAGTTGTGAGCGGCGCTTTCACACAAACTCCAAGCCGCCCTGCACGGTCAGCTGGAGGACCGAAACAGAGAATTGAATCAAAATGCGCAATATGATGTGTTAAAGAGATGTTAGTATTTAGCATAGTCTCCTGAGCGTGTGAGATTCGATGCTTAAGGTTGACCTAAATGTCAGGGTTGAGAGCCATGTGGATATTCATCATTAAAATATTTGAATTAATTGATCATCTATCTATTTTGTTTGGTAATAATTCACTGTGGTGAGAAGTGAGAAGTATATAATCCTGCCCATAAGTGAACAATACTGCCCTCGCAGCTCAAATTTAAATCCAATAAAAGTAATAAAAAGTTTTTGAAACAGTTTATGGTGATTGCCGAACGCCTGATATACGGAGTCATAGTTGAAGTGGGGAAGTTATCTATCAGTTTGTAACAACTCATGCTGCACATCTCAATTTTCTGCCACAACAGGAGATCCTTTCTGCTTGCTGGTCTTTTGAAATAAACGACAGGCCGACCTTCACCCAGCTGGCTGGTATGTTGGACAGGCTGCCGAAACTGAACCGCAGGCTCTCCCACCCTGGACACTTCTAGAGGTCTCCTGAGTATGTATCATAGAAAATGGGAGTCCACCCAACAATCACCAAAATTCACTCACAGTGATACGCAAGAAGGGAGTTTGAAACAGGAGGAAATGAACTGCCACAGGAAGGATATGATTTTGTTGGGGGAGAAGTCTGATGAAGCTCTATTGCAATTATTAATGGACAATTGGGGACTTTTTACTGTGACTGCTGAAGTTTGGTAATTCTCCCTTTTGTGGAATAGTCTGATCTTCACCACTGACTGATCCACAGTCTCCTGCTGTACCTGATCACCGTGTTCATGATTTCGGATCCAAATGTTTCGCTTCATTCTATGCGCTTCAATTTCACACTGACCTTTGTTTACTGTAATATTGTCTTCTCACAAGCATTGGCATCTGTAAAGGCCTTCTACAGACTACGGCACACACTCATAGCTCAGTGCGCTGGCAGTGTGACGTGCAAATGGGACATTGCTTTTGAAAACACCAATTGATCTGCCCAATTAGCAACGTGAAATGTACAATTCTTCAGAAACCTTAAATTTAACATTATGTCCATATAATACAATTTGGCATTTTATCATGTCCGCTGTGGTTACTCATTTAGCTTGCTATTCAATTTCTTTGAAAGTCTGTTAATAAATTTTATGGGGGCGGAAAAAAATCAAGATGAATATTTAGATCAGTTGTCAGAATATCTAAAGCAGAGTCTCAATTGAATTTCCCCTTAAGAAGTTAGAATAATATGTAGAGTAAATTCCATCCATCTCATCCATTTTCTTATCCACTTTATCCTCACAAGGGTTGCGGGGGGTGCTGGAGACTATGCCAGCTGTTTTCGGGCAGGAGGCGGGGGACACCCTGAACCGGTTGCCACGGCACATGACGAACAACCAACCATATGCGCTCACACTCACACCTAGGGACAATTTAGAGTGTTCAATCAGCCTCCCATGCATATTTTTGGAATGTGGGAGCAAGCCGGAGTACCCGGAGAAAACCCACGCAGGCACGGGGAGAACTCCACACAGGAAGGCCGGAGCTGGAATCGAACCCGGTACCTCTGCACTGTGAGGTCGACGCACTAACCACGCGTCACCGGGCCGCCCGTATAGTAAATTAAAAATCACATTAAAATTAAGGAGTCTGGGAGTGACATAAATGTCACACTGTCTGCAAGTGATATATTTTGTGATGTGTTAAACTGCTCAATTCTTCCTAATAACATGTGATTGCTTCCTCCTTTTACTTCACCTTTAACTGTTGCATCAGGATTTTCGCCACCACATCCTCTATTGCAAAGCTTCATAGCTCAGAGGCTGCCAGATTCATCTCACCGGCTTTAGCTCCTCTTCTTAACATGCATGCCAATCTTTTCTTCGGTACGCCTAATAATATTGGCATTGATGGTTGACATGGTTTACTTAATGTATATGTACATATGTATATACAGAGATAACCTGAGCTGCTGTTTAAATGTATTTATTAGTCCATCTTGATTTTCAAAATACCTTAAACGAGGACATTTTGGAAAATTGATGTTTCAATGACTTATGCAAACGCAGTATCTGTGTTTGTCAATGAATGTTTACGCTTGTTCGCTACATGCACCATATATACATACAGATCCCCCACACTAAATTGACAAAATATAATTTGGGGGATTTAGGGATGACAGTAAATGCTGGCTCTCTGACCGATCATTAGCGTCGTGGCTATCCTGGCATCATCCAAACTGTCACTTTTCAAGAAACAAAAAAACATTTTTTGAGACATTAACAATGGATCGTCAAAGAGGGCAAGGCATTTTCTGCACTTTAGATTACCACCAATTTGTAAAGAAGATACCCATGTGGGGACTCTCACAAGTATCAATAAAAATATGAGAATTACCAAATTTGGACAGAGAAGATTTATGCCCGACAGTGATGATTTGTTGATGCCAAATATAGTGGGGAAAGTCACTAAATTGTCACACTCGCAGTCAAATAGCTCACTTACCTGCTTCTAAAGAACTTATTTTGCAATGCTCAAAGTAGGGGATGAAATTGTGCTTTATTTCTTCATCCTTGGGAAATGTTGATGAAAGTTATTCAGATAAATGGGAACCATTTTGGATTGGAGGGAAAAAAAAGCATGACATGTACAATCGTTTACGATGATACTAATGCAGCGTGTTATACCGGAGACAAATTCCTTGTGTGTTCTACATACTTGGCCAATAAAGATGATTCTGATTCTGATTCTGATGACAAGTGTGTTTTTGGGAGAGGGGATTTTACAGAGGATTTGTGCAAAACGTCACGGCTTTAATTGAACACATTAAAGTTGATATCTGAACACTTTGTCAAGCTATTAAAAGATGCAGTAAATGTTAGTTTTTGCATCTTTGACACAAATTTATTTTGTGACCGGACCGCAAGAACACACACACACACACACACACATACATACCCAATGTGCTCCTGAAGCCATTCATGTAGAACTGCAGCTGGTTATGTAAGATGCAAATTGTTACTGTTATAGTATTGAGCCGTTAGGCAGAAAAAGATCAAGCTCCTTAGCAAAGGATGAGAAAAGAACCACTCATATTGCCTCAACCTGGAGCACTCCGATCAGGACAGAGAGTGAGAAAGAATTCAGATCCAAGAATTTGAGGATGAGCTCGATGGGAACAGTCAGAGTTGCGCTTGGAAGACGGAGAGGAAAAAGAAGCAGTGACACCATTTTTGTTGTCCACCACCATGGACTAATCGAGTTGTGTGTGTAGATTTGTTTTCATGGTGTCTTATTGAAAGGTCGACGAGTAAGTAATGCAATAATGACAACTTGACCAAATTTCACTTTCAATCTTTTGCAAAGGCAGTTGCTTTGAATAATTTTTACATTTTAATAGTTTACGGTCATTTCCCTAAATTTCAAACATGCAGTCTACATAGTATTTTCGAAATATGGACAATACAAGTTTGGAGACTACACATTACAGTCTGATTTTAAACCAGAACCTAGAAAGAAGGTTAAGTGCTGGGCACACTCAGGAACTGCCCCTTTTCCTCTACCGCGGATAATTTCATTCTGGCGCTTGAAATGATACATTTGTTGATCAACCCAGTCCAAATTATTGCAGCTGCAGCAGACTTGGCAGGATACACACAAGCCAAAAGGTGCAAACTCATGTTTGTGGTCGAGTGTGACCCTACCAGTGAACAGCTGGTGGGGGGCGGTTATCTTTCCTCTCATATGATTAATAAACTTAGCTACACGTGCAAGAAGAATATGATTATTTGGCACAGTTGATCATTCCAACATTGGGGAAGAATGTAAAGGGGTTGTAGAAAATCAAAAAGAAGTTGGCAGTCAGAGCATCTGTTTTGGGGTAGGATGTGGTTTTGTTTTCAAGAGCAGAGATTTAAGAAGGGCATCCGTTGGAAACCCACGTGTACGGACGGAATACGACGATGACAACCCAGGAGCCACATTCACGGAAGGAGGCGGTTCAAGTTGGATGACATCCATCCATCCATCCTTCTTTTATTGGGGTAGGACTGTTTTGTTTGGGGATGAAACGATCCCAAAACACGGAAATTATATTGGAGAAAGAATAACGCTTAACTTGGCCCCAGTTTGATGAGAGCATGAGCCACCACTGTGGTATGACTGGTATGAGACACGTTTGGCTCAAGGGTGATTGTCCTTGTACACGAGGTAAGATGCCCAATATGTCATTTATAAACTGTGCCTTCAGGAAATATATTGACTCGCCACTTTCACAGCCACCGAGACATGTCTGTTTATTTTCCACAACACTAGTGCACTAATACGGTTGATGAGAACAGCTGGATACGAAACCATGAACGTGGGACACAGAAAATGAAACGCAAGTAAATCAAGTCAAAACAATGCAAAAGTCCTCAAAACACAGATCATGACAAACAATTGATTAAAATTATGCACGCAAATCTAAAACAAGCAAAGTAGTGCACATTTTGTGGTACATTTCACGAGTACGGCTGACTATTTAGCCCCCCCCCCCCAAAAAAAAATCATACCGTTGTTAACTAAAGGGCTGTAAATAATTTACAAACTGTTGCTCAACTAATTATTTTTAAACAATAATTAAAACATTTGTTGTCAGCGGCTTACTTATGCAGTATACCCGCGTGTCACCCCTCAAGGTGGCTGGATAAACGGAGGAAAAATCTGCGTGACAGTCTCTTGTTTTATTAGAATTGGTGATAGTCAAGTATAACACACACAGCATACATAGTGGACAAACCGGACGTTGGAATAGATCCTTCAAGGTAAAACAGGAAATAATTGAGAGCATATTTGTCTGTTCACAACAACATTCTTACAGACACTCGTAAAGTGGTAAATGAAATTTTAATGTTTATGGATATCTGTGTATCATTTGTGTGTGTGGTATCACGATTCACTCAGTATACCTTAAATACCACTTTTGACATATGCATGAAAATGCAACAAGAGCCTTGTGAGACATATTTTGGTTTTCAAATGGAAATTAATGCAAAATGTTATCTTCTTTTCTTTCGGCTTTTCCCTTCAGGGGTCGCCACGGCGAATCACTTGCCTCCATCTCAATACAAAATGTTATAAAGGTCTGACATTTAAAAATAGAACAAGGAAACGGCATCCAGTCACACTCAAATGACGAGACTTTGGTCGCAATCATTCACTTGTTTCACAACTGTCAATAAACAGTCAGATGATCTGGTGATGTTATTGGCACATTCCGTTGATCTTTAACTAAAAGTTGGCCAACAGTACTTATCACACGGAACATCTCAGCATTTAATCAAATCGAGTTATATTCACAGTCATTCATTACTTGGAGTTAATAACCAGAAAAGGCGAATTTTTGTAACTCGCGTCAACATCCTTCTGACGAGAAATTCCGCAAGTGGCCTGCAAATTTGTTCCTGAGTCCCGCCCACGTATCACAAAATCGAAACTTTTCAGCGGAATTGAAACCGAGTCTTGTATATCATCTGTCACAGCTTCTCACAGCTACACGCAACGCAAACATTCCTCGTATGATGGCTTACCCTCAACACACGCCGTTTTATAATCCGGTAAGAGAAATCATCTTTTGTTTGTTGAATTTATTTTGCTCTGAGACCCAATCTTTTCTTGTTGAGCACAGCGAGGAGGCGCTGGAATTTGTTTGTGCCGTTACTCAAATACAGCAGGCTTCTATTAGTGACTGCTCGCAGTTTGAGCATTTGAACATTCCATTTCGTCCTCATTGGTTGTCTTTTTGCGCCATCTGCACAATGCACAGTTCTGCACAGTTCTGATGACAGTGTTTTTGAAGTAAAACGTGGGGTGCGGTAGAACACGGATGCAATTACGCAATTTTAAAAGTTCTATGGGTCTAAGAAAAAGGCATTCTGTCTCCCCATTTCTACATCACGTTTATTATTCATCCATCCATTTTCAACACCGTTTATCCTGAACAAGGTCGCGTGGGGTGCTGGAGGACATCCTTGCAGACTTGGTGCGAAGTCAGACTACAGCCAGGGGTGGGCAAACTTTTTGGCTGGGGGCCCAGGCTTTCCACTCACTAAACTAGCCTCATATGGATCTGATGTCCCATTTCAAAATAAAAGGCCTCTGAAATCTGACATGTTGACCTAAATTCTGACATGTTGACCTTTTCGCCCATTTTCAAAACATCTTAAAAGAAAGAATTTTAGTTATCCCTCAACCAGACCAGGTTTGTGTATCATCTGTGAAAGGGAATATGGTGATTGTGGAGCTGAATAAACAAGTTGCTGTTACCTGATTAGGTTATTTTATGAACAGTCTGACATGAGTGCAATTTTTT
Organism: Hippocampus guttulatus; assembly: GCF_054856545.1. Taxonomy (NCBI): domain Eukaryota; kingdom Metazoa; phylum Chordata; class Actinopteri; order Syngnathiformes; family Syngnathidae; genus Hippocampus; species Hippocampus guttulatus. The sequence continues at coordinate 17,760,533 of NC_141272.1, forward strand.
CAATCTGGACTTTAAATTATTACAATACGATACAAAAAAGCCTTTCAACATACACACCAACACACACAAGCACACACAGTACATATATACACACCTACAAATTTACACTCATGCACTCATGTACATATACATACATATTCATACTATACATATATACACACCATTCACACACACACACACACACAGGGTGAAAAGATGAACATGTCAGAATTTAGGTCAACATGTCAGATTTCAGAGGCCTTTTATTTTGAAATGGGACATCAGATCCGTATGAGGATAGTCTGGTTGGATACCTGGGGTGCTCTAGTGTCCCCAAAAATTAAATTTTTTAAAGATTTTTTTTAATGCGCAAAAAGGTCAACATGTCAGAATTCAGGTCCAGATGTCAGATTTCAGAGGCATTGTACAGTACTGTATTTCGAAATGGGACATCAGATCTGAGCGAGGGTACTCTGATTGGATACCTGGGGTGCTCTAGTGACCTGGTCTGGTTGAATTCATTTTAGTTATCAAGGTGAAAATGGGAATCACAGTTATAAAATGAAAATATATAAATGCATATGATGAAAAAAGCCACTGTTATGCCATTATGAAAGTTGTAATGACAATGGTGAAAATGTAAAATTGTAAAAAAAAGACTGGGGTCGGCAATCTACTCTAAGAGAACTTTGAACCGTCTCACACAGAAAAAAAAAAATGGGAGCCACAAAACCCTTTTGACATCTCATGTAGGGATAACACTGTATATACAGTACAAGAACGTGGCAAAGTACGTCCTGGGGGTCACATCCCACCCGCCCGCAGTCTCTGATCGGCCCTCACAGTGACAATGAAGTCAAAGTAAAACCTCAAACCTGGTGCTTTAATTTTGAAAGTTGTGCTTTTATTTCATGAGCATCCGTGTGTACGCCAGTAACTACAAGCAAAATCGCAAGCAATAGCTACGACTTGTGTCAGCAGTGTTGACAACCTGTTACCTAAGCCCTGAGCAACCGTGCTGTCATATTTAGTTGACAGCAAATGGCAAAATGGCTGCCCCCTAAGATGGACAAAAACAGCTAGAATTTACTACCCTGTTTTAGACGAGTGGGGCTGCATAGAACGTATTATTGTAAACAAAATTTTGGGGTTGACTTCCCCTTTAAACAGAACAATCACAGCAGCAGGTTGATTTAATGTGATAGTTCCTGTATACAAGTTTAATACTTGTGTATATTTTTTGTTCCACAAAAACAGAATGGTGAATATTGTTCAGATATACTGAAGCAATCACTGATTTGTTTACATTGATGTTTTAATATGTAAAAAGAACCAGCTTATTGTGATAATAAGAGAAGTTATTGTAGAAAAAGAGAACGAGCTTGTTCTGTTTCCCTTTGTTTATAGTAGAATATTAAGCTTGTTCTGTTAGCAATGATTTTTGTTTACATATTGGAATCAGTAAATCTGAGTTGGTTTTAAAATAAAATGAATTCTATTGTGTTTATTTGGAGTTACCTTTAATTAGAATATTTATTAATTTGTATAGTTTTTGTTTGTTCGTTTACAGAAGCGCCATTGTTACCGTATCAAAATATCATGTTGAAATTGCATTTATCGTATCTAATTGTATTGTTCCAAAAAAACAAGATATCTCTTTGTGTCGAATCGTTAGGCCTTATATCGATACATATCATATCAACCACAAAACATCATTGCACCCCAACGAGACCTGCTTATGTTCATGGCAAGTAAGGTTAGGTCTTTTGAAATGGTACACCTCAGGTTCCGATTACTGTTCTTCGATTTGATTCCGGGTCCTAATGATTCTTGGTACTAATTCTTAAAAAAAAAAAATGTCAGCCATACCAGTTATTTTTGGACAAATCGTATGAACTCGTCTGTTCTTTAATTTCATTAATTGTTTCCTGTTTGTGAACTTTATTCTGAGTTACTCAAAGGGCTATTTTAATGAGTATATACATTTTTCACAAAAGCTCTATTTTCAAGAACCTCAAGAAAATACAATAAAGAGGCAGTTGTTTAAAGCATTCGGTGTTTCCAAGTATTTTTTGACATCACCATTTTATATGCTCACTGTCCTCTTCACAAACAGTGGGATTAATATCGATGCACATGAGTGTGTGTTCTCGTTCATTTTTGTCAGATCACTTGTGATCATGCAAAATTTCAGCTTCGGAGGACTTTATTTCAAGCTCGATGGCGGAAAAGAATCTTGACATGTGTGGTGCTCTGTGTTGCAATAATCGGAGCAGACTACACACAAAATGACCCAAACTATTAAATGCCAGATTTTTTTTTTGAATCTTAATGTAGAGATAAAAATCTTTTAAGATTTGAAAGCTCTTTATGCATGTACCCTGCCTTAGCTTAGTTAAAATTGCTTCTAACGAGTACAAACTTTTCACAGAAGTTTATCAGAATCAGAATCATCAGAATCAGAATCATCTTTATTGGCCAAGTATGTAGAACACACAAGGAATTTGTCTCCGGTATAACACGCTGCATTAGTATCATCGTAAACAACAAATCATTGAACCATTTTAGAGTAACCAGTAGCAGTATTTGTAGTACAAGAAGAGTGACTACGTCAGTGACTGTTTAAGGAGTTAATGGCTAGAGGGAAGAAGCTGTTTAAGTGTCTACTGGATTTGGTGCGCATGGATCTGTAGCGTCTGCCTGAGGGGAGTAGCTGGAAAAGGTGGTGGGCAGGGTGCGGGGGATCCAGGAGGATTTTCCGTGCCCTTGTCTTGATTCTTGCAGTGTGCAAGATATATGCAAGATTATATTGTCAAAGTTATCAGAGGTCATGATAAAAATTATGGGAGGGTGTGATGCTCAGTTTGTCCTGAATCCGGTGAGTCAAACATTGATATTGATATTGCAAAAAAAAGTGATAATTTTGAAAGTGCAAATAATTATTTGTAAATGTTTTGTAATTTTGCACTCATTATCAGCTTTGATAGGTGTTTAGTATGTACCATACAGCATTTTTTCATTTACAATTGGATTTACTGTATTAAATCAAGAAGTCTTTCTCTTTGTAGAGAATTCCCTTCACTGGTTCCATCAGTGGTGGTCTACAGGAGGGCAAATCCATCACCATTAGTGGATGGGTCCAACCTGGAGCTGACAGGTCAAAGCAATCCTTCTTTGAGCATTTTCTGCATTTTCACTGAGTAAAAACACATTTTTTTTGTTGTATAACAAAGTTTTGTCGACTGATTATATACGTTGGTATGCTTAATTTGTTTTATAGGTTCCATGTGAATTTACAGTGTGGCTCCAGCGCAAATGCAAACATTGCGCTCCATTTCAACCCACGGTATGACAGTCATCCGTGCTACGTTGTTACCAATACCTTCCAGCATGGCCATTGGGGGACAGAAGAAAGGAAGCAAAACGCGCCTTTACCCACTGGCTCTGCCTTCAACCTGCTGATCACAGTCACCAGGGACTCCTACCAGGTCTAGTACCTTGATCGTAAAGTCGGCAAATCTGTCCTCGTGGTACAAATGACTTTGTAATTTCCATCTTTTTCGTCTCTAGCTGAACGTCAATGGCGCTCACTTTATGGAGTATAGACACCGTATTCCATTTTACCAAGTGGATACCATCTCCATTGCTGGAAAAGTCGACATTTCCTCCATTACCTTCATTAATTCAATGGTAAAAAAAAAAAAAAAAAATCACGATTGATCAGTATGATGAAAGTTTTTCATGAAGAGAATTTTAAGTCTAACTACTTATCGATTGCTCGTCATTCCTTGGACAGCCGGCATTTCCTGCTCAGCCCGGTTTTCCCTCACAGGGAATGTTTCCAAACCAGCCAGGATTCTCACCTTTTCCAGGATTTCCCCCACAGCCTGGATTCCCCTCACAACCGGGATTCCCCTCACAACCAGGATTGGCTCCCGCAATCTATGTGAGTCAGTTAAAAGTCTTTAACAGACATACGGGGAAGAGTTTCACACACAGTATTCAAGGAAATTGAATGAACATTTTTTTCCAAATGAGAAGTTGATCTGTGTAATCCTTAAATAATGGAATGATGATGAAACAAGTATTCAATAAGCTTGTAACTGTTTTATGATCTCTTGTTATATGTGAATAGACTGTTCCATACAAGGCCTTCATCAGTGGAGGATTTAGGGCTGGTAGGACCATTACCATTCAAGGGACTGTTCACCCCAATGCCACAAGGTCGGGCATCATCGTTTTAAAATTTTTATTTCTGAATGAGTTCAAAGCTGAATTGAAAAATGATCCATCTTTCATTCTGAACACTCTATTAACCCTTTCGTGCACCCTGTAACCTGATAACATGATAAGCTGTCCACTGTAGTAACCGCTGTCCCTCATAGGGTTAACATTTGTTTTACACTGTTCAGACTGAATCGATGAATTGTTTTCACAATTTATTTGTGTTTATTGATTTAATTTACAGAATAATCACAAGTGTAGCATTTAAAGTAGAATAATTACTTGTCATGCAAGGGGGAAAAAGTACAGTAAGTAAGATTTTTCTTCTATGACTTTTGGACCCATAGTATAACCTGAAAATGGTTTGCAGTGTTGGACTGCTAAACTGTTCAAATTTCACAATGTCATCATATTATGCTAGGCTATGCCTTTATATGATGTCACATGATATGATCTCTTCTGAAATTAGGCTACATGGTTATTTATATGTGTAGTTGTTAATGTTGGGTTGCGTATCATCCAAGAATAAATTACAACTAGACTGCTGTCCAAACACATTTGGAACTTCTAAAAGTGGAGTCTGACCACACAATCACATACAAACAAATCCACCACATGGACATGAATAGCATTGTCATTTTTTTGTTTTGATGTACCGTATTGGCTCCTAATATAAGACAGCCCTGATTATAAGACGACCCCCTGTTTTTCAAGAATCACGTTTGAAAAAAGACTTTTTGAACACCAAATTAATTTTTATACAGAAAATAATTACAGTACATCTGAAACAAATGATTCTAACAATATATTTGAGGGAAAATATATTATTTTGCCTCATTCAAATCTTAATATCTGAACATTTAAATATGTAAACTAAAGTGCAATCACATTCGCAAATGAATGGCTTCTGGTTTTTGAAATGTAAATTACATACATCATAACTTCTCCTCAGCTGCTGATTAACCTGGCTGATCTTCGACCCACTTTTCTCCAGATTGTCAGTACATTTCTCCATTTTCTGTTATCTCTTCTATTATTTTCTTCTCTTTTCTTTCTTACCGCTATTTTTTTATTTTTCTTCTTCGTGCTACCACTATTTTTATTTTTATTCTACGTGACAGGGGTTCACTTTGGCCTGGGGAGTCAAGTTCAGCATTCGTTTCAATGATATCTGGCGTCATCTAGTAGCGTGAATGGGTATAATGTCTAGACCCCGAATATAAGACGACCCCCACTTTTTCGGTCTTATTTCAATGCAAAAAACACCGTCTTATATTCGGGCCAATACGGTATAAGACCGTAACACACTGAGCAACGAAACCTTGCGAGTGTTTGCGGAGGTCGTGAATGTTGTTCAGGGTCACAAACGATTCCAAAGACATTCACCAACCGTTGAAATGGTGGCAATTTTTCTGGTCGGCTATCTTCAACCTTTAGCAACCTTTAACAAACCCTGACAAAAAAAAAAAACAACACTCGCCAAGACTTTGCTGCTCATAAGTTACATCGATTTGATGTTTCCTGGGTCTCTCACACTGTGATCACACTGGCTACTAAAAACAACTGCTCAACAAGCTGGCTGGGTAAGTCATATTTGGAGATGACATACGATGTCCATTAACCCTTTCAGGGACAGCGGATACTGCAGTGGACAGCTTATTTGATTTGATTTGATTTTACTTTTTATTTGGTCTCCCACAGGAGAAACTTGTCTTGGAGGACAGGCCCCCCATGCCGCTACATACATTGAACAATACATACAGTATACCATAAGCAACAGACATTGGACAATAATACAATATAGGACAATATATACTCTACATACATTGGACAATACGTTACAGGCATCTGCACACCCCACACTGCCCTCATGTCCTCCTGCTTGTCTGTCTGCTTTCCTCTAGTTGTTTGTTAATTAGGTTGATAGCCTGCGGTATGAATGAGTTTTTGTATCGGTTTAGTTTGCATAGAAGGGTCCTGTACCTCCTTTCTGAGTGTAGGAGCTCGAATTGGGAGTGCAGCACGTGAGAAGGATTGTCTAGAATGTTGTTGGCCTGTTATCAGGTTACAGGTTATCATTCATGGTGCATGAAAGGGTGAAACACTTCCAAAATATTTCCCTGTTTTTCATCTCAGATTCAATGTCAATCTGAACCATCCCGCTGGCATTGCTCTACATTATAATCCACGTTTCAATGAGAACGTCGTGGTTCGCAACACCAAGCAGGGGGAGAAATGGGGCTCAGAGGAACGTGGTGGCCCAATGCCCTTTCACAAGGGACAGCCTTTCACGGTAGGTTACTCCACTGTTATCCACCCATTGGTTTTCTATTATCCGTATGATATGCCATATGTCATGGAAGGTCCACATTGGACTGTCTTTCATGAATTATTATGAGTATTATTATTAAGTTGAATATGTAAAAACGTATCAAATACTATTGCTACCATTTATGGATCGTATTCACGTTTGCCATCTCAGTGGTGATTTGCAATGCACTCCGAGTGATCAAGTTCGTTGGCATCTGGAAAGAACTGAACTGAATCGGAATTGAAGTTTGACCGCGTGACTGACAAATAACGATACTGTTTTGATGTAGCTGACCATCTGTTGTGAGAATCACTCCTTCAGGATCGTGGCGAATGGAATGCAAGCTCACACCTACAGGCACCGTTTCACTCACCTGCAACACATTTCAGAGCTGGAGATCAACGGTGACATCAGCATCACCTCGGTGAATGTGTAGAGATTCAGGAAGGGCAGTCCCACATAGTATGTGATGGCCTCAACTATCATGTATTTTCTCATTTGTTATTTTCAAATGCACACAATTAACATATATTCAGATTAATGACTGTACTGTATCATGACACTCGGCTAAAAACAGTCTTGGCTGAAAAACAAGAAGTTCACTGAACTCTGTTTACATGTCTGACTGGATGGAACTATTAAAGTAACAAAAGCACCAAAATTTGATATGTCAGTACTTTCACTGTGAATCTAAGTCACTTTGGGAAGTTGACTCTGGCATATCATTTTCCAGTGGGGGTTTTTCCATTTGTACAATCATTCTTCATTTGTGACAATTTTAAATAAAGTTTGGTGTGTTTCAGTTCTTCTGCACCAAAATAGATACCTATAAAATTTTGAAGACTTAGAAAACATCTTATGAGTTTCAATTGTTCATGATTAACAATCCACTCCTTAACCCTAAAGTTGCAAGGTTAGGCGGAATCATTTTAAAAGTGAAAAATAGGTAATATCAACCAGGTTTCAGTTCATAGAATTTTCAATTGCAGCTTGCTAGTTTTGGGGTAATTAAAACAGTTCTAGCATCATGTTGTCCTTTACAAAGTTGGGCAGAAAAAAAACATTGGAAGGGAAAAAAAGCCTCAACTCAACCTCCGCTGATGCCACATCAAGAAATATTAATAATTAAAAAAAAATAACTCTCAGTATCTTGCATATGTGTGACAGACAACTAAGGGGACAAAGTCAATAGTATCCAGCTGCAGACTCGGAGGAGGTAGCTTTAGGCAATGGTAGACATACGCCGGAAGTGGCTGTGGTAAGTTTAGGCAAATGGATTTTCAAAATAAAAGTAATGTTCATTAATTGTAATAGGGAATTTAAATTATTTTATCAAGTTAAGATTATTAATATTTTTTTATCAAACTAATTTGAGATAGAATTACTTTGACTTATTTGATGACCTACTTTGCAATACAACTAAAATTAGTAGCTCTTAGACTCCGTGGTTAACATAACAGGTTTGACGAGTAGAATCAATAATTCATAAGGTTTTAATATAATACAATAATTACAAAACACCTGGAGATGACATACGCTTTTTAATGCTTTTTATGCATTATAATAAATAAAACAAATTCAGAAACTATCAATATCACACAACTTCAAACCAGGATGTATGAAGCTTGATGGAACTGTTCTTAAGTTTAACAAAAAATAGATCAAATAAAACCAGATTCTGTATCCCCGCCAAAATGTATACCTATATTCCCTAAATGATCCATGTCCATTTCTAAAGCACTGTAGGATTCAAAAATAAAACACAAAAAGTATTTTTGAAAAAGCACTTTATTGCTCACTCACTCACTCGCTCACTTCTCTTGTTGTCGCAACTCCTTTTCGATCCTCTGCTCAAATTCCTCTCTTTCACTGAAATAAGGTTGTAAAACATGAAATGCAACAGAAACTGAAATGTTTTGAAATGTATTATTTGGTACATAAGAAAGGGAGTAAGGATTTAATTGCATTTTAGTTGAAAGAGAATTAGACAATTTACTCTTACCTTGTGTGTAACGTTTGTCCAACAATAAATAAGTGTTCGGCATGTGCCACTGAGACCTTGTGGGTCATGGCGAGACCATAAATAATAGCCGATTAAGAGAAAAGGATTTGTACATTGTGTGAATATTTTTCTTAAATTTCAATCTACAAATACAAAAAAATCTATATTTTTGTATCTATTTTGAAAGTGTGGAGCAGCTGGGGATAACATGACCTCTGGGAATAGAACATCCATCAAAAGGTCCACCTCATTCACAACGTTGTTGGGAGTTCCTTCTCGTTCCACGATGCCCCTCAGATGTCTAAAAAGGATATCCCGGTGTTCCTCTGTGTCCAAGTAGACAGGCACCTTCAGGCACTCATGTTTAAAATATCTTGGCTTGCCGTTGAGTACATCCTATTGACAATTTTGTGGAAATTGCATAAGTGGCCTGTGTGGTCATTTTGTGAATTCAAATAGGCATCAAATGCCAGTTCCTTTTAAACCATTTAGAAATGATAAAGCTTGATAAACAAGTCACATATTTTTCTGTTGGTGGCTAATAACATTCCTCAATATACAATGTAAATCTTCAGTTAAGGTAAAAAAAAAAAAAAAAAAGGACATTTGCAAAATACCGCGACAAGTACCACAGTGAGACTTTGAAACAGCATATATTCCATTAATGGGATCGATGCACTCATTCTCGAGGTGGTGCATTTCTGTCACATCCTTTTGCCTTTTAGTGTGCTTTCTTTCAATATGCCTTTTAATGTTTTTCTTATTGAACATCAGAATCATCTTTATTGGCCAAGTATGTAGAACACACAAGGAATTTGTCTCCGGTATGACACGCTGCATTAGTATCATCGTAAACAAGGACATGACAAAAAGGTATGGAAGGACATTTCGTAATGTAAGTGAACCGTAGTGCGGTGGTACCACCCAGTGACAACTGTGAGACAATGTGCAAAGTATCAAGCTGAGCTAAAGTGATCAGTGGTAGAAGACAATACTATGACAGTTTGTACAGTTGGTGCAGAAAAGATATAATACGGCAGATGGGACATTTTTGAGCAATCTGTCGACGGATTTTTTTCATCCGTCCACCTTGCGGTATGGGCACTGTAGGTGGTGAGGCACTGTGTGGGGCAGAAGCAGCACAGAGGATGCAGCAGCACATGGCGCAGGAGCAAGAGGTGCAGTGGAGAGTGGGGCAACAGATGGGGCAATGGATGATGCAGCCACATCAGGCAGCACAGACGGTGGTGCATCAGCAGGTGGCGTAGCAGTAGAGGGTCCAGCAGTAGAAGGTCCAGCGGTAGAAGGTCCAGCAGAGGGTGGGGAAGCAGAGGGATGGGCAGCGATGGGTGGGGCAGCAAAAGGTGAGACAGCGGTGGGTCGTGGGGATGCAGGCGCCTTAGCAGCAGCAGCAGAGACCATCAAAGCAGGGCACTTTTCCTTACACATGCAAAGGTGATTTATGAAGGGTACCCGGCGCATTATTATTCCACGGCAATAGATGCAATGAAAGTGCAGTTTTGGTCGGCATTGTAGCCCACATCTATGAATGGTATACCCTGTAATAGAAAATAGAGCTTAAACGTTTTAAATAATCATTTACAATTATCATAGACAACATCTTTCCAAATGATCAGCTACAACAGGTCACTGAGTTATTGGTTAGGAGCCATTCAAATAAAAATTATCTATACTGTGACTCACACAAATTGTGTCTTGCAAACTTACCTTCATGTGATACTGCTCGGTTAAAATGGCCCTCTACATGGTACTTTACCTTGCAGTAGTATGAGGGTTTAAACCAGGGGTAGGCAAACTACGGCCCGCGGGCCGGATCCGGCCCGTTGGTGTTTTTAATCCGGCCCGCCGAACAATCAGCACAAGCACAATTAAGGTTTGATTGCATTCATTTCGTTTGGACTTGTAATGACAGGTATTTCAACACCAGGTGGCGCGGTTACTTGAAGTTGCAGAGCACAGGGAGGGAGGGGAAGACGAAGAAAGAGGGAGAGAGTAATGACCATGGAAGGGAAAGTGATATGTATCTGATTAAACGAAGCGGGTAACAAAGTACGAAACATTCAGGAGACGCCTGGAGTCGGAAAAACTCAAATCTACGAGACTTTGAAAAACAAGGAAGCGATTCTTACTCAGTCCGATTCTGGCAATTTCCATGCTCAGAGTGAATTGCTTGTAACTCGAGTAATAATAAAATAATAAGCCATAATAATAAAACTATGATTTTTTTTTAAATCGCTACTGTCAAAAGTATTAGGGATCCCATACGACGTTGCGTATTTTTCCCAGTGCTTTTTAAAGTCACAAAGAAACGAGGAGGACATTAATATAGAGGTACAGTTCAGGGAAAATAATGTTACGTAAAATTCTGCATTAGCACAGATGCATTTAAAACTAATATTTTAAACTGATCAACATGACACAATGCGCAGTCAATTTTTAATTGAATGCACATATTTTGCACATTTAGCACTTCTTTGACGAAGCCCAAAGCCCTTTAAAAATGACCAGTATTTACCCATTCACAAACATACATGTAACCAGGTGAACCTTACTTAGACGTTTGTAGTGAAGGCTTCCTTGTTTAACAAATGTAGCACTGTCACTTTAAGAGCCACACTAGATCAAAACACGCGGGAACATATGGAGCGCGTGAGAATCAGACCAGGAAGTGAAGTAAGGGTGACATGCACGTGAAGGAGGGTAGTCGCTGAACTGTGCCAACTGCTTGTTCCAACTTGATACACCCATTATCGTCGTCGTAACCTTGGCGATATTCAGGTAATTGGTAACTAGTTTACCATGACGCATGTTAGGTGTTAATTTTGGACAGATGATTAATTATTTGAATGGTATTTGTAGAGCACAATATCGTGGTTTGGAGTTTGAAATCTACCACTAGTGAGTGAGTCGTGTGAACAGCTGTACAGCGTAAGTGTTCGCAATGTTACAAGATGTAAATATGTTTTTTTTTTTTGACTGTGAAATCATATGAACTGTGTTATCTGTTCTTTAGAGGGGAGATCATTTGTGTTTTTCCACGTGCTCTGTACGCACCCAACACACCGGAACGTATCGAGTAAGTGTGTCTGCATCTCAAAACATTGGGTTGTAATGATTATTTGTTCTGCACTTCAAGTTTAATGAAGTATTGTGGCTTGTAAATAATGTATTTTTATTTATGTTTCCCTATTAAGCAAGCCACTGCTGTTGTCTATTGTGGCGTAATTGTCTTTAATCAGTTAGATAATTTTCTTTGATCTCTTAGATCCCTTTTCGAACTCTTAAAATTCAGTTAACATCTCAGTCTTTCATCTTAAGGCTGTACAATTTCTCATTGTTCAGTCGGGAATAAAGCCCACATAAAAATTATTTTGTGTTCAGTCTAGTCTTTCCAAAGACCCGGCTACATACATATATTCATCCGAAATTAAATTATTAATGTCAACGTCGTTTTGACACGATCATCTAATTAATAAACAACTAGGCGTGCTAAAACATTTCATCCTCACTAGCGCTATATATTCTATCGTCGAGAGAATGTGAGTGTAGCCGGGATTCAAGTTAGCATAAAGTTTTCATCGACGCTCGTCGACTGAATAATACCGTCGGAGTTGTTGTCGTGCATTGAAATAACACGACTCCGTTTTACTTTTAGTTGATTTTGCTGTTAAATTATCTTACAATTACAGGGCCTTTTAAACGTTTTAAGATCCACATGCGACTTCGGAATTGGGCATCATCCTTCTGACGTCATATCCGGCGCAAAGTTACTTGCCAAAACCTACCTTTCCCTGAATCGGCCTCCTCCGGGTCTGCAGCTGGACCTTTCTCACCGGTTAGTGTACTGTGCCATAAAAAGTGTGCGTTGTCCTAAACAATGCAATTACAGTATAATGCATTCGAGGAAGGTGGGAAATCGTATCGATGCCACTCGGATTTAGTTAACTATTCATTTATTTCATTGGGACAGTGCACATAAATCAACACAAGAATAAAGAGTTGAGTAAAGTCAAGTTGAAAAGTGTTTTTTTTCCCCCTCCCCTGGGAGTTTGGCACTTGGGCCTCTCAGTTCCAAGGGGCCTTCGAGTGCAGTTTTTATCAGAAAAGTCAGACTTCCCACCTCCATCAAATGCAGCATTACTCACAAATACAGGGCAATTTTATGAATTAATCCTTAAGTGTTTTTTTCCAAGAGCAAAATATCAAATTTTCAGTTGCACTTATTTGCCCGCACACTGTGTTTTATTACTAATATCTGAAAACGATTATTTACCTTAATACCTTCTTGTTGGCCAGACGATTGCAGATTTAGTCCAACCAAAGGTCCATCAGTATCATGGGACAACATAAGAAATGGAATCAACCTGACTGTGGAAATTGCAAAGGTACATGTGGGCAAATCTGTTCTGCATCCTATTGCATGTAATATTTTGTATTATTGCTGTTCTACATATGTAGTTTTTTGTATGTGCTGTATTTTAAACTGGCTGCTAAACATTGTTCTGTAACATGATATGCTTTTATTATACAATACAATACAATGCATGCTGATTTATATCGCACTTTCACAACAGCGGCAGCTGTAACAAAGCGCTTAACAAAACAGTTAACATAAAGTAAAATAATAAACACAACACATAACATAAAACACGGACAGTCGTGCAGTCCTAACCACTTTTCCGTCACACGCTTTGTAGTTTGAAGCAGTTTGAGATGAAAGAGGACAGAATCAAAGTGTCCTTTAACAAGTGGATCAGAGACGTCATGCTCAAAATGTGCACACGTCGGCTACAAGCTAAGTTTCAAAGTCAACAAGAAGCTGTCGCATCCATTGACGAAAAAAAGAGGTTCACTTCTCCTGTCCCATGGAAATCCATTTCAATTCCAAGCGGCGACTCTCGGTTCCAAATACGCATCGGCGCTCCTCTCTCCTCATCCTCAACTTCAGCAGCCATCCATCCAGCCGCACCAACGCCGACTGTCCAACAGCGCCGACATCTCCACTGAACAAAACGTGGTTGTGAAAAATGCTGCCCATTACAGGCGCAAAAAACACAAGCGCCCCAGGTCTGTCCAGCACCGACAGTCAATGGCGCCGACATTCCTCCCAGTCAAAATCTGTGCTGGTACAGGCGCGCTGCCGAGAAGGCGCAACCACCAAGCACAGATACTTCTCCTTTTGACGAATGTCGTGGCCAAAAAACGCTGAAAACAGTCCATATCAGGTCCACACGATGAAACCACAAACAACATGTGACAAAACAAAAAGACAAAAAACAAAAAAGCAAGGCTCTTGAAGAGCACTTGCCGAAGGCTGCCTACTCAGACTCTTGTGTGCCATAAAAAAGATACTGGGGATGTCTGACCTGTTGTGTATATTTTCAGGTGCTTTTGTTGTTGGTTTACCATGACATGATGAGTGAACGCTGCACGCTTAAGACCTTAGACTGTGAAGTGGAGGTAAGCAGGCAGAATGATTTTTGCAGTCTTAATGTGTTTGCAGTGGTTATTTTGCCTTGCCCAGCAATTGCCACCCAGTGTTTACAGGCAAATCGGCAGGGGACTAAAAGTCCAAATTTGGCGCCAGTTGTAAGTGTGCCAGCTTGTGGCATAGTGTGTAGGCCATTCTCACAGAAGGTGTTTTATTGCAACCCGCTACAGGTTCAAATACTCTGTACCCTTCAATCAGACCTACTCATGGCAAAATAACCTCTGCCAAATGTGTTTTCTCCATTAAATCTGTGCCATTGTAAACACATTTCCATTCTTGTCAGAGGGAAATTGCAAATCTGACTATATCTTTTGTGATGGAGAGTCATGGCAGTGTTTTTCTGAGCAGTGGCCTCAATGCCTACTTGGCAAAGCGATGTGAGTCGCTCATCCATTTTTTTGTGCGTTAGATCTCATCTGCATTCAGGCTTAACGAAGCACTTTTCATCTGATTTGGTTTGTCTCCATCTTTCAGATTTACCTGTGCCTCCAGAAATATTGGCGCGAACAGCAAGCACCTCTACTTCCGGTGTGTCAACAGCCTCTATACTCTCAGATGAAGACTCCCCTGTGTTCCATCGCACAAAGAAAATCACATTTGTGGATATGCATACTGTGGCATCATCTTCTGTCAGGTATCATTGGCTATTATACATCCATCCATTCATCCATCTTCTGATCCGCTTATTCTCACAAGGGTTGCGGGGCGTGCTGGAGCCTATCGGGGATCGCAAAGGCTTGAGTAGGTTCTCCCTTTGGGCAGTTAAGATCCTACTTCCTGCTCATGAGAAATACTCGTCACAGCATGTTTTTAATGTCACCTCTCCAATTGTAAAACATTCCTTGTCCTAGGAATGTACACAGGGGTATGGCACACAAAACGTTCCCAACTACAGTTTTTGTAAAATTATGCAATAACATGCCATTGTCTACCCGGTTTGCTGTTTCTGGTCGTTAATGAGGCCTTCCTTTGACTTGCATCACGACAAGTTTAACGGTTCACGACAATTTCATGGAAGCCTCTTCGCGCTCGTGAAGTAGTGATGGGAATTACTGTGACGAGGCTGAAGCTTGAGTGCTCGTGCTACTTGTGTTACTAGTACTTAAACTGTTATTGGTGTTCCTTAAAAAATCATTAAAGCTGAGCTGCCATTTATTCAAGGAAATGAGCAATATTTAAAAACAGTGCAGAATTAACTGCATTGCTCTCAAGACTGTTATTCCGCTGCTATGGCGCTGGCTTATTTTAAACGTCTTTCACCCGCAACCGTCTATTACTTACCGTTTATTCATTTTGATTGTTTTGTTTTAACTCTATTTATTCATTTCCACAGCAACTCTCCTCTTCAGGATATAATGAACACACCCAAATTCCAATTGAGGAAGCTGCAACGACAGATGATCAAAGAGCAAAATTATAGGGATGGACTGGAGAAGGAGCTTGCCGACAAGATTAGCCTCATTGCCCAAAGAGGTGCTGAATTTATCTACGTTTTATTTTTTTCAATAGAGTGTCTAGATCAGTGCTTCAGTGCATTCCACATGTTTCTGTGTAATCATTTCAAAAAACATGAAAAGCTGTTGAAGCGATCAGGTCAGACATTTGTTGCATCGTTTTTGTAATCTGATTTGACTTCCTGATTTACGGCTGCGGCACAATTTTTTGGTTATAATTTTGTGAAGGTTTCACAGTTCATTGCCATTCGATCATTTTCTAAGAATACCGGTCATTTCTCTTGTGTTGTCCACTTTTCCTTTTTTTTGTTTTTAATCCTGTACTGTTACTTCCTTCCACACACCGTCGATGGGGTTTAAATCGCTATACAGTACCATTTTTCATCCAGCTCAAGCTTCGAGTGTTGATGTTTGGGTACCACTTGTCCCGACATCAGCTGTATTAGGCTTCATGTTACACAAGACCCTCGTAAGGACGACCGCTGTAGAAAATGAAAGGATAAGCCGACTTGGGAGTATAATGCATGCCTTCCCTTTTAATCTTTTGTTCTTGTCCTCATTTGTTTTCCTCAGAATCTCATTTTAACCAGTTACAATATCGCCTGGACAAGATGAAACAGGAGCAGAGTGATCAAGAGCTTTCGGCTAAGGAACAAATCAATGAACTTGAGACCAAGAATAACTGGTAAGATCAGCTCCCCTCTCTAAAGCTCATTCTAAGAACAATACAGAATCTGAATGATGAGATGCTTGGTTTGGTTTACACATTTTAAATAACACTAACCTTCTGTGTATGTGCTTGTAAAAGCATTATTTTTACACGGTGATATTTTAATATTTCTGTCCAGTCTTCTACAGCAGTTGTGATTTACACAGTGCTTAACAAATGGGTAATATTTGTTAAAATGTTATAAAAATAAGAAGAGACCACCCAGCCGCATGATTTCCTTTCATTGAGCTGTTTTCAACGGGAGTGAGGCATTTCAAACTGAATTCACCTTTTTATGCTCAAATTCGAACCAACTCACTGGTCTTCTTTGAGAACTAGTAAATTAATAGGCATAAGATTTCACCACTAAAAGATAAGATAAGAAAGCCTTTATTAGTCTCGCAATGGAGAAATTCCCAATTCACAGCAGCAAAGTTATGAAAGGAAGAAGTTGAACAACAAAATATAGGAGCTGCTGGAAAGGCAGCCACTCTCGCGGCGCCATTTTGAAGTCAAAATAACACAACACAACACATAGGACACAGACAGTCGTGCAATCTTCACCACTTTTCTGCATACACTTTGTCTGAAGCAGTTATAGATGAAAGAGGAGCGGATCAAAGTGTCCTTTCACCAGTGTCCTTTCACTTAAAAACCAAATTATCTGTTCAGAGCGGCAATTTAACGACTCATCTTGATATTGGCACCTTAATTTTGACCTAATGCAGTGGTTCCGAACATTTATTTTTTCGCTCGTGTACGCCACAGTGTTTTTGTCTTACTTTGTATGATGAGGACGTCTCACTCATGGGTTTTGGTGATTTTCCGACAAAAGGATGTTACACAACTGATATATGAAATGAAAATCGTTTTACTTTGCAAGTGTAACACTGCTCTAGGGTTCTATTTTACTTAATTGAGCATTGTGCACTCTGCTTATGCAGTCATCTTCACAGGATGGCCACTGCTTGGAAGAGAAGCAGCAGTACTGAACTTTTAGACAATTTGTCTAAACATGGAATGAACAGCAAGACTTTATTAAATCCAGTTGTGCACTTCTCTTCCCTGATTTGTAAATGTTTACATGTTACTTTCAGTAAAAATATGAGAACATTATGTGATGTTAGTTTAAGTAGGCTATGTTTGATAAACACAGCCCCCCCCCCCCCCCACACACACACAAACCACTACAAGGCACAGCCAAGTTATTTTCATGAATGATAGCACAGTACTAAAGTGGGTTGTCACTCACCATTCCGACATTTTTCTTTTAGGTTACAGCTGCGACTCCATGAAATTTTAAAACACAACAAAGACTGCAAAAGTAACTTTTCACTGATGGAGCGAAAAGTGAATGAACTTGAAGAGGAGAACGGTGTCCTCTCATCACAGGTATCGACACTTGGTCAAACCTCAGAGGCATTCTCTTAACTAGGTCCCGACAGGTTTAAAAAAAATCAGTCTGCTGATTAAAAATCAAATATAAATGTGTTAAAAATGACACAATTAACTACTGGAAATAAAAAACAAGGAGATCTTCATCAATGAAATGTATTGCGCCATGCAATCCATGTATGCAACCAAAAAAAGTGATTTTTAAAAATAGATTTACAGTTGACCCCCACTATTTGCGGGTAATGGGAACCACGCCAGCCCGCAAATAGCGTAAATCCGTGAATATTTGATGAGCATTGAAATGCAGACAATGTCAGCACGAAATGCAGAGGGAACTTTGTGAGTGAGGGGGCTTCCTAAGTGGAATTGGTTGATGACACGTAAGTGTAGAAAGCTGTCGATATGCCTGTCAACAGCCACAGCAAAAGGAAGTCACTCTAGTGATGGGCATGACGGTTCTTTGAACAGAATCAATTCATTTAAAAAAAAAAACATGTTTTTTTTCTACCGAATCACTCATCTGCAATACGTGAGTTTTTGGGGGTTTTCTGTAAAAACTCTAACCCAATGAAGACATGGCTGTGTGCCTTCGATCTTGGTGAACAGTGTTGTTGTCAGATATCACACTTTAGTGCTCACTGACCTAATTACGATAAACAAAAACATCACGCCTGTAATGCATGTGGGGGTTATTATGTCTTGGTGTGAATGTGTACATTTGTTCATTCATTGACATTTTGCATCACGCAATCTAAATGTATGTCCTTAGATTAATGGATTCTAATTAGAGCGTATTCCTACAAGGATGAATGAGTAGTGTTTTTGCTGAGTGGTTCCGTCCTTGGCAAATTAAAATAATTCATACGCAATACGTTCATTTCGTGAACTGGTGATGTCGGTCTCATTTGTGAACCGAAAAGGTTGATATTATTGCCTTGAAAAATATTTTATTGTGGAGGTTTTGACCCTCCAAATTTTTTATGGGGCTCTAAAACAATAAAAATACAAATTGACAAGTTACTCTTGGTTTTCCTGAGGGAGTGAAGTGTTGTGATCAGGTACTGCATTCTCTAACTCCAAATAAAAGCACCATCCTTTTGTCGGTTAGTTTTTCCATACGGCTCCTGTGTTTGGGTGCTTTAGAATTAGATTCGACAATTGGGCATAAGGATGTAGGCAGTCTGTGGATAAAATACTCGTACACCCAAGTATTATGTTTTCTCAGATGCGTAGAGCCAATGCACAGCTGTCCATATTTCAAGCTGAAGTTGGCAGGCTGACCGAAACCCTAGCATCTGGTCAAGAGGAGTGGAAAGCCAAAATGGACTACCTACAGTCTGAACTCGGTCAAGCCACTGCACAGAAGGTAGGGGTGTCTACTACCCAATTGAAGTGCTACTCTTCTGTTGCCTGGGGATTTGATTCCGAATACATTTTTGATTCTAGATCTTTCCTTTTGAATTAATTGTGTTGTTGTATGTTGCTGGTGTATTAACATTATGTTAATACGCACACGAATGAGGCAATGGTTACGATAATGATCATTATAATCCAAAATATTGCGAAATATGTGCATGTGATTATCTACGTCCGCCCACCTTCTGGTGACAAACTGTCACGTTTTTGTGCAACGATAGAATGTTTCCTTCTTTTACGAGGCTAAAAGAAGAGGTGAAAATAAACATGTTGTGGGGTTTTGTCACCCTAATATTTTAAAGCTATTAGCACATCACTACACATGTCCATATACATTTTGATGAGCAACTCCATCATTGTTTGCACGTCATGCCAACGTAACAGACCGGTTGCACATCATTGTACAGGACATGAGTTGCTGCATTTGCCAGTAACATCTGAAATGAAAAGTTTTCTTTCTTGAAGGAAGAATATGAAACCTGACATGGTTATGAGCTGCTAACTAAATTATGGCAATACTTGATGACACCATACGGCATTTTTATAACACAATAGACCAGGAGACAAGTCCAAAATGAATAGTGGCGTGTTACAGCACGGAATATGTCAAAGTGATTACTGTACACATATAGGACTTGAATATAAAGCTATTCTTTTAAATACTAGAAATGAGGTGGTAAATGAACATGAAGAAAATGGGCTCCATAACCCACTTTTAGCTCCCAAGATCCAGATGAGAATCACTAATCCAACAATTCCAATGTTTAATACTTTGTTTCATTACAGGAGCTCCTGGCCGAACAAATTCAGATCCTCCAGGGGAAGATTTCATGTTTACAAGATGAAATTAGAGTAGCCACAAAGCAGGATGTCGGAGAAAACATGGGGTCTGTAATGGAGGTAAATAAAGTTACTGTATCATGATGGGTTATTTGTCAAGTGAGGAGAGGAATTTGGACTCAGAAGGTGAAAAGTAACGAAAGTATCTACGAAAATACAAAGTAACGACAGAGAGTACGGCTGGATGCAGAAGACAGAGAAGAGAGCTAGCACTCTGACTGGGAGAAGGTACAACATATACATGTCACTCAGTAATCAGAGTTTATATACTGGAAGACACCTGGCATATATGACAACAGGGTAACATAATAAAGGGATGGGGCGACCCGTTGGTAGACTGGTTACCATGTTGGCCTCCCAGCGCAGAGGTGCAGGTTTCAATTCCGGCCTTTCTGTGCGGAGTTTGCATGTTCTCCCCGTGCCGGTGTAGGTTTTCTCCAGGTGCTCCGGTTTCCTCCCAAATTCCAAAAACATGCCTGGCAGGTTAATGGAACACTCTAAATTGTCCCTAGGTGTGAGAGTGAGCGTGAATAGTTGTGTCTCTTGTGTGCCCTGCCTACTACCCGAAGACAGCAGGGACAGCGACCCTAGTGAGGTTAAGCGGATCAGAAAATGGATGGTAAAGGCACAGCAACTGAGACATCAAGGAACAACCGGTCATAACATGAGTCATATTTAATGCATTGTTAAAGAATTAGCTTTAGTAATTTTGTCAGTGTAACCCAGACTATTATTTTATTGTTAGTTTCTGTAAGGTGATATTTGTTTGTGATACAGTTTTTTACCGAGAGACCATAAACGAAACGAAAGAACGATAAATGAAAACTGCTCATTGAACCTCTACTTGTGCAAAGTAGTGGAGTTGAATTCTTGGCAATCTTTTTATTTATGTATTTATTTTTTGCCAAGGCGAGAGGAGAGTTTCGAGAAGATAACGTTCCTGGTGAGTGTTTTGGTTGAACATGTCCGATTAGCATTCCTTCCATTCAATTTGTAACATAAAAAAAACAGTCAGGAATGAAGTTGGTGAAAATGGAGATTGTTGTTCTGTGATGTATGATACAATCGTGCTGTTATAAAAGAAAAAAAAAAGGATAAACCATTGTACCGACTCGTGCGCTCCATAGCAAGCGCATTAGCATAAAGCTAAGCTAACGTGCTCACGGCGAATAGCGCTGTGGCCTTCATTCGAGCCAGGTTTACACAGATATAACAGCACGATTATATCTTATATCACAGAACAACAATCTCCATTTTTCACCAACTTCATTTCTGAGACCCCCCCACCCTCTCTAAATCCTTAAAACCTCAACGCATTTGCACTTATTTCGAGATTGGTCATTTTGCTGACTCTGAAATCTGCCAGCAAAAGTTATCACTCAGAACAGTAACTGTGTCCGGCGGTTCATATCAAAGTCATTTTAAGTAACCCGACAGCTCGAGCTAGCAATGCTAGCATCTTGCATGACCGGTGCTCAACGCTGGATGCAGTGTGAGAATCATCATGCCCCCCCTCCCATTTCTAACTAAAGTACAAATAATGTAAATTCCATGCCAGAAGATGGCAATTGGAGGGCACAATAACTAAATATGCTCGGCATAATTTATCTGCATTCACAATAATTTGTGGGACAAAATTGCATATTCATCTCTTCTGAGTGCAGTCTAAATAAAGTTAAATAAATATGTTCTAAGTTATCCTTTTTCACTTCTGCTTGTATTAGAGACCAAGTGTGAAGTAAAATTGGCCAACCATGTTTTTGAGTAATATCAATGGCTGAACATTTATAAGCATATTTCCGTTATTTTTTTTTAACACAAACCTTCCAGATTCTTTGTTTAACCCATAGCAACGCCCTTGACAACGAAAATGCTTTGCATGCCTGTGCTGACCTAAATCTGTGTACACACAGCCAAATGCCTGGTCAACAAGGAGGAATGTCGGAGTCATTTTACTTGGAGGTTCCGGGCTCACGCTCAAATGTTCACAACAAAGTGGAACCCAACAGAATTATGACCTCTGACAGTCTGGACCAAAGCTCCCTTGAAGACTTGCTGAACAACACAAGGTTTCATTTTGTTTTAAGTGTACAAGTATCAAGTGAACAGAAATTAGTCTAAGGAAAAACTGTGATAAAATAATCCATGACAGCAATTATTTTAACCTAAATTTAATTAGCGTCATCATTTGTCCCCCAATTCTGCAGGACAATTTCAGCACCTGATGAATTGAGTACGCCGCTAGTTCGTACTTCTGAGAGACTGGCAGCCAAACGACGCGGTCTGAAGGCTGAGTCACTGGAAACTCTTTCCTTCACACCAATAAATACTAGACACATCAACAGGTAAATGGCAGAATTATGAGTACTTTAACTTGGTGTACATTTGTAATTGTGGTGCAATTATATCGTAAAGTATTTGCATGCAAATACTTTGTTTTTCTACTTTCCTCCTTTCAGAATTTCTCCATTGTGAGACAAATGTTTTCTTCTCTTACCTTAATGACGACAAAAAAATGACTGTTCCAACATCAAAATAAAATGTCATATACATTTTCTTAATCTAGAACCACTGCGGAAAGCAAAACAGAAGTGGACTTGTGCTATACAAATCCATTGTCTGTCAAGAGACGGAGGACAACGCAGGTTATCAACATAACCATGACAAAGGTAATGGAAACTTGTTGACATGCTTCTCAACTTTAATATTCAAACAAACTGCATTCTAAAAGTGTTTCACTCCAACCAAGGGGTCGGGTTAGGGCATAAGTTACCGTAGTTAAACTTAGCCCACGAGCTGCGAATATTTGAGTGTTTGCGAAGGTAGTGAATGTTGCATTCTTGTTCAAGGTCGCAAACAGTTGCCAGACGTTCACCTCTATTTTTCTTCTCGCAAAGGATTTTTGAGCATGTTCAAAATTCCCTTGCAACAAGAAACACGACAAACTACTGGCGAACATTTGCAACCTTCAATGAACCCTGATGCGAACGTGCATTTTGTTACCTTCACCAACCTTTGCAAATTTTTGTCCGGTTACAGTCAGTTGGTTTTCAATAATGGTCAAGCAATATTATTTGCACAAATACTAAATTTACTGGAATAATGTATTTACCACTGCATTGGTTTAGGTTAGTCAGGTTATGGGGTGTTTTGCTTGCATTAAGTTGCATACAAATTGGTTATACTGTCAGAATGGAACTCAATGAACAGAAGATACCCCATGTTGTCAAATAAATGATAGGTAGGCTGCTGGTGTCCTGGTGCAGCTATCATCACTGTCCAGTGGCCATCCAGTGTCAGTGAACGTGTTCTTACAAAGTAATCAAACTTTGTTCTTTAAGCATTGTGGGTAAACTCTTTATTGGACTCCTCGTCAGAAAACTCCAGGCGGCGTTGAAGGTGAAGAAATGTTTTACAGCCTGGCTTCAGCTCACTCCCAGCCCATCCTGTCCAGTGCCCATGGCTCACGCCCTGTGTCCATGGAGGTTTTTGACACACCCGCTAGAATGACCGCCACTGCCAGTGACCAGTTCAGCGGTCTTCCTGGGTATCGGCGGAGCACGCTACATTCTCAGAGTAAGTTGAACCTCGTCACACCACAGCGATGTATCAAAAATAACTCAAACTATCATTTACCGCCTGTTTTTTTTTTTTTTTTAATGACCTCTCACCTTCAGATAAGTCTCAAAATAATTATACGCTCAATTTTCTGTTGGCTGATGTGTTCAGCCGCAAGTACGTTTGGGGTCGGGGCAGAGAACGAGCCAGAAGGTGCGCCTGACGACTGGATGAGGATAGCTGAGCTGCAGGCCAGGAACAAAGCTTGCCTTCCTCATCTCAAGAGCAGCTATCCTGCAGAGTTTGAGGTTGGTAGATTCATTCTCATCTGTTGATACAATAAGACCCCTGTCGTCACACCCTTCAGTCCATCTGTTACCATAACTGCACATGCTTACATGTTCAAAGTGCCAATCGGAGGTAAACATGACAGGAGAAGCTGCTTGAACCAATGATACACGCGTGTGTACGTGGCACACCGTCAAAATTGTAGCGTCACTTTAAATATATTCTTTACATAGGTCGCAATGTCAGTCCATGGCATCAATTCAACCCCTTGTCTCACTTTAGGCTGGCTGCAAGGGCGTGCTCCCTTTCACCGACGAAGATGTACGTACAGGTCACCCAACGGAGACCATTCGACGAGCGTCCGTCATGCCAGGCCAGCTGCAGGACTCTCTGGCTTCCCATCGCCACTCCCTCGCGGCAGTGCAGTCAAGTACTGCAGCCGGCATCCGTTCTCGCCGTCTATCTTCGATGGCGGACCACTCAACGTCTAAATCGGTCGGCTCCTCTCAACTGAAAAGCCCAAGATTCACAAAGCGTGCTGCCTCGACGTAATGTGTTCCTCAAACGTCACCTGACGTTAGTCTGTTAGCCATCTTGTCAAATTTAAAAATTGTTTGGATCGCAACTTTTAAACCTGGTCAATCACTTGACATTTTTATTTGCCAGAAAAAATTGAAGGCCAGCTGCTTGCCCCGCCCTCTGACTCCCAAAAACAAGAATATCAACAGTGGACCCTCCAACTCACAACTTGACCCTGTCCTCAGTCCAGGGAGTTTGACGAAGGGCTTATGTTGCGTAATATTAATTCATGGGTCACTGTGGTGAAAAGTTTTACTATCCTGACTTCCATCCGAGCTACATGGTTTTACACTCGGTGACATGTGAATGTTCGTCTCTTCGGATGTACCCTGTGAGTCACCCGTGAAAAGTGAGGGAATACTGTTCAATGATTTGTTCGTATAGTGGAGGTTGGCTACAATGGCCAAAAATTTTACTTGTACCGTTACTTCACAGTATAGCCAATGTAAAACCTACTCCTCCAAATACATGAGTTTGTATAAGTATTCAGTGAAAATATGACATACTAAAGAACTGGTGAGTAACATCAGTCTCATTTTTGTTCCAGCATGAGTATAAATTGGAAAATTATAAAGGGCATTGCCCAACACTATCGCAATACAAAACTGTAATAAATGAAACCTTTATGATATGACAATTATGGGAAATTTTTCGAGCAGGAATAACCTTATTAACTCCTACTCACTCAATTTGTGAAACAGTCTGTTGAAAATTGAACTGAAAAAACCCCCAGCTTCAATTGGAAATGAGCTAATCAGACTTCATCTTCTCAGGTTAATCGCCGGCAGTCTTTGATGTTCACCATCGACAACACCCCGAAGAAAAGCAGCAACAACTACCTGAAAAGAGGCCTCAACAAACTCTGTAGCTCTACCCGAAAGTCGCCAGGCAACACCTCCAAGAATGCCATGCAAAAAGAAAAAAAGCATGCTGCAGTTTCCCTCGCGGCAGCGGGGCGAGCGGGCAGGGGTGGGAGCTCCAAGTCACCCCAAGTGATCTGCAAAGAAAACAGAAAGTCACCTCAAACGACTTCCAAGTCTCCACGGTTGACGGCAAGCGCTCGCAAGGTAAGGAGATTCTTGAATGAAAAGGTGGGCAAAGAAAGGGCCTGCGTACTCTGTTATTTAATCTGACCCAGCATTTACTTTTGAATCCCATAATAGTGTTTTTAGTATTCCCTCTTTAAAATTGGTTACCTGAAATGGAAACCAACTTTCATCAAGCTTTCCATTCATCTCATTAACTGTCGCTTTGAAAGTTTGTCATTATTTCCACCCTAAAAATGAACGTGTTTGGTCACGGTGAAACCTTAACCTTGTTTTCAGATTTGCGTCTCCTTCAATCATGAAAATCTTCCTGGAGGAATGACATGGTGTATGTTCAATGAAAATGATTTGCATGTTGCTTTTTGTTTATATTTGCTTGTGGTTAGCTCACACTTAGTGACAAACACTGACACTGTGAGGGTGTCTTCACATATTCTGGTGATCAAGTTATTGGGTGTCAACACTTCGGACATGGCTGTACTGTTTTTAAGTCTCTTAAAATTGTGCTGATATTTTTTATACCTTCCATTTTTTTTTACCCTGCAGATGAGGAGGATGGTGTGAGTTTTTCAGCAATTCAACATGATTGTTCAGTTAAAACCTCATTTTACGCACTTTTAAGATTTTACTTCTCGTTTTTTTGAATGATTTTACTGTGTTATTACTTGTGCAATAAAACATTTTGAAATAACAAATTGTGCCGTCTGAACATTGAGCATTAGTTTCCAACAAATACTAAATAAAAAGGTATTTTCGTTTAGAAAATGCGCCATCAGAGAGGCCTTCAAATCTTGCCACCGTCCATATCACCTGAAAGCTGAACCCTTTAGAAATACGACAAATTACTCCGAAGGCTTTCACATAAATACACCCATCATTTAATAAACCAGTTGCCATACCTACACAGGTAGCATAAATTTACTAACTTCATCAGCTACTCCAATGATTTTTGCCAACCCTTATGCCGAGGCACATATTTTACAAAGTTCAATAACTCGAGGTACACCACCAAACAAATGTCAAAAATACTGGATGTAGGTATATTATACACTTCCTGGTGTATAGATATAGACCATAAACAATGGCACTTGTGGGTAAAGTGAGGTAGTGCATTGTGCAATACGCAGATGTCGGAAGATGAGGGGAGGGTCATAGTCTGTGACAGGAGGCAGGGATCGTGCAGAGGCAGAGGGCGGGGAGTGCGGGTAAAGCAGGGAGGGAGTTGAGTCTCCTGACCGCCTGGTGGAAGAAACTGTTTTTGAGCCTGCTGGTTCTGGCACGGAGACTTTGCAATCTCCTTCCCGACGGCAGCAGGCTCAAGAGGCTGTGGGATGGGTGGGGTCACCTACGATTCGGATGGCTTGGCGAGTCAGATGGGAGTAGTAGATGTCCACGAGTGGGGGAGAGAGACACCAATGATCTTCTCAGCTGCTCTCACGGTGCGCTGCAAAGTATTTTGGCAGGACCCAGTGCAAGCACCATACCACACAGTGATGCAGCTGGACAGGATGCTCTCAATGTGCTTGTATAAAATGTCTGCATGATGGGGGGTGGGGCTCTTGCTCTCCTCAGTTTGCGGAGGAAGTACAGGCGCTGGTTGGCTTTTTTGGCCAGTGATGAGGTATAGTGGCTCCAGGACAGGTCTTCAGAGATGTGCACTCCCAGGAACTTGGTGTTGCTCACTCTCTCCACTGTGGTACCGTTAATGGTCAGTGGAGCATGCTGGGGGTGCGTCTTTCTGAAGTCCACAACAATCTCCTTTGTCTTCTCCACATTCAGGTGGAGATTGTTGTCTTTACACCACAAGGCCAGCCTGCTCACCTCACTCCTGTAGATTGTCTCATCGCCGTTGTTGATGAGACCCACTACATTCATGTCATCTGCAAACTTAATGAAGAGATTGGAGCTGGACAGTGCAGTTGTGGGTCAGCAGTGTGAAGAGGAGGGGGCTCAGCACACATCCTTGTGGGGCACCTGTGTTCATCATGATGGTGCTGGAGTTGTTGCCGCCGACCCGAACTGCCTGTAGTCTTTCCGTCAGGAAGTCCAACAGCCAGTTGCACAGGGAGGTGTTGAGCCCCAGGTGGTCCATTTGTGGATGAGCTGCTGTGGGATGATGGTGTTGAATGCTGAGCAGAAGTCAATGAACAGCATTCTGACGTGTGACTCCTTGGTCTCCAGGAGGTGGGTGAGGGCTGAGTGGAGGGCGGTGGAGATGGTGTCTGCAGTCGATCTATTCTGCCGATACGCAAACTGGTAGGGGTCCAGGGTGGTGGGGAGGGCAGACTTTATGTGCTGCATGACAAACCGCTCGAAGCACTTCATGAGGATGGGGGTGAGTGCGACTGGGCACTAGTCATTGTAGCTGAAGGGGGACGACTTCTTCAGGACCGGGATGATGGTGGTGGCTTTGAGACAAGTGGGGACAACAGCCTGGTCAGTGAGGTGTTAAAGATGTCCGTGAAAACATCTGTGAGCTCCTCAGCACAGTCTCTCAGGACGCGACCAGGAATGTTGTCAGGACCTGCCGCTTTCCGTACGTTTGTTCTCCTGAGGGAACGCCTCACACTATCCTGGGAAAGCGTCAGCACCTAGTCGCCAGGAGGAGGTGGGGTCTTCTGTGCTGGGGTGTTGTTGTCTGTCTCAAGTTGTTCAGCAGAGAGATGGAGCTGTGGCAGGTGTGCGGAGAGGGCTTGTAGTCCGTGATGGTCTGGATTCCCCGCCACAGGTTCCTGGTGTCTGCTGTCCTTGAACTGGTCTGCAATCCTCCTTGAATATTGTCTCTTGGCCAGTCTGATGCCTCGTGACAGGTTGGCCCTGGCAGTCCTGAGGCCCACCACGTCTCCAGCTCTGAAGGGAGTGTTCCTGGCCCTCAGGTGCCTGTGCATTTAAATGCCTAAATCGTATTGATGTAATTACTTGTATGTATCCAACAAGCTACACAAATGTATGTATCACTGCTTTTACAAAACAGAAAGTGTTGCTACACTAAATAAAACTTTCTGAAAAATGCACAAGATATTTTAATGTTTCTTTTATGCTCTATATATATATATATATATGAAAAGAATTGTAATTTGGCATTGGAGAACAAACTTTTATTTGGCACAGAAATCTTCAAAACATCTACACATTCTACTAGGTAAATTCTAAGATTATCACTCAAATATGAACATGTAATATTGATTTGTAATCAGAAAAATAATACTGCTACACACACACACACAGGTATATACAAAATGGCAACAGGGTCTACAAATCGTGGTACACAGGAGGGTCTAAAATATCCAATGCACTCATTGGAAGATTCTTTTGTGACTGCTCGTAGCCACCTGCACTGGTACTGTACTAGCATGACTGCCAGGATTTTGGAGTTGCAGAAGCATGGACATCATGCGAATCTGGTGTTCCTGATCTTCTCTCCTCCTCCGGTCATTCGCTTCCCTCTCTTCTCTTCGTCTCTTCTCTTCTGCCTCTCTCTCCTCTTTCCTTTTCTGTTCCTCCCATGCCATTTCTTCCCTCCATCTCTTCATTTCCATCTCTTTTTCCAGAGCCATCTCTTTATTTTCATTCTCCATGAAGAGCTGAAATAACATCACAAATAACAAATCATTTTTAATTTGTTTTCTGGCTCTCTGCAAACTTCTCGAACGTTTCCTCCATACATTTCTGGAACTGGTAAAGCCTTGTTTTTCTTCTTTTTCCTGGCTTTGAGGTAGACCTATTGCCGAAGCTGACATCACTGCTTTCTTGATCCTCATGATCGTTAGCGCTGTCTTCACCGCTTAAATCGTCTACACTTGTATTGGGAGCGGGGGTGCACGGCCGGGCTTCGTCCGTGTGGCTGGTCCCCTCGTCACTGTCGACCGGGGTCGGATTCTGTGCATCTGGTCGCGTGCTCGGGCCAGGGGACGGAGAGTAAATAGAAGCGCCAATGGCGACGAGGTGGTGCGGCACACTGGCTGGGCGATGCCCGAGGATGTCATTAAGTTGATCATAAAATTTGCATGTTTTTCTCCCTCTACCAGACTTTTTGTTGTTATCGGGTTTTTTTTGTATTTTTGTCTGAGGCCTTTGATTTTCTGGCGGCACTGATCGCCAGTGCGGTGATTACCTTCGGATCGCATCTTCTCACCTATTTTTTGAAAACCCGCTTTATTCCTCCTGGATCCTGCTAATTGGGCTTGGATGGTCCCGTCAGCCCAAATAGTTATCAGGGCTGAAGTTTCATCGTCACCCCAGTTCACCCCCTGTATTCGTTCTTATCGCACGTGTTGTTGTTGTTGTTACTCGCCATGTTTTGAAGCGGAAAATACCCAGGATGCAAGTTTGCAAGTACCCGTATGTACTCCTCTTACGCGTAGCGAGGCCACTCCCCCCGCAAGCGAGCATTTGTCTCGGAGCAAATTTTAAGCCCGTGGAGTTCACACGTACCATTTTACATCGGCGCTGTCCCGCAAACGAGCATTTACGGGTTCAATATTTGCTCCGGAGTAAGCTGTTTTCAGGGGCTACACCGGTGTAACTGCACGTGTGAACGCTCAACTAGGGCAGCACCGGAGCAAATGTTGCCATGCGAACACCCCTGATGCACGAGAAGCTGGTTGAGGTGAATCAGGTACTGTATTCCAGTCCAGGTGGGCAGCCGGAAGCCGGGCCGGGTAAGGGCATCTGCATAGCAGGAGGAGGTAGTGTGTTTGATGGAGGAGCTACTGCTGCACTCTCCATTGGAGCTGGATAGACTTCCGATGGAGTAGACTGGAATCTGTGGAGGTGGTCCTGTGTTTCCCTGATACTCCACCGGCCAGGTCCACCTATTAGGAAAACCAAACTGAAATTAAACAAGTGCTTTATTGAGGATTTTTACTCTCTCTTCGCTAATGTATGTGTACAATATCTTTCAGGTGTCAAAAGATATGACACAAAAATAGCCAGAATAAGTCAACAAAATCAGACAGACACGGAATAAATAACCAGATGATGAAGTGCAATATTACATTTGTATTCAAATGTATGGTGTGTTTGTGTATGTAAATAGAGAGACAGAGAGATTCTGACAGTCCAAAATAACAATTGTACAATTACAATGCTACTGCATAAATTGAATATCACACAAAGCAAACTACTACTATTACTACAACTACTGTTGATAATAACACATGGTGAGTATTTAGCAACATACCAACAACTAAATGTCACTTCAATCTTCACAATTCCCATTGACCAGACATGCTCGTCTTTATACAAATAGCGGCCTTGTTACATAAAAGAATTATAGTTTTTTTTTTTTTTTAATGAAATCTATACTCACCATGGGGTGGCCCGGTAGTCCAGTGGTTAGCACGTTGACTTCACAGTGCAGAGGTACCGGGTTCAATTCCGGCTCAGGCCTCCCTGTGTGGAGTTTCATGTTTTCCAGCGTGGGTTTTCTCCAGGTACTCCGGTTTCCTCCCACATTCCAAAAACATGCATGGCAGGCTGATTGATCACTCTAAATTGTCCCGAGGTGTGAGTGAGGGCGTGCATGGTTGTTCATCTCTGTGTGCCCTGCGATTGGCTGGCAACCAGTTCAGGGTGTCCCGATGACAGCTGGGATAGGCTCCAGCACCCCCGCGACCCTAGTGAGGATGAAGACTTCTATACTCACCATGTGCTCTCATCAGATGCTTCTTTCTCTGCGGTTTACCAAACAGCAGGTTGGTTGCTTGTGATATGTGAGATGCGTTGTTATGACACCCCTTAGCAACATTTTTTTTGTCCTTCACACAGGTGAAGAGTCATATTACCTTCGTGCCAAACGAGAGCTGGGGAAGTTCCTCCCTCATTGAAGAGATGTACTTCATTGTCATCAATTGTTGCAAAAGTAAAATTGATTTAAATGGTATTGTCCTCACTGACTTCAACAAAATACCGCTACAATGCTGATTGAGTGTGGGATATTTGTAAGTCATAGTGTTGTTATTGTTTTGGGCTTCCTTCTGTGACAAGTCTTGAAAAACGTTTGAACTAAAATAGATGTACAGTCAATTTACATTGTCCCTTGGCGTGAGTGTGAGAGCGAATGGTTGTGTGCCCTGCGATTGTCTGGCAACCAGTTCAGGGTGTCCCCCGCCTACTGCCCGATGACAGCTGGGGTAGGCTCCATCCAGCACGACCCTCGTGAGGATAAGCAAATTAGAAAATGGATTGATGGATGGATAGATGTATAGTATAGTAGTACAGTAATGATCATGCCATGTTCGCACCCCATTAAGGCGTGAACGGTACAAATTGTAATAATGTGCATGGACTACATTGAGTGTGGTACTTGTCAGTCGTGTTTACGTTTTTGTTTGGGAACCACTGTTGTGGAATGCGTTTCACGGGTGTTGTGGCCTCCAAGTGTGCAGCAGGTGTCGCCCGTGGACCGCTCAGGTTTGGGTATTGGGAGCAGTCACAGATGGTAAGACGTTGTTAGCTACAAGCCAGGCTGCCTTCAGAGCTGCACCCTGAAACGCGTTACTAGTGCTGCTCAGTTTGCTGAAGACAACCGTGAGTAGTATTCTTCCTTTGATATATTACGATTTACGCGTCGGGAGCAAATGTTTCGATTGGCAGCAGTGTGGAGGTTGGCTTTTGGGCAGGCGGACTGGATCATGGTCACGATATTTCAATGCGTTCCAGGATTTTTTTCCCCCAAAAATAAGGACAGAAACTAATCTGTGACTTTCCCCAATTACGCTAATAGGCTGTAGGATTTATTCATCAAAAGTCGGACAAAATTGTCAATAAGATAGTGCCTTTGGCTTGTGAACCTTGTTGGTTTGCGATGAAATAAAAAATTACATAATTGTGCTTCATCAACAGTGCCTACCTACAGTAGCTCAGCTAGCTAATGTAGCGGAAAAGCTAAACACCTACATAGCGCTGTCATTCTTTTTGTCCCATAGATTGCACATTGCACAAAGTGGACGTTTTTTAAACCATTTTTGCTTTGTGTGTGTTTTTGTGTATGCCAGGCGTTTGCATCATTTTGCTCCCAGCGTAGTACGTAGCTAAATAGGCGAGAGTTTAACGAACAGCAGGCGCTGGGTTTAATCTGTCGTGTTTATTAAAGAGAGACTCTTGCCTAATTGTATTATGCATTGTTGCCGTGGGTGGAGTCAAGATTCAAGTAATTTAAAAAAAAATAGCTCTTTTAACATTTTTTTTCTCCCAAAATTGACATTTCTATTGGGAAACATTGTAATGTAATCATCGGTTAATCAAGGAATGAGCAGGGATCAAACATATGGAATATTTCTACTTCCGTTCAACTCTGGGATTGTTGTGTGCGCGTGTGTCACGAATGGTATGTGACAGGATGATTGTGTATCTGGAAGAACAATCTCAACCGGATCGCTCCCCCCACCCTCTTTTCTCTTAACGTGAGACCCAAGTAGAGGCAATAATGTGTTTCGGTTCTTCTGGAAAGGCTCCCCAAGGGCATTTTACAAGACCACTTACAGGTTGAATGCCTGCTCTGTGTTGTCTTCCTTATTCAGTTTTGAAATGTTGTTGTAAAATTTAAAAAAAGCAAATGTTTTTATGCTGCAATGGATGCAGATTTAGATCAGTATCTGTACAGTGTAAGTGGACTTTTAAAATGATACACCAAAGTTTTAACACACTCATTCTTTTTTTTTTTAAACCACATTTCCTCCTTCAATATGGTGGTTCACCGCTGTGTCACCTCAAAAACAGTAATGTGTGTGATACTTGTGTGTCTTTCTCTGTGGCGCAACGTACTCTATATATGATCTCTTTCCACAACACTGTAACTAGTCGCCCAGTCAGGTTGTAGTTGAGACTATTTAGTTGTCAAAAACAGGTACAGTGTGATACTACATATATTTAACTCACTGCCATTGACATTCAATCTCAGGGACGTATATGGTACCAGTCAAAACTTTGTAAACGCATTCAAATTCAATATTTTTATTTATTGATTGATTAATTTTCCCTCCATTGTAAATTTATACTGAAGTCATCTGGACGATTTGGTAACATAGCTTGTTCAAATTTCACACATTTGACAAAAGTTTAGGCCTGAAGAACTTATTTTTCCATTGTGATAGCACCACCTACTGGCTAAAATGTTTTATTTTACTTTTTGCTCCCAGCAGGTTTACGAGATTTACCTCATATTTGCTCGGAAGAGTGTTTTGGCCATCATCATGTTAAAACACATAGTTTGGGAATTTTCACAAAACGCTGTTGCCGTGACGCTGTGAAGTTTGCCACTGCCTCTCTTTGGAACGCCCTCCCACTAAACATTTGGCAAGCCCCCTTCGCTGCCCATCTTTAAAACTCGTATCAAAACTCACTTCTATTCTTTGGCTTTTGACCCAACACGACTCAAACTTGATTATTAGTTTGACTGTTTTTGGGCATTCTACAGTCTCTGTTATTAATTTATTGTTTCAGTGTTTAGTGTTGTATACATGATATTTGCTCCATGTACAGCACTTTGTATACATCGGTGGTGGTTTTTAAAGTGCTCTATAAATACAGTTGAGTTGAATTAAAACAATGCAACTTTTCAGGGTGCAAACATGCACCAATACTCAACAAACTATGCAAACGCATCAGCTACAAACAGCTTGCTACTTGAAGACACCACAAATAAAGGTGGGGGTAGGGGGGTTGGCTACAAAGAATGTTGTGCTGATGTAGTTTGCTTTGTGAAAAGATGTTAGCACTTCATAGTTGATTGATGTGGTTGTAAAAGTGAATTCTTTTGTATGCACAAATTCAATGGCCAATGTTTACGGAGCCATTTTTAATTTTACATTTTGTAAGAGACTTTTTGTGTCCAGTTTGCACAAATGGTTTCACTGTATTTTAGTAGCATTGGACCATTTGTTTTTAACATTTGTTAAATATAACTTTGTTTAGCAAAGAGCTGAAAAGCTGGTTGAAACCAGTCACCTCTCCTCTCTTGCAGGAAGAATCTCACCTACTTTTAATCTTCTTTCAGTTTAAACCTGGATGTGAAAGACACAATAGATCTTTTTGACAGTCAGCGTATACTGAGCAATTGTCTTTTTCTCTTTTTTCTTTTCAGGGGACTGGTCCCGCTGGATAAAAGTATCTGATAGTGACGTCTTCCTCTGGGGGGAAGATTTTAAAAAAGCCCCCCAGAAAAACCCAGCCACATTGGCCGGAAACGTTCATCAACATGTTCAATCTGATGAAAAAGGATAAGGAGAGGGAATCAGGAAGGAAGGAAAAGAAAGACAAAAAAGAAAGAATGTCTGCAGCAGAGCTGCGAAGCTTGGAGGAGATGAGCATGCGGCGAGGTTTCTTCAACTTGAAAAGGGAGGCAAAGCGTGAGTCCAAGAACAAGGTGGAGATCTCCAACCCAATTCCAATCAAAGTGGCGACCGGCTCGGAGCTCACACTGACTGACATTGAATCGGATGGCTTGAGCAACAGAAGCAGTGTGGTTCTGGATGAGCAGCTGAGCCCTGCCAACTCCACCGATGACCTGAAGGGCGAGAGCGGGTCACAGGATCATCGCAACTCCGTACGAGATCGCGTCGCTCACTTTGGCTCGCTGGCTAAACAGAACTCAGCGCAGATGGGACAAATGATTAAACGCTTTTCCTTTTCCCAAAGAAGCAAAGAAGAGAGCTCTTCAGAATGCTCCACGCCTTCAGGCCAGAACGCCGATTCTCCACAAGTGGAGAGCAAAGTCTTCAACATGTTGCGCAAACATAGCCTCAACCGACCGGCTGCAAAACCCACCGCCAGACAGTTCTCCATCCCGGAAATGGTTGACAAGACCTTCCCTGCTCAACTCCATCTGCCAACTGTTGTTGCCCCGACAGCACCTGAGACACGCGAGCTGGTACTCCAACGTCGCAACACAGGCGATTTTGGATTTTCTTTGCGTCGCACTACCATGCTGGACCGCAACCCGGATGGCGGCGTTTACAGGCGGGTGGTTCACTTTGCTGAACCTGGTGCAGGCACAAAGGATCTGGCGCTTGGTCTGGTGCCAGGAGACAGACTGGTGGAGATAAACGGGCGCAATGTCGAGAACAAGAGCCGGGATGAAATAGTTGAGATGATCCGCCAGTCTGGTGACACCGTCCGACTGAAAGTGCAGCCGATCCTGGAGCTGAGCGAGCTGAGCCGCTGTTGGCTGCGGAACACAGAGGAACTTCGGAGGGAGGTCAGACATGTGAGCTGCACTCTTAATTTTACATATCTAGAATCGATTTATGCACTCTAAATCGATGACTGTTTTGCCTCTTGATGTCATGCCTTTCTGGAAGCGTCAACTATGTGTGCCTCAGGGGAGCACATTGGTCCGTTTAGCTGACATTTTCAGAAATCACCAAATCCTATCGTGTCCAGCTGGAGCCTCGGAATCAACTTTTTTTGTCACCTTGCATTTTCTCCCAGTGTCAGCGGGTACAGGTGGTGCATCATTTTCACAATACGCAACAAATACAGGTTGTCCCAAAAGTCACCTCACACTTCCTTTTTACTGTTTCGTTTCAGTCATCATTTGGACAGACGTGAAACGATCAGCATTTGCCAGTTTAAACCTCGAAGTTCTTGTGAGCATATCATTTCCTTGCCAGTTGACAGTGGAGCAGCGTTGCAAAAAGTTTTTCTAACTCTGACTAAAGTTCAGGGCCAGTATGGCCGTCTCACTGTTCCGACGCACAGTACAATTCACACTATCCATTGCAAGCTTCTCAAAACAGCATCTATTTTGTGAAAAAAAGCCGAATTCAGTGGATGCCTCAGAAAGTGATGAACCTACCCTGTACCGACTTTCGGTGAGTTGATTGAGCATCATTTTTTTTTCTACTCGAACCTTTAAACGACCTGAAATGTGTCGGGGTTAAAGCTTCATCACACACAAAAGCAACCACTGAATCAAGCTTTTGTTGATGCAAAGTTCCAGATCGACTTGCCATGACTTGGTTGTGGTAGCGGGCCTTTGGTTGCGTGGATTGTCAGGAGCAGATCCTATTTTGAAAAATTATGCCTGGATAGGGAAAATTGTATTATGTGTTGGAGCAGTGTGACGAGTATTAAGCTTCTCAAACTAGCGCTGAACTGTAGTTGGGGACAGAAGAAGCTCTTGCTCTGTGGCAATTTTGCAATGCGACTTTCATGTCCATTGGCATGCTTATGATAACTTCAACGCCTAAGCTTGCAAATGCTGATGGTCTCACATTTGTCTGGAAGATGCCTGAAAGGGTACCATTAAAAATTGAAAAAAAGTGTAGAGAGGGACTTTTAGGACAGACACCCTGTCAGCCAACCAGTCAGAGACGAAGAGCCAATTTTTTTACTGAGTTACTGCAAAGAGCCACATCGTAACCTTCCTCGCGCGTGCGCGCGCGCACACACACTCTTTTGGCCAAAGATCAACCTTTGAAGCAACCAACTTCTCACGAACGACCCGATTGCGCACGTGCAAGCATACACACACACACACACACACACACACACACACACACACACACACACACACACACACACACACACACACACACACACACACACTCTTTTGGCCAAAGATCAACTTTTGAAGCAACCAACTTCTCACGAACGACCCGATCGCGCACGTGCAAGCATACACACAGACACACACACACACGCAGCGCTACGCACTCACGCGGGTGCCCACCAGTGCACTCGCGCACATATGCACGCACACTATGATGCGCAACAGTCGGAACGGGCCGAAAATGAATGAAAGCTCAAGATAGAAACAAACAAATCTTTTTTTCCCCACGCATTTCCTCCTCACACCCCTTGCAGTCGACTTGGGACCAGTCTGCTGGCTCCCGGTCGATTCTGATCAACGTATTGCGCACCGCTGCCTTAAAATCAGAGGTAATTCGCTGACTAGCTTAGCACTTAGCGCCGTTGTTTGCGCATGAGCGGTGATGCAGCCATCTGATTGGTTGCTCTCTATGTCAATCAAGTAACGGGATTGATGATAGGCTGACGGAGTACGTTCTGTGAAGTTGGCGCCTTGTTTGAATGGCATCGCTGCTGCCGAGGCGTTTTCGACGCTTGTCGTGTGAAAGCCCGAGAGCCGCATTGAACCAGCCAAAGAGCCGCATGCGGCTTGCGAGCCACGGGTTGCCCACCCCTGCTGTAGGGTTTTTTCTTCTATGAGCCACTTGTGGTCCAGAGTACAATCGTAATCATTTCCTCTTCTTTTGGACTCTTATCTTTGGGCTGGATGTGTGAACAGTTCAGAAGCAAGTGTGGACATTGATGATGGACATGGGGTCAGGCAAGGTGAACTAAAAATTGCTTGCAACCCATTATTTGTCGACTCATTTTTGATGATGTTTTGCCTGTTTTAGACTGAGTGAAAATGACTTAAAAAGGCAACATTGGCTTCTGGTTTTGTTAAGTCTGTTGTCCAAATATTGTCGTCTAGTATAAATGATTAGGCAAAGCTATACTCTGTTTAGTCTCTGAAACTGATTTTTAGACAAAAAATATAGTTTAACTATAGGGGTGTTCACATGGCAAATTTTACTCCGGTGTAGCACCGGGGCTGCCCCCCGTAGAGCGTTCACACGTACAAAGTTATACCGGTGTAACCCCTGAAAACAGCTTAAACCGGAGCAAATTTAACCCTGCTCAGGAGGTGGTTTAAAAATTTACTCCGGAGTAAATGCTAGTTTGCAGGCCAGCGCCGATATCAAATGGGACGTGTGAATGCTACAGGGGTAGACTCGCTACGCGTGAGAAGAGTTGATTACATACGGGTATTGCATAACTTGCATCCTGGGTATTTTGCACTTCTTTCCTTTCTATCTTCTCTCATCTTTTTACGGTGTCTGATAGACCACAGCGTTGATTTGTCTGGAGAAGCATAAACCATGGTTTTTCGATATGTCACAAACAAGGCGGGGAAAAGGAACTTTACGCATGCGTATGTTTTATTTCCGTATAATATATCGTATTGCACGGCCGCAGGAATTGCCGTGTGAATGCAAGTGGGGCTGCACCGTGGTTAACACACTTCTCTTTAGTAAGCAGCTTTATACGTGTGAACGCTCCACAAAATTTACACCGGCGTAAGATATATCACAACAAAATACGTCGGTGCAGCACCGATGCAAATGTGTGCCGTGTGAACACCCGTTATGAGTGGATTATCGGTAATATAGGGAGAATTACATCTGGAAGTGAACGGTATCCATTTATCCATTGATCCTATTCTATCCTTACTAGATTCGTGAGTGTGCCCGAGTGTATCCCAGCTGACTTTAGGCAAGCATCGCTGTTATATGCACTGTGCTGCGTCTGACTGACAACCTATACCATAACCACGGTGTGATAGAGCAAGCTAAAATGATAACTATCGGGACCTATAATGCCACTAGCATTAGCCTCAGACCACACCACTCAGTTTGGCCTGGCACCACACCAAACTGCCTCCTTGGTGTCAACTGCACTGGCAGTATGTGGGGTTCTCCTGGAACATTTCAAGAGTGGAGAGTCTCGGCCACTGTTTTTGTGGCGATTCAGAATCTGAATTGGCGTTGCATGATGTGGCGACATCACAAAGTACAGCCCAACAAGTGCACAGAAGCTTTTTATATATATATATATATATATATATATATATATATATATATATATATATATATATATATATATATATATAAAAGCTATAACATACTGTATATAGACTATGATAGATTATTTCCAGGTTGAAGCCAGCGAGACGCTATCAGCCACCGGCTGGCCACCATCAAGACAAAACTACAGTGTAGATTTAATGTTTGACATCAACATTGAAATCATATTTACGCTTGCATATGTACCATAAATATCCATCCATCCATCCATTTTCCGAACCGCTTGATCCTCACTAGGGTCGCGGGGGGTGCTGGAGCCTATCCCAGCCGCCTTCGGGCAGTAGGCAGGGGACACCCTGAATCAGTTGCCAGCCAATCGCAGGGCACACAGAGACGAACAACCATCCACACCTACACTCACACCTAGGGACAATTTAGAGCGTCCAATCAGCCTGCCATGCATGTTGTACCATAAATAATTTGAATTAATTATTTTGCGATGGGCACGCAAAGTTCACCGCCAGCGTTCATTCATTCCTATTGTTGCATCAACATCTGTTTAAACTACTAATGAACTATACCATGAAACTCATTAAGCTGTATTGAACATATTTAGGCATGCTAAGTAATATATTTCATACACACACACACACTGTTTTTTATAGAGTCAAGGAACTGAGCAGCTTATCTAGTAGTGTTGGCAAGCATGACAAGCAAAGCAAAGTGGAGGTAAAACTGTTCCCCTGGTTTGACAGATTTGTAAAAGAAAAAAAAATCATCAATAGCCATGTCAAAAGCAGCTAAATCAAAGCCCTTTCCTAAACTTCACATTTTCTAATTTGAAATGTTGGCAGAACTCCTTAAACCACAATCTCACAAAGATTAAAATGATATTTCAACAAAGTCAGACCGGATATACAACTATTCTTTTAACAATGGTGAGTGTCGACAGGATATCCCCAAATAACTGCTCGAGTGTCTCTAGGGAAAAAAAAGATACTACAAGATAGTATGTCTTTACTTATTCAAATAAGTAACACCTTCAACCTGGTAAGACTCAAAATGCCTCGAACTAAAACAGAACTAGAGGAACGAGAGGTTTTCCAGGCTCATGCATAAAAAAAATCTAAAACACAGAAGTAAAAACATTTTCTGACAAACAATAGACATTTTGTCACAGAGCAAATTCGGCAAGCTGTACAACGATGAGGCGCGGTGACTGTGGACATTAGTCCAAAAGTCCCAGAGCCAATCAGGATACAGAACGCAATGCACTGTAAAAAAACAAACAAATGAAAAAAACCTTTGTTATAGTTAGGGATTAAAAATTTGCATCAACCAATTTTTGTGGTCGACTTGGTTGACTTTTTTTTCCCAGCCCGAGATCACAGTACATTTCTAAGATGCTAATGCTTTTGTTAAAACAGTAGCAAATAGTTGAGAGTGTCACTGAAATGCTAACGTTTAAGTTACTCTCTAAGTTTTTTTTTATTTTTATTTTTTTATCCATGACTGCTGTGCCAGATGTTTTGGATGTGTCTCGATGTGGCTAGGCTTCCATAGCAATTAGCCTATCACGTTCGCCCATCCCGTCCGTCCCTGCGCGTTTAGTCCGGGGTCGCCTGAAATGTCATTGCGGTGGCATAAATTAGCATCATGACTTTGACTCTGTGATTGCCTTCCATCCAATGGTTTGGAATTTCTTGCCAAATGCAAACCAATCTGAAAATGATGCTTCTCGTGTCTATTTCTTAGTTTAAGTTATTGGACTTGCGAGCTGTATACGGAGCAACGTTTGATTATGTGCATTTCAATCATTTGTCATCTACTGCCTTTAATGCAACATCCTTTGAACATATCTTGGGGGTGGTGGTTGGGAGTTCAACCACTGCTGCTTTGTTGTTGCCATGATGTAACTGTCACCCATTTGTAAACTTTCCTTCTCCTTTGTAGTATGGGGTCTGCTGAACGTAATGGGCAGCACACACCAGAGTTGTTTGGAAGAGCCATTCAAAAAGTCAAAACTGATGACATTTTCACCTTAAAATGGCACCGGCATGACACTAAGTAGTAAAAAATGACAAGAAGAAAAGAATTAAACTATTGAATGTACCTATGAAACAAATCCATGTTATCAAACATTTCAAGAATGTCATTATTTTTCCTCCATATGGAATCGTAGTAGCTTGAAACAAGCGGATACCGGAAATACGCACTCACAATCTTTCCCTCGGAAATATTCATTGTGTTGCCATCGCAAAGGATGAGTAGGAATTTACGCCGGTAAGTTTAACAATGACAAGGAACATGAGCATTTCCTGGTATTTTTACTTTGAATATGACCAGGTAGTACTGGAAGAAGAAAAGTTTTGCTTGAAAGAATGGTCGTTTTGTTTTCATAAACCATAATTTTTGTTTCATGGATATGCCATTCTCTGTTAGATAAACAATTTAATGCAGTCCGTATCAATCCTTTTGGTACCGTTTCATAATGTTGGTATTCCAACGGCAGACTGCCAAAACTATATATATGCCATACCGCTTATTGTTAGAGGACATTTAATAATAGACGTGAAAAACTACGTGCCGGACTGAATCAATACCAATAATGTCTTGGATGGGATGATATAGCACAGCCTTCAGTAAGCGTACTGTAACTTCCTTCACACATGTACTGTAAGTCCAATGCCCAAGTCCCATTTGCTAAGTGCAAATGGATCCGAGTTAATAATTTCTGGTTTTCGCGAACCTGCAGGACCCGAGCGTGAGAACCAGTTCAAGTTAAAAGAAGCCATCTTGTCTTAACTGACTGACTTACAGTAACAACAGGAAGCAGTGCTCTCCCTTTCAGTCTGGTATTTGTGGAATCTGCTTTGGAACAAATAGGCCACTTCCTGACCCTTTCCCTCTAGTATTCTGTCATGGAGGAAAACAAATTAGTGTGTTAGGCTAAGGGCCAATGGAGGGAAAACATCCCTGTTGGAATGTGAGATGGAGTAAGAATATTTGACAGGTCCCCGTTTTGTCAGCCAATATTTTTTTGAGTACAGTGTGAAAAGTACTGAGGTTTTAATTGAAACACTTGATGTTCAAACTGTCAACTTCTCATAGTATGTAACAAGTTTGAGCCAAAACAGTGTCTTAAGGCCTCTATACACCAATCCGACGTTGGCAGTCAGGAAGCTGGTGGGTCATCGGTGAGCACCGGCATGTCACAGCTGTTGTCGGGGCATGGGGTGGGGGTGTTTTTCGGCTGATTCAACGTGCTGGATTAGCCTCAGCCATCGTGACAATTGATCACTCTGATTGGCTGCTAGCTAGCCTTTAAAAACACTGCATAAGCCAAGAAGCGGAAGTGATGAATCCAAACCAATAACCACGAACAAGTCTCTAGTACAGGGGTGTCAAACTCAAACATGGTGGGCCACATACGGCCTCGGTAGATGTCAAGTGGGCCGGACCATTAAAATGATACCATACTTTGCTATAAATAACCAAAACAATATGTCTTTCCTTTGTTTTGGTATAAAGAAGCACAAGAACATTAGGAAAATGTTGAAATTTAATGAACATATCTTTTCGGTTCCGGCCCATGGGCCGTATGTTTGAGATTACAGTGATCCCTCGCTATTTCACGGTTTGTTTATCGCGGCTTCGGTGCATCGCGGATTTTTTCAAACATTCATTAAAAAAAAAAAAAAATGAGCTGTCGTGTTGGTTCTTTGTAAAACATTTACACAACTCAAGCGACAACTGTACAGGCACGTCCTTCTCCTTCTCGGTCTCCGTGCCTTCTGTTCGAGAGTGACCGCCCCCGAAAACGTAAATCAACAATGACTTCAATGACACTCAGAAAAGCAAACATATAATGCGCCAAACAGAAAATCAAGAGAGGAAATCACAAAATAAATTATATGGGGGGCGGGGGGTTGTGAACACACAACAAAGGAACAAACTACACAAACAACTCCGAGACAGTCCAGTCTCCTACAAAAGGAAAGATGACGTTTGGGGACTATTCCCACCCCCGTACTAGTTGAGATGGTATAACCCAAGAGGTGCTTGCTACTGTTACCAGCCAAGTCTTGTGTCGTTATTAAACACACACATGACAGAAGTCCGACAGAGCACGAAAGCAACGCATTCTCGCCGTACGTAATCAACTCTTCTCGAGCATTTGCTCTGGAGCAAATTTAACCCAGTTGCGTTCACACGTGCAAATTTACATCGGTGCTGCTTCGCAAACGAGCATTTGCTCTGGAGCAAATTTTTAAACCACCTCCCTGAGGTGGATCAAATTTGCTCCGGTGTAAGCTGTTTTCCGGGGCTACGCCGGAGCCAATTTGCACGTGTGAACGCTCCACTGGGGCAGCACCGGCTAGCACCAGAGCAAATCTTGCCGTGTGAACACCCCTAGAGAGAGAGAGACTTATAAGAACAAAAGCAGGTCTCTCCATCCTTAATTGTCTAAACAACCTTAATTGACTAATCATAAACACGTCTGCTGCACACCGGAGGGATCGCTGGCCTGTGTGTGTGTGTGTGCGTGCGTGTGCATGTGTGTGTGTGTGTGTGTGTGCGCATGCATGTGTTAGTGCGCTCTGCTGAAGCGCAAAGGCCTACATGGGGCAATTAAAAATATATATATATGTTAATTGGTCGCTACTTCGCGGATTTTCGTTTATCGCGGGTGGTTTTGGTCCCCATTAACTGCGAAAAACTAGGGATTACTGTACTGTTTTACATAATCATCTCGCGGGCCGGATTAAACTCCTTTGCAGGCCGGATCCGGCCCGCGGGCCATACATTTGACACCACTGCTCTAGGAAGAAGCACGCACAGGTTTTGTTTGTACTTTATTTCCATCTGATCACACGCATTTTGACAACCTGAACGGAGGAAAGTGAAGAGCAATTCATCAAAATGATCATCAGTTGACGTAGAATTGGTACAGACCAGGCAGGGGATTAGCTGCGCTGTGCAGAGGGCATGAGTGAAGAAGAACCAGCACGAAGCATATCCTTGATGCTCGCAAGTTGTCATAATGGAGATAAAAAATGTGGTTAAACTTTGTTAAGGAAAAAAATGGTAGTTTTTTGCTTTGTGCAAAAAATTTCATTAAACAATATCAAAGGAGGTTGCACTTCACATATGAAATCCTGTGCTGCCTCTAACTTCAGCTCAAACGCTCCAAAATTTTCAAGTTCATATGTTTGATATTATACTGGTTAAAAAACACTCCATATGAAATTAACAAACAGTAAAAAGTAAATACTACATCATCCAAAAAATAAATGGTTAGCTTTTTTATTTTAATTTTAATTTATTTAATTATATTATTATTAAAAGTTTACATTTCCCATCGAAAACACAGATGCAGACTGGGCACTTCCCTCAGAAACATTCTGCCACTCTTCCAAAATCTCCGGCACTGAAACACAAGACGATACAATGTGAAACTCATCAAATCTCATTTCTGAATCAAAGTCAGGAATTCTTTATGTATGCCAAGACAAAATATGGTTTGTCAGTACAGTCACTCCCGACCAAAACATGCAAATATTAATGTATCATATTCGGGCTATGCATATCACGTATCGTATTTCTATTTCAAAACATAATACCTACAGGAGTGAATTAGAACTGGAAGCTTTCCATTGCAAATATTAAAGCACATCACAAATGTTTTGAGTCTTCTTGTGCCTCTGCCGCATCGTAACTTCTTCCGCAAGCAAGTGACTCAAGCTGACAATGCCAGTGTCAATTGCAACTTGGCAACGAACGGCATTCTGTGGTCGCGTGAGTGCAAATGAAGCCAATTTGCTTTGTTTATGCTTTTGAGATGCTG
The DNA here is from genome assembly GCF_054856545.1 of Hippocampus guttulatus. Classification (NCBI taxonomy): domain Eukaryota; kingdom Metazoa; phylum Chordata; class Actinopteri; order Syngnathiformes; family Syngnathidae; genus Hippocampus; species Hippocampus guttulatus. The sequence continues at coordinate 17,805,289 of NC_141272.1, forward strand.
CGGCCGCCGAACTTCAGGTTTGGAATGAGGAACTGACTTCCGCCGAGGTTGTTCTTATTGAAGGGTATTACTTCTCATGCATGCGCAGAATATTCTGTACGTAATAATTGTTGTCGCGTTCGGCTTGTCACGGTGTATACACCCGTCACTTTTTCGGCTCGATGTGCCACGGGTTAGGCCAGGGGTGTCAAACTCATTTTTGTCACGGGCCACTTGGGGTTTACGTCTTCCCATGGAGGGCTGTTACAACAGTGAAACTAAATAAATGTTTATATATTATTACTCAGTCAAGTCAACTATAATAGTTTGTTCAATTATTGCAAAATCTTATTTCACATGCCGATTTGACATTTCGGTACAGATTTTAGCAAGGATCTTAGAAGTTGACACACGATTTGCTTTCGCGGGCCACATAAAATGATGTGGCGTGCCGGTTCTGGCCCCTGGGCCTTGAGTTTGACACCAGTGGGTAGGCCAACTTGACAGTTGGTCAAAGGTCTGTCACACAAACACAGAGAGTACACAGAAGGATGCCTTGACTTGTCACTGCCTCTTTGCTGCTGCCTGACTTTTTTTGCAAGTTTTGGTATAGATCCCTTGTTATTGGTACCGTATTTTCCGGATTATAAATCTGTTTTTTTTCATAGTTTGCTTGGAGCGACTTGTGTGTGAAATTATTAACCCATTATTAGATCATTTCACATGTTATTTTCACAATAAACTGCAAGAGAGCGCTCTAGGCCTGTGTTGATAAGTCGACGATGAGTCTGACATAAGCGACGTAGAAGAGGAATCGCTGCATTTTCTACTTCTGTTGGCAGAGTTGTTTAAAAGTGACGCCGATGGTGAAGATTTCATTGGATTTAGTGATTTGGATGACACTGATGGTTTCGTAAACTTTTTAGCATGTTCTTTATGCTATAATTATTATATTATATATATTAAGCACGCTCTCAGTTCGTTGTTTATGCATCATGTAACATTAGCATATTGTACACTTATTCAGTCCGTCGTTCGTTATTTTAATTTTTAATTGCCTTTCAAGATGACATGTCTGTTCTTGGTGTTGGATTTTATCAAATAAATTTCCCCCCAAAATGGGATTTATACTCCAGTGCGAATTATGTTTTTTTCAGAATCAGAATCAGAATCATCTTTATTGGCCAAGTATGTAGAACACACAAGGAATTTGTCTCCGGTATAACACGCTGCATTAGTATCATCGTAAACAACAAAATCATTGAACAATTTTAGAGTGACCAGTAGCAGTATTTGTAGTACAAGAAGAGTGACTACGTCAGTGACTGTTTAAGGAGTTAATGGCTAGAGGGAAGAAGCTGTTTAAGTGTCTACTGGATTTGGTGCGCATGGATCTGTAGCGTCTGCCTGAGGGGAGTAGCTGGAAAAGGTGGTGGGCAGGGTGCGGGGGATCCAGGAGGATTTTCCGTGCCCTTGTCTTGATTCTTGCAGTGTGCAAGTCCTCAAGAGTGGGTAGGGTGGTGCCAATGATTTTTTCCGCCGTCCTAACTGTCCGTTGAAGTCGGATTTTGTCCTTTTTTTCCCGGATTTTTCTTCTTTGTGATGCATTTTATGACTGGTGCAATTTCTAATCCAGAAAATACAGTAGTACAAAATTAAAAAAGAAACGTTCCAAGGTCTATTATGGTTGCATGAGTTTGATGTGGAAGGAGTTTACTGGCTCGCACAGAGCCTGTAAGTTAATGGTGTCGAAGAGTCCTTTTAACACATTAGACCTCCCATAGTTCCTTCTGTATGAATTCCACGGGCTTCCCAAAACATTGGAAATGGGCAACAGAATACTTTTATTCACAGGATGTGTAACAGTGCATGTGGTATTTCAGATGTACTATGTCGAAAGGTGTCATTTGTTTTAAACCAGTGTACAATTAGTCACAGATCATGCAGTCGAGTCAGGAAAGACTAGGCAGGCTCAAGGAATGCTATAGGGCAAGTTGTGAGCAATGTGTTTCGTCACCTATGGTGCTGTGTCACATTCTTGAATTAGTTCAATTTATCTATCAGGAAACAAGGTGGCTGTGGATTGAGCGCAAAGGACATTTCACACATTTCTGACATCTGTATCTCTCTGACACACCCTACTTCTGGTTACACACAGAATTTCATCCAATCACTGTGACATTGTCACTCAACTAATATGTTTGAGAGCTATATTCTCACTCAAAGTCCAGTTTAGAAAGACTCCAGCTCACCCCCAGCCCCAATGATGACAAGCAGTGTACAAAATGGATGGATAAATGGGGATCCGATACCTTTTGTTGTGCACTGCATATCATGAATGCATTTCTCATGTGTTGAGCAAGATCTGTTTTACCTGATTTGTAGGTTCAAGCAATGTAGGTGTGTACACTGTTTTCCAAAGCATGCATACATTATTCAAAGGAGACATATGCATTTATAGCGGCACAGTGATTTGGACCTGATGGTGCAGAGGTCAGGAGTTTGATTCTGGGCTCCAGCCTTCTTGTTTGGAGTTTGCATGCTGTTCCCATGCCTTTGTGGGTTATCTTGGGGTACTCCAGTTTTCTCTCGCATTCCAAAAACATTCATGGGTGGTTAATGGAACACTGTAAATTGGCCCAAGGTGGGAGTGTGAGTGTGAGTGGTTGTTCGTCTCAGTGGACCCTGCGATTGACTGGCAAGCAGTTCAGGGTGTACGCGGGCTGCCCGAAGTCAACTGGGGTAGGCTCCAGCATGCCCGTGAGCTTCATGAGGATCAGCGGCTCGGATAACGGATGCATGGATATGCTTTTACCAAAAAAAAAACTTTTATTTATTTACCCCCCCCCCCCCCCCTTTCATCTGTAATCTGTTGTGTTTGTGTTTCTATGTGTGATGAAACTTTTTAGGCACTTCATAACAGTCGTCCTAAACTGTTTGCTTCATCACCTATGTGCCTATTTTTCTCTCTTGTCCTGTCCCAAAACAAATATCTTACATAATTAGATAAAGGTTGAGCTGTTCATTTTCCTTCCAGTTAATGTCTGCACGCTTTACAAAAACAAGGATTAAATGTGGCATTTGATTTGCTTGGTGGATTACCGGTAATCTAATTTAGTACTATAAACACGACCAAAAAAATAAATAAATAAACCTATCATACAATGGGAATTATTTTTTTCTTACGAAGACCATTGACCTTGTGTTTGCTGTTAGCTTTGCTTTGTTAGTTAAATAAATCAGATCAATCTTGTGAAGCGTGTGACATGGTTCAATTTTAATCGCAGATTTGTTTCCATGTGTTACCTTTACTAAAATTAATATTTGCATTACAAGGCTGTTAATCTATTGGTGCATGATGGTCAAAAAGTAAAGCCAATTTTGAGAAGAGTTTGAGTACATTCCTTATTTTGATGTAGTATGTATTTGTCAACAAACTTTGAAAGATTTCCTCAGTCAGTCTGTGGAGCAGGGCAGTGACAGATTACTGTCACCATAGCTGTTCCTCTGCTTGGAGGTGGTTCTGTGCAGTGGATGCTGTTGATTGTCCATAATGGACAGAGAAGCTGCAGGCGACCTTAAGTAGGACGAAATCTTGTAGCCATTTCTTTTCGGTTTCATTTTTTTCCCATCTTGACCACACAGTTTGAGCAGTAACAAAGGTGCCACCCCCTTTCAATAAAAATGATTTGGAGAGTGCTGTGCACGCAGACTGGTGCCTGATGCTGTGTTACTGTCTGTTACTCTTAAAGTACCGGTCCCGAAAACACGTGGTATTGTTTCATGATTTCAGCGAAGTATTGCGGCACTTTTGTAGGAAGTACCAGCATACTGTGCAACCCTAAACTAATCTGGCTAATGGAGACGTAAATTGTAAATAGTAAACATCATGACATAAAACTGTAGCAACCTATAAACACATTATGTTATGGCAAAAAAAATTTAATACATCTGTGAACAAAATCTGCATTCCTCCTTTTGCCCATTTACTTCATTTCATTTAAATCAGTCTTAATGTTCTGCATAGCAAACAAACTTTTGGTGATGTGAAAACCTCAGTTCTCTTCAACCTGCATAATTATAAGCACATTAAATGTTATCCTCAATGTCCCTGTGCCTGACGTCTCTCTATATTCTGGGGTATTTGTGAGAGCTTCATTGTTTTAGCTCCCAATGCTAAGTGCTATCATTAAACTCCTGTCAGACCACACGCGTATCTCAATAATTTACTCGAGTTAATTTCTAACATTTGGTGTATTCCAGCCTGGTACGTTGTCCAGATAATAAAGTTAAAGGCAGCCATGGTTTATTTGCTGCTTTATTTGCCTAGTCCATGCATCAAACCGTATTCCTGTTTACCTGTACAATCCTATGAACTATAAGAGGAGAGTGGATCGACCTCGTGTTTGATATGATGCTTTTAGATTTTTTTTTTTTTTTTTTTAACTGTGTAAACAGCTAGTCCGTCACAGACCAGATGGGCATCATTTGCAAACACAATTGAAACCTGAGAAGGGGAATCAATTATAGGTAAGAAAGTGTGCTCTGTCGCTCTTGTCTGAGAAGATGGGGGAATGGTTGGAGTTACATGGTCGTGCCACCTTGCTGTCTCTGTGCTCTCTGCTGAATTATTTACAGAGATGCTGTTGGTCCGATGAATAATAGAGAAGGCTGTTCAAGGAAACGAGGCCTCTTGGAGGAAAGCTGAGGTGTGGAAATTAATTTGCTGTCAGTGGCAGTGGATCGCACGTTTATTTATTTATTTAGTTAATTATTTATTTTTTAACATGCTAGGTATACAGTATTCTCCAAACATACCATTTGTATTTATGGACCAAAAATTCAACCTTGGTTTCATTGGCCCATAACACATATTGTGATGTATTTATTTCTTTTATTATTTTATATGCCCAGCTTTGAAGGGCAATAGACATGAGTGCATGGAGGCGAGTGGCCAATAGTGCAATGGAATAGTTTCTGTGTCACTGTTATAGTCTAATGCCAGAGCTTGTTTGGTCGCTGCGAGTGCTGACTACTATTGACGTGAAAGCCACACTCTCAGCAGTTCTCTTTCTCTCTGCACTAGTGTCAATGACACAGCAGTCTCACACTCTCCTATCAGTGGACCATGTCACTGTCCATATCTGCTTTCTCGGTTAAGATATACTGTACTGTAATTGTGGTAACAAACAATCACAATGGGGGGAAAAAAATCTCTTGCTATGTAAGAGATGAAACGATTCGATATGTCTTCCATTTACAGCATTCTACTGGGACACAGTAGGGAGTTGCCCCTTCTTTTGGTAATTATAGGGCTGTTCCCAGTCTCTGAATGTCACAAATGCAAAACAGGGACGTAAGATTGAAGATTTAATATTGTTGATCCAATGTTGACTGCTCAGAGGTATGGTACCATATCGTACTGTACTGTACTGTGCTGCACAATACTTTTAACAGTTGATTGAAAAGTCAAAATATTTAGTTTTAAAATAAAACCCAGAAGACTAAGATTTGAGAACACTGTCTTTAATTACTTGTGCCACAAATCCAGCAATGAGCTTCTATTACTGCCTGCTAAACATGTTGCGGTTTTGCTCCTAACTCAGTAATCACACCCTCCATGGCGGCGGATAAGCTACACTTTTTCCAAGTATCATTCTCACGAATGGATTTGGGGGTGTAATTGACAGAGGTTGAGAACCCATGCTAATTATTAAGCTAATGTAATGTCATCGTGACAGACCGGAAATAACAATGCTTGGCTGATTGAGTACACTTCACAGAGGTCTTGCTGGAACCGTGTTAAAGCAGCCCATATCCATTTTTGAACAGCAAAATAGCAGGCAATTTAAATTTAGTAAGTGTTTGGACAGAAAATTAAGACAAAATAATGCTACACACACACCTAAATGGGAAATGTTCCTGCATCCCGTATGTTATCTGGCCAAGAAGACTAAAATTATCTTAACTCATTCAGTACCAGCCAATTCTAGACCAAGTCTGAAAAGACGTTTAAAAACGTCTTTGGGAGTGAATGAGTTTTTACTATTTAGGATAAGTGATTCAGAAAATGCAGACAGTATATTGAATGGATATATTACAAACATGAATTGTTTTCACAAGACAGTTCTGAGTTTTGATTTTCATTTTTGTGATCTGCACAATAAAAAATTACATTAATTTCTGTCAGTATCATTATTTTATACTGTATGTCTGTTATTTTGATTGATATCAACAACTGTGCAAAATATGTAGGCTGCTTTGCTTCTGTTTACATTTCATAACTTTATATAGCAACATGCATTTTTTTTATTTGATACAGGTCTGTTTAATGTCACTCCAAAGTAAAGTAAGAAAAGGTAAGCAGTCATAGTGTGTTGCATGATTTAAAAAATAAATAAATAGAATAACTGAAAATAAATCGTGGTACTTCGTTATCGCGATATTAAATGGCCTATACCGTGATGGAAGGTTTTTTTTACATATCGCCCAGCACAATACTGCACAATGCAACTAGTATACATTTTTGTCCTTAGTTGGCGCTGATGACTTGCACTGAATGGAATCATCCCGGGAACCGTAACGGATCAAGACGCACTGACGTGTACGACGATAGAATATCTTGTTCTTTATTTTTCTTTCTTTTTAAATTTTTTTTTATTACTCACTCACTGCTACTGTATACATACCGGTATATTAAAAGTATAAAACTGTGAGGTCTTGTGAATTAGTTAAAGCCATTGACCGACACTCCCTTGGCGATCACAATCGACGTAATGGGCACCGCTGGCAGACAGCCAATCATTTGAAAGGCCCCACCTCAACAAATGTCAAATGCCAGTAAGCTTATTTAGTGTTCAGTTTCCGTTTGAGAAAACAGGACAGTGAATAGCATTGTGTCGTTTCTGTCATCCCTCAGCTGACTAAACCCTGAGGCTTCTGTCAGTCAGTGGGCATACTCAAACAGTCTCTTTGTCCAGTGCCATGTTATCTGCATAGTGTAGGCCAGGGGTCGGCAACCCAAAATGTCGAAAGAGCCATATTGTACCAAAAAACAAATATGTCTGGAGCCGCAACAAATTAAAAGCCTCAGAAAGAAGGCAACACAAAGAAGGCTGTACTGTGTGTATCTATATTAGTTAAATTAGCCTACTATCAAAATGAATAAGTTGGCTGCACATCCACAATGAGCCTTCATGATTAAATGCAGGCCTGAGGATTTCGGAAATTCACGGTAACTGTTTTTCGGTTCTGTCAGATTACCCAATGAGAAACCACGGTAACTAATTTTGGGTTCTGTAAACGTTCATCATGGGAACCCATTTTTCTATTTTGACTGATATTCATAATCAAGAATTCTGACACTCAAAAGTATCATGTTTAAAGGGTAAATGTTTGACAACTATGCATTAACAATGAACATTACATCAGCGGCTGTGTACTCCAGGTTTATTCAACTAAATAAATGGATCAAAATATGGTGTACTTTTATGGCATCATGAATACAGCATACCACAAAATCAGAGTATTTTTCCAGTCTCACACTGCAAAGATTAATTTACTGGTAATCATTAATACAGATAAGTATTAATGTGGCTTGACATCCTCTTCCCAAGACGATGCGTGTGTAATCTATTACCAATTTGACGAAAGAATCTACCACATGTCATTGTTAGTTCTACCGACAGTTAACATTAGCATTACTACACACTTCAGGTGTCATTTTCTCCTATTACACAGAGATGGGACCGCCTGGTTGCAGAAAATCAAGCTCGGGGCTCGCGCTGATTTAGCATTGTGGTGAGTGAGTTCAAAATAAGATAAGATAAGATATCTTTTATTTGTCCCGCAATGGGGAAATTACAATCAGAATTCAGTGCGCCTCAAAACTCACTTGTATTCTTTGGCATTTGACTCAGCATGACTTAGATTTGTTCTTGGTTTTGCTGTTCGGTACTTTCTACTGTCTTTATTACAGATTTGCTTTACTGTTTGTTGTATATGTTAAATTGCTCCATATACAGCACTTTGTATGCAGCGATGGCTGTTTGAAAGTGCTCTATAATTACAGTTGAGTTGAGTTGAGTGGTCATTTTCATGCACTTTGAATTTGCATTGTATCGTATTTTGATTAAACATTACCATAGCGATCAGATTAGACCAAGGGTGGGCAAACTACGACCCGCGGGCCAGATCCGGCCCATTGGTCTTTTTTTAATCCGGCCCGCCGAAGGTTGGTACACAATTAAGGTTTGATGTGAATGATTGCATTAATTTCATTTGGACGGGTATTTCAACGCCAAGTGGCGCAGTTACTTGAAGTTGCAGAGCACAGGGAGCGAGGGAGACATGAAGAGAGAGGGAGAGAGAAAGAGGGAGAAATTAAAAACCTTAAATGCCGGTCCCTGAAAATATTGTGACATAAACCGGTCCGTGGGGCAAAAAAGGTTGGGCACCCCTGCTCTACAGCAGGGGTGCCCAACCTTTTTTCACCCAAGATCTACTTTTCGATCAACCAGCCTCCCGAGATCGACCCGTTACCGCACGCGCATACGCACTCACTTACACACGCATGCCATAAAGAGCAACAGCCATAATGGCCCCAAAGGTGAACGAGGAATGGAACACACTTTTGCAGCATGTTAACTATCGTAGCTCATGTGTACAGTTTGAAAATGCTTCTCTCAGCCCTCCAGGTTCCCATTCTTTGGCGGTACCCTCGGTGAACATCAAACACCTTTTTTTTTTAACAATAGCCACCTGCCTGGCATCCCGTCCTGCTAATAAAAACGTGTGTCGCAGGCTATGATGCAAATCTTCGTTGACGGAAATGTTGAAATGTAATATTTTTCTACACATTTTTACAGCATCGGAAAATGTTCAGAATGTTTGTGTCATGTTTGTCGTCCTACAGAAACCATATTAAAACAAAAAAATATATTTCCCTCCCCCATCTTTTTCCAATTTAAAACATTTTTGAAAAAGCAAAAGCTCCATTGAGGCACTAGGGCGGTGCTAAAGAACCTCGTGAGGCTCCAGAGCCGCAGGTTGCCGACCCCCGGTGTAGGCTTTAATCTTACATTACAATGAGTGACATATTTACATGATTAAAAACTACAAATGTATTTCAACTGCTTTCTGCTCAGCACCAACAGCAAAACTAATGAGAATATCAGTTCACAACAATAAACTGCAAAAAAAAAAAATATATATATATACTGTATGTGTGTGTGTGTGTGTGTATATATATATATATATATATATATATATAGCTGTTAGACTTCCATCCATCCCTTAACTCCTTAACTGATCTGCTTTTCCTCACGAGGCTTGCAGGAATACAGCCTATCTTGAATTCAAATAATGCCATTAATAAAATACTCATAGCAAGAACCTCCAACTGAGCTGTTACAAATCACTGCCATCATTTAATTGGCAGTATCAATTATTGTTCGACTTTTCTGGCAGGCAGAGTTTTATGTAAAACTGCACACTTGCTTGATGAGGGACATGGACACATCTCTGTATCATACGGTTGAAAACTTAAGTTAATTTTGATAAAACACAGTGTCTACTGTGGATGTTATTGCTCTCTACCATTAAATGTAAGTTGCATCAATACGATCAATAGTCATGTAGCCAATAATAATGAATTAGATTTTTTTTTATTAAAAGCCTTCATCACTTAGGGATTTTTGCTGGGTTGCACTGTGTTGCGCCTTCTTCATGCTATCTTAACCCAGCATGCGAGGTCAAAGCTGTTGCAATTTAAGACCTAGGTAAATAGGAATAAAATGTACATGCAATGTCCGACTCTGGCCTGGCACCTGACTGAAAACAAAATAACTTTGTGCCATTGTTTGCAATATGCACAACTACTTTTTAAAAATTCTATTATTCTCAGTCTTGGAAAAAAAAAAGTCAACACTGGATTCGATTGAATGTTTTTGGAATGTTGGAGGAAGCTTCACTTGAACAGGAAAATTATATCTAAATTATTCATTTAGAGATATAAAGGTGACCTGCCAGACCCAATGGGGGAAAAACAGTTTAATTCTGATATTAACGAGTCCAAAAAAGTTATTGCGTACATAAGACAAAGATACAGGATGCGAGACAAGGGAAAATACTGTGTAAGGCTCCGATGTGCGCAACCTATCAGTTCACGGGATAAATCCACTCCTGCTCTCAATGGTCGATGCTCTGGGAACCAATCAGCCTTGTTTGGGTGGGCATGCACAAAGCCTCTGAGTCACGTCAGCTTGTTGATCGGCATGCAAGGGAAACCTCTCCCGCGCATCAATAAATCAAATGACGTGTGTTTCCACAATATGGCTGTATTTTTATATTTATTTGTCTTAATCTATTTTGGTGGGGGGACGGCAAACACTGAAGCCGCAAAACTTTAAGCGCGAAGTGGAGAGGGAGAGGGATTACTGTATTCTTAGTTGAAAGTCAAAACGTGGTGTGTTTTTCTTTGACACTTTCATGATTTCATGATAGACTGTTTTTGGTTCTAAAGGCTGTGTGCTTGCAGTGATGTTTTATGTACCGGTACATGCAGCAACATGCACTATCTGACCTACATCTGCCAATCGGCTACATAGCTGAGGCGTGGAAAGGCACGCGCACACACAGTCACACACACATACACACACACACCCCTTAGCAAGGCCTGAACATTTTACATCACGATTCGCATGACTAAAATTATGATGGTTGTCAGTATTATCACAATCGTTGTTAAGCGCGTTGCTATGGGTCTAACTATGAATCTGGCTGGGTTACATGAAAAAAAAAACTAATGAAACTATGCTTGAAGTAGTTTTAGCTCTAAGTATTACTCAAAAGTTGGTTGTGCAAGAACCTATGGCATCAAGATAATCCATTTTTCACGAACAAACTCTCTTGATGTATTATTGTTGCTCAGGAAAATGAAACTAGCATTCCTTTGAAAACCCTAGTTCAAGACCAGATTGACATGTTCTCGATGGATACGACCACCTAAAGAATCTCATAGTGAAAACAAATGTTTATTTATTATGCATTAAAAGGTGGTGATACTACTGACGTAGATTGTGCATATGCTGTGACGCTTGTTTTAATGCTGCCCTTGGTAACGAACGCTGGGAACTTCTGAATGCGTTTCTGTAAGAAATGTCACACATGAGGCTGTCTCACGTGACCTATCATGACTTAACACTTGTACATGTTTATTTTTACTTCATTGCAGGGCCTTCTCTTTCAAGCGGGCCCCGCCCTTTCCTTTAAACTACCTTACACCCACTATCTCCTATTTTACTGAACCCTCTTCTGTCGGCTTTTGTTTTCTGCATTTCTAAACCTACTGTAGTGTACAGTAGATTTTCAGTCTGCTTTGAACACGGTTTTGTTTCCCTACTGAAGATCTTGGCAGCTGCTGGGAAATAGTGGAGGCTTTGTGTGGTTGAAGGGATTCCCACTGCATACTTGTCTTCTGGTTCTTTAGCTCCATCTTGTGGTTGGCGGCAGCGGGTCATGGTTTCGTGTTCTGCACTAAACTCTGGAGATGTGTTTATAAATAGCTTGATATTCTTTCAAGGTTTTTTTTTTTGGTGCACTGAGAATAACTCAAAGCACAAGCTGAGTGAATACACCTGAACAGTACAGATGCCTGCTCGTGGAAATTATAGTCTGCTACACTTGTATTCTGTCTGGACTGGAATCACAGTTGTCTGTCCCTTGCAGAGATTTCTATGTGCATTGAGCAAAGGGCACACTTTTATTTGGATCGACTCCTGACATTACAGTAGTTTGGACACATGCATTGTAGCCCTGCACGCCTGTTGTTAGTGAAAATAGTGTGCCCGCCGATACATCAGCGTGATGAGTCAGGACTTTCATTTCCAAATACAGTCTTGCGGTGTTTACAGAAGGTATGAGTAAAAACTATGTCAACGGGAAACAGAGTATCTACTAAAACAAAACAAAACAATACAATCTATTTCGAACTATAATTACCAGACATTTGTGTTGTTGTCCCTATTTTGGGAATTAGGTGAGAAGGAAAGAAGAGTAAAGTTCAACTGAATGAGCAATCTGGGAGAAAAAGTCAAAAAGCTGTTCATTTGAAACATTTACCTGAACTAATGTGCTGGAATTTTCCTTACAGTGATTAATCACATTGACATGCACTTCACTGAAAAAAAACGTAATGGAGTGCGTATTAAAAATCATAAATAAAAGTTGGAGCATTTTGGTGCCTTTTTTTAAAATACTGTTTTATCACTGTACAAAATCCACGATATGACAAATGTGACTTTTTAACAGAATTATGTTCTTGGTATTTTCCTACTTGTCGTGTTCAAAGGAAGAAGCAGAACAACCAATGAAAACCATGTTTTATAAACACTGTGCCAGAACAATGTTACGAACAATGTTACACCCAGAAAAACCTTAATTTAAGTGTGGGGAGAGATTAGAATATATCATTTTCTTCGTAGTACTTCTCCTTTTTTTGCAAGTTGTCTTCTTTTAACAAGAGGCCCCTTCCTCTCTGCATTAAAGTTTCAAACAGGAAGATAACGTTACCACACACCAACATTCACTGGGGCAAAATACAACAGTCCTGCGATTCTCTGACGTTTTGATTTACCAAGGACCTAATGAAACATACAAGAGAGGACTTTTTAAAAATTCACAACCATATGATGATTGGACTACATGAAAAGGTATGGTACTGGTGTACATCTCTAAAACAAAGAAAGAAAAAACAGGAAGCAAACGAAACGATCCAGAAATGAAGGGCTTTCTGGTTTTACATGATCTATTGAATTATTTCTTAAAAACAGAATATTATTGTAGTTAATAGGTTAGCCATAGCCACTTATTTGCTTGCCTTACAGTGGATATTCCATAAACTGTTTCTATGACCAGAAATTTTAAATTGTATTTTTCCACTTGATATTTGATCTTTATTGTACTCCACTCTGTCGGGCTATATTATCGGGGATTATCATTATAATGAAGTTTTTCCATTATGAAGGTGTTTGTTGTAAGCACAATCAACAAATATATATAATATATATATATAATATATAATAATATATAAACAACTATGCCCTGCCAGTGATCAGATACCCTGCAGGAATAATAAGGTGGCCAAAGGAAGAGATTCAGACCATGGACGTTAAGACCCGAAAGCTCCTAACCATGCACGGAGGGTTCCATCCCAAATCCAGCACCCTGAGACTGTACGCAAGCCGAAAGGAAGGAGGCCGGGGACTAGTGAGTGTGAGACCCACTGACCAGGATGAAACATCCAAGCTCCATGAATACATCAAGGAGAAGGCTCCAACGGATGACGTACTCAGAGAATGTCTCAGACAATGGGGAACAGAAGATGAGGCACTGGAAGAGGGACCATCATGGGAGGACAAGCCCCTACACGGGATGTACCACCGGACCATAACTGAAGTGGCCGATCTCAAGAAGTCCTGTCAGTGGCTAGAGAGGGCTGGCCTGAAGGACAGCACAGAGGCACTCATCCTAGCTGCTCAGGAGCAGGCCCTGAGCACCAGAGCCATTGAGGCCCAGATATACCACACCAGACAAGACCCAAGGTGTAGGTTGTGCAAAGAGGCACCTGAGACGATCCAACACATAACTGCAGGGTGTAAGATGCTGGCAGGGAAAGCCTACATGGAACGCCATAACCAGGTGGCTGGCATAGTCTACCGAAACATCTGTGCGGAGTATGGACTGGAAACCCCAAGGTCAAAATGGGAAACACCTCCGAAGGTGGTGGAGAATGACAGAGCGAAGATCCTGTGGGACTTCCAGATCCAGACTGACAAGATGGTAATGGCGAACCAACCAGATATCGTGATCATAGATAATGGGCAGAGGAAAGCCGTTGTAGTGGATGTAGCGGTCCCAAGTGATGGAAACATCAGAAAGAAGGAACACGAAAAACTCGAGAAATACCAAGGGCTCAGAGAAGAGCTGGAGAGAGCCTGGAAGGTAAAGGTGACAGTCGTGCCTGTGGTGGTCGGAGCACTCGAGGCAGTGACCCCCAAACTAGATGAGTGGTTGCAACAGATCCCGGGAACAACATCGGACATCTCAGTCCAGAAATGTGCAGTGCTGGGAACAGCAAGGATACTGCGCAGAACCCTCAAGCTTCCTGGCCTCTGGTAGAGGACCCGAGCTGAATGAGGGACGGACACCACCCGAGGGGGGGTGAGACGAGGATTTTTTTTTTTTTATATATACACTGTAATGGGAAATCGGGACTTTGAAATATGAACGCTCTAGGGGTGAAAACGTAAACGGAGTACCTTGAAAAGAGGTTCGACTGTACAACATATCTCTCCCCACAGTCAATCAATGCTTCCCAACCAATCACATAAAGAAGCAAATTCATCATTGCGCTTGGTTGGAAACGACGACGCTGCATTACCCACAACTAATTTAATATGTCACCTGAAATATTGATGGAATTAAATGTTTTACTTGCTTTGAACGCTGGCGCGTTTTGGCTGCCGCTGCTCAACCCGTATTGTTTTGTGTTTTTTGTTATTGTAAAGTGTCCTTTGGTGTCTTGAAAGGCGCTTATAAATAAAATGTATTATTATTATTATAAACCACTGCTCCAAATAAAAGGTGTCATGTTGGGATAGTTTTGTGAAAAAATAAATTAATTAATAAGTAAGTAAGTAAGTAACTTGGACAATTTAGATGTGCTCTTTTTTTTTTTGTCCTTAATGCATTGCAGAGGTATCAGATCGGGACTCCGTGCCGACTGGGACTTGAGTGCAAAAAATGTGATCGGAACATCCCTTTGTAACACGTGCTTAATGTTGCTTGCCTTGTCTTGCTGAAAAAAACAAGGATATCACTTAAAAACAAAAAACATTGCTGGATGGAAGCAAATCTTGTGCTTTGTATGTTTGTATTTGTATCAATTTCGGTGCTACTCCAACTCAAAAGTGACCATTTTACTGTGTTTTTGACTTGGGTTCGGTTGAGTTACAAATATAAAAGGAAGGTCTGACCTGGACTCAACTTTGACTACGCGAAGTAACTTCATAATTTGAATAAGATGAGTATTGTCTTCGTTTACTTACGCACACTTAAAGTCACGTGCATGCTCAGAAAGCAACTGAGCTGACGCCAGCTGTAGCAGCATGTGTAGCGTCTCAGTGCCAAGTGGACTGTGTGGGTGTTGGGTCACTCATAGCAGACCTGCTCTGACTGAAGAGAGGAGGTTCCTATTTTTACCCCTACTCAGCACCCTCATATCACAACAGCTGTCCCCACATCTCCTGTCTGTCCGGGGTCAGGAATAGCCGGGCCTATCGGCGCTCTCACCCTTTCCAGTCCTGCCTGCTCTCTCTGCGCTCCGTCTCATTGCTTGCGCCCAACTTTTAAAGTTGAACTAGTTTTGAATCGGACCTCCGGAGAAAAACTGGATTTGTGGAATTACTTCACTAACAGGTAACCTGTTGGGAAATTGGCTTAAAAAAAGTTCAGGTCTCCAGAAAAATCTAGGGTGAATGCTGATAATGTTATTTTTAGAACACTAGTCAGCTTCTATAGCTTTTCAGTCTGAAAGAAGCATTTAACATCAGCAGCCGTTTCTGTCTTGCCATTCGTATGAGAAAGCACAAGACCATCTCCATTGACGTTGGTTTCCCTACTACTCGGAGATTCTGAAGATTTTGTAGATAATGTGGATTGGATTGGGAAATTTGGTCATGGCTTGTGTCTGTGAGGTTGTAATGGTTAATTTGTCCAGACAATTCAATTAGGATTTTATTTTACAATGTGATACATTTTTGTTAGATTGTGATGGAATCTACTTAAAGGAATTAATTCTATGCTATTGTTTAACATGATGGCTTGATCACATCTTTTTTTTCCCCCCGCACTCTTAGAGTACATCTAAAATGTTGGGCACCGATCTGTTCAACGTGCTATTTTTTCTTTTATCTTTTTTTTTCCTTGTCAGAAATGTTTTTTATCTCGATGTTGGTATTGGAGTGAGCTATAACATGACCAGTTTGTTTATGACATATTTAATGTTAATCATTACTCTCTCTACTTACTCTCTAAACTTTAGTTATTACTCGCTGTACCATAGGTGTCAAACACAAGGCCCGGGGGCCAGATCTGGCCCGCCACATCATTTTACTAATAAAGGTTTTCTTATGTGGCCCGCGAAAACAAATCAAACATGTCAACTTCTACCATGATCGCTAAAATCAGGACCAAAAGTTCAACTTCTCATATGTAATTAATATGAGAGATATAAGCATTTTCTTGTTCCCAAACCCCTCATTACAGTAACTTAAACAATCGTCAAATCAACCATTATTCTTGACTTCTTTAAATGCTTTCACAGTCATAACGGCCCTCCAAGGAAAACGGTCACTTCAATGTGGCCCGCGGCAAAAATGAGTTTGCTTACTTATGTGTCATGTTTTTTTTTGTTTGTCATAGATGCTTGTTACTACAATACCAACAGAGCTCATACTACCAGAGATAAATTCCTCGTGTTTTACTTACTTGGCCAATAATGAGGTTGCGGAATCTGATTATTTACAAATTCAATTGGTATGGTTAAGATTTAATAATGATTCTTTAAAATAATATTGATTTTCTTGATATATTCTTACACATGGGATCTCTTGCTTTTATTATGTCATTATTTTATTTCTGTGCGCTGTCATGCTTCATTTGGTCAGGATCAGTCATTTGAGGCCGATATTTCTGGTTCACTACCGACAGACGTTAAGCTTGTCAACATTGAGTCAACATGAAGCAGCTGCTTGTACCTTATTGTGTGACGCATCAGCCAATGTTTTCCCTCATTCGTAGCAATTGCACCACTGTTGCAGAATTTCTTTGGGTGGCATTTGAGTCTCCATCCATCTTTCTTCTGGACCACTTAACCTCTTTAGCTGAATTTGTTTTAGGCTTGTGAATGAATTAAAAAGTAAAAAGGAGATTACATTTTGGTTGTAAATAAAGTGTTAATGTACTGGTTCACATAGCTGATTTCCATCTTGTTGACATGGATCAATTCCCATTCACTGCCTTGGTCACATTGCCCTGAGATTGCACAACCAGTCCAGAGAGAAAATAAATGGCAGTAAAAATTAAAATGAATGGCATTTATTTGTAAATACATTATAGACAAAAAACAAATCATGTACAGCAACATTTAGGATTTGTTTCTTTCAGTTTAAATCATTTTAATCGCTCAACGGTGTCATCTTGTAATGTGCTGCAGTATGTTTGCGAAAAAAATAAAATGAAAATGTAGGTTTCTTCACAGAACAAATACTACTTTTCTTTACAGCCTGAAATATAAATAAGGTCTAGAATAATAATATATGCTTAATCGAGAAATTTCACAACCAGCATCTAGAAGTTAGGGTTTGGTGAAATTTTAGCATGAAGAGGGATTGGTCTGATGTGATGCAGGTGGTCACACAAAATGTATTTTTCTCAGGACTTGACAAGAGAATATAGACGAAAGAACAGTCAAAAGAAAGTAATTTGTGTCTTTCTCAAAAAAGAAAGCACACTACAAACAGTACACAACCACAGTAGGATTCATTGTTGATGACTACATCTTTCTCATGCAGTCAAGACTTGGAATTTGTTCCCAGAATCGTATATCTTAATGATAATGATGACGGTATTATTTAAGTATCACCTCATGTCGATGGCCTTTCCAAACTGACAGACAACCCTACACTACTTGTGTCAAATCCAAAATGAAGCCGGTTAGTCAGTGTGCTAACGAAAGCCAATTGACCGAGAGCCAATGCTGGGTTTCTTTGCTCTACAAGTTGTGAATCAATCTTCTGTACATTTTCAAGAAGAGATATTACTGCACTCTACTTTCAAAGCAGTGAGAACAGTTGATTCAACTTTGAACACTAAACTCATGAACAGCACATCTATTATTATATATAGGGGCATTACATAAACCAGTATTTTTGGCCTTGTAACTACTCATCTTGTATTTCTGAATGTGACTAATAGTAATCATAATTGTGGGAGAATGACGTTCAGTAGGATCGAGCCTAATTGAATGGGACCTTGTTTCTCTTGTCCTTCTTTTGCCTAACTTATTTCGGCAGATAAATGTTGTAATATTTCTTTCCTTGGATAAAATGATGGATTGATGATAGATGGATGGATTGGTCATATTATGAGGGACATTGCCACAGCAGCAATTTTCAATTGTCACAATATCCAATAGGAGCAACCAACCAAGTTGAAAAAAAATACCAGAGTATCATTTGAGAGGCATTTAAAGACATTGAAATTTTTATCTAAACATGAGGAGAAAAAAAAAGTATAGAAAATATCGGTCATACATCCTACCTCCAAAATCATTACTTTACAGGAGACCCCCAAAATGGCATGTTTATTTGTTCATTAACATTGCTGTGTCGAAAAGTGCAAGCTGTGTTCAACTCTTTAAACAAAAATAACACCTACACGTTATCAATCATATAAAGATTGGTGAAAGAAATATGAAAGTTGCAATTTTTCTATCTTGAGCAGATAAATTAATGTTCTATTTTGTTTCAGTTTGGAGATTGACGGGGCCTGCCTAAAACTTCCACTACTTCCCCCTTATGAAGTACTTTGTCATTCTGTTCTGTTTTGTTTTACTCTGCATGTTGAGAGCTCTCCCATCTTATTTTGGATGTGAATCAGAATCAGAGATAATGTTTCTGAAGTTGTTTTGAAATTTCCCTTCCATTTTGGTTACCCGCCGGCACCACGAAATAAATGTTAAATTTCAGCCAGGTTTTCCTATTCCCCTTGTTAATGAGTGGTTTGCGTCTTGTGTTGATGAAGTCGTCTGCGAACGGTAGCTTGTGATACCTTTGTGATACTGCTGAAGTTTGCCTACCATTTATCCAGAAAATATGCTGAGAAATGAACTATTTCAGAGCTTGAGTTTTAGGAACAGAAAATTGCCAGCTTTTTCTGAAGGCTTAACTGCGAAGACTCCCTTTGAAGATCGGGTAAAAGGAATGCATAGAGAGAGATGGAGATAAGAGACGCAGAGGAAAACAGTCGTGTGGATGGACAATGTTTGCAACTCGATAGATGGATGCCACATTGGCTCTGTGTGCTGAGCTGCACGTTCAATTAATGAAAAAACAAATCACAACCGGCCAAGGACTTGACTCCGAGGCCATTTATGATTTTTGCGGTCCTCTGGCCCACTTTATACCTGTGGACGAAGGACTAGAGGCTCTAATCCCTCGTTGTGTCCGAGGACCGGCAACCCGAGGCCAAGGCCAAGGCCAAGGACCAAGGACTTGACTCTGAGGCCAAGGCCGAGGACCAAGGACCGCCCTTCAGTCCTTGAGCCGGTCCTCGAGGCCAAGGACCGGCTCGAGGAACCCATCACTGTCAATTACACAGTTCAGAAAAACGTAAATATCTGTGATTCTTAGTTTTCCGATTGACTTCGTTTGATTGAGGCGCAAAATGTGAGTTTTGACTCGCAAACTGCGATGCAAAACCACTAATTTTGAAACTTGAATGACTAATATAATATGTTCCTTATGGAAACCTAGTACGGACTGAAAAATATATGTCTGATAGAGCCTGACGAAATATTGTTATCACATTGTAATCGAGATATGAACATACAAGATATTAATTTCAAAATCAGGATAATATCAGTCACTGAACCTTTCCACACTTGAGCTCCATGTAAAACTCAGGCCAACCTCCTTTCAAGTTTGGCGTTGATTGACAGCTAAAGCCAGCCAATGACAGTGCTGTGGGAGGGAGGAGCAAGGGTTGGAGACAGTTAGCCACTGCTGGACCAGCGCACACACAAGAAATCCACTTCCGGGTCAGTGAGTTGTCAAATGACAGAACTTTGGGCAATCAAGTGTTAGGTCATTTCAACGTGTCGATAAAGTTGTTCCAACGTATTAGTAAAATGTATGCAAAATGGTTCAAACATTTTCCTCATAATGCCACAGGGTATTGACTTGCGAATGCGCAATTGTGCATCGTGAGGACAAATGCTTTGTTTTTAGCATTTAGCCTACGTTTTACCACCACGTGATCAGTATGTTCGACCAACGTAACCTAGTAAAAAAGGGGCAGTTGCACACTTCTATGAGGATAGGTTATTGTAAAATTGAGTTGTTCGCGCCTCGACCGGTCTTGACCGCCACGATCTTTTTGTGGTTTAAAAAAAAAAAAGTGAGACAATGCAAAATATTGTATGGGGGGCATGAAAACGCCACCCAGGGAGACCACAGCCAAGATTTGAACCCCAAATCTCAAAAGTATGATGCAGACATGCGAAATTCCTGCCCATCCTGAGGCATGTTTGATTTATTTTCAGGTATAAATAAAACACACACACTCTGTCGGCAGGGCAGCGATCTCATCACAATGTACTTTTCTTCACACAAACCTAAATGATTTTAAACGGTTCATGTGAAGAGGTCTCGTTTGGAATCTGCCGGGACCACCCACATCTTTTGTTTCATGTTGCTTGCCAGTGTAGGAGTGACACCACGGCTCAAGGCAGCACCCAATTTGGGAAGGATGCAGTGTTTACTCATTTTGCTCCAATATTTTTGTACCCTTTTTTTTTGTCAGCAATACAATCTCTCCACGTGTTGCAGGGATACCTGCTTATTTTAATTCTCGCATTTTTCCTGACCCCACAGCCCATGACAGCGGATCAGCCAACATGGCATTCTCATCTCGTTTTTCCTTCTGGGAGCAAAAGGGAAGTCTCACTTGGCAACCTAACCTAGCATGGTGTTTTGTATTAACACACCTGTGGCCTTTTATGTGTCAGATAGTCTGAGATTTTTATCACGTGTGCATAATTTATTCATTTATTTGTAGTTCACTGAGTTTAAGTCATGCACAAATAACTACGGGCGATTAAGTTGTCTTAGTTTTACTGAGATAGACAATCAAGACAGCCATCCAATTGTGTGATGCATGTTTTGTGGTTTGCATGGATTGGTGGACTATGCCTGTGGTAAGAGTTTTAAATGCTCTCATTTGTATTAATTTATTTAGGTCAAAGAGGAGAACAAGCCAGACAGCAAAAATGTGAGTGATTTATTTTGGTAGTAAGATACATTAGGCACGACATAACAATCCAGGCGTGGGTTAGGGTTGTTAAATTCACGATTGATCACTAGTAAATAAGAAGAAGAAGAAGAATACAGTACATTCTCAAGCAAAATAAAATGAAAACTTGATATTCTTTGATTTTTGTGTACATATGCATTCTAAATTGAATATCAAAATCTGCATGTTAAAAGGGTTAACTACATGATACTTGAGGTTCCTTCTTAAATCTCCCCTTTTTCTTCTCTGTGAGTAGTCAGATAGTGATGGGCTGTCCAACCGGGCCAAGTCTGTGTCTGCTCTCGACCCTGGAAGGGGATTATACCGGGCGTTGAGCCCCCCAGCTGTTGCTTCTTCTGAAATGGTTGGTCGAGTCAGGAGTCCCTCGCCACCTAAAGTCAGAACACCTGTTACAGTTCCAGAACGCTTCAAAAGCCCTGAGCCGTCATCATCATCATCATCAAAAATGGCGCAGCGACTCCCGAGTCCCGAAGCAAGACATAATTCTGTGCGTCCAAACCTAGTCACGAATGGTGAACCAGAACAAAATGGTGTTGTGGATAAAAGCACACTCAATGGCATTGCCAAAGGAAATATCCCAGCACCATGCGTCAGCTTGCCGGACTCTGGAGATGATCAAGGTCTGACTCGCAAGAAAGTAGTGAAGGTAGTACGTCGTGTTGTCAGGAAAGTCCTGCCCTCTGGGGCGGAGGAAACAACTGCACCAGGACATGCGTTGGAAATTCCCGAAGTAGCCAGAAATGGTACTGCTCCAGCTTCTGTGTCCAAGGGCCCTTTGATGTCTGCATTCTCTTTTAAACACGAAACGATCAAAACGGAAGACAAAGATGACATTTCTCGGGGGTTGACTAACTTGATGGTGAGAGGTAGGACAAGGGAGCCTCGATCAAAGATACGTAAGGATCACCATCAGGAAACAAAAGAATCCAAGAATGAAAACGAGGAGCGCAAACAAGCTGAGACCAAAGAAGAGGCGAAAGAGGATACAATCTCCCCAAAGTCACTAGAGGGCAATCTATGTCCTCCAGTCCAATCTCCAGTAGTGCCTGTGACTGAAACAGGCATGCAGTCTGCTAAATCTGTTCCCGCGCCACATTTTACCAAATCCTCCCATTCCAGACCAACATCTTTGCCACGGGTTGTTGGCTTTATCCCAACGCCCAAGCCTACGTCTTTATGTCCGCCTACAGGCTTTATACCTGTAACCAGACCAACAACACCTTCTATAAAAGCCATCTCTACCACCGCAGCAATTGCAGCAGTCCCAACAAAGACCTCGCTACAGCCCGAATGTCATTCTATCTCAAACAATCCGCCCCCTGAAGTGAACCTTCCTCATCAAATTGCCGGCTCAGGTCCACTGCCTCCTGCACCAGAAATCAGTCCTGTTCATCACCCAGCTGTCAGAAAACAAGAGGTATTGTTTGGTTATGATTATCTCCAAAATAGGAAATAAAATAGAATTAGATAATTTTTGTGACATTTGGGGTCAGGCTACTGAAAAATTAGCATCATTCTTTAAAACTTGGATGAACATCCTTTGCAGTCAATGATCTGGGCTGCAGGGGTCATGGATAGCAGTCAGCTTCAGTTGTTACTCATTTGAAATATCTCGAAATGCATTCTAAAATCCACCGGTAGCTATTGAAGGGCAATCAGGACTGGTGTGATGAGCATGCTTCTTTTTGCGGAGGTTAAACATCTCGGAGCAGCATTTTGAGTATATTGTGAGTGTTGATTTCAGTGTACAGTGCATTGCGGTGATCCAACCTGGATGAAATATAAGAATGAATGACCTTTTCTAAGTATGACTGTTAGAGGCAGAGTTCAAATTTGTGATGCTCATTGCCACCAAATCACTTTTTGATCTGACAGTGAGTACATTTCAGTTACATTACAGTTCATGTGATTTCAGCGATACTCATCCGATCCAGATAATTTGTGCAAACGTTCCTCATGTGTCCCG
Source organism: Hippocampus guttulatus (assembly GCF_054856545.1). Taxonomy (NCBI): domain Eukaryota; kingdom Metazoa; phylum Chordata; class Actinopteri; order Syngnathiformes; family Syngnathidae; genus Hippocampus; species Hippocampus guttulatus. The sequence continues at coordinate 17,828,387 of NC_141272.1, forward strand.
TATAACTAAAAAAACAGTTGTGCATTTCACATCATAGTTTTATAAAAAATTCAAGAAATCAGAGTGATTTATTTATTTTAAGCCCTAAAAGTATATGACAGTCGGAGTCAGTCGCTGTTTGATAATACTGAATGACTAAAGTTGAAATTACCAGTAAGTATGTAAATAAATAAATGGCACCACAATTGTACACATTTCTCAGTGCGTGCATTTTATAATATTAATTTAACAGTGAAAGCAAATTGGATTGATTGTAAATCTTTTCTTTTTGCCAAGTTCACTCTGGCTGTTTTTTTGTTGCATTTTCTTTTGCTTCTGTTTTTTGGGGGAGTGCATTTGCTATGTATAGTTTAATGGCCTCTTGCCTAGAACCACTTTAAATGATAATTTTGGGGGAAACTTCACCTGAACAAATGAAAAAAAATGTTTTTTTTTCCCCTATTCGAGATGATCTCATTGACACACATTACTCCAAATGCAGCAGTTTGTTGAAGCATGTCTTTATTTTGTGACTTCAACTGCCACAGTGCTCAGCACTGCTTAAAGCCCCATAGTTTTTTCCCCCTCTGCACCTGGAGAAGAAATGACACGTGTTCTCTTCTTCTGTCCATAATGCCGTCTCATTATAAATTCCTTGTGTTTTATTCTTGGCTGGTTGGAGCTGAAATAGTGCCACACATGACTCCATCTTCCGCTCTGCTCTAATGCCATTGTAAAGAGTCGGAACTGAGATTAAGTGACTGGCTGAGTAGCTAGGTGTGGCAACTGTACTTATACATTACACAATTACCCGAGCAGAGCAAAAAGTAGTTCTCACCAACCACGTATCATTTTGACAAGATCTTCATTGCGTCGTGACTTTCCACTCAGTTTCTTTTAAGAATATAATATACATTATCCGTTGAATCACTCCAGTATCAAATGTCAGTTTGTTATGAGAATTACTTTTGGAGCACAAAAGCCTGGTATCGTAGGTATCAATACTGTCACCTTGCGGTGGTGGTGGAGAACCCCAAAAAGCAGGCAGGAGCGAGGAGAAATATGTTCAATAATATGTCCACTCAGATACACCTCAGACAACTCCCTTTTTCGGCCCCACAATAATATTATGGACTTTAAGAATACACTAATTCCCTGTTTGGGGATGGCGGTGTGCTAACTACTGTCTCTTCCTGTTGATCATAAAGATTATAGAATACTTGACAAATTAGCGCTGTATACTTGTGGATATTCTCTAGCTCTGTAGCAGCCGGCTAATGACGTGTCTACGTGCAAGCCATCTTGCGGAGGTCCATGCTCAGGTCCCGTGGCGGCCATGTTGGGGAGGTTGACTTTCCCATCAAATGCAATGCATAGACATAGAAACCGAGTCGTACCTTGCTCATTTTGCAGCCGTTTTTCATGGTGATAACTATTGTCAACACCAAACAGTGTGCTATCCACTTTCATGAAAATAACGACTTAGATCTCTTTGCTACCCATCGCAGTTGGTGCGCAGCTCAAAAGGGGCGAGCCGTATTTAGGTCCTGTTTCAAAACTGACAGCAATGAAAGACAACTTGTCTTTACACAAAACATGTGTGCCTGAAAATGAGAAATCCCAATCGATCAAAGTACAGTACCATACAAATAGTAGTTAATTTTTTTTTTTTTTTGCATGAATGCCTGAAAATTGGAGGCACACATTATAAATAAAGAATAGACAAAGCCGCTTATGAAAGCCGGTTTTATGCGTGCGTACGTGTGAAAAATAAATGCATATAACTCATTGAAACATACGGAGTACAAAAGTAAAAATCACAATAACAGCTCCACTCTCTCTGCCGACTTTAACAATTCCAACACCGCTGTCTTGGTATTGCGTATCAGAGTTCAAGTGTCTGGACCATGCTCCTAAACCATGGGGTTTCCACAACACTGTACATTCAAAGATCCTTGCATATGAACACGGCCATTCGGTCCAATTCAATTCGCAATTCAGAGGATTTGCCGAATCGATATTAAATTGTGAGGGCAAGTATTGCAATGCATTGATGAATTGACATCACAACATAGCATGCATGTCCTTACCTGATGGCCCCAGTGAGAAAAAAAAACTATCCAGACAAACGGCAAGTGAAGATGGCTTCGCTAAAAGCCTGGTGAAACCAAGGAATCTGATGCATGCCAGTCATTGTCTACAAAGGATTTTGAAGTGGTCAATACAATTGAGTACCCAAATATGGAGGTATCCTGCCTAAAATGTGTTTTATACCTCAATGGTAGCTTTGACCATATTTTGTGAACAACCTTAAATTAAAATTGAAAATCTACACTACAGTCACATCATGGTTGTTATGTTTCGGAATGAATTGTGGCGTTGGATAAAGGCAAAATCATGGAAGATCTGAAAATGTATAACTGAAGGCATTCCACCTCCACACAGTGCCTTATTCAGTTGTTTTTTTTTTTTCTGGTGGTACAGTGATTGTTTTGGTGTTAAATTTCACATCATTTACAAATATTGAGTACTGCCCACCTCCCAAATTACTTGTGAATAACCTCTGTGCTGAACTGCACTGTTAGTTTTATTATGATGCCCTGCACGCGTGCGTTCCTGAGAGAGAGAGTGTGGGGGGGGGGGGGGGGGGGGTGAGAGGGGGAGAGTGAGAGAGAGAGAGGGAGAGAATATATGATTGCAAGCATCAGTGATCATAAAGGCTTTTTAGTTTAATTCGTCCTTGGGGTGAATGTGATGCTGTTTGACCTCTAGGAGACACCGATCAGTCACACTGAGGAGGCTCAAAAACGGCTAATGAGGATCTTCAGTGCCCCTGTAAATGTCCCCGTTGTCCCTTTGCATTGTTTGAAGTGTATTGCAAAGACTGTTGGCTCTGATATCGCTTGTGTGTATTTATTGTAAACACCGTACCGCTTCACCTGTGAAACACAGTATTGCAAAAGTAACTAAATAAGCATGAACTCCACTCGTTGTCATAGCTAAGGTATTACTGCTTTATATTGCTTCTTAACTTGCATTGCTAATTAACCTGTGGTTGCCATGTCTAATATGCTAAAGTCCTTTGATTTTGTGTTCGTAAAGAGTATCCAGAGTGTATTTAAGACTTGTCATTTGCACATTTAAACAAACAAACAAACAAAAAAAAGTCATTCTCTTCATTCAGTCTTCCAAGTTGACCGATATTTTTGTTTCTCTCTCACTCTCAATGGCTTACTGACAAAATGAACCCGCTCCCACTGTTTAGCTGACTGGAGACACTTGCATGGACTTCATATGTATGTTAAAAAAAAAGGAATGAATAATACTCCCACATTCTGCATGCACAATATTCCCCCTGTCAAATGCATACTGCATAACAATGTATTTGAATACACAAACATTAGTATTCAAGCCGATGAGCCAGAAAGACAGTGGCTCATAGTTTCCTCAAATTACTGTGTCACATGTCATTGGGTCATGACATTTTACATATTTAAAAACTACTGTCTGTATTTTACAAAGTATTCACTGTATGACACACATTCCCGTGTTCTCTATATTCTGTGCTCATACGTAAACTTTGACCTCTTCTTGCTGGCCAAAAGGGATCCGTGGAAGAGGACCCTATAGCCCTCCTTCAGGCGTCTCATGCTACTTCTAAGCAGTCCCAGGTCTGACCTGCACGATGCTTGAGTGTGTACTATATCTCCACACCTGTCCCATAATCACGAATCACTGTTCAGTGCTGTGATCTATTCACCCGTTTTGCCTGCTGAGTGTAATTTTTCTCCAAATCACCTTTTTGTTGTCAATAATCACGCCTTACAGTATCTTAAAGGGGACATATTATGGAAAATAAACATTTAAATTTGCTTAGGAACAAGTAGTGCCTCTGGAGCACCTACTCACCCATCAAATGTGAAATAAACAACCAAGGAAATGTTTTGTTGCGAGCCTATTTTGCAAAAAGATTTTGATGCGGCAGTGCAGTTAGATAATACTTTTGACAGAAGACTGTCAGACATTTTGTTAAACCGTGGAAATAATGCAGAATGATAATGTCTCCTTTAAGGTATTTTTTAAATTGTGTTTATTTATTTGGCTTAGTGAGTTGTGTTTGGTGTGACTCTGAAGGATCACATATTGCTCAAAGGAGTGTCAATCCACTTTTATCCACTGCATGATCCACCTTTAGTTAGGGAAGGTGTTGAACTGGAAAAAGCAGCTGCTGCAACAAGGCACCAGGCTGACTTGAAGTTGCCTTCGTCTCCTTCGTGATGCCTTGCTCACGTTTTGTCTCTTTGACACTCAGGTCAAGACGGAGGAGCAGATAGCAGCAGAGCAGGCTTGGTATGGCTCTGAAAAAGTCTGGCTGGTCCATAAGGAGGGATTCTCCCTGGGTGAGTTAACATGTCTCTGCATCTACAGGTACTACACATGCACGTAGAGTCAAGCGCACAATGTCCTGTGTTTCTATCATTGCGAGATGATCCTGACTCCCATGACATCCACCTACTTGTAGGCCACAATGACGGAGGGTAGAGACTGCATGCGGTACTATGGATTAGAGTCATTTTGCACAAAGTTAATTTGCCTTTGTATTCAACCTTTGTGGAAGATCTGGATTATTGAGACATTAGCATAATTTCCTGACAACAAGGCGCTACTTTTTTCCGCATCTCTTTAAACCCTACGGCTGTGTACTTGTAAACTAGTCATTTGTAATTACTTATAATTAGTAATTGAATTGCTGTTCATTGGTAAAGCATTTCATCATTATGTAGCTCCCTCCACGTGGTGGGTAACAGTTTAAATCTGCACATGGCCCACACAAATGTATGCTAGCTAACGTGTGCGATTGCCCTCTTTGCTATTTGCCCAGCAACGGTGGTCAAGACAGAGCCAGGCTCCCTGCTAGAAGGCAAGGTGAAAATCAAACTAGAGCACGATGGGACAATACTGGATGTGGATGAGGATGATATCGAAAAGGTGAGTGAAGAAAACTCAATGTCTGCCTCATCCCTCGACAGTATTCCCTCACTAAATCACAGTTCATTGTTGGTGCCCCCTCTATATTACATTTTTAAACAATTTGTTTTTTGCATGGGACAGTGGTTACTACAGTGGACAGCTTATCGTGTTATCGGATTTCAGGGTGCATGAAAGGGTTAAATTATGCCGAGGTAAAGACCTCGTGTGTGGGAAAGGAGAGCCACAGTTGCCAATCCAACTTTTAAGACATTAAAACACAGCAACACACCTCACACATGAGTCGGCCACAGCTCACGCTCAGACACTCACACGTAGGCATTTTGATGTCACATGCCACCCCATGAAGCTCCACCTCTTAAAGGCACATGCATTTACACAGTCACTAAATATGTACAGTATTTTCTATACATTTTCATCTTGCAATTAATTTTTTGTAGTCAAATATATTTACAATGTATGTCAAGTGTGTGGGAGGGTAGAACTATATACAGATGTATTTTTAATATGGTCGCTCTACATCAGCGATTTTTACCAATTGCGTATCGCTCCAAGAAATAAGAGTTAGTGTGGACTCAATTATTGCCAAATACTTTTAAAATGTTTCATGAAACTCATTATACTTCCTGAAGGGGAATTTCAACTCGCACTCATTTTTATATTTTAAATTTCACATCACAGTGAGCCGGATCACACACCTGCACACGTATGGTGATAATCTATAGTTCTGTTTGTTATCAGATTACATCATAAATACAGTTTAACCTAGATAGAAGATGTGTTTCAATTGTGCATATCTATTAACTCTTCCAAACCCATAGTAATTATTTTAATAAGGACTTGAAACTTAGAAACATAAAGGGAAGGTTTTCCATATTGCCTCACAAAATAATGGTGAAATATTTTACTGAACCGATGCACGCTGACAAGTTTCCAAATTTCAATTTCAAAAACATTGTACTATGTTATTTACTCATCATAACTACAAAGGTCTTATAAAATAACTATAAATTATTGACATTTCTCACTTCTGAATGACATGGAAACTTCTCTAAATTGATAGTTTTGTAGCTTGCTGCACATTTTTCGATGGATGCAAATATTTATTTTTTGACTTTATGTGCTTCTCTCAGGCCAACCCTCCATCTTACGATCGGTCAGAGGATCTGGCTTCGCTGCTCTATCTTAATGAATCCAGTGTGATGCATTGCTTGCGGCAGCGTTATGGAGGAAACCTTATCCACTCCTACGCCGGATCCAACATGGTGGTCATAAACCCTGTCAGCTCAGCCTCCATGTATTCAGAAAAGGTAACTGATAAATAGTATGTCTGGGAAGTCAGTCATGCACTACTCTAGGTAAAGCCCTTTTTGTGTAAATGTGATTCCTGCAGCCTAAATTCATTTGGAATGGCCACGGAAATTAAATGGCAAATGGGCTGCATTTGTGCTTCTTAGTTCCATAATGTAGGGCAGGGCTATTCAATCAAATAATGAAAAGGGCCACAGTTTAAAAAATGTATGGTTCCAGGGGCTGCACATACTGTATGGTCCCCTATTATTATGACTTAACACAAACCGACACAAAGGGCTATCAAAGTTAAAGGATTAATTTGGGAGATTAAAAAAAATAAAATTTACAAAAATGAAGTCAGTGGGGAAAGTGTATGGAAATGAAGAAACCTGTTGTTGAGATCGGATGAGAAATGTCCAGTGGTACCTCGGGTTACAAACTTAATTGGTTCAGAGACCCCATTTGTAACTCGAAACGTTTGTAAGTCAAGGTAAATGTTCCCATTGAAATAAATGGAAATGCAATTAATCCGTACCAGCCCCCAAACTGTTATATTGTTATTTATATTTTGTGTGTGCGTGTGTGTGTGCGTGTGTGTGTGTGTGTGTGTATACATGTGTGTATATCCCCTAATTTTAGTAGGCGTCTAGCTGAAAATAAATGTGGTACAACATAAAACTAAGTGAAAATACTCTACTCGTCACTCTGAAGAAATAACACATTAAACCATAGGTGTCAAACTCAGGTCCTGGAGGGCCGCTGTCCTGCATGTCTTCCAAGTCTCCCCGTTGCAACACACCTGATTCAAATGAACAAGTTCAATGTCAGGCTTGCGCAGAGGTTGCTGATGATCTGATCATTTGAATCAGGTGTGTTGCAAAAGAGAGACTTGGAAAACATGCAGGACAGTGGCCCTCCAGGACCTGAGTTTGACATCTATGCATTAAACCAACAAGTGCTTATTGTGCTTTCATTTTAAGTGAGGAGGGCAGAAGGACAACAGCTCCTCCATTGAAAAAGAGTCTTCTTCCAAAATAGCAAATTTTTTCTGATGATTTCCTATTTGTCCATTATCAAATTCTTATTTATTTTTACACATAAAACGATGGCTGTTTAATGTTTTTGCATTTTTTGTTGACACTCCAATACAATAAATACAGTGCGTATCATACATAGATTCAAATGTTTTGACTTGTTAATCAGAAATCTACACGGCTGCTCTGATAATTGTGATTGGAAGAAGTGCGTTTGAACTTCAGGTCGCACACAACATCTTGCTTCCGTGGGGAGCAGAAGTTGGATTTTATCATCTCATACATACAGTCAAATGTTTGTGCCATGTTAATCAGAAATGTAAGTGACCGCTGTGAAAATTGTGATGGGGAAAAAGTGTGTGTGTATAAGCGGAACATCTGGCTAACACACGACAGCTTTCTATTTGCTGCTGCGGAGGAGACATTTAGTTTTATGTGGGCCATATGTGTCAGCCAACCGTGACCGCTCAGTCATTCTGAGGTCTAATTCAGAGTAGTTAAAGAAAAAAAAAGCGGCACAACTATTGCAATGAGTTATGCACAGAGCCAAATTTGGTTAAATAGCGTGAGAAGCACATCACTGATCCATCCGCTCATCCATGCTGAGACGGTTCGCACAACAAAACGAAAAATTTGTGTTGCAGCGATGGTCTGTCAACGATATGGATTTGATGGCTGATTTTAATTTGGTCATTAGGCACAACCTCAGAGAGAGGGCCCAGCATGCAGTCCTTAATCATCTCAGTGTGGGTGAATGGTTTGTTCTTTTTGCCAAGAAACCGCGCTAACCGAACTGATGACTTCTGTTGTGTCGCGCAGGACCGCTTCAAGATATTCCGGCTTCGCTCGTGGTGGTCTTGTAAAATGTTTTGTTTCCATGTGTGTGTATCCAAACCGAGGGGATAAACCTCAGCAAACTTGTTTTGTTTGAAGGTGCCTCAACTCCAGCTTATTTTTATAGCATTTTAAAACAACCACTACAGTATGACTGATTCAAACCGATCCAATTTAAAACTGTTCATCTTATATCTAGTCCCATTTTTTAAAAATCTAAATAAAATCCCCAAATTAATCTTTATTTTTAACCAAATTTACTGCTTTGCAATGACAACATTGAAATACTTTACTTTTCATCGACAATAAATATTCAAGTGCTTCGACAGGGCAAGTCCGCCTCGCCAAATGTAGCTTTCCAAATATCCCCCCGGAATTTTCCAGTTACTGTATCGTGTTTAAGGTTAAAGGCAGAAAATCAACGCGTGGCCTCAGAGATTTACTTGGTGCTGTCAAATTTAGGCATCCGTAAAATGTCGTAGACTGATACTATGTCCTTTTCCTCCTCCCTATCAGGTGATGCATATGTTTAAAGGGTGTCGGCGCGAAGACTCGGCTCCCCATATCTACTCTGTGGCCCAGTCGGCCTACCGTAATCTTCTCACCACAAGGCAGGACCAGTCAATTGTACTACTAGGAAAGTCTGGCAGTGGCAAAACCACCAACTGCCAGCACCTTGTCCAATATTTGGTCTCTATTGCTGGCAGCACGGGCAAAATCTTTTCTGGTAAGCATGCATTATCCTTTTTAGCAAAAACTATTACTGTGATGTCCCGATGACAAAGCGTATCAGAGTTCAAGGGGGAGTCAACCCAATTTTTTTTTACAATATGTTCTGTGTCTCGAAACACGATATTCTGATTTATATTGCTTTTGTTGAATATGAATTAAGGGGCAAAATGAGCAACTGTGATGCACAGAACATATGATGGGGAAGAGCACTGAGACTGTCAATAGTTAGTTGTCGTTACACCAAAGGTCACTTCAGAGAACTCCAATGATTTGTGCATTTGGAATATGGCTCAAATTGATCAATTTGACAGTGCCTCATAATGATCTGATTTTCACTTTGCTGTCGTTAGGACAAATTTGTGTTTTGCACCATTTGGGGCCATATTTGGGGCTCAGTGTTAGAGAGGTCGATTCCCAGCCCGGAGGTTGGTGGTTCTCTCCCTGACCATTGCAACCATGTCAAAGTGTCCTTGAGCAAGATGCTGAACCCCAAGTTGGTTCAGATGTGACGAGACCGGTGTTGGAGCAAATTACTTACATATAATATATTTCATATGACTAGTTACTTGCATTTGCATGTCATAAGTTTCTTTACAAATATTACCATTTTCTATTGTACTTCTTACCAAATTTATGATGGAATTGGAACAAGACATTGATCCTGATCAGAGCCTGTATGATAACACCAATGCAAACTGTTGCTAAGGCACCAAGGAACAGTTTAATACTTCCTTGTACTATTTAATATGACACTATTATATCTTGTATCTTTATCTTCCTTCTCCTGCGCACTAAAGCTACCAAAGCCCTCTTCCTCAGTGTCAGAATAGAACAGCCCCACCTTTGTTACACACCTTCTCCGTCTCTTTTGTTATCGCTGTCAGTATCACTTACGTCAGGAGTCAAATACGCCGATGAGCTTGTGCAGTGCTCCCTTTCATGCGGCAGTCCGTGCCTTTGGAAGCTCATTGCGAGTAGTGGATTTTTTTATCCTGCTCCCAACTGTTGGGATCCAATAGCAAACTTCAGCAATGGCCGCTCTTTAGTCACATCCAGCCAGTTTTTCTCGAAGATTTCTGACCACTCATCGTCATCCAAGGTTCCCACGGAACGACGCAAATGACTGAAATGGTGATTCAATATGAGTGCGACTTGGGACAGTTTCATTGGTTCACTGTGACGTGTTTGGTAATATCATTGTTCAGATGAGACCGGTATTGGGCGATTTACTTCCAAAATGTAATATATTTCATGTGAATACTACCTTGTATTTGAATGTCATGAGTTTTTTTTTTTTTTGCAATATTACCGTGTGTGTAGAGCAGCGGTGTCAAACATATAGCCCGTTCGCTCAGGCCTGCAGGATAATTTAAAAGTGAAAAAATGCATAAAAGACACGAAAAGAATATTTTAATAAGGTGTAATTGGTGGAGTATCTGCTAGGGGACACGCTGTTTTGATCAGAGAAGAAGACAACAGCAGTCTCAGTCCGTCACTGAGACAGACTCAACGCAGCATACACTATCAAGGACATTTGAATACTTTATTCTTTACACATTTAATAGCACTCTCCTTAGTTTGTAAGGTGTAGGCAGGGATTACATTTCGATTTTATACATGTGTAAATGGTTTTAAAATTCCTTTCTTTGTACATCTCGTTTAATCTTAAAATATATTACTATATTTTTCGATGCTATATTACTTGTTAAAAATTTGTGCCATTTTACAATCGGTGGGATCAGTTGCAATGCATATATGTGAATGATAAAAGTAAATTGCACATTTGTCGAAGGAAATCTAAGGTGCTTCATGAAATGTTCATTAAATGTCAACATTTTCCTAATGTTCTTGTGCTTCTTTAGACCAAAACAAAGGAAAGACACATTATTTTGGTTATTTATAGCAGAGTGTGGTATAATTTTAATGGTTCGGCCCACTTGACATCTACCGAGGCCGTATGTGGCCCACAATGTGAAATGAGTTTGACGCCCCTGGTGTAGAGTTATATGTTACTGAAAGTTCAAGTTACTTTTAAGTTACTTTTTAAAAATTGAGGCTTAATAGACTTAGATGTAATACCCAAACACCGGAAGAGACTATCTGTAAATGGCTTGGCAGCTTAGAGCTCCTGAATAAAAACCCATAAATTAAACGTGTCACAATTAAAGCCAAGGGGTTCAAAGCGTGGGGAAAAAAGTACCAGCTTGTAGCCTGGGAACTACGCTCACCTAATATTGCGACTAAATTTGCAATGATTGATATTGTGTGTATGTACTGATCTCATTTATATGATAAACGTGTGAATATCCTTTCTTGTCACTTAGCGGAGAAATGGCAAGCAGTCTACACAATCCTCGAGGCTTTCGGTAACACTTCCACCTCTATGAACGCCAACGCCAGTCGCTTCTCACATGTGGTGTCGCTTGACTTTGATCAAGCTGGACAAGTGGCATCTGCATCCATTCAGGTAACAAATCACAATCATTCCACCCTGACGTACTGTGAATGAAATCAACAAGAAATGAACTGATGTCATTGAACAAAGTCAATTGAAGAACATTGGCTTCTGCTGTTTGTTTTTTTTCTTCTTAGACAATGTTGCTAGAGAAAATGAGGGTGAGCAGACGACCAGAGAACGAGTCAACCTTCAACGTTTTCTATTACATGATGTCTGGGGCTGACAGCACCCTGAGGTGAATGTATTCGTATCTCTGTAGCCAAAATAGATCCGGTACGACATACTTCCTCCCATTTCTCTTGCTAGAGTTTCTGTATCGAGCAGCGATTCCAAAACGGTGTTTTGAAACCCCAAAATGGGTCACTGAGCCATTTGGGGAGGGTTGTGCACAGTTAGTGCAAAATTAGAGGAGGTCCTTGGCTTACGATCGTACAGACACGCATTTCCAGGTTACAGATGTGTAAGAAAAAAGTCTTCACGTGGTACTACTAGGTTCTTAACTGTGGCAACGTATTTGTTTTTCATTAGATTGTTTTGTATCTATGGCCTTGAAGTGTTCTTTCATACAAATATTCACTTAATTACTTATAGTAAGTACTGTGTTACTGTAGGTTAGTGATTAGACGACCGCTCATTGTGCACAACATTGGATTTTGTGTACTGAAGTCCATATTAAGTTGGAGGTTTAAAATTATCTGTAGACAGGCATGCGTCAGAAACGTTATTAGTTGGGGTGAAACTAGCAGCCTCTCAAAAATTGCAATGGTGTGTGTGTTTTTTTTTTACAGCAAAATTATTCAGACTGTTCAGACTGTTAGGGTTGCTTTTGGTCTGAGTCTTTCCCTTCCTAAAGACATTGATTGTTGCATTTCCCAAAAAGATCAGAGCCAACTAATTCATTCTTGTATGTTTATCCTCAGTTTCATAATTAGGTGCTCTGAAAGGGACTTTGAACTTGGAAATATGTGTCATTATGTTTACATATATGATATACATACACTGCCTTGAAAAAGTAGTGTCACCCCTTGAACTTTTCATTTTGCTACCTTACAACCACAAACTTCACAGTTTTTATTGCAATTGTATATGATTGACTCACACAAAGTAGCACAAAAGTGAAGTAGAATGAATGTAAATTATAGGAATTTTCCAAATGTTTGACAAACCAAAATCTGAAAAATGTAGTGTGCATTTATATTCAGCCCTCCTGCATCAGTACTTTGTCAAGCCACCTTGTCCTGCAATTACAGACACAAGTCATTTGGGGTCGGTCTCCACCAGCTTTGCACATCGAGACACAGAAACTGTTGCCCATTCTTCTCTCAAAAAAAGCTCAAACTCAGCCAGATTGGCTGGAGTGCATCTGTGAGCAGCGATTTTCAAATCTTGCCCCAAACGCTCAAGTGGATTTATGTCTGGACTTTGACTGGGCCATGCATATTCTTTGATTTGAACCATTCCATTGTAGTGCTGGCCTTATGTTTAGGCGAGTGGTTCTTAACCTGGGTTCGATCGAACTCGGGGGTTTGACGGTGCCTCTGCCATGGAAGTTAAGACACACCTGACTCAACATGTCAATTCGTGATGACACGCCTGCTTGGCCTTTACTGGCTGGTCCATTTTGTGCACAAAAACTTATACTTATGTCTTGAAATTTTATTTAAGTTTTTTTTTCTGTTTTTAATAAATGTGGTTTTTTATGTCTTGAATTTGTAAAAAAAAAAACAATCTTATTTTTATTTTTCACTAATGAAGGGTTCGGTGAATGTGGATAGGAACTGGTTGGGTTCGGTACCTCTAACAAGGTTAAGAACCATTGGTTTAGGGTCATTGTCTGGCTGCCTACGACAGGTTTTCTTCCAGGATGGCCCTCTATTTCGCTCCGTCCATCTTAACTTCAATTCGGACCCTCTTCCCTTTCCTTGCCGAAGAAAAGCAAGCCCACAGCATGATGTTGCCCCCACCATTTTTCACAGTGGGGTTGGGCAATTCAGGGAGATGAGCACTGTTACTTTGCCACCATACATTGCATTTAGCTCATAAAATCCATCCATCTGACCAAAGCACCTCCACATGTTTGCAGTGTCCTGTACTTGGCAAAAATGATTTTTTATCCCTTTCTTTCTTTTTTTAAATGATTATTTTATTTTTTTTTATTTTTTTTAAATAACCTAATCCTGCTTTAAATTTACTGTTAACTAGAGTTCTTCACAGAACAGGCTCTGAACAACCGTCTGAAAGCACTTGCACTGACTTGTATTTTGGGGTATCAGAGCACACCACACTTTTCAGATTAATATTTGGTAAATGTTGAAAACCGTATATCATTTTTCTTCTATGTCGCAATTATGTGCTGTCCCAGGAAATCGCAACAAAATACATTTGAGTTTGTGATTGTAAGATCACAATATGTGAAAAAGTTCAACGGTATGGATATTTTTCAAATATTTTTGATATTCTTCAAAGGGTATTTTAGAACAGCGCATTCAATGCCGTTACATATTGTTTGTTACGTCTATAAAAGTAACTCGTGACTTAGCAATAGGATACTGCAGTTCCAATGGTGACAACAGCTGAGAACCAATTTCGTAGAAGTAGAGGAGATGCTCAAAGGGCTGGCCATTAACATCCGGACATTTATGTGCGTCGCAAACTACTGCTTTTAGGTAACATTAGCCAATAGCTTTGCTGCACCTGCATTTTTTTTATTTCTCGTCAAAGGCCCGCCAGTGTTGTCAGATTGCTGCAATACACAACATCCTTTAGGGTACCTATGGAGACAGTTAACACTTGAAAAGTACAAGAATATTGTTTTCACATCTGCAAGTCTTACTTTTGCTTTATTTTTACAGAACTGAGCTACACTTTAACCATCTGGCTGAGAACAGCACTTTTGGCATCATTCCACAGTCAAAGGTAATTCTATCAAGCTTCATCTGACAACAAGTATCCAAATTTAAGGTCCATAACAATAGCAGTCAAAAGTTTGGAAACACCTTCGAATTCAAATAGACCCAAACACACAGAGGTCAAGAAATTCAAGCTGTTAACTCCTGATAAATCCCATCAATATTTCTTCATAATGTAGATGACTTAAGTATGAATCAACAATTCTGATTTTTTGTAGTTTTTATTTTTTTTTTTTTTTTTTTTTTTAGGATAATAATTTTTTAAAAAGCAAACACTGAATTAGAGCATTGTTTCCAAAATGTTGACTGGTAATGAATGTGTAGATGTGTTGTGCGACATGTCTTGCACATGCAACATTTTAGTTTCTAATTAGGGGGTGACCGAAGTTTGATCTGATCTTCCCTTATTCAGCCCGAGGATAAACAGCGAGCATCCCAGCAGTTTACTAAGTTGCAGGCAGCTATGAAGGTGCTGGGCATTTCTCCTGAAGAGCAGAAGGCTCTCTGGCTTATTTTGGGAGCCATTTACCACCTGGGGGCTGCTGGAGCAACTAAAGGTAGGAACATATTTTTGTGTCCCTAAGACTGATTCCCTCTTTATTTGTTGTTGATATGTGACGCTTGGCGCAGAGATCAAAGTTACTGGGTGTGTGGGTGTGTAGACTCCAGGAAGATGCTGTGGATGTGCCGTTATTAACCCAAATTTGGTTGGGTAAGGTGGTAAAGGAAGAAGGCCACCCTATACATTTTATACACCTTTGTGCTCAGTCATTTTTAGACCTTGGAAATATAAATCACAATGTGTTCTGTTACAATCCGTACAAATAACAGATTCCTAAAAAAAGTCAACACAGTATTGTTGGTCATTAAAATCATGCCTGGAGTGGCAAAAATAAGGTTGCCACCTTCCAGATCTTCCAGATTAATAATGGACATGCCTCACGGTTTTGCAGAGAGAAATTTGAGGGTTTGGCTCCCTATAATTCTGGAATGCATTTAATCATGTGGATTTTTTAAATTTGAAATGCTTTGATTTAATTAACATTATTTAACTTGTCACATTAGCCTCTGGGCCCTGGGGTCACTCTGTGGTGAGTAAGGAAAGAGTAGTCAAGAAAGTATTTCAACATACTTAAAATTTAAAGTGCTTTCTTAGCAGTGAACATGGTGATTTTATAGCCTGAAGTAGCCTCAGCCTGAGCATAGCATGTATGCCATCAAAAAAGTGCAGTAAATAAAGACTTGTAATTTAACATTTTTAACATTTATGAAAAACTGAATAGCCTGAACCTCAGTATATAGACCAGACGTATTGTATCGTAGACATGTAAAGATGAGATAAGATAAGAAAACCTTTATTTGTTTCACAATGGAGAAATTTACAATCGACAGCAGCAAAATTTGGAGGGAAGAAAGTCGAAAAAAACCCCAAGTAATTTGCATGCACAAATAATTTTTTAATGAACTGTACACAGTACAGAATGCAATATAAATAATACCAAGGTACCAAAAAAAAGGGCACTGCCAAAGTGTTTTTTCCTGAAAGCATGATGATGGGCAATCGAGATTCTTGAACACTAATGCATATCTTGTGACTGAATTGATGAATCCATCAATTACGTTGTCCCTCTAACCACCTCTTTTTACTTGCATGTTTGCATGCTGCACCATATCAAATACAGATGGAGATGAAGGTAATTCGGGACAACCATGCACACACTTTCAAAACACTTTTCTTGACCCTTTCTCTTTAGCATTTCTGTTCTTATTGCCTTTGTTCTGACTCCCAGGCCTTTAATCATTTGCATATTTATTGTTTTCCTCTTTCTTTTCATCTCTTGGCCCCTTTTCCACCTTGTTTGCTTCTTGATGCATCTCCCCCTTATTTTACATTTTTCTTTTGGGTGAGACAAAAACTCAGAGTTGTCACAATGACTTTTTTTCATTAAGTTTTATTTCTCCTTGTGTTGTGTACACTCATCTCATTGCCGTTGGTGTAATTATTCGAAGGTATAATATTTCTCAGTTGACCAGCGTGTATTGAAATATTTCTTCCTGGCTCATTCGGCAGACTGATTCTAAAAACCTGAGATAGACTCTGTAACACAGGCATTTGTTTTTAAAACTTTGTAGGTTCTTCAGAAAAAAATCCTGTGGTTTTCATTGATCAATTGTAGTCCTACCCGTTTACATACAGTATATAGTTCACATTCAAACAAAACATTTCCATTCTGTAGAGAACTGTTTTTGTCACAGCGACAGCAAAGCGTCAAATGGAAATTTAATCAAGAGTAAATATGTTCAAATTCCTGCCCCATCTCCAGTGCAATTGTGTTGGACATGTGCATGTTGGATGGAGTCAGAGACAGACAGTGGTTGTGTAGCCAGACCTTTGCCTGCCTGCCCACACCCACAGCTGGCTTTGATAGCTAGACAGAGCAAGCATGGTGTAAGTCTCCAAAGAAATGGTTTTATTTGGACAAACTAACATTCACTGCGAGCAAGTGTATTTGAACTTTATTCAATCTAACCCCCCCCCCCCCCCCCCCAAAAAAAAACCTTGAACTATTCTTGCCTTTTCATTTACTTTGGCCATGTACCCATAACAGTCTTGTGTTTCCACCACACGATGTTTAGTCGGGATGGCCAAAGATCCATCGGCTATTATATTATATATACTGTATATATACAGTATATATACCAGTCTTCCTCAACTGGCGGACCGCGATCCACGACCGGACCGCCGACATCCTCTGTCCGGACCTCGTCTGTCCGGACTCTCGGCAAAGTGTATAAAATAATAAATTATAAAGTGATTTTTACGTTATACATTTTATATTTTTGGACTATAATCTGCGCATTACCGCGATCGCTTAAAATTATCCGTTGTATTCTTTGCGTGCACTAACAGATGTATTGCAGAGGACCGCAGCAGCGCGACTGTGTGTGGATAATGTTTGACTAACGGGGACCCTGGCTGAGCAGGGCATGTCGGCGATAACGATGCGCTGATTGGCTCCTCTGAATTTAAGGTGTGCCAATACATAAGCGTCAGCATATACGATGCGCTGATTGGCTCCTCTGAACTTAAGGTGTGCCCATACCTAAGCGTCAGCACGCGTCTATCCCAATACACACGCATTCAAAATGGATGATTGTGTCAGGAAACAGACGCATGCGCGACGCCACAGTGTGCTCACAGCTTCAGCACGGGAGAGCCGCACACAGACAATTAGACAAGACGAATCGTGGGAGGTTTCGATTGTGTGCAGTTTTGCTCCCGTCTACCCGGGGATCTTTGCAGCTGTTTAACAGCAGAACACCGCAACATGGTAAATGAACATCACAATGGCGTCCTCAAATAATATTTGCATGCCTCAGACATTGCATTCACCTTTAGTGGAAGAACAGCACTGCACATTCCTGTGCTCCCTTGTGTCAGTATTTAAAATGGTTCTTAACTCCTCTTCTGATATATTTTTCAGTGATTTCAGAGGGGATGTGAAAAGGGGAATTGTACAAATGAAAAGGATATTTTTGTTTTCATGTTTAGTATTTATTTTGGTAAAATTAGTATTTTGTTTTGCTTTTGTTAAATTAAGGGGAAAAAAGACAACTACTGTTTAACAAAGTTCAAGTAAAAATGTCTTATTTCCCTAAAAGGGCTATTTCTATTATTAAGCAGGCACAACTTAACAAAATAAAAGAGTTTCTGTGCCTCAACACAATACCTCTCATTATTTGCTGTGTACTGGCAAAGTGAATAATTGTTATTTTCATGCACCCCATTATTGGTTGGTTGTGAGGAGTGTTGATTTGTATAAGCTTGGCTTGACCATACTAAATTGGCATATAGCCCTGCTCCCCATGACCGGCGTGCATGGGACCGGACCTTGGTTTTATTTAAAAAAAAAAAAAAAAAGTGGACTTACAGCATTTCTAGTTGAGGACCACTGATATATACTGTGTGTGTATATATATATATATTAGAGCTGTCAGTTTAGCGCGTTTTTATTGGCATTAATTTAAATAAATTGTAACGGGATTAAATTTTTTCCCGCGAGATTAACGCGGCACACGTCACAGCGGATGTTACATTGCTCTATAAATAAACCAGAAACAAAACAACAAGCGCGCTGCACAGGTCCACACGTTTGTTTTGCCAGCCACAGCAGCGCGAGACACCGAAAACGGATACTTAAAGTGTTTATCAATGGAAAGTTTACTTTTAAAAAGTTGCCAGATTGTTCCACTGACAAGACCAGTTACCTGTATGTTTTGCAGTCGTAAACTGAGCTATCATCATAGCACGTCGAGTATGATATACCACTTAATGGCCAAGCACACAGCTGACGTGAGTACTCGGCCCCCTCGTCTCAAACAGGCAGCTATGGATCATTTCAAAGCGAAGAAAATGGATGACACGACGAAGAACAAATTTGCTGAAGCCATAGCTAAATGTATGGCTACGGCATGCAAGCCTGTCAACATTGTCCACAGCTCGACTCAAGCTGAAATCATTCGTATTGCATCGAACGACTCCACAATGGATTGCCAGTGAAAGCCTCCATTACAAGCTGTGTATAGAGATTGTACGTAGCGGAGAAGGCAAAGGTACACCAAGCGGGAGAAGACATTGTTTCGGGAGAGAAATAAGAATAAAGAACAGGTAGCCTGTCAAATATGATGTATGCCACTGACGCGATTGTTACTTGTTTGAAACTATTTTGTGTGGAAGGTTACAGTGTTCCATGTCCATATAAATAAAGCGGGTGGAGCTTCTCTGTGTTCGTCTGACTGACGGTGCGCTCAGGCACGTCGAGAGTTCAGCGGTGCAGTCGTAGCGACCAGACTGAAAATAAAACGTCTCCGGTGTTGTCATCGAACCAAGTGTAGTCATGCGAAATGATGTCTACACAAAACCGTAGAGAGACTTCCGCGCAAGAAGGACCAACAGAATCAACATAGCCTGACTGCTGTGTTCAAAGAGAAACTTGAGAAAAACGAAGTATGCAACCATGTCTTAAATCCACTATAGGCCGAGTACTAGTTTACCTTAGATGTGCACTTTATAATGTTATATCCTCCTGACTACCAGTAGTTCAAATTTGTCCTCTGTAGAGGACATTTGTGAACCTAAATATCTCCCACCCAGTGCATCCAATCGCATTAACTCCTTTTGTTACTCTAAAGAGGACATTCAGTGCTTTCCAATGATACCAAATTTGTAGGGGTTAGAAAAAGTAAGAAAATGGCTTCCCTCAGTGCAAGCACTTTTTATGGGAAGAGGAAAAGTAATACTTTTTATCAAACACATTTTGTCTTGAAATGCTGTTGGCATTTTAATTACAAGACTCTTATGAACAAGTTAAAGTGTTGTTTGAGTTGTTTTAAGTGAATTTGAGCCTGTTTAAAAAATGTAGTGGGTTTTCAAAAATTTCTTTTGGAGTAGTCCAATTACTTCACATAGATTGTGGAATTTCAAAATAAATGTGATTGGACAAAAAAAGATTTTCCTAGTAGTCAGGAGGATATTGCTCTGTTTTGATTCCATAAAAAGAGCTGTTAAAGCAGCTGTTGTGTGACAAAATATTTTTTTCACTGTTGTTGATGGACAGTAATATTGTGTGAGAGATTACATGTGAATAACTGCTCCAAGTGAAAAATGTTCATGTAAAATTGAAAATCGAAATTGTTATTTCAGTAAATATTTGCATTTTGCACATAGAAAACTGATTCATGATTCCATGTTGATGAGAGCATTAAAATGGGGGAAAATAGGACAAAAAAATAAAGGAAATTCAGAAACGATAAAAAATGCGTGAGTAATCACGATTAATTTTTAGTGAATTTGAGTTATTTATGACAGTTGCATTTTTAATGAGATTAAATATTTTAATCGTTTGGCAGCTCTAAAAAAAAAAATCCTCGTCTCACCCCTCGGGTGGTGTCCGTCCCTCATGCAGCTCGGGTCCTCTATATAGCCCTAATATATATATATATATATATATATATACACACACACACACAAAACAAGAGATACACAACTCCATACTTGTGTGCTGACAGCCATTAAAAAGTGTCACAATTCATTACACCAGTGATTCTTTAAGTGTGGTATGAGTATCACCAGAATTGCACGGGCTCACGGTAGTGGTATGAAAGAATCACTGAGTTAAATGTTCAAATTTTGCAGCGTTATGTAATATTTTATGTGGCTACAACTACTTCAACTTCAACTTTTTTTAAAATCCAGTGCAGTATGTTAATTAAGTACAGTTAAATGCTATTCACTTAAGTACAATGCATATACATTGACTCTTTCCTAACTGTTGACAAACATTTAGTTACATTTAGTTCCAATTTTATTGACATTTTTGCAGTGCATTTTGATTTACTCATGAAGTACTGCTTCTTATTTTATTTAACTGTAGTGTTAATGTTCAAACTGTGCTTAATGTAACATACAGTAGCTTTCAATCATACTATAAAGTCCACTTTTTAAGAATAAACTTTGTTTCTTAAAATGTTGCCTTTTTTCTGAGGAACGATTGGGCCTCCTGTGCGTCCTTATTTTAATGTTGGTCATTGTGGTAGTTCTTAGAGAGTCGGGTATTATTTGAATTGGCACTTGGTGTGAAAATCTTGAGAACCACTACATTACACTTGTGCTGCTCCATGTTACTTAAATCTCCTTTGTTGTCTTCCTCTACTATTAACAGCGGTACTTTATTGTACATATTAAGTCCACCCTATACAAACTGTATACTGTAGCACTGGAACCCCAGGTTGCGTGCAGACAAATTGGTATATGTTGGGTATTTTGGAACCCTTTACGACACTGATGTGATCCAAAATGCTGGGCATAAAAAGTTAAGTATTCAGTGGGGCAGAAAATAAGTATGCAGTTGGCAGTCATTGTAAGCTCATTCCTCATTCTTCCCTTTTTCATTGTTTGATCACTGTGGTTTTTTTCTTTTTTTATCAGTTCCTACTACATATTTGTTTTTCTTTTAAATGTCCATTTATGAATATTTTATTTTAAAATGTTATTTTCTAAATGTATTTTAGCTGGACGCAGACAGTTTGCCCGTCATGAATGGGCCCAGAAGGCAGCATACCTTCTCGGATGCACCTTAGAGGAGCTGTCTTCTTCGATCTTCAAGAACCAGGCCAAAGGCATGAAGCACTCCACCTCATTCAGAGGGGGACCGGATGAAAATAGCCAAGGTGACTCAGGTATGTACTCCAAGTACCAACATTCATATCATGTCCGTTTTTCTTGCTTGTCGGCCTGTGGAGAAAATTTGGATATTTCTCTTCAGTGCACTTGAATGTGTGGGTTATCAAATAACTGATAATGATGATTTATCAGATCAGATCATGGGTATTGTACAATATTCACTGCAGGACACACAATTCAAACAGTTTCCAAGTGTCTTGATAACACTTACTGTATGTGACATGCTTTGGTTAAATACCCCAAGGGTCAAGAATTACAACTCACTCATCAATGTCTTCTCGAACTATCCTCTTCAACGACAATTGTATTTTTACTTTCGCAGATGGCACTTCATCGCCAAGCTGCCCTGTTACAATTTCATAATGTGGATCTTCATGTACATACTACACAAATCAAATAACACAACTGCACTAAAAATAAAAAAGACCTCAGTATTGACACATTTTGGCAGCTCACAAAAAAAAACCTTGTCAATCCTACTGTGGCCTAAAGTGGAAAACGTAAACCCTGTTCGTGTTATATTTATTTGGTTGCATAATGCAGGGGTGTCCAAAGTTTTTTTGGTAAGGGCCAAAGGCTCGGGCCACACACTAGAGGTGACATACTGACACGTGCTCGTTCGGCACCTGTGTACGATGCGTAGCTCTGATGCTTGGTCTCATAGTGCCGATGGACATTCTACTCCTTCATCACGGAAAAATCTTCATCGTAAATCAAACAGACACACTTTCCTTTGATTTCTTTGAAGAAATATTCATTTTCCCACCGTGTTTGAAATCTTCTGCACTCACTTGCTATCTTTCGTCTCTTCGGTGCTGCCATTTCTGGTGATGTCATATAAGAGTATGACTGAACAGCTCTTGTCGTACAACAGGGGTGTCAAACTCATTTTAGTCGCGGGCCAATTTGGAGTTACCGGTACATCTTCCCTCGGAGGGCCGTTATGACAGTGAAACTACAAAATTATTACTTGTACACAACAAATTAATAGATTACTAGTTTTGAAAACAGTCAAGTCAATTCTAATAGTTTGTTCAATTATTGTTTAAGTGAGTGTAAACAGGATAACAAAATTGCAACAGTCTCAACTTGATTTATTACACATGACAATTTGACATTTCGGTCCAGATTTTAGCAAGTTGACACATGATTTGCTTTCGCGGGCCACATAAAATGACCTGGCGGGCCAGATTTGGCCCCCAGGACTTGAGTTTGACGCCTGGGTCGTAGAAGCTCTAGCATCCAAATGTAACAACCAAAAACCTAGAATAAGATAAAATATCCTTTATTAGTCCCACACTGGGGAAATATAATACATTTTATTTTTGTTTGCTTCCATTTTGTTGTTGGAGAGCGTTTGAATGTACTTCAATATTTTCTCCTGTCTGTCTTGTCTTGTCTTGTCTGATACAACAGCCCTGAAGATCACTGCCCTGGAGTGCTTAGAGGCAATGGCTTCAGGACTCTACGCAGAACTCTTCACTCTGGTGATATCCCTCATAAACAGGTCACACTCTTGAATTTCAAATGATCATTTCCTGTGTAAAATGGTGGACAAGCTTTAAATATTAAACGTAACTCCATTTGAGAATTTACCCACGTAACGGTTAGGTACACATTGTTCTCGCTCCTTCAGCTCATACGAGCAAAACATTGGACTATTCTGAAGTGGTCTTCTATGAGCCCTTATCACAAACCTCTGATTCAGATCCTTAAGGTGCCATGTTCGATCTGCTTTCAGAGCGCTGAAGTCCAGTCAACACTCTTTGTGCTCCCTTCTGATCGTGGACACCCCAGGTTTCCAGAACCCTCTTCTTGCTCAGCAGCAGCGAGGAGCTACGTTTGAGGAGCTCTGTCATAACTACACCCAAGAGCGGCTTCAGACTTTGTTCCATGAACGAACCTTTGTCCAAGAAATGGAGCGATACAAAGAGGTGCTGTTTGAACAGTGGCAATCACAGGAAATAAACATTCATGCAAAGGAACCATGAATATGTACTTACACAATGATCACTATACTGTAGTTTAGTTATGTCTTTTTTCTTGTCTCCTGTTTAACTTGAGTACTTTCTAAATTGTATACTTCTTCTCTCACTTTTAATGGTCAGATTCTTTCAACCCAATCAAGTAAAGTCTAAAACTGCATAATTTTATGAACAATTGCTTACTGTGTAGATGACTAACCCATCACCTTATCCCCCCCTGCATTTAGGAAAACATAGAACTTGCTTTAGATGACATAGAATCCAGTCCTTCAGTGTCTGTAGCAGCTATCGACCAAGCATCAGCTCAAGCTCTGGTAAGCAGGATCCTCAAATTGAGTCTGTTTCAGGAATCATCCATATGTGCTGTGAAAAAGTATTTGCTCGAGCGTTTGCGCTAATTGGTAATGAGTCTTTCACAGCGCAGTGGAGGAATTTTGGCCCACTCATCTTCGCAGTCTTCAACTCCGCCGGATTTGGAAGGTCACATCACAGCATCTCAATTGGATTAAAATCCGGACTTTGATTTGGCTACTCCAAAACCTTAATTTTGTTTTCTCTTAGCCATTCAGATATGGACTTGCTGGTGTGTTTTGGATGGTTGCCCTACTGCATGATTCAAGGGCGCAAACTGATTTTCAGACGTTCTCCTTCAGCATTTTTGGTAGACAGCAGATTTCATTATCCCATCGGTCACAGCGAATTGTCCTGGTCCTGAGCAAGCAAAGCATCCACAGACTATCACACTGCCACCACCGCCAATTTTACCCCAGACGTAACTGGCCGCACATCAGAATGTTTTTCCAAGATGTCTTTTAGCAAATGTGAGACAAGCCTTTGTGTTCTTTTTGAACAGCAGTGGTTTTCACATGAGGAACTCTCCAAGGGATGCCCTGGGAATGTTTGCCACTGTTCCCAGCTTTATCCATTTATGGATAATGGCTCTGACAGTGGTTTGCTTAAGCCCCAGAGTCTTGGAAATGGCTTTGTAACCTTGTCCAGACCGATAGATTTCAAAAACGTAAAAAAAAAAATTCATCTTGAATATCTTCATATCGTGGCATTATGCGTATGTTTCTTGAGATCTTGTCGTAGCCTACTTTGTCTGACAGATTCTATTTACGTCATTTCTTGATTCAACAAATGTTGTGCGACGGTGTTGCCCGTGAAATTGAACTCAGCTTTCCCAAAACGGTCGTCGTCATGGTCACTGTGTTAATTAAAATGAGCTGGGCTGGGGCAATTACTCATATAGGGACTTTCATATAGGGACAGGTAGTTTTGGATTTTTTGTTGTTGTTGTGCTTTAATAAATGAAATTGGCATTTAGAAACTGAATTTTGTATTTCCTTGGGTAGCCTGTGTGTTATATTAATTGGTTTGCTGAACTGACACTTTGTCTGTGATAAATATGCAAAGAACACAAAAATCAGGAATGGGGCAAATACTATTTCACAGCACTGTAAAGTCACAAAGGTCATTCTCCTCTCCCTTAGCATGCCCACTTGCCCATTTTTCTGAATGGAAGATTCTTTCAGGTGTGTGTCAAAAGTGAAGTTTTTTGTCTGAAATTAAATCATAGATGAAAGTGTCTCAAGAAACCTTGTATGTGACCACAAGCTGCATTTGACATATTTATTCCATTCATTTGCGGCAGATAAATGACGATAGACACAAGAGTCGAAAAGTGACACGATAGAATCGTCTTTGTGATATATACCGTCATGATAAAATCGTGTTTGCGATATATATCGTCATATCGCCCAGCTCTAGTATGTACTGTATGTATGTACTACTCACTCACAATACTGACAATTTTGCTACAAACCGTTTTTGTGTGGCATTACAAAAAAATTAAGTAAAATACAATAACCATCCATCCTTTTCTGAGGTTTAGCTTAGAAAAATACATTTTCTTTGTTTTTACTGAAAGACCTTAAGTGTCTGTTTTACTTCTACTTTTATTAAAGCTAGTGATATTCCACCTGTTCAATGTGATTTAGACATATTTCTGACATATCGACTACAGTATTACCTTTTTATCTTGTCAAAACTACGTTACACCAATACAATACGTGTCTTAAATGTGTCTTGTGACACGCTGACTTTTGAGGTCTGGCTCAACATTTCTTTCACATACATAAACGTTAGGCAGAGTCAGGAAATTTGAATCAAAATTTAAGGCTTTAGAGTCAGGAAATTCATTCAGTTATCGTACGCCATGTTTAAAAGGAAACTCAGAAGCCGTGCTTTTGGGTTGAGGAGCAGGTTTGTCAACTTGAGTTTTGTGTTGTGTCCTTTTGGTTAAATCAGACTTATCTTTTTTCTGTTGTATATTTCAGGTTCGTACTCTGGCCAGGACAGATGAAGCCCGTGGCCTTCTCTGGCTGATGGAAGAAGAGGCAGTTAATCCTCGTGGTTCAGAGGAGACTATGCTGGAAAGGCTCTTTAATTACTATGGCTCAACAGAGGGAGAACGGAAAGGTGAACTGCAACTGTCAATTGAGACATCCTATTCACTGCAGATCCCCGTAAAAACTCCAGAAAATCAAAGCTACACATCCATAGGACTGAGTATACACAAATCGCACTAGTCGCAGCACTTGTTGTCGTCTTTAGGTTCCATACACACGCACCATATACAATCCATCTATCCATTATCTGATCTGCTTATCATCACGAGGGTCGCGGACGTGCTGGCGCCTGTCCCAGCTGTCTTCGGACCGGAGGCGCAGTCCACCCTGAACTGGTTGCTGAATATTACATTTGCATGTAGTTTTCATCCTGGCAGTGAGATGTCCCGGTCAGACAGGCTACATTCACACGACAAGGCATGATGCCCAATTCAGATTTTGTTGTTAAATCCACTCTTTTTAATGTTCTCATTCACAACTGAACGCATCCGTGATGTGACAAGGCATGCGCATAAAGCACGACCTCGAGTGACCACACAAAAGACGACGACGACACGCGGCTGTATTTAAAGAAGTCAATTTGATGATCCAATGTGGAGGGGCTCATCTTTCATCAGCTCATATCAACACAGGAGTGATGTGAGAGGTGGTAGATTTATTATGGGGAAATGAGGCGACACTTTTCTTTCTCTTCATTTCATGGAGACATCAAGTAACGATGACGTCACGTCACGAAGTTGTCTATGAAAGATTATGTCATTCTATTGCTGCGCATAGTAATTGAACTGTCTGTGTGGTTCAATTACATTTATTATCATACTGTATGCACTATGCTTACAAAGTCCAGGTAGATAGTTTACACTTTAAATCTCTAATATCACTTGTTCTGCCTCAAACCCAAAATGAAATTTTTGCCCCTTGATAAATATGGAATTTAATTATTATTATAATTATTTATTAAATCTGCTGTAGAAGTACTCAGAGAATACTGATGTTGATTATTTTATAACCACAATGTTCCACCGTATTTTGGTTCTGCAGATAATGTACTAAAATAATTAATTCATTAGTACATGTACTTGCTTTATAACTGGTCATTTTAGGTCAGGTTTTTTTTTTCCCATGCCCACAGAAAAACAACTTTCAAGCCGTCGAATCAAGATTTGCTCTCTGCAGAATCAGGATTGTTCTCCACAGAATGAACACTATTTTTATGAGATTCCTGGGGGGATTAATATGCAAGACATGAATAGACAAAAAAAGATTATAAAGAATGAATACACTTTGTATTTCAGGAACCAGTTTGTTGCTGCGAGGACAGAAACCCCATCTCTTTCTGTTGGGCCACAGTCATGGAACGGACTGGGTGGAGTACAATACCCAAGGCTGGCTTAGCCATGCCAAGCATAACCCTGCTGCCCAGAACGCAGCGACTCTGCTGCAAGACTCCCAAAAGTAAGACCCTCTGATATTAGTATTATATCACTCCTTCAGAGGGATCAGTCATACTGCTAACTCGCACCAACCAGCCACAACATGGAGCGCTAACTTTAAGCTTGTAATGTATAAATTGTGCAGATTGTGTTTCATTTTATTATTTATAAAATCCAAGTGAATCCTTTATTCAAACTACATACATAATGCTTTGTGTCACACCAAAGGAAAAACATCAGCGGGTTGTTTATGAGCCGAGCGAGTGGGGCGACGGTGTTATCAGGCTCCATTGCTGGTCTGGAAGGAAGCTCACAACTAGCACTGCGACGGGCCACTAGCATGAGGAAGACCTTCACTACAGGTGTAGCTGCTGTCAAGAAGAAGAGTTTGTGTATTCAGGTCAAACTTCAAGTGGTAAGTAAAAACAAACAAACAAAATATTTATCTAGCTAGCTAGCTAGCTACTTACAACCCCTCAACATAATAGCAACTGGGGAAATGTCTTAACATAAGTGCGGGTGTTGGGGAGGAGCAAAGAGTAGTGTGCCACCATGGTTTGGACAATCTAAACTCAAATCAGTGCAAACACCGGGGGGGTTTCAAGCGAATATTAGCACGGGTGGGGGACAAGCGACACAGCAGGACCAGGTTTGACTAAATACTCCCGAATTCCCACTGCCTTAGTGCAGTCTAAATAAATACTGTAAATGAATGAACCAAAATGATTGATGGCGAAGTTCCCTAAAGACGTGAATGAATAGTGGACACGAGTGAAGTGGATAGATGATGGTTATGGCGAGGAACTAATTTGGCTGAACTAATCGAGAGGTAGTTGTACCTAAAACACACGAGGGATTGGGGCTGACAAACACAACAAGACAATACTCACGACACAGCCAGCCCCAGGTCGTGACTACAAACACAACACAGGACGCTTCCCAATTGTTCACACATCTTTTATTTAACAGGGACAATGCAGTCAAGCAAAGGCCAAAGAAACCAGACAATTCAATAATCAACAATCCAACTTTGCTTTTTCAGTAATATGACATAAAACATTTTAAAATAAATTTAAAAAAAACAAACCCATATGCCAAACAACAACATACTATTTACAGGTCAGTACATTTTTATTGTTATTGTGATCACCAGTGTCATATTGTCACATCACAATTGCGGTACCTCTTGAAAGCAACTCCAAAGGCTTCAGAGACACAGACTCGCACAGAAATATATACAGTAATAATCGAGTCTACTTCGGTATTTTACTGTCATAAATCAAATTGCACAAACTGTTTTTTTTTTTTTTGAAGGGGGGTGGTCGGAGGTATACTATTGTATGCACAATGTAAGCTCCTGGTAGCGTTGATTACAGTAATCTCCCTTGATTTCTAAAACAGTGGGATCAAATCATATGAGAGAAAAAGCAGTAGGAAATTGAAACACCTGTTTCTTTTAGGATGCCCTGATTGACATGGTGCGTCGCTCCAAAGTCCATTTTGTCCATTGCCTGCTGCCCAAAGCTGAGGCAGTGGTGGGAGGAAACGAGCTGCGTGTTTCACATGCAGAGAGTGCTGATTCAGGCCTCATGACGTTGGATGTGGGTCTTCTAAGAGCTCAGCTCCGAGGATCGAAACTGCTTGATGCGCTGCGCATCTACAGACAAGGTAGATAGTTTTCTCCCGGAACAAAGATGAATTAAAATCAATCTGTGAATGGGTCAATGAATTTTGAGCTTACTATTAAGGCTGTTTGTGTAAACATAAGTGTGTACTTTGACCTTTTTCTTCTTGTGACAAAGGTGAAATATTAAAAAAAATTGAGAAGCAAGCCTGGCGAATCAGATTTGGCAGTTATCTGCATTTATTGTACAATTGACAGTGTTGTTGGTACCGTTTTTGCAAATTTTATCTATTTGTTAGATTTCTGTTGTTGGTATTTCAGTGACCGAGGATTTTTTTTAACATTTTGTTCTTATCCCAATTTGACCAATCGTTCTGTAATTTTAGTATTGAGTAGTGTACGCCGTAAAATCTTTTTCCCAAACTGTCTGTGGTCATCTCAAGAAACTTTAGATGCTGTTGCCTGTTTTTGAGATGCAAAGGCCCCTTTTATCTTGACATTCTGTTTTCTTTTTTGCTGACTTTGCTGTAATTCGTCCAACTTGCATTCAGGATACCCAGACCACATGGTCTTCTCTGAGTTCCGAAGGCGTTTTGACGTCCTGGCACCACATTTGACCAAGAAGCATGGCCGTCACTACATTGTGACTGATGAGAAGAGGGTGAGTGTAATATTTTTCTGTCTTCATAAATCTGAAGTGAGGGATGAAATAATAGCCATTTGCCCCTTTTTTTCCACTGTACAACATGCACTACATGATCCAATAGTGGTTAGCACATCTACCTTACAGTCAGGAGATCCAGGTGAATCTCTGTCAAAGGCTTTGGCGCTAGACCAGGAGCTCTCCGCTCTCCTTGCTGTCTTCACTGAAAAAGAATCGGATGTGAATCTTTGAAAATATTTAGAAAATAAGCATAAACATTAGCCATAGTAACATACGTCCACATAAAATATCCTGAATAAGAAAAAAAGGAAAACATCTTTAGGCAACAATTTTGAGAGCTATGAGTGACATCATCAACAATGTCCAGAGATAAATTGTCACAATACTTCATCGTAGCGACGTAGACACTGTACGCCTGTCTTCCAATTGCAGATATATTTTATCTCACATCTGGGTGTAAGTCGAGCCCTACATTCTAAAGGCAATAATGTCATTTTATTTGTTAAGTTGTTGATATAAATGTGTCAGCTGATTGTATTTTTGGTTTCCAGGCAGTGGAGGAATTGCTGGAGTCCTTGGATTTGGAGAAAAGCAACTACCACATGGGACTGAGCAAGGTGAGTGGAGGACATACTCTTTTCATTGACATTAAAATGTGCTTCTCGGTGAACTGTTTCGTTCTCGTGTAGACATTGATTAGGCCCTTTCAAAAAATTTCATTTACAGCCATCAGTTATGTCCACTCAATTTCATTGATCAGATTTCACAATTTTATTTTGTCATTTCACGTTAACTGTTCTTTTGATGGCGGTGCGGGCACCCGCAGCGGCTCCTCTTGTTTTCTTATTGTCTGTTTGAGAGGGATGAAATTTCACCTGTGCTGTATGTTGCACATACTGCACATTTGACAATAAAGTTGTACTTGACTTGACAATCATTGTGGGCAAAGGATAGTGTAAACTTTAAAATTCAGTCGCAAATTCTTTGATTGCAATAACGATACGAATCCCGTTACCCATCAAGTTCGTGCTTTGACGCATCACCTTTCATGACCTGCCCCTGTATGAATTCATTCGTCTTTTTGAGAAGTGTTTTTGGGTCATGATCTTGCTCCATGATAAAGGATGTCCCAATCTGTTTGGTTGCATCTTTCTTTAAATTGGCAGAGAACATTTCTGCAAGTAGAAGTTTCTGGAGACTTCTGAATTCATTTCATTGCTTATCATGTGACACCAATCAAGATTAGTGAGCCCGTCCGTGCAAGTCCAAGGAATGACTTCACCTCCAATTTTCTCCACTGATGACCTTGTCTGTGTGATATTGTGTGTGGATCCTCAAGTTCACCATGTATCTACAGTGGAACGTTGGTTTAATAGATTAATTGGGTGGGGATTTCAATTTGAGCCCATTGTCTGTTGAATTGAAGAAGTACTTCTTTCTTAATCTAAAAAATGCTGAATAGAGTAGTAAATGATGTTGTACTTTTATTGTGACCTAAACATTTCCAATACAGCACAAGATTATTCTTAAAAAATAATACTAATAATAAAATAACTTTCAAAAGTTATCCAAACTTACCTTGCTGGTTTGCTTGGTGTTGTAGAGGATAATGACATTCCTTTTATCAGCCCTGTTACAGTAATATTCCATAGATAGAGGCATGACAAAAACAACAACTGTATACTGTACCAATAATAGCGTGATTGAGAGATCCGTGCATTACTGCAAGACAGAACTCGCTCCATTGAACAAAAGTCATAGATATGAATTGGTAGGTATGACGTGCGCCTTTAACTAATTGTCTTGGGGTTTTGTTCTTTTATATGTCCTCTGATGTCAAGCTTTTCTCTTCTCCTCGCTCAGGTTTTCTTCAGAGCAGGGACTCTGTCAAGGCTTGAGGAGCAGCGAGTGGTTCAGACCAGAAGAAATATCTCTCTGTTCCAGGGTGCTTGCAGGGGCTATTTGGCCAGGCAAGCTTTCAAAAAGAGGAAG
Source organism: Hippocampus guttulatus (assembly GCF_054856545.1). Taxonomy (NCBI): domain Eukaryota; kingdom Metazoa; phylum Chordata; class Actinopteri; order Syngnathiformes; family Syngnathidae; genus Hippocampus; species Hippocampus guttulatus. The sequence goes on from NC_141272.1 coordinate 17,859,967, forward strand.
GTAAGATTGTTACACATGTAGGGAAAGGTAACACTTTGGTTCTTTGCACAACATTCTCCACAACTGAAACAGACTGAACTGTGGGGTTTTTACTTGCGCATGTGCTTACCCCGCGGCATTATGAGAAAAAAAATTATGAATGGATATCATTTCAGGAACTCAACATCAGTATAAACACTACAAAGCAAGCAAACAAACGTGTACATTTATTAGTGTTCTTTGATTCGGTCTTGTTTTGTACTTGTCACTTGACCTTCAATTCTCTGTGCTTTCTGTCTGACAGATCCAGGATTTAGCAATCCGTTGTATCCAGAAAAACATCAAAAAGAACCGTGGGGTCAAAGGCTGGCCATGGTGGAAGCTTTTCACGACAGTCAGACCTCTAATTGAGGTGCAACTCACTGAAGAACAAATCCGTGGAAAAGATGTAAGCATAAAACATATACCATCAGCTGTTTTCTGCTTTATTTGAATTTCATTTCGCAAAGAAATAATTTAATAACAAAGAGTTCAACATTTAAATGAGTGAATTGATGACTACACAGACTGATTTTCTATCATGCATCTTATTCTGCTCACTTTCTAGGAAGAGATCCTTCAGCTGAAGCAAAAGCTGGAGAAGGTGGAGAAAGAAAGGAATGAACTGAGACTCAACAGTGACCGTCTTGAGAGCAGGGTAAACTTGCACAAATACAGACAAAAAAAAAAACCCAGGTCTTAATTACAATGGTTTGATAAGTGGCGGCGCGATGGGCGACTGGTTAGCACATTGGCCTCACAGTGCAGAGGTGCCGGCTTCGATTCGGGCTCCAGCCTTCCTTGTGGAGTCTGCATGTTGTTCCTGTGCCTATGTGTGTTTCTTCCGGGTACTCCGGTTTCCTCCCACATTCCAAAAACAAGTATGACAGGCTGATTGAACACTCCAAATCGTCCCTAGCTATGAGTGTGAGCGCGGATGGTTGTTTGTCTCTGTGTGGCCTGCAATTGGCTGGCAACCGGTTCAAGGTGTCCCCCCCTACTGCCCAAAAACAGCTGGGATAGACCCCAGCATGTCCGCGACCCTTGTGAGGATAAACGGATTAGAAAATGGATGGATGATAAGTAGTGTGTAACATAAATTCTTACCAAGATACCAAGGTTTAAAAAACGGTTTATATTTATTTGTGTTTTCTGATCTAAAAACAAATGTTCCTTCTATTTTGAATGATGTTACACCCATGCTGAAATGTGTGTGTGTGTGTGTGTGTGTGTGTGTGTGTGTGTGTGTGTGTGTGTGTGTGTGTGTGTGTGTGTGTGTGTGTGTGTGTGTGTGTGCGTGCGTGTGCGCGTGTGTGCGCGCGCGTGTGTGTGTGTGTGTGCGTGTGATCAGATCACTGAGCTGTCATCAGAGTTGACTGATGAGCGCAATACAGGGGAGTCGGCCTCCCAGCTCCTGGAAACTGAAACATCTGAGCGACTCCGTCTTGAGAAGGACATGAAGGACCTGCAGGTAGATGCGCGCACGCACACACACACACACACACTTGCTTGTAAGATACATGTGTGTACAATAACACATTTATTCTATTTCTATTGTGTGGTTGGTTAGCATGACAATGTACCGTGCTGTTCTGGGCAAAGAGATGCTGTTTCAATGTTGTTTGAATAAGTACGCACTTCCGACTTTGTACACGATTACTGGAAATGTTCAAGTCTGTGTTCATCTAACCAGGCAAACAAACCGTACTGGGTCAAAAATAACCCAATTTGGGTCAGAAATTGATGGAGCTTCAATCTGACCCAAATTTCTGGGATTTTTGCACAGAAAAACAAACAAACAAACAAAAATGCTTATCTCAGTACTTTGGCTTTTTTTAGCACATGCTGAAAGCAATCTTTTTCTTTCACGTACCCATTAGGCCCAGTTTGACAACATAAAGAAACAGATGGAATCCATGGAGATGGAAGTGATGGAGGCTCGTCTCATCAGGGCCTCTGAACTCAATGGAGTGTTGGATGATGACGAATCAGGTAAGACAATTGCAAACACTGAAGAACAGCAAGAATAACTAATATGGAGAGACTCCTGCTCATATTTGTCTATGTTTTCGATCTAGGCCAGGTGTAGGGTTCCCCGAGAGCCATATTCTGCCTGCTTTTCGATCCCTCCCAACTCTAACACATCTGATTAAATTATTCATGATCATTTCAGGCCTCGACAGAATTTGCTGATGATCAAATCATTTATTATTGTTGAAAATCATGATGGTGCAGCTCCAGTTTGATTTCATAAGTCCTCCTTCTTGGTGGACAAACATTGGTGACAGTTTCTTTGTTGCATATAAAACAAGTATTGTGTTGATGTCTAACTCAATATTGATTGACTGATTGAAGTCACTAAAAGAAAACGTTTTGAACATTGGATTAGATTGGATTGGATAAACTTTGTCAAATGTACTGTATGTGTAACATACAGCACAGATGAAATTTCTTCCCATGAGTATGAACTAAAAGGGTCAGTATGAAATAATATTCCAAAATGAATCGAATTAAAAACATAAAATACCCTAAAATAACTGCAAAAAATGAAAATGTAAAAACAAATGGTGCTTGTCAGTAAAACCAAATCATAATCAATCCAAGCACTCAAGATTCTTTGCTCTCATGCCATTACAGTTGTTGGTCGACACGACAGAGAACTGACATGTTGCTGTTTTCATAAATCAAGTTAGAATCACAGATAAAATGTTTTACAAAATTAAGCAGCGTTTGAGCTGTGCGTCAGGAGATTCAAAGCAAATTATAAAAACATGGACAATAAATTTAAGAAGCCCACTCGCACACATAGCACATGTTCTTAATACTACCCAGTTTTCCCTCCTGATAACCAGTTTTGTTCCCCAAAAAGCAAAAGGAACCGATTCGGTGGAGTGGCCGAGTTACAATTTCCCGGACCCCTGAGATTCTAATCCTGGCAAGCAATCTGCAGAATGCGCTCTATGAGATTCTGTTTTTGAGTCCTGGTTTTTGAAATTACAATCATCATGGTAAATTCAACTTTCTCATGTGTGTGAACCATACGTGTGCTTATGTGACAGGGGGGGAGTGGAGGCTGAAGTATGAAAGAGCCATCAGAGAAATTGAGTTTACCAAGAAGCGACTGCAGCAGGAGTTTGATGACAAGCTGGAAGTAGAGCAGCAGAACAAACGACAGTTGGAGAGGAGGGTAAGAGAATAATTGTGGCAAGCAACCATTGGCATACACGATTGACAGTCATTGATTTTAATAATGCTCGTTTTTACTAATTGACATTGCAAGGAAAAGTGTGTGAACCCTTTGAAATGACCTAGTTTTCTGCATAAATTGGTCACATAATGCAATCTGGTCTTCATCGAAAGCAGTGGTTCTTAAAATTGTTAGAGGCATCCAACTAGTTCGTAGGCACACTCACCAAACCCTTCATTGAAAATTTAAAAATATTAGTAAGATATAATTAAAATAAAAATAAAATCCTTTTTATTTATTTTTTATTTTTTTACAAATTCAAGACATAAAAAACGCATTTATTACAGACAAAATTAGATATTTTTTTTTCAACAGACTTTTTGTAATTGTACACAAAATGAACCAGCCAGTGATTGCCAAGCAGGCGTGTCATAACTAATTGGCATGTTGAGTGAAGTGTGTCTTAACCTCCATGGCAGAGGCTCTGTCAAACCCCTGAGAATGATTCACCGAACCCCTCGGGTTCGATCAAACAAAGATTAAGAACCACCTATCTAAAGTCACGGCAATCAACAAACACAGTCTGCTTAAAATTATACCACACAGTTATGGTGTCATGATTTTCATTGGACGCAACATGAAAACATTCACAGTTGGAGGGTGGGAAAAAAAATAAGTGTACTGCAGTTAATCGGAGTCCGGAGTCAGCCAACCTACATAAAGTTAAATCAATGTTATGAGATTGGAGGTGGCCCGTTAAAGGTGCTCTGCCCTCTGTTGTGCAGCTATGATCTGCAAATTCTGGTTCAGTTCACAATACGTTGTCCTTGCTGCACTGTGATGTTTAAGAGCTGTGTTCAGTGAAAACATTTAATTGCTTGTGTGTTTCTGCATTTAAGAAACAATCCTGAGCATTTTATATATATGCAGAAAACCAAAACATTCTGAAGGGGTAACATACCTTTCTTGAAACTGCACATACTGTAACTGGAGGTATCCATCTATCAAGCTTCTCCTCGCTATGGCCCGATAAAATTCTTACCGCATTTCCACTCATTTTAGCATCTGATCTCGGAGTGTACATTGACATTCCCCTTGCACCTAATTCAGGCATTTAATTTATTCATTTAGTACCACGAAACCCTAAGTCACATTCATTTGAATGTAGATTAGTTAGTATGGTCAACTCAGGAACCACCAATGCACAAATCAGTCTTACTGCCAGTTAAAAATGAATAGGCTGAGAATGACTGCGAAGAATGCTGACCTTCAAACCTGACAGAAATCTGCTGGGAGGAGTAGAGAAGAGACATCGGACCGTACCGTTAAATATTATGGTGTTTCAAATCCGCATCGGCGCTCTGCGCTAACACTCCTTTCTTCTCATCGTCGGCTCCTCAAGTCTTACATCCATCCAGCCGCAGACCGTTCAACAGCACCGATCTCTCCGCTGAACAAAGCGGGGCTGTGAAAAATGCTGCCCATTACAGGCGCAAGACACGAGCGCCCCGGGACTGTCCAGCAACGACCGTCAAATGGCGCCGACATTCCTCCCAGGCAAAAACAGTGCTGGTATACCCATGCTGCCGAGAAGGCGCAACCACCAAGCACAGAGTCTCCTCCTTGATGAATGTCGTGGCCAAAACATGCTGAAAAAAGTCCACATCAGGTCCACACGACGTAACAACAAACACAAAGTGACAAAACAAACACAAAAAAAAAAAAAACAAGGGTCATGAGAGCACTTGCCGACGGCTGCCTACTCGGGCGCCATCTTGACTTCAAAGATATGTGGTTTGATGTTAGAAGATAGAGTTAGTCCAGATCTAAATCTCAGTTTTTCTCTTCTGGCTTTGTGTAGATCAGCGACCTACAGGCAGATAATGAAGAATCACAACGAAATATCCAGCAGCTAAAGAAAAAAGCGCAGAGACTCACGGCCGAACTGCAGGACACCAAACTTCACCTGGAGGGCCAACAGAGCCGCAACCATGATCTGGAGAAGAAGCAGAGGAAGTTAGTATATGACCCAAGCACAAAAAAAATACACTCTCAGACACTGCCTGACCTCATCTGTCTCTTTTGCCACATACTGGAAATGTCAGCAGAGTAGCAACATGATCCTAATGAATGTTTTTTTTTTCTTAAGACAATTAGAAAAGAAAAGCAAACAATTGCAATACAAGACAAGATGAATGTCATTAACTCGCAACATGGTCATGTTCTTAGTCTGTTCATGTTATGAACCTGTGTTGTTTGTGTTCATATGCAGGTTCGACAGTGAGCTGAGTGCAGCCCAGGATGAGGTGCAGAGGGAAAAGACTTTCAGAGAGAAACTGGCCCGAGAGAAAGACATGCTGACTGGAGAGGTCTTCAGTCTAAAACAACAGGTTGAGGTACTGTATGTACAGGCTATATACACTTACTCCATTTGAACATCCTCTTTATAGCATGTTTGTATTGGGTCTATTTCCATCACCAGGTGCTAAATTAATATGAAGGTCATTTTACTATAATTACAGTCATAAACCTGTGAAATACTTTGACTTGCAGTTTGGTAAGCGTGCACCACCGACATAATTTTGCCACACGGGTGTGACGTAAATAAAAACTTTACTGCAAATCGTTAAGGCGCAAGCTAAAGTGCCGATTACAATAACGCAAACAAATTAGTAGCTTTACCACTTTCTGCATATTATGGTACAGTATGTAGTGTGGACTGACTGCACTTTGTAATCACCCAACTTATTATATAGACTGATAAACACAAATGAAGTGACTTTGCTACTTCTCAGATATCATTTCATGATTCATGAAGCATATGTGAACGTGGACTGCACTTCTTAATCACTTAACTTAGCATATCGAAGCAGAAATAAATAAAGCATACCTGGATAAAAAATTTTATCCAGCCTTTTATTATAGTTATCCTCATGTAATAATTTTGACTAAATCTGCACCGTGTTGGAAGATCTTGAAAACAAATCTGGACAGCACTTTAAAACATACGGTACTTGAAGGTACAATGGAAAAAATGGTGCGCAATAATTGGTTGTGGGTCTTCCTATTTTTTGTGTTGTACTGTATGTTCATGCTGACCTGCTTGGCCTTCTTTTCTTCTCTGTTTGGTTGTACAGGACAAGGACCTGGAGGTGTGTGCAGTCAATCTTAAATTGGACCAGCTCGAGGCTGAGCTGCAGGATCTCAACTCTCAAGAGTCCAAGGATGAAGCATCATTAGCCAAGGTCCTTTTGCTCTCCGATTTTGAAGCATAAATCAACTGCAGTATACAGATGTGTCTTAGCTCACATCTAGCATACGTCTTAGCTAATGGCTCTCTCTGAAATACCAAAAGAAAATCTACCTTGTATAATTATATTACAAAATCAACATTTTATTTGAAGTACCGTAAATGTTTGATATTTTTTTGATCCAGGTGAGAAAGCAGTTACGTGACATGGAGGCAAAGGTGAAGGACCAGGAGGAGGAGCTTGATGAGCAAGCAGGAACCATCCAGATGTTGGAACAGGTACGCTACAGACCAACAAAGCAATTTACATTTGGAATTAGAGAAGCGCTAACCACATTTTAGCTCATCAAAAAGTTAGTTTCCTTTCTGAGAAGGGCTGCTAAAATTCGTCGACTAGTCACGACTAGATCAAAAGTGTCAAATTAATGTCATAGTCAGCAAGTTGTTTATTTATGAATTTATTTATTTGATGGTTTGTTTTTCCCTCGAAAGCGCCTCATCTCCCGCTGCTCCTGTCTGTGATGCGCATGCGCAATAATTGTAATTCCCATCATCCGTCAATTACTGTAGACGGAAAGCACTATGGCTAAAGCAGTGTAAGGACTGATAAAATACCATAAAACTTAATTGATATCACGCATTTCACAACAGCTCTAGCTGTAACAAAACATTTTACATATAACAACAATACAAAAACGTGTATTGTGCTCTATAAATACTGTTGACTTGACTTGACTTGAAAAACAAAAAGTAAAAATAGTCAATTAAAACAAATTTGTGATACGAACTTATGTACAGTAACATTACACCAGAAAACAATAAAACAGTGCGAGCCTCATACTGGATCAAAAGCAAAAGAATAAAGATGTGTCTTCAAACGAGTTTTTAAAATGGAACAGGGAGGGGACTTGCTTAACATTTAACGGAAGGTCAGCTCCAGTAGCGTCTGGTCTGCAGGCCTGAGGCACCTGATAGGGTGGAGGAGCACAGAGAGGCCATTTAAAGATTTGAAAACAAATAGAACCGTTTTACAATGGCGCTCCTGGTACTCAGATTTCCATTCTTTGACAATGCCCTCTGTGAATTGCAGATGAAACAAATTTTGAATGAGAATAAACCAAAAACATGATCTGATCGCGAGTTGCGATTGGAGACTGCTGACCGCTAACACCTTCCTCTGATGCAGGTCATGCGTAGGTCACCTATTTTTAATTTTTTATCTTTTTGAACTATTCACAGCCTCATATTGTTGTTTAGTTTGCCACCTGATGGCAGTTGTGGGACATGATTGTGCAGCAAAAGCATTTGCCTGTCAAATCAAGCTTTCCCACAATCTCATAACATGCGATTTGCCGCAGATGTCAATTGACGATAATCGCAGAAAAATGACATGATAGACTCATTTCTATCGTCCCAATACATTTCATCATATGATACATATCGTCATATTGCTCAGATCTACCAGTAACTGTATCATAATTAAGTTTTATTTGTGCACTGTCACTTTAAAATAATATCATGTTTTTGAGTAAAAGATTGGAAATTTAAACATGGTTTTCTTGACCGGATTCAACAGTTAATCAACAAAATAATCAATAGATAAATCCATTATTGAAGTAAGCGTTAGTTGCAGCCTAACTTTAAATGATGGCGGGTGAGTACTCTCGACTCTCGTTAAACATGGGGTTGAATGTTATTGGTTAATTCTCAACACAGTCACATTCCAAGTCGATTGCACAGTTTTCCAATCACTTTTTCTCAATTTTGAGGGGTTTCAACCGATTTGTATAAATTATAGATTGGTCATTGACAGTGTTGTGGTGCACTTACTTACCTGAGTTGAGTGGAGGCCACATGGGTTCAAATTGCACTCAGTGAAGGTGTAAATGTGAGTGTGAATGGTTGTTCGTCTTTACATGGTCCCTGCGACTGCCTGGCGACCACTTCTGGGTTTGGTCGGCCTTTCGCTCGAAATGAGCTGCGTTAGGTTCCAGCTGCCTGCGACCCTGAACAGGATATCCATCCATCCATCCATCCATTTTCTACCACTTATCCGGGGTCGGGATGCGGGGGCAGCAGCTTTAGTAGGAAAGCCCAGACTTCCCTCTCCCCAGCCACTTGTTCCAGCTCTTCCCGGGGGATCCCAAGGCATTCCCAAGGTCCTCGAGGGATAAGCAGTGTTAAAAATTGACACATGGATGGAAGTTGTAGGTTGCATGGATGGTGGAAAAAGATTTGAAATTATTGATCGTGGTCTCCTTTTTTTAATCACAAAAACCTGACATTTGAACAGTAGTATGTAGAATTTTTATCCCTTCTATAGGTTTCCAATGAATATCACCTTCAACTACAAAATGAAAATGTCAATGCTGCATTGTGTTATGCTGCAAATGTTATGTATTTATGTCTAATCTTTTTTTTTTCTCTAGGCTAAATTACGTCTTGAGATGGAGATGGAACGTTTGCGCCAAACCCATTCTAAGGATATAGAGAGCAAAGATGATGAGGTTGAGGAAATCAGACAGTCATGCAGCAAGAAGGTAAAGTGGTTCATTAAAAAAAAAAAAAAAAAAGAATTCAATTATTTTTCAAAATTGATCAGTCCCAATATATACTTTATGCATTTATGTTATACACAACATCCCAACTTCATTGGAATTGGGTTTGTAGTTCATCTTTTTTGTACTTAATATTTTTTGCAGTACATTTTAGAATGAATAAATAAAGGCATAGTTGTGAATAGGAAATATTTAAAAAGTGCATTCTTATTTTTAATGCCCATGAGCATAATGTTGTTAGTTTTGGTAATAAATTAAGCAACAAAAAAAAATCTGAATGGGTCTTTTGGGAAACTGAAGAGTTGTTGCTTTAATAGAGCTTGTTGCTTAAAAAGAGCTGGAATTCCCATCACCAATAGAGGAGGTACAATATAAGAGTGCTTTTTGTCTTTTGTGTGTTAGTGTGCATGCCTGTGGATGAAAATTATTACGATTTAGTTTAATTTTTTTTCTTGCTTTGTTTTTTTTTTTAATTGTTAACATTATAGAAGAATTCTAATGTCAACTTTCATATTGATGACACAAAACTGTATCTGTGTTGGTCTCCTGTAAATGTTTCTGTGTTTGTCTAGTTAAAACAAATGGAAGTTCAGCTTGAGGAAGAGTATGATGAGAAGCAGAAGGTTCTCAAAGAGAAACGAGAGATGGAGTCAAAGTTCCTATCAGCCCAGGACAAGGTACAGGTGGATGAATGATTATTGGGGTATCATTAAATATCCAGTGGGTAAATGGAAATGTCATTTAAACATCGCATACTGAAATTACACATTTCAACAAAGCAGTGTTTGGATTAGCAGAGCTACAGTTTGTGTCTAATTTTAACATCTGACAGCAGCTCGGCTTAGCTTTTTGGTTTGACAAGCTTGTGTTTCCATGTCATATACTTACAAATGAAAGATCTTCGCCTAGCATAGTCATGGGTGCACTGCTATTGAAATTGGAATTGTGCATCGGTAGATAACACACACACACCTCTTCGGAAACAAGGTGCTCTCACAAAATGTAGTGGCTTGTCTAATTTCACACTTGATAGATGGGCACCCACTCCTGAGACCCGACCCGGTACCATTTGAATGTATTTTGTACGCAAGCAAAATGTGTTTGATAAAAAGTATTACTTTTCCTCTTCCCATAAAAAGTGCTTGCACTGAGGGAAGCCATTTTCTTACTTTTTCCAACCCCTACAAATTTGGTATCATTGGAAAGCACTGAATGTCCTCTTTAGAGTAACAAAAGGAGTTTATGCGATTGGATGCACTGGGTGGGAGATATTTAGGTTCACAAATGTCCTCTACAGAGGACAAATTTGAACTACTGGTAGTCAGGAGGATATTAACTTCTACATATACAGTCATACCTCGGTTTTCGACCATAATCCGTTACAGAAGGCTGTTCGAAAACCGAAACCATGTTTCCCATTGTAATCAATGTAATAAATTTTAATCTGTTTCAAGTCTCGAAAACAACATTTTTAAAGCATTTACATCCGAGGTTTGACTGTACTATTTATTTCTTATATGAATTCAATTTTGATTTGTACTAATGCTGTTTAACAATTAAAATTTCTGATAAAATGTATAAAACGCAAACAATATTGCAAACTTCATTTGTATCAGTCCAGTCTTATTTGCACCTTCAGGTGAGAAGTGGTGACAGTGAGACTGAGAAGCGTCTGAGGAAAGACCTGAAGAGGACCAAGACTTTGCTGGCTGATGCTCAGATCATGTTAGACCACATCAAGAACAATGCACCCAGCAAGCGAGAGATAGCGCAGCTAAAGAACCAGGTAATTAACTGTACAATTGCGTGCATGTATGTTAGACTTTGTTTCCGAAATAAATTACTTATTCTGTTGCATTCTTTGTCTAGCTGGAAGAGTCCGAATTCACATGTGCTGCTGCTGTCAAATCCCGTAAATGCATGGAGGTGGAGATCGAAGATCTGCATGTTCAAATGGAGGACATCTCCAAAACAAAACAGGCGGTCAGTATTGTCCTCTGCTCTTCTCTCAGCTTTTTAAGTCATTTTTCAGGGTCTCGTCACTGCAGTTTGCAGTTGATCATGGTATGCTATTCATTACTGGGTCGAAATAAATAAATCTATCATGACATATGGGATGAATGATTGGTGGTGATCTCACGTTAGTCAGGCTTTTATATAGCCTCACCATCTGGACAGCAGTAGATAAGTCGCATAATTCCCCCCCCCCCCCCTTTTGCTAGAAATAAGAGGTTAAAGAACACACCTGTTCTTCATCAGGTGTACCACTTCAATCTTCTTTGGCTTTTTTGAGTTACTCTCCATTCTTCCATGGTTGGTGGAGTCCTGTTTAATTCCTTTCTATCAATCTCTCAATGTAAGAAACTCTAATAATACATTTCTACTGTCTTGTTCATGTCATCATTAATATTATAATAAAAATGTAATTGACACAAGAGCTGGTAAATGTATCAAGTAAATGCCTGATGGTCGATAGCATGCAGGAAGTGCACACAGATGCCCTCAGTCAACACACAGGTAAACTCAGTCAGTTTGTCAAACTAGTTAAGGGAATTGAACTTGGGGCTCTAAAGGCCCTTCATTTACAGGTGTTGAAACAGACGGTTGTCGGTCTGCAACATCTGCTGCTTACTAGAAGCTATATGCATATAGATTCGCCAACACACACTCAAACAGATAACTACTTTGTGAGCTCTGTGCAGCCATTATGAAACGAAAATAATACTAAAAGCATAGTTAACTACTGACTAAATGAGGAAAGGCGGAGACAAGCAAGATTTCCAGGATATTTAGCCCTTTGTGGATGTGAGCCCACGAGTTTTGTGTGCCTTTTCAATTGCCTTTATAACTTTTTTTTTCTCATTCATTTATTGTTTTGTAATTCCGTTAAAGTGTCCGTGTTTGTGACCAATTCTCAGCTTGGTTACAGCTGTAGCTATTGTGAAGGCTCGATATAAATAAAGCTGTAATGTGTTCTCTTGTATTGTATTTCCTTTAGCATATCACCATCTAGTGGATTCATAGCGCAACCGCAGCCACTATTGTTGCTTCTATTCTATGCGCCTTATAATGTGGTGTGCCCTATATATGAAAACTGTTTTAAGATAGGCCATTCATCGAAAGTGCACTTTAGAATCTGAAGCGACTTATAAGTGCAGAAAATACGGTAATAGATTAAGTGTAACACATCGTATTTAAAGTACAATAATGATAATGGTGTTTCGACAATGGGAGAAATAATCAGTTATATTACTCCGTTAATTTTAAAAAAACAACAAAAAAAAACAATTTCCTCACGCCGTTAGTTTATATGGCGGTATTACCAACACCAGTCGTCAGCAAAACTGGGAGCCCATCATTAACAGACCAACGGACCTTCCGTTGGTACTGGTGATGACGGATGTAAATGCCCACCTCTGGCTTTTAGTTCTTAGATGAGCATTTCTCTGTTGTCTGACATACTTATGATAAATGTATTGTCTTGGTGTTTGTTCTTGCACTCCAGCTGGAGGAACAGCTGAGTCGTCTTCAAAGGGAAAAGAATGACTTGCAGACAAGAATGGAGGAAGACCAGGAAGATTTGAACGAGCTTATGAAGAAGCACAAGGCTGCTGTGGCTCAGGTCTCCCTCTCTTCATTCTACCTATCACAATCGATCGTTAGATAAGACAGCTTTACTTACATAGCATATTTCATAAAGGCAGCTCGGTGTGATTCACACAAGCAAAGACACAGCGCCGACCAAGCATTGACAAGCAAAGAAAACAAAATAAGCTTACATCAATGGCTAAAAGAACAAAACACAAACTACATAAACACATGAAGAGAAAACTTTGAACCATTGAAAAGTAAAGAAATAAGAGTAGGTTTCTAAAATTGTAAATATATATATATATATATATATATATATATATATATATACACACACACACACACATGTACAGTATATTAAAACAATACAATTTTCTATTTTAGAAAATCACATTGCAGATTACACAATTAAGTTGCGTGGCCTGTTCGAAAAATGTATTCCCCACCGCTGACTTGCACTATGGAACCCTGTGATCAGCTGGTTTAGCACGCATCTCTTAGGCAGTGGTCCCGTGCCCAATCTTTTTTTTGCACCACAGACCGCAAGGACATGTTTTGACGAATTGTTGGAGCCGCAGGACAGTGATACGGAGATAACCATATCACCGGCGGCTCTCCTACAACACATTTGGCCACAATCTAACGGTGAATGTAGTTGTTTGTGCTGGAGCGAGCCTTATCTATCCATCCACCGCAACACCGCTTGTTCATATCCTACGCAATGTGCTGTGAGGGTTCTGTTTAAAAAAAGAAAAAAAAAGGTATACAACTTTTTGTACAGTTCAATCACATTTAATTAAGTAAGCAAGTCATCAGACAGAGTACAGTAATCCCTCGTTTATCGCAGTTAATGGGTACCAAAACCACCCGTGATAAACGAAAATCGGCGAAGTAGCGACCAATGAACATATATATATATATATATTTTTTTTTTTTTTTTTTTTTTTTAATTGCCCCGCGTGGGCTAGGATCCCGCAGCCTTGCAGCAGACTCCGTGCAGCAGACGTGTTTATGATTAGTCAATTAAGGTTGTTTAGACAATTAAGGATGGAGAGACCTGCTTTTGTTCTTATAGGTCTCTCTCTCTCTCTCTCTCTCTCTCTTCTCTCAGCAACACACATACACTCACCTGCGAGCCCATACGTCCACGCACACACGTGCCCCACGTGGACCTTCCACCTTGAGCAGAGTGGGCACACACTAGCACGCATAGTAAACAACACTTAGACACAGATTTTTGCTGACTTCAAAAAAAAATTTTTTTTTATGAATGTTTGAAAAAACCGCGATGCACCGAAGCCGCGATAAACGAACCGCGAAATAGCGAGGGATCACTGTATATCGTTTCTCAAATCCAGCACCATGAGGTACATATTTCACACGTCACATTGAAATAATTTTAAAATGTTTTCTCCAGACTAAAAATAGTAGCAGGATCATAATGCTATAATTTTGTATATGGTTTCATGAACCCTTTCACATCTGTACTTTGTGTTTGTTGTTGCAGTCTGCCCAGAACTTGGCTCAGATCAGTGACCTACAAGCACAGTTGGAGGAGGCTCTCAAAGAGAAGCAGGAAGTGCATGAGACAGTAAGTGCAGTATGTTTCTGCTTTAGGCATAGCAAGTGAAAACATACAGTCAGTGGAAGGATGTAAAGCCATAGATTTCTTCCTAAACTATGCCTCACACAATTAATAAATCAAATGCTGTGAATAGAAATCAAACATATGATACAAATTGACTGGATGTGTTGGTTTCCAATGTTTCAGAATACTGGTACATCCTGGATTATACAGTAGTTGCCTTGACTTGCAAGTTTAACCATGAGCACCCTTGTAACACGTTCATTTCTCAAACCGACTCTCCCCGTTGTAATGAATAGAAATTCATTCCAAGTCCCCCCCTTCCACACGCCCCAAAATACATTTTTGTTTTGTTTTTATTTAAGAAAAATATACATATGAAAAATAATAAAATGTCAAAAAACAAAATGGTTTTATGAAGTGCAATCAATCAAACAATTCAGAAATAATTTAATAATTTTTTTTTTTTTTTTAATGACACCCACACATCTGGAATGGCCAATCGCGGATTTAAAAAAAAAACAACAAAAACACATTGACCAAAATGTGACTTAACATTTTTGGCCGGGAGCCATCGATATGAGAGTTGCAATATGTTTAAAAAACATTTTTTAAAAACTAACATATGTTAACATTGCCATAGATGCAAGTTCTCCAGAGTCAACTAGACTTCCAGGAGCAGTCCATGGTGGAGAAATCCCTTGTGAGCCGACAGGAGGCCAAGATCCGGGAACTTGAAACTAAACTGGAGTTTGAGAAGACCCAGGTCAAACGCCTGGAGGTGAGAACCAAAGACAGGGCAGTTGTACTTATGGTGCTGGAAGTGGTGGGCGGCAGATGTTTGGCGAGCAAAATGTGCTATCCGCATGGTAGGATGATCTAAAAAAACTGAGAAAGGTCATGAACATAAAGTATACTGTAAATACCACCATGGGAATATATCTCCAAAGACTTTATTGCACACCTCGTTGCATATTATCCCTGTTTTACCTTTAGTTTGCATTACTCTTACTTTTTACTACTTACTAATTCAAAACTGTGCAGGTTCCGTTTGGTAGTTACTCAATGTGTAATTTTTTTGTCAACAGCGGACTGTCCAGAAGGAAAATAAAAATGCTTGGATGCTGAAAGGAATTTAAAAAAAAAATCATACGAGCATGATTTCAAAGAATTGTAATCGTGGTTTAAATTTTGGCTTCTCTTTATCTTAGAAACGTTATGACCGAAGAAAAAGATTCATAGGCTGAAGGGTGTGGTGTTTGAGTTCCTGATGTTGTAAATGGAACCTGAATGCACCATGCTGCTTAAATAGAAAGCATGTAGCCTATGTGATTCTGCCGTCCCTAAGTGTCCTCTAAGCTGACACCCTAGTTGGAGTCTGTCAGACTAAACACGCAACAAAAATAATTATACTCATAATACAATAAATGTTTCATTTCAAGAACATTTCCATTGCTAATGCTAAAGTCTGTGTAAAATGGATGGATTTACAAGGCATGAGGCTATGATGGTAGTTTGGGCTTTTTGAGTTTAAGAAGGTAACTAAGTTATGTCAAAAAGTTTTGAAGTCGATGGAATAGTCATTTTATTAATCAGGATTTCAATCTCAGTCAGTGTTTCCATTATTGTGCAGCCTTAGCCCTGCTCCTCGCCACCAAAAACAAGAGGGGCTGAATGTTTCTGGTTATCAAAATATGGAGCAGGATTTAATTAATCGAGTTACAAAAAGACACTACACTGTACTCATACTCAACTCTTGGTAAATACTGCAGTCTATGTAATATGGCGAGTGGCAAATCTAAGGCGTAACTTGATGGTTATGTGTGTCCCTTACATTACGGTACATACTGAATGTACACATCATTATTACGGCAGTCTAATCTCATTTCCTTTTTCAGAACCTTGTAGCACGTCTCAAAGAAAATTTGGAAAAACTGACCGAGGATCGAGACCAACGCAGCAGTAGTGAGCTCCGGGAGAAAGAACAGAGCAAACGATTGCTGAGACAGATTCGCGACATGAAAGAAGAGATGGGTGAACTCGCCAAAAAGGAAGGAGAGGCCAGCCGCAAAAAGCACGAGCTGGTAAGTATGCAATAGATCAGTGATTCCCAACCAGTGTGCCGTAAGAGCTTTTAACGATGTGCCACGGGAAATGTATCAAATTTCACTTCATTGGTGAGAAAATTATGTATTCATAACAAATAATGTATCTCTCTATCTATGCCAGCAACCTATAGTGACAGAAAGAACAAATAAATGATGTTCTATTGGATGGCAAAAAGTATGAAATTGACACATGTATCCTCTTTTTTCCAACAATTTTGTTCGCTGGTGTGCCGTGCGATTTTTCAAACTTGAACGTGTGCCTTGGCTGTAGTAACCGCTGTCCCTGAAAGGTTTAAGGCCGAATAGATGAAAATGAGAAAATCGTCTAATCAATGACCAAATGATGAGACTTTTGATACCGTTCAAATTCAGACTACTTTGAAAAGATTTATGTTGTGCTTTGTACCATGAACAGGAAATGGACATTGAGAGCTTGGAAGCTGCAAATCAGAGCCTGCAAGCAGACCTCAAGCTCGCCTTCAAAAGGATAGGTGATCTCCAGGCTGCCATTGAGGATGAGATGGAAAGCGATGACAATGAAGACCTTATCAATAGGTACAAATTTACACTCATGCGCCTTGTGTTACACATGATCGTATGCAAACAAAATGCAAATCGAAAAGAGGTTGCGTGTTCACAGATTTTAAATGCCAGAAGTATTTCCGATGAATCAGTCCTTAACCCCATTTACTTGATATTGCTAAGACACCAATTAGTAAAAGGCCATACCAGTACTTTGGTATGAGGGTGACCTTATTGTTCTGATCAATTCTATTATCCTTAATTGATTCTTCAATATGTGTACCGAAGAAAATGCGCTCCTCTGTGATGCCTGCTGACAGAGTGAAAATACCGTATTCTTCACTTTTAAAAGGCTTTTTTTCACTCACTTTACAAGACACAGAAGAAGGTGGCATGTTGAGTCCATATCCATAAAAGCTGCATGTGTCCACTTAAGGTAGTTTCTCATTAAGGAAAAAGAAAAGGGTCACCAAAGCACCAGCCGCAAGAATTTCAAGCATCATTCACATTGTACATTTTCCTTTTGGCCTTGTCTTTTTTTTTTTTTTTTTAAATGTGTGTTCTCTTCTGTTTGTCCATCCATCATTGCAACCAGTTTACAAGACATGGTGACAAAGTATCAGAAAAGAAAAAACAAAACGTGAGGAATGCGAGCTTGTGATTTTTTAATTTTATTTTTTTAATGTATTTATTTTTCTTTTTTTTAACCGCTGGGAATGTTGAAGAGTCTTTGAACACAGAGAATCTGTGCTTTAAAGGATACCCTTATAAAACAAATCCAGATTGAAATGCTCCTGAATTCAAAGCAGTTTTGTCTCAGATTTGAGTCTTAATAAGTGAGACGTTTTGATTGCAATACGATTTTAACTTAGGCTTCAAAGCCACATTTCCACCTTGCAGTATAGTTCGGTTTAGATGGATACACAATTAACGAAGATGGAAAAAGGAGGCATTCTGCATGGGAACTGCTATGGAATGGGAAGACATAAATTACCCTTGTCTAGACATGGTGTAAACCGCCACTAGCTCAAAGTAAGTTAGGATTGGCTCCAGTTTACACGTGACCCTGAACAGACTAAGCGGCAGAAAATTAATCTAGAAATTGTCATTTAATTCATCCATCCCTCCCAATTTTTATGATCCGTTGATCCTCAAGAGGGTTGCGGGCGTGGTGGAGTCTATACCACTTGTCTTCAAGCAGTTGCTTGGGTACACCCTGAACTGGTTGCCATCCATTTGCAGGGTAACGACCAACAACTATCCGCGCTCATACTCACACCTAGGGACAATTTAGTGTGTTCCATTAACCTGTCACACGTCTTTGGATTGGTATGTGGGAGGAAATCGGAGTACCCGGAGAAACCCCACACAGGCATG
Source organism: Hippocampus guttulatus (assembly GCF_054856545.1). Taxonomy (NCBI): domain Eukaryota; kingdom Metazoa; phylum Chordata; class Actinopteri; order Syngnathiformes; family Syngnathidae; genus Hippocampus; species Hippocampus guttulatus. The sequence continues at coordinate 17,878,163 of NC_141272.1, forward strand.
GGAGAACATGCAAACTCCACACAGGAAGGCCGGAGCCGGAATCTAACCCTGCACCTCTGCACTGTGAGGCCGACGTGCTAACCAGTCGCTCACTGGTCCGCCTTGTCATTTAATAAATTCTTCTTTTCTTCCCACCATTTATTAGTTAGAGTTTCAGCATCCGATAATGGAACGGACTTACTGCTCAAACCGTACCGTGATATGCTGAACTGAACTGTACTGTTTGGTGGAAACAATGTCTACCACTTTGGACACCAGATCCACACAATCACCAATTCAAACAAAAGCAAAAGACTCATAGTTAGGTGAAAGGGAGAGAAATAATCAATCGAAAGAGGGTTTCCTTTGATGCATAAAAGGCTTAGGCATCATGCATCAGCAACAGTGCTCAGAGATTCCTCATAATCCCGGTGTACACCATTGCTGATTCGGGATGTAACGATAACGGCGATATCTTGATATTAAAATGGCTACAATATCGTCGGCGTCATGTTACCATATTAAAAATAGCACATCACCCTCCGCCCGCCCGCCCTCCCAAAAAAAACTCGTTGCCCGCTTCAGCCGACGAACACAGTATTGTGAACTACTTTTTACATAGACCATGATACTTTGCGCCAATGAGCCAAGAGGAGCACATAACAGTAACAGTAACTCCAATATCATGAGTTTTTATACAGTATCATGTGCAAGTCATAATTAGGTTCATATCGTGATCATTTTGTCTCGTGACGTATGGATATCGTTACATCCCTACTGCTGAATGCATGACCTCACATGCTGAGATGCATGAATGTCACTGATGATGTGTTGTATCCCCAGCATGAAACACATTTCCCTCCTCAGATTCTGCATATTGTTAAACACTTGGCATACATGAAGTAACTAATGTTGCAGAAGGTTTTGTGACGCTGTTGTGTGTCATGTTGGAGCGTGATTTCTTTTGAACTGCTGAGGTTTGCTCTAACCGGTCTTAATTTTTTTAATTTATGTATTTATTTTTAATATTCCATAGACTAAGTTTATTGTTAATGTTAATATGTCGCTGTTTGAAACAGGGTGAGTTTCTCATCAATGACCTGAGCTTGCGTAACCCTTTCAGGGACAGCGGTTACAACAGTGGACAGCTTATCATGTTATCAGGTTACAGGGCGCATCAAAGGGTTAATAATGCCAACCTTGAAATGTCTTCCCAAAAGCTGCCTTGTTCACCAGGCAAATCACCTGCACACAACGTTCACCGTTGGCTCTCAGTCATGGGACTCCCTTGACAGTTTTTGGCATTCTGGTGTTGTCAAGGCTGACTCATTCAAGACAGAATTGTGAAACAAGATTTACACTCATTTTAATAATGTTTCATTTGTGTTTGCATTTATTTTATCAACATATTTAAATTATGTAACGACATACATGAAACTGCATTATAATGTAACATAGACTTGGTAGAAATTTATTTTAGGTCAAATTATGTACATTTCACCAGACTCATTAGAAGGTACTGTTTCATACAAAATGTTTTGAAAAGATGTCATTTTCTTGTTGGGCTTGAAAAAGATTTGAAGCCCTGTCTGTGCTCTGGAGCTATAGGGATGAACTCAGAAAACAGTTCCACATTTCGCATACACTAATATGCCATCTACGATATGAAGGCGCACAGAGGAATGAGGCTTTGCAGGGCAAAGAGATCCGTGTTTTAGATGCGAATGAACAGTGGGGAGAAACAAACAACTTATGATGCTTAAAATGCCATTGATAATGATTGTCTCTTTAGTGCTGTTTGTTTGCTTCTCGAAAGCTTTACATGGCAATCGACTATCAATCAGTTACTCCATCCGACTTTATGTATTCAGTCGCACTTTTCATGAGTAAAATGCAGCACAAAGCGCTTCGTACAATGAAAGCAAGGAAACTAAGGAAAACCATTCCCAACGACACACATTAACAGATGCGTACATAGACAGTGTGTTTTTGGATGAGAAAAGCTCTTCTTGGTGATATGCCTGATGCGGTGTTTAAAGGTTACATTTGAATCAAAGACCACACCCTGGGTCTTGATTTTATCCGATGTTTTAAATGTTAGTGCTTTTATTTGAACATTTGTTTCTTTCTTTCTGCCTTACTGATTCAGGACTGATAATCCGTGGTTCTGTTTTTATCCTGGTTGAGCTGCACAAAGTTTTCTGTCATCCACGATTTCATGTCGAAAATACAATGAAAAAGGGCATTAATTGCTTGTGTCCTCAGTAGATAAACTCTCCAAAGTAAATAAATATTCAATACGGGTGCAATAAATAACACGATTTTTTTAATAGATTCAGAGACTCACTAATGAGACCCAACTAATACGTTATTGCTGCTAGAGTACTAGTTATCGAGATAAAATATGAACACCATGGGGCCAATAGGTTAGCGTTCATGTTTAATAATTTACATTCAAATTTCAGGGAAGGTTTATTACGCCGCTACCGAGAGCAGATTCTTTTGGAAAGCTTTGGAAGACTGAGTGTTGTTTATGTCCGCTGCCACCTAACAAAGGTTGCACTAATCTTATGAATGTCAAAGGTGACAAGTTCCAGTGAACTGTTGGTCTGTGGCTGCTCATGGGCTTGTGTGTTAAAAGGGTCTTTTTGAGCTGACTGCAGAAATAACACGATGCTTTGAATGCTCTATTCCCACCTTGTGCCAACGAGTGCTCCTGCAAGGGCTTCATTGATTTCTGCCTCTTTTGACTCGACTGCAACACTGTAACATTTCTTTGAGCTGATTCTCTAATCCTCTCTGCAACTGTCCTCCCCTTTGCCCTGTCTTAACTGGTTTTCTGTGTCTGATTCCCCACTAGTCAAGGGGATTCAGACACTGACTCTGAGGTGGAGGGTCGTGTGGATGGGGTGAAATCCTGGTTATCCAAAAGTAAAGGATCCGCCAAGAATTTTTCGGATGATGGCAGCCTGAAGAGCTCAAGGTCAGTGGAGAAGTAAACATGCGACATTACTGTCCGAGCGATAGCTCTTTCTTAATCGTTCATTCAGACTATTTATTTATTTATTTAAACATTTATTTATTTGCCGAGAAGATACATATTGCTATATAGGGCACAATGATTGGAAACAAAGAGTAAAATTGCTTTTTTGGAACAATACAATTCGATACAGTGAACACAATTTCAATACGATCTATCGATATGGTAACAATAGATTTTCAGTCAATATACAGTATGTATACTAATGTATAACTCCAAATAAACACAATAGAATGCCATTTCATTGGATTTTATTTTAAAACTCACTCAGCTGTACTGATTCCAAAATGTAAAAATCTCAAAATCGGAACAAGCTCGTTCTCGTAATATTCTAGCATAAGCAAAGTGAAACAGAACAAGCTAGTTCTCTTTTTAAACATGAATTTACCTTGCTATCAGCATAAGCTGGTTCTTTTTTATGCATCAAAGTGCGAAAGTTGAGGAATGCTCATCAAACACCTGGTTGGGACTTCCCACAGGTGAACAAGCTAAGTGGGAACTGCTCAGTCATTTCCAAGCAACGATGGGGCGAGGTTCACCTCTTGGGGAACAACTGTGGTTTTTGGACCGTGTACAACGAGAAGGAATTTGGGGATTTTATCATTGGTCGGTCCATAATGTCATCAAAAGGTTCAGAGGCACTGAAGAAATCACTGCATGGAAGCGGCAACGCCAAAAACAAAGTCTCTCTCTCTCTCTCTCTCTCTCTCTCTCTTTCTCTCTATACACACACCCACACACACACACACACACTGATATTCAGAATCATTTTATTGCTCATCCATTTTGGAATAACATGAAAACTAAAACAAACACATTCCCAGGTATTTAAAATTCATATTTATTTATTTTTTACTCAACCCATCTGTCATCGTCAATCCATCACTCCGTCATTGTTATTTTAACCACACATTCCATCATCGCTAAATTACAGTTCGTCATTGCTACTTTAGGACCGTCAGTAAAAAAATTGTTTCCAAAGGTAACTGCAGTGGTGGGCGCATGAGTAATTTTCATCAGTCCGTCATCATCAGTTCGTCATTAATTCAGGCCGTCCCAGTGCGTCACTCGCCACTTTTGCCCCTTCACCTATTTGCTGTGGTAGGATGAAGTACATTTTTGCCGATAGCGACAGCCAGTCAGCATTGAGAACATACAATGTCACATGCAGCACAAGCAGACACACAACCAAATAAAATAAAATAAACAGAAACACCCAGCTTGGTAAAATGAAAACAATATGGGACAATGTCATTGCGGTCTGTTGGACCGAAATGCATACAACGCAGCCAGCTTTCATTTCTGGCTGGGGACGACCTAAAATATGAGCAGACTTGGAGAATGGGAACTGAGATTTAGCAGACAACACAACCACAGGTCACCAGATTGACTGTTTTGTTATATGTACTGTATATCTATTCACCTAGGCTTGCCCTAAAAACTCATCTTTTGTCATTTTTCTCCCATTGTCTTTTGCCCGATGGCCTTTCGGACACTTCGGTCTCTCAAGATTTGCTGTAAACTTAGATGCAAAAGAAGGGAAAGAAAGGTCAGATGATAAGGAATGGAAAGAGGCAAATAAAGAGTTCAAAGACGTCGAGACAACCCGCCCATCATCCGTGATGAGCTCCCTCAGCTACAGGAAGCGTTCCAACCTCGGTTCTAAGGGGGACCAGCTCTTCAGTGTCCTAAAGGCAAATGCGGAATTGGAGGATGATCTGTCTTTCCAAAGGTCTAGATCCAAAAGCACTGATCTTCTAGATGATACCTATTCAACTAGCTCCAGGAAGAAATCATTGGCCGTGGATGACATGGCTGAAAGAGAATCGGTTATCTCCCATCCTTCCTCCGATGCCAGCAGCCGGGCCAGGAAAGGCATGGACAGCCGTTGGGGTGGCATCGACAAAGAATCCACTCTTTCATTCATTCCACCAAGGCGGGCCTCGACTTGCCTTGGGTTAAGCCCAGAGAATGATGATGCGAAGTCTACCCGCAGCTTGGGTTTCTCGAATCCACTCGGACGTCATCAAAGCACGTCACGCTTAGATGAGCGTGGTGGGAGGCGATCACAATATGGCAGTGACCCCAGCAGCCCTTGTTTAAGCAAACGGTCTGGCGGTCGCAGTCCTGGTAGTGTCAGTCAAGCTGATTCCCATCTGTCACTCGCACGTAGCTGCCGTCTGAGTGAGTTTGATCTTGATATGGATGATAGCAGAAGCGTGGCCTTCACTGAGAGGTCGTCTTACTGCCATTCTTCCGCCGGACGCAGTATTTCCATGCCGCCGCCACAAGCTCGATCAACTGGGGATCACGATCTCACCGATAACGTGGATATCAAACCCGTCAGCCATCGTAACTACCTTGACCCGGACCTGGAAAAAGCCATCAATGAAGTCTTGAGCTTCAAACCCATTAAATTCAAGCGCAGTAGCTTGGAGGACTCTGAGGGTGAGGAAGGTACATCTAAAGATAATGCAGATGATAAATTAACTGCTCAGAAGAGCATCGGAACTCGCCCCTGCAGTAATCTTCAACGCTCTGCATCAGCTGTGAGCTGCATAAGACCGTCTCGCAGCACCAGCAGCTGTAGTGGTCGCCGTAGCAAGAGCAAAGGCAAAGGTAAGAAGAATCGAAGCCATAGTTCAGAGTCTGAAAGTCCCAGTGACAAGCGTAGTCACAGGAGCAGCTCTCGGAGATCCAAAAAGTCCAATAAAAAGTCCAGGAAGAGGGAAAAATCGCCTTCGTCTTCATCATCATCGTCGTCATCAGATTCGGAATCGGACTCCGGGTCAAGCTCGAGCGCCTCCACCATCTCCTACCGCAGCTCTAGCAGTGTGAAGAGAGCCCCATCGCAGAAGGTTGTTATCAACCCAGAAGAGGAAATAGAGGATGGGCCCCAAAGTGAGTGCCGCCCGCTCAGCAAAAAGAATGACAAGAAGAGGAGGAAGAAGGTGGACAGCCTGATGATGAAGTACTTGTATCGACCGGATAGCGATTGAAGCAGGCAGTAGGTGCTTGCCTGGCATCCATTAAAAAAAATTTATAATAATTCACAGCATGGTGTGATCCAAAATGGTGCACATATGAAGCAGTGCATTGCACTTTGCACTTCTAGTTTGAGTTGAGTCAGAATTAGCATGTTGGCACGGTTTATTTTTCCAAATCTGCCACTCAGGTGGTATTTGTCTGAGTGCAAGTTCTTACCCATTTCACCGAGCATTTAATTACTCCAGCAAAAAGAGTAGAAACAGCAAAATAAAATAGCTTCCACAACCCCAGCAGTACAATCAGAGGTACCGAACTAATCATGCTAAAATTAGATCATTTGAATGCCCAACTGACGCCGCCCCCCCCCCAAAAAAAACTAACCCCCAGTTTGTAGTGTCTTTGCTGTTATATATAAAAAGTTATACTTGCTCTGTATAATACCATATTTTCCGCACTATAAGGCGCACCTTAAAGCATTTAATTTTCTCAAAAGCCAACAGTACGCCTTATAATCCAATGCGCCTTATATATTATAATATTCTCATTTCTTGGAGGTAGTATGTTCATTCTTTTCTAAAGCGCTTTGTTACAGCTGCAGCAGTTGTGAAAGCTCAATATAAATAATGCTGTATTGTATTCCATTTAGCGTAGCTTCATCTAGTGGATGCATAACACAACTGCAGCCAGGGCTCTATATAAATAAAGCTGCATTATATTGTACTGTACTGTACTGTATTCTTTTTAGCGTAGCACCATCTAGTGGATACATAGTGCAACCGCAGCCACTATTGTAGCTTCTATTCATTCTATGCGCCCGATATATAAGATAAGATAAGAAAAGCTTTATTAGTCTCACAATGGAGAAATTCCCAATTCACAGCAGCAAAGTATGAAAACTGTTTAAAAATAGGTCACTCATTGAAGGTTCGCCTTATACTCCAAAGCGCCTTATAGTGCGGAACATACGGTAATCTTAACCACATCCTTATTACAAGTCATGGTGGTGTTTCCAGGTTTAATAATACATCGCATGGTTTTGTGGCGTCTTTGGAGCGCCTGTTTGAAACCTGACTGCCGAGACGATATGATGGAGGATTCAGTTTCTCCGGTGTGGTTGGGAATACTCAATCAATGGTCAGCTTTTCACACCGCCTCTCAAACAAATCGGCTCATCGGAGGTGTAACTGTAAGAGCCTGCATTTAGTCACCTCTCTATTAAAGCTTTGCGCATTCAGATAATTATGCGTGGCGATGAAAAATTGAGGCTGTGGAATCGCGATGACCGCATTGAGTTGAATGTTCTGTACCTTCCTGGATATGCTTGTGAATAATCTCATTCGTCTGGGTCATTTCGTTCTCGGGGGATTGACTCGATCGCGACTGGACTGTTCTGGCCGTCTTGAAAGACATTTTGCCTCTCATCCTGGTAGGCTTCATTCGTTGTTGCCACCGCGCCAGCCTGCGATGATGAGAGGCGCAAAGTCTTCTTAGACAGCTGGAAGAGCCCATTTGCGGTCGATTCAATGCCCTGAGAATTCTTGTGGATACACTCTGATTTTGGAAACTTAGGAATCCTCCCACTCAGTTTTTTTTTTTAAACTGTCTTTTAAATCCAGCACTGTATATTGCTTGTCATATGGCTTTCACTAACAATCCCTTCTTCTCAAATCCTTCTCCAGCCCCACCGGCAGAAGGCGCTACGGCTTCAGATCCGACGAAGAGGAGGAAGACGACGCTGCCCAGGGATCTCTGTACACTTCTTGATCCAGAGATAGCAATCAACTGAAGAATGTTGGTGACGTTGAGCCTTTCGAGCCGGGATCTTAGTTTGTGCCGCGTTCAGCACCACTTTCCGAAACGCAGCTTCAGCCACTTATTGTCTTGCATGCGAAGATGACCTCATTGGCGGTTGTTCATGGACACTGACAGTTGATCAATTCAGTGAAATTCACTTTTGCTGTCAGTCGAAGCTCACTGTCCTCACGCTTGAGCTTAATCACCACCAAGCTGGTTGCTTGGCATTGCCATTAAAAGTCCCATCTCGGATGTAACTGAGCCAAAGAGTTTAGGATTGCCCCTGAGATGAGATTGTTTCCTTAAAAAAAATCTTTGTGTATTTTCTTTGCATATTGTACACTAGTAATATGTTTTGCCATCGCACCGTGTATTGCCAAAAAGCTTTTTGTTCCATGTAGAAAGTTCTGTTGTTGCCAATTGAAACGGAATCCTGGAAAAAGCCTGACGAATCCTTTTTCTTCTTTCGTCTTTTCTGGGACAAGTGTGCTCTTTTCTGCTATGTATGCAGTTGGGCGGCGTTGTGGGCTGTTGCGCCGCGCCCCGAAGACGCTCTCGTCGTCACACTTTGGAGCCCTTTTGCTGGCTAACGATCCGGTTTTTACAAGTGAAACAAATTGCATCGGGAACTCTCAAGGGAAGCCGGGAGGCCGTTAAATTCATTCTCTTTTGGGGTTTTGTTTTTGGAGAAGCAGACAAGCAAGATCATATCCTACGCATGCTTTTGTTTTCTGAACTCACAGGGTTATTTCGGGTACTTGGAATATCCCACGCTAGCTTTATCACTTCTTTTATTTTCGATGTGATGTGCTTTTCCTTACCAAAAGGAATTTACCGCGAGTTGATATTCGGCACTGTTACTGTTTGTTTCTTATCCTCCCCTCAATATTGTATTCTTATAATTATTAAATATAAAGCAAATGTCCATTCACCACAACCTCTTCAAATTGCCAGAATATTTAGTGATGAACGACCAAAGCCGACAATGAGGATAAAATAAATAATCAAGACACGGGTTCATGGTTCTCACAATTTTGACTTTGGCAATTCTTTTGAAACAGTCGTCAGCCTTCCAGGGTGGCCCTTTTGACATTTTCTTCAAGGCAGGGGCATTTGATTCAATGCCAGAGCTGTTCCAAGAGAGCCAGCATGGACTCGTTCGTCCTTGTAATGCCAAAACTTGCGTTTTCTGACGACTTTTGTGCCTGTCCTATGACGCAACTGCTTACAACTCTGGCAATAGTGCAAGTCGGAAAGTATGTTCGGTCCTATAAAGAAGGCCGCACCTACACAGCTTCGGTTGAAGCCGGCAAAAGGTAGCGAGACGTGTCTGTTTTGATTAAAGCATTCACACCCACATATAGTCATGGGCGTGGAAGTTGCCCAATGACCCACCGGGATCAATTAGTGCGTTGATGTCTTAACAACATTTTACCATGCCGTGCCAATCAAATTTCGGAACCACACAAGTGAAATATTTGATGCGGCAACTGTCACTGATGATGGGGAATTCATTTACCGTAGTTAAAAAATAACCGCCGGATTTCTTTTTGTTCAATTGCACAAGTTAAAACGTTGGCGTTTGTGTTATTGTGTTCTTCTCGTAGATGTGTCAGGGCGACATTTCATTAAATTATGGTGAGCGATGACTATACCTCTGTCGTAGGTCAGCACCAGCTCTTGTGTTTTGCTCGGTAGACACATTTTGAGAAGTTACAGAATTGTCGCCGAACTTGATATCAGATCATTTTAATGAGGGCAATTCCAATGAATTCATTGAGTGCAACGCTGTCGTGGGATTTGCTCACAATATAGGAAACAATGTCGAGCCTTACCAATATTATGGTTCTGTGTCTTTAGTATGTCAATTCACTTTAATCCTCTGCTAAGTGTGTTTTTAGGTTTGTCTGGCAAGTTGTTTCCAATTTTTGCTAAACAGGAAGCAACACCGAAAGCAGCATCATGTCGCATTCATGTGTAGGATTCCCTTGTTGGTGATTTCTCTGAAATGTGCACAGCAGCAGCAGTCCACATAAAACCTCAAATTACATTTGGGGCTTGAAAAAACAAAAAAACAACGCAAAGGAAGTTGAGGCGGTCGAAATCCTTTTTTGTTAGCTGATGCCCTTGTTTTTATTCTGTCTGCAGACAACACGCATTGAAATGTTATCGACTCAGATACAAGTATCTGGCTGCATCAGAACTTTACGGAATGCACACACTATTTATAAATACAGTCCATGTGTATGATTTATGTTAGCTTTGAAAATAGTTTATTTTCATTATTGAACAAATTGACCTCTGATAACATTTTGCCTTACAGTTTAATATATTGTAAATAAACGATGGTGATTGTTTTACAATGACTTCAGACTAATTTGTAATTGCATCTTCATGACATTTCCATTCGTCCGTGAACATGGTCTGCAGACTTTCTTTTGTTCTTTGCATTGCAGGGCGCATTCAAATAAGACAAAGACTTGAACAAAAGAAAGCAAATACAAATACAGTGCAAGCGCCGACATTATTTGCCAGATAAATATCACAGCTAAAACGCTTTCATTGCCGACTCACATTGCTTTTTGGTCCTTAAAATAATATATTTTTGGTTTGGTTTGGTTCGGTCTTATGTCCATATATTTTGAGCGCTTTCTCTTGTGCAATATTATGAAGATGTGGCATATATTGCATCCAAACTTCAAGTGTAGTATGTTTAACTGTAAACTGTAAAACAAGTCCTTAACGCTGGAGAACCCAAGAACCTTTTTTTTTCTTTGGAAAATGATGAATTATACATTAAATGACTACTATATGTTCACTGAACACCAAAATATATGGGGTTTTTTTTCAAATATTCAATGCTTTAATCCTAATTTAGGATTAGGGCCAAATACGACCCTTTGGGATTTAAGGGCAGCATTTGAGTAGCAGAATTTATAGGGGCCAAATTTGACCCCCTGGGTTCTCCAGGGTCAAACCAATTTGAGAGGGAACGGCCACATGTTCACGTTGCTCCACCCAGAGTGCAGTGGACTGGTTGTTTATTTGAGCCTTGTGCGCAACTAGTAGATAAACGTTCACAATTTCGATCCATCCATGCATTTTCCGAACTGCTTTATCCTCACAAGGGTTGCGGGGCGCGCCGGAGCTTATCCAGCCGTCTTCGGGCAGTAGGCGGGGGACACCCTGAACTGGTGGCCAGCCAATCGCAGGGCACACAGAGATGAACAACCATCCACGCTCACACTCACACCTAGGGACAATTTGGAGTGTTCAATCAGCCTGCCATGCATGTTTTTGGAATGTGGGAGGAAACTGGAGTTACCGGAGAAAACCCACACAGGCACGGGGAGAACATGCAAACTCCACACAGGGAGGCCGGAGCTGGAATCGAACCTCTGCACTGTGAGGTCGACGCGCTAACCACTGGACCGCCGGGCCGCCCGACAAGAGTAACTCCTCCTGGAAATATTGTCGAAAGCCGAAGTGCTTAAAGATGAGCTAGGGATGTCGAAGGGCTTCACAGCGAAAAATCCATGCTACTAATGATGCTACACTGTGTTTTCAGAAGCCAAGATCAGTTCCTTTTGCAATGAAAAAAGTGGAACAGGTGAAAGAGAGAGAGAGCGACTATCACAGGAGAAAATCATTGCGCTAGTTCAAGTTTTCAGATTGGGCAGTACCCGTTCTCAAACCAGATTCCTGAGCGAGAATTTGTGGAGACTACAAGCTAACAGTGAGCAAATGCTCAGCCATGGAACAGCGGCCCATCCCCAGAATGGAGGACAGAAGGACCAAAGTAAGACGAGCGACACACATCAATAGATTGTGCTGGAGGAAGAAACAAGAAAGTACTGCAGCGACTGGAAAGTGCAGAACCACTGCTGTGTCCACTGCCAGCAAAGATGATGGCAGTACAGGAGCCACCCACACCCATTTGAAGCGTATTTGGGAGTATTGATCTTGCAATGAGTTCTTCTATACTTGTCCACATTACCAGTATCTATGCACAAACTATTAAGAAAAAAGGAATTGTGGTCTAGGGGGCTGGAGATGGATGGTCATATGGCATTTATAGTCAAGCCGTGTGTAAATTTAAAATCATGCACCCAACGTGCCAAGAACATGAGAAAGGCACCTACTTATACTCCACTCTATACCCCTTAGAATTGCCAGGAGGAGACTTCACCCGCGACCCTTGTGATGATAAACTGATCCGATAATGGATGGATGAATGATATTACAAACTACATTTGTAAAAACTACAACAGCTGGTTACTAGTGACTGTATCTGAATACATTTTAAAAGTAACCCTCCCAAACCTGTTGTAAATATCCAGGGGGGAAACCCAGGGCCTAATCCCTCAATCTGAGAAAATGACACATTTGGAGAAGTTTCATCTAAAACAATGAATAGGGGAAAGCTGGAGAGAAGATGTAGAAAAAGCTGAATGTCACTAACTCCATGAAAAAGTTGTTTTTCAAACCTGAAGCGTTTCATTCTTAAAAGGTAGGCCACTGTACCTGTGATACAGCTTGGTACCAATAGAGGGCGCTAGTGCTACGGATATAAATACATGAATTGTCCAAGAGTCTTGTCCAATTGTCCAAGAGGCAGACCAAGTACAAGTGAACTGCCAGGCGAGACCTGTCGTAATTATCAAGTCACCTCAAGAGAAGCTGACACGCATGCAAATATTTATGAATAGCTCACCTTATTACATTTGGCACCGAGGATAAAAGCCGTGAATACAAGACTGGATAAGCGGTTCAGATATTGGATGGATGAATAAAATGTATAACGGACACATAAAAACTAAGTTACAGGGTGGAACTCTCTCACCGTCTGTGTCTAAACGATCCGCCCAATAATGTAAACCAATTAAATGCTTAAACTCCAGTAAAATATATATCGAGAGAGAAACAGAGAGAGAGAGTGTGTCATCTGTCTGTGAGATGATTTTATAATCAGGGCTTCATAACATCAAATAAGTTAAATATATAAATTTTAAATGTAAAAAAATGTGAACACAACCTTACATTAAATTTTATTTTTTTAATGATTGTAATTTCTGTCACATTGTTGAACGGTGTGGAATTGATTGATTAAAAACGTTGGAAACAAACGTCTCAGTTAAGGTCGAAATATAGGCTCATCTATTTTGTTTTATCAACATCCCCTTCCGACCCAAAAAAAGAAAAAAAATCAATCAATCAATCATATATGACTCCAGAGGAGGTAGTGCCATTAACCCCACAGTACTTGTCACGGTAAATGGGGCTGAAAAATTCTTTGAGAATCCCTCACCCAGTCCTTTTATCTCTAATGCTTGCTTTATTGTATTAACAGTACCTCTCCAGAAGACTGCATATTCTCACTTGAACTATTTAACAAATGACGGGAAAATTGAGACACAGCAGTGGAGCCTTTTCTGCAAGACACCAAAAACGGTTTCACCTGTCCAAAACAGTTCCTGTTGTTTCTAATCAGCTTGGGGCCCCGCCCACGAAGGAGGGCAGCTCTGCCTGAACCACTGTGACCATGTGTGATTGGACGGTCTTAACTGGTTCCAACTAGATATGTGTGCAAGGGTGCAGCTCGAGATAGGAAGATGCTGAGCTCAGAGGACAAGGTCACAACTACACAACCGACTAAAGTCACCTAGCTATTATTTGAATCCAAGCCAAATCTAACAGTTCATATTGATTTGATTGCTTCTTACCGTTTTGCTCAAAACAGTCCTTTCTGTCACATTTCAAATGACTGGATGTACAGTACCGGAAAGTGCTATGGACAGTAAATAAGTGGTTCATTTACATGTGTGCACTTGCGCGTAGTTTTACATGATGAACATTTTTTTAGGATTTGTAGCAACAACTCCATGTTGAATTTTGGTGAAAATGGACACATCTGAGTATAATAAAGGGGAAAAAAAGTAAAATGCATTCTTGTTATAACTACAATTATTCCTATTAGTATTTAGACCAAAGTCCTTCTTTTAGACTTGTGCTTATCAATTGGAGGTTCTTCAATGAAAATTGCCGTACAAGGAATGATAACAATAAGCATCATCAGAATCAATATTGCAAATGAAACTTGAAATCACAGGACACAGATGAAGACACTTTTCTATAAAGATGACTTGAGGTTGGTCTGGAAGCGGCTGATTCGGAAAGGTCTCAGGTCATAGGAGGGCACTTCTCCCAGGCTAAGCTCGCAGAGCAGCTTGCCAATGACGGGGCCAAACTTGAAGCCGTGACCTGGAGAAGGAAACACACACTGGAATGAGCAAAACAGATCAGTATCGATCATCGACACTGTTAGGTGCAGTCAAATGTGATCCCGCAGCAAGAGCCGTACCAAATATTTTCCCAAAAAGACAATTCAATCCATTGTTGACACTTGACAGAGGTGCAGTAGGACATTCTATGACAGTATAATATTTTGGTGACCTCATTTAACGATCAAAGAAGGGCAAACCTTCTATTTGGATGGCTTTAGATTGTCCCCCCAAAACATTGACAATGCTGTCCAAAAACTAGTGTTCCATTCACATCCTTTGGAAATGGTTGTCATTTGACAAAGTGGTTGGATGCTTTTTTTATTGAGAGAAGAATTTTGTGAAGTTTTCAATTTGAATATATATTTTTTGGCCAATTTATTTACTTATTCAGATTAATAACTTGAGATCCCATATTTGATAAGAACGTGTTGATTTCGCTAACAAAAATAAATATAAACTATATATATATGTACATATATCGAAGCAGCTCCTCTACGCGGAGTTGCTGGAGGGCACCCGTCCCCGCGGTGGCCCGAAAAGACGATTCAAAGACCAGCTAAAGGGTCATCTTCAGCGGTGCCGGATTCCCCCGGCACAGTGGGCTGACCTGCCCGCGGATCGGGCGGCCTGGCATATATATAGCTTACTTTTTTCTTATCAATAATTTTCACAACCAGTGCCCCTTTTTAAATGATCATTATTATATTATTTTTTATTTTTGCTGAAGCTCCTGGCTGGCTCCCAACATATCTGTGCATGTATTGGTGTGAGTTATACCAAAAAAAAAAGACATTATGAAATGTATAGGTGGTTATTTGTTTGTCTGTTCCAAACGAGAAACCTGGACTGAATACCAAATGAAGTCATTTTTCATTTTCCTTGAAGTCCCAAGCCAGACACTCAGTGTTGCTAAGGCCTCAGAGGAAAATGCAAAATCGGCAGAGCAATGCAATAGAATGCCATTTGCCAAAGGTCTCCTCCGAGGCTGCTGTTGATACGCTTGGCTGTGGAGCCCAAACAGCACTGCCGAGATAGTCCCCCCGCCGGCCCCTTTATGCATCTTCATCTCATCAGAAATAAGAATGTACAGCACACCTCACAATGGATGGCAGGCTCAAAGGGTGACTTTGTAGTCAAGACAACCCACCACTATTTGCTTTAAAGCAGATGTGGAGGACGAATTCCTACATTCGGTTTTGTTCCCTCCCTTTGTCTCTTGTTCAGGCGTTTCTTGTTGTAACGTCACTTTGCTTGTATTTTATTCCCTGGGTTCTGTCAGTCTTGGTCAGATCATAGTGTGTTCCTGTCATGTTTTGTTTCCGTCATAGTTTTTTTTGTTTGTTTGTTACTTTGCCTTCATTGTTTTTTTTCAGAACTTTGTGTATTTGGGTGAGTTGTTCCAGTGGAGTCCTGCAAGTATTTTTTGTGAATATATTTTGCTCAGTCCACCCTGCTCCTCCTTCCTCCCTGCCTTTTGAGTCCTCTATCATCACGCAAAACCTGACAAATTTATAGCTATGACGTTTCAGAAAAAAAATGTCACCCGTTGCTGCACCTACCCGTCTTATAATTCTTCAATATTACTAAATATACTGTGATACTATGTACAAATTATATTATGATGGAAAAACTGATGTGCTCGAATAAAAAAAAGGCAAACAAGGAAATCAGCGCAAAAAAATAATTTTGAAACGTTTTGATTGAAAATGTAAAAAAAAAAAAAAAAAAATCATTCACCCCCGTTGTAGAATTTTGCCACTTGTGTGATTGCGCATTGCTGTTGCCATTGTTAGTTTGCCTACGCCAACATCCTCGCATCTGGTCGGTCGGTCTGAGTGGTTTGCTGCTCCCTCCTCCCACCACAGCCCACTCGAGTGAAAGACGGACACAAAAGTGTAAATGTTTGACCGTGACTTGAAAAATAAAGATTTTGGAATTGGAAATCCAAGTAAGTGTTGAATCTCAGGTGGTGGTGATGTGGCGGGACTCCTGTGATTAGGCTGCATGACAAAAATACCAATACAGGTGTCAAAATAAAGCATATACAAAAACAAAACAGGGTGAAGGTTCCATTAAGATCTGAGGCAGTTATTGTTTGATTTTATGTTGTGCGTTGCTGTGTTGTACCTGAGAATCCTGCGCCAATAACAATATTGCCATATGCAGGGTGGCGGTCCAGCACAAAATGACGGTCGGGTGTTAGCTGGGAAAATCAAATATGAAAAGTTAGCAATATTACATCCGTTTCAGCATGATGTCCCTGATCCACTGGTGAAAGGACACTTTGATTCTCTCCTCTTTCATCGACAACTGCTTCAAACAACAAAGAGTATGCAAAAAGGTGGTTAAGAGTGAATGACTGTGTTGTGTTGTATTATTTTGTTATGTTATTATGACTTCAAGATGGCGCCGCGAGAGTGGCTGCCTTCGGAGCAGGTCCGATACTTTTTGTTCTTCTTCGGTCTTCCTTTCATAACTTTACTGCTGTAAATTGGGAATTTCTCCATTGTGAGACAAATAAAGGTTTTCTTATTCTTATTATATTATTCCATTACAGAGAGGATACTGTAGAGATTAATTTGCTCCCAGGATTCACCCAAAAAACACGAATTGCAGTTTCTGCAAGTATTTATCAGGAATTCAGTTGAATGTGAATACAGTATTAACTTTGCAAGTCAATTTTCCTCCGGTGCTCATATTATTGGAAGTTACGAGCTACTGTGCTCTCAGTAGAGCTGGGCAACATGTCGATATACGATCGAGCTTATCGTCATTTGTCATCCGGAGCAAACTTCATATTATAAAAGCTTGATTCGACGGACAAAAGCTTTCACTGCGCAATCGTATGACACATAGTTGCCACCGGGTGGCAGACTGAATAACAATGTGAGGAAGGCAATTAATAGTATCTCAACTCAACTGTGTTTATCGAGCACTTTCAAACAGCCATCGCTGCATACAAAGTGTTGTACATGGAGCAACTAACATATATACAACAATAAATCACTTCACTCACTCAGCCCCCTGGTACACCCCAGAACTCCGCAAACTTAAAACCCGAAAACGCCAGCTAGAAAGACTCGATAAAAAATCCGGTTTAACTGTTCATCTCCTCGCCTACACCGATCACCTTCAGTTTTACAAGACCGCACTCAACTCCAGCCGTTCCACCTACTACTCCAACCTTATCCACACCGACTCCAACAACCAAAAGCTCTCTTCTCCACCGTCAACAAAACCAGCGACAATATTTCAACCTCTTTCACCGTTGACAAATGCAATTCATTCCTATCCTACTTTCAATCCAAAATCGACATCCTCTTCAGTTCACTCACCACCTCACCCGTCCCCCCTCCCTTCCTACCAGCATCCATCACTCCAACTACCGGTACTCCACCTCTCTCTGAATTCACACCTGCCTCCATAGCCGAACTCACCAATATCATCTCAACAATGAATTCCTCTCCTCCACCTGCACACTGGATCCCATCCCATCTTCCTTCGTCAAGCACTGCTTTCCCACCATCTCCCACCTCGTCATGAACATTGTCAACTCCTCCCTCAACTTTGCCTATGTCCCCTCCTCACTCAAACTGGCTGCTGTAACCCCCATCATCAAAAAACCCGGACTCAACCCTGACATCATGAGCAACTTTCGACCCATCTCCAACCTCCCCTTTCTGTCCAAAGTCATAGAACGTGCCGTCGCATCTCAAATTAAAACCTACCTAGACAACAACCAACTTTTTGAACAATTTCAATCTGGATTCCGCACACAACACAGCACTGAAACAACCCTCCTTAAAATCAGCAATGACCTCCTCCTCGTCTCTGACTCCGGCCTACTCTCCATCCTCATCATTCTTGACCTTACAGCTGCCTTCGACACCATCAACCATTCCATCCTACTCTCTCGCCTACAATCCCTAAACATCACCGACAAAGTCCTCACTTGGCTTCACTCATATCTCACAGACAGGAAACAATTCATACACATCAACAACTGCTCTTCCTACACTGCCCCACTGTCCCAAGGTGTCCCCCAGGGTTCTGTGCTTGGTCCTCTTCTCTTCATTCTCTACCTTCTACCCCTCGGCCAAATCATTCGTCATCATGGTCTCCAGTTCCACTGCTACGCTGATGACGTCCAATTGTACATTTCCACCAAATCATTTACCCCAACAACCCACTCTACCCTGTCTAACTGTCTTTCAGATATCAAATCCTGGATGCAAACAAACTTTCTCACTCTTAACTGTACTAAATCTCAACTGCTTATAATCGGTCCTTGGCCCCTCACCCAAACAACCTCCAACTTTAAGCTCACTATTGACAACTGCACCCTGTCCCCCTCCTCTCATTGTCGCAATCTCGGTGTCCTTTTTGATAATAACCTCTCTTTCGACCAACACATCACCCAAATCACCAAAACTGCTTTCTTCCACCTCAAAAACATTTCTCGTCTCCGCCCTTCACTTTCTTTCAACGCTGCTCAAACCCTCATCCACGCCTTCATCACCTCCCGCCTTGACTACTGCAATAGCATTCTCTACAGTACAACCTCCAAACTCCTCAATAAACTACAGTACATCCAGAATGCCACCG
Organism: Hippocampus guttulatus; assembly: GCF_054856545.1. Classification (NCBI taxonomy): domain Eukaryota; kingdom Metazoa; phylum Chordata; class Actinopteri; order Syngnathiformes; family Syngnathidae; genus Hippocampus; species Hippocampus guttulatus. The sequence continues at coordinate 17,896,853 of NC_141272.1, forward strand.
CCCGCCTACTCACCCACACCCGCACTCGTGATCACATCACCCCCGTCCTTAAAAACCTCCACTGGCTCCCCGTTCCCCAGCGTATTCAATTTAAACTGCTCCTACTCACCTATAAAGCCCTTCACAATCAGGCCCCCTCCTATCTCTCCGACCTTCTTTCCCAATACACTCCTTCCCGCAATCTCCGCTCCTCAAACACAAACCTCCTCACCATCCCCGTGACCAAGCTCAAAACCTGGGGGGAACCGAGCCTTCTCTGTCGCCGCCCCCACCCTCTGGAACGCTCTACCACAACACATCCGCAACTGTACTGACCTCCAATCCTTCAAATCATCTCTTAAAACTCATCTGTTCCGCAATGCTTTCAATACCTTTTAATCATTTTGCTTTTTGCTCATCTAAATGTGCTTTTGTAAATTATGTATGCTTGTTTTAAGTGCACATTTTTATCCTGTGTTTTAAGCTCTTGTAAAGTGTCTTTGAGTGTGATGAAAAGCGCTTTCAAATAAAATGTATAATTATTATTATTATTACAAGGATCACTGGGACCAAACACAGTATCACCTCTGTCTTCTTTTCATTGAAATTCAAGAAATGTTGTGCCATCCAGGTTTTGATTTCTTCCAGGCAGGATAAAAGTGGCCTTAATGAGAAAGTGTCTTTTTTGCTCAGTGGGACATAGATCTGACAGTCATCTGCATAGCAGTGGAAGGAAATACCATGTTTCCTTAAGATGGAACCCAATGGAGCAGGTACAGCGAGAACAGCAGCGGACCCAGAATTGAGCCCTGTGGAACACCACATGACAGAGGAGCAGTACGTGACTCAGAGCAGCCAAGGCTGACACAAAAGGTTCTGTCAGCTAAATAGGACCTAAACCAATCAAGAGCGCTCCCGCCAATGCCTGCCAAGTGCTGCAAACGAGTCAACAGAATACTGTGATCCACTGTAGCAAATGCTGCAGTTAAATCCAATAAAACCAGACATATGTAGTCTCCAGTGTCATTTGCCAGGAGGATGTCATGAGAAACGTGTAACAGGGCTGACTCTGTGCTATGCATCGTCTTGAAACCTGACTGGAAGACCTCCAAGATGTTATGTTCATCCAAGAAAGATTTCAACTGCATGTGCACCACTTTTTCCAGACTTTTTGAAATGAAAGGCAGTTTGGAAATGGGCCTAAAATTTGACAGCACGTCTTGATCAAGACCAGGTTTCTTGATCAAAGGGTTGGACCACAGCATGTTTAAACTGTTGGGGAACTATAGCAGAAGAGAGGCTGCTGTTGATAATGGCCAAGACCGATGTACCAATATTCGGGAGAACCTCCTTAAAGAAATGTGGAGGAAGAGAGTCGCAGGGGAGTCATCCTACATGACAAACGTATGGTACGAGTTAAATCTAAGACTCAATAAAAATTAGTAAATGAAGAAGTGGGTGAATGCAAATAAAGAATACCACTAATTCAGGAGAGCAAAAACAAACCACAAAAAAAAATTGTGATTAACTATTTAAAAAAAGGTCCTGAAGGCAAGATGTGTACGCCTTCAAACAACAGCAGCAAAGCAGTTTGCATTTTGAGCCTCGGCAAAACTCAGAATAGGAAGATTTTTACGTTTTTCCTCTAAACGGCAGTGACTGACTCCCAAAAATATTAATTGAGCTGCTTATGTCACCTGTGGCCTGGAATTTGTCATATTGAGGCGAGACGTCGTCACAGCGAGCTAGAGCTAGCAGTAGCAAGTTTAGCAAGAAGGTTTAACCACTGCCTGCGAAACCGTTGCAGGTTCGCTCCTAACTCAGGAATCCTCACACAGAGATTACGAGGAGTAATTATCAGAGGGAAGGACCCAGAAGCCATGCTACTTGCTAAGCTAACGTAATGTTATCAATCGTGCAAGATCGAATGAAGTACTTGGGTGAAAGAGTACCCTTCACAAAGGTTTTGCTGGAACCGGGTTAAAGCGGAGCGTACCCGACCTTGAACGGCAAACCAGCAGGCAATTTATTAAGTGTCTGACAGAAAATGAATACAAAATAATGCTACACATACAGCTAAACAGGAAATGGTCCCACGCCACGTACATCTGCCAGGAGCAGTGGCTTAGAATATAAAAATAATATTAATTATGAGGATAAGTGATTCAGAAAATAGATATACAGTATACTGTATGGTAAAGTGAATGCAGATAATATTACAAATGTAATTTGTTTTCAAAATGATTTGATTGTGACCTTTGAGCTCTTCAAAATAAAAATTCTCAAATCTATGCTCTTTTTGGCAACACTGTAACGCACCACACTATGTGTAAAATGTTTCCCACAAAGCATCAGCTGCCGCCTGGTCATCCTGTAATCTGCTGTTCCTTCTCAAGGTTTTCTCCTTTTTTTCTCCCCAAATTGGTTTTTGAGTTTTCCCTTGTCAAATGTGAGCTTCTGACGACTTTTGAAACAATTAAAGGCTATACAAATTGACTCGAGTTCACATCTGAAATTTATTGAAGGTTTGTCAGAGACACTTTAGTGTGTGCTGACCCTTGTTTAACATCCTTTTCTACAGTATATGAGTGGTTGATTTTGACCACAGCCACAACCATTGCCAGTTACAAGAGGTTCTTCACACTTGTGCAACTACATGATTACAGTTGTGGATTTTTAAGACTTTTTTTCCAGTTGAGTTGGACAGGTTGTAGGTCACATCAATGGTGGAAAAAGTTTTGAAATTATTGAACACAATAAATAATTTGCCCTTTAAACTGATATGTAGACTTTTGACATACACTCTACGAGTCAGGATAAGTGTTTTGTTAAACTTATTGACTTACTGCTAATTGATTACTTACAGTAAGAATTCAAAAAAAATATTGTGACTGACCGTATACATGCAGCTCTCAACCACAGCCGGCTCAGGGATCAGGCCAGGAAAGCTGCGGGTGATGTAGCGCCGGAGGATGTCAATATCAGCCGTGTCTGTCTGCTTGTCTCTTTGGTCCGGGTCAGTCTCACTGCCGTTATGGTAACAAATCTATTCCCACATAAAAACAGTCACATTTGATTATGATTAGCGAAATTCAAGAGCTATACAGAACAGGAATGTATACCCAATGACCACAATAAAGTGGCCACTGACACAATCTGTTCCATTACAATAGTTAAGAGCCGTGTCTAATTAATGACAGGATTGTTGTCACATGGCCCGACAGACAGATAGATCTCTCTCGTTCCGAGTGACAAGAAAAGTAGAGTCCGACGTCTGTAAAACGTTTGCGAACTCCAGCAAACCCTGATCAGAATGCAACAATCACAACGACTCGCAAATGTTTGCAGCTCAGTGGGGCTTAAAATCGACATGGATTGGTCAGAAATTGCGACATTTGTTTGTTCGAAAACGATTGACAAAACAGCCTCAACACTGAGATTCAAAGAATTGTTGAAATTACATTCAAAGTATGTTTCTAATAACAGTCTCAGAAGTGAGTTTCAATCCTTTTCATCACAAGAGTAAAGGACCTACTTAAAGAGCAAGTGTTTTTTTATATATATATATATAAAGTCAAAATATTAATACAGTATATTAAGTGCATGAATGAATACAACGCATGCAGTAGGAAAATATGAATTTAAGTATGCAAGAGTTGTTATACTCGCATATTTCTTTCTAATTATTTTTTTATGATCCATTTTTTTACAATTATTTTTACTACCTAACTAGAGCAAGAGAGAAAAAGAGAGGGGTTGCTTTCCAACTGACTTAATCTCACCAACCAAAGTGGAAGCATCAAACAGACAGAGGAGATGGAGAAAAAAAAGGCAGGATGCAACACAAGCCTGTCAAATGCACAGCATCTGTTCTGAAACAAATTTACCACCGAACTGGAAATAGTCCACAAATCAAAATAGAGGCGCGCTCGGGTACTGACTCGAGCAACGTGAGATGGAGTCAGGCTGAGCAAACAGAGAGGGAGATCATCGGTCACTGCCACTCTATATGGAGGTGAAAGATTAGCACACGGCTCCTCTTGCTGCCGATTCCGTCTCGGGAGGGTCTTAGTGAGCCAATCACAACTTTACTTCAAAATAAATGTCTTCTGAATAATTTGAATTGCACTGTCCATTAGTAGATAAAATACATATATCCTATTATATATTACATATTTCTATCATAGCCATTGCATTAAAAATATATGCAGTATATATTTACATATTTTGGAATTTTACCAGAGTGTTAAGAATAAGCCATAGAATCATAGGTAGTGCACTTCAGCTACTTCGTGACAACTCTGTTCATCGTTGTATTCTGTTTGGCAATGTGTCTACTGAATGTGCACCATTTGGGGATCTGACGAGTATAATTCAGCGCCTTGGTGATAGAAATGCTGGGTCTACCTGTGTGTGTGTGTGTGCGTGTGTCTCTCACACACACACACACTTATACCACTTGTACACATACATACATACATGAATACGATTGATGCATTGATTATTTGACCGTTTTTATTTTGGGCTCACTAATTGGTAAAACATAACACAGCAGTACTGATACCCATGGTGCATACTGTAGTTACTTTTGCATACTGAGAAAGACAGTACCTTCATCAAGCCAGGGTATTCATTGGAAGGCAGGCCGTAAATATGGTCTCCAGCCTCCTCTCCTTCAGTCAGCAAGAAGCATGGAAAGCGTTTCTTCACATGGTAGGAGTCAGGAATCTTCTCTTTCCAATAACACACATTTATTTTCACCACCTATAATACAGGATTCAAATCAGTGTGTCGATTGTTTTTGCACTTTGTAGTGGATATCGATGATAATGATGACTGGTATTTTAAATACATATAGTATTGAGCTCTAAGACCGGGCAATAACTCAAGATGTATCCCAATCGATACTCAACTCAACTGTATTTATAGAGCACTTTAAAACTGCCAACATTGTATACAAAGTGCGGTACATGGAGTAACTATCATATATATATACAACAATAAAGCTGCTATTTCGGATATTGATTTCTACATAGTAACCTTTGTGGGATTTAAAGAGGAGCTGTAGTCTGATCAGCGAGGGATTAGGTGTTACTAGAACGGCGCACATTTTAGAGTAATGCGTTACTGAGAAACGCATTACCGGCACCAATGCTTCTAAACGCTCTGTCGTAACTCAAATCTGGAGTGCAAATGTTGCTTTTGGTTCGTTAATCACATGAAAATTCTTATTTTTACCGTTAGAGGTAGATGTAGGTCAATATGAGTCAGCAATTTAGTAGTCCAAGGTCCAGCAGTGATCACAAGTCCCTTGGCTTGATAAACACCTGCAGATGTCGACACAGTCACAATCGGGCCAGGCTTGATGTCCGTTACTTTCTCTTGGTCTTTAATTACACCACCTAACTTCTGAAAGTGCTCCTGGGAAACAAAAACAAAAGAATTCACACTTACTGTGTAATTTGTAGGTTGTCAGTGTGGGTTTTTTTTTTGGTTGGTTGGTTACATTTTTATGGTTCGGTTCCTGGTGAAACAATCCACAGTCGGTCGCCTCGCACCTCTGCATATTTGCAGTTCAGCGCCCGTGGATTTGCATATGTTTCTGTTTTTGGGGGAGACACTGTTCCAGCGGCACGGTTAACGCACAGAGATCCAGCGTTCGATTCCGTGCTCCAACCTCCCTGTCTGAGGTGTGCATGTTCTCCTGATGCTTACATGGGGTTTTCTCCAGGTAGTTCGGTTTCCTCCCACATTCCAAAAACATGCATGGCAGGTGATCGGAAAACGATTAATTTTTATAATAGTTGCTGACCCCTGGGTTAAGCGGATCAGATCATGGATGAATTCTGCCCAAACCACATTTTCCCCGTGTTTTGGGTGGAAAACATGTTCGACTCTTATCAGCACTTTTGCGAAACTTTTTAAAATGTCACCGCTCGTGGGTCCGGTCTCTATCCCCTGCGAATATCTGGTGTCGACTGGACTATGAACTGGTTGTAAATGAATTTTGCACTATGTTTGTAAAGTTCTGCTAAAACACAAATGACACAACAACAAAAAATGCTGCGCCATAAAATGATGCGCCCCAGAAAGTAGGCCGGCTGTGGCTCAGTTGATAGAGCGGCTCTTGTGCGTTGGGCGACAGACAGCTTTGTCAAGAGCTTTGGGCACCTCATGGTGTAAATAAAGTGCATTCCATTTACCATTAGCAGTGAGAAATGGTTAATGATTAAAACACAATATGAACTTCGACCGCATGAACTCAGGCATCTTGAATTCGACATTATCTATTATCGTCTTGCTGTACCTGCGCAACCTTGAGTGCCCGATCTGCATATAACACTCCAGCAGTGGTGTCCACAAAAGCGCCATCGCCATCAGCCAGGATTACATTCGGAATGTGCTGACTGAAGTTGTCAGGGGTCAGGACCACCATAGGAGTCTTGTTCTTCTCTAGGGTGCTCTTAAAGTCAAGGTAGCTTTCACTGTTCTCTGGTCCCATCACCAGAAGTCCCGTTCGTCTAAAGAGGAAGATGCAATGCAGATTGATAAGAGGCTACTTATGATGTAACATTTCCGAGTGTCAACGAATGTCTAAATACGCTATTATACTGTGAATATGGTACTTCAGTTATACACATTGTCAGAAATCAAACCGAAACCGGGTTTTCATCGTTGTCGCTGGCATTCCTGCTTAGCTGATAAAATTACATCCAACTTACAATACCAGTAGAATAGATTGTGAAATCAGTCACTTTTTATTATTTTTATTTTAACTTTTATGGTCCCATTGAGGTTAAGAACCTCTTTCCAAAGAAAGAACTGGCCAAAACAGGCAATATCGAATAAAAAATATTTGAAATCAATGGAAAAAAAACCCATCTTTTTCATTACATTTTAAAACTGTCCTTCCCATGTTAATAAAATGTTGAATTTCTCTATAGTTATCTTTGTTTTCAGTGCCAATGCTTTAAATCTTGGCAATTTAAAATCAATGTGAAGTCGACTTAAATTAATGCTGACTGGTGGTTGTGTCGGCTGCCAAATGCTACCTTGGTTGACAGTTCAACAGCTTTAAACAAGTCAATCCACTCACCAGATACATCAACTTTCCCGCTCCCCATTCTCCAAGCTTGCTACTTTTTTGTTTTAGTCCCGCTGGTGAAGGAAGCAGGCTGTGTTTCCACAGACCGCAATGATATTGTCCCACATTGTTTTTATTTCACCACCGTGTGTTTTTTGAAACTTTTATTTAGCTGTGTATTTGCTTGTGCGGCGTGTGAAGTAAGCACGTTCTCGGCGCCGACTCGCTGGCGCCACCGCCGGAGAGGAAGAAAATCTGACGGTTCTATAATGGTGGTGACGAACTATAATTTAGCGATGCTGGGAGCGTGGTTAAAATAACGATGACAGGCCACCTGTGACATACTCACTGATGGTCCCAAAATGCGAGGGCAAACTGTAATTTAGCGATGACATAAGCGCGGTTAAAATCACGATGATGGAGTGACAGAGTGACAGAGTGACAGACTGACGATGACAGACGTGGTCGGCCTGAAATACAGTGGCAGACTGACAATGATGGACGGGGTGCATGGCCACTGGCGAATGACTTATGATGGACCGGCAAAATTTACTGACATGCCCACCTCTGGTCCTGAATATCGAGTTACCAAACCACCTACGAGTCAGCGCTTGCAACCTCCTACCATTCCTCCATCACTCCAGCCCTGGATAACACACACACTAAATCCTCCTTGTTGTGTATATATAAATCAGAAGCTTAGAAAGATAAAATGAAAACACTTCCCGATTCTGAAAGCACTGAAGCGGTCACCTTGTGATTCAGTGATGCTCGAGGTAATAAGAAATTGAATCATTTAAGGCTCCTTGTGGAGTTTCTCTGCAATCCGGAGCACCTTGAGAACAACAACACTGTGCAATCAAAAGCTCTTTCGATTATCCAGCTGCCAGCTCACCTGTACAGTTTGACACCAGACTCCCTCTCCAGCTGAGCCCACAGTTTATAGCCTTCGTCCATCATTTGGGTGTAGAAGTCTTGGTCATAAGCTTTACGGATTATCCGGGTTTGGCCATGGGAGCTCCCTCGAGTGTGAGGTAGAGTAAACTAAAAAGTGGGGAGGGGGCGGGGGGGGGGATGACAAAAAACAATCAGCTTTTAAATAAATATGTGTGGGGCATGCACTGTGAGCCTACCAGTTAAGGCCTAATGGATTTTGTTTGGAGTAGTCTTAATAGTTAAAAACATCATTGGGTGCAAGGGCCACTGCGCAGGCTGTCAGGCCCGTCATACTATGAAGTGGGGATACAGTGAACAAAAGTACCATACTTCCTCAGGTGGTCAAAATGCTTCATGCTTGCATATTTTGATATATTCTAGGGCAGCATAGAAATTTCTGAGAAACAGACAATTTAATTCACAAAGCAACCATCAACAAATTCTTTGTTGTGTTCACATCTTTGATGAACAACGTGACTCTTGAAATAGATTCATTATTTTAAATGTGGAGCTGTGGAAGAAGAGCTTTGTGTCTTTCATCGATTGCTGCCAGGATATCAGATCTGTGTTCATCCAAACCATTTATCACACTGAGTGAGAATAAATATGAAAGATTATAAAATACTGGATTAATGTTGATTTGATTCCTACTCAAGGTGTTATAATATAGCTTTATTTTTCAATGTTAAAAAAAAACGCTTATAATAGCAATATAGCACTTCATTGTTAAAATAAGCTTTTTTTCACATTTTCAGCAAGTGGTGTGCCGCGGGATTTTTTCAATGAAAGAAATGTGCCTTGGCTCGAAAAAAGATTGAAAAACACTGACCTAGGGTGTCGAAAACCTTGTTTGTTTGCGGGATAACCAAGGTACATATTTTAATGATTTTTTTTAAATATCAGGTGAAATTGATGAAGAATTACCATTGACTTTATATTCTCTCATCTTGAGAACGCTTCTCGGCGCTGTTCTGAGAGTTTTTATTCTCACTGGGTGAAGAAATAACTTTATAACATTTTTTTTAATCCAAATCACCTACGTGCGCTTTTATTTTAAAGGTGGCCAACGCCGGCATATTACCGTAATGCGCAGTATTCACAAATCGCAGTGGCGGCTCACTTGACTACAATTTTGCGAATGGAGGCTGGCTTGACCGCAGTTCTAACTACTTAACCTCAAACTTTCATCATATCTGAAATTTTAGATAGGTGCGTAATATGTTGACGGTCTCGCACTCAGACTGTAAGAACGACTCTCAAACATCGAAAGCTCGGATCACTCTTTGACATTGAGCTTGTCTGCAACTGATTTCTCAAAACTCCTCTGACACATATGGCTCCTACAAGAGATCGTGTGACACACCTGTTCAAGGAGAAGGGTTTTCTTTTTCCTTTTCACTAGCTGATAAGATGTGAAAGATCCTTGGATGCCAGCACCAATTACGATGTAATCGTAATTGCCGGCCATGGTTGATAAATAATGCAACACTCACAAACAAAAGTTCTCTGATTTATTCAATGCCGCTGGCACCGCCCATTAAAAAGTGGGTGGAGTAAACCTAAATCCTTTTCTTTCCCCCTGAATTTGAACTGCCAGGTCACATAAGAGTAGGGTCTACTCTTCACACTTCTTTCATTGTTAAAATCTCGCGACACACCACTAGCTAAAAACGTGGGGGGGGGGGGCGCTTATTGAAAATGAACGTATTATATTGTTACTATAACCGTTTTTAACATTGAAGAATGACGTTGTAACAGCTTGAATTGGAATCAAATGAACACAAAGAAAAAAGTATTTTCTCATCTTTCATATTTATTGTTTCACCGTTGTCCTGCATTCATGCGTCACAAATTCACTTGTCTCTCGTCTAAACCAGTGTTTTTCAACCCCTGTGCCGCTGCACCTGCCGCAAGAGATTGTCAGGTGTGCCGGGGGAAAATATCCAATTTAATGCCTGTGCAGTCTATCGCCCAGAAAGTAATCGTGTAGTACCCTCCCATACCGCTAGGGAGCAGCAACAGCTTGCCAATTGCCTTGTGTTTATTCAAATAAGCTTTTCCCCCCCACACACATTTTAGCTAGTGGTGTGTCGCGAGATTTTAACAATGAAAGAAGTGTGCCTTGGCTCAAAAAGTTTGAAAAACACTGGTCTAAACATAAGGCAATTGGCTAGCTGTTGCTGCTACCTAGCGGTATATGAGGGTACTACACGATTTCTTTTTGTGCGATAGACTGCACAGGCATAAAAATTGGATATTTTCCCGCGCCACACCTGACAATGTCTTGCGGTACACTGGTGTGCCGCGGCACAGGGGTTGAAAAACACTGGTCTAGACTAAATTTAGCACAAGTCTACATTCAGCACATTTTCCAGATAAATAGGTCTTGCTGATCGAAACGTATTAGTTGATTGTCAGTCTAATGGTGGTTTTCTCCAAAACAGATCGGCATGATTTTATTGTGTGAGTCATGATATGGACCACAGTCTGTTCAATTGTAAATTACTCAAGAACGTCAACCATGAACACTATTTGTGAATTTCTGAGAACAAATGATAAATTCATAACAGTAATTGACAGTCACGTGAAATTAGAACTTGACTCGCGAAGGAGTATGTGTGCGACGTGAACGAACATCTCTCGCCAAACAGTGCAGTGCGAATTTCTGGCCAGTTGAGGCTGCTGGCCGAGAGAGGGAGGGCGGCCAGTCAAAGTGTTACTGTAAGTGTGAAACTTTATTTAAAACACTGTATCACGGATATAGTTTTATGTATAGATGTATACATTCCTTTATGAACTCTACAACAACGTTTCCTAAACGTTATTGAGCCAAGGCACTTATTCCGCAACAGGAAAAAAAAAAAGAATAAATCACTGAACATCACTTCACCAATTCACCAAAAGTGGATACACAAGTTAACTATGTACCTTTCGTTTTCTTGCGGGAAAAAGCATGCTTGTTACTGTATGTGGGTGGCAACTTGGCATAGATCAATTAACATCACATTTTTTATTAGAGGAAATAATTTTTAGTTCAAATAATAAAATGGACATTGATAATTTCCTGTGGCGTTTCCCAACCTTTATTGAGCCAAGGTACATATCTCCAATCGGATTTTTTAAGGCACAGCATTTGGCAAAACGATTTAAAAAAAAGCGGAATCAGAGGTTAATTATCTACTTTCTGGCATTAGTGGAAAAACATTTTATTGTTTTGCCTATTATTATACGTGGTTGGTATAAATCAATTAATGACACATTTTTATCGAAAGTAATTTTAGTCAAAATAATAAAATTTACAATTGAAAATTTACCACGGCACACCTGATGATCTCTCCTGGCACGCTATGTGCCAGGGCACACCGGTTGGGAATCACTGCTTTGGAGTAATTCACACAGTGTGAATAAAAAATGGTTACAATTTCCTTGCTCGTATGAATGCGGTGTATGTGACGTCAAATTTCGGAGGCTGCACTGACTGTGAAATCATTTCTATTATTTCCAGTTGTAGTGACATCTAATCTCTGATTTCAGTGCGTACATAATGCAAAAGCGACACTGCATTTGAGGGAAGTGACTATTTATTTGAGAAAGGAATTTAGTTTTGACACATGGGTAAACTTTTTGGGGGAGAAATATGAGCTTTTGCAAGTGATCCATGTTGTGCTGAAGCATCCAGGTTATGTTGGCAAAAGTACAGTACTCAGTGAAGGCCGTATTCTGCTGTTTTTCTATCTATCTATCTCCATTTACCAGTATGGATGTGCGTCTCTGTTGCCATGTCGTCGTCTATTCCTCTGGATAAAAAAAATTATTTGGCGTGTGTTTCAGACACATTTTAAGATGTTCAAGTCTCACCTCAGTTTGCGCCAGTCGTTGCTTAAAATCAGAAATTCTTCCAGTCGTCTGGCTGCTGACCGACTGTAGTATATGCACTGTCCGAAAGGAAGTGGTAGGATAGAGCAACAGCGTCATCCTACGATAAAATTACGGAATTACTACAGAGGAGGCCATTTCCCGCGAGTAACCCGTTAAAAAGTACAGTACTGTAATTAGGAACGAAATCCTCGTCTCAAAATATTACAGAATTGTAATTTGAATACATTTGATTACTTTTGAATGACTCCATAATTAATTTAAAATAAATGTCATGACTTTTGGATCACTACAAAAAGAAATATAAAGACAATTACCGTAAAAAAAAAACTATGTATGATATATAGTTTTACATATTTGTCTGGTCTTTTCTGTTTTATGGCTGTTAAATATGCATTGCTGGTTGTGGAATGCTGGAGGGAGCCGCAATTCAAATCCAAAGCGTGAGAGAGACACTTGTGCACCATGCAAACCAATTGTGCACCATGCTGCAGAGATGGATAGATGGATGAATGGTGAATACATAGATAGGTAGATCGATAGATAGACAGATACTCGGGCTTGAGTACTCAAATCCATTTTATTTTTTTGTTGAATCAGAATCACAAAATATTTTTATTGACTCGACCGAGTCCAACTTTGTTTTTATTCCTCGAAAAAAAAAATATATATATATATACACACACACACACACACACACACACACACACACACACACACACACACACACTGACTAAGAAAGCCGTTGTAGTGGATGTAGCGGTCCCAAGTGAAGGAAACATCAGAAAGAGGGAACACGAGAAACTCGAGAAATACCAAGGGCTCAGAGAGGAGCTGGAGAGAGCCTGGAAGGTAAAGGTGACAGTCGTGCCTGTGATGGTCAAAGCACTCGGGGCAGTGACCCCCAAACTAGATGAGTGGTTGCAACAGATCCCGGGAACAACATCGGACATCTCAGTCCAGAATACTGCAGCAAGAATACTGCGCAGAACCCTGTGTGTGTGTGTGTGTTGTATGTATATTGGTATATATGGTGTGTACTGTAATTATATTTAGTTATGGGTGTATATCGTAGTCTATGAATATTCTTTATTATTGTTGATATATTGATCGTGAAATACAGATTGGAGGGTAAGATCTGATAAGTTTGTACTATTTCCTGCTCCTTTTCGAAGATGTAAATCGCAGGTATCAAACTCAAGGCCCGGGGGCCAGAACTGGCCCGCCACATCATTTTATGTGTATCCCCCAAAGCAAATCAAACATGTCAACTTCCATGATGCTCGCTAAAATCTCTCATATGTAATAAATAAGAGACATGTTGTGAGTATTTTCTTGTAACCAAACCCCTCATAACATTTACAAACAATAGTTCAATAAACCGTTAGGACTGAAACCAAATTTTAAAAAGTCAATAATAACGGGCCCTCCAAGGGAAACGGTAGCTAAAATGTGGCCAACGACAAAAATGAGTTTGACACCCCTGATGTAAATGATCAGGTCATTCACTAAGTTTTCAATTGTGTTTTTGAGTCTAATTGTTGAATCAAATTTGCAACTACTCGGCAGAGCACTTGTCTCCACCCCACAGTTTCCTGCCGAGTGCCTACACTACTTCTTTTTTTTTTGTCTTCCACAACCACCAGAATTGATCGAGATGTTCCACGGAATGAGTGGGTTACAACAGGAGACAGCCTATTCCGATCAAAATGTCAACAATGTCGTCTTGTTGTGAATGTTTGGCAAACAATGACATATACGGCTGTGTGGGCGCTGTTCACTGGGTAAAGCATTGTTTCAAAAACGATTTGGGGTAAAACAGAAGCGTTTAATTTATCTATATTTGTTTACTCTGTGACACGTATTAGTAACCGGAAATAACGAAAAACACCCTCGACCAAACGACCATTCGCTTTCTTGTCATTAGCGCACCAGCTCCATTGCGCATGCTCGACCGGCGATTCGCGGTTGCGCCAAAGGGGGAGAGGATGTTGCTAGCAGCCAGTGTAGATGCACTGCCGTTTTCACAACAATAACATCATCAAAATTTCCATCCTTGCTTACATTTTCAGTGGATTCTATTGCAAACGCTTCTGGAAGTCGTGCAAGTTGGATCGCATCTGCTCATTTGGGGGTTATGTTTTGGGACTACGTCCGCTGTTGACAATGGGAGCGGAGGGGTTTGCAGATTTACAAAGCTCATTTTTGCAGGAGCAGAAACAAGAATCATGGCTGGCCAGCTAGGCCGCAGACGGAGGTTTTGTAGCAAACAGCAGGCGTATTTGGATACAAGATACGCCATATTGGATTGCTCTTACCGCTAAAAGCTGGCTCAAAGAACCCAGTGTTTTAAAACGCGATTGTCGCTCAGTTTGGTTGTTGTGTGACGTGTAAGACAAGCTAACGAGTCCGCTAGCCCCACAACCTTGACTGCTCGACGTCTTCGTTAGCCCATTAGCCGGCTAACGATAGCCAGCGTTTCTTGGGCAACAGTCCGTTGTTCAGTTTATTTTAAAAATACGTAGTGCGACGTTGTTAGGCCAACACTCATTATCGTGTGCCTAGTAGTAACTAGGATCGCCCATTTAATTTGTTACTTTTGCCCCGGATGAATGTGGGACAAAATGGAGACCCCGACGATTGTGTACGATTTGGATACATCTGGGGGCTTAATGGAGGTAAGGTTTCTCGGCCCAAAAGCCCACTTTACATTGAAGTACTCTTATAAATACATATGCTAGCATCTATGCCAATAAATATACAATTGACCATTTATATTTGGAGCGTCCTTGTGTATTGTACCGTGTTTCCTATCAACCTAGTAGTGTAAATGGAAGGGGTTTTATGGAGGCCACAGCAACGACCCATAAAGCCTTACTTGGAACGGCAACCGCGGACATAGTGCTGAACGCAGCGGCACTATATGAATAAATAAGTACAGTATGCTGAAAATGAGTGACCGACTAGTGCAAAACACGTCCACAGCAAATACAGACACTTCTGGCGCCCCCGAAGTCCGAGGAGGTCGAAAAGAGAAGTCGGAAGTTGGGAAGAGACGTCCGGAGAAGCGGCAGGGCCACCAACCACGACACCTGCGATAGTTGCCGAGAAGGGGGGGATTTGTTGTGCTGTGATCACTGCCCTGCAGCCTTCCACCTCCAGTGCTGGTAAGTTGTCATTATTTTCTCAACCTGAAAGATTGATTACTCTGAAACCAAATGCGCTTGCTAAAACTCCTTACGGGCGTCATGTACGCTGCCTGCTCCCCACCCTCAAGAAGGCGTTAGTCATTAGAAACAAGAATCATGGCTTTTTCAGGAAATTGTTGCGTATTTTGTTGCTGTAAATATTTCACTGTTGTGAAGCAACACGGACTGCCCCCACTCACATGAACATGTTTTGCGCGGTTACCTATTAATTTAAACGGCGCTATGTCCAGTGCAGTTATCGACGTACTGCATATTGACATTTCTCAATGCATTCCCTGCCCAATAGTACCCTCGCTCAAATGCAGGAGTTGATTGGAATGCCTGTAGAAAAGCTAAATGCGTTGTGTGGCACGATGGATATGAATATCTATTTCTGTCATTCATTTTCTCTCATCCGTGCGCCTTTTGTTGGTTGTCTGTGGAGTTCAATGTAACGTTAAGCCGGCCATCCCACTCTGACGCGCTGCAGCCTCGGCTAAAAACGGTGTCTGTTTACAATGTGGCGACCTCCCTGCTCCTTTCTCATCTAACGCCATATTACTAAGATTTTGAAAACGGAGCATGTGGTGGTGGCGGGTGGGGCATCTCCCAATGACAAATAGAAAATAAAATGTATTTTTAGGATTGTTCCACCATAAATCATCTTTTGAAGAATGTGTTTGCTACCACTTAGCATTGTTCAACTGCTAACAGCTTTGCAACTTGGGCATTGGTACATAGCTGCACAGACCACACGGCAAGAGCAATCTTGACATACTGTCATGGTTGTGAAGCCTTCCATTTGAGCTGCTCCTTTATTTGTCTTTTTCTGCTGGTGACCATTTTTCATATCTTAAATGCAGTGGCATATCTTGATCACATTTTGCTTGTTACTTTCTCTTACAGCTGTCCACTATGACTCTACCTTAAATTGAACTTCCTTAGGCTCTTTGTTATGTTTAATACAAACAGCATTAGTTCATCCTTTTTTAAATCTCAATTTAGAAATATAAAGCTTTTCGGTGCAAAGGCCTTAATATTTCTGTTACACGCTTGTTGACACATACAAAATGTGAATATGAAAGTCAAATTAACCGGTCAATTTAAAGAATAAATAATCATCTTTTCAAACATAATGTGTTTAGCAGGTCAGCGTGAATCAACATTATACTGTGGCCTCTACCAACAGCACACAAAACTTTTTTTTCCTCAATATTATGTTGAGTGCAATTTCTATTCATATTGGCCAGATGTTTATCTCAATATGCCCAGCCCTATGCCTGCAAGCCATTTGGTGCTCATCAGCAGGCATTTCTAAAACATAGTTCTGTTCAATAAATAGAGTATGAATGTCCTTGCCAATTGGGAGTGTTTTTTTTTTAACTCATAATGTTTTTTAAAAATATTTATTTAAGGCCATGCATATGTGCTATTCCATTTGAAACCTAACTACTGGCTTGCTGACTGATTTTTTTTTCTTTTTTAAACCATAGTGACCCACCCCTCAGTGAAGAGAAGCTTCCTCCAGGAGAATGGATGTGTCACCGCTGCAATGTACGAAAAAAGGTGAGTGTTGTTCACCGATAAAATTTCAGCCCTTCCACCAAACCTGTTTGCATTGCTTTAGACAAAACAATATCCTGATAACGGTTGAATGTTTTTCTAATTGTCTCTTTCAGAAGCGAGAGCAAAAGTCTGAACAGACGAATGGGCTGCTGGAAAAGTCCTGTGCTAAGCGCACTTCCTCTCCAACTATGGAGCTGGAGCTTGGCGCCGGCCCACTGCGTCTTGATGGCCTCCCTCCAGGGGCTGGAGCCGCAGGGCCTGGTCTTCGCGTGGCCCAGGTACGCCTCTTGGACCGTAGGAGTAGCAGCAGGCCAAGCAGCCGCCCAGGCACGCCAACTTCCAATACTTCGTCGACCCCTACCCCCTCAGAGGAGCAGAATGATGGAGAAGAGGAGGTAGCTGAGCCTGAGGATGATGTTCAGGGCACTGAGCTTGAAAATACCGAATTGTCTTCTCCAACCCCGCGTCTTCTCAAGAGGCCCTTTCAGCTGCTCATAGCTGCCGCTATGGAGAGAAATCCTACCCAGTTTCAGCTACCCAGTGAACTTACGTGTACTACTGCATTGCCAGGTTGGTCGGTACCTAAGAAGCATTGTCAAATGAAAGTCAGTTACTGCGGTTCTGTCTTCTAATAGGTTCACCACTTAAGCAGTTTGATAACAATCCCGTTATCTTTGTTCAGGCAGCAGTAAACGAAGGAAAAAGGAAGAATTACTTGGGAGGCCCTTCAGGCGACCGCAATATGAACTAGATCCTAATGGTCTGGTGCCGTTACCAGTCAAAGTCTGTTTTTCATGCAACAGGTATTCTGATGTACCATCGTATGTACAGATGTATACACAAATCTGTTATATTCTTGAATTTTTATTTTTATTTTTTTGGTCGGGTCTATTTATTTATTTATTTTACTTCCCATAGGAGTTGCAGGTTGGCTCCCTTGATACAGTGCGACTACTGTCCTCTCCTCTTCCACACGGATTGTCTGGACCCACCACTTACAGCTTTACCTGCTGGAAAATGGATGTGCCCAAATCATGTTGAGCATTTAGTGGTGAGTGGTGTGGAACTGCAAGTAACTGCTTCTCAGTTTAAATACAATGCTTATCTTTCCTTTCCAAAATGTTTTTGTTGCTCAGCTAAAACAGAGGAGCCTGAGCCTGTCCAGTCGATGTCAGCTTTTTGATGAGTTTCAGGACAGAATGTCCCAGCATGCTGTCAAGTTGGACTTCCTGCGCAGAGTCCATCGGCAGTTTTCACCAAACCGTCGGACCACTCAGCAGTGCAACAAAAAGACTATCAAGGTAGACTGCACCTCACTACACTGTGTGTTTTTGTATCTATTCAGATAAAGCGGAAGATTTCAGAAAGTGCCTGCTGCAATTGCTGTTTGGTTTCAGGTACCCGATGCCATCAAGTCTCAGTACAGGAATCCCCCCTCCATTCTACATCCTGCAGGGGTACGCCAATTGGAGCTAGTTTGTAGTGGTGTCCCTGAACGTCCGTCCACAAATCACCTCACCACAGATGCTGAGCAGCAGGAGGTAGGAATCAAATATGATAGGGGTTACCAATCATTGACATTTTAACGTAGATTTTCAAATGAAAGCATGATTACTGGAACAACGGTCAGTTGTTATGTCAAAGACACTGTTCAGTTAACATTAGGTGTTTGAGAAACAGTTGATTCTTAGTTGTCCTGCAATGCATAAATGAATCTGATTGGTGACAGAATTTTAAGAATGCAATTTACTCTGGCAAAAACGAGAAAGTAATTCTGAAGCGCAGCAGCCGCTGGATGGTCTCTGTCGTTCTTATAACAACATACTGATAGGAATGTGCCATATTGTTCTGTCAACAATAATCCAGAGACACTATTTTACACAATACAAAATATGATGTGTTGGAAGTATCGCAAGTCACAATTACATGCCTAATAAGCTGTTGCCCATCCAACAAGCAACCCACATCTTAAGACCATATGCCATTGTGCTGCAAACAATTGCGAGTGTTTTTGTTGACAGCCAACGTTACATTTTTGTCAGGGTTCGTTCAGGGTTCGTTCAGGGTTGCGAATGTTCACCAAATGGTCCGCGACTTTCACCAGGATTTTTAGTGTAGATTGTCATTTTTTTTCTTGTTGCAACAAATTTTTTGAACATGTTCAAAATTGCGACAAGAAAATTCCAATCAAACATCTGGCCACCGTTTGAACATTTGCAACCGTGAATGAATCCTGACGAAAACGCAATCTATCGAATGCTCTATTGGAAAAACACAATTGTTTGCAGCTCAGTGGGAGCAGAGCAGCAATATGACAGCGTCCTGTGACAATTATCTTGTCCAGCAAAAGGGAGCAACTTAATAGCCACTCGTGGACTTCCAAAATACAGTGGAGCCTCGAGTCACTGTTTTTACAAAATTGACGGTATGTGTCATATGCACAGTACTGCATTTATGATATTCCAGCGTTTCTTTAAAAAAAAAAAAAAAAAAAAAGAAGGCTCTCTGGCATGGGTACCCAAGTTCGGTCCCCGAGAGCTCCTATCTAAACCTTTTTAGATGTGTCCCAAGGCTGGATAGGTGCTCTCGAGGACTGGACTTAGGTATCCCTGCTCGATGATGTGCCTCTCGCGCTTGCGAACCATGGCATAAATCAATCCAAGTGTACTGCACCTGTACTGTATCTTTGTTTAGGGCACCCACAACTGAATGACTGCTAAAAATAGCGTAAAAAGTATATGAAAGCTTATTACTATTGGGGAAAAAAAAGAAGGAACTGGTCACAAAACATGAGGATGATGTTCATATTCGTAATCTTGTTGTTTGGTTTGGCGAAATAAATAATTTGCACTATAATCAAGAACAAAGAAACAAGGGAGCAGATTTAGCCAAAGAACTGAGTGTGCTAACAAAGAAAATACCTCAACCCCTGGAGGAAGTGGAAAAATGACGTAAGGATTTGGATGAACGAGAAAGCACTTCACTGTGACAATAGGGGTGTTCACACGGCAAGATTTGGTCCGGTGCTACGCCGGGGCTGCCCCAGTAGAGCGTTCACACGTGCAAATTAGCTCCGGCGTAGCCCCGGAAAACAGCTTACACTGGAGCAAATTTGATCCACTTCAGGGAGGTGGTTTAAAAATTTGCTCCAGAGCAAATGCTCGTTTGCGAAGCAGCACCGATGTAAATTTGCACGTGTGAACGCAACTGGGTTAAATTTGCTCCAGAGCAAATGCTCGTGAAGAGTTGATTACGTATGGCAAGAATGCGTTGCTTTTGTGCTCTGTCGGACTTCCGTCATGTGTTTGTTTAATAACGACACAAGACTTGGCTGGTAATAGTAGCAAGCACCTCTTGGGTTATACCATCTCAACTAGAACGGGGGTGGGAATAGTCCCCAAACATCATCTTTCCTTTTGTAGGAGACTGGACTGTCTCGGAGTTGTTTGTGTAGTTTGTTCCTTTGTTGTGTGTTCACAACCCCCCGCCCCCCATATATAATTTATTTTGTGAATTCCTCTCTTGATTTTCTGTTTGGCGCATTATATGTTTGCTTTTCTGAGTGTCATTGAAGTCATTGTGGATTTACGTTTTCGGGGGCGGTCACTCTCGAACAGAAGGCACGGAGACCGAGAAGGAGAAGGACGTGCCTGTACAGTAGTCGCTTGAGTTGTGTATAAGTTTTAAAAAGAACCAACACGACAGCTCATTTGTTTTCTGTCGTTTTGCTCCACTGCAGAAACTGCCGTGTGAACGCAAGTGGGGCTGCACGTGTCAGCACGGCTGCCGGTGCTGACACGCTCAGCGGCTTTGTACGTGTGAACGCTCCACAAAATTTGCTGCGGTGTAAAATATATCGCAACAAAATACACCGGTGCAGCGCCGGAGCAAATGTGTGCCGTGTGAACACCCCTATTGTGAGTGAGTCCATTGCCCGTGAGGAGGCAAAGATGCTGCACGCAGACTTGCTTGCGAAAACGTCCGGTCCAAGTGGTGTTTTGAATTTTAAAGCCTGGTTAAAGAAATTTCAGAGGAATGGACTTCACAGTCTTGTTAGACACGGGGAGACTGCGAGTTCTAATAAACCGGCTGCAGGAGAATTTAGAGGAATGTTTGTGCAAAGTGAAGGCAACTTGCTTTTCAACTGCAACGAACAGGATTGTTTTGGACAAAAAAAATGCAGGGAAGACCCTTCTTCATCGAAGGGCTTGTACTTCCTGTCCGCAAACCAGGATAAGAGAGCCTTACACTTTTATTTTGTCCAAATGCAAGTGGTGACTGTAAGAAGAAACCACTTTTAATTTCTGACTTTGAAAGTCCTTTAAGCGCAATAATGTGATGAAGACTGAAACTTTCTGATATGTGGAAAGCAAATGCTAAAGCCTGGGTTAGAAGAATACTTTCTAAGGAGTTTGGTGACTGAGATTTTTGCACCAGCTGTCAACAGATATTTTACGTAGAAAGGTTTGCCCCTGGAGTGTCTTCTCATCGTGGATAATTCTGCTCATCTTCCGGACTTGGAAGAAGTGAAACAATGAGTTCAGTGAGGATGTGCGCGTGCATGTTTGTGCATGTGCGCGTGCGTGCCTCCTTCACCCTGCAATTTATGCTTTTTTTTTTTTTTTGTATGATCCAAAATAAAGCAATTGCCCCAATGGAAGGGCACATGACATGTTTTACACCTGATTCTGGTTTCACTTTGCTTGCCTTTCCTAAGGCAGACCTTCGTTGCGGTGTGGCTTTTGCTTGAGGCACATGGTGTTCGTGCACCGGGAGTCTCTTTGATGACTGCCTTTTTTGGGCGGGGGGGGGGGGGTCGGACGAAGTGTCATTTTTTTTCATCTCCCTTGTCATGCTTGGTGGAAGATTGTTTTCCCCCAAATCAATAATCCAGGGTGAATTGTTTTGGTTTGTACATGGCTGTACGTGTCTCGCTGCCACCTGCTGGACAGATTATAATGATTTACAATGCAGACAAGCCTGATCCTGAGTCAGAGGATGCATCACTTTTGCACACTATAATGCAAAAAAACGCAAAAGCCGTAAAAATACATCATATGTAGGCAGCCGTTTTTACAAGACGATTTTTATGTCATGGGGCATAAAAGAGTGAACCAAATAAAAGTGTTGGAAGTAGCTTGAAAACAAATCTATTAACTCTCTTGAAAGCTCCACTTTCCGAGTGTTGTCAAACACCGCCTCCTCCCTCAATCTGCAGGGGCTGTGTGGCATTATGTCACCTCAAGTTTAGGAGTCTGGATGTTGTTTTGATCGTAACATGTATAAATTAGTTAGTTGAGGCACATTTGAATAAGCCTGTTTTGTTTCAAATGGATCGCTGTAATACTCGGTTGCAGAAGGAACTGCGTCATTAATGTAAGTGTGTGCAGATTCATTTACGCCTATAAAACTGTTTTGTCAGCTTACAGTTTTGTTTATTCTTGCATTATCCATGACTCTAAAACCATGAAAAAGAGTTTGAGGATAGTCATGAAGGGTTGGCCGACACGCAGGCTAATGTGGATGGCTAGTGCAGGTGCCGTATCAATACCATTTTCATCAATGACTAATAAAGTTGAGATTTTTTTCAAGCATATTAGATTAGTGCTGGGACCTGGTTGTAGGGTGGGATGATGGTGTTGTGTTGATGTTTGTGGGCTACGGGATATGATCTTAAAATGCAGAGCTGCCCACTATCAGGGATTCTCTGTATTTTGGCACAGAAATCACAGAATTCTCACTCGTTTGGCCCGTAACACTGATTGTCATAAATATTTTTAAAAATCATGTGTTACATTGCTCAAACAAGTTGAAAACCAACCCAAATACTTTTGATAATCGCGATACGTTTGACAGCATGCCAAACCCAGAAAACAGGTGAGCCATGAGCTTTGCAATGCGAACCCGATGGGACTTCGACGACAGTTTCAATTGATAGCAGGGTGCGTTTCAGTGCGGCCTTTGTATCGGTCTGTCATGGTGAAGAAGGAACTGAGTCAAAAGGCGAAGCTCTCAATTTACTGGTCGATCCATGTTCCAACCCTCACCTATGGTCACGAGCTATGGGTCGTGACCGAAAGAACGAGATCTCGGACACAAGCAGCCGAAATGAGTTTTCTTCGCCGGTGTCCGGGCTTCTCCCTTAGAGATAAAGTGTGAAGCTCGATCATCCGGGAGGGGCTCAGAGTCAAGGCGCTTGTCCTCCACGTCGAGAGGAGCCAGATGAGGTGGCTCGGGCATCTGATTAGGATCCCTGGTAAGGCGTTCCGGGCATGTCCACCCGGCAGGAGGCCCCGGGGACGACCCAGGACATACTGGAGAGACTATTTCTCCCAGCTGGCCTGAAGAAAACAGAACAAGTAGAGGGGGGAGAAGAAGGAAGTCTGGGCTTCCTTGCAAAAGCTGTTGCCCCCGCGACCCAGATGGGCGCTATATACAGTTTTTATATATATATTGTCTATCTCTCTCTCATATATATCTATCGCCTCATTCAAAGTTTGTTTACACTGCAATTTACAACGTGTGTATGCGTGCATGTGCTGTAACGGGTCGATTGCGGGAGGTTCGTTGCTTGTAAAGTAGATCTTTGGTCAAAAAGGTTGGGCACCCCTGCTGTAGAGAGAAGGGGCGAAGAGGTGACTCTTGACATTGGTCTTCAGTCCCTTAGCCAATCAGGATGCAGAACACAATGCACTGGGAAAAAAACCATTAAAAAACTGCACTAAAAAATCTGTGAAACAGCGAACCCATGCCAGGTAAACCATGTAAAAGCGAGTGTTCACTGTACAAATATATTAAAATGATGTACAGTATATAAACATCCCTTACACAGCAAAGTATGCCATGATACGTAGAATTTAACATTTTAATTTGAATTTTGTCTCGATGTCTCAAACAGTGGCTTCAGGATGTCATCGCCCTCCAGTGCAGCATCATGCGACACTTGTCCACCAAGCAGAATATTTCATCCACGCCACCCTCAGCACAGTTGGACTCTGACAATAAAGACAGGTGCAAATCTTGTACAGCATCAGAGGATGTGAGAAGTCATCCCTCTTTACAACGGACTTCTCCTAGCCCCTACTCTAACCTCTGCAGTACAACCGATGACCCAGAGGAGTCCGCTCCAACACGGGACACATTAGCACAGCAGGTTGTTTCTAAATCGAGCATACCACCCTGCCAGAACTGTAGTAAACCTAATGGATCTCTAACAGAGGAGTGTCATCCTTCCAAAACAAATGGACCATTAGAGTTTAACAGTGAGTCCCAGTATTATGTACAGGAAATCCCACAGCACAGACTAAAGCCCTGCACAGCCACCCATGACTCAGCTGCTGCCTCTGACCTGGTGAACCACATAGGAAGCGAAACACTGAAAAAGGAGCCTGAGAGCACTACAGAAGCTTGCACTCCAAAATACTGCCCTGCATCCACGACTACCTGCTCTCAAAGCAACCAGCAGAACCATAGGACCCAGGCAGAGCTCCAGATTGAGTCTATGAGCAACAACGTAAAATCCTGTGACTCCATTACCAGCCAAGAGCAATATTCCAGCAACATTGAAACATCATCGCCAAGACCAGGTACACACTCAGGCAGTGATGCCAAACTTCTTTTTGTGACCGGTCACGTTGTTATATGCTTTCCCATCACAGTGCACTTAGGACGGTGGAACCAAATACATGTGTTGTATAATCGTCTCATCATATTGTTGGGCTGTCACTATCAAATCATTTTAACATGATATCTACTCACCATGTAGTACTTTCCAACTCACGATGCTGTGGTAACTACATTCTAAACAGCAAATACAGACGGTAGATGCGGTGGATTGCTGCCTCTGACAAAGAGGACCACGGTTCTAATCCCAGTCACAAATGGAAACATCCTAATGGGTAGGCTAGACCTTAATTCCTAGACACTGTTAAAATGAGTATGATGCATCAGGAAGGACATCCGGTGTAAAAACTATGCTAAACATATAATCACTGTGGTGATTCCTGACAGGACGTGCCTCTTACATGGGAAATTTCACTGACTACAGTGTGATCTTTCCACTAAGAAGTTCTACTAATAGACTGTGAATAAGTCATGAGTGGTTTCGATAGAGCTAACTGGACTAATATAGCCTGGAAATGTATTTGTGGATGCCATTCAATGGTGCCGGCAATACCCTGGACCCCAAAATTTGTGTCAACCATTTTTGCTCTATACACGCCTAATTGATGGTTCGCTAGTTGTAAAATCAGAAGTCAAGGAATATACTGTAGTTTGGTTATTTTTGTATTTATTGCAATAAGGGGCTTGGTAACAAAAAAAATGAGTGCAGTGTTTCAACATTATTAGAATTTAAAACACTTGGGAATTTTTGTACAGATTTCACCAAAAACACGAAATAGATGCACATGATTTGGTTTAGTGGGTCACATACATTTTTTTAAAGTGAAATTAGGTTGACATACCACCAAAAGTATATTACTATCTATGACGTGCGCAAAAGGCTTATCTGCACTGTATTTGTTTTCAGAGCAGTTAGTAACTAGATCACAAGTGATTCACATTTCCGGATGCTTACGTTCCACAAAAAACAAACAAAAAAAAACAGAAGACAAATCAATGGAATTTTTACTAGCTTTTTGCGACCCATAAGTTGAAAATTGTGATCTGGTTGTAGTGATCGTTTAGAGCAGGGGTCCCCAACCTTTTTTGCCCCACGGACCGGTTTATGTCAGACAATATTTTCAGGGACCGGCATTTAAGGTGTGGCGGAAATAATACAACAAAATAATATGGTATGAGCTGCATGAAAACTGTTGTGTTTTCAAAATATAATAATAAACACAAGGATCTGGCCGCAACACTCTGATCGCTATGGTAATGTTTAATGCCTTCAAAATACGATACAACGCAAATTCAAAGTGCATTAAAAATGACGACTCACCACAGCCCCGTGCTTGATTTTCTGCAACAAGACGGTCCCATCTCGGGGTAATCGGAGACAATGACACCTCAAGTGTGTGGTTTGTGTCCAGTCGACTCTGTAATTTTTTTTTAGTCGCCGTTGCTGCAGAAAACCCCCGCCTCACACAGGTAGGATGTCGGAAATAGCAACAGTGCTATTGTGGCGATCTCAGAGTATTCAGCCATAACTTTAATCCAGTTGTCTCTTTTAAGGCCGCCGTCATTTGCGATCTCCAGCAGTTTTTTTTTTTTTACTCATTTTGCGAGCTTCTGCGTTTTGTTTTGAGCGTAATCGGTCACGTGACGGAGAAGCGTGGCTTGACGTGTATCAAGCGTGACACAGACGGATGTAACGGAGAATCCGGTAAATTTTCAAACTAAAACATCTGTCGTATTCCGAAATAAATAAAACTGAATTAAGGCAAGTTCTTTCTGTGCGGCCCGGTACCAAATGCCCTGCGGACCGGTACCAGACCGGCGGTTAGGGACCCCTGGTTTAGAGCAGCGGTCCCCAACCTTTTTTGCCCAACGGACAGGTTTAATGTCAGACAATATTTTCAGGGTCCGTCTCAGTCACACCTTAAAGGCTTAAGGTTAACACACCTTAAAGGTATTTATCAGTCACACCTTAAAGGCTTAAGGTGTGACTGATAAATACAATAAAATAATATATGATCTGATCTACATGAAAACTGTGGTATTTTCAAAACATAACAAACACGTATTATGACACGAGGAACGTCCTATCTGGCCGCAACACTCTTCAAAATAAGATACGCCGCAAATACAAAGTGCATGAAAAATACAACTCACCATCGCCGCATATTATGCAGAGTGGGCTTGGTGCGTGGGAATCTCCCATTGAGATCCATATTTTTAGTAGGACCCCTGATACTCTGTATTAAATGTAGCCTCTTTTTCGTGCCTTCACCTGCGTCAAGAGTGATATACTATAGGCGGATATAACAGAGGATCCGGTAATTTTTCAAAATAAAAGATCTTTCAGAGTCCGAAATAAATAAAAGCGAAGTAATTTAAGTTATTTATTCTTTCTGTGCGGCCCAGTACCAAATGACCCACGGACCGGTGGTTGGGGACCGCTGGCTTAGAGCCCAGGACAGCGGCTCTTGAGGACCGACTTTGGACACCCCTGTACTAGATGGTTAACATACCTGTCAACTTGTACAGTTTCCCCGCATTTTATACGTTTTTTTTATCATTTCAAATCATGTACGGCAGGGGTGCCCATTACGTCGATCCTGATCTACCGGTAGATCTAAGACAGGTCCCAAGTAGATCCGAGGAGTGTCGAGGACAAAAAAACAAACAAACAACCATTTGTGTGTCTTTGTACATGTTAGAAATATTTTTTTTTTGTGTTAATGTACGCTGCACCCTAATCATCCTATCAGTCTCATTTTCACAAAAAAATATTTAAAAAATAAAATAAAGCAGGTAAATCTTGAATTTACGGTGGCACGTGATTACGTCACCGGAAGTTGTTAACGCTCAGCAGTCTGCAATTGCAGCTTGTGATCAGAGCTGTTGCACTCTATCTTTTATCGTCTTTATTCTCATTCAGAGTTTGCTTGGTGTACAACTCACCGAGGGCACGGGCAAAGAATAGGAATCTAGGAGGGCCCAGGGAAGCACTTTAAAACAGTACGTGTGAGCTACGATAGTTAACAGGCTGCAAAAGTGCATCGCATGCCTCAGTTTCAGGCTGTTTCTCATCATGGCGTGTGCGTGTGCGTGTGCGCGTGCCGGTAAGGGTAGATCCCGGGAGGTTAGTTGATCGAGAAGTAGATCTTCGGTCCAAAAAGTTTGGGCACCCCTGATGTACGGCATATTACAACTTTTATACGGGGGGGGGAAAAACAATTGTGAACCGATCTCACAAAGACCATTTTGGCTCAAATCCAGATCGTCTCACCCGCTGGTAGCCAACGACAATGCCGTTGTCGATCGCTACTATTGTCATGGCAAACCAGCAAAAGTAATCCTCAATCGTATATATATTTTTTTCATCGCTACATACGGTCGGATTGATAAAGCATGATGTGCGCATGTGCGGTAAGCCATTGTATTGGTTTTTGTTGCTTTGTAAGGGGCATCGTAATCATTTAGAAGGGCAGGTATTAGCCGAGGTTGACAGGTATGTGTTAATCTAATTTGCCATTGATTTGCATATACATTAAACCTTCGTTCATCTCGGGGGTTACGTAACGTTCTTTCTGTGATAAGTGGAAGTAGTCCTCTATTTTTTACAATTATTACGTATACAATACTGTATTGAATAAAAGTTCAACCATTTTCAGGCATTTCAAGCATTTAAAAAAAACAAATATAAACCTTTTCTTACAAAAAACTGACAGTCTTTTGAAACACTGTCCATTTCGTCGACATTGTGGGTTTTGTCATGGAGAAAATTTGGCAAGCTGTACAGCGTTGAGGCGTGGAGACTGTTGACATTCTACAGTCCCTTAGCCAATCAGAATGCGGAATACAATGCACTGTTGAAAAAAAACTGCATGGGAAAAATCCATGGAACAGTGAAGCCGTGAAAGATGAACTGTGTTATCGCCAGGGACGACGACTGTCGTGTATTTCTATCTCATGCATTTATTAGTGAACAGCCAGTCAGAACTAACAACCTTTTGCACGCAATTAATGGCCACATCATTCAAATCATGACACAAAAATCTCATCTTTACAACTCTAAACGCTGCTTTTTACTTAGCTTTAGTCCTGCTTATATCTTGAATTTGTTGAGCGAGGTTCTGGAGAGTGGATTTTCACTCCTCTCCCAAAGAAAAATCCCACCCCTGTCCCGGAACATAGTAAAAGAATCCTGTCCCGTTCAGCCTAACTCCCATTCCCGTGCCGCTCCTATTTTGGATGTCAGCTACATCAAATAAATAAACACAGTTAGTTTGTATCCCCTTTTCTTCTCATGGACTCTCAACATTTTTTTTCCGGTACTGGATAATACCGCTCTGATTTTCTTACATTTTAAATCCTGTACGCTCCCAATCCTGTGATTAAAGGTAAAATTGATGCCCATCTGGGAATCACATGGGTTCCCGAAAAAAAAATGCCAGCTTGTATTCTGGATCTGTGTGCATTTCATTCCATGAAACCAGAACTGTGGCTAGTATTATAAACAATGATTTATCAGCCATGTTGTTTGCTTGTTATGCTGTGAAAATAATGGATATTACTGGCATTGACTGCAAGAATCAAAATTTGTAAAGCTGCATAAACATTCTATTTATTATTCTATATATTATTACATTATATTATAGCCATTACGAAATTTGTATTCAGACATGACTCCTGACCACCCCTGGCTACCACATAGCTTTGCCACTGATTTTGATTGGTTTAGTTTGCTGTCCGTATTGTAGATGGATGAATGGGCTGCGAAATTGTCAGCCAGTCTCCTTGGGTCAAGTGGAGATAATTAATAATTAATCAGCACCAGAAAAAGCCCCCCAACCCTCCAAAACAAAGATGCCGGCCCACCGGGCGTCCACCCTGCCTGCCAGGTGGCAAGTCCAGCCCTGCCTCAAGTTAAAATGGGATCATACCATCAGGTGCTTTTGAACAAGTTAGCTGTGCAGTTACAAACACACCGGAAGCAAGTCAGTTGAGGTGTTGCATACAAGACAGACAGCTTTGACGATCAGACTTGAAGTTCTCGGGTTAAAATATATTTGAAGCTCGGAAGTGATGATCATTCTAAAAAGCACACTTTCTGAAATTATTTTGTTCTGTGGTCTTGGTGTCATGGCTGACTCCTTCTGTCATGGTGATCTCTGCAGATATGAAGGCTGGCTTGGGACTGACGGACACGTTGCTCTCGAGTTCACTTTCCTCCATCACTAACCTCTGCTTGAAAGATTGCACAGATGAAAATGGAGGTAGGTACATTCATTTTAGTTATGGGATTGCACAAGCGTAATCTGCTGGAATTGTCACGCTTC
This sequence comes from Hippocampus guttulatus, assembly GCF_054856545.1. Lineage (NCBI taxonomy): Eukaryota > Metazoa > Chordata > Actinopteri > Syngnathiformes > Syngnathidae > Hippocampus > Hippocampus guttulatus. The sequence goes on from NC_141272.1 coordinate 17,926,432, forward strand.
TATTTTCTTATGCATATCTTTTAGGGATCGAGCTGGCCATGCTAGATACAGGAATGATCAAGTTATTGGCATGGCAGAGGATCCAGCAGCTTTTCCCTTGTAAAGCCCCCAGTCCTCTACCCACAGACACAAGCGATGCTCCCAAGCCCCCTCCATCTCTCCCAGACTGTAAGACTTAAATATTGCTATCAAGTTTGATTTCATTCCACAGTTTTAATCTTGATTTCATTGTTTTTGCAGATCAGAAAAGTTTGAGAGCCCGGGCAGTCTTCTATCCACTGACGGGAAAAGGAAGGGCTGTTAACATGTGCTATAGGACGTTATACATAGGATCAGGTAAGTCAAATGTTAAGACAACAACTGTTACTCAAAACAACTTTTCCAATTCACGGACCATGTCAGTAGTCTCCTGAGCACTGACTCACTGAAGGTTAATCACTCTCAAAACAATACTGACAATTTCTCTTGCTCTCCCTCCCTCTCTCACTCCATCCATCCATTTTCTAATCCGCTTTATCCTCACAAGGGTTACGGGCGTGTTGGAGCCTATCCCAGATGTCTCTGGGCAGCAGGTGGGGTACACACTGAACTGGTTGCCAGCCAATCACACGGCACTCAGAGACAAACAACCACTTGCGCTCACAATCACACCGAGAGGCAATTTCGAGTATTCCATTAACCTGCCATGCATGCTTTTTGGAATGTGGGAGAAAACTGTAGAACCCGGAGAAAAGCTACGCAGGCAGGGGGAAAACATGTCAACTCCAAACAAGAAGGCCTCTCTCTCCATCTTCGTGCTAAAGCTACTTACAGAAGTGTAGCGCTTTCGCTGCCGTGGAGTCAATGATTATTCACTTATGCCATATAGAAAGTGGATCTAAAGCAAACCTTTGCCTTGGCGTCATTGGCCTCCTTATCTATCTAGCCGCAGCTCGTAAGTAGCGGAAGCTGCCCAAAATAGTTTGCAGCGAGAATTCCCAAATACCAAAGAGTGGAAAACAGCAAGGTGATGTGTGTACAATTTGGAGCATTCCCGTCACACTGGGCAGTGCGCAAGGAAGGGGACAGAGTAGTAGTAGAAATTGCCATGCATTACCGCAATTGGATGGCATATGCACACACCGCATGCCCACTCTGAAAAAACAACATAAAAATGCACCAGCAACAAGATGGGTAGACCCCTGTGTTTGGAAAAGGGAAATCACTGCCTGCCTACCATTGTACTATTCAGAAGCTTTCGTGTACCGTTTTGAAATGATGCTGCTGGATTTCTTTGTTTTGCCACTGCCATTGTTGCAATGCAGATCAAACAAGATTTGAATGAGATCAAACAAACAAGAGAGTGAGACAGAGAGTCGGTCCAGTGGTTAGTGCGTCGACCTCACAGTGCAGAGGTCGTGGGTTCGATCCCGGGCCTTCCTGTCCTCGCCTGCGTGGATTTTCTCTGGGTACTCAGGTTTCCCCCCCACATTCCAAAAACATGCATGGCAGGCTGATTGAACACTCGAAATTGTCCCTAGGTGTGAGTGTGAGCGTGAATGGTTGTTCTTCTATGTGTGCCCTGCGATTGGCTGGCAACTGGTTTCGAGTGTCCCCCCCGCCTACTGCCCGAGGACAGCTGGGATCGGCTCCAGCACCCCCCGCGACCCGCGATAAAGCGGCTCAGAAAATGAATGAGAATATATATATATAGATATATAGATTGATAGATATTTATATGTACACACACACACACACACATCTTAAAGGCTCTGATCGCTAGCTGCCGACGGCTGTCAACTTGTTGTCATGTGCTACCATGAGTTAAAAGTGACCTACTTTTTTTTTAATAGTTTTTTGTGGAAGTGAGACTGATAGGGTGCACATGCTGTAGCTTACACGAGCACAAAACATAATAATACATGCTCACACCTTTTTTCGCTCTCTCCCTGCAGTCTGTGGTCTACCAGTCGACCATACCGATGTAGACGTTACAACAAAGAATGCAATCAATTATTTCAGTATTCTTACAGTATTTTCAAACTGTAAATGTAAACGGCAACTTAGCATTCAGCATTGATGCTTCACACACACTTTCATTATTGATTTTTTCTCTCCTTGATGTAAAGGGGGATAGCAATACAGCCAGGTCCATAAATACTGGGAAATCAAGACAATTCTCATGTTTTTGGCTCGAAACAACACTGCAATGGATGTGAGATTTATTGATGTGCCTGAACTACAGACCCTCTGCTTTAATTTGTGGCTATTTGCAGTGAGGTTAATGATTATTTGAGCACCCTCCGATTCTGCCACCTAGAAATTAAGAAGGGGTCTGAAATTTTCCTCGTAAGGCCATGTGAGAGACAAAAGAAATACATCTCGGAATCACACGATTTTTAAATAATTTATCTGTTTGTGAGTGCTAAAAATAGGTACAGTGAAACTCCTCCACAACGAAACCTACATACCCCCTAATGTGAAAAAATCTTCATGCATTAACACCATTCCCACTCTCCTGCCGCCCACAGAATGAAAAAAACCCCCGTTGCGTTATACGAAATCTTTTTCTCTGCTCTTGCCTCGCGAAGAGATTCACTACAACGAAGTCTAATCCAACAGTGACCTCTACTGCTTCATTCGGAAACGGCAACAGCAACCACCACACTGGTTTACACAGTTCCGAGTTTCCTGAACGCAACATACTCATAGCTGCTCTGCCATTGGCTTACAGAGCATCATCCTGGCCTCCGATTGGCCAAGAGGGACCTCACTGTCTATATGTGAAGATACTGTAGCTAGATCCGTGGAAGATAGAGTGGAATGCATCCGATTAGCTGCTCAGAGTAAATTGCTTGTGGCTCGACGGACAGTCAAATAAACGAACGTTTTCTGGAATGCTTTACTTTGGCTCATTTCGCTGTCAATCAAAAGGAGATTCAGCATCAGCGAGATCATCCAATCATGAAGAAAAGCTAAGCTTCTGCACGCCCACTGTCCATAGACTCCCAGAAACGCTGAGCGTCTGATGGGCGGGACAAAACTAGCATTTATCCAATGACTCGTCTCGTTTCAATGCATTGGGACAACCGAACCTGAACTCTCTAGACGCCCAGCGTCCGCGCAGTCGATGCTCAGCGTCCACACAGTTTAAAGCACAGTGAAGCTGCGGGAATGAATGAGAAGAGAGTCGCGTCGTAACCAGTAATAAGAAGCTGATTCGGAACAAAAGTTGAGTGTGTTGTAGCGCATATTTCGTCAATGACATGTCCACACAATTGCACGTACACACATATATTTGATCACTTACTTTTTGACATTTTAGGGGAAGCTGAGCTTCCCCTGCAGTCTTAGAGCAATAGTTCAGTATTGTATAACTGTAAAAAATAAAGCTGACTATCAACTACCAAGTACAACTTTGTCAAATGTGCTATATGTGAAACATACATTTGAAAAACACATTTGAAATTTCATCCCTCTCACATTTTTTTTTTTTTTTTTTTTTTATAAACCCTACTTCACTGATTTCACTGGTTCTTTTTGGAGCGTCACCCCCGCGATAAACGAGGGATTACTGTATACAAATTTATACAAATTCCTACATCATCTTGATCGTTTCATTACAAATCCATTGTGTATAAAACAAAAAAAAAAGAGAATTGTGTTGATCTACCAAGATTTTTGAACCTGACTGTAGATTTGAAAATAACAGGACATCAAACAAATATAGTGACCAGCCTGCATTTTCCCTCCTTTTTGCATAGCTCATTTTGAACATACGGAAACAGTATGTTTAGTATTCCATATCTTCTTTTTAATTCAAGGTGCTGACATGGATGTGTGCCTTCCGAACTACGGTCATTGCAACTTCATATCGGGGAAACACGCCTGTATATTCTACGATGAGGTATGTAAAGCAAGTGGCTTTCATGATTCATGTTCATGCACGAGTGAATAAATGTGGTTTTGACGGGCACGCTTGTAGAACACCAAGCATTACGAGTTGCTGAACTACAGTGAGCATGGCACCACAGTGGACAACGTCCTCTACTCCTGTGACTTCTCTGAGAAAGCCTCACCTTCTCCACCCAGTGGCCTCGTGGCAAAAGTCCAAGGCATCATTCGTAAGTTCTTTGACCTTATTCACAAAGTGAGGGTTCTTTGGCAAAGGGCTTTATGTTGTTTCGTTTTTTTAACTTGCAAAATAATGAGACTTGATTCAGACATATTAGTTGGATTCAAGATGAGATGCGACTCTTTGTGATCCAAGAGATCCAAGATGGCGCTGTAGTTGGCAGCAGTTGTTGGCAAGTGCTCTTAAAGAGCTTTTTTTTTTCCCCTCCACATGGTGTTTGTTGTTACTTCATGTGGACCCGATGTGGACTGTTTTCAGCGTTTTCCTGGCCACGACATTTGTCAAAGGAGAAGAATCTGTGCTGGGTGGTTTCACCTTCTCGGCAGCACATGTGCACCAGCACTGATTTTGATTGGGAGGAATGTCGGCGCTATTTGACTGTCGATGGAGTGTGGATGTGTATTTGGAACTGAGAGTCGCCGCTTAAAAATTGAAATGGATTTATATAGGACAGGAGAAGTCAACCAATCTCTTTTTTTTGTCAATGGATGTGACAGCTTCTCAATTACTTTGAAACTCAGCTTGTAGCAGACGTGTGCACATTTTGAGCATGAGGTCTCTGATTCAGTGGTGAAAGGACACTTTGAATCTCTCCTTTCATCGAGAAGTGCTTCAAACAACAAAGCGTATGCAGGATAAGTGGTTAAGATTGCATGACTGTCCGTGTTGTTTGTCGTGTGTTTTATTATGTTTGTTATTTTATGTCAACTGTTTGTTCGCTTTGTTACAGCTGAAAGCCATTGTGAAAGCGCGAGATAAATAAAGACGTATAGCATCGACACTTTGCTTCAGTTTTGCAGAAATGCAGAGAGATCTGGCGTCCCACCCCCTCATCTTGTATTTTGTATTTATTTATTTATTTTAACCTCCCAGGTCGCAGCAAGAAGTGGACAGATGAAGAGGGTCCCGCGTCTGTGGTGGGATTGCTCCCAGCCGGCGGAGTGATGAGCAGCCACCCGCAAGGCGGCTTGGAGCAGTTGTGCAGCTGCAAGGCAAGCAGCTCAAGCCTAATTGGAGGCAGCGGAGCAGGCTGGGAGGGCACGGCCATGCTCCACCATGGGAGCTACATAAAACTGGGCTGCCTCCAGTTTGTGTTCAGCATCACAGAGTTTGCCGGTAAGCAGCCAAAGGAGGAAGACAGTACCGCACCTGCGACCGGTTGCACAAGCGGCAGCGCTTTTAGCCTCGCACAGACCACAATTGCACCACCTCCTCGCGACACTGCCACAGCCAGCAGCCCCTCCAGCCAGGATGAGATGGAGGCAGCGCCTTCCGACCAAGTGCTCACTCTGCAGTCAAACTCTGTCCCCTAACTCCAAACCGGAAGTCCCACACTCCCCCCTTGTTTTCGTTTCGCACCTTCTATGACACAAAGTAATGGTAAAGCTGCACAGTTGGCTGGCGGGCAGGGAAAATGATTTTGTTTTTTAGGTCATTGTTCATGATTTATATATTTGCATGAACATGGGAGTAAAATTGACAATCGCGTCTATTTTTTTTTTTTGAATGACTGACATCTGTTCATGTTAGACCGACTTTGAGCAAAGCGTCTTAGTCTATGCTCAGTTATTTTGCCAGTATATTATGTATGATGTAAACTTACTTTGTCAGTCTGTTTAGCACAAACGTCTAATTTTGTTGTTTTGACTTACATGCATTCTATATCCAGCTGCCTGTGTGCTCTGTTTGTATGGCAAAGTACACTACTTTTCACAACTTTGGGGCCATCCAGAAATGTCCTCATTCAAATAAATAAATAAAGCGCAATCTTCATGCAGGACCATCAAAATGTTTGGTGGTGAGGGGGTCACTTAGAAAGGTCGTTATTTTTAAATGGCGTCAACATTGAATTGATCAGATATACGGGCTTGACATTGTTAATGTGGTTTGAGGAAAAAAAAGCTGTTCGCTTTCAAAAATAACGACTTCCAAGTGACCGCCAAACTTTTGATGTGTGTTTGTGTGTGTGTATATATATGTCTATATGTATGTTATATTTATATATGTATATAGTTATATAGAATACTGTGTGTATATGCATGTGTGTGTGTGTGTGTATATATATATATATATATATATATACACACACATGTATTACATACACACACACATGCAGTATATCCTCCTGCCCACACACACACACGCACACACATATATATATAAAATCATGGCATTGGATGGGTGACTCCGGGGCTTTGAATGGTGGTGTACACGCTCATACGCTCTATGTACATCTTCTGTAAATATGTACGATTCAGTGCTTATCAATTGGAGGAGCATTGTATGTCATTTAGATTCCCCGTGTTTTGGCTTTTAACTGTACAGCCCATGAAATTTGTGATACTGTGTAGACGACCAGAGATTTTGTGATAAACCTTGTTCATAGTCTGTACTCTGCTATCATCCATCTGCACTATGCGGTGGTTTTAGCACTCGTTTTAACATCATGTGCTGCTCTGTATATAAGCGCTCTTTTTCTGTAGCTTCTCATCTCCTCATAACTGTAAATACATAAAGATTTTCTAAGTACAAGCTCACTGTATCTGTTGTGACCCTGCCTACCATCCCCACTGCCCCCAAGGATCTTCACTCCTGAGGATCATAACTGGGACCCAATGATTGCAGATGAAAATGTTCAAAGGAGTTAAGCATTTGAAATCATGTCCATTTAAATCTTTTTTCAGTTCACTCTCCTGTACCCCTTTACATGTGTGAGCATATGTGTATACACACACACACACACACACTGCCCTTAAGGTGTGTTCTTCAGCTTTGAATATTTTTAATTTTTCAAAATAATATAGGGCCAAATTTTTAAAAAGGAGCAAAATCCAACCTCAAATTTAAGTGCATTTATTCAATAGAGGAGAAAATGCCACATTGATAAATCTTTCTATTACATCTAATCATGTGTCACAATTACTAGCCCCCCTGATATTTATACTTTGTACAACCCCCCCCCCCTGTACCACTTTTCTACAATGTTACACAAGATGGAAGAATACATCAAGAGGGTTCTTTGACCATTCCTTTTTTCACAGTTTGTCAAATCAACCAGCGACCTGAGTCCTCCCCTCTGCACTTTTCTTTTAGCCCCTTCCATGAGTTTTTAGTGGGGTTGAGATCTGGGTATTGAGAGGACCATGGGAGGAGCTTGATTCTGTGTCTAGTGAACCATGTTGACAATTGTCAGTATGAGTGTATGCTTCTGCAATTAAAAAAAAAAAGCAGACATTTTCAGGCTTACTCAAGGACACGTTTTAAGCAGGGGTGCCAAAAATGATTGAAGGGCACTCTGAACAGTACCCTCCAAAAGTATTGAAATGGTAAGATTTGTTAAAAGATGAATATCCCACAAAGGTTGTATTTAATCCAGATGAGTTAACTCAGGATCGAGCACCTTTTGTTTGAAGCCACACACTTTTCTCTTCAGATCACCTCACAGATGTTTGATCAGATTCAGGCCTGGACTGGAGTTGGCCCATTCCAAAACCTTTATCTTCTTCTGGTGAAACCGTTCTTTTGTCAATTTAGATATAATAATAATGTGTCAGATTTAAATGGTGCTTTACTGGACAATATGTGCTTTGGGTGATTGTCATATGAAAGATGAAGTTCCTCTTGAGCGTTCTAAGTTATGTGTGTTATTTGGAACTGTTCATAATTCATTCCACCCTGACTAAGGCCCCAGTTCCATCCATCCATCCATTCATTTTCTGATATACTTATCCTCACAATGGTCGCAGGCTGGAGCCTATCCCACCTGTCCTTGGGCAGGAGGCGGGGCTACATCCTGAACTGGTTGCCAGCCAATCGCAGGGGACACATAGACAAACAACCAGCCACTCACACCCCGGGATAATTTAGAGTGTTCCATTAACCTGCCATGCATGTTTTTGGACTGTGGGAGGAAACCGGAGTACCCTGAGAAAACCCACACAGGCACGAGGAGATAATGAAAACGTCACACAGGAAGGCCGAAGCCAGAATTGAACCCTGCAGCTCTGCACTGTGAGGCCGACGTGCAAACGAGTCGACCACCTCCTAGTTCCTCTCAATGCAAAGCATCAATGGCTTGACTCTGAGCCCCTCCCGGATGACTGAGCTTCTCACCTTATCTCTACACAGGAGCTCGGACACCCTGTAAAGGAAACTCATTTTAGCCACTTTTATCCTGATCATATTTTTTTTAGACATGACTCACAGTTCATGACCATAGGTGAGGGTACGAACGTAGATCGACCGGTAAATCGAGAGCTTGCCCTTCTGCTCAGCTCCCTCTTCGTCACGATGAACCACTATAAAGTCCGCGTCACTGCAGACACTACACTGATCCACTTGTCCATCTCACATTCCATCATGCCTTCATTCGTGAAGACCCCAAGAAACCTGACCTCCTCCACTTAAGGCAGGATCTCATCCCCGACCTGGAAAAGGCACTCCACACTTTTGGCAACTGAAGACCATGGGCTCCGATTTGGTGCTCCTGATTCTCATCCCAACCACTTCACACTCGGCTGCGAAGATCACGGCTTGAAGAAACAACCGTAGCACATCGTCTGATTAAACAAAAAACAACAACAGGCCTACATTTATCTCGCACTCAAACAGTAGGCTGTCAACAAAATGTCACATTGCTGTATTACTATGATGATTTCACATGACATTTGTTTCCACAATAAAATCACTTCTAGACAAAATTGGGGAATTAAGTTTTGTTTTACTCAATTACATGGAAAACTAAAATCTACTTTCCACAAGTGCTGATCAAATAACGAGCAGCAGTGAATTTCTCGACCTTCCCATCCTGACAGAACTCCGAAATTCAGCTGGGATAGGCTGCAATCGTTGGACATTTGCACCACTAGATGGCACACTTTCCTAAAGTACAGTACGTGACATTTAAAATGGTTAATGTCAAGCACTGAGCATGTTTTTTGGTCAAACCTTTTCCATGATACTGTAAATGACCCTTTGATTCCATTGTTAATGTGTTTTGTGTGTTATAAATATGTAAAAAGAGATAATTTGATCAAAGAGTTCAAGTGAAACGCAAAGGTTTTCAGAGCTACTTCAATGTTATATCCAGCAGTGTCACTCAGAACCCCCTAGAATATCCTCAAAGCCCTCAAAATAATTTGGTAGGGTTTTTTTTGTTTTTCTTTTTATTGAAAAAAATTATATCTATCCATAGCTATCTATATCTATCTACCTATATCTATATATATTTCTATCTATATCTATCTATATCTATCTGTCTCTCTCTCTCAAGAGAGATAGATAGATATAGATATATAGATTGATAAATATAGATATATAGATAGATATAATTTTTTTAATAAAAAGAAAAGATAGATATAGGTATAGATATACTGTATATGTATATATAGATACAGATATATATGTATATATATTATCAAATTGTTTGAAACAGAGAGAGAATACACTTTATCCTTATATCCATTATGTGAACCTCATGAGGGTTGGAGCCTATCCTCCCAGCTGAATTTGGGGAGGAGGCCGGGTACACCCTGAACTGCTTGCCCAGATAAAACTCACGAGGTGCATGGGGACAACATGCAAGCTCTACACAGGAGCTTGCATGTTGAAGGTCGCAGGTTGCAGTCAGAAGGTTGGGGCCCGTACTCACACCCATGAGGTGAAAAAAAATATATATATATACTTACACATACACACACACGTGTGTGTGTGTGTGTGCGCGTGTGTGTGCGTGTGTATTATTTATTTTTCATAAGGTAGTTGCTCCTCATGCCCTAATAATAATTTCTATCATCGCAGTGGTTGTTGCTCAGGCACTGATGATATAACAATAAGAAGAAAATAATGAAAATACCAATTCAAAGACTTTTCAAATTAAAATATCCAAGAGCTGCTTTACATTGGCATTCAGCATGTCGTCGGTGCAAAGTAAAGCTGTGCGATGCCTGAAATTTTGGTAGCGAGCAGTACCAAGTAAATACTGGAGCCAGTATAGCCTGTTTTAGGTTTCTAAAATATCGTAATTTAAATCCATCCATGATGTGATCCGCTTGTCCTTACAACGATCACGGGCATGCTGGAGCATATTCCAGCTGTCTTCCGGCAGGAGGCGGGGGATACCCTGAACCGGCTGTCAGCCAATCGCAGGGCACATAGAGACGAACAACCATCCGAACTCGCACTCACACCTAGGGACAAGTTAGAGTGTTCAATCAGCCTGCCATGCATGTTTTTGGAATGTGGGAGGAAACCGGCGAAAACACAAGCAGGCCCGGGGAGAATTTGCAAACTCCACACAGAGAGATGGAACTCAAACCCATGACCGCTGCACGTGCTAACCAGTCGCCCACCGTGCTGCCCGTAACTTAAATCATTTATCCCACTGATTAAATAGCATGTTGTAACAACATTAAATGTATTTGATGGATTCGTAATGATGCCACAACAAAATATTCTCACTGGAAACATACCTGGACTCTTGATGTAAATCGTACATGTAGTCGTGATCTGTGGAACCTGTGTCATGGGCGACAAGTGTGTCTCATTCGGCTATGCATGCGCTAAAGGGCATGCGTGAGGAATCCATGAGAAACCAAAAAGAAATCAATAGAAAGGATCGATACAAGCTCTTTGGTATCAATTTGATACCAAAACCCACCTAAGTATCGATTCGATTGATACTTGGATCGACATGCAGAGCCGAGTTTTAGGCCTTCCTTGTCGCACAGCCCACATGCTGTTTGTTGATGAGAGAGAGGGTAAGATTGAAGCCTCCAGTATGTCTCAGATATTTCCTGCTTCGTGAATTACCACAGCCAAAATGCTGCAGTATCGGAAATGGCCCAGAGCAACGGAAAACGGTGGAGAGGGTAAAATAAGGAGGAAAGTAATGAAGCTGTTGGCTGTCAACTCACAGGTGCCAATTTGAAGTTTTAAAAAAATGTAATAATGTTTACATCTTGGCAATTTTTGTATTCAGGTTGCTATGTTGCTATTTTCTTTTACGCACTCACTGGTTGGATTTGATCATTTATTTAGAAATCTGACACGCAAGATGGCAACAGCCAACCACAGTGATCATGAGCATATGTTTTATGTTGAGGGAAGAAATATAATCTGTGCTGTATGTTCCACATACAGCACATTTGACAATAAAGTTGCATTCAATTCAATTCAATATTAAGGTTATTCAATTATAAATTGATGATCTTGGCGGGCACAATCAGTGATGAAAGTTGACTTTCCTGAAAATTCTGGGGGAAAAAATTACACACACTGTATATGTACTGTACACACCAGTGGCGGATGCTGGTCTGTCAAGGAGGGGAAGCTCAATTTCGGGCTACATCATTAAATGTGTCCGTTTATTTATACCTGAATTCTACTCTTCGCTCCTTTTCAAGAAAATGATCTGTGACCCTGTCATACCAACAAGGAGTTTTTTCCAGGGATTTTACTGGGGTGATATACTGTAAGTCACTCTGCGAACACAAGCAACTACAATAAAACACACCAGAAATAAAAGATGAATCTGTTGCTAGTCGTTTTTAACAAAAGGAGTGTCGCTAAAATGATTAGAATAAATCTCAAGATCAACTCAGAACAGAATGCGAATTGAACAATTGCTCACACGGATGCCTACACTAAAAGGTCGGTGATTGGCTCATTTCGATGTCAATTAAACTGGAACACAGACTCAGACCGATCATCCAATCTGATGCAGAAAAGCTGAGCGTCCGGTACCCGCCCACTGCCATCCAGTCCCAGAGACACCGAGCGTCCATGGGCGGGACAAAAACCAGTTTGTATCCAATGACTTGTCTCCGTTCAACGCATTGGGACAACCTACCCTAAACTCTCGCGACGCTCAGCGTCAGGACAGTAGACGCTCAGCAGACGCTCAGTGTCCACCGTTTACAGCACAGCGAAGCTGCGGGGATGAATGAGAAGCAGTGGCGGTTCTGGGGGGGGGGGGGGGGGCAACGGGGGCCAGTGCCCCTGTAGCACCGATTCTGGCCCCCCCTGTGGCCCCCCCTCCGAGCGCAGATTACGCAGTCGTGCCGAGTCGCCGACGCGAAAGGTGGAACCAAAGTGCGTGATTTAACATTCTAGTCGGACCCTTTAGTGCGCTGCGCCATTTAGAAATGAGCGGGAAAATGAGAAGCAGTCCGCAGAGAAGGAAATTACCACGACACGAGTGCTATTTGCGTGTGTGTGTGCGCGTGTGTGTGCGCGTGTGTGTGCGCGTGTGTGTGTGCGCGTGTGTGCGTGTGTGTGCGCGCGTGTTTGTGTGTGAGTGTGTGCGCGCGTGTGCGTGTGTGTGTGTGTGTGTAACTTTTTTAGTCTCCCTTTTTATTTTAATTTTTATTTAACAGGATCAATATATAAGACATTGCCTTTTAAAATTTGGATCATTATATGCATGTAAAACATCTAGCCTCAGTGTATTTGCAATTTTTGTCCCCGGCAGGCTGGTACCATATCATCCCCTGGCTTGAATATTCTCAACAGACGTATTGTTACGCTTGCAGACATTTTAGCCCTCCTAATACTGTTTTTTTCTCATCACTGTAATGTTATGACTACAATTTCAAAGTCTGAAGAAATAAAAAGTCAAGTAAGATTTCGAATCTGTCTTTTTAGCCCTTTGTTGAATGTGCCCCCCCCCCCCTCCAATCAAAACCCCTGGCCCCAGCCCGGCCCCCTCAGTGAAATTGATCCAGAACCGCCCCTGATGAGAAGGGAGTCGCGTCCTAACCAGTTCGAAGAAGTTGATTTGAAACAAAAGTTGAGCACGTTGTAGCGCATAATTATTCAATGACATGTACACACAATGAAATTTACATTCATATATGATCACTTATTCTTTGACATTTTAGGGGAAGCTGAGCTTCCCTTGCAGTCCGAGAGCAATCGCCACTGGTACACACACACGCACACCTAGCCGATCACGCATGAATTAGTTTACACAAAACGCTATTCAAATTCTCAGCATTCAATGATTAATCTTCCTTGTGTGTGCACACGTGTACCCTTTGTGGCTTCCGTTCTCGCCGAAATTTCGAAATCTCCGAGATTTGGCGAGGCGAGGGTATTACTGTTGTGGCGATGCCACTCGAGCTACGCGCGCCTCAGCAGTAGATAGTCCGCTGCTCTCTGCTGTGCGTGCCTCAGCGCAAACATGTAAGCAAGCGCGTCTTTTGATTTCAACCAATCAGCGCCGACGCAACCGACGTCACACACGACAACAGCGAAGCTAAGCTAGCCGAGACAACACTCAAAGTCGGACGAACACGTTTTTCTGCCAATCTGTTTCCCTTTTTGTCCAAATACGTTTTTTACGACAACAACTGTCTTGTCCACGGCGTCTTTTATTCGTTCCACTGGGGTTTAGCAAGTGTGTTTATAAAGAGACGAAAATCTCTTTACTGTTTCTAGTGTTAGTGCCTCAACAAGGCTACGCTCGTGAAAGCAAAACAACGAACTCAAACGCGTGTTCGTTCAATGTTGTCAACTCGTATCTGGATTATTTTAGGCAATTTTTCCTCAATTCTCCAGAGAAATTTTCATTAAAATTTGAAAATCCGGAATTCCCGGAAAATCCGGAGGACTTTCATCTCTGCACAATTGAATGAGCAAAACCAAAACAAGTTGTTTGCCTTTTAATCTGGACACGAAGGCTTCTGTGTCAGGAGCAGTCAAGCAATAACAACGAAACAGAACATTATACTGAATTCGCATTCACTTGGGAATGAATTTATGCAAGACCACACATTCGCTCACTGATTTCCCACAGCTTCTTAGCTGCACCATCATCCTTTGCTTTCGAATAGACTTCTCGCACTGTACAGTTGGAGAAGTAACGCCCACTGAGTGGTTCAATTCCCTCTTGCAGAGCACAGTGCAGTGTGGTCTGGCATCCCTGGACAGTGTTTTTGAAGAAGAAGGTGGTGATGGGCTTCATGATGATATGGGTCAATATACTGGCGTTCCTGGCCAACTCAGAGTTGATAGCTCCTGCGGGGAGAAAACACGACAAAATGTTTTGCAGACACACAAGCACATGGCAACATGCAGTGGGGTATAGAGCTAAGATCGGTCCTAAAAAATCGAGCTCGACCAGAACCGGCCCGAGGGTATTTAAGTCCGACCCGGTCCGAGCCCGATCACTTAACTTGATTTGCAGGCCCGAGCCCGAAGCAAACCCGAGATTTCATGTTTTATGTGTGAAGACTGGGGAGGAGGAGGGGTGATTTCTGATAACAAAGCCTGTCTTTTGTAACGAAATCTAAGTTAAACAAGACTGTATAAAAATTTACATCTTTTATATTTTTCTGTTTCCGAAGAGGTTACATTAACCGACAATTTTCCATCAATTTTCCATTTTTTTTAAGAGTGGAGGGGGAAAATTTAAGGCCGTCCGTCATTTTGACGGGTTGAAAATTGGGCCGTAAACCACAGCAGGAGTACATCCTTAAGAATCTAGCGCGGCACTCTAAAAGAGAGAAACAGAGAGACAAAGATGAACAATGACGGGTGGACACTCAACAGAGACTGGAAGGAATTATTTGAATTGTCATTGCAAGAATTTAGTGCAGTACGTGTTGTGATGAGGCGACTTCTGTTTTTTTGCAAACCACGGTCTCTCGTGGCCAAAACTATTCACGGCCTTGAAACTAAAAAAAAAAAAAAAAAAAGGCCGACCCGAACCCGAAGCAATGATTGACATTTTAGGCCCGACATGACCCGAATTTCGGGTCGGGTCGGGTCGGGTGGCCCGATCTTACCTCTAGTGGGGCAGCGGTGGCTCAATTTGGTGCAAAAATTGTAAATAAATAAATAAATACCTTTTAGGTTTAATCAAATTACACGACAGAGTTTCAGTATAACCAAAAAGGGTCTTGTGTCTCATGTCAATGAGTGTCATTGAAAGGCTGAACACATTCAGCTCACATTCCAGGGACTGATAGCATCTGATCCAAAGCCCTTCAGGGTTAACTTGTCTGACTACTTTTGTCACTTGACACAACCGCCACTGCATCAAGGAATACAAAATGTCTTCTGTATCGTAACGAGCACACATAACAAGTGTCACACTCTCATTACCCCTTTACAAATACACACACACAGACACACACACACATATATATCCATCCATCCATTTTCCGAACCGCTTGATCCTCACTAGGGTCGCGGGGGGTGCTGGAGCCTATCCCAGCCGTCTTCGGGCAGTAGGCGGGGGACACCCTGAATCAGTTGCCAGCCAATCGCAGGGCACACAGAGACGAACAACCACCCACGCCCACACTCACACCTAGGGACAATTTAGAGCGTCCAATCAACCTGCCATGCATGTTTTTGGAATGTGGGAGGAAACCGGAGCACCCGGAGAAAACCCACGCAGGCCCGGGGAGAACATGCAAACTCCACACAGGGAGGCCGGAGCTGGAATCGAACCCGGTACCTCTGCACTGTGAAGCCGATGTGCTAACCACTGGACTACCGGGCCGCCCACACACACACACACACACACACACACACACACACACACACACACACACACACACACACACACACACACACACACACACATTCATATATATATATTTTTTTTTACACACACACACACACACATATACACACACAAATATATGTGTGTCTGAGACAACCAGAACAGTTTAGGTGCGATGGACTCAATGCACTGAGAATGAAGTGACCTGGATGAATGAGAATAGTCGCAGCCATGCTCGGGGTCACACATATATAGGTGTGTGTGTGTGTGTGTGTGTGTGTGTGTGTGTGTGTGTGTATAAAAATAATCCATTCATCCATTTTCTGGAGCCTTTCCCAGCTGTCTTCGGGCAGTAGGCGGGGGACACCCTGAACTTGTTGCCAGCCAATCGCTGGGCACACGTAGACAAACAACCGTACCCGGGGAAAAAAAAACAGGCACGTGATGAACATGCAACCTCTACACGGGAAGGTCGGAGCCGGAATTGTTTATATTTATAAATAATTATATATATATATATATAATTATTATATATATATATGTTTGTCTCTGTGTGCCCTGCGTGGTTAGATCCCATGTAGGCATGGAGAAGGTTGGCAACCAGTTGAGGGTTTACCCTGCCTACTGCCTGCCCGAAGAGAGCTGGGATAGGCTCCAGCACACCCGTGCCCCTTGTGAGGATAAGCGGTTTATAAAATTGGACGGATGAATGGATGGAGGGATATCTCTCATCAGAATGAACAATTATGTTCTCACTACTGACCTGGATGGAGGGAGTAGCATGTGACTTTGGTTCCTTGCAGTCTCTTGGCCAACTCGTGAGTGAAAAGGACATTGCACAGCTTGCTGTCAGAGTAGATTTGAAGGACCTCCAAGAAAGATGTCCCCAGTCCCAGAGCTCTGTGATTAGTTAGGCATTCAAAGTCGATTTTTCCAAAGTTATGTGCCAGGGATGACACATTGACCACTCGACTTGGTTGACACTCCTTCAGTCGGTCCAGCAAAAGGTTGGTTAGGAGGAAGTGGCCAACATGATTGATGCCAAACATCATGCCGAAACCATCCTCTGTTCGACCCTGCATATAAATTCCTAAGACAGAAACAGCAGAGCAGTACGTTTTCCTCTTTATCAGAATTTCCACAACAATTTAAAACATACAATCACGTAAATATAATTTGTTTGATTAGTGGACAATTATATTTTCAGTCTCAAAGAGAAATGCAATGTTATATTTGATTGGATTCTCATAATGTTATTTAATATTTTAAAGATGTTTGATGTCTACTATCTATTTTGACAATTCATGTCAATACGCTTCACAGTCATAAATAACTGCTTGTGTCTTTTTGCGATGCCAGTTTCAACTGAGTAATAGGTGGGTCTCTGGCTCATTTACTCTCATCCCAGCTTGGACAAGAGGCGAAAGTCTGAGACAACCAGAACAGCTTCGGTGCGATGGACTCAATGCACTGAGAATGAAGTGACCTTGATGAATGAGAATAGTCGCAGCCATGCTCTGGGTCACTATCAATGGAATTCAAGACGCTCTGACAGGCAATTTAATTCAGATTCATGCATGTGGCAAGAGGTGACAAGAAACTAAATTCTGTGCAGACACAAGAGAAAAACTGAAGCCGAAAAACACAAAAGGAATCCAGACGGCACGTTTCTTGTTGGGTGAAAACAATATTGGGTTCTCTGGCATTAATTCTGAACTGGATAATGAATAATAAACGGGGATATGTGGCCAAGAAACGCTTTTCACAAAAAACGGGGCTTGCCCTCCTCCAAATCCCAAAAATAATAATCATTTGAAAAAAAAAACATCTGCAAATTGTGGATGCTGAACAGCTAGTATGCATGGGTCCACTGTATATCTTAAATCTGAATAATTTGTAAACCAATACCCAAGAACAGATTTACTATACAAATGTGGCAGAAAGGTTTGATTTTTTTTTTAATAACCAAGAGCTGGCGCTTTGTTCCAGGTTCACAACTAAAGAGCAAAAGAGACACATCCACGGTGACAACCCTCAACGGCATGGAAGTGCAATGAATGCTCTTACCTGCATTGTTGATGAGAATGTCTAGTCTGGGTTCACTTCTCAGATAGTTTTCGGCAAAGCTGCGAACAGACTTCAGGTTCCCCAGATCCAATTGCATGAACACGACCTGATTGCTCCCACTCTCCTTTCAGCACCGATAAACAGGTTACATCATTGAAGATGCATCATCAAGACCATTCCTACAACTTTGTCTGCAAAACAAAGCTTGAGAGATTTTTC
Organism: Hippocampus guttulatus; assembly: GCF_054856545.1. Lineage (NCBI taxonomy): Eukaryota > Metazoa > Chordata > Actinopteri > Syngnathiformes > Syngnathidae > Hippocampus > Hippocampus guttulatus. The sequence goes on from NC_141272.1 coordinate 17,944,344, forward strand.
TTACCCTCTTGACATCTGCAAGAGCAGCCTCTCCTCGCTGACGACTACGACAAGCCAGAACGACTCTGGCTCCTCTTTTAGCCAAGTCGATTGCTGTAGTTTTTCCAATGCCCGTGTTGCTACCTTGGGATGACAGAACAACATGATAATCAATCCTACTCGAGCAAAATTGTGTTAGTTGAATTGGGAAGTCAATGTGAAAAAGGGAAAAAAGCATTTGTAATTTTTATGAGATTCAAGCAAAAAAAGTGACGGGATATAGTGGGGGTCGGCAACACGCGGCTCTCGAGCCGCATGTGGCTCTTTAGCGCCCCCCCCCCCCCCCCCGGCCAGTGGCTCCCTAGAGCTTTTTCAAAAATGTTTGAAAATGGAAAAAGATGGGAGGGAAATATATTTTTTTGGTTTAATATGGGTTCTGTCAGAGAACAAACATGACCCAAACGTTAACGTTTTCCGATGCTATAAAAATGTGTCGAATAAATATTAAATGTCAACATTTCGTTAACGAATATTTGCATCATAACCTGCGACACACGTTAACGAATATTTGCGTCATAACCTGCGACACACGTTTCTATTAGCAGGGCGGCATGTCAGTCAGGGGGCTGTTGTAAAAAAAACAAAAACAAAAAACACCGCTGCCTTTCATGTACAATTCACCGAGGGTACAGTACTTGCTAAGAATGGGAATCTGGGCGGCCAAGAGAAGCATTTTTAAACGGTACACGTGAGCTACGACAGTTAGCATGCTGCGAAAGTGCGTCCCATGCCTCGTTCATCTTAGCGGTCGTTATGGCTGTTGCTCATTACGGCATGCGTGTGTAAGTGTGTGCGTATGCGCGCGTATGCGGTAACGGGTCGATCGTGGGAGGTTGGTTGTTCGAAAAGTAGATCTTCCGTCAAAAAGGTTTGGGCACCCCTCCTCTACAGGATGAACTGCAGCGGGAAAAAAACTTTTAATCATGAATGCTCGTTGTCTATTTGTAGCCAACTTAGTCATGTTGATAGCAGGCTAATATAGCTCATATAGATACATACAGCATGTGTTGCCTTCATTATAAGGCTTTTTATTTTTTGCGGCTCCAGACATATTTGTTTTTTTTTGTTTATTCTGGTCCAACATGGTTCTTTCAACATTTTGGGTTGCCGACCCCTGGGATAGAGGGAGAGCGGCACGGTGGTTAATTGGTTAGTACGCCCGCCTCACTGTGTAGAAGTCTGGGGTTTGATTCCGGTTTGCATGCTCTCCCTGTGCCTGTGTGGGCTTTCCCCACATACTCCAGTTTCCTCCCATATTTCAAAACCATGTAGTGTAGATTAATGGAATGGGTTGCATATGGTCTACCGGTATATTGTCCCAAGGTGTGAGTGTGAGTGTGAATGGTTGTTTCTCTGTGTGTGCCCTCCGATTGGGTGCCAACCGGTTCAGGGTGTCGCCCGCCAACTGCCAAAAGTCAGCTGGGATCGGCTCCAGCATGCCCACGACCCACGTGAGCCTAAGCGGCTCGGATGGATGGATGGATAGATAGTAAAAAGGGAAAGCAAGAACTGTTTGGAACTCAGCATTTGTAGTCCAAGTCATATCCTAACTCTCCATAACTTGTCTTGGGTTGCTTTTTCGCCTGCTGTTTGATTAGAGAAAATAAATAACTTACCATTAGCCCTTCCACACTGAAATGAAAAATTTTGGAGCCGTTGGATTTATTTAATTTGGACATGTACACTGGTTGTAAATGATTAAAATGTGTTAAACTAACATATCCTTTGAATATTTTCAAGGAAAACAGTACAAAATCACACCGGTTTACCACATTTTCTTCATGTACAACCAAAAGTGAAGTACTTTTTTTTTCCAGGTCATAGTCTGAAAGTAGCAACATTCATTTTTTGAACATTAATACAAAATTAAAACACATTTGAATTGTAAACCCTGATTGACAGTGGAAATAACTTCCGCAGTCCCAGTTGAAGCCAAAGTAAAATATATTCTTACCAGTCACAATCACGGTCTTCCCATTCAGCTTTGCTTTGCTCGTGCACTGCTTTCCCTTCACAACAACGTGACGGTAAATGTAAGCGGCCCCGACAACTACACCCAAAACCAGCAAGGCAATAAACATGTTGCTGTTGTTGTTTGAGAGACTACAAGAAGAATAAATGTTATAACTTGAGTTGGCAAAGAACTTCCTTTGCTCGGAGACGTTAAGAAGACTGACTTGTCTCAAATGTTCAAACAAACACACCCATTTCCTGCCTGGGCGTGACAATGTTTTCCTTGTTTGCAACCCACAGCAGACTGGAAGGACCAGAAATCAGCAACAGACAATAAAGCAATGTCAACAAGTTTAGGGTCACGATATGAAAGGTGAGTTTGCTTGTCACAAGGGCTCGGCTTGGATGAGAAAGAAAGATTGACAGTTTTTATCTCAAAAGGCAATGGAAATTCAAAATAATACTTTTCTTCAGATGGAACAGGGGCCTTAGTCAAGGTGGAGGGAATTATGAACAGTTCCAAATACCTCTCATCTTTTAGATGAGATTAAAATATAGATTATTAGATCAGGGCGGCCCGGTAGTCCAGTGGTTAGCACGTCGGCTTCACAGTGCAGAGGTACCGGGTTCGATTCCAGCTCCGGCCTCCCTGTGTGGAGTTTGCATGTTCTCCCCGGGCCTGCGTGGGTTTTCTCCGGGTACTTCGGTTTCCTCCCACATTCACAAAACATGCATGTCAGGCTGATTGAACACTCTAAATTGTCCCTAGGTGTGAGTGTGGGCGTGGATGGTTGTTCGTCTCTGTGTGCCCTGCGATTGGCTGGCAACTGATTCAGGGTGTCCCCCGCCTACTGCCCGGAGACGGCTGGGATAGGCTCCAGCACCCCCCGCGACCCTAGTGAGGATCAAGCGGTTCGGAAAATGGATGGATGGATTATTAGATCAATTAATGACAGATCATAATGAATTAATCTCACAAATCTTTTTAATCGCTTGACAGGACTAATATATACATATATATATATATATTAGAGCTGTCAAACGATTAAAATATTTAATCTAATTAAAAATGCAACTGTCATAATTAACTCAAATGAACTAAAAAATTAATCGTGATTACTCACACATTTTTTATCGTTTCTGAATTTCCTTGTCCTATTTTTCCCAAATTTAATGCTCTCATCAACATGGAATCACGAATCAGTTTTCTATGTGCCAAATGCAAATATTTACTGAAATAACAATTTCGATTTTCAATTTTACATGAACATTTTTCACTTGGAGCAGTTATTCACACATAATCTCTCACACAATATTACTGTCCTTCAATAACAGTGAAAAAAATATTTTGTCACACAACAGCTGCTTTAACAGCTTTTTTTATGAAATCAAAACAGAGTAATATAACATTATAAAGTGCACATCTAAGGTAAACTAGTACTCAGCCTATAGTGGATTTAAACCATGGTGGCATACTTCGTTTTTCTCAAGTTTGCTTTGAACACAACAGTCTGTTTCTGTATGTTTGTTGAAGAATAACGAGACACTGGACACCAGTGTTCGTTATGTGCCGCTGTATTCAAAACTGCCGGCCGTACAAACAAGCGCACGCACTTCCCCCGTGCTGCTGGGGCAAACCATTCTGGAAGGCTATGTTGATTGTGTTGGTCCTTCTTGTGCGGAAGTCTCTCTACGGTTTTGTGTAGACCTCATTTCGGATGACTACACTTAGTTCGATGACAACACTAGAGACGTTTTATTTTCGCTAGGTCGCTACCACTGCAGCGCACTGTCACTGTCAGACGAACACAGAGAAGCTCAACCCGCTCTATTTATATGGACACAGAACACTGTAACCTTCCACACAAAATAGTTCCAAACAAGTAACAATCGCGTCAGTGGCATACATCGTATACCTGTATGATACAGAGAGAGAGAAGAACAGGTAACTTTGGTCTTGTCAGTGGAGCAATCTGGCAACTTTTTAAAAGTAAACTTTCCATTCATAAACTCTTTAAGTATCCGTTTTTGGTGTCTCGCGCTGCAGTGGCTGGCAAAACAGACATGGGCGTGGACTTCTGCAGCGCGCTTGTTGTTTTGTTTCTGGTGTATTTATAGAGCAACGTAACATCCGCTTGTGACGTATGTCTCGCGAGAAAAAATTTAATCCAGTTAAAATTCATTTAAATTAATGCCAATAAAAACGCGCTAAACTGACAGCTCTAACATATATATATATATAAATATATAAATATATGTGTGTGTGTGTATATAGGCAACGTGGGTCCCCCTTCTCATGGGCTCACCACCCATGGGAGGGGCCAAAGGGGTCGGGTGCAATGTGAGCTGGGCAGCAGCCAAAGGCTGCAGAAGCTAGCTCTAGGGACGTGGAATGTCACCTCTCTTGCAGGGAAGGAGCCCGAGCTGGTGTGCGAGGTAGAGAAGTTCCGACTGGATATAGTCGGACTTGCCTCCACACATAGCCTGGGTTCTGGTACCAGTTCTCTCGAGAGGGGTTGGACTCTCTTCCACTCTGGAGTTGCTCACAGTGAGAGGCGAAGAACAGGTGTGGGCATACTTATTACCCCCCGGCTCAGTGTCTGTACATTGGGGTTCACACCGGTAGACGAGAGGGTTGTCTCTCTCTGCCTTCGGGTGGAGGGACGGGTCCTGACCGTTGTTTGTGCATATGCACCAATCAGCAGCTCAGCGTACTCACCCTTTTTGGAGTCCTTGGAGGGTGTGCTGGAGACGACTGTACTCCGGCTGGGGACTCCCTTGTTCTACTGGGGGACTTCAATGCTCACGTGGGCAATGACAGTGAGACCTGGAAGGGCGTGATTGGGAGGAACGGCCCCCCCGATCAGAACTCGAGTGGTGTTTTTGTTATTGGACTTCTGTGCTCGTCACGGATTGTCCATAACGAACACCTTGGGTGAAGAGAGGGGCAGAGCTGTCAATTGATCACCACCTGGTGGTGAGTAGGCTCCGATGGTGGGGGAAGATGCCGGTCCGTACTGGCAGACCCAAACGTATTGTGAGGGTTTGTTGGGAGCGTCTGGCGGAATCCCCTGTCAGGAGGAGTTTCAACTCCCACCTCCGACAGAGCTTTTCCCATGTTCCGGGGGAGGCGGGGGGACATTGAGTCCAAGTGGACCATGTTCCGTGCCTCTATTGTTGAGGCGGCCAATCTGAGTTGTGGCCGTAAGGTGGTTGATGCCTGTCGTGGCAGCAACCCCCGTACTCGCTGGTGGACACCAGCAGTAAGGGATGCCGTCAAGCTGAAGAAGGAGTCCTATCGGGCCTTTATGGCCTGTGAGACCCCAGAGGCAGCTGACGGGTATCGACTGGCCAAGCGGAATGTAGCTTTGGTGGAGTGGAGGAAGGCGTGTTGGTGGAGTTGAGGAGGTCTTCGAAGTACTGTGCCCACAGGTTCACAACGTGAACCCACTGTACACAGTGTTCGTGGTGCACTGCTTCCCCCTCCTGAGACATCGGATGGTGGACCACAATTTCCTCGAAGCCGTCCGGAAGTCGGCTTCCATGGCCTCACCGAACTCTTCCCACGTTCTGGTTTTTGCCTCGGCGACCACCGAAGCTGCGTTCCGCTTGGCCAGTCGATACCCGTCAGCTGCCTCTGGGGTCTCACAGGCCATAAAGGCTCGATAGGACTTCTTCTTCAGCTTGACAGCATCCCTTACTGCTGGTGTCCACCAGCGAGTACGGGAGTTGCCGCCACGACAGGCACCAACCACCTTACGGCCACAACTCAGATTGGCCGCCTCAACAATAGAGGCACGGAACATGGTCCACTCGGACTCAATGTCCCCCGCCTCCCCCGGAACATGGGAAAAGCTCTGTCGGAGGTGGGAGTTGAAACTCCTTCTGACAGGGGATTCCGCCAGACGCTCTCAACAAACCCTCACAATACGTTTGGGTCTGCCAGGACGGACCGGCATCTTCCCCCACCATCGGAGCCTACTCACCACCAGGTGGTTATCAGTTGACAGCTCCGGCCCTCTCTTCACCCGAGTGTCCAGAACATACGGCCGCAAATCCGATGATACAACCACAAAGTCGATCATCGAACTGCGGACTAGGGTGTCCTGGTGCCAAGTGCACATATGGACACCCTTATGTTTGAACAAGGTGTTCGTTATGGACAATCCGTAACGAGCACAGAAGTCCAATAACAAAACACCACTCGAGTTCTGATCGGGGGGGGGCCATAGCAGGAAACTAAATTTACAGATATTGTCAAAAATAAAAAGATTTTAAAATACTCAATAAAATGCCACCCAAATTACGCTGTGTGGTCTTAAACAAGTCTGTCCAATAAATTGCGCAATGTCGCAGTTTCATATAAGACACCAACCACACAATAACAAAACAAACTATTCTTTGAAAATAAAGTGAACAGATCATTTGCATTTTGAGAATAGGCTATACAACAGCAAATAACTGAAAATGTTGAGCAGCTGAGATTGAACGAACTTTAGTGCACGAAGTTGACTACAATGTGCCATGATAAATTGCAGGTGAGCAGATTTATTTGCTCACCTGCAATTTTTGTATCTTTGTCATTTTATTTCGTTAGCATTAATTTAATGCTAACGAAATAAAATGACAAGACGAAATGTAAAATAAAATTCATTTACTCACCAATGTAGTGCCTGTTCACTGAGCTGCAGATCTACGCGAGTGTCCCCAAACGTTTTTAAACGCACCATAGCTTGTAAGTGCCCAGCCGTGCTCTGATGTTTCTTTGCTGCCTTGGTAAAACAACTTAAATTGGTAAATCCAGTGAGGCTCCAAACACCAAATCGGTCAGTTGCAAACAATAGGCATTCCCAGCAGTACAATTTGCAGCGTTTCTCAGAGGCTGTGAGCCACGGGTACTGTTCATAATTGCTCGTCTGAAAATGACAGACAAACCCTTTTCCTTGCTGGGACAGTCTAGCGCAGGAGTTGGGCGACCTCTTTGCACATGATCCACCTTTTCGTGGAAGGTCCGTCTTGAAAATTGTGTGGAAAGTAGTTCTCCAACCAGATCAACGTCTTCTCCTTCGGCCATTTTGGGTTAAAATGCAGCGATAGCTCCCTCGAGCAGGCGCTAATCCAATCACCGAACGCGCATGTCCAGTCTCAACGTAAGCCCTTCTAGCTGGCCCTGGTACGCAGACTCGTGATCTGATTGGCTATTGCAAGCTGACTGTGCCCGTTCACTTACAGCGCACAGGGGCCTGCTCTGTTTAATCTGAAGGCCCCGAGCAAGTTTAATTTACCTGGCAACACAAGCTAGCTGAAAAATGATTGGTTAAAAACTCTACCATAATAAATAAGTTGTTTATCGAGTGGCTTTCAATGTTGAAAGCCACTCAACTAAATGGAAATAATATGACGTAAAGAATACAGAGAATAATTTTGTTAACATATTTATGAAAATAAAATAACAAATTAAATTTATGTTATTCTCAGAAAAGTAAATTTATTAAATTTATTAAATTTATTCTCAGAAAAGTAAATTTATTAAATTTACTTTTCTGAGAATGTTTAGGCCAGCAGAGAAGGCCTTGCTGGCCTTGACGAAACGCCACTGAGTTTAAATATCTTGGGGTCTTGCTCACGAGTGAGGGCACGAGGGAGCGAGAGATCGACAGGCGGATCGGTGCAGCGTCTGCTGGGATGCAGACGTTGTATCGGTCTGTCATGGTAAAGAAGGAGCTGAGCCAAAGGGCGAAGGTCTCAATTTACCGATCGATCTACGTCCCAACCCTCATCTATGGTCACAAGCTATGGGTCGTGACCGAAAAACAAGATCCCGGTTACAAGCGGCCGAAATTAGTTTTCTCCGCAGGGTGTCCGGGCTCTCCCTTAGATATAAGGTGAGAAGCTCGGTCATCCGGGACGGGCTCAGAGTAGAGCCGCTTCTTCTCCACATCGAGAGGAGCCAGATGAGGTGGCTCGGGCATCTGATTCCGATGCCTCCTGGACGCCTCCCTGGTGAGGTGTTCCGGGCATGTCCCACTGGCAGGAGACCCCGGGGACGACCCAGGACACGCTGGAGAGACTATGTCACCCAGCTGGCCTGGGAACGCCTCGGGATCCGCGAGGAAGAGCTCGAAGAAGTGGCTGGGGAGAGGGAAGTCTGGGCTTCCCTCCTAAAGCTGCTGCCCCCGCGACCCGACCCCGGATAAGCGGTGGAAAATGGATGGATGGATGGATGGATGGATTGATGGATGGATGGATGGATGGATGGATGGATCTGTGCCCCTGTGGTGTTTTAAGTCAGACTGCGAACACAAGCAACTACAATAAAACCCACCAAAAATAAAAGATTAATTTGTCGCTAGTCGTTTTCAACAAAGAGAGGGTCACTAAGATGATTAGAAGAAGTCTCCCGTTCAACTCAGAACAGAATGAGAATTGAAAAATGCTCCCACAGATGCCAACACCAAAAGATCGGTGATTGGCTCATTTTGCTGTCAATCAAAAGACATTCAGCCTCAGACAGATCATCCAATCATCATGCAGAAAAGCTCAGCGTCCGGGCCAGCCCATAAACGCCCACTGTCCATAGACTCCCAGAGACGCTGAGCATCCGGTGGGTGGGACAAAACCAGCACTTATCCAATGAATCGTCCGTTTCAATGCATTGGGACAACCTCGTCTGAACTCTCTAGACGCCCAGCGTTCACACAGTTTAAAGCGGGAACGAATGAGAAGAGAGTCGCGTCGTAACCAGGAATAAGAAGCTGATTCGGAACAAAAGTTGAGCGTGTTGTAGCGCATATTTAGTCAATGACTTGTACACACAATTGTATGTACACACATATATTTGATCAATTATTTTTTTGACATTTTAGTGCAGGGGTGGGAAAACTTTTTGGCTCGGGGGCCGCATTGACTCTTAAAATTTGACAGAAGGGCCAGGTTAGCATGAGCTATGGTACATTAAAAAAAAACCTGCATTTGTTGACAGTCCATATCAAACATCAACAGAACAAAAGCATGAAAGTACTGTATTAATATACTTTTTTAAATGACAAGAGTGTTGTTGATTACCTATTTTAGCCTGTGCATTGCTGGAGATGGGTTGTGATCAGATCAGTAGAAGTAGAGCGATACAGAGGTCCTAGGTGGTCGAAAAGACCCCCCCCCGTGTTCTGCAACTTCAAGTCAATGCGCCACCTGGCGGTGAAATGCCTGTCATTACAAGTCCAATTGAAATGAATGCAATCATTCACATCGAACCTTAATTGTGGACCAACCTTCGGCGGGCCGGATTAAAAAGACCAATGGGCCGGATTCGGCCCACGGGCCATAGTTTGCCCACCTCTGTTTTAGTGGAAGCTCAGCTTCCCTTGCAGTCTTAGAGCAATCGCCTCTGATACATATATATATATATATATATACCAGTGGTCCTCAACTAGAAAGGCTGTAGGTCCACTTTTTTATTTTTTTTATTTTATAAGACCAAGGTCCGGTCCCATGCACGGCGGTCATGGGGAGCAGGGCTATATGCCAATTTAGTATGGTCAAGCCAAGCTTATACAAATCAACACTCCTCACAACCAACCAATAATGGGGTGCATGAAAATAACAATTATTCACTTTGCCAGTACACAGCAAATAATGAGAGGTATTGTGTTGAGGCAGAGGAACTCTTTTATTTTGTTAAGTTGTGCCTGCTTAATAATAGAAATAGCCCTTTTAGGGAAATAAGATATTTTTACTTTAACTTTGTTAAACAGTAGTTGTCTTTTTTCCCCTTAATTTAACAAAAGCAAAACAAAATACTCATTTTACCAAAATAAATACTAAACATGAAAACAAAAATATTATTTTCATTTGTACAATTCCCCTTTTCACATCCCCTCTGAAATCACTGAAAAATATATCAGAAGAGGAGTTAAGAACCATTTTAAATACTGACACAAGGGAGCACAGGAATGTGCAGTGCTGTTCTTCCACTAAAGGTGAATGCAATGTCTGAGGCATGCAAATATTATTTGAGGACGCCATTGTGATGTTCATTTACCATGTTGCGGTGTTCTGCTGTTAAACAGCTGCAAAGATCCCCGGGTAGACGGGAGCAAAACTGCACACAATCTAAACCTCCCGCGATTCGTCTTGTCTAATTGTCTGTGTGCGGCTCTCCTGTGCTGAAGCTGTGAGCACACTGTGGCGTCGCGCATGCGTCTGTTTCCTGACACAATCATCCATTTTGAATGGGTGACGCTTATGTATGGACACACCTTAAGTTCAGAGGAGCCAATCAGCGCATCGTATATGCTGACGCTTATGTATGGGCACACCTTAAGTTCAGAGGAGCCAATCAGCGCATCGTTATCGCCGACATGCCCTGTTCAGCCAGGGTCTCCAGTTTGTCAAACATTATACACACACAGTCGCGCTGCTGCGTCCTCTGCAATACATCTGTTCGTGCACGCAAATAATAAAACGGATAATTTTAACAAGCGGTAATGCGCAGATTATAGTCCAAAAATATAAAATGTATCACGTAAAAATCACTTTATAATTTATTATTTTATACAATTTGCGGAGGGTCCGGACAGAGGAGGTCGGCGGTCCGGTGGTGGATCGCGGTCCGCCAGTTGAGGAAGACGGATATATACAGTATATGTATATATATATATATATAGAGAGAGAGAGAGATCCAGTGCAATCCAGTGTTTTCATTCCATTGGTTTTGCATTATTCGACCAAAACTACCTTGTAAATTAATTACCGGTACTCGGCTACATGTGTTATTAAATCTTGTTTCGGGCCATCTTCTAACCTCAATACTGATTTCTGTCTCCCTCACTAATGTATATTGTGGGTCAATACAAAAAAAAAAATGCTGACACGTGTGCAGATTCATGTTCACCGCCAGGTAACGTGGGGACATCTAGTGTTGGCTGTAAGTGCCACAAGTCGTTCCATTCAAACGTACTTGTCGTCCACAGTCTCCCGTGCCCTTATTTTAGGATTTTTCCTCCCTGCAATTTTTTCTTCAACTAATTTTCAGCGATGGGAGGCGATGTAGGTTTCGTTGTAGAGGAGTTTCACTGTTGTGAAATGATTTGAGCAAATCGTATTTGCTTGTTCGACTAGCGATGCCTGCCCACAGCACGGCGAGCATACACGGAGCATGCGCAGTTGTTTGGAAGTCCGTCAGAGGTACACATGGTGTATTCACGTTCCCTCTCCGACCACGACAGCAGTCCAAAATAAAGAACCTCTATTCTTTCCAGAAGTTGTATTATTGAACGAACCCGCTTGCACAATTCGACACCGATAGTTCCGTTCAAACTTCCTTGCCGTGGACGGTCTCCCGTGTCCTTCGATTTTTCCAGACAACAAGTAGACTTTGTACAAGTAAGTATTTTTCAGTAGCAGGAACCGCACTGGTATAGCTCAGTGGTTACTTCACCGTGAATCAATTCTACCACAGAATTCGCCTCTTCTCTATCCCTACGTGCGATCGAACCACGGGTGCAGTCCAGTGTTTTCGTTCCTTTGGGTTTTTTTTCATCCTGAGACCAAAATTACCATGTCAATTAATTACTCTGCTAATAGTGTTATTAAATCGTGGTTGGGGACATCTTCTAACCTCGATACTCATTTATGTCTCCCTCTACCCGGAGCATGCGCAGTTTGGAAGTCCGTCAGAGGTACACATGTTTTCACGTTCCCTCTCCGACCACGACAGCAGTCCAAAATAAAGAACCTCTATTCTTTCCAGAAGTTGTATTATTGAACGAACCCGCTTGCACAATTCGACACCGATAGTTCCGTTCAAACTTCCTTGCCGTGGACGGTCTCAGTAGCAGGAACCACACTGGTATAGCTCAGTGGTTACTTCACCGAGAATCAATTCTACCGCAGACTTCGCCTCTTCTCCATCACTACGTGGGATCGAACCACGGGTGCAGTCCAGTGTTTTCGTTCTTTTGTTTTTTTTGTCATTCTGAGACCAAAATTATCTTGTCACCTACTTACTCGGCTAACAGTGTTATTAAATCTTGGTTCGGGACATCTTCTAACCTCGATACCGATTTCTGTCTCCCTCACGAATGTCGGTCGTCGGTGAAGGCCCTCGTTATCGAGGAATGCGGCCCCCATGACAAGGCGACGGCTCCTGGTGCTTGTGTCTCCGATGACTGTGGAGGCCCAGTCTTCCCCGAAAGCCCTGCCCGCAGGATTGACAGAAGTGGGTTGGGGGGCCGGGCGGTTGCCGGGCCCTCTCCTTCCTCCGCGCTCGCCGGTCCTCCTCCGCAGCGACGCGTCGAGTCTCGAGGACCCGGGCCCCGCCCCGCACAGCCCCACGCCAGGCCGCCCGATCCGCGGGCAGGTCAGCCCACTGTGCCGGGGGAATCCGGCACCGCTGAAGATGACCCTTTAGCTGGTCTTTGAATCGTCTTTTCGGGCCACCGCGGGGACGGGTGCCCTCCAGCAACTCCGCGTAGAGGACCTGCTTCGGGAGACGGTCGTTGCTCATCCGCTGCACGTGGCCAGCCCACCGCAGTTGGGCCAGGGTGATCATGGCCTCGATACTCGTGAGGCCAGCCCGGGTGAGGATCTCATTATTAGTCACTCTCTCCTCCCAGGAAACGTTGAGGAGAGATCGGGAGAGATCGGAGTCGTCCTTGGTGGAACCTCTCGAGCCTCTTGATGCTGCTCCGATAGAGGGTCCAACATTCGGCGCCATAGAGAAGGGTCGGGAGGACGACAGACTTATACACCATGATCTTCGTGTTGGTGGAAATGGCGTGATTCCTGAAGACCCGACGACCGAGCCGTCCAAAGGCTGTGTGGGCTGCCTGGATACGGTAAGTGAGGTCCTCCGTGAGGCCGGCGTCCTCCTGGATAATGCTGCCCAGGTAGGGGAACGCCGAGACCTGCTCGATGGGTTTGTCGTCTATTGTGATTTTGGGTGGACGATGGTTCAGGCGGAGGGTCTTTGTCTTTTTGGTGTTGACGGAGAGGCCAAAGGTCCTGTACGCCGCGGCGAAGCCGTCCGCGATGAGCTGGAGGCCCCCGGAGGAGTTGGAGACCGCAGCATTGTCATCAGCGTACTGGAGTTCGCTGACGGTCGTGACCATGGTCCCGCGCCTGCTCCTCAAACGGCTGAGGTTGAAGAGCGACCCTTCAGTTTGGTAGCGTAGAGTGATTCCGTGCTCCTGGACAGGGGTGACGTGGTGGATGAGCGCGGCAATGTAAAGGCAGAACAACGTCGGCGCCACCGTGCAGCCCTGTTTGACTCCGGTCCGAACCGGGAATGGGGGAGTCATTTCACCCTGAGTCAGGACGCAACCCTTCATGCCGTCGTAAAACATCCGGATGAGGGATATGAATTTGGGGGGGCAGCCTTGACGTTCCAGCACTTTCCAGAGTGCTGCTCGGGGCACAGAATCAAACGCTTTGGCCAGATCATAAAAGATGGCGTGGAACTCCCTCCGCTGCTCTGGGCACTTCTCCAGGAGCTGTCTGGCGCAGAACACCATGTCCGCGGTTCCCCTTCCTGGACGGAAGCCCGCCTGGGACTCCGGAAGAACCCGCTCAGCGAGACAGGTGAGTCCGTCGGCCAGTATACGACAGATGAGTTTTCCAGCAGTTGACAGCAGGGGAATTCCACGATAGTTTCCACAGTCGAGTTTGTCGCCCTTCTTGAATATCGTGACGATGACGGAGTCCTTCAGTTCCCCAGGCACCGTCTCCTCGACCCAGCATTGAAGGATGAAGGTGTGGAGGCGGGTGAGGAGATGTGCACCCCCAGCTTGTAAAAGTTCTACGGGGATGTCGTCGACTCCAGCAGCTTTGTTCTTCTTCATCCTCCTCAGGGCTCCGGAGATCTCCCGGAGAGTCTGCAGCACCGTCATCCAGTGTTGCACGGGGAGCTGGGGGACAGGATCGAGGAAGCCGTCTATTGCACATGTCGGACGGTTCAGGAGCTCCATGAAATGCTCCTTCCATCGCTGGTGAGTATCCTCCTTTTCCTGCAGGATTGTGCCGTCCTTTGCCTTCACAGTCATTGGAGGACTGTGAGCCGGACTGTGGGACTGGAGGAGTCACGAATGTGTATTGTCGATAAACAATATTGCTGACGTGTACGGATTCATGTCCACCACGAGGTGACGTGTGAACGTCGAGTGTTGGCTGAAAGTGCCGTTCAAACGTCCTTGTCGTCCACAGTGTCCTTATTTTAGCATTTTCCCTCCCTGCAAATAGAATTTTCTTTAACAAACTATTTTTGAGTGGTAGTAGCTGCACTGGTGTAGCTCAGTGGATACTTCATCGAGAATCAATTCTACCGCAGAATTCGCCTCTTCTCTATCCCTACGTGGGATCGAACCACGGGTGCAGTCCAGTGTTTTCGTTCCTTTGTTGTTTTTTTTCATCCTGAGACCAAAATTACCTTGTCAATTAATTACTCTGCTAATAGTGTTATTAAATCGTGGTTGGGGACATCTAACCTCGATACTGATTTATGTCTCCCTCACTAATGTGTTTTGTCTGTGTCGATTAAAAAAAAATGCTGACACGTGTGCGGATTCGTGTTCATCAGCAGGTGACGTTGGCACGTCGAGTGCTGGCTCAAAGTGCCACATACAAAGTCGTGAAATAATTTGAGCAAATCGTATTTGCTTGTTCGACTAGCGATGCCTGCCCACAGCACGGCGAGCATACACGGAGCATGCGCAGTTGTTTGGAAGTCCGTCAGAGGTACACATGGTGTTTTCACGTTCCCTCTCCGACCACGACAGCAGTCCAAAATAAAGAATCTCTATTCTTTCCAGAAGTTGTATTATTGAACGAACCCGCTTGCACAATTCGACACCGATAGTTCCGTTCAAACTTCCTTGCCGTGGACGGTCTCCCGTGTCCTTCGATTTTTCCAGACAACAAGTAGACTTTGTACAAGTAAGTATTTTTCAGTAGCAGGAACCGCACTGGTATAGCTCAGTGGTTACTTCACCGAGAATCAATTCTACCGCAGAATTCGCCTCTTCTCCATCCCTACGTGGGATCGAACCACGGGTGCAGTCCAGTGTTTTCGTTCCTTTGTTTTTTTTTTCATTCTGAGACCAAAATTATCTTGTCACCTACTTACTCGGCTAACAGTGTTATTAAATCTTGGTTCGGGACATATTCTAACCTCGATACCGATTTCTGTCTCCCTCACGAATGTGTATTATGTCGATAAACAATATTGCCGACGTGTACGGATTCATGTCCACCACGAGGTGACGTGTGAACGTCGAGTGTTGGCTGAAAGTGCCGTTCAAACGTCCTTGTCGTCCACAGTGTCCTTATTTTAGCATTCCCTCCCTGCAAATAGAATTTTCTTTAACAAACTATTTTTCAGCGATAGTAGCCGCACTGGTGTAGCTTAGTGGATACTTTCTCGAGAATCAATTCTACCGCAGAATTCGCCTCTTCTCTATCCATACGTGGGTCGAACCACGGGCGCAGTCCAGTGTTTTCGTTGTTTTGTTTTTTTTTCATCCTGAGACCAAAATTACCTTGTCAATTAATTACTCTGCTAATAGTGTTATTAAATCTTGGTTGGGGACATCTTCTAACCTCGATACTGATTTATGTCTCCCTCACTAATGTGTTTTTTCTTGTGTCGATTAAAAAAATTGCTGACACGTGTGCAGATTCATTTTCACCACCAGGTGACGTGAGAACATCGAGTGTTGGCTGAAAGTGCCGTTCAAACTTCCTTGTCGTCCAATGTCCTTAAGGTTCCTCCCTGCAAATTGTTTTCTTTAACGAACTATTTTTCAGCGGTGGATACCGCACTGGTGTAGCTCAGTGGGTACTTCATCAAAAATAAATTCTGACTCAGAATTCGCATCTTCTCCATCCCAAACTGGGATCGAACCACGGGCGCAATCCAGTGTTTTCTTTTCCTTGGTTTTTCATTCTGAGACCAATATTACCATGTAAATTAATTCCTCGGCTTCAAGTGTTATTAAATCTCGGTTAGGGACATCTTCTAACCTCGATACTGATTTCTGTCAGTACACTAATGTGTATTATGTCGATAAAAAATATTGCTGACACGTGTGCGGTTCATGTTCACCACCAGGTGACGTGGGGACATCTAGTGTTGGTTCAAAGTGTCACAAGTCGTTCCGTCCAACTTCCTTGTCGTCGACTCCCGTGTCATTTTCTTAGGTTTCCTCCCGTCAACAACGAGAGTTTTCTATAACTATTCTTCAGCGATAGTAGCTACACTGGTGTAGCCCAGTGGTTACTTCTCCGTCCCTACGTGGGCTCGTACCGCGGGCGCAGTGCAGTGTTTTCGTTCCCTTTTTTTCATTCTGTGACCAAAATTATCTTGTAAATTTATTATTAGGCTTTAAGTGTTATTAAATCTTGTTCAGGGCCATCTTCTAACCTCCATACTGATTTATGTCTCCCTCGCTAATGTATATGCTTTGTGTCGATGAAAAAAAATATCGCTGTTATGTGTCCGGATACAGTGTCTCGTGTTGGCTCAAAGTGCCACAAATAGTTCAGTTCAAACTTCCTTGTCGAGAGCCCCCCGTGTCCTTAATTTAGCCGTTCCTCCCGAAAATAAGTAGAGTTGTCTATAAGTAAATATTTTTCAGCTGTAGTAGACGCACTGGTGTAGCTCAGTGGTTACTTCACCAAGATATCAATTCTACCGCAGAATTCGCCTCTTCTCCACCCCTACTTGGGATCGAACCACGGGCGCAGTCCAGTGTTTTGGTTTCCTTGTTTTTTCATTTTGAGACCAAATTTACTTAATCAATTAATTATTAGGCTTTAAGTGTTGTTAAGTGTGCTTTAGCACTATCTTCGAACCTCAATAGTGACTCATGGCAATTGAAATTTGAATCATAATAAGATGTTTTGCTAACATATAACACTAGTGTACCTCAGCGGTTCCGTCCTCAATAAAAAGACTTTTGATAAGACGGCTATGGGATGTGTTTTTCGTGACACTGAATTTACTTTAACATGCAATTATGGTTCAGTAAATTCTAATTCATTTTATTTCTAGTAATATTATACACCTTACTCATAATACTTTTCTTGCATATCCTTCCGCAGAGAAACAGGTACGAGCCACTTTTACTTGGCAAACTGATTAACTATACTGTAACTGCAATTGGAAATACATTCTATCTACTGTACTGTATATAACTATAAATTATACAGTAGATAGAATATTTTGCTCTTAGTTGTTCTTTAACATTTACCCTTGAAACACATGTTATTCATTAATTGATAATTCCACGACTAATTTTACTGGAGTAAAATAAGATTTCAAGACCATTCGCGTCAGTAACTCAACAGTGACTCTTATTGGTTGTTGTGAAACAGCGTGTGAATGTTGACTTCTGTCGGGTGCGCAGGGGGCAGTACTCTACACATACTGTACATTACTTTAGAAATACAACAATAGCGGTGCACGATTATTTCATGTGCACGTTTAGTAAAAATTTCCACTGCTTCTTCAATTGTGTTTTTTAACATAAAAGTGCAGAATCCATGACATCGTAAAACCGGTGATACACTGACATCCCGTGGTTCTTTTCATTACTCTTTCAACCTTTGGCAAAAATAATTTGCCATGACATTAAATACAAGAAAGACAATGTCATACCAGCAAAATAAACCTCACTACAGTTTGAGGATAGGCGCTACAGAAAATGGATGGATCAACATTATATATACATTAATATTATATGCGAGGAGGGGGGCGGTTGAAGGTAAACAAGAATGACGTCCACTGTGACGTTGGTTCCGGTCGCGCATGCGTATAGTCAGCATTTATGCTGTTGATAAATGTTGTGGGAGGGTCCAGACCTCAGCGTAAGTAGATCTTTGTTCGTCACAGTAAAAAATGCTGTACCAAAATGTAGCTGACTGTGCATAGCCTATCGATTTATAACTAACTTTAGGCTGGTGGTATGAATCATTGCAATGTCCATCTATTTGCCACCCATAAGGTAAAATGTTTTGGAAAACATCTGCAAAGAACCGCTGGGGCCGAACATTGTAGACATCAGGAAGGATCTAGTCCAGCTAGCTAAAAAGCGTAACTTCCGGTTGGGACCCATAAAGTACATGCAATATTCATCATATCCGTTGAAATTGTTCAAATAAAATACAAATGACATTATAATGCCACTCCTAAAGTGTGTTTTGTTTTAGTGCGGCTGTATGTATCTTAAATTGCCTTCAATCTAATTTCGAGCGCAGAAACCATCCTTTCCGCTACGGCGAAACGACACAGTAGTTTCGTTCAGTTGAAAATGCAGTCGAGCTGTAAAGTCGTTTCGCAACACATACATGCACACACAGCTTGTTTCTTGAAGTTGGATTGGAAGTCATCTCTGGGTTTTCTGTCAAACTCATGAACGCTCTCCTCAGTGTGGCTGTGGGAGCAAGTGAAGACGGTCTCCTTGTCCAGGACTGTCGCCAGAAATGAAGAGGTGAGTGGGACCTGTGTTCCTTGAAAGAAAAAGAAACAATCTAAAGCAGTCACGTGTTTACGCCGTGTGTTTAATACAGTTCAATACGAGCATTTGCATTCTCTTACAGCCAACAAAAAAGCCCTGATGCAGATGGGAGTACTACTGCCAACGAAGAAGGTGAAATCGATTGCTATATTATGTGTGAAAGAAAATATTGAAGTGCAGTACCGTCATTTGAATAATTATAGAGCTGAATGACATTGTGCCCTTTTGTGTCAGATCTTTGAATGTGTAAATTGACCATACTGTTTTTTTAAACCCCAATCTAAAATGAGATTACTTGCCAGCATTGTGTACGTGCGCGCGTGCACGTGTATATAATGTACAGATTCATTAAATTTTTAAAAGCTGGTTCTAATAAACATCCTGCTTGTGGCTATGTGCTCCGACAGGCTCAGTCGCCACTGCAGAAGATCCAGCTGCAATTGCAGCTATCCAATCTGCCTCCACATTCACAGATCAACCCATCAAATACTTATTCAAGACAGAGGGAGGAGTTGGACAAGTAGGAAGGAGTCTTGTCATACACGTTCTTCGCCATCATCAAAATCCATATTTGTTGTGATCATTTCTTTTTCTTTATTTTTAATATGTTTGACATGTAAAGGTTAAGGACAGAACAGTGTATTGGATGTGATCAAATCTGTCTCACAGGTCTCCGGTTCAGGGTTCCGATCACGGCTCCAGTCTTCCTGAGTAGAATCTGGATGTCCTGCCCATGTTTGCTTTCTCTGGGTACTCCAGTTTTCTCCCACAAAAAAAAAAATGTGTGTTCGGTTTCATCGATGAGTCTAAATTGCCTTTCAGTCTGGTTAGGAGGGGAAATGGTTGTCCTGTAACTGGCTGGCGACCAATCCAGGATGCACCCCATCTCAAGCATAAAACGAGTTGCTAAAGGCACTTTGTCACCCATGACCCAATGAGGACAAGCGGTACGGAAATTGGGTGGATCACGGGATATAAACGTGGCAGTAGATTTTTGCAAATGTCGGTCTTGAGGAGAAGCTGTCAAAATGTTTTGCAAACCCTGTGCTGTTGTTGCTGTTGGCTGGTATTTCTGCAAGAAGAGCATTGTGTACGTTGTCGCTTCACTGCTACTGTCACAATGATCGTAGCACGATGTAACAAAAAGCCATTAATATGTCCCTCAAAGGCTGCAATTGTCGCATTAAGCTTTCTTAAATCTTTCCAACGATGCTTTTAAGTTAAAAAAGGCACTTTCCTACAAGTAGCAACAAATGCAGGAAAGCGAAACCTTAGATACAGTCGTTGAGTGCCACAGTGGATATAGTTTTTTTTGTATTTCCAACAAAGATGCCGTTTTTTATTTATTTTATTTTTTTGGTGAACCAAATATCTTATCCCTGAGTTGATTTAATTATTGTGAAATATTTAGATTTTTATACCAGTCTAATATAAAAGGTTTTAATTGGAATCTCTTTTAAATGTGGTTTACAATCACCCGTGTTCCTGCACATCCATCCATCCATCCATCCATTTTCTAATCTGCTTATCCTCACAAGGGCCGTGGGATGTGCTGTAGCCTATCCCAGCTGTTTCGGGGCAGTAGGCGGGGACACCCCGAACTGGTTGCCAGCCATTCACAGGGCACACAGACAAACAACCATTCCCGCTCACACCTAGGGACAATTTAGAGTGTTCCCTTAATCTTCCATGCATGTTTTTGGGATGTGGGAGGAAACCAGAGTACCTGGAAAAAACCCACGCAGGCACGGGTAGAACATCCAAACTCCACACAGGAAGGTCAGAGCCGAAATCGAACCCTGCACCTCGGCACTGTGGGGCCGATGTGCGAACCAGTCGACCACCGAGCCGCCCATTCCTGCACATACATAACCAAAATAATACATACATGTATTTCAATCAACACCTCCCAAACCTTTGTGTTAAAATCCTGCATTTCACATTACTTGATTGCCAGACTCCTGAGTGGTCTTGGCAGTTTTGACCCACTCACTGATAACCTAAATGTCTCAGAGCCGCATTTTATACGTGCTTCTTGTGTCAATACGTGTTGTCTGTTTAGAGGTAATGCGACATTTGGCAATCGTGTTTTCTTCTAGGTAACCTACAGAGTGATCCAGGTGTCTGACAGCCAGTTAGAGGGTCAGGCAGATGGAGGTGCCGCAGTGAGTCTGGTCACTGGTTTCCCTGCAACCACTCAGGCTGTCACACAGGTGAGTCAACCGACATTGTGTACCGACCTCTATCCCACACACTTATAATTTAACACCGCATTGTCGGAGCCCATATTCACATAAATGTAGGAGTTTTATATGTGTCAGTAGTGTTTTGGGACTTTTATTTCCCTCGGTGTGGTTTGTAGATAAAATTTTTGTTGATCCTGAAGACAATCCTTAGGTACCTTGTTAGAGGAATCTATGAGCAAAATTGTATCGTGTTTAAAGTTTCATATAATTTGGGCACGTCTAAACATTTGGGTGCGTATCCAGCACCCCCAAATGCCTGTGCACAAAGGCGCCGGCCACCTGGCCGGAGGGCTGTTGAAGTCCACAATTAGCACGTCAATGGAGGTGGGCGATCAGAGGAGAGAGGGCTAGACTCGGTCACAAAGAGGGAATGAATAATTCGGGAACAGCGGTTGAACAACAAAAGAAGATTTGA
Organism: Hippocampus guttulatus; assembly: GCF_054856545.1. Taxonomy (NCBI): domain Eukaryota; kingdom Metazoa; phylum Chordata; class Actinopteri; order Syngnathiformes; family Syngnathidae; genus Hippocampus; species Hippocampus guttulatus. The sequence goes on from NC_141272.1 coordinate 17,965,508, forward strand.
GAACACCCATCGCGCCCAGGCGACATTTGTCGTCCGCAAAGTCTGCAACATGCTGATTCAATGTAGACCAGACAGAAAGGCGCCGGTGGTTCAAAGCTTAAACCCAGGTAACCAATCACTACCGAGGAGCCGGACCGGGGGTGCGGTATGCAAATATCGGGGGCAGTGTTTTTCTTGTATTTTGCATATTTTACAATAAAGGTTCGAACTCGCGGAGGGGCGGGCTCTGAGTGTGATCGCGGAGCAACTAAACCGTCGTTCCCTCTCAGAGATCCGCTTCCGTCGATATTGAAGACAATTTTCCTGTGTGCCGAGTCATTTCTTTAACTTTGTCAGAGAAAAACTGACAGCAGTTCAGCAAATGGATACAACGAATTGATTGTCCAGTGGTGCGATTTGTTGACAGTTTGACCACATTATGTGATATAATCAATGTTTCTTGGACCCCAGGCTGTCTTCTCCCAGTCAGAAGGGCTTGAAGGAGATGGCACCACTGAGACACAGTACACATACTATCCTGCCAGCATCGCTGACGCCACAACGGGGACCATGGTGACCACAGTGCAGGCATCTGACACATTGCTCAGCCAGACTACACCCACGGGTAACCAAACTCAGTCAGCCATCTCTATACCTAACAAAAAAAATGCAATAAAATAATAGTTTACACGTGTTCCAAAACAAAGATTTGCAAAATGCTAAATTGCACCTGGTCCGTTCTTCCTTGAATCTTATGATTTTGTTTTTGTTTTTTTTGTTACAGGGCAGCTTTATGTGATGATGTCACCCCAGGAGGTTTTGACAGGATCCAGTCAAAGGACAATTGCACCTCGCACTCAACCATACATAGCGTACTAATATATTATTATTTACCACAATTTAAGTATAATTACCCATCATCTTATGATATGGTGTGGTTCCTAGAAAACAAGAGGCTCCTCGTGGTTCCAGGGATGAGAAACGCCGTGCGCAGCACAACGAAGGTTACAAATTTTGACTGGCACTTGCTATACAAGAGGAAGTCAGTTTGATCGAGAAAACTTGCTTCCATCCCTCCCCCCCAGTTGAGCGCAGACGTCGGGACAAAATCAATAACTGGATCGTGCAGCTATCGAAGACAATACCGGACTGCAACATTGATTACACCAAGACGGGACAGGTGTGCTGGGTTCTGTTCAATGCTCCATTCAGTCCATTCAGATTCTCTTAAGTTCAGTTGAGGTATCACAATTTGTTTAAAAAGGGACAAATGTCAGCTGTGAAATACAGCATGAAGGCTATAAAAATCACTTTATAACATGATTAAGGTAACACGGGATGTTAACTAATCATTCTTCCCATTTTGTCTTAGAGTAAAGGGGGAATATTGTCCAAAGCCTGTGACTACATCAAAGAACTCCGACAGAGCAACCTGAAGTTGGGGGAAGATCTCAGCGCCGTTGATCGACTTAGGATTGACAATCAGCTTCTCCGACAGGAGGTATTTTGGTGTGAAAGAGAGAGACAGTCGTATAATGAAGAATCATTTTCTGGACCACCGTGCCTACAAAACTTGAAGGCATCTTGCGAAATGGCAAATCACTATTTTGAGTAAGATGCGAGTCTATGCCACAACAGGAGAATTAAGCAATTCACACAATCTTATCAAATTTCATTAAAGTCGTCTGTTTTCATTACCAATATTATACACAGTATATCCCGTATTTTCCACATTATAAGGTGCGCCTAAAAGCATTCGATTTTCCCAAAAGCCAACAGTGCTATGACATGATGCGCCTTATGTATGTTACATAAGTCTCTTTACATTCCCCATTGAGGCGTTTCCCTGTTAGTGTTCATATGCCATCTAGTGGTGATTATTAGCAGGAACCAATTGTAACCTAAAAGGGTTGCTCTATGGCATTGTATTCCCTTTAGCATAGCTCCATCTGGTGGATGCATAGTGCAACCGCAGTCATTATAACTTTTATTCTATGCACTTTATAATGCACCGTGCCCTATATATGAAAACATTTTTGAAATCGGCCATTCATTGAAGGTGTACAATCCGATGCGCCTTTTAGTGCAGAAAATACGGCAATAAAAATACCTGTACTGTTAATACCAAATGTTCTTGCTGTGTAAGTGTTGGCCTCTTCTGAGCAGTGTGGTGCTGCGCATGTATGAGGTACATACAATGCGATAATGAGAGTAGAAGAAGAAAGTTACAATTGATCTCAATTCATATGACTCGTTTTTCACAGATTAGGAAGAACATAAGATTTTTAGTTTAGTCTTATTGCCTATAATGTATGTTTGTACAGTGTCTGTGTGTGAATATTCATTATTTGAAGTATCAGTCTGAAAGTTGATGCTATTGCTCCGTTAGCGTGTTAATAAGATTTTACATTGACAGTATAGCATTATCATTGGAAATGTATTTAAAATGAATCATGTCTCGAATTTAAACAATGTAAGATTAAGATTAATATACCCTTTATTTGTCCCACAATGGGGAAATTTACAGTCTACAGCAGCAAGATTGTGGGTAGAAGAAGTGAAATTCTTTTAGTTGTGTGTTTTTTTTTTTGTTTTTTTTTACGGTAAACGCCAACTGTGTTGTCAAACAATTAAAAGCATGATCAGACAGGGCAGAATCATATACATGCTACGTGCTTTTTGCGGAACTAACATGGTGGCTTAAGGGTACTTTCACAATTGTCAGGAACTTCAAGACACAAACAGCCCTTTGGCAAGTTGAGTTTTTTTGTTTTTATGATTGCGAGAAGCCAAAATCCAAATCAGGATTAAGTGTCGATTCACTGCCCTGCCCTGCCTGAGCCTAGTGACTACCCATTGCTATGATTGCTTTTGCTATGCTGCAAGGTGCAGACCGGGCAGAAAGTATCAGGTCGTGCCACGTATCTCGCTGGATTTGTTGGTGGATGGAGAAAAGAGTTTGAACATTGATAGTCAATCCGATGACCGGTGGTTGTGTTATTACTGTGGGTCATGCTAAATGCTACTTTGGTTGAGAGTTCAAAAATTGTAAACAAGTCAATGCACTCACCGTTATGCAGCCCTTTTCTCCTTTCTGGCAGCTAATGGAACATAGCATTGGCGTTAACCTTTCGCCGGTCCGGTCAGACCTTGTAAAATTGGAAATATGAAACCAGAAAAGCTCGTCTTGCATTGTCGACCGCAGTATTAGGCAGATTTGCAGAGTATTCCCCATTACTGTTCAAAAAAAGTGTTCCCTCTGCTCACTGGTGCCTGCTTTGCTGTCGACATCTCTTTTTCTCAGGTAGAAGACTGGAAATCCAAGAATCAGATCCTGAGGAATGTGCTACGTCAGCATGGAATTGTGGGATCATCCAGTTCGGACCCGCAGTGAAAAGCCCTTGAGGAGCAGCTTTTGGAAGACAACCGCACACGGGCCAAAACAGTACTTGAAATGCTTTGACTGAGACTCGTGAGGCTTGTCAAGCGTGCATGAAATAATTGAATATTGTCCTAAATATTCAACCCATTGTCTGAAAATGACACCTGTAATATTTTTAAGGGTTTAAAAGTACTTATTTTATGCCAATCTTCATTGCATTTCATTTGAAAGCGATGAACCGGTCGTCAAATACCTTCCTCCTACAGCTGTGAGTTCAGCAGTCTCTTCAGAAAACTCCATGTGATGACTGACTGACGGCCTTTCCACATTGCACTTAGCAACCCGCAGTGCGCCATTGAGCAAGCCATTCATTGTTTATGTGCTACAAGGACGGAACGTCGCGTTGCACAAAGTGGGTGCCTGCAGACGTCACTGTAGTACCACTCTCAAATTGAAAAATTAGGGGGTGGCGGGGTGATTTCAGAGTGCTAACAGCAGGACTAGCCTCCCTGTTACTTTCAAGTATTCTCTGTTGCTACACAAGCACTTATAAATACTGGCACGCTTGGTGTTGCGCACTACCCCAAAAAAAACAAGTGCAGTGTGAAAAGGCCTTAATGCAACGTTTACATTATGTTCCTGTGGCAGTACATACATACAAACTCAACTCAACTGTATTTATAGAGCACTTTCAAACAGCCATCGCTGTCTACAAAGTGCTGTACATGGAGCAACTATCATTTATACAACAAACATTCTCCAAAGCTACCTGGCGTCCATGTATTGGTAGAAAATCTGAACAGAATGTGAAAAATGTGGGATGGGAGTCAAAAACTGGTTCTTGTTGCAAACTGGTTCTCAGAGTTTTAATCCCTTCGCATCATTTGCCGTTCTTGTAAACTAATCTCTTACGCATTTTAATCAGGGCGCATGACATCACCACGCACGTTGCGTAGCATTTACTAGCACGCCCAGTCAGAAACATGGCACTGGATGCTCAAAAGTTGGTTTACCTTTTACAAGCTAGGTTAACAACAGGGCACTTTTCAATACCTGCTCATTATATTATTTCATGGAAGGGAGGAAACGCAACCAATATCCAAAAGAATTTACACACACAGCATGCGAAAGCTTGATGACGGTCGCGCTTTTGATCCGCTGCAGCGTGCCCAACCTAGCAGCAGTGGCAACGTAACCACATCCTCTCCTGTCAAAACTCCAGGTAACTTTACTGCCATTTCAAACTTATTTCAAACCTTTTGCGTGATGACTCGCTCATCGCCTGGCAGCACTCAGTTCAGTCTACCGCTAGCTAGCTTCTCCTTTCACCGAGGCAGGGCAGAGTGAGTTCCCAGATCACAAATGGACTTGAGTTGATTTTATTTGTCACTGGCTGACCAAGTTGATTCATATCATATGTGAGTGTTGAAATCTTACTGGACATTAGGGGTGTTCGCACGGCAACATTTACTCCGGTGTAGCACCGGGGCTGTCCCCGGTAGAGCGTTCACACGTACAAAGTTATACCGTAGTAGCCCCTGAAAACAGCTTAAACCGGAGCAAATTTAACCCTGCTCAGGAGGTGGTTTAAAAATTTACTCCGGAGTAAATGCTAGTTTTCGGGGTAGCACCGATATAAAATGGGATGTGTGAACGCTACAGGGGTAGATTCGCTACACGTGAGAAGAGTTGATTACATACGGGTCGTGCATAACTTGCATCCTGAGTATTTTGCACTTCTTTTCTTTCTCTCTCTCATCCTTTTATGGTGTCTGATAGACCACAGCGTTGATTTGTCTGGAGAAGTATAAACCATGGTTTTTCGATATGTCACAAACAAGGCGGGGAAAAGGAAGTACGTTTTTCACGCAAGCGCATGTTTTATTTCCGTACTGCACGGCCGCAGAAACTGCCGTGTGAACGGCAAGTGGGGCTGCACCAGGGTTAACACTCTTCTCTTTATTAAGCAGCTTTATACGTGTGAACACTCTACAGAAATTACACCGGTATAAGATATATCGCAACAAAATACACCGGTGCAGCCCAGATGCAAATGTGTGCCGTGTGAACGCCCCTATTGCGATGTAATTGCCACAGAATAATCGAGGTTGAATTTTATCAATTCCCACAGAATAACACCCACACCGCATCTAGGAGTCCTCGTATGTGGACCTCTCCAGACCACACCGTTAGGTTTTTAAGGTAATGTTACTTTTTAAAATGTAGCTTGTTTACAAATAGAAGTGTCAGAAAAAGTGAATGCTGATCAACCCCCCCCTCTCCCCCCAGAAAAAAGTATCAATAAGAGAGAGAATAAAACATTGGATCGTTAAACAAACGTGATAATGGAATCGGAATTGTAAAAATCAATATTCCCCATCCCTATGTCAGACCTTGATTAGAATGTGAAAACCATGAGGGGACATACTGGCATCCGGAGTGCGTCTTTCGGACTCTGGGTCTCGCCAGCCTTTTCCACCCACGGCCTGTCATGGTTACTGTGCCAAGCTCCGAGAAAACTTAACGTAGAATTTTTGTTGTTGTTTCAGCAAAATGGGGCTGCTCTGCAACATAATGTAAACGGAGTATAACTACTTATTTCTCCAGTTTTCTTCATATGCTTGCGTTATTGTCTCCAAACTACTGTGTACATGTCTTTTATCCATATTGATTTGTGACACCGTTCTGAGTTTGTATAACTTTTTGCTTTGTATTAATATTTGCATTAATCTTTTACCTTGCCATTTTATTTAGCCTCACGTGGATTGTAAGCACATTGTAACAATGTAACAGGATACATGCAACTGAGGACAGTGAAATCTGGATAAAGTAGGTGGGCAGCAATAAAGGTGTTTGTTATGTTCCTTTCACTTTTTGCGTGTTATAGTTGATTTGTGAATCACAATAGAAAGGATTTTTCATTTTCTTGATTGGGTGGTGGAACGTGAAAGCATGTACATGTTGGTAGTGGCTTAAATAAGAGGGTTGAAAGGTTGTTTCATTTTCTAGCATGTGTGACGGAAATCATTTCTTATTGACTTGGGATAGAGCACGGAGTTATATATTAATGGACTATCAATAGCACAGGCTCCTGGGCGCTAAAACCAGAGACGAACCATCTTATGTTGCCACTTGGACTGATGTTTTTTTTTTTTTCGTTGAAAACATTTATCAGTGCACATTTTATGCTAGGATCCCTGTATGGAGTAAGGAAAACCTCTCAAAGATCTAGACTTCACTCTTTATCATCCATTCATTATCTGAACCAGCCGTCTTCTGGCAGACGACGGGGTACATCCTGAACCGGTTGCCGGCCAATTGCGGGGCACGCATAAACGTACCATTCGCACTCATCATGTCCAGTTAACCGACCATGCATGTTTTTTTCGGAACGTGGGAGAAAACCCACACAGGCACTGGGAGAACGCACAAACACCACACAGGGAGGCCGGACCGTGGATTCGAATCCCGGACCTCCATGCTGTGACGCATATGTGCTAACCATTCTACCACCGGTGCCGCCGCATCAACCACTCAGAAGTATATTATCTCGGTATCATCAATTGTGAAGCTATAAAACCAATTCCAATGAAGTTGGGATGTTATGTTAAACATGAATAAAAATAGAATACAATAATTTACAAATCATGTTCAACCTATCTTTATTTGAATACACCAAAGAGACAAGATATTTATTGTTCATTGTTGATGGTTCTGACAACCCCTATGCTGTGTGGCCGATGATATGCAAATCCAATCATGTTTTACAGTGGATAAGACAAATTTGTCCTCTGATTGGCAGCCCAAACTCCGGATTAGGTGGTCCAAAAAGCTCTCAGGCTGTTCAGTCGAGGAGGGACCATGTCTGCTGCTTTCAAGCGTATTGAGGTGGATCGGAACACGATTGTTGTCAATGTTCCAGTTGAACAGTCAGGTGAAACTCTGTGTTTGCCAAACAGTTTGCCACTGTCATTCAGGACTATCCAGAAATAGCAGACACGGTAAAAGCTTAAAACGGGGGTCACCAACGTGGTGCCCGTGGGCACCAGGGAACCCTCAAGGACTACATGAGTAGCCCGCGGGACTATTCCAAAAATAACTCACCAGTGATTAGACACTGACTTTCCAGGAATATTGTAGAAGCGCCCATTTCAAAATGTGAACACTGGCAGATATTTCTAATTATCTGTGGCCAATTGATATGTATCCGTTTCATAATTATTGTGAGAAATCGCTGATGTGATCAGTGTCTTCTCAGAAATGAATATCATTCATCATGAAATATAATATATGAAGGTAGTTTGAACATATTTCTTCCAAAATTGCATACTATCAAACTGGCTGCCCTCCGCATTAATTAGCAGCCAATAAGGAGTTCTTAGTTTCATAAAGGTTGGTGACCCCTGGCTTATAAGGTTTCTGGAAAGCTGCTTCCCCTAAAAGGGATAACTTACCACTGATACCGTCCAGTGTTTGGAAGTTGGGGGGGAAAAATATGTTCATTTTTGAAATTTGTCAGATTTGATTGAAATTGCATGTTTTTTTTTCATCGAGATTTTATTTATATTTTTCATGTGTTGAGTATAGCAGAAGTATGTATGTGTATACATATAAGTGTGTGTGTGTGTGTGTGTAGTTATTTGTTGCAAATAATTTTGAGTTTTCTTTACTTTAAAGTATGACTGAAATGTTTTCAATGTTTTGATTTTTTTATTTGTGTTCCACTGTTGGCGTGAGCGAGTTTTTATGTGGCCTTCTTTACCCTCGTTGATCTAAATATAAATAAATCAAACAAATATTGATGCAAAACTGTTTTGTATCTCTTTCTGTTGTGGCTTCCTTTGTCTGTTAAGATAACAGATTTGTTTGAGTCTTCAGGCTTTGTGAGTCTTGACATCTCATCGCTAAATGCTTTATAAGGCTTAGACCAGGTGTCAAACTTTTTTGTTTTGTCGCGGGCCACTTTGGAATTATGTCTTCCCTCGGAGGGCTGTTACAACAGTGAAACCGAATAAATGTTTAATCATCACATCTTATGACTACTTGTACACAAAAAACAATGGCTCACTAGTTTTGAAATCAGTCAAGTATTTGTTCAATTATTGTTCAAGTGAGTGTAAACGGGTCATAAAGTTATCGCAAAATGTCAGTTATTTATTACATATGATAATTTGAGAGTTCGGTATAGATTTAAGCAAGGGTCATGGAAGTTGAAACATATGATTTGCTTTCGCAGGCCGCATAAAATGATGTGGCTGGCCGGATCTGGTCCCCGGGCCTTGACTTTGACACCTGTATGAGCAATATCTGAGCCATTTCATTTCATGTGCAATATAAGCCTCAGTCCACACGACCACTACTACTGCTGCTGCTGTTGTGTGTTGTTGAGTTTTGTATTTATTTTATTTTATTAATTTTTTCGAAATGCACTAAGGAGTGGCACCCAAATTTCGTTGTATCCTATACCAGTGTTTTTCAAACTTTTTTGAGCCAAGGCACACTTCTTTCATTGAAAAAATATCTCGCGGCACACCACTAGCTGAAAATGTGAGCCCCCCCCCCGCTTATTTTAACAATTAACGTGTGATATTGTTACTATAACTGTTTTTAACATTGAAGAATGACGTTATAACAGCTTGAATTGAAATCAAATAAACACAAAGAAAACAGTATTTTCTCATCTTTCATATTTATTGTTTCACCGTCGTCCTGCATTCATCCGTCACAAATTCGCTTGTATATCGTCGAAACACAAGGCAATTGGCTAGCTGTTGCTACTCCCTAGCGGTATGGGAGGGTACTACATGATTACTTTCTGGGCGAAAGACCGCACAGGCATACAAATTGGATATTTTCCCGCGGCACACCTGACAATGTCTCGTGGCACACCAGTGTGCCGCGGCACACGGGTTGAAAACACTGTCCTATACAATGGCAATAAAGGCGATTCTGATTCTGTGGCTTAGACGGTGCTGACTTTAGATCAGCTCACAGAGACTATTTAATTCATGATTGGCAAGTGCTGTGTAACTACCTGAAATTAATTATTAAATCATGTTTTAATAAGTAATATTTACTTGGACGCGTAATAGTTATGAGCTAAACAATGAACTCCGCCTTTTCCTGTCTGGGGGCGGATCCTTGGTCAAAGTGCACGGCTCGAGCGGAAGTAGTCGCACATTGCACTGCTGCAGCCAGGATCTTCACGGTGTGTCCAACCCGTCCATCGGAAGCTCAGCACAAGTACGGCACTGTCGCGAGACATCCGGAGTAGGATCCAGTAAACAGAAGCTGGCCAGAGTAGGATCCAGTAAACAGAAGTTGGCCACATGATTTGTGTACTGCTGGTTGCCGGCCACGGCACACGTTTACAGACTGAAATAAAGGTCAGCGGGCATTTCTATTGCATAAGAATGAATCTTACGAGGACAAAGTTCGGAGGGTAGAAGTAAATGCAGTACGCCGAACTTCTTTAAGAATCTTTGTAAAGAATTCCGCAACTACCACGTTGTTATGCCTATGCGGTACAGGTATACAGATCAACAATACAATACAATACAATACAATACATGCAGATTTATATAGCGCTTTCACAACAGCAACAGCTGTAACAAAGCGCTTCACAAAACAGTTAACATAAAGTAAAATAATAAACACAACACATAACATAAAACACGGACAGTCGTGCAGTCCTAACCATTTTTCCGTCACACGCTTTGTTGTTTGAAGCAGTTTCAGATGAAAGAGGAGAGTATCAAAGTGTCCTTTAACCAGTGGATCAGAAACGTCATGCTCAAAATGTGCACACGTCGGCTACAAGCTAAGTTTCAAAGTCAACAAGAAGCTGTAGCATCCATTGACGAAAAAAGAGATTGGTTTACTTCTCCTGTCCCATGGAAATCCATTTCAATTCCAAGCGGCGACTCTTGGTTCCAAATACGCATCGGCGCTCTGCGCCAACGCTCCTCTCTCCTCATCCTCAACTTCAGCAGCCATCCATCCAGCCGCACCAACGCCGACTGTCCAACAGCGCCGACATAGCCACTGAACAAAACGGGGTTGTGAAAAATGCTGCCCATTACAGGCGCAAAAAACACAAGCACCCCAGGTCTGTCCAGCACCGACAGTCAATGGCGGCGACATTCCTCCAAATCAACATCTGTGCTGGTACAGGCGTGCTGCCGAGAAGGCGCAACCACCAAGCACAGATACTTCTCATTTGACGAATGTCGTGGCCAAAAAGCGCTGAAAACAGTCCATATCAGGTCCACACGATGAAACAACAAACAACATGTGACAAAACAAAAGACAAAAATACCAAAAAAGAACAAAAAAGCAAGGCTCTTGAAGAGCACTTGCTGAAGGCTGCCTACTCGGGCGCCATCTTCACGAGTGAAATGTCCAAGTAAAAAGTACACTCTTCTGGAAAAATGAAAATCACCCATTTTGACACGTACGAAAGTCAAGACACCCCCTTAAAATAGCATATTTTATAGAGAAAAAAAAACATACACACACACACAAATTCAGAGTGTCTCTGATGCAAGGGGAAAAACTATTATCGGGGAACATTAATGCATAGTATTTTTTATTTTGTGGCTGAATAAAATTCCAAAACCCCCCCATATTTGGGCCTGTGCAAAAGTCGAGGCACCCTTCCGCGTTAGTACCTGCTGTTAAGACTCCTCTGATATCGGACAGATGTCACCTTCTGTGTGAGGAGGCTGTGTGTGTGTGTGTGTGTGTGTGTGTGTGTGTGTGTGTGTGTGTGTGTATTTCTATGTAGTATGTAGAAACAGGATTTTAACATACAGTACAAACATTAATTACCGTAATTCATCTACTACTATATACTTTCAGGTTTGTATCAGAAATCTTGAGGCATGAACTTTACGATCTCTATTCATGTATTGATATTATTAGCACAACAAGTCCTGGTAATTTATCTTTCCTCAAGCAGAATGATGATACCGGCATGTACAGCCATCTAATTGGCGTACCAAAGACCTTGCTTCCTGGCATTGGAGGAAAGAAGATTTTGGACTTTTGGTGGAAAACCATCAACTTGTGAGTCTCAATGACTTAATAAGCTTACACGGTGATCGGTATTTGCTTTCTTTGTAATTATGTTGTTTACCTGATGTCATGTTGCGAATTGCATGTTTGTTTTATCCTCAGGCGTCAGTTATTCACAGAGGTGTATCTCGTCACTAATGCAGACAAGTAAGTGAAGCAGGAGCTCCAATTTACTTCCTTCAAGAAACCAGAAAGACACCAATAGAAAACCAAAGTTTTGTTTTACTGTTGTTTGATTGTCTCCTCTGATTAGATATAAGCATTTTGAGCGCTGGGCCACAGCCAATGATTTCCCAGTGGAAAACATCATCAATGATGGCAGCACCACAGAGGAGGACAGTCTTGGCGCTGTGGCTGACCTGGAGCTGGCCATACGTAGTCGCAAGCTGCAAGATGACCTCATTGTGGTAATATGAGTCTGTCTAAAATGAAATAAGTATCCGTGATATCGTGTGGTCTTGATTTCTCCCCCTTGCAAGCAGATAGCGGGAGACATGTTGTGTGCCGACCAAAACTTTGACATCACTCAAGTGATCCGTTTCTTCCGTTCAAAGGTGAAAATCATTTTGTGTAATACCAAGGATGCATTCAGGGAACTGCATTTACTTTGTGTGTTTGCTGAAGCCTGGAGAACTGCTTATTTACTATGAGATGGAGGAAAGCGAGAAAAGCAACTCCAGGGGCATTGTGGAAGTCTGTCCTGATTCCCATCGGTAACAAGAAATGTTTTTTGTTTGTTTTAAAGAAGATCCATTTCAAATCAAGACTGGGCTTTAAATTATTGTTGTCATTTGATGCAGAATAACTCGTTTCTGGGAGAAACCCCAGGAAGGACTCACATCTTCCCGTCTGGCCAGTGTGGTGTTTTACTGCATCCAGAGAGAGAGTCTGCCCTTGCTGTCTGAGTTCACAAGTCAGATGGAAGCCACAGACAGGTCCTTTGGAAGATTCTGGGTTCGTAAAGATACATGATGCTTTTTCAGAACACCCATTGCCAACCTAGTCAATCTGCGGGTACTCGGGTTTCTTCCCACATTCCAAAAACACGCATTGCAGGTTAATGGAACACTCTAAATTGTGCCGTGGTGTGAGTGTGAGCGCAAAGAGCCATATTAGACAAAGAAACAAAACAAAAAACAAATATGTCTGGAGCCCCAAAAAAAATAAAAGCCTTATAAAGCCTTATAATGAAGGAAACACATGCTGTATGTCTCTATATTAGCTATATTTGCCAACTATCAAAATGACTAACTTAGCTACAAATACACAATGAGCCTTCATGATTACCGTATTTTCCGCACTAAAAGGCGCACTGGATTATGAGGCGCACCTTCAATGAATGGCCTATTTTGTAATTTTTTTTCATATATTGCACGCATTGGACTATAAGGCGCAATCTACAATGCATCCACTAGATAGAGCTACTGGTACGTCTTTGCCTCTCTCCGTGCTTTCTCTTCTTATGTTTGACTCGAGAGGCCTTCATGACCGCCTCCAAAAAAGTAAATTAATGATTACTTCAAAGAAATTACGAAAGTTGAAAATACAATAATGCATCAAAACAGAAAATCACAAAATAAATCCTATAGCCCCCCCGACATTTCCTTGAGCGTAGCTGTAACAGAACGACCAGATGTCAGTAAATTGGAGAAGACTGGACTGTTTCAGAAGTGTTTGTTATTTATTCCTTTGTTGTGTACTGTATTCACAAACGAGAAAATCACAAAATAAATTATGTAGAGGGGCTATAGAATTTCTTTTGTGATTTCCTCGCTTGATTTTCTGTTTTGATGCATTATTTTCAATTTTTGTATCCTCATTGAAGGAATTGTTAATTTACGTTTTTTGTTGAGACTGTGAAAACCATTAATACAGTGTGCGTTTTAAAAAAACAACACCACAGCTCTCCTTTTTTCGGAGCTGCAACAAAAACTTATTTAATAAAGCAGCGCACAGTTCACTGAACCAACAGCAAGTTATAACATTGTTAAGCATGTCTCCAGCAAGGAGCCATCTTGGGGTCGACATATTACCGTAATGACCAAACACAAGGCGCTCCGGATTTTAAGGCGCGCCGTGAGGTTTTAAGAAAATGGAAGACTTTTCGGTGCGCCTTATAGTGCGGAAATTACGGTAAATGTTTTTTTTCCCTCTGCAGTGCATCCGTAGAGCAGGGGTGCCCAACCTTTTATGACGAAAGATCTACTTTTTGCTCACCCAACCTCCCGCCATCGACCCGTTACCACACACGTGCGCATACGCACGCACTTATACACGCATGCCATAATGAGCAACAGCCATAACAGCCCCTCAGATGATCGAGACATGGCACAAACTTTTGCAGCATCTTAACTATCGTAGTTCAAGTGTGCCGTTTTAAAATGCTTTTCTCGGCCCTCCAGATTCCCATTCTTTGCCAGGACCCTCGGTGAATTGTACATGAAACGCTGTTGTTGTTTTTGGTTTTGTTTTTGTTTTTTCAACAGCCACCTGACGGACATCCCGCCCTGCTAAAAGAAATGTGTGTCGCAGGCTATGATGTAAATCCTCGTTGACAGAAATGTTGAAATTCTAGAAATATTTATCAAAAATATTTATTCAACACATTTTCCAGCATTGGAAAACTTTCAATATGTTTGTGTCATGTTTTTCCGCCTACAGAAACCAGATTATAGCAAAAAATATATTTCCCTCCCCCGTCTTTTTCCATTTTCAAACATTTTTGAAATAGCTCCAGGGAGCCACTAAGGCGCTAAAGAGCTGTGTGCGGCTCTGGAGCCACGGGTTTGCCGACCCCCGGGTGTGTCCCTGCTATTTACTGGCAACCAATTCAGGGTGAACCACGCCTGCTGCCTGAAGACAGCTGTAGGCTCCAGAACACCCCCCCCCCCCCACACACACACACAGATGAAACAATAAAACTACTCATTCTAACAGCCTTTAGGGAAGTGGATCATCTTTTTTAACCTTTTTAACTGCCATTCAAGAATAGAAAGCAAGTTAATCTCTGTATAGTAAAACATGTCTATATTCTGTGTATTCTCTTCTTCTAGTCTCTTCTTTCATTAATTATGTCCATTTATGTTTTCGCCATATTGTACCAAGCAGCCAGAACAGAGAGACCGGCGTATGCTATTTTTTGGCAATTATGCTATCCGTTTATCATGCCATTGCATTCGTAACCTGTGGTAGGTTGGCATCTTAAAAAACACAAACTGACAAAGACAATACAAAAACACACTTCAGATTCTTGTACAGTGCTGTTCAAAATAATAGCAGTACAATATGACGAACCAGAATATCCCTGTTTTTTAGTAATTTTTTTATTGTTACATGCCAGACAAGTTACCAGGAGGTGCAGTAGATTCTCAGAAAACAAACAAGACCCAGCATTCATAATCGGCACACTCCGAAGGCTGTGCAACTGGGCAAATAGTTCAAAGGGGTGTGTTCAAAAAAATAGCAGTGTTGCAACCAATCTCTGAGTTCATCAATTTTGGGGAAGAAAAAAAACAAAAACGGGTGAATCAGGTGGCGCCTACTTAAGGATGATGAAACCAGCACAGGTTGAACATGCATTTGAGGAAAATGGGTCGTTCAAGACACTGCTCCGAAGAACGGCGTTCTTTGATTAAAAAGTTGATTGGAGAGGGAAGAACCGATAAAGAGGTGCAAAAAATTGTTGGCTGTTCAGCTAAAATGATCTCCAATGCCTTAAAATGGGTAGAAAAACCAGAGACACGTGGAAGAAAACGGAAGACAACTATTAAAATGGACCGGAGAATAACCAGAATGGCAAAGGCTCAGCCAATGATCAGCTCCAGGATGATCAAACACAGTCTGCAGTTACCTGTAAGTGCTGTGACAGTGAGAAGACGTCTGTGTGAAGCAAATGTAGTAATTTCAAGAATCGGACGCAAAGTCCCTCTGTTACAAAAAAGGCATGTGCAGAAGAGGTTACAATTCGCAACTGGCCTCAAGAAAAATGGAGGAACATTTTGTGGACTGATGAAAGTTGTCCTTTTTGGGTCCAGGGGCCACAGACCATGTGTGAGATGACCCCCAAACTCTGAATTCAAACCTCAGTACACATTGAAGACAGTGAAGCATGGTGGTGCAAGTATCATGGTCTGGCCATGTTTCTCCTACTCTGGTGTTGGGCCCATTTATCGCATACCAGGGATCATGGATCCGTTTGTGGATGTCAAGATACTTGAAGAGGTTATGTTGCCTTATGCTGAAGAGGACATGTCCTTGAAATGGGTGTTTCAACAAGACAATGACCCCAAACACACCAGTAGACGAGCAAGGTCTTGGTTCCAAACCAATAAAATTCATGTTATGGAGTGGTCAGCCCAATCCCCAGATCTCAATCCAATCGAGAACTTGTGGGGTGATATCAAAAATGCTGTTTGTGAAGCAAAACCAAGAAATGTAACTGAATTGTGGAATGTTGTTCAGCAATCATGGAGTGAAATAACAACTGAAAGCTGCCACAAGTTGGCTGACTCTATGCCACACAGATGTGAAGCAGTTATAAAAAACTGTGGTCATGCAACTAAATATTAGGATTGTTAAATCCCACCTTTTTTTTGGGAAAAAAACCCCAAAACAAAATAGTTTTGTACAGTCAACAACAGACACTGCTATTTTTTTGAACACACCCCTCCGAACTATTTGCCCAATTGCACAGCCTTCGGAGCATGGCGATTGTGAATGCTGGGTCTTGTTTGTTTTCTGAGAATCTACTGCACCTACTGGTAACTTGTCTGGCATGTAACAATAAAAAATTTACTAAAAACCAGGGATATTCTGGTTCGTCACATTGCACTGCTATTATTTTGAACAGTACTGTATACCCGAAGGGCATCAACCATAGTTGTGAAAGTGATTTTAAAGGTGGAATCTTGAATGTGTGAATGTTGAATTCCAAATTGTTTGACTTCAAGGACAATCCACTTGGTAGGTTCCGCTGCACTTAGGTAACTTTGGAACAAAACCTCTCATAGCCAAACAAGCTAATGCTGATAAAACGATTTTTTTCCCCCATAGGAGCATATTGTCAACCAGGATCTGCTTGATGTGTTTGGAATGAAGCTCCCAACTGGATTCCAGCTAATTGGACAAGTGGTATGCGCTTCGTTTTTTACATCATCATTTTACTAGTTCCTGTTGTACCATGCATTGAGCGTTGTTATGCCTGACCTGTTCGATTTGCAGCAATGAGTGCTGCGTATCTTAAGCATATCTTAAGCAAACATCTGCTCGGTAAAAGTGTCTTGTAGTGTATGACTGAGATTCGTGTATCGCTACATTGCTTCTTGTATAATTTAGGAAGAAATTTGGTTTATGAATTCATCAGAATGTGCAAAACAATTGTCATCATCAAATAGTTTTGACCTTTGCCTGATGCGATCAAATGTTCATTGACATTTAAGTTTTACTGCTAATTTGTACATAAATTCAACTGCATGCAGATTTTTGTGGCGTTGTATAAGAGGATTTGCCCCCAAAAAATCACATCTGCATTTCAGTAATCCTCTGTTATTGACCATGTGTGTTTCTGAACATCTCAGGGTCTGTCAGATTACACCAAGTGGCTCACCCGATTCTCCAACAAGCAGCAGGACAAATCTGACAGATCAATCACGTTTCGGTCTTTTGCCAGGTTTGTATAGTCATAACTAACTTTGATTTATATTGATATTTAATTGCAGTATTATGGTTTACCTTTACTTTAGATCTTTCCAAGAGAATGTGCTTATCGCAATAACTTTGACTGATAACGACAGGGTTGGATTAATGGGAAATCCATCAGACTGCTTTAACGGGAAAACCATCGCCATGACGATCATGAACTTCTGGGCCGAGGTCACCCTTGTGAAAAGCCAAAGTTTGGTATAGCAGTACATACATACGCATTGGTGCGGCCAACATTATCATCACCGACAAAGTAACAACTAAGTTACTTTGATGTTCTAGGTCCTCGTTCCTCATCCTCTTAACGACCCCACCGAGTTTGGAAGCTTACAAGATTTGTTCAGTATCAGTCGGAAAGAGGGGTGTGTATGATACAATCTCATGAGATTGAATACACAATAACATATTTCAGTTTCTGTTATTGTCACATTGATACTGTACCCTACTGTTTATCCACTGCAGTTACTTTGGGGGCCTGCGGCTGCTGCAAGCGACCTGTAAGAAATTCTACCAGTTCTGCTGCCAACAAGGGTGAGACTTTCCGAAAGCACAAAGATTGACTACATTATTTTAAAAAAAACGAAACTAGTCATTTTTATCTTTACAAAATGTCATCATTCACCAATCGGTTTAAGGGGATGGCTATTCTTAAAGTGAAATATTTAAATATTACGGATATTTGTGTATGCTTGGAATCTCTTGACTGCCTGCTCATCCAGCAAATGTGAAATAAAACGACAAAGTAAATATTTTGGGAGATACCCGCAGTATTTTCAGAAACGTGTCTGGGTAGGCCATTCTGAAATTCTTTACTGTTCATCTTTAACAGTCGGGCTAATTAACATAAGGCTGCCCCCACAATTAAGTTTTCGCCTACGACTTAGCAGCTAGGCTAGGGGGAACAGTCAGGTTGTTGGACTTCAGGGATGCACTATTACGTCAAATGCCAAAGGGAAACAGAGCTGCAGATGAGCATAAAACAAAGGTGACCATATTTTGATTTTCTAAAAAAAGAGTCGGACCGGCCTTGAGATTCTGAAATCAGAATCAGAATCAGAATCAGAATCAGAATCATCTTTATTGGCCAAGTATGTAGAACACACAAGGAATTTGTCTCCGGTATAACACGCTGCATTAGTATCATCGTAAACAACAAATCATTGAACCATTTTAGAGTAACCAGTAGCAGTATTTGTAGTACAAGAAGAGTGACTACGTCAGTGACTGTTTAAGGAGTTAATGGCTAGAGGGAAGAAGCTGTTTAAGTGTCTACTGGATTTGGTGCGCATGGATCTGTAGCGTCTGCCTGAGGGGAGTAGCTGGAAAAGGTGGTGGGCAGGGTGCGGGGGATCCAGGAGGATTTTCCGTGCCCTTGTCTTGATTCTTGCAGTGTGCAAGTCCTCAAGAGTGGGTAGGGCGGTGCCAACGATTTTTTCCGCCGTCCTAACTGTCCGTTGAAGTCGGATTTTGTCCTTTTTTGTGGCGGCCCCAAACCAAACCGTGATGGAAGAACACAGGATTGATTCGATGATACCCAACTAAAACTATGCCATACAATATAATTCAAATAATTTAAAAATAGGGCTATACGATATTGGAAAAATATGCAATATGTAATAGGGGTGTTGCATATTGCAATCTCGATATATTGGAAGAGTTAACATGCACCTCGTTTCATGACATCGTTTCATTGCTGCTTATACAAATGACTCTCGATGTCTTGAAAAACCTTTTTCGTAATTAACATTGTGTGTTTCATCTTTCAACATTTGTCTCCACAGCATCGCATTGACAAAGCAGAACTTCACATTGAAGTATGACACAAACATTCCACGACAAGTGGTGAGGTTTTCTACTCCTGTACTAATTGCTTCATAAGAAAATGAGGCTATATTCATGCTACAACTCAATTCAAGGAAAAAAAAGCACATATGCGACACTCTTTTTTTTTTTTTTTTTCTTCATGCAGTGTGAACAGTACAATCAATTTTGTTTTCCTCCCCAAATCCAACCGTGGCTTTGTCATATATGGATATATTTTGGACATGTATGCGACGTGACTGCATTGTGAATGCTCATCCATTCACATCGGACCAAAACGTCATCAAAAGCCCTGCATGCGCTCATGTGAGTGGGAAAGAGAGTCCTCGGGAGATTACTGAGCTCCTTCCTCCGTGATCTGCTAAATTGTTTACATTTAACTTTAATCTCATCCCACTTCAAAATGTAATGAAGCATAAAGTGGACATTTGTGGTGATTGTCGTAATTTAGCCACACTGGCGGTTCATTTATTACCAGCGGCAATGGCGTGACGACATCTTTAGATACCTCCTTTAAATGAGGAAAAGAAGGAGCGTATCGGTCTGTCGTCGTGAAGAAGGAGCTGAGCCAAAAGGCGAAGCTCTCAATTATTGGTCGATCAACGTCCCAACCCTCACCTATGGTCACGAGCTATGGGTCGTGACCGAAAGAACGAGATCTCGGATACAAGCAGCCAAAATGAGTTTTCTCCGCAGGGTATCCGGGCTCTCCCTTAGAGATAAGGTGAGAAGCTCGATCGTCCGTAGGGGCTCAGAGTCGAGCCGCTTCTCCTCCATGTCGAAAGGAGTCAGATGAGGTGGCTCTGGCATCTGATTAGGATGCCTCCTGGACGCCTCCCTGGTGAGGTATTCCGGGCATGTCCCACCGACAGGAGGCCCCGGGGATGACCCAGCACACGCTGGAGAGACTATGTCACCCAGCTGGCCTCGGAACGCCTCAGGATCCCCCGGAAAGAGCTGGAAGAAGTGGCTGGGGAGAGGGAAATCTGGGCTTCCCTGCTAAAGCTGCTGCCCCCATGACCCGATAAGCGGCAGAAAATGGATGGATGGATGGGCACAAGGAGCGTTGCCTCATATCTCCAAAATATTTCTGCCTCGTCCTCTGGCGATATGAGATGATAAAATGACCATCTATACCATTTGTACTTATAGTAAACACTGCAGCATGTGAAATGCTTTTTTTTTGGGGCGGGGGGTGCATCACTCCACGCCGTCCTTTGTGCACACACATATATCATATCAGGGATGCGTTGCTTTCACATTAGAAGTCGGATTTGTTTTCCCTAATGTGAATGTATAAGAATATATAAGAAACATCGGATTTAACAAAAAGAAAAAAATCAGAATTGGGCATCATGCCCTGCAGTGCGAATGTAGCCTGAAAGAAGAACCTAAACATCATTTTCTGTCTGTCTTTTTTTGTAGGGCCTTGCTGGGAGCAGGTTCGTGTCTTTCTTTCCTTGTCGCTAATTCAAACAGCATACTCTAAATGTTTTCTTGCTTTTCAATGGAATCGACACTGGTTTAATGTACCGTATTGGCCCGAATATAATACGGTGATTTATTCATTGAAATAAGACTGAAAAAGTGGGGGTGGTCTTATATTCGGGGTCTATACATTATACCCATTCACGACGCTAGATGGCGCCAGATATCATTGAAGCGAATGCTGAACTTGACTCTCCGGCCAAAGTGAACCCCTGTCACGAAGAATAAAAATAAAAATAGCGGTAAGAAAGAAAAGAGAAGAAAATAATAGTTTACATATTTAAATGTTCAGATATTAAGATTTGAATGAGGCAAAATAACATGCTTTTTCTCTCAAATATATTGTTATAATCATTTGTTTCAGATGTACTGTAATTATTTTCTGTATAAAAATTAATTTGGTGTTCAAAAAGTCTTTTTTCAAACTTGAGTCTTGAAAAAGAGGGGGTAGTTTTATAATCAGGGCCGTCTTATATTCGGGCCAATATGGTATGTGGTTCATTCACATACCGTAATATGAAATAATTTACTGGTCTTGCTATGTTGTGTGCAGTGCCATCGTCTCAGCCACCCTGAAGTGTCTCATGAAATTTTACAACCTCACAGATGATGTAAGGAGGTCAGGTGTTAACCTGACACTGTCTCACTGACACCCAGACCTGTCTTTATTGTTGCCGCCTCCAAGTGCTTTCGTGTCAAATCATTCCAAATGATTCAACTCCATTGAAAATTGGATTTGTTTCCAAATAGAGACTTTAAAAATATTTCACATTTAGCTCACGGGAACAGTTTTGTTTGTTGATTGAAACATTTTGCAAAACAGTCATTTATATTGGGTATTGTATAATTTGGATTGTAACTATAGGTGCGTTTGTTACCACTACATCAAAAAAAAAAAAATAGTAACTAATTACAAGAATAACATTAGAACAAACGCTGCCAAATGAAACATCAATTGCACTTGGTGAGAGTAACAAAATTCCAAAACAGCTTTCATATTAAGATAATATGAAATGTCTTATTTACATCCATACCAGGATCTCCCAAAGCCAGTCCGAGCCAACTTCATTCTTAATGTGGAAACTGACGAACTCTTCATTACTGCAGGCCTTCAAGACAGGGTTGCGCAGGTAACTATCGCATGTAAACAGGGCTGGACTGGCAGTCGGGTATACCGGGCATTTGCCCGGTGTCTCAACAGCCATCCAGCGGCCGGCTGATGCTATTAAAACAACGTACTCATCACTTTTTGCTCTTTATTATTCAATAGACCAGCTGCCATCTGAGAGGGGGCAGCCCATTCTTCCACATTTATTATTGACACTTGTCCGAACCGTGTAGGTTTTGGCACATAGGCACCTTGTTCCTCTGTGGAACGTGCTGGCGTAATATGACAATAATGTGGAGATGTAATAATGCATAGTATTTAGCTTTTAGAAGGACTGTAATAAGCATTTTAATTTTTATGTTAAGAGCTACTTGGCACTGTTAACTGAAGGGGTTGATTGCCATAAATGCTAATTTAACTTGGGGTGCAATAAAATGGCGCACAAGTACATCACACACACGTATAACCTCTTTTACACTTAAAAGAAACATCTAAAAAAACACACACACATAAATAGCTGCAAATACCGAGAAAGAATAATGTAAGGTCACAGCCATAGATGTGGTCACTATGGAAAGCTCCTCTCTTAAAACCCGAGTATGTAGTATCCAACCCCTGGAAAAAAAATTGTCATTTGTGAGACAATCCCTATGACAGAAGTGTTGGAATGATTTAAATTGTAGCAATTGTTTTTAATTACATATTCACTTTACCGCTATATGAATTATACAAGTAATTTCTTCCTCTTATCCAGAAGAGTCTACATATCCATATTTCTTAGGTCGGTGATTCACAACCTTTATTGAGCCAAGGATCATATTTTAAATTCGAAAAATCGCATGGCACACCACCAAACAGAATTGTTACGAAAAGAGGAAACATATGTCAATTTCATAATTTATGCCATCTAATAGATCATTTATTTGTTCTTTCTGTCATGAGTTGCTGATATAAAGGGACAAATATAAATTATTTGTTATTAATAAATCATTTTCTCACTACTTAACTCATTGAATCCCAGCCATTTTCACTCGAGCAAACCCCACCACTCCAAACTTTTACTGCATTTTGACAATTGCCCTGATACAAGAGCACACACGTCTTACACCGCATTTGGGTTTCACTTTGGCCGCGGTGTGACTTTTGCATGACTCAGATGATGTTCGTGCACATGGAGCCTCTTTTAATGGCTGCTTGTTACTTTTGTGCGAACGAAAGCGTCCTGCTGCTTTTAGCAACTCCATCTCCCACATCATGGTGGAAGATTTTCTTCCCCAAAAGCTGTTTTGATTTCTCCACCACTAATGGTGAGAATGCACTCCCATGCATCCTTCCCCCTCTACTTCTACTTGTCCTGCAGCATATGATCCTGGCTGATCTCCTAACTCCCGCTGCCACCTAATGGACAGATATTAAATGATTTACAATGCAGACAAGCCTGATCCTCTTTAGTGGCTGTGTCAGACTCATCTGCAACGTACGACGCAAAAAACAAACAAAAAAACCCCCCCAGAGATGACGTATAAATACGTCATGGGTCGACGGTCGTAGGTGGCTTGACTTGACGTATTAATACATCATGAGGAATAAAAGAGTTAAATGAATTTTGATGAGTCCTGCGGCACACTGTTGGAGCTCTTACGGCACATTAATGGGTCCCGGCACGCTGACCACAACAATTAAGAGTTGGGTTTGGGAAAATAGTAAAGTACATTTTTTCAGCAAACAAATTGCAGTCATTTGTGCTCTGTTAATTATGAGGGGCCAGTCTAAGCCAAACATGCAGGGTAAGATTTTTTTCCCCTCCCAGTCCACCCCTGCATGGAAATGACAACAAACCATAATACCAATGTCGCATATAGAAAGACAGAACTCTGACAGTCGTACAGTACTTCTACTTACCAACATCTCTTCATACGAAATTTTCAAATTGCGAAACGCCCTAGCTGGAAAATATTGCCTCTTGTTACGAAATAAATTTCAAGATATGAAAGGTAAAAATACAGTTTGGGCTGCTGCTCGCAGCTCAGAGTTTCCTCCTTAAGATCAGGACTCTCTGATTTTTTCAAACATATTCATAAAAAAAAAAAAAAAAAATTAAGTCCACAAAAATTCCGCAAACGGTCCGCGAGAAGCAGTGAAAGTCAGCAAAACAACAGCGAGTCACATAGAGCAACATATACAGAACTACATGTATATGTTTACTGTATTTTGTTATTCATACACTAACCTAACCTAACTTATACATGTTTAAATCTATTAGTATACAGCATTAAGTAATGTTAATTACTGCAAAATTACTTCTACATGCATGTATACCATTAAATTTGGCCTTATAAATATTTTTTATACTCATACACATGTACATGTACCTATACCGGGGGGGTCGCTACTTCGCGGATTTTCGTTTATCGCGGGTGGTTTCGGTCCCAATTAACTGCGATAAACGAGGGATTACTGTATTGTCAAATAAATTGCTTTTGATTTGTCATGCAGGTCTACGAAGGTTTAGTTTACATGGACTTCAGCAAGAAGGTCATGGAAGAGCAGGGCTACGGTATTCACATCACAGTACAGTGCATACCGGTTTACACACAATATTCCCCCCCCCCCCCCACACACGTATACATATATATATACAGTATATATACATATATATATACTGTATATATACAGTCAAACCTCGGTTTTCGTCCATAATCCGTTCCGGAAGGCTGTTCGAAAACCGAATTGTTCGAAAACTGAAACCACGCTCTTTTTAAAATAAAAATGTTTATTGAACACGTCTGCTCACAATGGAAAGCAACACGAGGAAGCGTCACTTCCTCGTCTACCCGAGGAAGCGTCACTTCCTCGTGTAAGGAAGGCGAGAGGAGTCAAATGGTGCATTCAAGTGCGCTCAGTTTGTTCGAGAACCGAAATTTGTTCGTCATCCGAGGCATAAAAAACTCGAAATTTTTGGTAGAAAACCGAATTGGTCGAGAACCGAGACGTTCGAAAACCGAGGTTTGACTGTATATATATATATGTAAAAAAATTAAAAAATTCCTCGTCTCACCCCCCCTCGGGTGGTGTCCGTCCCTCATTCAGCTCGGGTCCTCTACCAGAGGCCAGGAAGCTTGAGGGTTCTGCGCAGTATCCTTGCTGTTCCCAGCACTGCACATTTCTGGACTGAGATGTCCGATGGATCTGTTGCAACCATTCATCTAGTTTGGGGGTCACTGCCCCGAGTGCTCCGACCACCACAGGCACGACTGTCACCTTTACCTTCCAGGCTCTCTCCAGCTCCTCTCTGAGCCCTTGGTATTTCTCGAGTTTCTCGTGTTCCTTCTTTCTGATGTTTCCATCACTTGGGACCGCTACATCCACTACAACGGCTTTCCTCTGCCCTTTATCTATGATCACGATATCTGGTTGGTTCGCCATTACCATCTTGTCAGTCTGGATCTGGAAATCCCACAGGATCTTCGCTCTGTCATTCTCACCACCTTCGGAGGTGTTTCCCATTTTGACCTTGGGGTTTCCAGTCCATACTCCGCACAGATGTTTCGGTAGACTATGCCAGCCACCTGGTTATGGCGTTCCATGTAGGCTTTCCCTGCCAGCATCTTACACCCTGCAGTTATGTGTTGGATCGTCTCAGGTGCCTCTTTGCACAACCTACACCTTGGGTCTTGTCTGGTGTGGTATATCTGGGCCTCAATGGCTCTGGTGCTCAGGGCCTGCTCCTGAGCAGCCAGGATGAGTGCCTCTGTGCTGTCCTTCAGGCCAGCCCTCTCTAGCCATTGATAGGACTTCTTGAGATCGGCCACTTCAGTTATGGTCCGGTGGTACATCCCGTGTAGGGGCTTGTCCTCCCATGATGGTCCCTCTTCCAGCGCCTCATCTTCTGTTCCCCATTGTCTGAGACATTCTCGGAGTACGTCATCCGTTGGAGCCTTCTCCTTGATGTATTCATGGAGCTTGGATGTTTCATCCTGGACAGTGGCTCTCACACTCACTAGTCCCCGGCCTCCTTCCTTTCGGCTTGCGTACAGTCTCAGGGTGCTGGATTTGGGATGGAACCCTCCGTGCATGGTTAGGAGCTTTCGGGTCTTAACGTCCGTGGTCTGAATCTCTTCCTTTGGCCACCTTATTATTCCTGCAGGGTATCTGATCACTGGCAGGGCATAGCTGTTTATTGCCCGGGTCTTATTCTTGCCATTGAGCTGGCTTCTTAGGACTTGCCTCACTCGCTGGAGGTATTTGGCCGTAGCCACTTTCCTTGTTGCCAGTTCGAGGTTGCCATTGGCTTGTGGTATACCGAGGTACTTGTAGCTGTCCTCAATGTCTGCTATTGTTCCTTCAGGGAGTGAGACCCCTTCAGTGCGGACTACCTTTCCTCTCTTAGTCACCATCCGACTACATTTCTCAAGCCCGAATGACATCCCGATGTCGCTGCTGTAGATCCTGGTTGTGTGGATCAGGGAGTCTATGTCCCTTTCGCTCTTAGCATACAGCTTTATGTCATCCATGTAGAGGAGGTGACTGATCGTGGCTCCATTTCTGAGGCGGTATCCATAGCCTGTCTTGGTGATTACTTGGCTTAGGGGGTTCAGTCCTATGCAGAATAGCAGTGGGGAGAGTGCATCACCTTGGTATATGCCACATTTGATGGACACTTGGGTAAGTGGCTTGCCATTGGCTTCAAGCGTGGTTTTCCACATCCTCATCGAGTTCGCAACGAAGGCTCTTAGGGTCCTGTTCACCTTATACAACTCCAAGCATTCAGTGATCCATGTATGTGGCATCGAGTCATAGGCTTTCTTGTAATCAATCCAGGCTGTGCACAGGTTGGTACGTCGGGACCTGCAGTCTTGTGCGACTGTTCTGTCAACCAGGAGCTGATGTTTGGCTCCTCTGGTATCTCTACCAATGCCCTTCTGTGCTTCGCTCATGTATTGATCCATGTGTCCACTTATCTTAGCCGCAATGATGCCTGACATGAGCTTCCATGTTGTGGAGAGACAGGTTATTGGCCGATAGTTGGATGGGACTGCACCCTTTGAGGGATCCTTCATGATCAGGATCGTTCGCCCTTCGGTGCGTGTGTGTGTGTGTGTGTGTGTGTGTGTGTGTGTGTATATATATATATATATATATATATATATAAACC
This sequence comes from Hippocampus guttulatus, assembly GCF_054856545.1. Lineage (NCBI taxonomy): Eukaryota > Metazoa > Chordata > Actinopteri > Syngnathiformes > Syngnathidae > Hippocampus > Hippocampus guttulatus. The sequence continues at coordinate 17,992,217 of NC_141272.1, forward strand.
CGGTTATAGTATAAATATATAAATATACTTTTTGTATGATATTTTCCACTTTTAGGGAACTACATCTCCATGGATATGAGTGGCCTACCTCTATTCTGGTTGGCCTACTTGAGTGACCCAAGTGACTCAGGGCGTATTCATAACAACATCCGACAACGCTGGCTCAATGGTAGGCCCCTATTCTTTTTCAGGCTGCATTTTCGTTGAAAAAGATTGCGTTGTAGACCACCAAGAAGTGAAACCCGTGACTTTGAAATACCCGATAGCAGCGGTGCACAAACTTTTTTGATCGAATATCTACTTTTCGATCAACCAACCTCCTGCGAACGACCCGTTACCGCACACTTACACCCGCATACTATGATGAGCAACAGCCTGACGTTGAGGCATGTGGCGCCCTTTTGCAAGCCTATTAACTATCGGAGCTCACGCGTACCGTTTTAAAATGCTTCTCTCAGCCCTCCAGATTCCCAAAATATATAGTGCAACAGCTCTGATCATAAGCTTCAATTGCAGACTGCTGAGCGCTAACAACTTCCGGTGACGCAGGTTGCACGCCACCGCAGGTTAAAGATGACCTGCTTTATTTTATTTTATTTTTACTTTTTACTTTTTTGTGAAAGTGAGACTGACATAATGATTAGGGTGCAGTGTGCATCAACACAAAAATATATATTACTAACATGCACACAAATGTTTGTTTTCGGTTTTTTTCCTCTACACTCCTCGTGATCGACTTGGGACCAGCCCGCGAGCTACTGGTCGATCGCGATCGACGTAATGGGCACCCTGCCCTATAAAAATACTCTGAATGTGCGTTTTTAGAGCATTTACGGCACTTAACATTTTAAAGGTCTTTCAACACAAAATAATACGAGCTAATTCAAACACATATAATTGAAAGAGAGCAATTACTAAAAATGTTGTGCAATGTAATAACAGTGTCCCACTCCACCCGTGTTTCCAGTAAACTGATTGCTTTTGTTGCAAACGATCTCATCATCTCACAATATACAGTACATCAATAACCACACCCACTGATGTACAGTACATCATAATATGAACCCACAGCCATTTCTTTCTACAGTATAGGCATAAACATCCCGGATTTCGGTGGATGACATTAAATAATTTTCACCAAAGACTACAAAGGAATTGCTGTGCTGAAATATAGCCTGTTTCATTGATCTTCTTTCCAATTTACCGTCTTGTGTAAAATCTGAAGTCCTGAAACTTAAATCAGTTGTCATTAAATCAGTGGTCATACAATATTTTAAGATACCTAAAAGAAGGTACATGATGTTTTAGGTGGGTTTTTTTGTTTTTTTTAAAATAATCAATCTATGCAGTGTTTCTTAACCTTGTTAGAGGTACCGAACCCAACCAATTCATATGCACGTTGTTGCGTGGTGGTTCTTAATTTAGCATGAGTTGTCTTTCTGCAGGGGATCCTCTTGTGGTCGAAGCCATGCAGACTTTTGCTCAACTTACTGATCAAGCCAGGTAAATCAAATCATGATGCTGTCAATAAGGCTCAGTGGTCCAGTGGTTAGTGTGTCAATCTCACAGTGCAGAGGTACCGGGTTCAATTCCAGCTGCAGCCTCCCTGTGTGGGGTTTGCATGTTCTCCTCAGGCCTGCGTGGGTTTCCTCCCACATTCCAAAAACATGCATGCTGAATGAAGACTCTAAATTGTCCCTATGTGTGAGTGTGAGCGCGGATGGTTGTTCGTCTCTGTGTGCCCTGTGATTGGCTGGCAACCGGTTCAGGGTGTGCCCCGCCTACTGCCCGAAGATAACTGGGATAGGCTCCAGCACCCCTCACGACTCTTGTGAGGATAAAGCAGATCAGAAAATGGATGGATGGACAAAGGAATGCCGTCAATTATTAAGACTTTGTCTTTTTACGGCAGTGTTTCTCAAATAGTGGGGCGCGCCCCCCTGGGGGGGCACGAGGCTCTGTCAAGGGGGGCGCGTTTGACCTCGGGGAACATGCTTTTTTATTTTTTTACTGTCCTAAAATAACGTGCAGTTGCACCTCCACTACGTTAGGGGGCAGTGGCGATCTCATTGGCAGAGTTTGCGCAGGGAGCATTCTCAGGGAGGTGCTTGGCTTCAATGTGACTGCGGTGGCAGACGAGGAAAGATTGATGTGCTTACTGTGTCTAAAACCTTTGGTAGCGGACAGCATGAAGCCAAATAAATTAAGGCATCACTTAAAGACATTACACCCCAATCACGCTGATAAGCTGCTTGAGTTCTTTTCAGCGAAAACGTGCCGAATATTGCCAACAATCATGCTGCTTTGTGACTGCTACTTCAGTAAACTAAAATACAGGTCCCGGCTACACATTGAGCAGGAGCCGACCGAGAGTTGCTGTGTCCTGCTTCAAACTTCGCTTCGAAAAGCTGTGCATTGCAAGACGTGCTCATTGTAGCCATTAATCCAGACATCATCTTTGATTTAAAAAAAAAAAAAAAAAGAAGTACAAATTCTTTTATATATTTTTGTTTTGCTGGTTAAAGTTTTTTTTAAATATTATGTTGGTGATTAGTTTGAATGCATTATTAGTTATTGATTTTATGAAATTTTATTTTTCAGTATCGTATGGTTTGACATGGTCAGTCAAAAAATATTTATTGTTAAATTAAGGATTTAATGTTATTTTTGAATTTCAGATGCACTTTAAATCTTTTCTGTTCCAGTTACTAAAGCTATTCTTTGTTCTAAGTTGGTCCATATTTCTTTCTTTTTTTATTCTCTTATACGTTAATAAGCATACAGTGTTATGCAAAGGTGTACTTATAACAATTTTATAGGCAAATGATACTATTTATAGTCGTGCGGGGAGGGGGGGCGCGAGATGTTTTCCTCTTCCTTGAGGGGGCATGACAGAAAATAATTGAGAACCACTGTTTTACGGAAACATGTTTGGATTTTTAAAACTAGACCTTTATTTCGCCTTAGCAGTGGTTCAAAGAAACATTCCGTCTGTTCTCTCAGGGTGGCTCTCATGCAAAAAGACTGGAACCGTCTGGCACAACTAATGGACCACAACTTTGAGCTAAGGAGGTAAACCATCTACTCTGATACATTCGTAGGATTGCGAAACCATTTGTAATGCGGAATATTAAAGATTTAACCATGACAAGTATTCTCTTGAGGCTTTAAGAAATATTCTGTCCTAGAACATGAACATAAACAGAAATGTCTCTTGTATGTATATTTCTGCTTCAAGGTTCAATGAAGGGGAAAAACAGCTTTGAAAATCAAGATAGAGAAAATGGTTATTACTAACTGTAATATAACAAACTAATCTGCCAAACGGACATGAGCAATTAATCATGACATCCAGTAATCCCTCGTTTTTTACGGTTAATGGGGACCAGAACCCCTCGGAAAAGGTGAAAACCACAAAGTAGGATTTAACCCCTCCGCCCCACAGGACATTTCGTGTATGTGGGTACCAGCATGTCTAAAATATATAAACAGCCTTTATACTTTCCATATTTGAGACAACAGTACACATATTTACTCAAGTCATTAATTATAAAAACTTGTACAGTTATTAACGTTCATCATTATTGTTTTCTGAGAAAGGCAAAGAGGCTTGTGTTGGTGGCGTAGAAGAAGGCTCTCAGTTGACTTGTAGGCTTTTGGTTCACTTGAGACTCTTCTGCTGGAGGCGCTGACCGTGTAGGTTTATAAATTGGAGAAAAACATGGTGATGGGTAGCTTTCTTGTCTTCTTAGTTGAAATATTTTTTTTAAAGTTAAAAAAAACCCTCTTACCTAGCTGACAGTTTCGGCTGTCACTTCAGCCTTCGTCTGAGCTGTCACTGCTTCCTTGTGACGTCTCGAAAAAAACCCCCAAACAACTGACCGGGTTGTGAAACCTTCAAAATAAGGCTTGCCAACCCTGTTAAGGCTCTTGCCGCAGTTTAAGCAATGTGTCCCAGGTGATGGTGCCATCTCCTTGGTGGGATGAGCAGGGTTTTCATGCTCCCACACACCCTGGACACATTGCTTCAACAGCGGCAAGGGCTTGGAGTGCAGCTTAATTACCGGTAATCAAAAAAAGTTCTCGCGAACACAACACTAAGATACAGAATGTGAGACAGTCAACAGCGTCACGAGACAAAACAAGAGAAGGTGCTGGTGGGTCGGGCTGCGATGATGTGCAGCCAATCAGCTCACGGGATAAATCCACTCGTGCTCTCTCTGGTCGATGTTGCGCCGGGAACCAATCACGTGACTTGTATGAGTGCCAGTGCCATCTACAGTACAGACATGTGCGAAGCCAATGAGTCAACTCATCTCTCTGTTCGGCATGTAGAAACCTTCTCGAGAGCGCATCAACAGAAAACAACGCGTCTTTCCGCAATATGGCTGCCGATTTGGCTACATTTAAAAAAAAAAAAAGAGATTTTTTTCAATGAATATGGTATTTTGGAAAAACTCACAAAGCACTGAAGCCCATAACGTGAAGCGCGAAGTGGCGAGGGATTACTGTATCTCAGAGATGTTTCTTCTCAGTATCTGGGATGATAAGATAAATATTGAAACATGGAAAAACTGCCGTCTGTCGAGCCACATTTCCACAAGGATGTTTAAGCAGCAGAAACAATACCTCGTACAGGTCTGTGTACACCGATGAGTGCCTTGGTCCTGGCAACCTCAAGATGGTGGCGTTAGCGAAGGAGGTATGAGAGATTTCTCTTTCTACTTATAAAGTTCATATTTTATTCAAAAGCATTCAATTTCACGTTTGTTATGTTCTTTCTTCTAATGCTCTCTGCTTCGTGCAGTTTGGCTCAGCTGTGAAGTTACCAGGCAGCGGAGGGGCAGTGGTGGGATTGTGTCTAGACCCAGAAAAACTGGTAAGATTACCCCACAGAATATTTCCAGTCGCCTTAATCGAGGGCAGTGCTTCTCAACCGCCTCCAAAAATATTTAGCTCTGCAAGTAGCACCAAAATGGGTAACATTTAAATAGTGAAATGGTGCATTGCTTGAAGCCGTAGTCCCTAAAAAGCATATTTACCCAACCAAAGTCAAATGCAACCGAGCTGTCCTCTAAAAATGTACTTATTTGAGAAGTAAAAACAAAAACATTTAATATTGTACTCGATTAAAAGTTATGTGGCTACCAGCTTCATTCTATGGATTGTATTTAATGTTTTAATGTTGTGAATTTGAACTTGTTCATGCAGTGATTCTTTCACATACTACAGTACTATCAAAACAAAGTCATATTTTTATGTACACCACACCACCGTTTTGACCATTTGGAGTCAAATTTATAGACACTGCTTTTTCATGTTGCTGCTGCTCGTATGACTGATCAGGGCAACACCCCCAACTCAGTCATGCGCCACAAAGCATGGGAAGTGTGTCCCTAACATTTCAGATGAACTTGCTCAAGGGTCACAGTCACTCCCTTTCCTCTTTTTCACATCATCATATCTGTCATGTCTGGGGTTAGTGTTGTATATTGGAGTGGGCTCAATTTCACTCCCACAATCACTTTGTGAAAAACTGGTGTTCATTCCAGGGTGTACAATAGCCCTTTTTTCCGCCTTAAGTCAGTTGGCGTACGCTCCAAATCCCCCATGACTCTGAATAGGGCAAGATAATGCATATATGTGATATTCAGTAGTTAACAAAGCTTGAATTCACATCGTGCCCCAAACTACAGTCGCCCTGTGATCGATCAGTCTAATAGTTTACATCTCCCCTGAGTCAAATAGGACGGGCTCCACCCCCCCCCCCCCCCACGACTGTGAATGAGTGAACAATGTTCCCCCACTACATCACAGTTCATCATCCAAGACCCCACCATAATGCAGATTTTTAAGCGATCGTTTTTGAATCTATACAGGCAAGTTGAATTTGGAGTTGCAGGCCTTCAGTGTTTTACACCAGGTTGTGCCGCCACATGCCAAGCAGCACTGAGGTTGACTGAAAGAGATGTAGCATAATTAAGAACCAAGGAGACATGTCCCAAACCCACAAGTTCCGATGGGAGTCGTTTCGACAGAGCAGAGAGAATGTAGGCTTCTGAGTATTGTTATATTCTCTGCTTGTATGTGTTGCTGCTCCATACTTGTTCAAGTCGTTGAAGGGTTTGAAGTTTTATAATTTCGCATTATGCGGTCAAACCTGAAATTATTCATACCCCTAAGGTATGAATAATTAAGGGCTTGTTTGTATGTTTAATGAAGCTAGTGGACCTTTAGTTTGATGAAATAAGAGAGTGCAGAAGTTCATTCAGTGAGTTTGAAAAAAAAAAGATAACCGACCACTGAACCAAACAGAAGATGGACAAATATATTCATACTATTCAAAGAACTTCTTTAATTACTGTACAGTCAATTCACGCGATTCGTGGGAGATTAGGACTTGACTGTGAATATTTGACACCCATTGAAATACAGTTACAACCTAAAAACAATTATCCCCAAAACAGTGATTAACTTTCAATACACGGAAAATGGGACGGAAAACCTGACATCCCCCCCCCCCCCCCGCATAAAAAAAAACAGCCTATTATTTTATTATTAAAAATTATTTTAAGATACTGGAAAAAAATCTCAGTCTACACAAGTCTTACTATTCCTATGCATATGTATCTGTACTTACTAGTAGTATACGTATTATCAATATTTGGAGGATTCCCAATAGGATACACAGTGTTTGTTTCCAACATGTTCATACCAAGTCCAATATTGGCGGAGCTCAGTTCCCAGTCGAAAATAAAGCTAACAATATCTGGTTGCCTGATGTCACTTTTGTCTGTCCCATCAGGAGCCGATGAGACAAGCTTTCCAAGAGGCCGGCTGTGTTTTCTGTGTCATCATTCCGTACAACCCATCTGTCAGCACTGTCAGCAGTCAACCGTGACTGTCAAGCTGCTCAAGGCCAGCATGGGTCACTGGAGGATTATCAATCAAAATAAATGCTAATGTTATATGTAAATAGGCATATGCAGTTGGTACTAATAGTGTCATGTACAGTGATTTGTATGAGTATTCATATTTAACTTTTTCACACCTTACAACGACAAACTGCAATCTTTTTATTGTGATTTTATAGGAACGGCAAACACAGTCTAGCATATAATTGTGAAAAGGAATGGCAATGGAAGGCTTGAAATAAGTGGTTTTGCATCCCAGTTGATTGCCTCATGACCGCACCAGCTAGCTACAAATAGCAGCGAGCTTTGGGTGGCTACTGCTGTGGCTAAACATGTTGCAGTCGATCCTAAGTCATCATATATGCAAATGTGTGTGTGTGTGTGTGCGTGTGCGTGAGCGCGTGTGTGTGCGTGTGCGTGTGCATGAGTGCGTGTGTGTGTGTGTGTATACAAAAAAGACACATTTAAAAAGTGGAAAAACAAAATTATTATTTTGTCATATAATTGTTTTCTATCATGGAGCAAAATTATTTGATTTAAAAGTCATCACTTTTAAAAAATTCCCAACACACTCATTGTGCAAGTGTGCATCATATTTTTTTCTAAAGTAATTAAAATGACATTTTATAAATGTGTGTCATTTTTATTGTTTCACAGGTAGGGTTGTAAAGGAATGAGACATTTAAAGAAAGTTCCTGGTAACTTTCATTTAAGATGAGGAATTTTGGAAATGTTGGGGTGTCACAGTGACAGAGTGGTTAGTTTGTTCGCCCCACAGTTCAGAAGTTGAAGGTTCGAATCCGGGCGGCGAGCTTCTTGCGTGGAGTTTGCATGTTCCGTCTTGTGCTTGTGTGGCTACCGTATTCTAAAAGATGTTTTTTGGGTTAAGTGATGACCAAATTGTTTGTAGGTGTGCATGCCTGCATGGTTGGTTGTCTCAGCCCTGGTGACCAGTTGATAGTGTACCTCACCACTTGCCCCAAAGTCAGCACAGATAGGCTCGAACTAACGCTCGTGAGGCAGTACACAATGATTGGATGGGTTCTTAACCAGAAAGTTTTAGTGAGAATACCTGGAAATTGAAGGGACTTCAGTATAAAAGTGTGTGTGTGTGTGTGTGTGTGTGTATATATATATGTAGACAGAGAGAGAGCAGAGGCGATTGCTCGAAGACTGCAAGGGAAGCTCAGCTTCCCCTAAAATGTCCAAAAATGAGTGATCAAATACATGTGTGTACATGTCATTGACTAAATATGCGCTACAACGTGCTCAACTTTTGTTCCGAATCAGCTTCTTTATACTGGTTATGACACGACTCTCTTCTCATTCATTCCCGCAGCTTCACTGTGCTTTGAACAGTGTGGATGATGAGTGTCTACAGCTCGGATGCTGGGTGTCTAGAGCAGGGGCGGTTCTGGATCAATTTCACTGAGGGGGCCGGGCTGGGGCCAGGGGTTTTGATGGGGGGGCACATTCAACCCAGGGCTAAAAAGACAGATTCAAAATCTTACTTGACTTTTTATTTCTTCAGACTTTGAAATTGTAGTCATAACATTACAGTGATGAGAAAAAAACAGTATTAGGAGGGCTAAAATGTCTGCAAGCGTAACAATGTCTGTTGAGAATATTCAAGCCAGGGGATGATATGGTACCAGCCTGCCGGGGACAAAAATTGCAAATACACTGAGGCTAGATGTTTTACATGCATATAATTATCCAAATTTTAAAAGGCAATGTCTTATATATTGATCCTGTTAAATAAAAATTAAAATAAAAAGGGAGACTAAAAAAGTTACACATACACACACACACACACACGCGCACACACACACGCACACACACGCAAATAGTACTCGTGTCGTGGTAATTTCCTTCTCTGCGGACTGCTTCTCATTTTCCCGCTCATTTTTAAATGGCGCAGCGCACTAAAGGGTCCGACTAGAATGTTAAATCACGCACTTTGTTTCCACCTTTCGCGTCGGCGACTCGGCACGACTGCGTAATCTGCGCTCGGAGGGGGGGCCACAGGGGGGGCCAGAATCGGTGCTACAGGGGCACTGGCCCCCGTTCCCCGCCCCAGAACAGCCACTGGTCTAGAGAGTCCAGTTAGGTTGTCCCAATGCATTGAAACGACGAGTCATTGGATAAATGCTCGTTTTGTCCCGCCCATCAGACGCTCAGCGTCTCTGGGAGTCTATGGACAGTGGGCGTTTATGGGCTGGCCCGGATGCTGAGCTTTTCTGCATGATGATTGGATGATCTGTCTGAAGCTGAATCTCTTTTTGATTGACAACAAAATGAGCCAATCACCGATCTCCATACCTATTTGTCATGTCCTTGTTTACAATGATACAAATGCAGCGTTTTATACCGGAGACAAATTCCTTGTGTGTTCTACATACATGGCCAATAAAGATGATTCAGATTCTGATTTGGTGTAGGCATCGTGGGAGCATTTTTCAATTCTCAATCTGTTCTGAGTTGAACTGGAGACTTCTAATCATCTGAGCGACACTCTCTTTGTTGAAAACGACTAGCGACAAATTAATATTTTATTTCTGGTGGGTTTTATTGTAGTTGCTGTAGTTGTAGGACACTAGTTAAGTCCCTGGAAAAGATGCTTTGTTGGTATGACAGGGTCACAGAAAAATTTCTTGAAAAGGAATGGAGAGTAGAATCCATGTATAAATAAACGGACACATTTTATGATGTAGGCCGAAATTGAGCTTCCCCTCCTTGACAGACCAGCATCTGCCACTGACAGAGAGAGAGAGAGAGAGAGAGGGAGAGGGAGAGAGGGAGAGAGAGAGAGAGAGGGAGAGAGAGAGAGAGAGAGAGAGCGCTCTCCTTGCCCAAATGCAAGGACATTACCGTGCGTGTGTGCGTGGTAATAATCTCATCTCATTCGCTGCTTCTTCCAGAGGCGGAGCAGTAGGCTTGCCGGCTGCCCACACAGAGTAGCTCTGTCTCCGGTTGGGTCGTCTTTTTATTTACCATCCGCTCGCCGGTGTGCAGTGCTGGCCCGACAAAGTCGTGGGACACTCGCGTGTCTTGAGACTTACTTGCAGGGGACCCGCTGGACCATGGCAGCCAGAGAGGAGCTCTACAGTAAAGTCCTTCCTCGGAGACTCCGTCAGAACCGATCGGGTTCTGCGAAATGCAGCTCCAACCTGGATGTGCTGTTGTCTATGGGCTTCCCGAGACAAAGGGCGTAAGTGTCCGGTGTGAATGGTTGCATGCATGTCACAAAACGCACGGGGAGCTGACGTGGACATGGCCGATGATATGTGGGCTGCCTAAACGGTCAAGTTCGAGTGCTTTCTAGTGGACGGGTTGTCGGCACCACATGTCTATGTCTATATCTATCTATCTATACATACATACATATATATACAGTATATATGTACAGGTATGTTTGTGTGTGTGTGGTACTAAAAAATGTCAGGACAGTCGAGTTACTGAATGGCGCAAAACTAAATTACACAGATACAGTTGGTTAGTGTAACGTTAGCATCACACTGTTCATTGACAGTTTCACAGGCTGTTTGAGGTTTCCACATTGAAAATTTGTTGGTGGTTTCTACTTACGTATGACATCCTGTATTGTCCTTCACTGCGTTCTCTTTGACGTCAAATTACCAGTAACTATTTTCTTAATGTTGTTCATTGGTCATTGGCATGGAGTTGTGCGTGTGTCTGGAGCAGGGCGCAGAGCAATTTTCCTGTGTTTTAAAGTAAATGGGGGTGTTTTCTTCAGCAAAGTGAAATAAAAACAAAACTGATTTTGAAAAAACAAAAACAAACCAAAACCTTATCTTGCATTTATAAAACTAACCAAAACTAGCTGGAACTCTATTCCTTCGTTTTCACCTTTGTCAATTAGCACTTTGTATGCAGCGATGGCTGTTTGAAAGTGCTCTATAAATACAGTTGAGTTGAGAATTAATTTCATATGTGAGCTTTGGTGGTTCATTTGAAATTGTTTTATTTTGGTATTGCTGTGCGTCTGTTTTAAAAGAAGGAACGTCAAACAGTCGGTTCTGAGTTGTAGTTTACACAATACTTTTTAACCTTTTTTTTTATCTTGCCCTCGACAAATTCTCCATACATTAAATGATAATAATAATAATACAAAAATGATGAAAACCTAAATTAAAACAACACATTTTCAACAAAAAAAAAACAAACAAACCAACAACCTACTCTAAAAACAAATTAAAACTAACAGAAAAAAAGTCACAGCAAAATTAAAACTAACTACTGAACTGTATAATTTAAAAACAACCCCAAACCATTATAATCATTGCTGCCAATGAGTGTATTTGTCAGATGCATTAAGTTTCTAACCTACTTGTCAATCATTGCCCAGTGGAGCTATTCCTGGTGTTTCACGGCAGAATGGACACGAGATTGTGAGTCAGTGCTGTGAAACAATGACTGAGAGTCTGCAACCAACAGTGATGGAATGAATGACTTTTCAGCAGCTGTCTATTCTATCTAGTAATCACTCAACCTATGACTCCGTTCAGACCGCCAACAGACAGGCCATTGATTCTAAAATGATTATTTGTCTACAATCCTTAACCTTGTGTGTGGTTTGCACAGGTTGATGAAAGAGTTGAAAGTTCAACAGAATTCAAGTGATGAAGGCAGCAGTGAAATGAACTCCGACATCTACAGAAATATTTTCGGAAAAAATTATCTATCTATCTATCTATCTATCTATCTATCTATCTATCTATCTATCTATCTATCTGTCTGTCTATCTATCTATCTATCTATCTATCTATCTATCTATCTATCTATCTATCTGTCTATCTGTCTATCTGTCTATCTGTCTGTCTGTCTGTCTGTCTGTCTGTCTGTCTGTCTGTCTGTCTGTCTATCTATCTATCTATCTATCTATCTATCTATCTATCTATCTATCTATCTATCTATCTATTGATCTAGCTATCTAGCTATCTTTGCGACGCGCCCATCTTTCAAAAAGAAATGGTTGTGTCCGATGCGCCGCCAACAGACCTCCGGATGCGGCGTGCATTCGTTTACTTGTTTACAGCTATCCTGGCAGAATAGTAGCAGCGGCAGGCAGTATTTACAATGGAGCACAGTGATAAAATTTGCATTTATCTGTCAACATTTCGTCCAAGTGAATTCATATCTCACTTTGCCGAAAACGACATAAAGAAATACATGCGCAAGATGGACAGATTCCAATGAAGATCCAAGACTGTTTTTTTTTTTATTTACTACAAATATCGCAATGGCAGATGGGGAGAACAACAATGGGATCTTATGATCAAACAAAGGCTTGAAAGGTTACAAATTTAGATTACGGGCCATGTGTATTTAGACTTGCGTGGCTTAATCTATGAGACAAGCGTATTCTACTGGTGGGACCAACCAGGTTCCTTCGAAGCCAGGGCTGGGCTGGCTCACGGGAGGGCATCAGGGTGGCCTGGCAGCGGTGGGCCGGGCACCTCAGAGCCCGCGCACTCACACATGTTGCCTGTAGTTGGGCGGGAGGCTGCTCGCAGTGCTTTTTTTTCCAGTTACCCAGCTCAGGGATTTACCCCAGAGGCAAACTGAATTGAAAAAATTCCAAAGTCTCAACGAGCACGGAGTGGAATGGCTCGCGCCTCGCCCCTTTGTGAATCAAAGCAAAACAATTTGGATAAATAAAGAAGAGTACATGAAAAACAAAATAAGTGTTTAATTTAGCTTTCTTTCACACAATGCTTTTTCCTAATCTGACTTCGCTGTTTTATACATCCATCCATTTTCCGAACCGCTTGATCCTCACTAGGGTCGCGGGGGGTGCTGGAGCCTATCCCAGCCGCCTTCGGGCAGTAGGCAGGGGACACCCTGAATCAGTTGCCAGCCAATCGCAGGGCACACAGAGACGAACAACCATCCACACCCACACTCACACCTAGGGACAATTTAGAGCGTCCAATCAGCCTGCCATGCATGTTTTTGGAATGTGGGAGGAAAAGCTTGCTACCCCAAAATCGTGAAATATATTTGTATTTATTTTTGTATGTATAGATGATTTCATATGAGTCATAGTGCAATTGTGCAGTGTATACAGTAGGTGTTGGTTCCATTTTAATATACACTAAACATTAACAGCGAAAAATGTTGAGGCGACGGAATGTGGACAGGCGATGTAGTGTGACAGTGGACAATGATGCAAAGTCTGTTGGAAAGTTTTTACCTGATTACATTTCCATCCGGCCGAAATAAACAAATAAAATAGACTGGCTCAATTTACCCCATGGTGACCATATTGAATTCATCTCCCACTTGCATTGCTTGCATTAGAAGATGGAGCAAAGCAAATGCAATGCAGTGCATCATTTCTGCTCCATCAGTAAAAGATGTGTAAAATGTGATCCATTTTTGAGTACGGTGGAGTTGGTCATACATTATTTAGTGTTTCTCTTGTTTTCGATAGTGCAGTATGCCGAGTTTATTGAGGAGGCTTACATCTGTGCTGTCCTCACAATCAAATTTTGCTGTTTCGGACTATTTCAAGATAACCAATCAGAGCAGTATGATTTAATTTGATGCATCATCTTTTTTATTGCACAATAAGGAAAACCTAGGTAACAGTATTCTTCTTTCTGAAATTGCCTGGAAATGAATCCGGTCTGGATAGTGGTGCATTTGGTGCATACTGACTGTTACTAAAGCTTGATGCTCATGTCATGGTTCATCTGATGCTCTGTGCGGAAGCAGGGAATCAGACAACCTTATCAGATTATGGGGGCACTCAAGTGTCTCTACCGTGTGAGGATGAAATTCAAGTACGGTATTAATGATTGGGCTTGGCATTACAAATGAACTGCATTTTCCTGACACAGCGGTTTCAATGTTCTATCAGAATAGGTTGTAACATTTGCAACAGGAGTTCTGTGATGTTGTGAATAATGAGTAGAGTGGTGCCGAGCGCTTTGACTTTTGAGCAAATTTGAGGGAAGAGCACTATGTGGTGTCAGTTAAGTCAACTCTGCTAAATCCTCAACAAGTAGACATTTAGCAGGTAACGAACATCCATCCATCCATCCATTTTCTAATTCGCTTTTCCTCACGAGGCTTGCGGTCATGCCGGAGGCCATGCTGTCTTCGGGCAGTAGATGGGGAACACCCTGAACTGGTTGCCATCCAATCGCAGAGCAAGTAACAAACAATTCTTCCCAAAAATGGCTTCAAGATGTACTTTGCCTCTCCCAGATGAAGTTTACTGTAAAACTAAACATTTAATACATGTTGTGTATTGAAACTAACTTCAAAGCTTTGCCTTATGTAAGTCCATTCAGCATGATGCTAACACACAATCCAAAATGCCACAGATGGACGAGTGAATGAAATGGTCTTGTGGTGTTTTAATGATGAAAGCAGACAAGATAGCAATGTTCACAGGCATATCTTCTTTTTCCTCCTCGAAAAAAATGAAACTTGCTCGGCACAGTGTATCCTTTTGTTTGTATTATGCCGCTCCCTAAAAACAAAAGACATGCACACCAGAAGGTGCAGCACCATGTTCATTAAATCAAAGTATCAAATGTTTCAAACACTGTTTAATTGTTAACATTCTATTTAATTTCATTTTTACTGAATGTTTTCATCAAGTACAATATTATAGAGTTCTATGTTGTTCATTAAAAGCACATTACAAACATTTTGGCTTGATTTTCAAAGGAGGCTGAAAGTCACCTCTTTGAAATGTTTTGCCAGGCCTTTTCCATGTACCTCTAAAGCAGTGGTTCTTAACCTTATTAGAGGTACCGAACCCAACCAGTTCATATGCACATTTATTCCTGTAAAATAAAATTCAAGAAGTGTTCCTTCAGTTTTGCCGGTGCGTGACTAGAGTTGCTCAACTTGGCATGACAAATCATGGAGATAGGATGCTGAGTCCCTTTGTGTTCTGCGATGCATGTGAATCAATGAAGTACAAAGCAGCGTCTGACCACTTTATTTTTTTTTACTCAACATAGTTAGCAGGTATTAATACATTCTAAAAATATCGCACAACAACAGTCACACGTTGACTACTGAGCGAGCTAAATTTCCCGCAGCACTGAGTGGACAAGCAGTGTAATGTGATCATCTGCAGCCAGTGATGGTCAAGCGGGCGTTTCATAACTAAGTGACATGTTGAGTCGGGTGTGTCTTCACCTCCATAGCAGAGGCTCCGTCGAACCCCCGAGACCGATTCACCAAACCCCTGGGGTTCGATCGAACCCAGGTTAAGAACCACTGCTCTAAAGCTAACAGTATCACAACTGAATACACTACAAACACCAAAAAGGCAGTAAGTAGTTTTTGGTCAGTTTAGTCAATTCAACACTGAATTGATTTAAAACCCCCCCACATCACAGAGCAATAGCACACATGGAAATATATTTCCTCATCAAACCATGCAGTTTTTTTTTTTGTTTTGTTTTTTGTTTTTAAACAACACTGCTGTTGTCTGGTTGGCCTCATTCTCGAAAAGATTCACATCTTATTGTCACTAGTTATTTCCTGGTTACTTACTTACAGCTGCACATGAACTAATCTGTAAACACAGTGGATGTTTCTATTTGGAGTTTGTAAATAGGGCAGAGTTGATAGGATCAGGAAGTCGATTTGATGTATTATTTAATCTCCTGCCCAATTTGGTGCGTGTTTGATGTTCGTGTGTTTGTGTGAGTGTTCATTTGTGGGTGACTGTACAGTAATACACATGGCACCGAGCAGCATGTTAACTTCTGCCAAGGCCTTTTGCCATGTTGAGTTCAGTGATGACAGAGCCATCTGTGGTTTTTGGCGCCTTTGCCAAAACAGTAACCGGATTGGCTTCAACAGCCTGCATCCCGCAGCTCCTGATGCCTCCCCATACGTACTCACCCCTTCAAAGGGATTGGAACGGGGAGACCATGACTAACAGTGCCGAAAATGGAGTAACATTTCTCTCTCTGTCTAATAACCGTGATTTGTGATGTGCATACTGAGATTTTAAATTGTGTTGAAACGTGGCGCCATTTTTTTTAGATTAAACTCAAATCAACTGTATTTATGGAACATTTTAAAACAACCACCGCTGTATTCAAAGTGCTGTACACGGAGCAAATATCATATATACAACAATAAACAATAAAATAATGAATTAATAACGAAGACAGTAGGAAGCACAAAACAGTAAAACTAAGATCAAGTCTGAGTCATGCTGAGTCAAAAGCCAAAGATTACAAATGTGTTTTGAGACCAAAAAAGCGATTGCTGAGTGATGGGCAGCAAAATTTGTGGCTGTCGCTGAAGCACTTATTCCATCAGTTGGATTTACAAAAGCGGTTTACAAACTCAAAAGAGTAGCTTTGGAAAAAAAAAAGACACTTCACATTTGTATAATGGTGAGAAAATGGCGAGAGTACATTTGTACTGCATCTGCAATTTTGCAATTCATACTCAAATGGTCGAAATGAAAATCTACTTCATCATTCATCATCTTCATCATTTTGACCTAAAATGCTTTAAACAATTTCATACAGATAAAATTTTCTTTCATGGAAGGTCAAATTGGGGGTTTTAACCCTTTCAGGGACTACAGTGGACAGCTTATCATGTTATCAGGTTACAGGGTGCATGAAAGGGTTAAATTTGAATTTCAAAAAGTTGTTGTTACTTATTCTTCATTTTGACAATTTGAAAAAAAATGATAAGAAAGGAGCACCTTTTCAAGAGCCTCAGCGAAGATGAAAAGCAACAAGCACCCATTGAGCTGCCCCCCATCTGTATGCCATAATATTGCCAGCCTCACCTTGTGCTTTTTCATCACAGTTCTGGTCAGCAGGTCGAATTTTGTCACAAAAATAGCTTAGTGGTGACCACACTTTGGAAAGACTTCTGCAAACATTATGATAGCACAGTCAATCAGTTTGTCACTGCCTCACCTCACATTTCTCACCCATGTTCTCACGTGGTAATGGTTTGAACACCTTGCGCCCCATTTTCATTCCCAGCGCAAGTCTAGCGCAAAGCGCAGTCTAACTGTGGCTGTGGCTGGAGTTTTCGTTCTTTAGGTATTTTGCTAGACTTTGTACTGGTAGAAATGAGTGTGAGGGGGCATTTGCGCCGTTGTGGGATGGAACATAGCCTTTTCCCGCCGGCCGATCGTGGCGGCATCCCTCATTTGCATTAAAAACACGGCAGTTGGAAATATTGCGGAAACAGAAATTGATTCACTGGGGTTCCGGTAAACTGCTAAAATCTCACGGTTTGGCTGATGCAGTCAGTCGCACATGTGACGCGGGCAAATGGAAACCGCCTTGCACCACAGACTTCGCGTCTGTGTGTGAACTCCAACCGCTCGGGCCGCAATACTTGCTGCCAGGGTGTTGCGATTAAGATGATAATGATTATAATTCATTCAATGAATCGATTTCTACAATGGGAAAACAGAGGGACTGTCCCACGTCGATCAACGCCACCAAAGTCGCGTTACACCACCTGCGCCACACAATAGACGTCCTTTTAGCCCGTCTGAAATTTTGTGTACTTTTTGTCACCAATTTGCAAGATGCAACTTGAAGGCCTTTGACTGGACACTTGTTTATCCATCCATTCATCCATTTTCTGGATTTCTTATGCAACACAACATTTGACTTCTGCATTAGTGAATGCAGGAATCGCACAATTGATGACACACTGGAGCAGTGAGCAGGTTTTTCCAGCAGTGGGTGAGCCGTCAGGGAAGTGAGATGGCTTCCTCTGACGGGCACTTGGTCAAGAAAGGCGATGAGACATACAAGACTCATACAAGCAACAGCCTTCTTTCTTCTGAGGCTGTTTCTTGAAAATTGTCATATTTTTGTAATCCCTCTTGTCAGTCAGTGACTAACAATATCTTTTAAGGAAGAATCAGCGCACATTAAGAGCAACATTTTAAGGGCTCTGGCATAAATCCTTGCACCGTAATTCTGAGGCGGGTTGGACCGCGTGTTGGTCATTTCGCAAATGAGTTCTGCGCCACTGTGGGAGTGTTCAAAGATGACTTTGATCATGGGCAATTAACTCCAACTTGGTCCTCTCATTCCCTTTCAAATTCAGCGCACTAGGGTATCCAAAACATCTGCGCTGTGAATTGGGCACTCGGAGAACCTAAACCTAATCCTAATGCATTCAATAAGTTGTCTTCTACTATGATTCAGAAATTTTGATGCCAGCTTTTTGTACATTTATGAATGAAATATGTCTGACGTTAACCACTCATGTCCGTGGAGCTTGTTATTTGTCTGCCTGTGCCCCACTCAAACGTACCAAGAGCGCATTGCCTGAGTCCCTCCGACAGAAACATCACCAACCGCACTTGCTGTGCTGCGGCATCACGTCTAGGTTGGCGAGACCGGTCTGCCAAATTGGCAAAGACACGCAGCATCCTTGCGCTCGCCGGAAAATCTGGATCCGCTGGCATTTATTCAAGGCCGCTGATGCGCTATCTACAAAAATAGCATTTTATTGACGATATTGTCATGTGAAATGTGAGAGACCCCTCATTACTTGGAAAAACAATGTTGACCATCCACAGAATGATTTTCAACAAATATTCAACATGTCTAACATTTAAGACTGTCTGCCCGGCGATATTCCGAAGGGATTGAAAAATGACGAACTCCACAGCACAGGAAAATCGGTCAGCATAACCTCCGACAGTCCGGCCTTTGCTGACTTTGATTTTGTGTCGGTATGACTCTAATACAGTCTGATGGTTGGTATGCGTGTTGTACCGCATTTAGGTTGAAACCTCTGTGTTCTTCAGGCCACAAACTGTTTGAGATGGAGCAGACAAATGCCTCAACCACTCAGCAGTCCGGCAAAATTGGCTCAACAGCAAGAGTAGCCCTGAAATGTATTGTGTATACCAGGGGTGCCCGTTACGTCGATCGCGATTGACCGGTAGATCACTTTGGTCCCAAGTCGACCGTGTAGTGGAGAAAAACAAACAAACAACTATTTATGTGTCTTTGTGCATGTTAGTAATATTCTTTTGTGTGTTAATGCACACTGCACCCTAATCATCCGATCAATCTCATTTTCACAAAAAATATTTAAAAAAAATAAAATAAAATAAAGCAAGCAAATCTTTAACCTACGGTGGCGTGTCAACTGTGTCACCGGAAGTTGTTAGCTCTCCGCAGTCTGCAATTGCAGCTTGTGATCAGAGCTGTTACGCTATATCTTTTATCGTGATCATTATTCTCATTCAAAGTTTGTTTCGCCGAGGGCACGGGCAAAGAATAGGAATCCAGAGGGCCCGGGGAAGCACTTTAAAACGGTATGTGTGAGCTTCGATAGATAACAGGCTGCAAAAGAGTGTCACATGCCTCGGTGTCAGGCTGTTGCTCATCATGGCGTGCGTGAGTATGTCCGTGGGTGTCTGCGGTAACTGGTCGATCGTGGGAGATTGGTTGATCGAAAAGTCGATCTTCGGTCCAAAAAGTTTGGGCACACCTGGCGTACACTATATAAGATAAGATAACCTTTATTTGTCCCACACTGGGGAAATTTGCAGTCTGCAGCAGCAAAATTGGGGTTGGGGATAAAGTGTTTCATTGCACAAAATAAATGTTTTAGAAAAGAACTGTACACAGTTCAGTATAAGTGCAATATAAAATAAAGCATTAGCAATATATTTGTAGAATAAATATAATAAATTAGCAATAGCATAGAAAACACAGCGTCAGGTGGCTGTGCTATTTACAATGGTTACAGGTTTTCATGCATGTTTATTCAGCAGCCTGACAGCAGTCGGTGGCAATGAGTGACGGTATCTCTCCTTCTTGCAGCGCGGGTGTAACAGTCTCTGGCTGAAGGAGTTACCCAGTGCTGTCAGGGCGGGCTGGAAGGGGTGGGAGGGACTGTCCATCATAACTTTTAGTTTAGTGAGCGTCCTCCTGTTGCCCACCACCTATAAGTGATATATTGCCACAACTGTATACACAGTGGAGAAAAGCTTATCTCTTCATATTTATCCAATTATGAAGTCAACTTACGCACGATTTTGACATTTTTATGGTCGACTCTGTCCATCTGATTGAGAGATGTGCTTATTTACTCTGCTAGCCAAGGCATGAGTCCCAGAAGTATGGATGAACCTGCTCATGTTTCACATGCATATGTTATGGGCCTAGAGGGCAAAAAAAAACTGCCAGTGATATTTGTTCTCCTACAAAGTGAAGTTGTGCAGAAATGTGACCATCTGAGCAATTAATGCAGGGGAAAAAAGGCCGGTCATTTTTCCATGGTCTCCACCTGAATTCGTACTCCAAGGTTGCTGTTAGTGAAATACATCACTCTCTTCTCAGTCATTTTCAGTTGGCAAAGTATGAACTGATTCTGAACTTCACAGCTTGCAGAACTATGTCGACGGAAGTGAACTTGAATTATGTGTTGATTAGTGGCACTTTGTTTTAATGTCGGCCATTTTGCACGTGTGTTTTGTGTTTGTCTGGTTTGTAAACAGGAAATTGGGATTTCCCACAAGGAATTACATTGGACATTTGTGCAATGGCAACACGGAAAGCAAAATCCAATAAAACATCACTCTTGCCAGCATGCCTATTGGACACACAGTGGAAACAAAGTGAAAAGGTTAAGAACCATTAATTTAAAAAATAACAATAATTCAACTCCTCTGATTTCAGGATCTCAAATGCGCATGCTGTACATTCTGATTTTCTTCGTCGCGTTTGTTGTTTTAAAGTGAAGTCACACTTCCAGGTTTGACGCTCATCACGATCTCACTTCGGGAAAACTATTACTTTGTCAAATTTTCAAAAGAGATTTTTTTTAATGCTTTATTTAAATGCATTTTGTTTGATTATTTGTGACATCAAATTATTTCGTTTGGGATTTTCTAAAATGACTTCCCAGTTGACCTTTAAAAAAAAAATTGTAAAATCATGCGTGGCAATTGGAAATGTTAATTAAAAATTGTATTGCGAGTCCAATCAATCAAAAACGGGTTGTTGTTTACAAAAACATTCAATTCAAAGTATTATTCGTGTACATGGATGAAATCCTGTACGAAAACATTCAAAATATGAGTGCATGGATGGAATGCTCTGGTTTGCAACTAACCATGCTGCAGAAGGCTGCCAATACAATGTGTTGGGTGGGCAACAACGCCACAGAACTACAGGTGCCTTAGCAATGAAAATGTAGGACACCAACCTACTATGAATTGCGAACAATAACGCTAGGCTACTAACCGCAGCCTATATAGCTTACCGTTCTTCCGATCACCATGGGTCGCGCCTCCACTCCATGTCGGGTCGTTTGGGCACAACATTTTCCAGATCCTGAGCATCTGGCTTGTACTTGTCTGGTACAACATAAACATTGCCAATAACCTCCTCTTCCTCCAACTCTTCAAACACCCGGATCCCCTCAGACAAGTTTACAATGTCGCTTTCCAAATCAATTTCGGACTGGCTTTGTACACTTTCCATATTGAGCTGCGTCATTGTTGTTCTTGAATTGACGTCACACTTTCGGGTTTGTCGCTCGCCAGGTTTTACTTTTTCAAATTCATGAAAGAGAATGCATCTTTTAATGCTTTATTTAATGTATTTTGTCTAATTACTTTACTGGGGACGTAAAAATATTTCATTTGGGAGTTTCTGAAATTACTTCTCAGCTGGCCTGTCAGCAAAACAACATCCATGTCAGCTAGATTCATGAAAAACAAAATCATAACTAATAAACATCCATTTTCTGAGCCGCCTTATCCTCACAAGGCTCGTTGGGGGCGCTGGAGCCTATCCCAGCTCTCTTCCGGCAGTAGACGGGGGACACCCTGAACCGGTTGCCAGCCAATCGCAGGGCACACAGAGTCATGAACAGAACTTAAAAGAGTTCCGCTCATTTGTGAAATATAAGCTTTTACTAAACGCAACCCAAAAATTTCAATTATTCTGTTGTAAAGAATTTGCCTTTCCTCAAAGGCAGAATGAGGGGCAGACAATAACACAGATGCTGACATTGTTCCATCTATGGCATGTTGTTAGTTCAAAGCGCTTACTTACTTTCATCCCAGTACTTTTCACAGCTCCCTTTGGTGTGTGTGTGTGTGTGTGTGTGTGTGTGTGTGTGTGTGTGTGTGCGCGCGCGTGTGTGTGTGCGTGTGTGTGTGTGTGTGTGTGGTGATTGCTATGATACACTACGCGTTTGTTGCCATTTTATCTAATGACATTTTATTGGAATGTATTCCCACACATTCTTACATGTAACTGTGAGGGATTTCTTGTGATAGCTGAAAATGTATCAATTTCATAGTTCAGTGACGAACAGAAGATATGGAAGTATTATCAATGTTGCACTCTTTTGTATGTTGCAGGTTAAAAGCGCTAGCGTCAACCGGAAGCCGGAGTGTTCAAGCAGCTTGCGACTGGTGAGTGCAAACAAGGCTTGACTATGCAGTATATGTGGGGGGAAAATACACGCACTGTAAATAACATTATGTATGACTCAGTAAGACCGCGATGTGTGACACTGCCCTCTCTTGGGCAAAAACCGCAGGAGCTCTCATCCGAAATGAGTACTTAGAACAGTAATAAGTATATAGGACAGTAAATGTTTTGGAAGGCAATCATTTGTGTGCAGGGTACGCTCACCATTTTCTGGGATATGAACTGAAATGCAAAGCAGAACACATTATAATTAGAATGGTCCTCATTTGTGCCGACCTCTAACAAGGACAAAATCCTAATTTGGATCTGTACTATTTTGAAACCCCTTATAGGTATCCAATTTATGCAGATGCCTTAATTTTGTCATTGACACTAGTCAATACTGAGATATTATGGATATATATCCATTCATCCATTTTCTGAGCCCCTTTATCCTCACAAGTTCGCGGGGGGTGCTGGACCCCATCCCAGTCGTCTTTGGACAGTAGACGGGGGACACCCTGAACCGGTTGCCAGCCAATTGCAGAGCACACACAGACGAACAACCATCCACGCTCACACTCACACCTCGGGACAATTTAGAGTGTTTCATTAATATGCCATGCATGTTTTTGGAATGTGGGAGGAAATCTATCTATCTATCTATCTATCTATCTATCTATCTATCTATCTATCTATCTATCTATCTATCTATCTATCTATCTATCTATCTATCTATCTATCTATCTATCTATCTATCTATCTATCTATCTATCTATCTATCTATCTATCTATCTATCTATCTATTTGGATTCTAGCCAAAATGAATTCCATTTTTCCCTATTGCCTCCCACCCACATTTCGTCAAAATGTTCATTCAAATGATTATTTCTTGCTAACAAACAAATGTCAGTGTGACAGTGATAAATAATATCTTTGCTGCATGCTCACCAAGATATTTCCTTCGTCTTTCAGGTTGTTCTCCCATGTGGACGACCCATTCCTGGATGACCCTTTACCCAGGGAGTTTGTCCTTTACCTGCGACCCAGTGGACCACTTCAGAACCAGCTCTCCCATTTCTGGCAACAGAGTCGGGTCGCATGTGGCAAAAACAAAGCCCACAATGTTTTCCCACACATCACGCTGTGCCAGTTCTTCATGGTGAGTTCAGGGACCTCCTCCAACCTGAACTCAAGGGGTTTGAATTTAAACGTAACAATCTCAGCATTTCTTTGTGTTTCCGTTTTCGCTAGTGTGCGGACCACAAGGTAGAGGCTCTCTGTGAGGCCCTCCAGGCTACCGTACAGCAGTGGCGGGGTCGATTTCCCAGCCCCTTGCCCCTGGAACTGTACACTTCCTCCAACTTCATTGGTCTTTTCGTAAAGGAGCATGTGGCTGAGGTGCTGAAACAGTTTGCGGCTGACTTCGGCACAGAGGCAGCCAGGAAAGCTGGTATGAAGCAAAGGGATAAAGTCGATATGCTATAATTGCCTGTCACCCTACACGGTAATCGTGTGATGAACCATGAGTAATTTTCTTTTGCAGCTGTAACAATGACTAATTGGAGGTCCAGTTGGCTTATTAGAGCACTCACTCAGTATGTCACTCTGATTTTCACAAAACGCAGATGAAAACGAGACTAATGAGCAAGAATCATTTCAGGGAGTTTAGTGCCAAATTAGATTTGAGTCAATGTGTGATATGGGCTAATTGTGTTCCAATCATGTGCTTCATGGTTGACAGACATATTAGGGCAGGGGTGCCCAAACTTTTTTGACCAATGATCTACTTTTCGATCAACCAGCCTCCCGAGATCGACCCATTACTGCACGCGCGCATACACACGCACTTACACACGCATGCCATAATGAGCAACAGCCATAAAGGCCCCGAAAATGAACAAAGCATGGGACACACTTTTGGAGCATGTTGACTATCATCGCTGCCGACCCCCGATCTAGTGGATGCATAGTGCAACCGCAGCCACGATTCTAGCTTCTATTCTATGCGCCATATAATTCAGTGAGCCCTACATATGAAAACTGTTTTAAAATTGGCCATTGATTGAACATGCGCCTTATAGTGCAGAAAATAGGCTGTATAAGTATATACAGTATATATACTGTATATATATATATATATATATATACACATATACAGTATATATTAGAGCTGTCAAACGATTAAAATATTTAATCTAATTAAAAATGCAACTGTCATAATTAACTCAAATTCACTAAAAATTAATCGTGATTCCTCACGCATTTTTTTATCATTTCTGAATTTCCTTTTATATTTTTTGTCCTATTTTTCCCCATTTTAATGCTCTCATCAGCATGGAATCATGAATCAGTTTTCTATGTGCAAAATGCAAATATTAACTGAAATAACAATTTCGATTTTCAATTTTACATGAACATTTTTCACTTGGAGCAGTTATTCACACATAATCTCTCAGACAATATTACTGTCCATCAACAGTGAAAAAAGATTTTGTCACACAACAGCTGCTTTAACAGCTCTTTTTATGGAATCAAAACAGAGCAATATAACATTATAAAGTGCACATCTAAGGTAAACTAGTACTCAGCCTATAGTGGATTTAAGCCATGGTTGCATACTTTGTTTTTCTCAAGTTTGCTTTGAACACAGCAGTCAGGCTATGCTGATTCTGTTGGTCCTTCTTGCGCGGAAGTCTCTCTACGGTTTTGTGTAGACATAATTTTGGATGACTACACTTGGTTCGATGACAACACTGGAGACGTTTTATTTTCGCTAGGTCGCTACCACTGCACCGCTGAACTTCACCGTCACTGTCGGACGAACACAGAGAAGCTGACACGGAACACTGTAACCTTCCCCACAAAATAATTCCAAACAAGTAACAATCGAGTCGGTGGCATACATCGTTTACCTGTATGATCCAGGTAACTTTGGTCTTGTCAGTGGAGCAATCTGGCAACTTTTTAAAAGCAAACTTTCCATTCATAAACTCTTTAAGTATCCGTTTTCGGTGTCTCGCGCTGCTGTGGCTGGCAAAACAAACGTGCGTTTGGTTTGGTTTGGTTTGGTTTGTCGTTTATTGAACATAAAACATATACAGTAATAATTTGACAGAAAATAATGTAGATAAAATAGTAAAAAGAAAGAAATCAGTCTTCATTCAACACAGTTATGTTCAAGGGAGTAGGAAGAAGTAAAAAACTGATCTAGTCCTACCCCGTTATGGACCTATGCAGAATTTTAATCCTGTTAAAATTCATTTAAATTAATGCCAATAAAAACGCGCTAAACTGACAGCTCTAATATATATATATATAGGTAAAGGACATGGCCCACTTGATCTGTGTTTTCTGATGTTATTGCTTATTCATAATCTGATATGGTCAAAATGACATTCCTAAAGCAACACATATCAAATAAAGACCATAGCACAGAGGTGGGCAAACTACGGCCCGCGGGCCGAATTCGGCCCCTTGGTCTTTTTAATCCGGCCCGCCGAAGGTTCGTCCACAATTAAGGTTCGATGTGAATGATTGCATTCATTTCAATTGGACTTGTAATGACAGGCATTTCACCGCCAGGTGGCGCATTGATTTGAAGTTGCAGAACACTTGGGTGCGGGGGGGGGGATCTTTTCGACCACCTAGGACCTCTGTATCGCTCTACTTCTACTGGTCTGATCACAACCCATCTGCAGCAATGCACAGGCTAAAAGAGGGCATTAACAACACTGTTGTCATTTAAAAAAGTATATTAATACAGTTCTTTCATGCTTTTGTTCTGTTGATGTTTGATATGGACTGTCAACAAATGGTTTTTTTTTTTCCTTTAATGTACCATAGCTCGTGCTGACCTGGCCCTTCTGTCAAATTTTAAAAGTCAATGCGGCCCCCGAGCCAAAAAGTTTGCCCACCCCTGCCATAGCACAATACTGTACACACTGCACGTATTATATATTACAGTATTAGGTTGATCAAAGATCTCCTTTTTTTAAGCAGAGGTCCATGTGGAGCCTCATAAGAAACAGCTCCATGTAACATTGGCCTACAATTTCCCCACCAATCACCTCGCCACACTGGAAAAACTGGCGAAGGGCATCGAGGTGAAGCTAGGTTGTGATTGGCTGGCAGTTCTTTTCTCCCGGGACATTCGTTTTGCAAACCATGAGGTAACACTCAACCATGTTCATTACTTGTCGTTGCTGTTCTATATGTGGTGACTGAAATCAGAAGTAGTACATCTGCTGTTCATTTTTGATATGCTGTATTTGTAGGAACCGCTCTGTTATACAGACCGTAGATGGAAATCGGAGAACAATCGCATCATCTGTATTCTCACATTAAATATTTATTGGAACAAAAGCCGTTTCTCAATATCAAAGAGCAGAGTGCGGTCTCGTGAACTGGGCGACTATAGTCTTTGTAACGTACTTCCGACACTAATTTCTTTGTAAGTGGAACGGCTGTGTACTTGTGCACTTGCCCCCTGGCTCTGACTTATTTCCGTAACTCATCACAGTTCTGTCATCATTATGTTATCTATCATGTGATTAGAGTTCAATAAATTTGTACTGTCCTTTAGATCCTATTTCATGATAAATGGTTTTCCCATTTTTTTTCAGTATCACGACAGTCATCTGAGAGTACTTTTAAATATCCAGTTTTGTGTCGGTGAATTTGTTGTTAATTTAAAGGTATGCTTAAATGAAACGTGAGTCCTATCCTCCACTGTCATTTTGGCCATTGTCATCGTCCTCCAAAATGCATTTTGGGATGTTTTCCCAGCCATGTCTTCACAAGTTACCAACCGATTCGGTGTGACTTAAAAAACAAACAAACTGTTGAAACCATATGAACCACTCATTCGTATACTAAAAGGAGAGCTATATCTAATATATATATATACTGTATATAATAATCTATATAATATCTAAATGTTGTTCATTCAGTAAATGAATCCCAATGATGTAGCAGCATTTTTTGTCATACTGCTTGTATCAGCTACAGTATATATTGTCTCACTTGCAGACTCTACGAGTGATGTACCCCTACACGCCGCAGAATGAAGATGAGATGGAGTTGGTGGTGGGGGATTTTGTCTTCATGTCTCCAATGGACCAGAGTAACGCCACAGAGGGCTGGATGTACGGGACCTCCCTCGCCAGCGGGCTATCAGGCCTGCTGCCCGAAAACTACGTGGGCTTAGCTGACGAGTCCGACACTTGGGTCTTCCATGGGTGAGCGTGGCACACAGATTTCATTTCACTGGTATACAGTAGACAGTGCTTCTCATCTTTTCTGTCATGCCCCCCCTCGCCCCGCGCGACTATAAATAGTATCATTTGTCTATAAAATTGTTATAAGTACACATTTGCATAACACTGTATCCTTATTAACGTATAAGAGAATAAAAAAGAAAGAAATATGGGCCAACTTACAACAAAGAATAGCTTTAGTAACTGTAACAGAAAAGATTTAAAGTGCATCTGAAATTCAAAAATAAAATTAAATACTTAATTAAACGACAACATTTTTTGACTGACCGTGTCAAACCATACAATACTGAAAAATACAATTATATAAAATAGTAATGCATTCAAACTGATCACCAACATTAATTCAGGAGCACAATATGAAAACCTGCAAAACAAAAATATATAAAATAATTTGTGCAGATTTTTTTTAATCAAAAATGATGTCTGGAAGAATGGCTGCAAGTAGCAGTCGCAAAGCGGGATGATTGTTGCCAATATTCGGCACGTTTTCGCTGAAAGAAACTCAAGCGGCTTATCAGCGTGATTAGGGTGTCATGTCTTTAAGTGACACCTTAATTTGTTTGACGTCATACTGTCCGCTGCCAACATTTTTAGACACAGTAGGTACACCGGTCTTTCCTCGTCTACCACCGTAGTCACAGTGAAGCCAAGCGCGACATACGCGTCGTCATATTTCCTTGTCTTAGCTTTCGGGAGACCTTCTCTTTTCTCCGTTTCTCTCCGCCTGTCGACTTTGTGTCTGCATTTCATACTCATACTCTGTGCCGTGTACAAAGCACGCATGCTCAGTGCAAACAAAACACAGAGCAAATGCTCCCTGTGCACACTCTACCAATGAGAGACTTACTGCCCCCTAATTTAGTGGATGTGCAATTGCACTTTATTCTAGGACAGTAAAATAAATAAATAAATAAAAACAAAAACGCATGTTCCTTGAGGTCAAACCTTCCTTGACGGTGTCCCCGGGGGGGGGGGGGGCACTATTGGACAAGCACTGCAGTAGTATGAGGTCACTATGTTTTACATACCTGGCGCTGTTATTGCCATCCCCTCGCCATGTAATGTACCTGTGGTGGAAACACAACCCTCATCAAAGTTGACCATTCTGACCATTTCTGTGGCAAAGTGACCTGAATAGTGCCACTTACTGGAAACATGATTGTGTGCGCAAAATCTAACCTTTGCAAAAAATGACTAATATTACTGCAGCTCAGTCATTTACAGTAGCTGTGAAACTATTCTTCGTTGGAGTCCGTATTATACTTCCCCCAGATGGCCAAGGCATGTACACGAGAAAAGACAGCACAATGCCCATCAAAATTAAAGAATGTGGCAAAAGAAGGAATTGTAGAACAGATCAATGACATTTCCATAATATTCAATGGGGATAGCTGATTTGAGTTACAAATGTTTTGAGTTCTGAGCGCGGTCACGTATTGAACATATCTTAAGGCACCACTTTACCACCACAACATATTTTGACCATGAGTGGACAAACTTTTAAATACACTGTTCCTCCAGTTCCTTATTCATGATGGACTTCAACTGTTTCTATAGTCTCTGTGTGATTGTTATAAACAGCCGTAAAATATCAGCGACAATTTGTTCATTCAATTCAGATAAATCTGCAAAGCAACAGTTGGTCGTAGTGCTCTATTTGGTGACATGTTGTATCTTCTTCTCCGTCACAGCTCCCATTCATTCTTCACCTCTGAGCCCTCTGATAAAACCATTAGGGAGAGGGGAATGTTTGTTGGACTGCTGGACAGCCGACACCACGATACAAGTCCTGGAAACACACCAACTGTCAGTCTTATTTGTCATCCAGTGCAGGTTGGTTTGTTATTTTGAGAGACGGATGCGTTACGTGACTGACTTGGCTTACCTCTTTGATGAGTGTCTTAAATGAGTTAGAATTGTAAAATGAAACTCAATTTGTCAGACGGCTCTGCACCAGATGGCGCGTTTCAGCATAGTGAGGGTGTGTTCTTTGACACGCCCCCGGTGCACTTGACAAGTTAAGGACTCAAAGTAGACAAAACTTTGTCTCTGCTTTAACCGCAGCGAATAATTGGCGCAGAGAGTGTTTGGGTGAATGTGATTGAAGTACAGACAGACAGAATCTGAGCTCTGGTGGATATCGTTTTATTTCATTTCTTCAAATATGACAACGGCGTGCATCGAACCCTCTGAATCATTGTTGGAGTTAATTCATTGAACACATTGTTATTATAATAATCGTCTTCATGATATGTTTCACCCGTTCAGAGACAGCTGTTATTACAGTGGACAGCTTATCATGTTATCAAGTTACAGGGTGCATGAAAGGGTTAAAATCACCCCCCCTGGAATATGACACAGCTATTGGTGGGGTCACAGTGGACAGTTACACATGGACACATGCTATCGAGGTTGAAGGGTGTTTCCAAGTACCTACTTCACAGATCTGTTGGCCAACTTTACATCATCCACCCGTGGAGGTCCGCTTGCAGTTTCTCACCAACGTACCTTGCACTCTTTGATCTCCTGCATGGACTCCAGGAAATCAGTTTCTGCTTCTGTCACGTCAAGGACTTTGCATCTCTTGTGCGCTGATTTTAAAGGGGGTTAGAGGAGCCGCTTTGATTGGCTAAGCAGGTTTGTTGTGTTCACTCCCACAACGGTGCCAAACCCCCTTTTCTAACTCAAGCTACATATATCTGCAAAAACATAAAAATAAGACTGGCCCTCCTGTGCACAGCTTTACAACACTCTGCTTGTAAAGCCCAAGGCATGAATATAGAGACCTAAGTGTAAGAAAATAAATAAATAAACCACCCCATTAATTGCAGTCAGCAGATTTTCCAACATTGTCATTAAATTCTGTCTTTTTTTTTTTTTTTTTTTACAGCAGGTCCTGCGGATTACTGGTAATCACACCCGTCAGCCCAAGCGGTCATTTTTGGTTTGTCGACACGGTGAAAGAATGGACGTGGTCTTTGGAAAACACTGGCTCTCACTCTGCTCAGACAGTAAAGGTTAGCATTATCCTTGTATGCTAATACCTTTCGTCTCAGAACCTGGATCCATTTTCTGATCTGCTGAGCCTCACAAGGCTCGCCAGGCGTGCCAAAGCCTATCCCAGCTGTCATTGGGCAGTAGGTGGGGTACTGAATTTGTTGCCAAACAATCGCAAGGCACACATAGACTAACAACTATCCGCGCTCACACGCAGGGACAATTTAGAGTGCTTCCAGTATAACCATTTCTTGCAGAAAGGGCCACGATAATTTGGTTCAGTAACCAGAGTAACTGTTGACACATACGGTGCAATTGGGATATGAGCACCCGTTTGTCACAAGATATATCTGGTGAAGACTTTTTAGAATAACATTCTTATCTTGGAATACTTTTTTTGCAGGTAGATACGTCCGTACCAATTTAAATATGCCGCTGACTTTGCCACTGTGGGGAGCACAAAGGGATTATGACATGGACGCACCCGTGACCGTGTTTGGATCCATGCAATCACAATTAGTAGGTATGACATGTTAAAAAACAAAACAAAAAGTGTTTTCCAATATTTATATAATATTGTTTTGATATTACAGATTTCTATGAAATGTTTTTCAGGTGAGGCCCTTTTAGAAGGTAACATTTTGATAGATTTTGTGTATTGCTCACCTGCTCTGCGATGTGTTCAGACTGCCCAAAGCATCTTGAAAGGTAAGGAAAATTCTTCGCCAAAAGTCAGTTGGATTTGACATCCTCCTAATTGCACCAGATGTGTTTCCGTGGGACAGGTATGCAGCAGGACGGCAAGCTGAAAATTCGGGTGGAGCCGGGTCTTTTTGAATGGACCAAATGGCTTTCTAGGAACTCCTTGCCTTCATGGATACCTCCTGCTGACCTTGCTGCAACCCATTTCAGTGTGGACACGACATACAGGTGACAACGCATGAGAAAAATGTTTAGTTTCTGACTATGTGTCTTTGCGGTTGGAGCACAATTATTTTGCAAAAAAATTGCTCAAAACAAAGTGCATTTTTCAAAACTATTCCGACATGTATCCAAACATCGCGGTTCCCCGACAGAAGCTATTCTTTTTCTCAAAATCATTAGGGCTAAAACTAAATACCAAATACAGTCGATTTCTGTGGCTTAGCAACATACTAGGAAGAGGCAAATAAATAGCCTCCAGCCTACTGTCACTCACACCGCTTATAGAAATCTGCATTCCTTTTATTTGTCTGCTTTTTCCCTTCTTTTTTTCCCCTTTTTTTTCTAAACCGGACACCTGAGTATGGAAACTGAATACATTCAAATATATGTCAATACAAATACGTTTGAACGTACTTGAAGGCTGAAAAGCTTCAAAGGTCGCATTTTTTCCTCAAAATGCTACGGGGTACTGATTTACGCATGCGTAATGGGGAAAAAATGTCGAAGGTAGCATTTAGACTCCAACAACAATGCATTGGAGCGAGAATAAAACTGTAAAATAAGAATGCACATCCATCCATTTTCCGATCCGCTTGATCCTCACTAGGGTCGCGAGGGGTGCTGGAGCCTATCCCAGCCGTTTTCGGGCAGTAGGCGGGGGACACCCTGAACCGGTTACCAGCCAATCGCAGGGCACACAGAGACGAACAACCATACGCGCTCACACTCTCACCTAGGGATGATTTGGAGTGTTCAATCAGCCTGTCATACTTGTTTTTGCAATGTGGGAGGAAACCGGAGTACCCGGAGAAAACCCATGCAGGCCCGGGGAGAACATGCAAACTCCACACAAGAAGGCCGGAGCTGGAATTGAACCCGGTACCTCTTCATTGTGAGGTCAACGTGCTAACCACTGGACCCCCGGACCATCCAAGAATGCACATTAGTTGCTTAATTTTCAAATGTATTGGTATTGGTATAATTAAAAATAGGTTCGATTTTTTCCCCCCCATAATGCCACGGTGTATGTGCATGCGGAAGTCAATAGTGGCATCCCATGTGGCATTATGAGGAAATGCTCCGTTTGTAGCTTTTAGCCTCCAAGTACGTTCGAACATATTTACGAGTTTGTTCCAATGTATTTGCGGGTAGCTTCGAAAGTACTTGCGAGTGCATTTGAATGTATTTGCCAGTTAAAATAAATTTTTACTCGACATTGGCCACCCCACCCCCAAAGCTCTATAGGGCTATTTCCAAACATCATTCAGCCGTGGATGTCCGCAGTTCTTCAATCAATCATTCACATTTAAAGCACATAAATGAGCAGGTATTTATTTCTGTACAGACCGCTGATCCCCATCGGTAAGCTTACGGTGTCGGAATCGTATGAGAACTACATGAGTCGAAGCCACCAAGTGACCAAAGAGATCCTATCAGACTGCAAAAACACTGGTAAGAGTTTGGCAGAGGAGGGTGAATGTTTACCTGGTATGTGTTGGAATGGGGGGAAAAAAATAGAAAAAAGATTTAGGTTAAAAGAGAAAGCGCGCCTCATACATACAGTAGCTGCTCATGACCTTGTGGTGCTGAATGCATTGAGCCATTGCCTTTGTATGATATTGAACTCATTTCTATTTTCGAATGGCTTGTAAGGGTGCCATTTTTTTTTTTTAATGATGTGCATGTATTGTGACAAGCATTTGTCCACAGTTGCATCCTGTTTCCGCTTTCCTTAGGAAACAATGTGCTGATTGTAGCTCACGCCTCTTCCCTTGAGGCCTGCACACGCCAGCTGCAGGGTTTCGTCCCGCGAAGCGCCAAAGACTTCATCCAAGGAGTTCGAAAGGTTACTGGATTGCTTATTTTTTTTTTTTTTTTTTTAAATTCATGTGCTGCAGTCCAAAAATACTTTTTCTCATGATGCAGCTCGCCTCTTAGCATTTGTATACACTGTCAGTTTACCCATCATTATCATTTTGGACATCATCAAATACAAAGTGATGTTGAGGGCGCTACATAAAAAAACAAAGCAAAAAACCCCCATATCTATCTATCTATCTTTATATATACTGTATATAAAAGCATTTAATCATAGACTGTATATAAAAGCATAGACATGCTTGTGGAGATATATATCTGTGTATGCTGTAATTGTGATTTTTTTTTTAACTGCACAGCACTTTGAGTTGCATTTTTATGTTTGAAAAGTGCTACTTAAATAAAGTTTGATTGATTGATATCGAAAAAACTAAAACTAATAAAAAATAAACTAAATGAAAACCTTTTTGAAAAATAAAAAACATGTTTATGCTCTAAAAACAAATGACAAGTAATGATAACAGAATTCGAAAAAGAAAAAAGTCACTTTAATGAAAAATCCAAACTGATTATAACCCTGGTTAATATGAATGGATTTCAGTTTTGTTCCTCATCAAAACTTCAAATGTACCGTATTTTCTGCACAATTAGGTGCTTTGGATAATAAGGCGCACCTTCAATGAATGGCCTATTTTAGAACTGTTTTCATATGTAGGGCGCACTGCATTGTAAGACGCATAGAATAGAAGCTCCATCTAGTGGCTGGGTTGCGCTATGCATCCACTAGATGGTGCTATGCTAAAGGGAATTCAATACAATACAGCTTTTTGTATATAGAGCAGGGGTGTCCGACTTACGGCCCACGGGGCGGAACTGGCCCCCTAAGGAGGTTTGATCAGGCCCGTGGGATAATTTAAAAGTGAAAAAATGCATAAAAGACGGAAAGAATATTTTTAATATGCTGCAATTCATGGACTATCCGCTAGGGGCACACTGTTTTGATCAGAGCAGAAGACAACATTGTTTTGATCAGAGAAGAAGACAGCAGTCTCAGTCTGTCACTGAGACAGACCCAGCAGAGCAGTAAAAGCCACTCCCTAATTGCTAGCAAAGTAGCATTAGCATCAAAGCCGTATTCCGACTGTGACTTTGTTGAATGAGGCATGCTGAAGGCGGCTGAACTTGTATGTCCCGAGACGCGACAAGCTTTTGCCAATATTAGTCTGATGAGGAATACTCTAGCAGACAGGATTTCGGACCTATCAGAAGACTAAGACAGTCAATTTAAACACAGAGTCAAGTCATTTTGTCAAATGTTTTGTAAAAGATATGTTCGTTAAATGTCAACATTTTGCGAATGTTCTTATGCTTCTTTATACCAAAACAAAGGAAAGACATGATATTTTGGTTATTTATAGCAGAGTATGGTATAATTTTAATGGTCCGGCCCACTTGACATCTACCGAGGCCGTATGTGGCCCACAATGTGAAATGATTTTGACACCCCTGATATAGAGCCTTCACAACCGCTGCAGCTGTTACAATGACAACTGGTCACAAACGCGGACATGAAACATATAAATACAAATGGCATTACAAAATAATAAATGAAAGACAAAAGTTATGAAGACAATTGATTCAACAAAAAGGCACTCAAACCTTGTGGGCTCACATTCACAGGGGGCTAAACACCCTTCAAAGTCTTGCTTGTCTCCTTCCTTCGTTTAGTCAGTAGTTAACTATGTTTTTGGTGTTATCTTCATTTCATTATGGTAAGTAGTTGTCTGTTTGAGTGTGAGTTGGCAAATGCACAGGTCAATTAGTGTCGGGCAGAACCCTTTTAGGTTACAATTGGTTCCTGCCATTAATCACCATTAGATGGCATAGGAACACTAATAGAGAAACAACTGAATCCGGAATATAGCGTTACAGTCTCTTTATATTAGGCGCATTGGGTTATAGGGTGCACTGTCGGGTTTTTGAGAAAATTGAATGCTTTTAGGTGGGCCTTATAGTGTGGAAAATACGGTACATGCTAATATGGGTCTTGAAGTGGTAAGGCTTTGGAAATCCTGATCCGCGGCACTATGAAATCTAAATGGAAACATTTAGTTGGACTCTTTGTTTGTTTTTCAGATCCCTTACCTGGGCCTCTGCTCTTGCGAAGAGCAGGGCAACTCGGGGCAATGGCGGATGGTCGACCCGCCCGTCCTCCCACTCACACATGGCCCAAACCACAGCTTTGACTGGAGGGAGACACTTTTACATGAATAACATTTGTTGGATTATCAATCCCACCGAGTGCATCCATCCAGCGGGATGCAGCAGAAGTGTAGCGACACGGGACGAAAATCTCTTTAGAAGCGCCAAACACTGGGCCTGTCGACAGGAGTTTGATGTTGGTTTAATGAGTGACTCAAAGGAGGCGTTCATTTTGGCACTGCGGAGATAATGACACTCAAGTACAGGTGGATCAAACTCAATTGATGTATCTTCATCATAAATCTCAGGAAATGTTAGTGGAATCTCCAAAATTGAACATAACCCATACATTTCTACATGAGCCTTTTCTGTAATGCATGTTTTGTTGAACTGACTGACATTTTATTTGAGTGAGCAGCCAGATGCCTCGCCAAATCATAGTAAGCACCATTCCTAGTTCTGCGGTTGTCATTGCACTCTTACTCTTTGTCGCTTCTGGTAAATTCTGTGGCGGCATCCCCAAAAGTCAAGGGGGAAAAAAAACCTAAACGTGGTTGTGGAGTGAATTATTTAGATGCTCGCCGAGTTGAATCTTGTCTAACATCAGGCGTCGTGATGCGTTTGAGGTTCCACTTGGCTCCGTCAACACCGTTTGCATCGTTTCTAAAGCAAAAAAATATGGAATAAGAACTAATAATAACTAATGAGGACGGCTGTGACTGGGGAAAAAGATTCATACACAGTAATTCCATTCTCTTTGTGACACCACTTTTTTTTTTTAAAATAAAACTGTGAGCAGGAACTCTACAACAAGCATGTAAGATAATCAAGAGAAAAAAAATTTGAGCATTGTCTCTTTCTCAACACATTTTTTTGAGGCCCATCCCCTTCCACCATTGTTGCTTTGTAGTGCCTCTTCCCATCATCGCGTGTCGATGACGTAGGAGTGCAACCATGCTTCATGCTTGACATGTTAATTGCTCGTGGATTCCAGACTCGGGTTTCCATGCAAATACTCACATACGGTGTCTCACAAAAGTGAGTACACTCTTCACATTTTTGTATCCATTTTATTCTACTTTATATCTTTTCCTAAAACAACATTGATGAAATGACACTCTGCCCCAATGTACGGAAAGTAGTCAGGGCGCAGCTTTTAGAACAAGGTAAATTGTTGTCCTCTCAAAATAGCTCATCACACAGCTACCGTTTTACTGTCTAACCTGCTGGCAACAAAAGTGAGTACACCCCAAATTGGGCCCAACTGAAATAAAAGAAACAGCCTTTTTTTTTAGTTTAGCCAACATGTTTGGGGGAAAATAGGCCCCGAACGACAGGTAAAGTTTAAAAAGGAGTAGTTCAAACCATCATTTTTTTAAAAATCACGGAGATTAAAGCCACTAGCGCTTTAGTATTTGGTCGCGCGTGTGTGTGTGTGTGTTTTGAGAGCAGTACCACTTAAATTAAAACATCTGAACCAACTAATCAATTTAACCCTTTCACGGACAGCGGTCACTGCAATGGACAGTTTATCATTTTATCGGGTTACAGTACACGGGGCGTGAAAGGGTTCAAATTGCGACGATGGCAAGGTGAGGCTGCTCCATCGTACTATACAAGCAAAGCATTTAATTAAATATAAACTAAATGGCACATAGCTGGAAGCACAATGGTTAATGATCAGCTTAAAATACATTTCCCGAAAAGCTTAACGCGTTCTTTTATTTCATTTTAGTTTATTTTTACTCTTCGAGCACTTAACTAATGGCAGCACGGTGGCCAAGCGGTCGGTACGTCTGCCTCGCAGAGGTCCAGCAAGTTCAGTTCTCCTGTGTGGATTTTTCATGTTCTTCCCGCACTTGTGTGGGTTTTCTCCAGGGGGGGTGGACTCTTTTTTATCAGCATATATGACAGTTATAATGTTCTGTTATGAATCACCTGTACAGTTTATTCACTCTGTATTATTTTCTATTTTTGTGTTGAAATCAAAACACCTTGGAAGCCGAGCAGCTTGAATGGACTGTGTTCCACATTGGAGGTTCCACGATATCCGAGTATAGTCAATGTACAGAAAAAAAAAAAATCCACACCGCACTTGATTGACAGCCAAAACCTTTTGGCAGTGGAAGTGAATCTCTCAGCACAAAGAAGTTCATTCCAAACAAATTTTAGCAAAATAATTTTATTTAAAATGGACACAGTGGTGTTGTTTTGTTGTGTGGGTGGGTGGGGGCTGGGGGATTGCTCAGGTTATTTGTATTTTCATATATAATATTCACGCTTTCTTTTTAGATATACAGTAGATGCTCACGTGCCTACTTTAACTAATCACACTTATGTTTTTGTATAAGATCAATATTTTCATTCTCCAAAAAATTTATTTATGGACAATACTTTTTTTTTTTACATTCATTTCTTCTACTACATAATTTGTAGATTCAACAGTTAGTTTAATGATGGCCTCAAATGGCAAATCTTGCATCTCTCCGTGTCAGGAATTTTTCACCGTCTTGGATAAACTAACATTTATTTGTGGAGGAAATTCTGGGACCAAAAAAAGGATAATATAGTATTACATGAATGCATTTTATTTATTCCGTGGACATATCAGCAATTTTGTAGAACAAAAAAAGTATCATATATTATTACATAAATGCATTACATTTATTCCTTGGACATATTAACAATTTGTACAACATATTTATTTTTGATTGAAGATGCAAGCTTGAAATATCATCCGATGGTAGTTTTTGGAGGGGGGGGGGGGGGGGGTCAGAATTAGGTTGTGCAAAGTGCTGATATTGTTTGTCCATATTATGGTTTTCTTTGCATCGACTGTAGAAGGGAGTAAGATAAGATATCCTTTATTTGTCCCACACTGGGGAAATTTACACCTCTATATTCAAAATTCCAATTCATGTGAAATGTTTGTTTGCTATTCTTGAATATTTATTTTCAGCATGGCCTTTTATTTGTGTGTGAAATTATATTTCCTCATCTGTAGCTCTGCCTCAGAAATCATTTTTATTGGCCAAGTATGTTTTGTGTAAAACACAAGGAATTTGTCTCCAGTAGTATGAACTACCCGATGATTGCAACTCCGATAAACAAAGATATATATATACATATTACCATAGAAAGACTTTTCATGATGTCAGGGTACCATTGGGCCATAGTACCACCCAATTGACGGCTATGCGACAATGTGCAGACCCATCGAGCAGAAATAAAGTGATCAGTGGTGCGATATTTACAATACGATGACGGTTGTGCAGTTGGTGCAGACAATCGTTGCACCATTTTTAAGTGAGCGGTAGCAGGAATTGTAGGACCACTTTAGTGGTGTAGGGAATACAGGTAATTGGAGGCCATACACGCTACTGAGCCACATCTACAGCCCCAATATGAATTGTTTTGAGGAGGTTCACCCAACTTGGATCTGCCTTGCAAGGTTAATGATTGGCGGTCTACTGACCATTCTTTCTTTAGCTGCTATGAATATTTTTTACCTGGAATACTTCAAGATCTGTGACGCGTTGCCTTTAGTTTCGTCATTGTGATCGTTTGAATGTAGATGCATGTATAAAAAAAAAAAAAAAAACATTGGACACCCGAAAAAAATATGCCACACAACTTTATTTCAATGAATTAAATAGATGCTGCATTCACACCAGGGCAAACCAAACAGAAAGATGCTTGAGGGAATTAAAAATGTAATAGCTTATAAATGTAACACTGTGTACTGTGAAACTGTACAAATAAACAAGTTAACATTTAAAGCTGAAAAGAGGACTCACATTGAACTCAAGTGGTAAAATGAAACACTAGAATAAAGACTGTCAAACAAAACACATTGTGGTTTCAAACGCAGTGTACTACAGGCAGAATGACCGTATCTTATTCATACGGCACGCGTTCAATCAAAAAAGAGCCTTTATGACAAGTATTCCACAACTAGTGCACCTTTTGGTACGTGACATGAAACGTGTAATAGTCCAGTAGAATAATTATTACACATCAAAACTTTTTCCCCGACCACATAATAAAATTATAATTCTCCACTACTGGACCGTGTGGGACAATGTAGCAATGTATTGAAACAGATATTGTGTTTTGAGTTTTTCAGTCAAATTGCAGGTTTACCTTCATTGGCTGTAAATGAGTTTGTTGTGAAGTTTGGGGAATTTTTGGAGTGTGTCTTGAGGGGACGTCACTGGCGGGATGATGGAGGTGGCTTAAAACATTTGGCAAAGGCTGTTTTGGATAACCAATGACAATCAGCACACACATGCAAAATAAATATTGATGGTGTTGTGAGTACAGCACTTGCATGTTAAAATTTAAAAAATGCAACTTTTAATTTTGTTCTTTTTTTATAGCTAAAAGTTGGAATATTTAAAGTCAATGTTCCCTCTAATTTTCTACGCCTCTGAGCATTCACACAAACTCCCTTGAGTATTCCTTGGACCAAACCAGTATCCTGTATAAAACCTGAGACCATAACAAGTGATGTAAGTATGATATAACACATTTCAAACCACCTGTAAAGGACGACGAGTTTATTTGACAAATTGTCCGCAATCGCGAACATTCCTGCTGACTTCCTGTAAGGCGGAAGTATTATTTTGAAAGAATGCAGAAGGGGATAACAGTTGGTGAGACAGAGATTTGTGACATGAATGAAATCAGCCCAGTTTTGTTACTTTTATTTTAGCACCTGCCATCCGGCGCATCCCGTCACTGGTGATTGTGAGGGAGTGTCTGTGTGTCAATGTACAGCCGTGGCCAAAAGTTTTGAGAATGAAACATAATAATTTTCACAGTCTACTGCCTATTTTATTATGATGGCAATTTCCATGTATCCTATTTGCCACACTGTAAGGCGCACCTAAAAGCATTCAATTTTCTCAAAAGCCGACAGCGCGCTTTATAATCCGATGCACCTTGTATGTGGATCAATGTTCAGATTTCTTGGAAGTAGTACGAGTTCTGTAAAGCGCTTTGTTCCAGCTGCAGCGGTTGTGAAAGCTCTATATAAGTACAGCTGTACAGGGGTACCTCTACTTTCACAATTAATTGATTCTGGAAGAAATTTCTTAACTAGAAAATTTTGTAAGTAGAGATGCGTTTTCCATATGAATGCCCTAATTCATTCCAAGTCCCCCCAAAATTCAGACATAAATGTTTTCTAAAGCATAAAACTGCATCAAAATATGTAACAAATACATGTTACGATTAGATTATTGCACAATAAATGAGAGTGGTGCATAAAGTAAAATACAAAGAATAGAGCAGTGGTTCTTAAGCTGGGTTCGATTGAACCCCAGGGGTTCGGTGAATCGGTCTCAGGGGTTCGACGGAGCCTCTGCCATGGAGGTTAAGACACACCCGACTCAAGACGTCAATTAGTTATGACATGCCCGCTTGGCCAATGCTGGTTGCAGATGATCACATCACATTGCTTGTGCAATCAGTGCTGCGGGAAATTTAGTTCGCTCAGTAGTCCTTGTGTGACTGTCGTGATAGTACGTCATACAATTAAAAAAAAAAAAAAAACACTATACTTAGGCCATGTAATTTTATTTACTTTTTTTTCTGTTTTTAATAAATGTGTGTGTTTTTTTAATGTCTTGAATTTGTAAAAACCACCATATTTTTATTTTCCATTAAAGAAGGTGAATGTGCATATGAACTGTTTGGGTTCGGTACCTCTAACAAGGTTAAGAACCACTGGAATAGAGTAAAGAATAAAGATGATGATCATTTAACTTCTAACTACGTCCTCATAATTTATTGCCCTCTTTAGTCCACGTTCTCTCTCAGAAGTGGTTTTTGCCTGGCGTTTTGTAAAGAACCGATCCAAGGACATTTGCTTTTGTTGGCTTTAAACAATCCTTCGAAAATGTCCAAGACAAACAGCATCGTGGGCGTGATTCACATTTACGTAAAACTATCGGAACGCCTCATGGCCCAAGGGGCGAATAACGAGGATGCTGCATAAACACATATCTATCCATCTACACGCATAGACACATATGGTAGAGGTCCCTTTTAGCCAATGGGATGCCAGGAAGACGCTCGGTAATAGCCAATGGTAGAGCAGCTCAAGTATGTTGCGTTCAGGAAACTCTTGAGCTGCGAGGAGGAGCCCATACTGTATTTGTACCTTTCATATCTTGAAATTTCGTTTGTAACAAGAGGCAATATTTTCCTGTTGAGGCATTTTGTAACTTGAAAATTTCATATGAAGAGACGTTCGTAAGTAGAGGTACCACTGTATTGTATTGTATTCCCTGTAGCGTGGCTCGATCTAGTGAATGCATCATACAACCGCAGCCACTATTGTAGCGTCTATGTTATGTGCCTTATAATGCAATGCAATTGGAGCACCACCAGTACAGAACTTCAGTCAGGAATGGCAGCAGGCAGGTATGAGTGCATTTACATGCACAGAGAGGGAAAGACTTGGAGGATGGCCTGGTGTCAGGAAGGAGAACAAAGAAGCCAATTCTCTCCAGAAAAAAAATAATAAAAACACTCGGGACAGACTGATAATCTGCAAGAGGTACAAGGATTGGACTGCTGAGGACTGTGGTAAAGTCATTTTGTCTGATAAATCCCCCTTTCCGATTGTATGGGGCATCGGGGGGGACGGGGACACAAAACCCTTGTTGGGAGAAGAAAAGGTGAGCGCTAGCATCTGTCCTGTGTCATGCCAACAGTAAAGCATCCTGAGACCATTCACGCATAGGATGCATCTGAGCCCAGGGACTGGGTTCACTCACA
This sequence comes from Hippocampus guttulatus, assembly GCF_054856545.1. Taxonomy (NCBI): domain Eukaryota; kingdom Metazoa; phylum Chordata; class Actinopteri; order Syngnathiformes; family Syngnathidae; genus Hippocampus; species Hippocampus guttulatus. Next base: position 18,034,574 of record NC_141272.1, read on the forward strand.
ATTTTGCCTTAGAACACAGCCATGAATCCAGAATGGTCGCACAACATGCTCCAGGAGCGACTTCTCCCCGCCATCCAATAACCATTTGGTGAGGAACAATACTTTTTCCAACATGATGGAGCGCCTTGCCACAAGGCAAACGCGATAACTATGTGGCTCATAATACAAAACATCAACATTTTGAGTCCAAGGTCAAGAAACTCCCCAGACTTTAATCCCACAGAGAATTTGTGATCAATCCTCAAGAAACGGGTCAACAAACAGGAACTCTTAAATTCTGACAAACTGCTAGCATTGATTGTGCAAGAATGAGCTGCCATCAGGCAGGATGTGGCCCAGAAATTAATTGACAGACTGCTGGGGTGAATTGCAAAGGTCGTGAAAAAGAAGGGTCAGCACTGCAAATGCTAACTCTTTGCATAAACTTAATGTTACGGTCTATAAAATGCTTTGACACTCATTAAATGCTTGTAATTACATTTCAGTTTATCATCATAACATCTGACAGAAAGATCTGAAAACGCGACAGAAAACTTGACGCGACAAACTTTGGGAAAACCAGTGCTTGTGTCATTCTCAAAACTTTTGGCTCTGACTGTTTGCTTCAAACCACAGACAAACAACTGAGCTTGCACCCTCCGTTGCGCTACTCAAACTTTAAGCGAAGCAGGAATGGTGTGGTGTCCCGTTTGTAGATGAAATTGGGGTGAAAATGAGTGTTGATTTTGACAGCCTGTTTTAGTCTAGTCATTTTCGTTTTTAGTACTTTTACTTGTGTTTAATCTAGTCAAGTTTTAGGCAATTAAAAGTCAGATTATTTCCGTCTTATTCTTATTTTAGTCAGACTTGTCCATGGCTATTTTAGTCTAGTTTTAGTTGACGAATAACGGATAACATTGTAGTCTGGTTTTAGTCCTTGATGACCGGATGACATTTTAGCAGAGGTGGCAAATTCAGGTCCAAAGTTGGACTTCAGTCACGGGTGGTTTTACTCAACTGGCTGGTAAACAAGCTCACTCACCTGCGGGCACATCTATATTTTCTCATTGGCATTGAGGAAATGACCCCGTGACCCAGGGAGAACAGAAATAGAAATAACACTTGATATTTCTTGACATACATGACATTTTGTCACGTCTCGTTTGAGTTAACGAAAATGCAGAGACATTTTAGCATGGTTTTTATTTTGTAAACCTCATTCAGTCTCATTTGTATTTGCCAACAATATGGAATGATAGATTTCGTTATCGTCACGCCACCAGCATTTTCGTTGGGTCTTATCTCGTCTCTCTCTCTCGTAAGTCTTGTTGATGAAGATTTAATTTTTGTTGACGGAGAGACAGGGGAGAAATGAGTGTGAAAAAGTAACGTGCGTGCGTGGTGCGCCAGCGCCAAGGTGAGAGCAGTGTGCAAATGCTCATGCACGCATCTTAGAGGGAACATTGTTTATGAGTATCGGACTCACAGTAGTCATAAATAATAACTAGAACATGAAACTAAATTAAAAACACTGTAGTTCCAACCTATAACCTGTTGCATTACGAGCCTAAACCTTAAATAATGATTGAATTAAGACATCCTTTTCGTGACAACTGGCCTTTGTGAGGTGTCTTATGGCTGTATGAATGCAAAAGTTGTTTTACGGCGGTACGATTGCAAAACACTACGGAGGCCTGTGAACAACCTAACCGGATTGCCGTGACGATGGACCAAATGGTGCGTACATTATCTGGCATCATTGAGCTGTCGAGCCACCGTCAGGATCTCCTTGGCTCCTTTGCTTAAGAGCAAGTTGGCCAGATCCACCCCCAGGCGCTCGGCATTGTCCTGTGAACCGCCGCAGATCTTGATGACCGTCACCCCCACACGCTGTACCTGCTCGTCCACTTCGTCCTGCCCCTGGAACAGCCGCTTCGTTACAAAGCGCTCAAAATGGTCGCCGTGGTAGCTGGTCAAAGTTTCAACTCTGATGAATTCATTTGTGGTGTCTTCGTGGCTGCCACGTAGGACAATTGAGTGCACTCGAAGAACGGGTATGTCCTACTAATTGTGGTTTTCCACTACGGCCCTGGACTACTGTGCACCAGGAGAACAACTAAGATGCACGAGTCCTATTGGTGTGTTACTGTACATGCTAGTGAGGCAAACGTTGCCAACTGTGTGCCACTCGTACGACTGGTCACATGATAATATTCTGCTTCAGTAAACCCCACTATATCGCAGGTTCTGTAATAACTCACCATTGCTGTTGTTTTTGGGTGTAATTCCACTTTCCGCCACTGTCGTCATGATGCCTTCAGAATGCAGCTGATTTATGATTATTTCTTGTTATTTATTTATTTTTAATCTTGGGCATAATTATTGATGTATATATTGTAAGACAATAAGTTTGTAGAATATTATTATTATTACTATTTTAGTCAAATACAATATTGGGTACAATTCTATGTTCCGTTCAAGTGTATTCCAAAAATTTTTTTTTCCCCAATTACAAATTGTTCACCAATTATTGTTGTTTATTTGGTATTGTTTAGTGATTAAAAAAAGGACAGAATAATAATCAAGCAATATCGCACGAGAGGGACTGATGTCACTAACTTTGTTGAGACTGATTGTTAAGTAAAAGCAGGTGTTTGCAAATGTCTTCTTTTCATGAAACACAAAAACATTCAGTCCGTTTTTGTTTAAGTTTGACCACGGTGCCAAGCGATTACTTGGTTATCAAAACGGTAGTCGATTCATTTGATACTCGGTTGGTTGTCGATGAAGTGTGACACCTCCAATGCAACACACTGTTTGTATATTTATCCTATCAAATTTCCCTTGGTCTCTCTCTAATCATGTTAAATATCGTTCAATGTTTTTGGAGTATTTTCAAGTGTTTCAACTCGAAAGAAAAAAAACTGAAATGCTGTAAAAATATATTTAAGGAATATTTCAAAAGTGTATTTCTATATTGCAGATTTCACTTATTGCAGGGGTGCACGATGGGTTTACTTTAGTTCACATCAAGCCCTTAACTATTACTACAAGTAGTGAGGGGGATGTCAACTCATGCAGTTTTGCCTGACGAGTACCATGCGGTTGTTCTACGAATGAAATGTCCCACGCATGAGGATTAAGCGCCACATTTATAATAATAATAAGTGAAATAAATTGTAAAATGGCTTTCCAGACTACTACTAAAACACATTGATTGGTCAGACACGGATTTCAAAATGTAAAGGGGAGGAATATCTTGTAGGTATAATGATTGTGGGGTCCACGTTACCTTATGGGTAGTAGCAATGCTCGTCTGCATGGTGTCCTTCAGAAAGTCCGAACCGTCCAGGCTGTACACGGCCCCTGTCAAGTAGAGCTGTGGGCACATGAGACCAAAAGCTTAACATCCTCTATTTACTGAATGGGGAACTGCTTTTCATAACCAAATAAAGGCTACTTGCATTCCATTGCTATGCGGATGACTGTCATCTATGTCCCACTGAGCAAAAAAGATGCTCTTTCAAGATCTGGATGGTACTATCCCCCCCCCCCCCAATGAAAAGAAGACAGAAGTAATGGCGTTTGGTCCCAGTGGCCCTTGTACATCCCATTCTGTAGACTTGGGGCCCCTGGCTCCTAATCTTAAAACAATAGTCTCAAACTTGGGTCTTAAACTGGACAGTGATTTTAAATTGGATCGGCAAATTGTTAAATCCAGCTTCTTTTATTTTAGGCAGCTGACTAAAGTAAAGCCTCTCCTTTCTCATGAGCACTTTGAAACAGTAATTCATGCCTTCGTTACATCCCAGCTGGATTGCTGTACTTGACGTTACTTTGGAGTCAGCCAATCCTCCATTAAGCATCTCCAGTTGGTCCAGAATGCCGCTGCTCGCCTCTCGACTGGTACTCGTAAGAGGGAGCACATAACTCCCATTTTGGCATCCCTTCACTGGCTCCCTATACATTTTAGAGTTCTTTCCAAGATCCTATTATTTGTTTTTCAAATCTTTAAAGGGCCTTGCTCCACCTTACCTCTCTGAGCTTCTTCACCCCTACGTACTTGTTGCCTCAGGTCTGCGGGCCAGACATTATTCAAAAACTAAGTGGAGGCTCAGAGGGGAAACTCTCTCTGGAATTACCTCCCGCTGAACGTTAGGCAAAACTCGTCTCAAAACTTATTTTTATTCTTTGGCTTTTGACTAAGCATGAGACTTGATTTTTAGTTTTACTTTTTTTTTTTTTTTGCTTTCTACTATCTTTGTTATTAATCTATTGTGCCGATGTTGTATATATGATTTTTGCTCCATGTACAACACTTTGTATACAGCGGTAGTTGTTTGAAAGTGCTCTATAAACACAGTTGAATTGAGTCAATTACTGCCCTAACAGAGACAGTCGGTGGCAGTTTCTTATGTGTGAAAAATGGTCACCAAAAAAACAAAAAACAAAACCTGCACCATGAACTAAAATAGAAATTAAATTGCATTGGTATATAACATGTAGATTGGATAACTTTCGGTGATTAACAACAAATGCATAGTGGTTATTGTAAACTGATTTCTATTCATGAGATAACCTTTTTTGGGAAGCTTTCACATTTTCATTCAATATAAACAACAAAAGTAAACTCGAAGAAAAGTTCACTTATTTTATTGCAGTACTTCAATTCAAAAAGTAAAGCTCATATTACACAAATTAAATACACAAAAATATTCTTTTGCACCGAGACTCATTCATATCAAATTTATTGTTTCTTTGGTTATATATAAATTTCCTGAGATGCTGAATTTTTGGTTTTCATGAACTGTAAGCAACAATCATCCAAATTTAAAAAAGGAAAATCACTGTGTCTATTATAAATCATATAGTATCACAAATAAATTGAACTGTGATATACATAGTTTTAAAAAAAAGAGTTTCCCATGATATTCCAATTTATTTAGATGCAATTGGATAGAGTAAAACCCAAAATGATTCATACCTAGCAAGTTAAATGTTGTTTTGGCGGCTTCAAAAAGGTGCTGTGTGTTCATGATTTTTTTTTTTTAAATAATACAGTGTCGTAAAATATTACCCAATTTGTCATGACTTTGCATGTCCACAAAACTGTCTGAAATCCAGACTAGGTGTTTTTTTTGTTGTTGTCTGACATGTCGGACCATTGGACTCGCAAAATTTATTTCTCAACTCGACCGAGTCCAACTATGTTTTTATTCCTGAAAACGAATGTCCAAATGAAAATTCTCTAAGTTTGTGGTATTTAAAATAATATTTTTCTGTCCGAAGGTTTACTCTTGATCTCATCTGAACTTGGAATTTATGGACTCGATACTTGCATAGCCACTGTTCGACAGGATTAAAATGTTCTCGCCAATGTGATGTCAGATTTCATGTGGTTTTTAAAGTTCGACGATTGGCTGTTGCCGGCCCGTCCAGAGTGTATCGCGCCTCTCTCTAAATGGCAGCTGCGATTGGCTCCAGTGCATACGCAACGTCAATTAGGAAAAGCAGAACAGAATACAAAGCACAACAAATCACAACGTACCTGCGAGTCTATCACCTCTGTGTGCACAGCCACAGGAACACTGCAGCCCCCTTCCTACAAATGACACTTAGATGAGGAGCGTATTGGACAAGGATGTCAATATCCAGCGGAGTGCCTCAAAATTGGCACAATTTGGATAAAAATATCCCTCAAAAGGCCAAACAAAAGCTCAAAGGTGATGTGAGATTTCATCTGAAGGAGTACCGGTAACTCAGCAACGGTATATCCTGTAGCTAACGGTACTTATTTTTGTTTTCTTTTGGTTTCTTTGTGAATTCATGTCCAGCAGAACAGGACCGAGCAAAATGTGTAATCATTTGAGTTCAATGTTATTTTAGATTAACATTAACACGGAAAAATAAGAAGAGATGCCCCACTCATTCATTTGGGATGCGTTAAATGTTGAATGGGGTTGAATTGACACAAAAGCCAGCACGAGTCAACAGCAAATTTCGATCAGAGATGGCCTTTTGTGTCACAAAACGTGTTTTTGAAGCTCATTCAAAATCTTTCTTCCGAGCACATCATGTTTTTAAGATATATTTTTTTGGTTTTGTTTTTCAGTTTGACCCACAAAATCTTGTATAATACGCTTTTTACTGAGGGTTTTAATTTATTGCTATGACAAAAACTTTTATCCACCTGTTGCTCATCCTAATCCTTAATTCATAAATATTGCTCAATATATTCCTTTGAAATATATCATTTTTATTATATTGGGCTTTCACAACAGCTGCAGCCCGAACACATAGCTTTTCAGAGCATGTAACATAAAGTGACAATAATACAACAGAACACTATTATTATTATGTGCTATGACTACGCTTACTTTGCTCTGATTATATTTCATTTTACTACAGAGGGATTCACTTCTTTTTGAAACTGCAATTAGGAAAGTTAAAACGTTGCTCAAACCATTGCCGGTTGAGCATTCGTTGATGTTTTTTTGGAATCGATCCGTTATTGGTTGACAAATTGCCCTATTCGTTGTTTTTATGCTCGAGCCAAAACTGTCACGGTAGTGCTTTGACGCCATCTGGTGGAATCTTGGCACCAAGGAAACAACGTGAAGTCAGTTGAGGCTCTTCGTTTCAACCACTGGTTCTCAATCTGTTTACACTAACACTGCCATGACCAACGTTAAAATACAGGAGCATAGTCCTCCCAAGTCGTCTTTCGTTCTCTTCTTCGGCATTGACAAATAGGAAGAGCGTTCCCTCCTACTTATGACGTAAGACTGGACATGGCGCACACCATCACAATGTTGTGTACAGTCCTGTATTTAAAAAGTGCCCTGAACAAAAGGGGAACTATTGGAAAGTATACGTAGCATTTCAACTCATGTTATTATGAACTGCAAAGCTAGTAGCTGATAAACAAATGTGGAGCTCTTCATAAAACACATTCGTTACCTCAAGTTATTTTTGGTGAATAAACAGTCCATACTGCCCTCTCCATCCAGAATTAGTTATTTTTTTTGGTTTGTTTTTTTGGAGTGTGGGTCGGTCTGAACGCAAGAAGCAACGCACATGCACATGTCGTGTAGTTTGACAAGGCCATCAAAAACTAGAAAGAGTTTTACAGTCAACCTAAGCATGTCCGCAGCTCAGCACCTGCGTACTCGCAGATTTTCATATTTCATGCGTGTATTCATGTGCTGTAACGGGTCGCTCGAGGGAGTTTGGTTGCTAGAAAAGTATATCTCCAGTCAAAAAAAGGTTGGGCACCCCTGATTTTGAGTTTACAGTTCACCTGCCATTCCCGTGAATACCCGGAGAAAACCGACACAGGCACGCTGAGAATCTGCAAACTCCACACAGGAAGGCCAAGACCAGAATCGAAACCATGATCTCTGGAGTGTAAGGCCCACCCACGTGCTAACCAGTCGACCAACACGCCTAGATATATATTGAATATTATTGTAAACCACCGTTACGCTAAGCACATTTTAAACACATCACCGCCCTAAAATATTGTAGTAAAACTCAATCTAAATAATAATGCATTGAAATGATTTGCACCTCAATGTTTGGGTCAAATTGTACCTCAATGAAAGGTTAAGAACAAACAGCTCTTAAAAATTAAATTCAAAAAGTTAAGCCCAACTTAACTGTACATAGGCAGTGTACATGGGAGTCCAAGTACCACACTTTGAGACTCAGAGCTTGGTCTGTGCACATTATTTTCTGTGGAATTTCTTTTTTTTTTTTTTTTTTTTTTTTTTTTTTACTACATAAGAACAACTTGAAAGTCAACCAGCGCCACAGAACAAAGGTTCTACTGTACATTGGAAATGGTGTGTGTGTGGTTGTAGCGTGCCTACCAGATGCCTGAGAAATGCTCTCTCGGCTATGCAGCGCAGCACAGTGTCAGTGTCGTTTAGTACAGACAGCATCTCCAGGATGTCTCTGTCTTTGGCTCGAACCTCCACGGCCAGAGCGCCCTAAGGCAAAAAAAAAAAAAAAAAAGACGCTGCAATCACAACCAGTGCTTTTCCACCAAATCCACGTTTCAAGCAAGATTGTCCCCACCTGTCCGACAGCATACATGCAATCCTCGGGCTCCAAGATCTAGCAGAGGACAGACGATATGTTCGATGACGGCTTACTAGACCAGTGTTTCCAAACTTGATTGCGCCAAGGCATTTTTCACATTAGAAAAAAAATCTCGCAGACAACTACTGTACCAAGTGGAAGAGCATGTTTTGCCTGTCACTAGATGTCACTGACATAGACAGTTGTACAAAGATGACATTATTTGTAGTCAGTAAATAATTTTCAAACCAATGATGTGAACCTGGATCATTTTACACAACACACTAATGTCGTAGTACTTGTACTGTGTTAGAGGTGGCGAGATGTGATTAAAAAAAAAATTAGTAAATATATATATAAAATAATAATAGTAAATAAATTGGAACCTGGCTGATTCGGTTTTCCCAACCCATCCTCTTTAGACCAGCCGCAGCAAGGATGATAGCAGCAAAATCCTCCTTTTCGTCCAGTTTCTTCAACCTTGTGTTCAAGTTTCCACGCTGGAGAGGAACGCTTAGGAAAGACAGCGCCAAGACAAAACAATCCCTTCCTGGCCACTACTTCAGGTACACTCGATACACTTCTAATAATGCTCTGTTTTGATCGACGTCGTCAGGTAAATCCGAATCGATCGACATGGTAATTAGTGTGGTTCTACTTAATGTGAATGGTACGTGTACACAATTGAAAAGCCCAATATTGCCATTAAACAGGATACGATATCTTTAAACACCAAGTGGGGAAATCTCCTCTTCAACTGAGCAGCACGACGCAGTGAACTGGTTCCAATCACGCTGCAAAAAACGCACAGCATGAAGTTGTTGGGGGGGGGGGGGGGGTTTCTCCATGTGACCACACCGCATGGAGCGGAGATTTAGCGGGTAGGGTGTACCTTTTTTCTGGAAGAGTCTCCAATGTTTTCCCTACATGTTTTGGATGCAGGACGACAGCATCGTGGGGGTTCTCTCTCCTGAAAGAAACCAAAAGAAAACAACACTTAAGTATAGTCGAATCTCCAAACTTGAATTCAGTGTAGGTACCGGTAGTTAAAAAAAAAAAAAAAACTGTGGCTATTGCTTTGGGCAATATTGCAATTGTGATGTAATTATTTTTTTTCCAGGTTTCTCTTCCAATGGATTTTTTTAACAAACAAAGTCAACAACATAAAATGTATTACCATATAGAGATTTCAAATTTAATATGGATGTTTTGGTCCGATAGGTTAGGCTTACGCTAAAAAAAACAAAAAAAAGGCAAAGGAACCATGAATTAATATGAATGACAGTTTATCATTGATCTCCTTTAATTAGAGTCGTTAACTTACTTAACACTTTCAGTCTTTTAAGTGTTCACAATGACAACAACTGTGGCATTAACATCCGATTAGAACAGTAATGCAAAGAAATCTTTGGCTTTCCCACTTCAACATTTCATGTTTCACAAAACAAAATGTAAACTGCAATTCTTCAGCACTGAACCTATCTAAGACACTCTTATTTAGATAAATGTGTGTGTGTGTATGTATAAATAAAAATTTAGAATGATTTCCCCCCACTGTACTCTACTATATTGCGATTTCGATTTGAATACCGATCACTGTATTTTTCTGCACTCTAAGGCGCACCTCAAAGCATTCAATTTTCTTAATTGAATGCTTCCGCACCTAATAACCTTGTAAATGGATCAATATTCAGATTTCTTGGACGTAGTATTTGAAATGTTCTGTAAAGCGCTTTGTTACTGCTACAGCAGTTGTGAAAGCTCAATATAAATAAAGCTGTATTGTATTCCTTTTGGCATAGCTCCATCTAGTGGATGCATAAAGGAACCGCAGCCACTATTGTAGCTTCTATTCTATGCCCCTTATAATGCGGTGCGCCCCATATATGTAAAGAGTTTGAAAATAGGCCATTCATTGAATGTACGCCTTATACTCCGAAGCGTCTTATCGTGTGGAAAATGCGGTACTTGTTCAGCACTACGAATGCTACAACATAGTACAGATACACACGGTTTTTGTTTGTTTGTTTGTTTTTTTTTAGAGCAGATTTCTTTTTAGAGCAGCACGGTCAGTGACATAGTGGTTAGCATGTCAGGCACACAGTGGTGAAATTAGGAGTTTAAATCTTGTGTCCCACCGTGTGACGTTTAAATGTTCTCCCCGTGCTTGCATGGGTTGGTACAGGTATTTCCGACTTTCTACCAGCTCCCACATTCCAAAAAAAAGGCATGCAAGGTTACTTGAAGACGCTAAAGGAATCACACACTGCGGGAGGTGTTACTCACTTGAGCACAGCTGCGATGGTGAATCCTGGAGGCAGCGTGGTGGGAAGGTCCTTCAGTGAATGGACGACCACATCGACACTGCGGCACACAGAGGGATGCAGTCATGTTAGACAAGCTCCATCTCCTTGTGGAAGAATACAACCATTCACAAGTGTCAGCATGCTTTGAAGACTTCTGCTTCAACTCAAGATGTGGGTGAAATGAAAGGTTTTGCTTCAGCGGTTCTCGTTCATCCACGTACTGCTTGGAAATTTCATTCAGAGAGTAACTATTGAACAAGCTCCAGCTGCAATAAACCTGCATCCTTCCGCTATGTGCAGGCCATCGGTTGCCCAGTAAAAGTGGCGCCAGGGTTGAGTTGGCCAACACTACTCACATATTCTTCTCTAGAGCAGTCTCCAACTCTTTAGTGAACAAACTCTTCTCTCCAATCTGTATTAAACAAACAAACAAACAAACAAACAAAAAAGGCTTTTGATTTGCCATGATTTTAAGTCACATGCGAGGGGTTTTTGGTTTACAATGAAGTTCTTTTCTTTTGTACAGTAGCAACATAACCCAAATTGATGTTGAAAGTCAGCATGGGCTGTAGTTTATCACTACCATACGATACCTTTAGTTTAAGTCATAATACAGTAAATATACAGTATGTGTAGACAAAACACTTCTGGGCCATAACTATAAAGTAATCAAATGAAAAAACTGTCAAAAAATAAAAAGCACAAACTAAATGTGCCTTCTTGTGCCACGTGACGACATCTTTTTATGACTCAGTACAAACTAGTTTGTGATGCGTCGTTGGTAAACCAAGGACCCCCGATACATGACAACCTTTTAAATTGAACTTCACAAAAATTCAGGATTCGGTCAGTGCCTTCTGATGTGATGACATATTCTTTTGCTGCAATTTCTGGCAACCGACTCCAGTCACAAAATCCTCAGAGATTTGAAATGCTGTCATGGGTGACTTGACGGGAGAAGTCAGCGTATCTTGAGATTTCAGCCCGGTGAGCAATTAAAGAATTAGAAGCAGAAAAAGAACAAGCGTTTCATTTTAACACAAACAGCGTCACACCCCAAGCACAAACTGTAATCTCCCTCTGCACATCTGCCAACATTTATTGACAAGTTATCAAACAGTTAGCCACGATGCACTCTATGAAAACTAACTTCTTGACACACTTGATGACAACTACGACAGTTAAGAATGCAAAGAAAGTCAAGTCGGGTCATCAATGCTTGATCCATCCATCCATTTTTTTACCGCCAATACTTGATGTTATTCTATTTTCATTTATGAACAGCTTCACACATGAAACATGAAACAGGGAGTCAAACACTGCACCTGCTATACGCTAAATACCAATGTACGGGGAACACTTTGATATTTTAATTAAGAAAAAAGTATTATATTTAGGGGCAGGCAGCCTGGTGGTCGACTCGTTAGCACGTCGGCCTCATAGTGCAGAGATGCTGCGTTCTATGTGTGTGGCTCCAGCCTTCCTGTGTGGAATTTGCATGTTCTCCCCGTGCCTGCGTGGGTTTTCTCCGGGTACTCCTGTTTCCTCCCACATCCCAAAAACATGCGTGGCAGGTTAATGGAACACTCTAAATTGTCCCAAGGGGTGAGTGTGAGTGCGGATGGTTTTTCGTCTGTGTGTGCCCTGTGAAGGGCTGGCAACCAGTTCAGGGTGTCCCGCGCCTACTGCCCGCCTAAACTTCTTAACCACTTATCGGACTGTTTGTATCCTGGACTGTTCACATATCCCTTGCCTTACAGGCAGCATCTGACAAGCAAGCGAGCTTCAAGAGTTCACACCTTCTCATTTTGCCATTTGGAAACAGATCTCATTGAGGACGTTTTCATGTGCACGCTGATGGCAAGCCTTACCTTCGATAAAGCCGTGTCAAGAATTTTGTCCCCAATTGTTGACATGGCCACTGAAAGAGAGAAGAGAGTACAAGTCGGTAAATAACTTGTGAATGCGAATCCTTGACTGCTAATTCATCTGGCCAACCAAACCATTTTCTAGACAGTACCGTTGTCCTCATTAGACTCGCAGCTGAGCTACAGTCGACAGCTAACATTGGATGAGAGGTGGGTTACACCCTGGACTGGTCGCCGGACCATGAGAGTCGTGTCTTTCCTGTTACTCTGTCCGCGTCCACTGTGACGATTTGCCATCATTTTTCATATCTCTTTGCTGTCATTATTACCATATTCACCATCGCATCATTTTGACACATCTGCTACTCGTATTTTGCTGTCATACTCGAGTAACGTCGGTAACCAGTAACAAATTAGTGATAAGTTCATGAAATGACTGTCACTTGTATGTGGGTTTGCTCTTGTGCAGCTTTGCCTTGGCTCTTTCTGGTGGCATCTTGGTGCTAAGAAAACAAATTGGAGTTGAGGGGCTTCATTCGGACAAAAGTGGTTCCATCTTGTGACAGCCACAGGACATTATAACCCCTTTTTTAGAGACGTCAATTACTTTTGCAATTTGTGGCAAGTCTCGGTCCTTATCCCCTCCGACACAAACAACCACACTGTCTGCACATAAGTCCGGTGCTTCTATCTAACATTAAATAGTAAACCAAAAAAAACCCAACAACAACAATAAAAAATACTAATATTCATGAGGGACAATAAAGGTTTGAAGTGATGATTCTTACCAATTTCCAAAAGGATGTCAGGGTGAAGCTCTTTAAGTTTTTCTGCAACACTGTCCGTCTGAATGCGAGCCAACTATAAGAACACGATGCTTTGTATGAGTTTTTAATGCACCATACGTTTTAGACTTGTATGAAACGGAAACAGTGCACGGTGCTGGCTGTCATACAATCACTACCTAGAATGGAAATATTCAAATTAAACATTACATTACACATCTCCAACATCTAATGCCCCAAAATCTGATGGGTGAACTTACTGTGAAATAGTAAAGACTCCCCAAATTCAGTGTGATATGGCCAAACCTATTAAGCACATAATAACTACATGTACTGCAACACACACTTATTTTACTACCATAATCAATGAATCTGTTAATTATCTTCATGATTATTTTGACAGTGCAGAAAATGAACAATGATAAAGTAAAATTATGATACAGTTACTGGTTTGGTTCAGAACATGTCATAAAATAGGCAAAAATGTTAATCACTATTTTGCTAAGTATTTTGTAAAAGCAGATGCTTGGAAATGTCTGATTATGGGAATGTTCGGAAAACAATCTGCCGCATGTGCCCTACTAGTGGTAGTAAACTAGATATAAAGTATACCAAATGCATGCTCAAATGGCTCAATTCATTCAGGATCCTTGATAAGGATGCTCCTAGTGCAGGAAACATTTACTTGTCAGGTGTAGAAATGTGACTGGTGAAGCACAGCATTTTACAAGTAAGGTGTAATTGCGTATAAGTAGGACAAGGTGGCACAAGTCTTGGAAAAACATTATTGGTGAGACACAGTCGTTCTACTAGTGTGATCTAGTCATTTTACTAGTATGTTAATTGTCTTACAAGTAAGGACAAAGTGGGTACTAGTACATGGACCTTGAGATTGATATCAAAAAAGCATTCAAACTGTGTTCCATGGTTAAATATATATAACTCAATCCATGCAATACTGTACCTGACTCTTGCGCGTTCCGATCCGGATGAGACGGCTGACTCTTCCATCCCCATTCTACAACATTAAGAAAGAACGTTTAAAAATCCACACACCTTCGCAGATGTGGCATCGATACACCTCATCTATAAACCACAATCTGACTTAACCGTGATGTACTTGAATTGTCCTTCCTCCATAATTCTGCTTGTGAACTGGAGAATCTATTGTGCCTGCCTGCTGTCTCGTAGAAAGGACCTGTGCTAAAAGCCTCAAGATGGTGAACAGTAGTCTTGTTAAGAAGACAAGCCCTCATTCACAGAACCTCCGCCCTGATGCATCCCTGTTGCCGAGAGATAAGGGCCGGTCCATTGAGTCCGTTAGACGAAGCAGGGAGGGGCAGCTCAGTGTATAAGGTGTGGTCCAAAGCGTTTTAATACATATAGTATCAGTTACTGTATTTCTGAATGTTTACCAATAAGACAAGAAAGGTTCGTACAAACGAGAACATGAAAAAAGCTGTTTGATCAATTATTACTTTGTAAAAAAAAATAAAGTGTCCTCCGCACAAACATTAGCTGTCCATCATTTAACTTTACAGAAAACTAAACTTGAATAAGACAAAGTTGATTAGTTTTGAGTACATCTCGATCGCTTCCTAGTTAATAAAACGATTCATCATGCACAAATTAAATGCAGGTGTCCATTGTATTACGTACGTAAATACATTATAGTTGTTCATTATTGTTTTACTGTTACTGTTATTCAAGCCAATTACGCGATATATTCACAAATTCCAAAAACTTCGTAATCTGCTGTCAACTTTTTTCATACCACCCCTCTCGATCTCAAGGTCCAATGTTGAGCTCGTAATCGATGACAGACATCAACATTGGCCAATTGGAACGCCGCCTGTCGAGTTTACACGGAAATACTACCTGCTCAACCCATTCGACAATGGCTATGCTTCACGCGTGGCTCAATATTCAAAATTCAAGATTTATTTATCATTTACTCAGTAAAAATAAAGAGGTAACACACAGCCAATTGAATTCTTGCTTTGCTAGTTTCCCTCTACTTAAAAAGAAGGTGTTAGCGCGTGGTGATTTATATAAAACTTACCGTATAGTTCGCCTCTTCCGTCATGGCATGGGCCTGATTATCTGTGTTTATTTTCCAAAAATTGCGGCGCGTTTAGCTGTACGCAGAGTCAATTATGACAGGAAATCCTTCAAAAGTCCGGCGCTCATTTTGCATGGCTCCTCTTGACCGAGGAATGTGACGTCTTTAGTGATGTGTCGTTCGCGAACGAACCGGCTCTTAGAGCCGGCTCTTTGAAGTGAACGACGGGAGCCGGCTCCTAATAGGAGCCGACTTTTTTTTTATCCTGTTTTTTCCCCTCCTTTGGCTAAAGCCGCACGTGATTGGGAAAGATCCGTGGTAGAAGACGGAGGGGAGGGTTACACACACACACACACACACACACACGCTGCAGTGAAGAGAAGGGGGAGGAGTTAGACACAACAGCAGCACACTGTGAGCAGCACACGAACAGGAGAGACAGGGATACGAGAGAGAGCTCGATAGCGCTACAGAGAAAAAACAACACGGTGGAAAGGCGAAAAAATGGATAGGAAATGCAGTGAAATTTGGACTAATTTCAACTTAATTGATAGTTCAAAGGCAGCGTGTAGACTGTGCAAGGTTAAAATATCCAATATCAAATTTTAATTCATAATTTGTTGTGTGGTAATCAAAACTTACTTATGTTGTTTTACTGTAAATAGTTAAAAGCTTCTAAATATACAACAATCAGAGATTGGAACTTTTTGTTGACCCTGTTTTGAGATGGGTCTTTGTTCTTCTACTTTGTAATTTATTTTTTGTAGCACTCCCATGTTGTACTCCATGTTGAGTATGTTCAGAAGAATATAAATCAAGCCATATAAATAATAAATATTTGATACACTGTATATTTCTTTACATTATTAATTCATCTTACACATAATTTTGCATTATTTTGGTAGTAAATTAATTTAAGCAACAAAAAAACAGAGGAGCCATTTGGGAGCCGAAAGAGCCGGCTCTTTTTAGTGAGCCGAGCCAAAAGAACCGGCTCTCTAAAAAGAGCCGGAATTCCCAGCACTAACGTCGTTGAAGCGTCTCGAGGTCATTTCCGTGTTTCATGTTTCACTCACGGACGTATATATGAATGGACTATCAATGCCTCTTACCCGCCATCTTACGTTGCCAATTCATAAGCGTGCCTAACTTGAAGCCATTGGTTTCGCTGCCTCTCCTATTTTATGTCTCTACGGCGAAAATGAAAAAAAGGTATAGCATACGGTTTAAAGCAATAAGTACATTATCTCTGCGTTCTGCAAAATGTGTCTGCATCATGTTGACAAAACCATCAACAATTGAATGAAAAGCAAACCCTACTTTTGTTATTGTTGCTGTTATTATAATCAGTGGGTTTGATTTATTATTAACAAGAACAACGCAAATGTAATTTATGTGATGGATAATATATATGGGCAATGCAAATCTGCTGGTGTTAATTCAGCACCATAGGGTATTAATGTTAACGACCGGCAGAGTCTCTATATTAATCCACAGTAACAAGTGTTAAAATAACATTTTATAATGTGTTAAAAATTCAGCACCCAACAGTGTGTTAAACCAACAAAATGTAGTCTTGTCAGTGCAGGAATAATGACACTATTGAGTGTATAGAATTTAAGAAATTCATATGTCCACCCAAACTCCATACAGTGTGTGTAAATAAGACAAATTAAAAAATGTTTATTCAAAACATTTCTCTTTATTAAATCCATTTCAGCAGTTCATTAAAAACACCTGTAAGGGATGTTTTTTATTGTCATCATTTTCATGTAAAAACGGCCCATCGTGCCACTAACAAAATCAGGTCACCATTAACAGTGAAAAAAAATACTCATTAATTCTAAATGAATTCGGGTAATTTTTTAAAACCTATAGTATTTGTGGTAAAAGGAAATGCCTTATTGTGATGAAGATGATAATTTTCCTGAAATTAGGGAATTAATTTTCAGGATCTACCCATACAAACATTCCATTCAGTTTTTTACCCAGGAGATAGAGGTCACACTTGACTTTAAAATTTGACAATTACACGTGATCTGGACAGTATAGCTCTCTGTGCGTGAACGTTGCAAGGCGAATTATCCAACGGTCAATTGTCAGTTTGGAAGTCCTTAAATTGTCTGTGTTCAAATGAGGAACAGGTATGCAGCAGGCAAAACCAGAACACCACTGTCACCTGCTGGATACTAAACAGAACGGAATCATGACAGGCACACACAGTAATCACCCGCGTTCACAATCAAAACCAGGGACAATTCAGAGCGTTCCAATAACCTGCTGTGCATGTTTTTGGAATGTGGGAGGACACCAGAGTATCGGGAGAAAACCCACGCAGGCATGGGGATAACATGCAAACGGTACACAGGAAGGCCGCAGGCAGAATCAAACCCTCTGCACTGTGAGGTGGACGTGCTAACCAGTCGACCACCCTGCTGGTATTATATTTCTCCTTTTTGCAAATGATATGGTTCTGGTGGCTTCATCGAGCTCTTCAACTCTCACTGGATCGGTTCCCAGCCGAGTATGAAGCGGTTGAGATGAGAATCAGTAGCTCCAAATCAGACACCATGGTAATCAGTTAAAAGGTATGGGGTGGTCTCTGCAGGTCAGGGATGAGATGCTGCCCCATGTGGAGGAATTCAAGTATCTTGGGGTATCGTTCATGAGTGAAGAAAGAATGGACCAGCAGATCGCTGAATTGATCTGTCGTGATAAAGAAGGAAGTGAGGTGAAAAGGCAAAGCTTATCAGTTGATCTATTTTTCTACCCTCACAAGTTCTGGATCGTGAAAGACCAAGATCACAGATATAAACGGCGGGAACGAGTTTTCCAAGGTGTGCAGGTTGTCCTAAATAGATAAGTGAAAAGCCTGGTCATCTTGGAGGGCCTCAGAGTCAAGCCACTGCTCCTCTGCATCAAGACGGGCCAGGCTTGGGCATCTCAAAGGAGGCCTCCCTGGTGAGGTGTTCCAGGCACGTCCCACTGAGAGGAGGGCTCAGGGGTGAAGAAGCCGGCACTACTGATTCTGAAGGCCCTGGACAGTTTGGATTGACCTAGCAAATAAAGGCAGAAACCTGATTTTTAAAATTCAATATCCACATGCAATGGAAGTAGTGTAGCCAAGAGTGATAATAATAATATAATAATAATACATTTTATTTGTAAGCGCCTTTCACAGCACTCAAGGACACTTTACAACCAAGAGCAAATAATAAAACCACAGATAAAATTATAAATAAATGATGCTACAAATCAAAGAAAATAGGCTGTTTCGAATAAGTAAATTCAATTTCATGAAACAAATCAAATTTAGATTTTAAATGTAGGTGTTTATGATAGTGAAGTATGGGGTGAACTGTACGTATCACTGACACAACTCCACACACTCCAAACTAATGTCTAATCAGTGGCAACTTCAGCAGGGCTCAGGAAGTGAAACTTGCATCTTTGCAACCAACAGACATTTCAATTTTTGTTGTTGTAAAAACTGGCAGAAAGTTCCAAAAGTTAACAGATTAAGAGCCTTTAGAAGAGGTAATTTGACGTTTGTTACTTTCACCCCAAAAAGAAATGTAATAACCTTAGTCGTTTGTCATTGCAAGAATCACCGGAGTACGAATGCACACGTCACAGTTTTGCAGTGTGGGTTGGTCCCGCGCTGTACTTCCGGTGGAGACGTGGCTCTGCACTGCTGCCATATTGACGCCAGGCAAGCTAACAACCATACATCTTCAAGCGAGCTGTACCGTCTTACCTTGCCGATTCGGAGTAATTAAAAGAACTCAAGCAAAAACGACAAAGAAGCTGAAGGCCGCCATTCTATAGAAAGAGAAACAAAAATGGTAAGTAAGAATCGTCAGACCCATAAAGTTAAATACGTTTCGTTGGGCCTTGGCTTCAAAACATAGGCTAAGCAGGTAGCTGGCTAATTCGAGACAACAGTTGGGTCTCTGAAAGCGAAATTATACAATACATTTTGGAGTGATTTTCGTTGAGCTGTCATTTTTGACGCAAATTTAATTTCAGTCATTGAAACGGATTGTTGTGACTGAAAGGGCGACACAGTTGTGTTCAGGCTGTGCTGACGTGAACTAGCTCCCTTCTGTCTTTAGCAGGAGCCATGCTAACGTTGCCTGCTGCCAGTGTGCAGGTTCCTCTCCAAAAGCTTTTCAAGATAACTCCACAGTAGTATCGAGTCCACAACACTGACTTTCGTTGTCTTGTGATATTGTTTTATTTGTATTTATCGCGGTTTGCTACTTTACCGTTGAGCCATCAAAGACCTTCTCTATAAAATCGAATCTGTCAAAGTGGATTTTTGGCCGTTTGTATAACTTCTCATACTGGCATTTCCTGATGTAGAAAATAACAGCTGGTATGTTCATTACTCTCTGATTTGAATGCTTCTTTACCCATATACCTTATCATTTGTCTCAATTATTTGTATTATTTCTTGCAGTTTGAGATTTTTCCAAGTTCTGACAGTGTGTCAGCACAGTGTTGTATGTTTCATACAGTATGACTCACTGTGTCATCTTCAGGTGCTGTTGGCAGCGGCGGTGTGCACCAAGGCTGGCAAGGCCATTGTGTCGCGGCAGTTTGTCGAAATGACACGGACACGAATTGAAGGCCTCCTTGCTGCATTTCCAAAACTGATGAACACAGGGAAGCAACATACCTTTGTGGAAACGGACAGCGTCCGTTATGTGTACCAGCCGCTGGAGAAGCTGTACATGGTCCTCATCACCACCAAGAACAGCAACATCCTCGAGGACCTTGAAACACTCAGACTCTTCTCTCGTGTGGTAAGCCTTGTGTTGTGAGAAAGATTACATTAACCGTGGCGTTGCGTGCCCCCATCAATTTGGACTATACCGGCTGTTCTCACCTAGTATATGACTATCCAGAGAGGTTGGTAAGATGTCACTTTTAACTAGGGCTGAACAATTAATCAAATTCATATCAAGTTGTGAACTTGATATCGCCAAATAGTAGAATGCAATTCTGAAATTGCAAAGGCTGCAGTTTGGGGGGGGAAACACTCGGCTTCCTTTCAGTCGATTGATATGTATGTGTATTTTATTTATTTACTTATTCAGTCAGATAGTGTTGAGATAAGTTCAACGTTTCATTGTTTTGTGAAACATGAAAGTTGACGTGCTAAAGTCACAGATTCTTCTGCTTTGTTGTTGTAATCTGTATTATGACTTCCTGATTTAGCTTTATGCTCCATTTATTTGGGAGCGTTTTGGAGGTGTGTCCTGATCTGATATCACCCTAAAAAACATATCAGTCTACATCCAAAATCTCCAATATTAGCACTCGTACATGTAGTCCATTCCAGACTCCCCTCTTTTAGTCTTATGTCCAGCAGCTGAAGTAAACTTGAATTGTTATTTTGCATATCAAAGAGTATAATTCGTTTTGATTGACTTGATTAGGGTTATTTCCCAGGGCCCTTTAATTCAGTTTGTACTAATTTTCAATGTCTATTTATAAATGGGTATACATTTTATCATACCGGGCAGCCGGGTGGTCAATTGGTTAGCACGTCGGCCTCACAGTGCAGAGGTGCAGGGTTTGATTCTGGCTCCGGTCTCCCTGTGTTCTCCCTATATCTGCGTGGGTTTTCTCCGGGTACTCTGATTTCCTCCCAAATTCCCAAAACATGCATAGCAGGCTGATTGAACACTCCAAATTGTCCCTAGGTGTGAGTGTGAGCGCAAATGGTTGTTCGTCTATGTGTGCCCTGCGATTGGCTGGCAACCAGTTCAGGGTGTCCCCCGCCTACTGCCCGAAGACAGGTGGGATAGGCTCCAGTATTCCCCGTCACCCTTGTTAAGATAAGCGGATCAGAAAATGGATGGATGGATGGATGGATGATTGCCTCATACCTATTGTTGTCACTTGATCAAGTTATGAAAGCGGCTATCATTGCTGCTGATGTCAAATCGGCTTGCTATTGGTATCGGACAGTAATCTCAGCTGCATCATGTATGTTTTGAGTGACAGAAGATGCACAGTAGCCTATATGTTTTTGTATAAACATAGATGTCACTCTAAATAGGAGGCATCATTTTGCATTGCACTTAATTGAATGGTGTTTGTTTGTTTTTCTTTCTTCTTTCTACCCACATTCTTGCTGCTGTAGGCTGTAAATTTCCCCAGAGTGGGACAAATAAAGGATATCTCAATAAAAATGTTTGACAGAAATGATAAAAAAAATTAAAAATCTGCTTTATTGTAATTTTCAGCACATTTCTAGCCCAGATCTCAAAAGTAAAAATTGAAACGCGGGACTGTATTGTGAAAACAAATCACGAGTGATATGTATTCAATACACTATATCCATCCATCTATTTTCTGAACCGCTTATCCTCAGTATTATACTTGAAATCTTATTTGGCAACTCCTCCCCGCTGACACAAACCACAATATGCCATTTCCGGTCCTTCTTAGCTGTTTGTCGCATTATTTTGTATATTTTTCTCTCCAGGCATCTCTTAAATTAAACTTCTATTTTGCTGTTCATAGTTGAATAGGCACCACTTTGTCATGGTTCTTGCCAGCCATCTGTGAAATGTGTACCCAAGCACTCAATAATGGAAACATTCGCCGGTTAGTTTAGCCATTAGCATGGTATGCCAGTTTTTTGTTAATTTCTCCTCGTAATCCCTTTGTGAGAACAGTACTTTTAAGAAGTGTCGCATATTCGCCGTCAGCTAACTACTGTGGCGTAGCAACGATCTTGCCTCGATCTGCAGACCAAGTGACGTAAGCACGCGTGTCCAGCCCGTTGAACGTCTCCACCAATTCAGTTCTTGGAAAAACGTACAAATATCCGATTATCATTTTTGCAATTTATTCTGTTTTGATGAAGCACAAAGTGCAGATTTAGACTCACAGTCATGTGAAAATGGTTCTTTTGAGCCTTGTGTAGTTTGATGGGGTTTGGAATACCCAGCATGACTTGATTTGGCGCCCCCCCCCCCCCACCACTTTTTTTTCATTAATGCATTTTGTGGGTTTGTTGTTGCTTAATTCTAAATCTTTTATGTTCATTGACTGTTTTAATGTTGCACCATACGTTTGTCATGTATAATGCACCCAACATTATTGTTCAGTAAATCGACATTATTTATGCCTTTTTTTTTGTGCACTTTACTCAAAGCAGATTCAACAAAATACAACTGTGACAAAATTATCTGAAGTACGTTCTCAAGAGTTTGCACGCACATTGAGCAGAGATGGCATCTGTTTATGGTTTCATTGGAAGAGAATGTGCTTCTGTATGTCACCAATGCGAAGCTAAAATCACAAGTTATTAGAGGGAAAAAAAGATCAGTCATAAAAAGAATGTATTTCTGGCTAGAGTGAGAAGAAAACAGATAAATTGGGTGCACGAATACAGACTGTTCTGAACCAAAACTTTTAAAACATGAGACACGCCACCCACACATGACAAGGGGAAAAAATGGCAAGTGTGTTCTAACTGCTGTTATAGTGTGTGGTCTACTCAAGATAACAAACACACACACAGATAATTGGGAACAATCGCGAATCTCCTCCCTCAAACCAGATGTTTGCCATGGTGTTAAGACTGACTTGTGAGATACAGCATGGTGCCTGTGGGCATTCAGACTCTTGGGGGGGATATATATACAGTATATATAATAATTATAATATGTTGTTGGAATATAACCAGAAGCAAGGCTAACTGTTAGCTTATATGGCAGTTGTCCAGGACCCAATGAATTAGGATTTCATGTCAAATATTGTTTTTATTCTTTCCTATAACGTATTTTCACGACCATACGGCCCACCGCATCAAGTCGGTTTCTGTATTTAACACATACATAGGACGCACTGCATTATTGGACGCAGGCATGGTAAAATGTACACTAGCTGAAACATGTGTGGTAGCGTGCATGCACGCTTGAGTATGTTTTTAAAAAGGTAGCACGAGCAAAACTGAATTTGGTGATACTTTATTGAAGTCCAGTATTTAACACTGTACTCACATTATTTTTGAATCAATCCTCATCCTCATGAAGTCAAGATGGCGCCCGAGTAGGCAGCCGTCGGCAAGTGCTCTCACGAGCCTTGCTTTTTTTGTTGTTTTTGTGTTTGTTTTGTCACTTTGTGTTTGTTGTTACGTCGTGTGGACCTGATGTGGACTTTTTTCAGCATTTTTGGGCGAAGACATTCATCAAGGAGGAGACTCTGTGCTTGCTGGTTGCGCCTTCTTGGCAGCATGGGTATACCAGCACTGTTTTTGACTGGGAGGAATGTCGGCGCCATTTGACTGTCGTTGCTGGACAGTCCCGGGGCGCTTGTGTCTTGCGCCTGTAATGGGCAGCATTTTTCACAGCCCCGCTTTGTTCAGCGGAGAGATCGGTGCTGTTGAACGGTCTGCGGCTGGATGGATGTAAGGCTTGAGGAGCCGACGATGAGAAGAAAGGAGCGTTAGCGCGGAGCGCCGATGCGGATTTGGAACTGGGAGTCGCGGCTTGGAGTTTGAAGCGGATTACGTGGGACAGGAGAAGCGAACTAATCTCTTTTCGTCAATGGACACTACAGCTTCGTGTTTGCTTTCAAAAACTTAGCTTGTAGCAGACGTGTGCACATTTTCAGCATGACGTCTCTGATCCACTGGTGAAAGGACACTTTGATCCTCTCCTCTTTCATCTATAACTGCTTCAGACAACAAAGTGTATGCAGAAAAGTGGTGAAGATTGCACGACTGTCTGTGTCCTATGTGTTGTGTTGTGTTATTTTTGTTATTTTGACTTCAAAATGGCGCCGCGAGAGTGGCTGCCTTTCCAGCAGCTCCTATATTTTGTTGTTCTACTTCTTCCTTTCATAACTTTGCTGCTGTGAATTTGGAATTTCTCCATTGCGAGACTAATAAAGGTTTTCTTATCGACAAATCCATCAAAGTCCTCAACTTTGTCTGAATTGAACAGCTGGGCAAGTTCTCCATTGAACATGCTGCACCACAGTAGTCCTTGCGCAGGATGGATAGTTGGCGGCGTTTCATCAAATGAAAGAAACAAGACAAACTTTGAAAATGCTGGATTTTCATTTCTTCTGCAAGCATTTTTGCCCACAGTCATATGGTGACTGTGGTGACGCTTGTCCCGGCCGGCTGTTCTGTGACCGTGAATCCATTAAGTACTCGAGTTGATCTTTCAAATCGGGCCACCCCGCCTTGTTTCCGCTGAGACTCAGCTTTGTCTTCTTGACTTGGCGAAGCTCGTTCTCCTGCTTCCTCCACTTGTGAACGAACCATGCATTTGTTACTCTTAAATTCTCTTGCTGCTGCTCGATTGACATGTTCCTCCGCGTAACTGATCGCTTGAAGTTTGAACTGTGCTTCGTAGGCATGTCTGTTCATAGGTGCCATTTTTGGGGGTCCGAAGTTGTTTAGCTCAATGCACGTGCTGGAATTATACCAACCTACTGGTGAGCTTGCCTTTGAACATGCCTTTAGTGTCCTCTTTCACACCCATCCTTCCTCTTTAACATCCACATGCCTTCCTTGGTTACGTCCGCCTTTCCTCTATATAAGCAGCGTGGCCGCTTATCATCGGACAGTCAAGCAGGTATGCTCATCGAGGTCGCACAGCAACAGTCACAGATTTTGGAATTCAGTCCATAGATAAGGCGCCCCACATTACAAAGCGCCCCGTCCATTTTGGAGAAAATGTAAGACTTTCAAGTGCACCCAATGGTTGTGAAAATACGGTATCGTGCTTAAATTATACCAGTCAAGAAACCTTTGCCTTTGTCTGAGAAACTGATGTCAAGTATCCCCTTTATGCCTCTCCAGATTCCAGAATATTGCCGTGTGCTGGAGGAGAGCGAAATATCAGAGCACTGTTTTGACCTGATCTTTGCCTTTGATGAGATTGTGGCTCTCGGCTACAGAGAGAACGTCAACCTAGCTCAAATCCGCACTTTCACAGAGATGGACTCCCATGAGGAAAAGGTTTTCCGTGCTGTCAGAGAGGTGAGTTCATCAAAGTGATTTTGGGCCTTTTCCGTCTGGGTTTCATACTCCCGTTTTCCAGGTGTACAACATGACAACCGTTTGTCTGTGCGCAATAGCAAATGACAAATATTCAGCACCGTGCTGCAGTTGGAGAATGAAATATGCGGACCCTTTGCAATTTCTTAAATTTTGGCATAAATTCATCATACAATGTCATTTGATATGATCTAAATCGGTGTTTTTCAAACTTTTTTGAGCCAAGGCACACTTTTTTCATTGAAAAAAATCTCGCGGCACACCACTAGCTGAAAATGTGGACCCCCCCCACCCCCGCTTATTTTAACAATTAACATGTTATATTGTTACTATAACCGTTTTTAACATTGAAGAATGACATTATAACAGCTTGAATTGGAATCAAATGAACACAAAGAAAAAAGTATTTGATCATCTTTCGTATTTATTGTTTCACTGTCATCCTGCATTCATGCGTCACAAATTCGCTTCTCTCGTCGAAACACAAGGCAATTGGCTAGCTGTTGCTGCTCCCTAGCGGTATGGGAGGGTACTACATGATTACTTTCTGGGCGAAAGACCGCACAGGCATACAAATTGGATATACAAATTGGATATTTTCCCGTGGCACACCATTACACGGGTTGAAAAACACTGATTGTTGTACAGTTGGTGCAGAAAATCATTGAACCATTTTAGAGTGACCAGTAGCAGTGAAATTAGCGAGGATCACTATATTGCTATTGTACATTGATTAGTATTTTTTTTCAGAAACTTTGAGTTGCCATTACATTTATGACTTGCCTCCAAAGCGCCTGTTTAGCTCCTTATAGTCTGAGAGAGAGAGAGAGAGCGACCCCCCCTTTGTCTCTTAAACCCTTATCACTTACTGTAGATTTAATTATTAACAGACCTTTTCAATAACAAGTGCATTCATATTTGTTGCAGCCAATGCACACTAATTGTCTGCTTTGTAATTGTGTAAAGTTTGTAAGAGCTGTTTTGCCAAGTCAAATTCCTGTGTCTGCGAATAAAAGTGTTTCTGACTGCGATTTCCCAATCTTTATACTGACATTTCATCAACTCGCAGACCCAGGAAAGAGAAGCCAAGGCTGAGATGAGAAGAAAGGCCAAGGAGCTGCAGCAGGCGAGGAGGGATGCCGAGCGTTCTGGCAAGAAGGGACCCGCTTTTGGTGGCTTTGGCAGTGGTGGCATGACCAGCATCTCCTCAGGATCGATCATCACAGAATCCATCGTAGAGCCTGAAAAGCCCAAGATCACACCAGCTCCAGTCAGGTACACAAAATCATAAATCCACACTTGCAGTCGCTGTTCTTCTCTTTTTTTTTTTTTTGTCCCGCCGCTGGTCTTTTAAGTCGTCAAGGCTTGTTTGTTTGACAAACTAACCCCCCCCCCCCCCTTTCCAGACCAAGTGGACCAAGTAAGGCGCTGAAGCTGGGGGCGAAGGGAAAAGAGGTGGACAACTTTGTTGACAAGTTGAAGTCCGAGGGCGAAACTATCATGCCATCCTCTGGGAAGAGAGGCTCAGATGTTTCTAAAGCTCTTCCACCACCAGTGAATGTCGAGAGGTTGGGACTCATCTTGGTCGACTTAAACAAACAAACAAACAAGCAAGGAAAACAAACATTATATTTTTTAAATAAAATTCCTGTGAGTGCTTTTTGAAGATGAGCAGGCTTTTTAGTCCATATTACACCACAGGGTTTAAGACGTATAAAGTGAACTCGGTTTCAGCAACTGCCTGACCTTTGAGTTAAGGCATTTTCAAGAGACTCCAAATGGGTGATGACCTCATTAAATCTGCGCATACACTTCCAATTCCTCTGGTCTATTCTGCTTTGGTTTAAGACTCAGTGTAGGTATGACCACAGAGAATCAATCCCAAGTCATGTTTAGTTTCTTTACTTTAGATATTAGTGCTATTTCTGAACAATGGCTTATTGCAGAAAGACACAAAAAAGTAGCTTGTCATTCATGTTTACACAGCAACTGTTGCTTTTAGTTCCAAAATGTATTTGCCGTCTCCATGTCCCGGTCCGAACACAACACTTCTCTGATTTGGCCTGCCCTCTACCAGTGTACATCTTCGTGTTGAAGAGAAGATCTCGCTCACTTGCGGTCGTGACGGCGGGCTGCAGAACATGGAGGTGCTGGGCATGGTGACGCTCCGAGTCACAGACGACAAGAACGGACGCATCCGCCTAGTTCTCATCAACAATGACAGCAAAGGATTACAGCTGCAAGTAGGTTGTTTTGCAAAATCCAGGCACACACTTTAGACCATTCGTTGTCATAGAGGAAGAACGCATGCTAAACTGGATTCAAAGTTGATTTGTATTTACTAGTCGAAACTGTATTAGGTTTTTGACATATCTAACTCTTGATTTTCTTTTTTTTTTATGTCTTTGAATTGCAAAATTATAAAACATCTGTACTTTACCGTAATGCCTTAGATTCAATTCAATGACAGCCATTTTTGACCATTTGGCTAATTTAGGAAGGCCAACAGAAAATTGTGCTCTGTCGCTATATGAGCTCTAACATCCTCCTTTCATCAGGGAAAAAATGTGTTTCTACCTTTTATCGTTCTTTAGTAATCAGCAGTTGAACATTGCTAAGTTTCTGAGAAAAAGAACTTTATGTGAAAAGAATCATTTCAAGTAGAACTTGCACTTTGATGCTATTGTTTTTGCATTTGTGATACCTCAAATATCTAAACCAGTGGTGTCAAGCTCATTTTTTGCACGTTTTAGTCACCGTTTCATTTAGAGGGCCGTTATGACTGAAACCATGTAAAGAAGTAGATTATCATGAGGGGTTTGGTAACAAGAAAATGATTAGAATATATCTCTTATTTATTATGTGTGAGAAACATTTTGGTAGACATTTTTGAAAGGATCATGGAAGTTGACATGTTTGAGCTGCCGTCGCGGGCCACATAAAATGATATGGCGGTCCAGATCTGGCCCCCGGCTTCTTAGAGTTTGAAACCTGTGAACTCAACAATGCTTTTCTACTAAATAACACAAAAAAGGGCACTTTGCAAAATAACAGTTTATTGCAAGAAAAAACACTGCACTGATACATGAAGTTTTCCATGAACTTCTCACGAAAGTTGAACTTGATCTGTGTTCTCATCACCACGCAGTTTTGCATGGCACCTCGCCACGAGAGATGAGTACTGTACAACATGAACACACTCACAACCATGTGTGGCTCAAGCTCTGCTCAAAGCCACTCCTGCCATCTAGTGGTGATTTATCATACTGAAATCATTCCCACGGCCTTGATACTACTGACTGATACTGTATTTTTATGTTTTGGCATTCAATGAGATATTGAGCAGCCAGCAACAGTCATGTCCCATCATGTGCTCCCCAGACACATCCCAATGTGGATAAAAAGTTGTTCACATCGGATGCAGTGATTGGACTGAAGAACCCCGAGAAGTCTTTTCCTCTCAACAACGACGTTGGCGTGCTGAAATGGAGACTACAGACCACCGACGAGTCACTCATACCTTTAACCAGTAAGTTCAAATGTTTTGCGTTTTATCACATTTAGTCAACCTCTTCCCGTTTTTGTTTAGTTACGTTTTAGTCCACTGTAAAGCAATCATTTTTGGTCTTTATTTTAGTCCAAGAAAACATAATTATATTCTTTTAGTTTTCGTCAAAAACAATGGTGAACGTTTTAGTCAGGAAAAATCATTTTACCCTTTTCTGTTTTGTGTTGTGTCAACTTCAGCAATATAAATAAAGATGTATATTTATGTGCTTCTCGGTTTGGGGTTTGTTTTGGTCTGGGGGGCCGGGTAGCTGCAGGCTAGAGTCGGACTCTTGCTATTATTCACTGTCAGTTGTCCATTTCATCCACAATGGCTCATTTGTCACTCAGTAAACTGCTGGCCTTCGGAGAGTGGCAACGGCTGTGACGTCAACATTGAATATGAGCTGCAGGAGGAGAGCCTGGAACTCAATGACGTGGTCATTACCATACCAGTGCCGTAAGTAGCTAAAATCTTATTTTGGGGGCAACACACAGTGACGTAACTGGCAATATTAAAAATAAGATCTGGCCATATCTTTCCTAAAAATAATTTGGTATGTGTCATCACAACGCGTGTTACTTGAATCTGTTCCCATGCAGGTCTGGCGTCGGTGCTCCTATAATTGGAGATCTGGACGGAGAGTACAAACACGACAGCAGGCGAAATGTCCTGGAGTGGTGCCTACCCGTCATTGATGCCAACAACAAGACTGGCAGCCTGGAGTTCAGCATTAGTGGACAGCCCAATGACTTCTTCCCCGTTAATGTGTCCTTTGTATCCAAACGCAACTACTGCGACATCCAGGTAGGATGAACTTGGACATTAGTATCATACAATAATTCAAATACAGTATATTTGAATTATTGTATGATTGAAATACTGTACAGTGAAACTCCTCTACAACGAAATCATGTTTGCAGCAAGAATTTTTTCACAACAGGGGGGTTTTCACTGTAGCAAATCTGATCTCAGATGTAAACACACACACACAAATGTATGTGTACACGCACACACAATCGTATGTGTACTCTTTATTTTTATTCCAATAGTGCATAAGTATGAGCACACACTTATTTGACACTTCATATACTGCAGTTAGTGTAGAAAGAAAAAAGGGAAAGAAATTGTGAAATTTACGATCAGCATTCACTTTCACTTACATCAATTTCTTGGATAATGTATTTTATTTTTCTTCCTCCATCTTTCATTTTGATCACTTCTACCCTCTCTTCCAGCGTCAGAGCGCTTCTTGTCTTAGCTGCTTGACATCCAAAGGTCCGTTTTGTAACAATTTCAGCAATGCAACGTTCATGCTGCGTCTGAATCTAACAATAACAAATACTTCCTGGACCCGGTGGCTTTTCTTTCCACCATCGCACTGTCTCTAACTCGCCCTCCCCTCGATTGCCACCCAAGACAGCGTTGCTCAGCTGATGTCATGCAATGAGCTTTTAAGCCAGCCACGGGACGCTTCGTAGTCCTCGATTAGCTCTCAAAGGCTAAAAACGTTACGCAAACTGGAGCGCTTCTCTCTCATTAGCTCTCTAGTTAGCGTAAGGTTTTTAGCATGATAACAAGTAAAGCATTTGAGGAAACGTTTGTTTATTTGAATGTCCGTCGAGCCATAAGCAATTTATTCTGAGCAGCTAATCGGATGCATTCCACTCTATCTTCCACGAATCTAGCTGCAGTATCTACACACTTAAGGGGTGTTCACACGGCAAGATTTGGTCCGGTGCTACGCCGGGGCTGCCCCAGTAGAGCGTTCACACGTGCAAATTAGCTCCGGCGTAGCCCCGGAAAACAGCTTACACCGGACCAAATTTGATCCACCACAGGACTTCCGTCATGTGTTTGTTTAATAACGACACAAGACTTGGCTGGTAACATCTTTCCTTTTGTAGGAGACTGGACTGTCTCGGAGTTGTTTGTGTAGTTTGTTCCTTTGTTGTGTGTTCACAACCCCCCGCCCCCCATATAATTTATTTTGTGATTTCCTCTCTTGATTTTCTGTTTGGCGCATTACGTATTTGCTTTTCTGAGTGTCATTGAAGTCATCGTTGATTTACGTTTTCGGGGGCGGTCACTCTCGAGCAGAAGGCACGGAGACCGAGAAGGAGAAGGACGTGCCTGTCCAGTAGTCGCTTGAGTTGTGTATACATTTTAAAAAGAACCAACACGATAGCTCATTTGTTTTCTGTCGTTTTGCTCCGCTGCAGAAACTGCCGTGTGAACGCAAGTGGGGCTGCACCGACGCTGTGCCGGTGCAGACACGCTCAGCGGCTTTATAAGATATCCTTTATTTGTCCCACACTGGGGAAATTTACAGCCTCCAGCAGCAAGAATGTAGGCAGAAAGAAGAAAGAAGAAAAAACAAACAAACACCGTTCAATTAAGTGCAATATAAATACAAAATGGATAAATCGCAGTGCTATTTACAGTTGTTTTCCACATCATTTAATTATTATTAATATTATTGTTGCTATTTTTTATTCAGCAGCCTGACAGCAGTTGGTAGGAACGAGCATCGGTATCTCTCCTTCTTGCAGCGCGGGTGTAACAGTCTCTGGCTGAAGGAGCTACCTAGTGCTGTCAGGGCGGGCTGGAGAGGGTGGGAGGGACTGTCCATCATAGCTTTTAGCTTAGTTAGCATCCTTCTGTTGCCCACCTCCTCCAGAGTGTCAAGGGAGCAGCCCAGGACAGAACTGGCCTTCCTGACCAGTCGCTCCAGTCTCTTTCTGTCCCGGGCTGAGATGCTGCCTGACCAGCAGACAATGCCATAATGGATGGCCGAGGCCACCACCGAGTTATAGAAAGTCTTAAGGAGCGACCCCTGAACCCCAAAAGACCTCAGTTTCCTGAGTAGGAAGAGTCGGCTCTGTCCTTTCCTAATCAGGGTGTCCGTGTTTGTAGACCAGTCCAGTTTGTTGTTCAGAAGAACACCTAGGTACTTGTCGGAGGTCACCCTCTCTATGTCCATACCCTGGATGTTCATCGGTGCTGGTGAGGACTGTTTCCTGCAGAAATCCACAACCAACTCCTTAGTTTTCCTAGGGTTGATCTGGAGGAGATTCTGCTGGCACCAGTCCACAAAGTCCTTCGTCATTCCCCTGTACTCCCAATCGTCCCCCTCTGTAATGAGGCCAACAATCGCAGAGTCATCGGAGAACTTCTGAAGGTGGCAGTTTGGAGTGGCGTGTCTGAAGTCCGATGTGTAGAGGATGAACAGGAATGGAGCCAGAACAGTCCCCTGCGGCGCTCCAGTGCTGCAGAGAAGCCTGTCCGACTCACAGCTCTGCAACCTCACGTACTGCGGCCGATTTGTGAGGTAGTCTATGATCCATGCTGTGAGATGGTGGTCCACTCCGGTGTTCTGCAGTTTGCCTCCCAGCAACTCGGGCTGGATGGTGTTGAAGGCACTGGAGAAATCAAAGAACATGATTCTCACAGGGCTCCCAGCCTTCCCAACCTTATACGTGTGAACGCTCCACACAATTTGCTGCGGTGCAAAATATATCGCAACAAAATACATCGGTGCAGCACCGGAGCAAATGTGTGCCGTGTGAACACCCCTATAGACAGTGAGGTCCCTCTTGGCCAATCGGAGGCCAGGATGATGCTTGGTAAGCCAATGGCAGAGCTGCTATGTATGTTGTGTTCAGGAAAGTCTCAACTCAACTGTATTTATAGAGCACTTTCAAACAGCCATCGCTGCATACAAAGTGCTGTACATGGAGCAATTTAACATATACAATAAACAGTAAAACAAATCGGTAATAAAGACGGTAGAAAGCACCAAACAGTGAAACCAAGAACAAATCTAAGTCATGCTGAGTCGAATGCCAAAGAATACAAGTGAGTTTTGAGGAGGGTTTTGAAGAGCTGTGTAAACCAGTGTGGTCGTTGCTGTTACCGTTTCTGAACGAAGCGGTAGAGGTCGCTGTTGGATTAAACTTCGTTGTCGTGAATCTGTTCGCAAGGCTAGAGCAGAGAAAATGAAATCGCAACAGGGTTTTTTTTTTTTTGGGGCAGGAGAACGGGAATGGTGTTAATGCATGAAGATTTTTTCCACATTAGGGGGTATTTTCGCCCATGTAGGTTTCGTTCTAGAGGAGTTTCACTGTATTGAAATGCAGAAAACAAATTTTGTCATGTTGCCAAATTCATATCGTTATCTATATAAGTAAAGATGTATGTTTGGCAGATGTCCCTATAATGATACATTAACATTATTTCAACGGGTTCAGTGAGGGGGGGAGCATTTTTGAAGAGAGATAACAAAATATCCATCCAAAGCTTAGTTCTTTTTTTACTTACTGACACCATCAACATTAACAAAGTTGACTGACAGGAGAGGGAACAAAAAAAGTATGACAATGCTGGTGACCAGTCAACAAACTCGAATGCAAATAACAATTTAAAGAGTCCAGGGGGAAAAAATTATTTACCCACTTCTAAATTGATGTAGTAAAGTCTCGCAGTTGATTGCTTATTTGATTATAATGAATGCTTTGCTGTCATGCTCCACCAGGGGTGTCAAACTCATTTATTGTTGCAGGCCACTTTAGAGTTACGTCTTCCCTCGAAGGGCCATTATCACAGTGAAACCAATTAAATGTTCCATTGTCTTATCGTATTATTACTTGTACACAAAAAATGGATGGGTTACTAGTTTTGAAATCAGTCAGGTCCACTATAATAATTTCTTCAATAATTATTTTAAGTGAGTGTAATCAGGTTTGCAAACTGATTTCAAATTCTCAACACTATTTGTTACACATGACAATTGTACATTTCGGTACAGATTTTAGTAAGGATCATGGAAGTTGATTTGCTTTTGCGGGCCACATAAAATGACATGGTGGGCCGGATCTGGCCCTTGGGTCTTGAGATTGACACACATGGTCTAAAACATGCCAATGATGAATGCCTTTTGTTTTTCCTCTGCATCAGATTGCCAAAGTGACGTACGTGGATGGAGACAGCGCTGTTAGATTCTCGTCAGAGACCTCCTTTGTTGTCGACAAATATGAAATCCTGTAAGAATATTCTACGAAAAGTGGGGGGCAAAAAAAAAGAAAAGGAAAAAAAACGGCCCATGAAAAATAGTCCAAATCTGCTCCACCAGACCGATTGACAATTCCTTTGCTGCCCACCCTGTATACTACTACACAGACTGTGTACATCAACAGGATTCCATCATCCCTCTGGCAAATAGTGCTCCAAGTTCTGGGCAGAGCTGCAGTGGTGTATTTATGTAGAAGGAAGAGTGAGAGGATCATCTGTAGCGTTCAAAATTGAGATTTCGTAACTACAGCGACACTGTCGTTGACCTGAACGGAGGCCGAGGATGATTGCCGGGCAGGTCACTGGTCACATCACGCTCAGTCTTGTCAGTACAACCCTGCGACGAGCACTTGGGGGAATGTGACAACACGAGGCAGTGGAATCAGCCTTCACTTGAATTGGCCCAAGTACTTCCATGCATCCTCCACAACCACCCTTCATCCCTCTGCGTGTTGCATTGCAATAATTTGAAATGGCTGATTGGGGTTCTTGCTTTCTTTTTCAGATGTTAAGGTCCTGAACTGCAGAGTTCTAGTTCTTTGTTATGATAAGCAATCAAACTTGTTGTTCTCTCCGATATCTCACTTTTTTTTTCCTTGGGAGGATATTTTCCTAGAAAGGTTACAGATTGGCCCTTGGCTCCAAAGGCAAATGCTCAAAATATATTATGTTCTATCTGCAATCGTTTTCATTCATCTTATTGCAATGTGTCCTTCTTATTTCTAACGGTGATATATCTGTTAGTTTTTGCTGTATAATTTGTCGACGTTTTCCACCACATGGCATTGAAGTTTGAAATGGAAGAGCAGAGCCCTATCCACCAGTGAATATATTTGATTATTGCAACTTTGGTATTTTTATAAGACCCTTGCAGCCTCTCTTCACACAAAATTTAACTCTGTTTCAGTTGTGGCAGTTGGATAGTAGTGACATGTACATTCGACATGGGCCACACACAACAGAGCTTGAAATGCAGCACCACCCCCACACCCCAAAAGCAAATAAAGTACAGAGCATTTTGAAATTGGGCCCTCCACATCCCAAAGACAAAAACCTTGCGCCCACGCCCGTGTTCATATATTTTTTTTCCTTTTTTGAATATCTAAGATTATTCAGAAAGAGAATGTCTTTCTTGGTTTGTTTTCCACTTGGACTCCCCATATTTCAATTAACGGTTGTGTGGATGTGTTGGATTTAGAAATTAGTAAATCAAGCCTTTTTAAACTACATTTCTGAAGGGGAATCGTAACATTCCATTGTACAATTAGGGGGAAAACAGAATCTTTAATGTAATAAAATGTATTCTTGAAAAGTATATGGTTGTGTGACGATGTCATTACTTAAAATGAAAAAAAAAAAAAACCTTTGTGCCCTGGAGCCGCATGCTATTTTGAAAACTGAATTCGACAATGAGGTGGTGGGCGACCTTGGATGTGGACGACATGTTAGGCGTGCGCAAGAGGAATACTGTACAGCCAAGGGACTTCGCAGTGTAGTCTTACAAATTTGATTGAATTACCCAAATCCCACCAATATGTTTATATTCACATTGAGAGAGAGAGTGTTGCTGACAACGGAACTATTCAACTACCAAATGTATTACAACTTTTTCCCCTGTCAGCAGAAAGCAGTTTATCAAAAATACGCAAGTGTTCTGCGAGAGTTAAACTCTCCCTCAGAACAGCCCTCTAATAGTCAAATGCAGCCTTCGTCAAAGTGAAATATGTAAAATCACTGAACGGAATACTGTAGTTGCAAAACACTGGACAGCGCCCATGGTTCGAACTCCATCGGGGCTCAGAGGCGTTTGCGTTGCACGAAGTAACCACTGAGCCACACCAGCGTGATGTCATTCCACCTCCGTATGATTTATCTATGACATCGACAGGTGACGTATCGAGACGAAATTATAGTTTTTTTTTTGGGGGGGGGTTGAAGACAGTAAACCACTCTTAACTACAATACTCAAAATAATTGCCGCTATCAACAGATAATTTCCGGATGTAAGAATGGTATATACTGGTACTTAAAAATGTTAAACGAAAAGACAAAACTACTTTCTACATTATCTACCCCGCTAAAACCGTGGCTATGTTTTTTTAGGGTGGGGTGGGGGGGGATTACTTGACCTTTTTCACTTAGTGTATACTCGTGAACTTCGACCCTGAGACGTAGCCCATAGAAGTCGCTGGTGAGTCACGCGCTTCCATCCCTTACTTTCTGACTAACTTCGTCGTAGTTAACCCATGTTGTCATAGCTGCTGCAATGTGTCGGTCAGACAACGAGTCGCGATGTTTGTTTTTAATTGCAGGTCGGAGTAGCTACTGTTAGGCCCATAATTATTTGGACATTTACACAACTGCGGGCGGGACCCTTTACGTCCCAACATTAAATAATAAATAAATAAACAATGCACATCCAAAAGACTAAAACATAACAGTTTTGAGAAAATTTACTTCTCCCGAGACCAAATCTAATAATAAGTATAATTATTATTATTATTAAATGAGGAAACAGTTTAATACTAAACAATTCAAGAGTACCCCGTGAAACGCCATTTTTCTCTTGTTTCCCCACCTGGCTAAATTGAATGTCATATAAAACAGTGAAAATGAAATTTCAATTTTTAAAAAAATTGTTGTTTCACTGCTGTCTCTTGTATCCGTGGCGGCATTTGTTTGAAAAAACATTTTAACATTAGCCTTGATTGAATGGCTCACTCTACCTGCATCAGAATGATGATCAGAATAAGACAATTCTTTTTTATTTACATGAGTACATTCGTCCTGTTGGTCAGCGGTAACAGCTAGCTAAAAAGCCAGCTTTTACTCCTGAGAGAAAGCCAACATTCATCTGGATTTCCAACCCTGTTACTGTGATTACATAGACAGGTCTTATAAACACCAAATAAATCATGTCATAAAAATTGTACCATTGATCTGAGATGAGCTAGTTAAGCCTTTGATCATTTATCTTTTATTGATGAATATGTGGGAGAAAATCTGAAAAATTATGGTTTATTTTTCAAGAATTTTGAAGCCAAAATGTTCTCCAATTTTGGAATGACCAATTCACATCCAAATCGGATCAACGGTGTTAGGAAATAATGACGCAATTTAGATGTGCCTCCACCTTTTTAAGTGACCAGGGGTAATTGGACAGTTGTAGGCTGACCATATTTTGATTTCCAAAAAAGAGGATAGTTGGCCCGGATACTGAAATCATACTCACGGATGCCATCCGTTATAATTAGTCATTTTAAAGTCAGGTTGTATGATATTGGAAAACCATGCAATATGTGATATGGGTGTTGCACAATAAAGAATGTCACTTCGGTCTTGCATTTGCTTCCTCAATTTTTGACTCCATCCTTTGTTCCCAGGTCAAACAACGAAGGAACTCGAACAACTCAGAATTCTCCTCATACACCTTTTTTTTGTGTTTTGTCAGGGACAAACCGACTGCATTTGTGAATTCAGAAGTTTTTTGGGCAATTCAGTCAAATGCTTCAAAATCCATTGGACGATGCTTCACAATGCAGATGGACAATCGACCCAAAGCATAGTGCGAAAGCAACTAAAGAGTTTTTAAACGCAAAGAATTGGAATGTTCTGCAATGGACAAGTCAATCAGCTGACCTGAATCCGGTTGAACATGCATTTCACTTGCTGGAGACCAACCTGAAAGGAAAATGCCCAAACAAGTCGGAACTACTATTACATCTCTGAAACAGGCTCGTGTTTCCCTGCCTTCTCTGGTTTGAGTTACCTCATATTTTGAAACGGAAAACTCAGTTTCCCTCATTTTTAGGGTTGACAAATTCTGAGTTAGCACTAAATCTGCTTTGTGAAATGGACCCCATTGGTGCAAGTGAGCATAAGCAGTACAAAGAGTGTTTTGATGCCCCAAAAATTCTTGAGCACCCTAGAAATTTTACTTCTCTTGTCCCATTGAAATAATTTTTTTAATCTGATTTTTTGTGAGATTGTTGAACGCAACACCACCCTGCACTCCTCCCCCCACCCCGGAAAAATACAAATAAACCACAGAGCATCATTTAACTGGGCCCTTCACATCCCGAAGACAAGAACCAGGTGGCAACGTGCATGTTTATTCATTTAGTGATGCTTTTTCAGGGGAGGGCTAGGGAGGGACCCAAATCAAGATGATTCAAAATGGGAATGTCTTTCTTGGTTTATTTTTCACTTGGACTCTTCACATTTCAATTGAGTAACGATGATGTGGATGTGGTGCAGATGACTAGATCAAGCATTTTTAACAGCATTTCTGAAGACGAACTGTAACATTCCATTGTACTGTACATTTAGGGGCAAGTCAAAATCTTTAATGTCGTCAAATGTATTTGTTAGAATAGAAAAATACAATGTTGTCATGTTTTAAAGTTTCATCTTGTTACATGCTTGGTTGACCTCGAAATGCTTGTGTTCAGAGCATCTTGCACACAATGGAAGCACAGAGAGATCAAGGGACCCGAGCAGATGGTACCTCAGAGAGAAAGATTTAACCTTGGACGGAAGGGAGTACTCGAACACTCCATCCTGAGAAAGGGTCACGAGCCAGATTACAGACACCGCTGTACACGTGTCTGTTAGTTTTGGATGTTGGTGCTGGTACCAAGAGAATGCTTTGTCTGAGGGGCGACCCAATGGGGCCGTCCAGAGGTGTGTCATGTTAATGAAGATGGGAGTGTTTTTCTGATATATTCCTTGTAATTTGCATATACAGTCAATAAAAGGGCAGGCAGAGGTTGCAGAGGGCGGGTGACAGTGGGAAGCGCACACTGAGTGGCTTTTATTTTTATTTTTTTTGTTGTTGTTTATTGAACATAAAACATATACAGTAATAATTTGACAGAAAATAAGGTAGATAAAATAGTAAAAAGAAAGAAATCAGTCTTCATTCAACACAGTTATTATGTTCAAGGGAGTAGGAAGAAGTAAAAAACTGATCTAGTCCTACCCCGTTATGTGTTTATATCTAATAAATCATTTTTATATCAATCAGAAAAGAAAAAAGTAAGAAGAAAGAAGTCTCCATTAAGGCTCATACTTTACCCTTAACCGTGATATTTTTACAACTTTTGGTTTGTATCGGGATTATATAAATCCACACCCTGGCACTCTTGTGTCAACTTTCTCTTGTATTCATAATGGATATTTCAATACCTTTCTCTATTTATCAACTTAGTTCTGATTTATCATTATATTTAATGTTTAGAATTTATCATTTTAACTCTGATTGATGTAGGTTGTTTGTACTATTTTTTTGAATTTGTTTTTGAACTCAGCAAGCGATTTACTCATTTTCAGGTCCGTTTCGAAATTATTCCACAGATTAACACCTTTGATAGATAAACTTCTTTGCTTGATGTTTGTTCTTGTTTTGATAAGTTGGTACCTCTTAAATCATAGCTGCTTTCTCGAATTTCGAAAAACTTCAGAATGTTTTGGCAGAGCAGGTTATTGTGTGCTTTGTACATTAATTGGGCGATTTTAAAGTCAACCAGGTCATAAAATTTCATCGTATTTAATTTGATAAATAGTGGATTTGTGGGTTCCGTATATTTTGATCTATTAATAATTCGAATTGCTTTTTTTTGTAGTTTTAGAATAGGGAGTGTGTTTGTTTTGCAGTGGCTTCATGGAGAACTGCACCTCCTGCCGGCAGCGAAAGTCGATCTGTTCCTGCGTCAAGCCTTTGTCAACTGCCCGAGTGAAAATTTCTGACAGTATTCTTGAAAAGTGCCTGGTTGTGTCATTGTGCGTTATTACTCGAAATTATTTCCATTGCAATTGTATTTTCCACATTATTATTAATTGCCCCACCCCGACTGTAATGTAGATAGTGCCAGGTGCATGTGGAGCGAGCAAACGCAGGTGTAATGCAAAAGACTGACATTATTCGCAGGAGAAAACAGCGATTAAACCAGTCCAGCACCCGTCCCGAACACAGCCGTCAACCCTTCCTTCCGTGGGAATTAGCCTTTATGCCCATTGGTCACATCTATTTTTGAAAGAATAACATAATTCGTAATTGAGATGAAAAAATAATTGTGCATGAACGACGCTTTACGCATGAGTGACAGGAGTACAACCAAAGGACTTCGCTACTGAGTCAGTTACCAATTTGATAGAGGATCCTAAATTCCAGTCCAGTTGATATGGCTTGCAAAGCGACGAAACTTTCAAACCATAAAATGGACTTCAATGTTTTGTCCTGTCAGTGGAAATCGGTTCATCTATTCCACGCAAATTGCGCGCACCAGCCCCCGTCTATCTTGTTCGAGTCAAATCTTATAAATAAAATGTATTATTATTAAATCCAGCTTTCGTCAAAGTGAAATTTTAAAATAACTGGAAGCAAAACGCAGGACAGCACCCGTGGTTCGAACTCCGTGGGAGTCCAGAGACGTTTCAATTGTACGAAGTAACCACTGAGCTAAACCGGCGTCGTAACACCTGACTTCCTTATGTGTTATAACTAAGACACAGAAATGCGCCAAAGCAGGTAATGCATATTAATTATAGGTAAATACTTTTAATTGTATCAAGTGTAAGTTGAGGGGTTCGGATGGACGGCTCTGCGTTAAGTATGGGCAAAAGAGAGATGGACTTCATTTGAACACAGCTTTACTTCCCAACGGCTGTAGTGTACCGCAGTACGAATGAGAACACCTCTCCCGGCAACTCCAACACTTCCTGCTTTCCTTCAGCCAATCAGACGCTAGCAACATAAAAATATTTAAGCAATTATTAAACAGAATATAATTTAGGTAACCTTAACACGAAACAATATAATGCTCAAACATAAAATGCTAATAATTAATAATTTAACATAAGCTTACACAAATATTTTGGAAATTATAAATAAATCACTTTAAAGTCATGGAAAATACGACATCAAAACAGTAATCTCAACGGAAAATATATCCAAACCGTAAGAATGGTCAAGACTTAATCCTGTATGTCCAAAAAAAAAAAAACCTACTTCCTTTATTCATTATGTAATCGTTTTAAAGTGTCGCTGTATTGTTTGGAAAATGATTGCGTGACCCTGGTGCATTCTTGTGAAACTCGACCGTTGTATTATAACCCATAGACGTCGCTGGTGAGTCACGCGTATGTTCTGACTTTGTCTCATTTTCTGAATGTAACTAGGTCCTAGTTATTAAATAATAAATACGGTGTCTGACAACAAATTTGTTTTTTCTTCCTTCCCAAAAGCAGAGTCAGATTATGTTCTGTCAACTGTAGAGGGCGCTTGTTCTGTGCATGGTGGTGGGTGGTGGGAGTTCACCCCTCAATTATTGACTGAAAAAACGGGGACGTATCAAAGTAGTGATTTATTAGTGTCACAATGACAGTGAAAGATGGGGATAAAACACTGGATGGCGCCCGTGGTTCGATCCTGTTAAGGATTGAGTGTCAAGATATAGGAGTAAATATATCAAACTCGAGGTGAGGAGGAAGTAACCACTGAGCTAAACCAGTGCAGTTACACCTAGAGAGAAACGTCTTAATTAAAGATAAGTCCAATATTCAAATTTTGTGACCATAAATTAGATTGAAATTTTATTAGATTTGTGTTTGTTTGTTTGTAACCGTATTTGATGGCTTAAGTGTTAAAAAGGTCCTCAATGCGTTCGAGTTCTTTACTTTACCGCTATCTAGTGGTGCACTTTAGAATAGCTACAGCTAAGTCATGAAGTTTCAAATCAATACAAAATACGTACCTGTGTATGGGTTTTCCCGAGAAGCTGTAGTAAAAGTGTTTTCCAAATACTATTTACAGTCCCAAATGGTTGTGGCACATTGGGCGTGTAGTGTGCGGATTGGCTTCCATACCTGTCAACTTTTCGGAGCGCCAACCTGTATAAACTACCAAAAAAATCCTTATAAAGAGCAAAAAATCCTTATAACATCCCAAAGCATTATATATGTCAAAATAACGGCAGAAAAAACCCCACGAAATTTTCAATGTTATTTATTGTAGATCTCCATAATACAATGTCCGGTAAATCTGATTTACTGGAAAGTTACCGGAAATGAAAGCATTCGAGTAGACAAGCACCATTCTGGGCAAAAGCAAACGGAACTACCTGTTGGGGGGGGAATTTTCAGAATCCGTATGATTTGTGCGATACGGCCATATACGTAAGATTCACCACAAAATCCGTATATAACTTCACAGCTTGGAAGTTGTGAGATCAAATCTGAGCCTTCCTGAGATAAACTCCAAACACTCGTGGTGCTATGGAATAAGCAGTACGGATAATATTTGGATTCCAAATATCTCATGAGCACCACTTATTTTCCCCCCTCTTGATGACCAATTTACATATCTCCTATGAGAGATGAGAGAGTTTTTAAATCAGACTTGTTTTAATATTCACATAAAAAGAATGTAATAAAAATCCTTGCACCCCAACACACATTATTTGAATGTATTTAAACACAGTTAGTTTGGTTAAAAGATACTTTAAAAGATATTCCTTTTTCATAATAAATCCTAAAAATGGACAGACTCTGA
The DNA here is from genome assembly GCF_054856545.1 of Hippocampus guttulatus. Classification (NCBI taxonomy): domain Eukaryota; kingdom Metazoa; phylum Chordata; class Actinopteri; order Syngnathiformes; family Syngnathidae; genus Hippocampus; species Hippocampus guttulatus. The sequence goes on from NC_141272.1 coordinate 18,076,857, forward strand.
GTGAAACTCACATTTTTCTGCTTTTACATAAAGTCTGTTCTCTAGGAGCCTTTGAAGAACTTGTCGGACATGTCGTCGATGCTCTTTGAATGTCAAGTCAAATAATAATAATAGATTTTATTTATAAGCGCCTTTCAAGACACCCAAGGACACTTAACAATAACAAAAAACACAAAATAATACGGGTTGAGCAGCGGCAGCCAAAACGCGCCAGAATCAAGTCTTATTGTCAAATTTGCTATATCTGCAACATACAGTACAGATGAAATTACTTTCCTCTGTCAACCACAGTGCAAACATGCAGTGCATTGAAACCCACACAGAAAACAATAAATAGCAAACAACAGACAACAAAGGGCACTTGTCATTATTGCAGGTTAAAGGTAAGGTAGTGAATTGTTTAAGTGTTAATTTAAAAGCTTCGGGAGTGAATTGTTAAAGTGCAATAATCGGTTGTCAGGTGCTGAAGGAGGGCCACCGTCTGTGGTAGGAGGCAGGAGTGGGGGTGGGGGGAAGTACGGGTAGAACAGGGAGGGAGTCTCCTGACCGCCTGGTCACAACAAATTGTTCTTGAGCGTGCTGGTTCTAGCACAGAGACATCGCAGTCTCCTCCCCGAAAGCAGCGGATCGAAGAGGCTGGGGTCACCTGCTATCCGGATGGCTTGAATTCTTGAATATTCTTCAATAATATCAAAATGTTGTCCAAATACACAAAGCAGAAAACATTCAGCATATCCCTAAGAATGGCGTTATTAAGACCTTGGAACATGGCGGAGGCACTGGTCAGACCAAATGGCATAACTAGATGTTCGAAAGTCCGAGATGAGTGTTGAAGGCTGTCTTCCACTCAGCTTCCTCCCAAATGCTGACTAAATGATAAGCATTGCGTAGGTCAAGTTGAGAAAAGAGTTGCTGTCTGTAAGTCTGCCAATGACGAATCCAACAGAGGAAGAAGTCATTTTTCATCATGATTTCGTTTAGTCCCCGAAAATGAACATATGGCCTGAATGTCTTGTCTTTCTTTTCAATGAAAAACCCTCCAGCTCCCACGGAGGAAAAGGATGGCCGAATGAGTTCCGCCACTAAGGCATTAGAAATGTATTTCTTTAACGCCTCTTGTTTAGGTTGCGACACCTGGTAAAGATGAGAACTAGGAAGGAGTTCAATTGCACAATCATAGGGACAATGCGTTATTATAGGTAAGGACAGCAAGATATTTAGTAAAAACCTTTCCTAAATTGTGGTACTCAGCAGATACTTGATCGAAACAGATTTTTCAGAGGGAATGACAGCGGATTGATTATTCTCATGCTTGGCTGATCTTAAACAGTGGGCGTGGCAAAACAAACTCCAATTCACGATGGAGGGAAGGTTCCAATTAATATCGGGGTTATGCATTTAAACCATGGTAATCCTAAAATAATCAGAGCAGCGCGAGATGTCAGAACAAAAAACCTCTGCGATTCAACGTGATTCCAGGAGAGACATACTGTAATTGAAGCTGAGACATAAACAATTTAACCACTGCCAAGAGATCATCAAGATCAATGACTATGGATTGTGGATAGTTCCTTCGTGGAACAACCTAACTTTTCGACAACATCGGGATCAATGAAAGATTCATCAGCTCCAGAATCAACCAGAGCCTTAATCCTTAATTTCCTACTGGACACTGATACTTCTCCAGCTAGCTCAAGTCGTTTGACGTTGCATGAATTGGAGGAACCAAGAACAGAAGACAGTGGACCAGAATCATGAGTCAAATTAAGTCTAAGAGTTGATCCAGGGTTGGCCGACTCGTGAAGCCCCAGGAAAGTCGATTTACTGTCAGATCCAGATGGTCTCGTACGACATGATGACCCTGCAAGCTGCAATAGAAGCAGGATCTGGTCCAGGATTTCCGCTGCCTCTCCTCAGGATGAAGTCGACTACCACCTAACTGCATAGGTTCCTCAGAAGGTGGCTCAAGTGTCTCTGGTTTCTGGTGGTGGCTGGTCATCGAAGCGAGTGGTAGCGGTGTATTTCAGTTGGACGGGAGGTCCTGGACAGTTCGAAACCACGCTCTCAGCGTCTCTCCCTTATGTGATTGTTCAACCGTATGGTCATGGCAATGAGTTCCTCTAAATTTATTGATTCCTCCCGTACGACCAATTCGTCTTTCAACACGGAGCTATGTCCACGCCAGAAAATATTACGTAAATATGCTCTCTGCAGCAAAAAAATGCAGAAAGATATGGAGTGAGTAACAATCAATTGCTTGCCCTGAACACACTCCAATAACCGACCTCAGGCCTCCTTTCTCTGGACCGGATGGTGAAATACCCGACGTAACTCGGTGATGAAGTCGAGGTAGGAAGACCAGACCTCAGGTTTAACATTGCTTACTGCTCGTGCCCAAGAAGCAGCTTCACCAGTCAAAAGGCTCCTGATAAACACCATTTGGAATTGTCATGAACATATGTTAACGGTTACTGATCAAAAATCAAAGAGTACTGGTGAATACTTGGCCCACATAGGCCGATCTCTCCACCATAGGGAGATGGTTGTGGCAAATTTGGTTCCCGAACAAATGTTGGGGGAGACGGCGTCCCAATCATGGCAGCTCGGTTCGAGGGGGGCGTCTCCCGGTTACCCAACTGTCCTACTTGTGATCCTAATTCCTCAAACTGGTGGGCCAGCAGCGCTGGTTCCTTTAACGCGGTCTCCTGCTGTCCCACTAGATGTCCTTACTAGTTGTCACAAGCAGCTAACAAAGACTCTAAACTTCTAAAAGTCAACAGATTATATTTGTAGTTTTTAATACAAGTGACAAAAACAGGATATATGTTTGAAGCAGCGGCCCGGTAGTCCAGTGGTTAGCACGTTGGCTTCACAGTGCAGAGGTACCGGGTTCGATTCCAGCTCCGGCCTCCCTGTGTGGAGTTTGCATGTTCTCCCCGGGCTTGCGTGGGTTTTCTCCGGGTGCTCCGGTTTCCTCCCACATTCCAAAAACATGCATGGCAGGTTGATTGGACGCTCTAAATTGTCCCTAGGTGTGAGTGTGGGCGTGGATGGTTGTTCGTCTCTGTGTGCCCTGCGATTGGCTGGCAACTGATTCAGGGTGTCCCCCGCCTACTGCCCGAAGACGGCTGGGATAGGCTCCAGCACCCCCCGCGACCCTAGTGAGGATCAAGCGGTTCGGAAAATGGATGGATGGATGTTTGAAGCATCAATGACTCCCTCCCAAAAGGAAATAATAGTAATAGAAGTTTAGAATAGAATAAAAGTTGAGAAGCAGTGTTATGTGCTGCACTTATTGTCCCTCAAACTCTGTGTAGTCTTACAGTAACGGCATTTGATTTGCGCATTGTTGTTTTTAAATAATATTTTTCTTGAGATTTTACTCCATAATTCTTTCTGCGAACGTTTTTTTAAAATCTTGCACACAAGAAAGGCAGAACTTTTCAAAAACTAAAACTAATACTAAAAGTAATAAAAACTCAACTAAAATGAAGCATTTTCAAGAAAAAAATAATAAAACCTAGAAAGATAAACAACCCTGCTTTGAAACTATCAAAAAGTAAAAAAAACAACAACAAAAAACACCAAAATGAAACAAGGACCAATGACAATGAAAATTCCCAAACTATTATCACCCTGCTCCCCCACTACACTGAAAAAGATCTCAGGCCAGCATGTTTTGAGCACTCATTAGTTAATTAGTACCACCTACAACCAAACATAAGCTGCTTTATTGTCAGCAAACCGCAGACAGGGCTTGGCCACTTTGGTTTGTGGTCTCATTAGTCATACAGTAGGTCAACCTAGCATGTTTTTCACAACAAAAATTCCCAGTTGTTTCTGCTATGACAGCACATACGTACACTTCTGCAAATAATATCAGTGAGGACAGATTGTAGGCAGACAATAAACGGCCAAGATGAGCAACATCCATTGGGACGCTGCAGTCAAACAGATGGGAGATGCCTTGTGTGTGTGTGCGTGTGTGTGTGTGTGTGTGTGTGTGTTGTGAGGAGGGGGAGGAGTTCAAGTGAGTTTACGAGCACCCATACTTTGGACTGCGGGTGTTGTTGTAGAGGCGGGGCTTAGCATCCCTCTCCTCACAAAAAGAGGGTGTGCCTGTTTTCCGAATGAATGAACAGGACGATAAGCTTTGAAAGGATCTCACAGGAGGGAGAGGGAGAAGGGTGAGCCTGACCGCCCTGTTGTTTTTGGCTAGTGAGAAAGACACTTTTTGGAGGGGCCGCTGAGTCAGAGTGCATGTTTTGACTGGAATTCAAACGACACAATCCACTACTATGCTATTTGGACTCGGGGGCAGGGGCCACTTGTGAGTGGGGTCAGACTTGGGAGGGGGAAAGTTCGGTTCCATCCCGTCTGTTCTGTCGGCGACTCGATCGGATTTAGTGATGATGCTGAAGAAGGTGCGATTCAAGGTAGGAGAATGTTCACAATGTTTTTGGATGTGAAGATAAACTTTTTTTTTTTTTATAGTTCCAAAAAAGTTATTCGATATATTGTTAAATAATTTAAAGGAAATGTACGTTGAAAAAACTGCATTAAGAACAACTTTCTGAGGACAACTCATGCATCGTCTTGCACCTCGGAGTTACAAAAGCACTTTTATTGATGCGAGGCGGCTGTGATGTGCGACTTAAAAGTAACCAAATAATTCCTCTCTGATGGCTAAAACAAATACAAAGACATCTTTTCTCGAGCAGTGATTCCCAAGCAGTGTGTTGTGAGAAAATCTCAGTTGTGTGATACATTTTTGTTCAACTATCTATTCCAACGACTTCTAGTGACAGGCAGAACAATTAGATGATCTTCCAGAAGGGTGGCAGAAGCTACAGAATTGACATTTTGTGGCATTTTTGTTTGGTTGTGTGCTGAGAGAATCTTTTCTCATGTAAAATACGTGTCTTGACTCAGTATAGGTCAGCAAATACTGCTCTAGAATGAGATGACTCAGAAGATCATCAGTAGAGCCGTTCCTCTATCTTGGTCCATGAAAGATCTTAATCCTCTTGAAAGTCACAAGCATCAGTAACCTCGGGAAAAAAACCCCACTCAGAATGTGACAGAGCGAAGCTGACTTGGCGCTTGTTGGCTCTTCATTAGTGGTCCTGCTGGCAATGCAGTTCAAAGGAAAAACTGCTCAGTCTGGCCAGTGGCACTAAGGCGATAATTACAGTTGAGCACAAGGACAGGAACGAGAGTTCACGTAGCTTCTGACTCGGAACAACTTGAGGTGCTGAATCAAAATGTAAGAAACGTGCACCCACGGGCGCTTTTTGTCACAACTGCACACACCTCTGTACAAGTGGAAATACTCAGATATAATTATTCATACTACCTGTTGATAGATACACTGTTGTATGTACAGTATCTTTTCAATATCGGTTGTTATATTGTCTTTCATTGCTCTTCAGGTTTTAATGATGAATTCAATGCCTACATTTTAGGCATAACAATATCATCATTTGTCATTGTCTCGATATACTGTGTATCACTATTAACCCTTTCATGCACCCTGTAACCTGATAACACGATAAGCTGTCCACTGTAGTAACCGCTGTCCCTGAAAGGGTGAATACAGTACTTTCTTCTTTTGGTCAAATATTTCTGGAGCATTAGACACTATTTATGACTTTGCATTGACCAACATGCATCATCAGGCTCCCGTCCGTCCTGGATCTGTATATTGTAATGGAAATTTAACATCTAACAGGGCAAAAAATATAAGTATCTGTTTGTAACCTTTGAATGCTGACCAGTTATTTTGCGGATAAGCAAAGTTGCCTGCTCATGCACTAGTGTGCATTCTGTATAGCTGCTCAAAATGCTAATTGTGCTGACCATCACCACCTCCCAACAATATAAAACGAGAGCGCAAGATGAGGGGGGTGGGGGGCTCGCTTGACAGATCTGTGAACGGTGTCTCTCCGTGTTTTTTTTTTCAAATAAATCTCAGCATTTTTTATAATACATGTTGTCTTGGCTTCCCTGGACAAGACAATATCATTGCTCCGTTCCAACTTTTAATCATTCTGCAACTGAAAACAGATTTATCATCGTAACTTTGAGGAGGGGGGGGGAACGTTCCCTCTCCTGGCTCCACAGTCTCCGCTTGGCAGCTGCGCTCTGTGTTATTACTGCCCTCAACGTCTTCTTGAAAAAAAATCGATCCCTTTCCCGTGGCCTTTATATTCAATTAATATGTGGAATGGTGAACCGTACACCTCACAGTGCAGAGGTGTTGGGGTCAATTCCAGTTCCGGCCTGCTTGTGTGGAGTTTGCATGTTCTCCCCGGGCCCGCATGGGTTTTCTCCGGGTACTCTGGTTTCCTCCCACATTCCAAAAACACGCATGGCAGGCTGATTGAACACTCTAAATTGTCCCTTGGTGCGTGCGTGAGCGTGAATGATTGTTCGTCTATGTGTGCCCTGCGATTGGCTGGCAACCAGTTCAGGGTGTCCCCCGCCTACTGCCCGAAGACAGCTGGGATAGGCTCAAGCACGCCAGTGACCCTGGTGAGGATAAGGATGGATAATATGTGCAATAGCTGTTGTCATTGTGTAAGCGACATATAGACGGTATCTGTGAGACTTGACATAAGAAAAGCTTCAGGAAAGAATCCGAAGTTTTGGCGGATTTGATAGATCGCCACCACAGGGGTTTTGCAGCTGGGACGCATGAGATTTATTATCACAGTAAGGATCTCGGCCATCAACTCTTGTCATGTGGGACCATTAAGTTCTCTTAGAAGTGAGCCATACACGCTGAAAATCAGAGTGCAAGCTGTCGCTTCATGTTTTTTTAAGTTGTTCCCACTTTCACCTGTTGTTGTCAGCTGTTCCTTTCGTACACGCAGAGGTGACACTTTCCCCAAGAGGTGTGTCACATTGAGAGGATGAGGGATGATGGCAGCCACCCTGAAACAGGAGGCTGTAAACAAAATATTGACTTTTCTATCAACAGTACAGTGCATGAAACACATAGAGCAAGATATACCAAATGCAGTCATTGTCACCACACCCAAACTCTTTTTAGACAATTTTATACCTATGGTGAATGGATTTGGTGTGGTGAAACATGACTGGCGCACACAAAGCCCTGACCTCAACCCCGTCAAGCCAGTAGGGATGAATTATAACAGAGAACATGATTCAGCATGACAATTGACTCCATTTAAAGTCATCCTAGAAAAGTGGAAACTTTTATATTTTTATTTCGAAATGTGATACGTTTGCCAGTTAAATGAAAATGTGAGTTTTTGTTTTTCCTGGGGAAGCTATTCACTTATGTTGTTTCGTCAATCTGTTTCGATGATTGATATCAATTCGTTTCCAAAAGGAGAAGAATAAATGAAAATTAATTACAAAATGCAAGTGAAATTATTATAAAATTATGTTTGTGTGGGGCTGGGGGGGGGGATACAAAAACCAAATGCAAAACAGTCATCATCATAGCGGTTTTGTCCAATAAACTATAAATAAGTATTTGCAGCAAGCTTTGCTATTTTAATTGTTGTTGATCCCCAAAATATTGTCTCTCTACAGTTCAGAACAAAAACAGCATTATGCCTGACAATGTGGAACACATTGTAAAGTATTATTAGACCATCTGTTTAAAAAAAGAAAAAGAAAAAAAAGAAAACATCTTAAAACATGTGTTGAAAGCATCTGTACAGAGAAAAGTATGTCCAAAAATCAACAGCCTCTGAGGCTAGAATTCTGTATGCCTGTGTGGAATTTTCTTTCAGTACCCGTTCAAACAGCAACAAGTAGACTTTGCATCAAACTGCTTTCTCGCAGCTTTTTCTTCTCACGCTGCCCTGTTCCATTCTGTCTGCCAAGATCCACTTTTAGATCATTTCATACGGTGTCCTCTGCACATTTGTTGGTTTGTGCTTCCAAACCATTTTCCATTCAGAAAGCACTGAGAAATAGTTTGTAAAATATTTTTGTGAAAATGCTAAAATAGTTTTTTTCTTTTCGAACACACCAATTGTTAAAAAATAAATAAAATAAATAATAAATAACAAATTTAGCAAATGTTCCATTTTTTGCAGCCTATCCCAGCTGGCTTTGGGCTTCTTTGGACTGGTCCCCAGTCATTGACAGGGCACATACAGACAACCAATCGTGCCTACCGGTGCATTCACACCGTAACTGAGTGGAAGCTGAACCACTCGCAAACATGCAAGTTATAAAAAGTTTCATTAACCCTTTCATGGACCCTGTAACCTGATAACATGATAAGTTGTCCACTGTAGTACCCGTTGTCCCTGAAAGGGTTAACCCTTTCCTAAAGTAGGTGTGTAGAGGTCACCGTGACAATGAAAGTATGGCTATTCTTCTTATCACGCGCTGGTGTACCATGCAGAAATAAAACTAAAATCAAAACCATCCTCAGACTTCTGATGAGGTAAAATGCTCCTCTTCTCGAGCCACACGCGGCACTGCGTGTGCCCGATCACATGAACGAAGCTTCTCAAACAATATTTTCAGACGCTTGCAAAACTGATAAATGTTTCAGGCTCCGTCCATCCATTTTCTAATCCGCTTATCCTCACAAGGATCGCGGATGTGCTGGAGCCTATCCCAGCTGGCTTTGGGCTACAGGGAAGGCAGACTTCTCTGGATTGGTCGCCAGTCACTGACAGGGCACATACAGACAGCCAGTCATGCTTACATTCACACTTCGGGCAGTCGGCGGGGGGACACCCTGAAAGGGTTACCAGCCAATCGCAGGGCACACAGAGACAAGCATTCACACTCACAATCACGCCTACGGACAATTTAAAGCAGTGGCTCTTAACTCGGGTTCAATCGAACCTCAGGGGTTCGGTGAATTGGTCTCAGGAGTTCGACGGAGCTTCTGCCATGGAGGTTAAGACACACCCGACTCAACATGTCAATTAATTATGACATGCCCGCTTGGCCATCACTGGCTACAGATGGTCACATTAGATTGCTTGTTCAATCAGTACTGTGAGAAATTTAGTTCGCTCAGTTGTCAACGTGTGACTGTCGTGATAGTACGTCGTGTGATTTTTTTTTACAATGTTTTAATATATGCTAACTATGTCGAGCAAATAAAGAAAGTGGTTGGACGAATATGTACTACATGGATTCACATGCATCACGAAACGTGATGGGAATCAGCATCCTATCTGCATGATTTGTCGTGCCAAGTTGAGTAACTCTAGTCTCGCACCGGCAAACCTGAAGGACCACTTTTTGAATCCGATTTTTATTTTTCCAATAAAGAAGGGTTCGATGAATGTGCATATTAACTGGTTGGGTTCGGTACCTCTAACAAGCTTAAGAACCACTGACTTAGAGCATTTAATCAGCCTGCCAAACATGTTTTTAGAATGTGGGAGAAAACCCGTCTACCCGGAGAAAACCCACACAGGCACGAGGAGAACATGCCAATTCCACACGGGAAGTCCCGGAACTGGAATTGAACCCTGAACCTCTGCACTGTGATGCGGAAGTGCTAACCAGTCATGCTGCCCGTTTTAAGCTCTTAACATATTTCCTTCAACAATAATTGCAGATAGCCTTTTTTTTTTTTTTTAAACAATTGTATAGTCATATACAATTCAAGCCACCAAAGTGGTCCATGGCGGGAGCTCTGTTACCAGTCAATTCTGGAATTCACTTGTGTTTGGCGGCTGTTAATATCAATCTGTGACAGTAATGTCTTTTTTTGATAATATGATTAACGGGGTTACATCGATTTAAGTGAGAAGCTCCATCACGTCTGAACCCTCCACAAAAAACAGAAGAGGATTGCCCTTAGTCGAGTGTTTTTCAAACCCTGTGCCGCGAAACATTGTCAGGTGTGCCGCGGGAAAATATCCAATTTGTATGCCTGTGCGGTCTCTGGCCCAATAAGTAATCGTGTAGTACCCTCCCATACCGCTAGGAAGGAGCAACAGCTAGCCAATTGCCTTGTGTTTCGCCCACCACAGACAAGCGAATTTGTGCCGCATGAATGCAGGACGACAGTGAAACAATAAATATGAAAGATTATAAAATACTTTTCTTCTTTGTGCTCATTTGATTCCAATTTCAAGCCGTTATAACGTCATTCTTCAACGTTAAAAAAGGTCATAGTAACAATATAAAAATAATAATTGTTAAAATAAGCGGGGTTTTTTTCACACATTTTCAGCTAGCTGTGTGCCGCGAGATTTTTTCAATGAAAGAAGTGTGCCTTGCTCTCAAAAAAGTTTGAAAAACACTGCGGGCTTAGCCTGCTCATGGTTCTCTGCAGGATGCAGCTTTCGACACTAGGTGATGCCAGTGTTCTTCCGTCTGACATCCAAACATAAACCACCATCACCATTCTCCCCCTGAACCAGAAATTAAACTAACAACATAAATAAAATAATAGGAATCTCATTTTCAATGGGATGACGGAGCGTGACATAAAGGTTGACTGGGAAGCCATTGTTGGAATACACCGCCACTCAACAATAGTGTTGAATAAAACATCTCTCTGGTGGCACATTGTGGGCTGCATGATCAGAGGTGCCACTTCCCGCTGAATGCCCCGCAGGTGTCTTGTTGAGGGATGTCGAGGGCCAACATGTGGTAGCCTGATCCACCACCCATCAAGTGCGAAAACGGTATATTAAACCAATCCAGATGATGACCCATTTCTCTAAAGTTGTTCACCCCGTTTTTTACTTTAATGATATTCTCCAATCTAATTGCAAAGTATAACGTCGCCAGACATTCAGGCCTTTGATGCTGCTAATGAGTGCTTCCCTAAGCTCTGCCCTCAGGTTATGCAATGCTGCATGTCTCTGTGAAGGCGGTCGGATTTGATTGCTCGCGTGGGTGCCGTTGATGAGGTGCGAGGGGGAGCACAACCAAATATGTTTTTCATTAAAGATGAAAAGTGTTTCTCAAATGTCTGTTTATGCAAAGTTTAAACGCGTGTATTCACATAAAATGAGGACTTTAGCTCGCCCGCCACCACTGCTTTGTAGTTACCTCGAATCTCATCCATGAATACACTGCTGGTGTTGTGTCTTGCCACGTCATCACGAACATGCAGACCAGAACCACCTCTTGATTTCTCTGTGCCAGTAGTATCCTAATGTTTTACTCGAAAAATAGAAACACGAAAGGGCCAAATGACATTTTTCACCTTTCTGGAGAATGTCATGTCAAAGATATGAATTTATTTTGAAAAAAAAAATGTGATAAAGCAAAAAGTCTAGGATTGTTCAGGATTTCAGGGTCACTGATGGCCCTTCAGCCCACTCGAATAAAGCTGCCCTTTGTAGTGTGCAGCTGCAGAATCCTGTCCCCACATTCAGAATCAAAACTGCAATCTGAACAAAGCTGACCTTGACATGGAGCAGGAAGTGGAGCGAAAAATCTACTTGCTACTGTCACTGAATTACCTAAATCAACGGTCCCCAACCTTTTTTGCTCCACGGACCGGTTTAATGTCAGACAATATTTTCAGGAACCGGCCTTTATGGTGTGGCGGATAAATACAACAAAATAATATGATATGACCTGCATGATATTTTCGAAACATAATAATAAACAGGAATCATAACATGAGGAACGTCCTATCTGGCTGCAATGCTCTCTGGTCGCTATGGTAATGTTTAAACGTACCTTCAAAATAAGATACGCCGCAAATACAAAGTGCATGAAAAATTTGACTTACCATCGCCGCATATTATTCGGAGTGGGCTCGGTGCATGGGAATCTCCCGTTGAGAAAAATCTGTATTTTAAGTAGGACTCCTGATACTGTCTATTAAATGTAGCCATTATTTTTTCTTGAAAATCTCCTGGTCGGGCATTTTCCCCTTCCCAAAGAAACTTTTCCAAAGATGTTTGTTTTTTACTCATTTTGCTAGCTCTGGGGTTTCATTTTAGCGGTAACCTATCACATGACCGAGAAGCACGCCTTTGTCTGCGTCAAGAGTGACATACTGTAGAGTCTACAGTATGTCACGGTCTACACTGTAAGACTCTACAGTGTAGACGGATGTAAAAGAGAATCCGGTAAATTTTCAAAATAAAACATCTTTCAGCTTCCCCCACCCCCAAAAGTAAGTTGGTGTTATGTAAGTTATTTATGCTTTCTGTCCGGCCCGGTACCAAATGACCCACCGACCGTTTCCAGTCTGCACCCCGGTTTTGGGGACCACTGACCGAGATTCATAGTTCTCTACAGTATAGGGACCGAGCCCTGCCGCAAAGAATAAGAATCCACAAATAAGTGATGCCCCCGCCACAAACGGGATTTCCAACTGGGTATAGATACCATAAGACGGTAGTCATGCACCGAATAATGGAACGGGATCATAAAGCATCAGTGCCATGGTTCTAGCATTTATACTGTACATTCACCACCCCATGTTACATAAATGACTGTATTCAGCAGTTAAAATATACAACACAAACAAAACCACCTTCGCATCTTCACATACGATTTATAAATAGCATTAACTAGCATCGAAGCCTGAATAACACGCTTACACGTCATATAGTGATGTTATATGACGCATGGGCACAGAAATATGCACACGAGCGCTTTACACAAATGGTATGGAGCGATAAAACCTTTGGCATTCATACACAATGTGGAATCATAGGGGAATACAGGCAAATTGTAGCTGCAAAGTAGACTAAAGATGGCTCCATTGTGGGACATAGCTATTTTTTAAAGCCTTTTTTCTTGCATTTCTTTTTCTTCAGCAAAAATGTAAGCTTCAAATATTACATAGCATAGCACGCATGCTCTCAAACTGCTCAATGCTCAGCCTGAAGTACAACCTGAAAGCAATCTTCATGAAGCATTCAGATAGGATGGACCAATGCCATTTTTTAAGCGAGAGCTCGTCTCCTTATCAAAGAAAAAGCCAAGGCTTTCTGTTAGAAGAATTTTGCCAAGAATGGACCATTCCATTGTATGCTGGCATTTCACACACAAAAACCACAACGCCATCGAAAAAGCAACTTTAAGATGCTTACTGAGCTGCAATCTCGATGGGTTTTCGTGACGGCACATGATGATGACTTGAACTCCAGTTTTTTGGTTGTCTTTTGGGGTACATTTTTTCAGAAAGTGTCGAGAGTGACTTAAATTATTTCTCAACTACATATGCGTTTTGGGATCCCAAAATAATTCAGGTACTTGCTTTCTTCACCACACAGTTGGTATCTACTCCTGTCACTATAGGTACAGTCAGCGGTAATGATTGTCAGGCTCCAGCGTCAACCATACAAATTGTCACTTGGAGTCAGAGTTGAGGTGTACTTCTGGAGTCGGTCGGGCTCAGCGTTATGACCGAAAAGTATACCATGATGATAAGTATTTCATATACATGTAGGTTGATATCGTTTTCCCTAATGAAAATAAGGGCCCAAAGTAAAAGGCTGAATTGAGGAAATTTTATTTCAATGTATACCGATGAACATTTAACACTAGGTGAACGCACCTTTGAAAAAGTCAGATTAAAATTGTCAATTGAAGGATTAAACAAACGCCTTTAAACCCTGGAGAACCCAAGACCCCTTTGCTTCTTTGGAAAATGATGAATTATACATTAAATGACTGCTATATGTTCACTGAACACCAAAATATACAGTATGTTTTTCCAAATATTTAATGCTTTAATCCTAATTTAGCACTAGAGCCAAATTTGACCATTTGGGATTTAAGGGTAGCATTTGAGTAGCAGAATTTATAGGGGCCAAATTAGACCCCGTGGGTTCCCCGGGGTTAAACAAACAAACCGAACAAACTGAAACAAACAGACCGTGCTTGGTAGCATTTTACCAATTTAACCCTTTCAGGGACAGCGGTTACTACAGTGGACAGCCTCTTAGTTTATCAGGTTACAGGGTGCGTGAAAGGGTTAAAATGAGAAAAAACAATTCACAGTTTTTTGTGTACGCTGAAATGTCGTGAAATGTGCAGAGTTGCTCCCCCACCAGTGCATTATAAATGCTTATTTGCTACCCCAAAGCAGCATTGTTGACCGTTACATTAACCTTCATTCACTAATGCACTAATACTCTCTTGCACTGCACACATTAGCATTGACCAACTACTACTTTATCCTTTTCGCGGCTGATTCTTGCCGTAGTCTATCCACGTTTTACTTGCCTCCGATGCCGAGGGTCTGACATGGCTAACACTTGGCGCTGTGGCACGTGAAGGACTTGGAACTCCTTTATTTGTGCTTCACATTTCTATTCGGGTGTGTTTAATCGTCTCTTTAATCTTGTTTGGAGTTGGCTGTGCGCTGCCTACAAGATTTTATCGAAGGCATTTTCTATTGCTATCAATCACATGTCTATTACGATACAAATTGATACTGAATTATTGGCCAGTATTTATTTTGTATTTTATTTTACGGTAATTAGCTTCCTTATACACTTGTGATGCAAATGAGAATCTTAAAACATCTGATCTGTGATGTGAATGGCCTTGTTAAAGTCAAATGTCATTAAAGTCAAGCCCGAGTGTTTGTCTTTCACTTCTTAGTAGGAACAGTGTTTCCCGTTTTACCAAATGACATGAATGCCAGTGTTGATAAAGGTTTTATGATACATTAGTGACAGTTTGACCCTCTCCGATATTACTATTATCATTATTTCCTGTGGAAATAATTCCGAATAAACAGGAGGTCAACCAGAGCGGTGGAACGTATCGTGTTTTACCTTAAAGGTTCCACTGTATTAACATATTGTTTTGGATGTTTTGCATGGTCACTCAGCCAGTCAGGGTCATTTCTGCTGCAGCTGTGTGATCCGAGTGCAACACGGATGTGTTTACTTTAACTTAAATCCCACCCACTCTGAAAGGAATGTTAAGCATGTAAGCATATTATTCAAGCTTTTCATGCACGTAACAGCGGCCAACTTCAGCACACTGTGGAGAGTCAAAGGAGCGGTCTGGTCAAAATAAAGGAAACACCAGTGCACATTCTATTTTAGTTCATTCTGACGAGGGCGGATCAAAATAGCCCAAAATATTATTTTCAAATTGGCACAAAGATACAGTTGCAAGCATACTAGGCTTCATCAGAGCATACAGTACATAACACATTCAGTTTAGCAGGCCATCGAAGACACTTTCGTCCATTGGTTCTAATTATCCAGATATATTCTCATTGCCAACCCCCCACGGTATTTTAGCTTTGTACACTGTCAGTGCAAGTTTATAATGAATAGCAATGCTCTATTGAACAGTCTATAAATGGTGATAAAGGACTACAGTGCTCCTGGTTGTGTACTACACACCTTGACTGTTCCTCAACTCAACTCAACTGTATTTATAGACTGCTGCTGCTGGTGGTAAACAATTGCTGCAAGTGAAGGAGATACTAAGATTCTGGCATTAGCCGTCATAGCTTGTGAGACAACCCGAAGATGTACCGGTAATATTGTAAATGTTCTCTAGTCTATACTGTTTGATGGGCCATCCTCCAGAATTGAAGCAGTTTTTTGATGGCTGAGCACATCAAGAATCAAGAAAACAAAAAGAGCTGAAATTGTTGTAACAGTGAAAATCTGCTCTCTGACTGTAACTTGCCGATTTGTTTTAAGAACTTACCTCAGACCTGAGTCTCGGTGGAAGACAACTTTTTTTTAATGAACACAGGACCTCTTTATTCAGAAGAATGAACGCCTTGTGTCCCCATTTTGGGGCGAGGCGAACCGGACAGGAAAGCTGGGAGAGTTGAGGTTCCATGTATTCATATGAGTGAGTATGTGTGTGTGTGTGTGTGTGTGTGTGTGTGTTCGTGTGTGTATGCGTGTGTGTGTGTGCGTGTGTGTGTGCGTGTGTGTGTGCGCACGCGCGAAAGACCAAAAGTAAACCAAGAGATTGAGAGGGAGGAGACCAACAGCAGCAGCAGCAGCAGCAGTTTAACGGTGTGCGTCAGCAATGTGATGGCCACATGGCACATGAATTTAGCATAGTGCGTGTTTTGACAGTGACAGACAGCATGTGTGTGTGCGTGTGACAGGAGATCAAAAGGACACAAGGTTAGAAAGCTTCTTTTTGGATATCAGGCTGTGTTTCATTTTTTGAACTTTGTGACATCAGCAGCAGTTTTGACTTCCATCTGCGTGGTGGTGTGTGTCACCCAGCGTCCGTCCGTCATATTATCTTCATCAGGTAAAGTTGACAAACAAAGGAAGATTCTTTTTACTGAATACAGACCTTAAGCTTGTTTCTTTCCGCAAAGGGAAAAGTGTGTAATCAATTTATTAGCAGTACAGACACAACAGTTGAAGCTAATCTTATCCAGAAGAGTCTTCCTATTTAACCCTGTGAACTTGTGTAATGTCGAGGATTATGTATTTACTTCTAAAATCGCAGAATATAGAAAACAGTAGTAATTAGTTGAGTTGTATAACCCTTTCAGGGACAGCGGTTACTACAGTGGACAATTTATCATGTTATCAGGTTACAAGTTATCATTATTGGTGCATCAAAAGGTTAACCCAGGACTGTACTCCCCAAGCACCGGTTCGGAGGCCATACCGGGCGTGTGTATGTGTGTGTGTGTATCTATCTATATATATCTATACCTATATCTAAATATATATATATATATATATATACATATATAAATAAACCCTAACATCCTCATTAGGTGATAATATACGCACTATACATTAGCACCCCCCCAACCGCCCAACACTTCCCCAGGATTAGCAGAAGACAATGGATGGCTGGACAGATGGCTTGGATTTAGGCACAAAGGTTGTTTCTGCAGTTAATTTATGACATATATACAGTACATTCATGGAGGAATCATTTTGAAAAAGTTTAGTAGCGGTGGTTTATCAGCCACTGAAAACATGTTTGTATCCCTGCGTTAGCTATTCGTTAGCATTATCCAAACATTGTCACAAAAGCATTAACTTAGGCTCAACTCCTCCAGGTCTTTGTTGATGTGGCCCGTGTGTACAATCTGACCTACATAAATGCTTGAGACCCAACATAGAAGCGAAGAAGTGGTGCGACGCACGTGTTAAGGTGCTCATCAAAACCTTTCTGACAGTGATGTCCGAATTGAGTTTGTTATTTTCATTTGGTTTTAAGATCCGTTGTGTGAAAACTGATTTCTTCCCCAGTCAAGGCACATTCCCAATGGAAGCTTTAAACAGGCAATATTTCAGTCATCCTATTGTTCTAACTAGACGAAATGAGTTTGCAGTAAAGAGTTAAAAACGTCCAATCGTGAGTCTTTCCACAGAGTGTTTTATATGGCAGACGTAAGAAGGAGTGAACATTGCTGCTTGGGCCCCTGACTAAAGCAGAGCAAGGACCTATTTTTCACATTCCTGGCAGAGGACGTGATTGTGCAGCGTTCCCAGACTGTAGCAACTCTCAAACTGCTGATAACAAATTATTTGTCATGTGACTTCATTTTGTCGCAAGCATGATTGAGCCAGAACACTGCCACTCTATGAACACCCTTTTGCTCTGCCCTTGTGCCGGTTCGTAATGTGGTGGACACCTTCAATGGGCTCAGATTGACGAAAAACTCAGAAACTACGTTTGTCATTGAGTATACACGATGTGAAATACTCATAACTAAATGGAGGAAATGAGTAAATGCTGAATACAATATGATATTAACATTCTCGCAGACATTTTCCCGTATTCCCTCCTATCAGTGTTCTCACCGCAATATCTTGAGAAAGTATTTGGCCTAGCACTTCACCCCAACAGCAAAATAATCTTTCACAGATACTTTACCTCATATTACGTTCATCTGCAGATTTGTTCATCCATTGAAAAATCTTTTTGGGGGAGTCATCTTGTTTTACTTTAGCATTCTGCCTTTCGTGCTCAATCAATATCAAATCTCTGTACACTGCTGATCACGCACAAAGTCAACGCTACGGGAAAAAAAATGTGTTTTTTAACCCGGAACAGGGACACATGACCTTAGTGCGTCTTCCTAACAGTCAAAAAGATCTGAGTTTGAATCTTGGCTTGGGCCTTTCTGCGTGGAGCAAAAACGCACGTTACTGAAATTGAGTCTAAATTGTCCATAGTTGTCAATTTGAGAGTGAATGGTCGTTTTCTTGAAAAGCCTTTCTGGCTGATGACCAGTCCAGGGTGTACCCTGCCTCTAGGCAAGATGGATGGGACACATTCTACTTACATGAACGCAAAATAAAATAATAATACATTAAAATATAGACAAAGCTGAGGTGAGCATGTTGGTTTGGCCCTCAGCCAGCATTCCAGTTTTTTATGTGGACCTTTTGCAAAATTATTTGCCCGCGCCTGATATACCCTGCAATGCCTAATGAGGACGGTACAGGAAACAGATAGCTGGATAAAGAAAGCTCTAGGACTCTATGATGTGAGACAACTTAGTTCGACACAATTTTGGTCATTTCACAGATGAGCGCAGGCTCGTGTATCCCAACAAGGAGGGATGCAACACTGTGGGAGTGGTCACAGGTGGTTACATTTTGGCCACTGAAAGCGTCTTCTTTGATTCCCTTTAAATGTCGTGTGCTAGCCATGCACTAGTGTCTCGACGATGCGCTTTAAAAAATATAATACAATGCTTCAGAGGGTTCGATAGCCGCCGTTCACATATTTATAATTTATATACCTTGCATTAGACCAGCTGTGGACTGGTGACCACATCGGCCTCACAGTGCAGTGGTGCAGGGTTCGATTCCGGCTCTGGCCTTCCTCTGTGGAGTTTGTTGTCCCCATGCCACGTGGGCTTTGTCCAAGTACGACGATTTCCTCCCACATTTCAAAAACATACATGGCAGGTGAATGGCACATTCTAAATTGTCCCTTGATGTGATTGTGAGCGTGAATGGTTGTTAGTCTATGTGTGCCCTGCGATTGGCTAGCAACCAGTTTCGGGTGTACCCTGCCGACTGCCCGAAGTCAGCTGGGATAGTCTCCAACATGCCCGCGAACCTGGTGTGGGTAAGCGAATTAGAAAATGGATGGATGGATGGATGAATGGATGGATAGACCCGCTATCTACCCTGCATCGGAGTGAGACGAAGTTTAGACTTTAGATTGATTTTCTGTCACCCTATTGTGGAGGCACATCTCCAAGACACTACTTCTGCTGCGCAGGCCCACCCAGCTTTCCAGAGAGCGCACTGCAAATTGGCAACACGTACAGTAACCATTGCACTGATAAAAAAAATTTTAATAGGAGCCGCCGGCATTTGCACTTCACAGCAGACACACTGTCTACCATAATTGAGTCCATTGTGTATCATTTATTTTGTAAGAAGTGGCCTTTCACATTCATTTTGCCCAACCATGTTGTAACCCAAAATGCATACATGAACTTTAAAAATCCATTACTTTACTGTACAAATTGATAATTCAGCTGACTTATAACCGTGTATTGAATTTGAAGCTGAAACAAGAGAACATGCTTGTCCAGTATAGGAACCTTACTGAGAAAAATTCATTTGTTACAGAGTGCTTCCACAAGTTGGACGTTGTGAGTGACAGGGCTCGAGCATGACGTCAGTTTTATTTTGAGACATGAGTGAAGTGTTTAGGTGTGTGTGTGTGTGTGGGTGTGTGTGTGTTTTAAATCTATTAGGCGATGGGGCAGGAAGTGGTGAAAACAGAACAAGTGAGTGTCCATCCTGATATTCCTTCAAAGAAGTATTGAGTAAGCGTTTCCAAAGGCTGATGAATGTCCACCCAGTGTCTTTGGGATGAATGTCAAGACACAGAGAGGAGTCTGTGAGCCTGTGTGTGCTCCTTGGATCACTTTCCATGATTCACAAAGGATATCCCACGCTGCCTCCCTCCCAGCATTGTTTCCCCGCCCATTTCTTGCTCCCAGTCCTGCTCCATTCCCTCCCTTCTTTCATACAGTTTCCTGCCAATAATGTTCAATCCCGCGTTTGACAAAGCTGGATGACTCTTCTAGCGCTAAATATGGACACTGGGTGGGTGAACTAATCCCAGGATGATTTTAAAGGTGAGTCAAGACGGACTAGGGTCAGTGATAACACAAATAAGCTGATTTTGAGGGAAAGCTGTTTTCAAGTCATCGCAGGACGATCGTGAGTTAAATTTATTGGCTTGAATAATTAAACTTAAATGAATTCAGCTATGACAATATAAAATGATAAACTATACAAATGCATGAAAACATATCTTAATTGCTGATACAGTTGAGACTATGAGTAATATATAGTCAGTAGTTGTTGCACTCAAAATGTTTAAATGTCAAACTGTGTTGAAAGAGCGGACATGTAATTTCATATTAAAAATCGAACCACAGCGATAGATAACTTTATAAAGGAAATTCATTAAATTAAGAACCTTACTTTTGTGTGTGTGTGTGAAAGAGACCTCAGATCACAGAAATAATCGAAAGACTATTTGCCCTTCTGCAGGGAGCTGGCAGAGAATTCAGTATAAAATACTCCACAAGAGTTTTCTTTAGATCCAAGTGAAAGTGAATTTTACTACAAATACGAATCACAGCACCTCAATTGGGTTGAGGTCAAGATTTTGACTTGGGGCGCTCTCGAAGGTTTATTTTCTTCAGTTGAAGCCATTCGTTTGTTTACTTTCCTATTCCCTGCGTCGTTCGATGTCTTGTGAAATCCTACTGCAATTGGTTTGTTGTCTTTCAAAATGTCTTGATGAACTTGGCAATTTATTTTTTGGTCAAGAACATTGATACACGCCCCCCTATGATACTGATGGAGACAGTTGGGATTAAATTTTGATGGTGGTGTGCTGTGCCTTCCCCCCCCCCAAACCACTCGTTTGGTTTCAATCGATTTTAGAACAACCAGGCACTCTTTTGCAATCCCCAAATCTCTGTCAATGTTATTTTAGATACCAGTGGCTTCCTCAGTGCTGTCTTTTCACGTCATCCATTTTTGTTTTTTGTTGTTTTTATCACAGATTCGTCAACAGAGGGGTTTGCGTGTGTCAGAGATTTGAGTCTTTTAGCCAACACTCAGCTCACTGAACATTCGGCGCCGTGTCTTTTTCCAGGATGGCCACTCGGCAGAGTGGCAACAGGGCTGAACTTTCTCCAACTTTCCATTGACTGATGAACATCAAACCTTTTAGAGATATGTCATGCAAGTTAAGTTGGTTAGTAGATAGATAGATAGATAGTTCATATCGGGGAAATCCTTTTCAAGGCGACACCTTCAATTTCATCAACTTGGTTTCATCACGGGCGGCACGATGGCCGACTGGTTAGTACATCCACCTCACAGTGCAGAGGTGCAGGGTTCGATTCAAGTTCCGGCCTTCCTTTGTGGAGTTTGCATGTTCTCCCCGTGCCTGCGTGGGTTTTCTCCGGGTACTCCGGTTTCCTCCCACATTCCAAAAACATGCATGGCAGGCTGATTGAACACTCTGAATTGTCCCCAAGTGTGAGCGTGAGCACGGATGGTTGTTTGTCTCTGTGTGCCCTGCGATTGGCTAGCAACCGTTTCAGGGTGTCCCCACGCTTGCTGCCCAAAGACAGCTGGGATAGGCTCCCTTGTGAGGATAAAGCGGATCGGAAAATGGATGGCTGGATGGTTTCATCACCCCTGACAGCTTTTTCAAGAAAAACATGGAAACATTTGGTTTTACATTTAGAAAACTGTTTGCCTGTTGCTGTGACTCAGGTGAAGATCAGATCACATTTTAAATCCCCACCTGTGCCCAAAACCAAGTATCTCCAAAGGGATCTCATACTTTTCTTGCAACTGTATATAGTACATTGGATAAATGGCTCAGAATTGGTGATTAGTTGGAAGGGGTGATTTTATGAGGTTTTGCATTTGGCCCTGCAGCAGTAATTTGCCATATAAACTTAGCCCAGACAGAAACAACACAGCAGTTGTCATGGTTACACAGTATGAGCATACAAACAATGTGTGAGGGTGACATATTTGCTGATACTTTACAACTGTTTCGACCTCATGAGAGCAGAGGTGGAAAAAGAAAGACTGAGTCATGGCAGTAGCTCAGCGTCACGTCAAAGTTGACGTGACGCTGTGTTGAAATGCAGATGAAGTCATTTCAGTTTTGACAGCAACCATTGTTCTTTCATTGAACCGATTGGGTCTCATTTCTTCCTTCTCAGAAACAACAATCCGCTAATGATTGACCACAGTGGTCCTCTGCTCATTTCACAGCTTTAATGGCTGTCGGGTGAAAACAGGTTGAACCGTTCAGTGCGTCGCCTTTGCTCCGTTTGTCATCACTTTCCATCTTAAAAATGCATTGACGTGAGAAAGCTCAGCTGTAACGTGCTAGTTCTCCATCCATCCATCTTCCATTTTCCGATCTGCTTATCCTCACAAGGGTCCCGGGGCGTATCCGAGCCTATCCCAGATGTCTTTGGGCAGCAGGCGAGGTATACCCTGAACTGGTTTCCAACCAATCGCATGGCACACATAGGCGAACAACCATCCGCACTCACACTCACACCTAGGGACAATTTAGAGTGTTCCATTAACCTGCCATGCATGTTTTTGGAATGTGGGAGGAAACCGGAGAACCCAGAGAAAACCCACACAAGCACGGGGGAGAACATGCAAACGCCACACAGGAAGGCGGAATCGAACCCTGCACCTCAGCACTGTGAGGTCAATGCGCTAACGACTGGGCCACTGTGCCGCTCGTGCTAGTTCTCAGCTCACTAAATTCATCTCCACTCAAAACTGTTTCACTGGGGGGCAAAGATGGCAGGATCGATTTTGGACCCTTCACAACTGAGTATCGGGCAGAGCTAGACTGCATACACCAGTGCAATTTGCAAGTGTGTGTTAAGATGTTGACAGTGGCACACCCCCCCTGGATATAATGAATCTGTGTTGACTCCTTTTTATAGGCTGTGTAAGAATGAATCAGGATGTTGGCAAAGTGTTTCTCCCCATGTTCTCATATTCTTCAGTGCATGTAATCACATTGATTTACCTGTACTAAATGACTGTCATTGTGCTTTGTTGGAAGCTTTTAAAAAAATATTTTTCAAAATGGAAATGGTGGAAAAATGATGATCTCGGTCTTAAACTATCATATGGTCATAAATCCATCCATTTTGCATACCGGCGCTTATCCTCACATCGGGTTGTGGCCGAGTTGGAGCTTCTCTCAGCTGACTTTGGGCGAGAGGCATCCTAGACTGGTTGCCAGCCAATTGCAGGGCAAATCTAGCCAAAATAACAAAAAACAAAACACTATTCACTCACATTCTCACTTAAAGACCACCCATACAGTTGTATAGAGTAGTATGACATTATGTTGTGTTGTCAGTGTGTTTGGGGTTGGGTCTTTGAGGTTGTCAGTTGTTGTCTTTATGTCGTCACCTTGAGTTTGTTATATAGGACTGGGCATGTCCTGATGTTTCTCAGTTTTTAAATTTGAATTTTTCAGGTGACACCTCAGAACTTTCTTGGATGCCTTCTGCATCCAGCCATACTCTGTTACTTTGTATTTTAGTATACTTTTTTTTTTTTTAATTAATTTGCCACTTCCGTGTCTTGTCTGCATCTGGGTCCAAATTTTGCTCCTCACGGGACATTAAGAGCATCAAACAAATTCTGAGCACAAGATTGAGACTGCGGTTCATTAAAAATGATGACACAATTCTTTTTACGTCAGTTCCAGTCGAATGTTATCGGTGTCACTGAAAGGAATCAAAACTGAGAAAACCCCCCAGAACACACATGAAATTGAGCCCAGTTTTGTAAGCGCAGGCCCAAGACGTACACTCACCTCATACTGTGTCACTGACAGGAAATTAGTCCCTGGCAATGCTTGCCACACAGGAAGTCTACATATAGTGACGGTCATCTTCTTCCTCTCTCTGTCACCCGCTCCATCCTGTGGATCACACATCCCTCGCTGGACTACGAAACAAGGAAGTTCAAAAAATAAATACAACCGTTAGCCTCATAGCATAATTGCCATGTTTTTGGAAAACAGGATAAAGCAATTTCAAAAACTCAGGAAAGTCAAGTTGCTTGTGGAATACCATGACCCGGTTGACTAAGGATTGACACAGACATCGCAAAAAACACAATTTTTAGCAAACGTATTTGGATTGTAATATCATGACAGTAAATTGAAAATGATACTGTATTGGTATTTATGTTATTAGGCTAGGAATAAACACCTGACAAAAAGTGTTAACATATCATAAATATGTTATATTTTTGTGTGTAATGGACAAAAACGTGTGCGTTTCATTTCATTAAATTATCATGATGCAAGTATGATAATTAAAAATATACTGTCCCGTCTTTATTGCATTTAAATATTTGTTGCCTTGGAAATCTAGCACTTAACTTTGAATTTGTTTTCATATTAGGACCCTTTACTAATAATTAGCAAGCCTGTCTTACAGTTCTGAAGTTCTGGTTTCAAATGTCTTCCCTGGCCTTCCTGTGTGGAGTTTGCATGTTCTGCACGGTGATGGCTGTGAAATGTTTAACCCCTTTTAGGGAAAGCGGGTACTACAGTGGAAAGCTCATCATGTTATCAGGTTACAGGGGGTATGAAAGGGTAGATGATAAACTTCTTACTCTTGGAAACAAACAGTGACAAGATGTGAGATGATATCCAAGTCGGCGTTAACGCATAATCATAAATCAGTGAGAGTACTGCACACCGGTCGCATCTGGAAGTGATGGGACGTGACACTCAAAGCTGGTCGCCCCATTAAACGGAACAGACTTGGAACATTTCAATCAGCTGTTGTGATTCCGTTTCGACCTTAACACTGCACTTTCTGTTTGAGGTCTTTTCTTTTCAAAGCTCCTCAGTGATGTTTTGTTTGTGGTCCTTTGAGCTGTGTGACCACTGAGGACATTAAAAAAAGCATGACGTGTGCAGTGCGGCAGAAATGGAAGTGGCCATTTAAAAAAATGAAACAGTGCGTGAATGTGCTGCATTTTGGGACATCAACATCGTGAATGTTAAGTCTCTGCAACATTTCGGTGAGCTGCTTGTCAACACTGTCAATTGCTACGCAGTAAGGAGTTGTGACTTTACAAAGTAAGCGGAGTAAGATCACTTCTCTGAGAGAAGCAACACGTTTAATTAGTCATGACCGTAAAATATGGATGTATTTCAGTAACGCGTTACTTTCTCATGTGTTACCAGCATCACTGTAAATGATAAAGACCTTCTCAGAAGGTACATCATTTTTATCCTGTCCCAATCCTCACATATGTAAAATGTTTGCGTCAAATATAATTGGGAATGTTCTTTACCTCATGGAAGTGTATGGGCACCCTATCTATCCTACATAATGTGTGGTTACATAGGTTCACCATTCGACGGATGTTTACTGCGTTTCTGTGGTTGCTTTCGAAAAGTAATGTCTAATTTTGGCCACACAACCGCAGAGAGAAATCCTCCACTGCTGGATTTCTAAACGAAGTGTCACGTTATGTGCTGTTCCCAGAGACCACCAAAAATGTGTGTTTTATGACAGATTTTTGTGGTAATGCACCGCACTTCTGCCTGTCTCTCAATGTCCATTCCAGTGGAAATTTGTTTCGCTGTTTTGCTCACAGGCGCCTTGGATCTGACACATTAAGCATTTATAACAAAACAACACACAGTTTTAGTTTTTTTTTTTTTAATGCTGAAACATTTCGGATTCTTGGTCTTGTCTTTCACAGTTTTTAAGTTTCAATGGAGTTACTCTTTTGCTTATGATGCATGCTCGTCAAGCTTGAATACCTGCTTCATTAATTTTTTTTTGACTCTTTTTGCATCCTATTTTTAACTGGGCACCACATCTGCTGATCTGTTGACAAGAACTAGTTAAGACTGTGTTCACACCTCACTGGTTCGTTTCAGTTCAATGAGACTAATGCAGGGGTTGGGAACCATTTTGACAAAGAGCCATGAAAGCAAAATATTTGGAAATGTATTTCAGAGAGAGCCATATATATAGTATATAATAAGCCTCTGAATGTATTCTTTTGAATAATTCTGTGATAAAACTCACCATTAATGTGAATGGTTTTCCATTCCTCACGATTGCTAAAGATCCAGCAAAACGAGTGGAACTATAGTCAGCTTGCCGGGTCAATAAGAGGAGTTGCTGCTGGCTAGCTTGCACCCTGCTCAGTAGCTTTTGCATGCCGTCTCTCGCAGGGTGTTTTGATGCGAACGTAGCATGGCATGTGTCAAAGTGATGCTTTACATTTGACCATTTCATCGATGGTATTTTGTCATTGCAAATTAGACACACTGCAGAACCTGTTCTTTCCACAAAAGCGAATCTTTCGGTCGATTCTTCCTGAAGTGTACCATACTTGTCATCTTTTTGCCATCTTATTCATCAAAGGATTAGCTTTGAGCGAATGAACAAGCAGGCTGATTCAAAAGGCGGCGTTTACCTGCTTCCACAGCAACGGCCTACGTAGTTCAATATCATCCAATTAAAATTGCTCCTGCAGCCCTGAATAGGTCATAGTGAAAAATCGATGGATGGATTAAACAAGTGAGAATATTTTATCATCTGTGAGCCAGATGCAATCATCAAAAGAGCCACACCTGGCTCGCGAGCCACAGGTTCCCGACCCCTGCTCTAATGTGAGTGATTGGGCTTTGCATTTGGTACCTGAGCCTTCAGTAGGGATTGATCTGACATGACTGTGCCGATTCACAATTACAGAAATCATCAATACTGTTCAGAAATGCATTATAACAGTTCAGATTCAAAATGTATCGAATAACATGACGAAAACAAAACATTTACACAAAATCACGCCGACCAAAGATCCTGATTGCTGAATTGATCAAAGTTTGCAAATTGTCAAGTCAAGTCAAGTCAACAGTATTTATAGAGCACTTTCAAACAGCCATCGCTGCATACAAAGTGCTGTACATGGAGCAATTTAACATGCACAATAAACAGTAAGACAAATCGGTAATAAAGGCGGTAGAAAGCACCAAACAGTAAAACCAAGAACAAATCTAAGTCATGCTGAGTCGAATGCCAAAGAATACAAGTGAGTTTTGAGGAGGGTTTTGAAGATGGGCAGCGAGGAGGCTTGCCGAATGTTTAGTGGGAGGTCATTCCAGAGAGCGGGACCAGCAACAGAAAAGGCTCGATCCCCTCTGAGCCTCAGTTTAGTTCTTGGTACTTCTAATAAAGCCTGGTCCACAGACCTGAGGCGCCGGGCAGGTGTGTAGGGGCGGATGAGCTCAGAGAGGTAAGGTGGCGCGAGATTATTCAGAGATTTGAAAACAAATAAGAGGATCTTGAAAATAACTCTAAAATGAATGGGGAGCCAGTGAAGGGATGCCAGAGTAGGAGTTATGTGCTCCCTCTTACGAGTACCAGTCAAGAGGCGAGCAGCGGCATTCTGGACCAGCTGAAGGCGCTTAATGGAGGACTGGCTGACTCCAAAGTAAAGGGCATTGCAGTAATCGAGCCGGGATGTGACAAAGGCATGAATTACCATCTCAAAGTGTTCATGTGAGAGGAGAGGTTTTATTTTGGCCAGCTGTCTAAGGTGAAAGAAGCTGGATTTAACAACGGCACCAATTTGCCGATCGAGTTTGAAATCACTGTCCAGTTTAAGGCCCAAGTTTGAGACTGTTGACTTAAGATAAGGAGACAGGGGGCCCAAGTCTACAGGATGGAATGTACAAGGGCCACTGGGACCAAACAATATCACCTCTGTCTTCTTTTCATTGAATCTCAAGAAATTTTGTGCCATCCAGGTTTTGATTTCTTCCAGACAGGATAGGAGTGGCCTTAATGAGAAGGCGTCTTTCTTGCTCAGTGGGACATAGATCTGGCAGTCATCTGCATAGCAGTGGAAGGGAATACCATGTTTCCTTAAGATGGAACCCAATGGGAGCAGATACAGCGAGAACAGCAGAGGCCCCAGAATTGAGCCCTGTGGAACACCACATGACAGGGGAGCAGTGCGTGACTCAGAGCAGCCAAGGCTGACACAGAAGGTTCTGTCAGCTAAATAGGACCTAAACCACTCAAGAGCACTGCCGCCAATGCCCACCAAGTGCTGCAAACGAGACAGCAGAATACTGTGATCCACTGTATCAAATGCTGCAGTTAAGTCCAATAAAACTAGACACACGTGGTCTCCAGAGTCATTTGCCAGGAGGATGTCATTAGAAACGCGTAACAGGGCTGACTCCGTGCTATGCATCGTCTTGAAACCTGACTGGAAGACCTCCAAGATGTTATGTTCATCCAAGAAAATTTTCAACTGCATGTGCACGACTTTTTCCAGAATTTTGGAAATGAAAGGCAGCTTGGAAATGGGCCTGAAACTTGACAGCACATCTGGATCAAGGCCAGCTTTCTTGATCAAGGGTTGGACCACAGCATGTTTAAACTGTTGGGGAACTACACCAGAAGAGAGGCTGCTGTTGATGATATCCAAGACTGATGCGCCAACACTCGGGAGAACCTCCTGAAAGAAGTGCGGGAGAAGAGAGTCGCAAGGGGAGCCAGATGGCTTTGTCTGGCGAACTACATCCTCCAAAAGCGCCAAGGACACAGTTTCAAAAGAATTTAGCACAGCTGAACATGGAACATGGACAGAGGGGTCAGATGCGGTATTTGAGACCGGAGTCCTAGCTGTAGAGACCTTACCAATGAAAAACTGAAGGAATCTGTTGCACATCTCGGGTGAAGAATCCGAGCAAGTAGGCAGAGGGGGTTTGAGTACAGAATCTATTGTTTTAAATAGTGCGCGTGGGTTGTGACGGTTAGCTTGAATAAGGTCCGACAGATATTCTCTTTTGGCCTCTTTTACTGTGAGCTGGTAGTTACGCCAGCAGTCTTTCCAAATTTGATAAGAGACATGCAATTTGTCATTTTTCCACTTGCGTTCGGCTTTGCGACACCCCTGCCTAGCTGCGCGGGTAATGTCGTTAAACCATGGCTCGGGTTTAGGTTTTGGGAGCACAGTTTTTGAAGGAGCCACCAAATCCAGGATGGCACAGCATGATGAGTTGAACCAAGAGGTGAGTTCCTCTGTGTTAGACGAGGATACGCAAAGGTTATTAAAGGCATCAGAGAAACGACCAGCAGTGCGAGGGTTAAAAATTCGGCGTTTAAAACTAGGAGCGGCAGATTTCACAGCAGCACGCGATAAGACTACGTCAAATAAAACTGCCATGTGATCAGAAATCCCATTTTCAAGGACTTCCAGATCTGACACCGGTAGACCATAAGCAAGGACAAGGTCTAAAATATGACCTTGTTCATGTGTCGGGCTGGTCACATACTGCACGAAATTAAAAGAGTCGATAAGTCTTAAGAAGTCCTTTGCTAGCGTTTTTTCCGGACAGCACACATGGATATTAAAATCCCCCATTAGGAGGATATGATCATATCTCAGCCTGATTTCCGCAAGAAAGGTTGAAAAGTCGCTTAAAAAGTCTTTGTTGTATTTAGGAGGACGGTAAATGACAGCACAGAGCACCGGGAAAACACGACCGACTTCAAAGAAGGTTGCTTCAAAGCTGGTGGCCGATGTGGTGAATGTGCACCGTTTACATTTGAAATTGTTCTTAAAGATGCTCACCGTTCCTCCACCACGGCCTGATGTCCTCGGGGTATCGAGGAAACCACAGTCGGGTGGCAACAATTCAAGCAAAGCTTGACAAATTGTGACACAATGACTATATTTACATGCAGTCAATATTTAAGTTCGGGTCAAAACACTTTCAATTTTAATTATTTCATAAACATTTGGAATACTGTATCCTTTAACTTGTGACACACGGACAACGTCATGACGCAAAGGAATATAATTTCCATTTGCCAATTTTGAAATGTATTCTAAATTTGAAGATTATGGTGATCTTTTAACATGAAATAAATTATTTTTATTACTTCTTGTCACTCACCATAACCGCCAATTTGTGACACCCAAGATGTTAAGGGTAGCAAAGGTAATGGCGGCAGAGGATCCAAAAGCGAAGGAGATGGGGGAAGGATGGGTGCAGGGTCAAGTGGTCCGGGGAGGAAAAATGTGGAGCCAGGCTGGGCAGGGAGGCAGGCACTGGAACAAGACAAACAAGAACAATTGAGTATGCACAAAAATACAAAAACGGCAAGCGTGTGCACTAGCAATGGCCTTGATACCGCTCATAATGCGAGAATCATCTGGCACCCACTTGCAGATCAGCAGAGCTTTTTTACGCAGGAGGTGATTGCTGATCAGCTGCAGGTGTGGGAGTACCCTCTGGCCCAGCCTGGTGATTAAAGGGAAAAAGACAGAAGGTCCCTGGAAGTGGACTCTCCAAAATAAAAGCGCAGAAGGAAGAGGGTCTGTGATGACACATCACAGTACCCTCCCCTCAATGGGCGCCACTCGGCGCCCGCCCAGGCTTGTCAGGATTGGCCCTGTAAATGTCCCTCAGGAGTGGAGGATCCAGGATGAGGTGGCGGGAGACCCACGACCGCTCCTCCGGGCCATACCCCTCCCAGTCAACAAGAAACTGGAAACCAGGCTTAATGAGGGAAACATGGAAGGTGGGGTGGACGTTCATAGACGCGGGGAGGTTCAGACGGACGGAGGAGGGATTAATGATCTTAGAAATTGTGAAGGGACCCACAAACCGGCGAGCAAGTTTACAGGATTCAGTCTGAAGGGGAAGATCACGTGACGACAACCAGACTTTCTGTCCAACCTGATACTCAGGAGCGGGAGAGCGGTGGCGGTCAGCAAGCCGTTTGTTCCTCTCAGCAGTACGAGCAGGGCCGCCCTGACAGACTTCCAAACTGCCCGGATTCGGTGGACATAATCCCTGACAGCAGGAACTGCGACCTCCCCCTCCTGGTCAGGGAACAATGGAGGCTGAAAGCCATAGCATGCCATGAAGGGGGACATACTGCGGATGGTACCCCGGGGAAAGGCTAGCCGTTGCGCCCACTGCCTTGCAAAATGCCTTCCATACACAAGAGCTGAATTGAGGGCCGCGATCTGGCACAATATCAATAGGGATCCCGTGTAGTCTGAACACATGATTGACAAGATGCTTGGCCGTTTCCAGAGCCGAAGTGTGCTTAGTGTTTCGGGAACCAGGGCGGTAGGGAAGGGTGAAATTGAACCTGCTGAGAAACAAGAGACCAACGGGCTTGACGGGGGTTGAGGCGTCGAGCGGACTGGAGATACGAGAGGTTCTTGTGGTCAGTCCAAATGAGAAAGGGCAGCTCAGAGCCCTCCAAACAATGTCTCCACTCCTCGAGTGCCAGGACCACCGCCAGCAACTCACGATTCCCCACGTCATAATTTCTTTCGGCAGGGCTGAGAGGACGAGAGAAAAAAGCACAGGGGTGTAACTTCTGCGTTTCTGGAACCCGTTGGGACAAAACAGCTCCCACCCCGGTGTCTGAAGCATCCACCTCTACCACAAACTGGAGGGAAGAGTTCGGGTGCTTGAAAATGGGCGCATTGGTGAACAGGTACTTCAACTTAGTAAATGCTCTCTCAGCTTCCGGGGTCCAACAGAAAGGGGACTTTGTGGAGGTGAGACCAGTTAAGGCAGGGGTGTCCAAACTCGGTCCTCAAGGGCCGCTGTCCTGCCTGTTTTCAAGCTCTCCCAGGAGCAACACACCTGATTCAAATAATCAGGAATGTTCTAATGCTGCTTCAGAGCTGATCATCTTAATCAGGTGTGTTGCAGCCGAGAGAGATGGAAAACAGGCAGGACAGTGGCCCTCCAGGCCCGGAGCTGGACATGTCTGAGTTAAGGGAACAGCAACTTTATTGTAGTCACGGATGAGGCGGCGATAGAAATTGGCAAAGCCCAGAAAACGGAGTTCCTTGCGATTGTTGGAGGTAGGCCAGTCAGCAACTGCTTGTATCTTCGCAGGGTCAGGTTCAAGCTGGGCCCCCTGCAATGATGTAACCCAAAAAAGCCCACCGATGGTCCATGAAACTCGCACTTTTCAGGCTTAACAAACAACCTGTTCTCCAGGAGCCTTTGGAGAACCATTTGCACATATCGATGATGCTCCTCAAGAGAACGGGAGAAGATCAGAATGTCATCCAAATAAATGAAAACAAAGTGGTTCATAAGGTGGTGAAAAACTGCAGGGGCAGTGGTGAGTACAAAGGGCATGACAAGATACTCAAAATGGCCGAGGGGGGTATTGAAAGAGGTCTTCCATTCATCTCCTTTCCTGATACGGATGAGATGATATGCATTGCGGAGGTTGAGCTTGGTGAAAATCTGGGCATGACAGAGGGGTTCAAACGATGGATCGATAAGAGGCAAAGGGTACTTGTTCTTAACCTTAATCTTATTGAGACCCCGAAAATCCACACAGGGATGAAGGGAGGAATCCTTCTTCTCAACAAAAAGAATCCTGCCCCAACAGGCGAGGACGAGCGACGGATCAGACCAGAAGCGAGAGAGTCGGAAATGTAAATTTCCATTGCGTCCCTCTCAGGGCGAGAGAGGTTGAAGAGCCTACCAGTGAGAAGGGGGGTTCCCGGAAGGAGGTCAATGGCACAGTCATATGGCCGGTGAGGCGGTAAAGTGCGTGCCGGCTCTTTACTGAGCACAGTGGCAAAGTTGTGATATTTCAAGGGCACCGTGGAAAGTTCTGGTGGGTCAGGGGAATGAGAAGGTGGACCCCGGGGATGCCAGCTCGCGGGGTCGCAGAACCTAGGCACAACGAGAGACAGTTAGAGCTCCAGCCCAAGATCTTGTTCAGCGACCAGTCAATATGCGGGTTATGGAGTTTGAGCCAGGGTAGACCTAGAATGGCAGGAGATGAGGGTGATGGGATGACAATTTAATGGTTTCATGATGATTTCCCGAGATGGCCAACAAAAGGCGAGTAGTTCTGTGGGTAACCCTAAAAATGGATCTGCCGTCCACCGCTTGAATGACCTTGGTTGTCTCCAGGGACTCGAGGGGGATGTTTGTTTGAGTAACAAAGTCCTTGTCAATAAAATTGTCATCTGCCCCCGAATCAAATAGAACTTGAGGGGGAATAGTCACAGAGTTGAAAGACAACTTGGCAGGAAGAGAGAGCAAAAAGAAGAGGGGGTCTGGTTCACAGTTTGGCCGAGCTGCATAGGTTTGTCCGTGGGGGAAGGGTGTGTTACGGACTGAACAGGAATTGTAGCCCGTAAAGCGGGGTCTTCAGGACAGGGAGCTTGTATGAGAGTCCTGGCTGCCCTCTCTCTTCTTCGTTCCCTAAGGCGATTATCAAGTTTGACAGCTAATGAAATTAATTCCTCCAATGATGATGGCTCATCCCGAATAGCCAACTCGTCCTTAATTTCCTCCGCCAAATTACGAGCAAACAAATCCATCAAGGCAGGCGCTCCCCACCCACAACCTGCGGCCAAAACTCTGAAATCGACAGAATTCAGAGTTTTGGAACTGAACTGATTGTGAACCCTGCCGTAAAGAAAACAAACGATTTCTAGCTTCGCGCCCCCCGAACTGCGTGGTCAAAAATTTTGCGGAGTTCACATGAAAAGTCTTCAAATGAACTAAAAATAGGAGATCCCTGGTTTCAAAGAGCGGTAACCCATTGACCCGCCTTGCCACGTAATAAATTGACACAAAAAGCAATTTTAGCTGCATCTGAAAAATAACTAGTGGGCTGTAAATCAAAAACCAACTTACAATTAAGCAAGAAGTGACTACAGGAACCTAGTTCCCCGGAGTAAAACTCAGGTGTAGGAATGAAGGTTTCGCATTGAGGGTGGAAGAGAACAGGTGAAACAGGACCAGGAGGATTCGTCAGGGTAGGGGTTGAGCCTGCATTTGGCTGTATTCGCTGAGTGAGCTGGGTCATAATTTGCTGGACTTTGCAGTTTAGGGCCTGGAGACCCATTACACCATGTAGAAGTTGCTCATGTTTACTGACCAATACTGCTTGTGCTCTGAGGGTTTCTTGGTAAGGGGTGGAGTTTGCTGGATCCATGAGTTGGCCAGATGATTCTGTTCAGGGTAGCAAAGGTAATGGTGGCAGAGGATCCAAAAGCAAAGGAGATGGGGGAAGAATGCGTGCAGGGTCAAGTGGTCCGGGGAGGAAAAATGTGGAGCCAGGCTGGGCAGGGAGGTAGGCACTGGAACAAGACAAACAAGAACAATTGAGTATGCACAAAAAATACAAAAATGGCAAGCTGC
Organism: Hippocampus guttulatus; assembly: GCF_054856545.1. Lineage (NCBI taxonomy): Eukaryota > Metazoa > Chordata > Actinopteri > Syngnathiformes > Syngnathidae > Hippocampus > Hippocampus guttulatus. The sequence goes on from NC_141272.1 coordinate 18,111,009, forward strand.
ACTAGCAATGGCCTTGATACCGCTCATAATGCGAGAATCATTGGCACCAGCTTGCAGAGCAGCAGAGCTTTTATACACAGGAGGTGATTGCTGATCAGCTGCAGGTGTGGGAGCACCCTCTGGCCCAGCCTGGTGATAAAAGGGAAAAAGACACAGAAGGTCCCTGGAAGTGGACTCTCCAAAATAAAAGCGCAGAAGGAAGAGGGTCTGTGATGACACATCACACAAGAGCTGTTATCAAAGCCCAAGTAGTTAAACCATGGATACATCCAAGAAAAATAAGGTGACTGAAGAAAACAAAATGTTTAATGCTATGTGCTAAATGAAACATAGGCTACTAAAAACAAATATCACGCACACCTTCAGACACCAGCTTACTAGTGTATGAAGAGGGTGACGCCGATATTGCACAGATGTACCAACAGTGTACGCTCATTTGGTACCGGGCCGCACAGAAAGAATAAATAACTTACATTACAACAACTTTATTTCCGAAGCTGAAAGATGTTTTATTTTGAAATTTTACTGGATTCTCTCTTACATCAGTCTACAGTATGTCACTCTTGACGCAGACAAAAGCGCGCTTCTCAGTCATGTGATAGGTTACCGCTAAAATGAAACCCAGTTGCTAGCAAAATGAGTAAAAAACAAACGTCTTTGGAAAGTTTCTTTGGGAAGGGGAAAAGGCCCGATCAGGAGACTTAAAAAAGAAAGGCTCAGTTTCAGGAGTCCTACTTAAAATACAGATTTATCTCAACGGGAGATTCCCACGCACCAAGCCCACTCCGAATAATATGCGGCAATGGTGAGTCGTATATTTCAGGCACTTTTTCTGTTTGCGGTGTATTTTATTTTGAAGTCACGTTTAAACAATACCATAGCGACCAGAGAGCATTGCAGCCAGATAGGTCGTTCCTCGTCTCATGATTCATGTTTATTATTATGTTTAGAAAATATCACAATTTTCATGGAGGTCATATCATATTATTTTGTCGTATTTATCCGCCACACTTTAAAGGCCGGTCCCTGATAATATTGTCTGACATTAAACCGGTCCGTGAAGCAAAAACGGTTGGGACCGCTGACTTACATCACTGATCAATTGTGAAAACAACCCACCCATTGATACTATAACAATACTCTTTATCCTTGGCGAAGATCGAATAATATTTCTGCTACTCAATGAGGAGTGACCAACTCCTCATATATATGCGTGCTTGGTGGTTGCGCCTTCTCGGCAGCATGGATATACCAGCACTGTTTTTGCCTGGGAGGAATGTCGGCGCCATTTGACTGTCGTTGCTGGACAGTCCCGGGGCGCTTGTGTCTTGGCGCCTGTAATGGGCAGCATTTTTCACAGCCCCGCTTTGTTCAGCGGAGAGATCGGTGCTGTTGAACGGTCTGCGGCTGGATGGATGTAAGGCTTGAGGAGCCGGCGATGAGAAGAAAGGAGCGTTAGCGCGGAGCGCCGATGCAGATGTGGAACTGGGAGTCGCGGCTTGGAATTGAAGTGGATTTACATGGGACAGGAGATGTGAGCCAATCTCTTTTTCGTCAATGGACGCTATAGCTTCGCGTTTGCTTTCAAAACTTAGCTTGTAGCAGACGTGTGCACATTTTCAGCATGACGTCTCTGATCCACTGGTGAAAGGACACTTTGATCCTCTCCTCTTTCATCTATAACTGCTTCAGACAACAAAGTGTATGCAGAAAAGTGGTGAAGATTGCACGACTGTCTGTGTCCTATGTGTTGTGTTGTGTTATTTTTGTTATTTTGACTTCAAAATGGCGCCGCGTGAGTGGCTGCCTTTCCAGCAGCTCCTATATTTTGTTGTTCTACTTCTTCCTTTCATAACTTTGCTGCTGTGAATCGGGAATTTCTCCATCGCGAGACTAATAAAGGTTTTCTTATCTTATCTTATCCAGGTGGCCAACGTGCACACAACAGAAATTGTGGCAAGATGTAAGTTTAATTGAAGCACCAAATGAGATTAAAAACATTCAATTGAACATTATGTTATATTTATATTTATTTTTAGCAAAATATTGCCTGAAAATAAATTAAAAAAAATTAACGGCAATTATTTCTTTAGTTGTCTTTCATTTATTCATTTTCTACTGCTTCGCCTGTTCAGGATCTTGGGTCGCATTTTTGCCTACTTACTAATGATGATGAAGATGATGAGAAGCTGTGTACACCCTGGACTGCTTACCATATAGGCCAAGAGTGATTCGCATTCAAACCAAGAGGCAATTTCAAGCCTTCAGGGAACCTAACAATCATGTTTTTGGAATGTCGGAGAGAAAACACATGAAAGCTCGTGGAGAACATTCAGGGGTTTTAACCTCTTGACTGAGAAGCCGACGTGCCAAGCAGATGTACTACAGGGCCGCTAAATGGCTTTGAAATGAACTCAGTAAAATGTCAGTGGCTAATGAATAGGAAGTGAAAGCATCGACGGAAATGAAACATTATGCAATGCGACTTTGAAAGACCACATAAAACTCTCTCCAAAGGACGCATGGCTTGGCCGAAAGCCTGTTCAAATAAAATGTGTTGTCTCAGAATACTTAGAAGTTAGACAGGATGCATTTGCCGACGAGGGACATTCTTATGCACGTCAAGGCGACCAGCATAGTAACTATAAAGACTGTAGTCTGACTGTAGTACTGTAGCCTTTTTGTAACTCATAAATTGTTTTGGTTGCAAACCTGCCAGTGTCAGCTGTATCCACAGCACGGCCCAGCCACATTTTTGGCAGCGCATCCTCCATCTTTCACCTCCCTGTTTCTTCTCCTCTGCATTCCAGCGAAATGCTGAGCCTTCTCCTCGCTTTCATAATCCAAATTAAAAACAGGTTTTCTCATGCATGAGAGGAGAGACAGAGCTCCTCTGCAAACAATGTGAGCCTTTCTGAACTGGCGCGAGTAGAGAGAGAGAAGAGAATGAAAAGACTGTCATTTCTGAGGGTTTCTGAGGGAGACACAAGCTGTTGAAGTCATGTCCCGCAGTTTGGGAGCCAACAGCCTTGTGGCGGGAACAACCCCCCCACATTGCACTCAATTGATGATTGCCTTGTTTCTGATTAATGGTCATATCTCGTGTGAACATATAGTAGGTGACTTTGAAGCCCTTTTATTATTATTTTAAAAAAATATATTATTAATGAGAAGGATTATCTATTAAAGGTCAATTTTTCCCAACTGTAATATGGATGGCGGCCCGGTGGTCCAGTGGTTAGCGCCTCGACCTCATAGTGCAGAGGTACTGGGTTCAATTCCAGCTCTGGCCTCCCTGTGTGGAGTTTGCATGTTTTCACCGGGCCTGCGTGGGTTTTCGCCGGGTACTCCAGTTTTCTCCCACATTCCGAAAACATGCATGGCAGGCTGATTGAACACTCTAAATTGTCCCTAGGAGTGAGTGTGAGCGGATGGTTGTTCATCTCTGTGTGCCCTACGATTGGCTGGCAACCGGTTCAGGGTGTCCCCCGCCTACTGCCCGAAGACAGCTGGGATAGGCTCCAGCACACCCTGCGACCCTTGTGAGGATAAGCGGATCGGAAAATGAATGAATGAATGAATGAATGTAATATGGATAACGTAGGTCGAAATGAGTCTGTTACATGGTTTCAATTTGACCTCTATGACATCCATCATCGATTGTTTCCAACAGGCAATAAAAAGGCGAAAAGCTTGCAAAACAAGCAGATCAAATTTTGGCGTCGCTGTGACACAGATTTACTTTTCAATTCAAGTACCTGCCCACTTCGTTGTTGCTACATACACACTCAACTTAGAAAAAAATGGCTGAATGGTGATCAACTGCAAAAAGGTACGCAGCTGCTCAGTTCGGCTTCCCCGTCAACAGAGACGGAAATTTTACAAACTTTTGCTGGTCAGTCATTCGTCATCTGTCAGCGGCCTTGACACCCATCTGTCATCTTCAGTCCATTATTTTTTCAAACGGAACCACATTGTTACTCATCGGTCTGTCATCTTATTATCAGTCATTGCTACCGTTGGTAAATTTCATTGCTTCTGTCAGTCAGTAAGTCAATCCATTTAGGACCTGGAAACTGCCATGTTGCTCTATTCATTCATGTTAAACTGCTTAATTCATATTTTTCCTCGAAATTTCAGTCTGCATACATTTAGCTTTTGTTTTTCAGCATCCACATTTGCAATTTGATAGCACAGTACGATAGAATAGTCTCAAATGGACAAAGTTATCATTTATGCCACAGCTGCAAATCACATCCATGCATCCCTTCCATCCATCCATCCATTATCTGAACTGCCTTTGTCATCAAAAGCATCGCAGGCACACTGAAGCCTATTGCTTATCTGCCAAATAACTGGTCAGCATTCAATAGTACGAACAGTTACTTCGTTTTAGCACCGTTATATGTGAAATTTCCATTACACCTACCCCAGGTGTTTTCGGGCAGTTGCCAGCCAATCGCAGGGCACACATAGACAAACAACCATTCACATTCACGCTCACACCTAGGGACATTTTTGAGTGTTCCGTTAACCTGCAAAGCATGTTTTTGGAGTGTGGGAGGAAACCAGAGTACCCGGAGAAAACCCGCGCAGGCACGCGGAGATCATGCAAACTCCACACAGCAAGGACGGAGCCAGAATTGAACCCTGCACCTCTGTACTGTGAGGCCAACATGCTAACCGTGCCGCCCGCTACAAATGACATTTTACTTTAAAATTCCACATACAGATGTTTTCAATTGGACTGGGTTATACAGTGGAGTCCCACTATTCATGGAGTACAAGGACGAAGCACAACTTTGAAGGGTGAAATTATGCGAACAGCCGAGGTAACCAAACATGGGTTTTTAATTGGCCACATAAATATACTATTAATGCACAACACTTCGTAAGAGGCTCATAACATTCTTATAAACATTGTGTAGATATTATGGGAAAAAAGTGTGAATAGGTGGTATTTTCTGCATACAATGGTGGGATAGGTTAGTTAGTTAGTTAGTTAGTTCCGCCCGCTCCTATTTGGAACATTGGGCGACGAGCCTCCTCCATTTGTTCCGGTCATTGGCGACCTTTCTTGCTCCATGCCAGCTGACACCCATCTCACTGAGGTCTTCTTTGGCAGTCTGTCGCCACGTCTTCTTTGGCCTACCTCTCTTCCTCTTTCCACCCTCTGGCATCCAGTCCATGGCCACACTTGCCGGTCTCTCTCTTGGCAGCCGGAGTACGTGGCCCATCATTTTCCTTCTCCTTTCAGAGACAATGTCTGACAGTTCAGCCACTCCTGCCCTCTTCATCACCTCCTCGTTGGTGATGTGGTCTCTCCATGAGATCCTCAGGATGGATCTCAGGCAACGCCGATGAAAGACATCTAACTTGTTGGTAATGTTGGCTGTCTTCATCCATGTCTCACAGGCGTAAATCGCTGTTGGGATAACCACTGACATATAGAGGCGTAGCTTGGTGGTCGTAGTGATGGCTTTCGATGACCAGATGTTGCGGAGGCGTTGGAACACTCCCGCAGCTTTACCAAGTCTACTGTTGACGTCTTTCTCCACACCACCTGTATTTGAGATGTTACTCCCAAGATATGTGAAGCTGTCAATGTACTCTATGTCATGTTGGTGTAGAGTGAGTGGTTGAAGGTGTTGGTGCTGTCCGACGGCCATGGCCTTGGTCTTTTCCTGGCTAATTCGTAAACCGACCTTAACTCCGTGCTCATGCAGATTGTTGGTCAACTCCTGGAGTGCGGGCTGGGTGTGACTTAACAGAGCCAAATCATCTGCAAATTCCAGGTCAGCTAGTCTGCTCCCTCCCCACTTGATACCAACTTCTTCCCCTGTGATGGACTTCCTCATCACAAAGTCAATTATGATGATGAAGAGTAGGGGTGACAGAATGCAACCCTGTCTTACACCAGTGACAATGTCAAAATCATCAGTTGTGCCACTGTTGGTTTTGACACAACAGGTTGAGTTGTGGTACAATGACCTGAAGATGTTGATGTACTTGAGGGGTACACCATACAGCTGGACGATCTGCCACAGTGACTCCCGGTGGATGCTGTCGAAGGCTTTCTTGAAATCGATATAGTTGATCATGAGTGGTGTCTGAAGTTCTTGGCACTGCTCTATGATGTTTCGAAGGGTAAAGATCTGTTCGGCGCAAGACCTTCCCTTCCTGAAACCGGCTTGCTCTTCCCTCAAGATGTCATCCACTTCATCTTTAAGGCGATGTAGCAGGACACTGCAGAATACCTTGCTGGGGATTGACAGCAGTGTAATGCCCCGCCAGTTATTGCAGTCTGCGAGGTTTCCCTTCTTAGGAAGTGTGACAATGACCCCACGTCTCCAGTCGGCAGGAACCTCTTCAGCATGCCAAATCAGGTTGAACAGGTGGGTAAGGCTCTCCACAACAGCGTCTTGGCCGTGTTTCAACATCTCGGCAGCTACCTCATCGAGTCCCGGTGCCTTGTTGTTCTTAAGGCCCTTGATTGCTCTGGCAACCTCAGTCTCGGATATCTCTTTCGATGTAATATTTAGAGCTGGAGCTGGTGTCTCTTGATCGAAATTGAAGAGCACGGGAGGCATTGGTTGGTTGAGAACCTCCCTGAAGTGTTCCAGCCATCTTGCTTCTTGCTCCTCGTCGCATAGAAGTGTCCTGCCATCCTTGCTCCTGATTGGCACGCTAGAGCTGCTCCTGGAGTTGGTTAGCTCCCGCACGATCTTGTATAGGGTCGTCGTGTTGTTGTTCTCGGCTGCTTCCTGTGCCTCTCTTGCTTTCTCTTCTAGCCACTGTCTTTTATCCTTCCTGCAACTCTTCTTCACTGCCCTGTCCAAGCGCCTGTACTCCTCGTCTTCCATCCTCCAGCTCCGGAGCCTCCTCTTTTGTTCTCTTTTTATCTTGGCCACTTTCCTTTCATCAATCAACTTCCAGGTGTTGTCTGTTATCCATCTCTCTTTGTTGGTACCCCTCTTTCTGCCGATAACTGCTTCTGCAGTTTCAGCAATGGCACAAGAGAACATACTCCACTGCTCCTCAATGTTTGCAAGGTGTTGTGATACCTTGAGCTTCCTACTCAACTCCTCACAGAAGCTTTCTGAGATGTTGTTATCCTTTAGCTTGTCCACTGCGTAAGGTCTCTTGGGCTGCACCCTTTTCACCTTCTTCAGCTTCAGCTTGATTTTACTCACCACAAGGAAGTGGTCTGAACCCACATCTGCACCTCTGTGGGAGCGAACGTCGAGCAATGACGAGCGCCACCTTGTGTTGATGCAGATGTAGTCCAGTGGAACACTCCCGCAGCTTTACCAAGTCTACTGTTGACGTCTTTCTCCACACCACCTGTATTTGAGATGTTACTCCCAAGATATGTGAAGCTACATACATACATGTGTACCCCCCCCCCAAAAAAAAATCAGTGGATTGGTAAATTCACGAATGCTGAACCGCAAACTCCATCAGTGAGACTAATGGCTCATGCCATTCACACTCTAAATTGTCCCAAGATGTGAGTGTGGGCGCGGATGTTTGTTCGTCTGTGTGTGCCCTGCGATAGGCTGGCAAACAGTTCAGGGTGTCCCCCACCTACTGCCCGAAGACGGCTTGGATAAGGCTACGGCACGCCCGCGACTATTGTAGACGAGAAGCGTATCAGAAAATGGATGCATAGATGGGCTTTCTCATTGTTGCGGCAACCCTCAGTTGCCTCCCTTGACTTGCTTATAGACAGGAAATATATTCATTTTATCAAATCTGTCATGGTGGCCTATAATTGACAGGCGACCGGCCAAGGCCGTCTCTCAGACCAATATCAGCTGGGAATGTGACCCTCATGAGGACAAGCGTGACAGAAAATGGATCGATGGATGAAATTGTCTTGTCTACCCTGCATTAGATAGCTTGGGTTATTTTGTATTCTACTTTCACACCTCTGTTTTCATATTTCCACATGTCCACCATATACTGTCTGAATGCATCCAACACCCTTTCTTTCTGTGTTGTGATTTTCTCTCTCTCTCTCTCCCCCTCTCTCTCTCTCTCTCTCTCTCTCTCTCTCTCTCTCTCTCTCTCTCTCTCTCTCTCTCTCTCTCACACACACACGTATGTCACTTGCTTCCTATCCTCTTTGAACCTTCCAGCCAGGAATGTAGGTTGTCTTAGTAAAGTGGAGCAAGCAGCAACAGGTCCACCTCGTGAGAGTTTGAGGATACTACTGTGCTGAGAGTTTGAGACAAAGGAGAGGCATCTACAACAAACAGAGAATCTCTGCTTCCCGGGAAGAAGCAGCATTGCTGAATTTGTACTGAGTGTATTTTGAGGTGTCCAGTTGAATTGAGGTCACACTGGCTGGATTGAGCCAGCAACAGGTCAACCATGACGGCTTGGCATTTGCTGGACATTTGGAAGAAGGTAAATATCACCTTTAGACTAGGGGACGATGTTGGGACCACGTGAGAGCTGAGGGCTTCCATCACCCCCCCCCCCCCCTTTTTTTTTCTGGTTCATTATTGGATGAAGTAACTTGACCTGTTTTATGATTAACGGTTCAAGGCTGACTCAACAGAATATTGGGTCTATCTGGAGAAGAAATATGTCAATGTTACAGCAGGGTTTTGTTATCTCCAGGGCAGAGAACATTTCAAACATATTTTCCTATCCTGCTGCGCATCATTTCAGGCATGCAAAAGCCAGGACTCCCATTCCCTATTTGTATCAAGCGTGTCTTTTCTCATGCTTGACTTTGGTTTCAACCGCAAGTAACTTCAATGTTTTCTCACAAATATTCAGCTCTAAGCAGAATCACACCACTTAACAAGTACTCTAGAAAGGATTATTAATGGGCACGTCTTGCTGACATGATGGAAATATAATGATGGCGCAAAAGGGATTTTTGTACATCGCGTCAGTTTTTTGGTGTTCTCATTGCAAGTTAGAGCCAAAAGAGCAGGCCAAAGTGGCTGATTTCCAATGTGTAATCTAGCACAAGGGATTTAAATGAGTCGACGTATGTTACCTTCTCAGTGGCCACAAGAACCTGCAGCTAAATACCCTCGACCATATGGAGTGTGAGTGTGTGTCCTGTCAGCATAAATTACATTTTAAGAGGTGAAGCAAGAAGTACAAATCGCTCCAAAACACAAAACAAAATAAAACAAAACAAAAACAATGGGACATGTGAAGACCGTTTAAAAACATGCATTATTCTTGGTTCCCTTTTTACTCTCATTGGACATTTTATTAGATACGTTTGTATAATGAAATAGGGTCAAGATGTCAATTTACCTATATGCATAATACAGTAATGTATATTTTAGCATCAAAAAAGTTTTACAATTGCAATTCATTAAAAAAAAAGAAAAACATGTTTGTCTCCTTTCCTATCTATCTATCTATCTATCTATCTATCTATCTATCTATCTATCTATCTATCTATCTATCTATCTATCTATCTATCTATCTATCTATCTATCTATCTATCTATCTATCTATCGATTCATCAATATATATAGAGAGAGATATTTCTCTCTCTCTCTCTCTCTACATATATCTATATCAATACATCTATCTATCTATATCTATATATATGTATATCTACAGTATATAAATATACATACATTTATACATATATATCAATACATCTATCTATCTATATCTATATATATGTATATCTACAGTATATAAATATACATATACACACACACACACATATATATATATATATATATATATATATATATATATATATATATATATATATACATATACACACACACACACACTATATATATATATATATATAATATATATATAATATATATATATATATATATATATGTATATATATGTATACATACTGTGAAGCGGCTGGATAGCTCGGTTGGTAAGGCATCGGTTTGGCATGCGGGAGACGGTGGTTCGAATCCTGCTTGGGGCAAAAATGAGCACATAACACCATCCAGTGTGGGTCCTTGGGCAAGATCCTTCACGCTAATGCCTACCTCATACAATGATGAGAGACAAGACAATAAAACGAATGGCATGCCGGCTCAGACGTCGCCTGGCCAAACAAGGTCTGCGTCAGGTGCTGGGGAACCAGAGCACCTTGATGAAAAATGGGCTACTGGAAAAAAGCGGAGATGAGCGAGATGCGATAACATGGCTCTGTTGGAATGCTACTACTCAAGTAACCCTAGTGAGGGGTTACATGCAGAGAATGTGGGCTAAATGGTGGTTGACCACAAAACAACGAGTAGCTCAGTGTTCAACATCCACAAACGGCAATTATTGTCACAACTTGAGATTGATGAGGTACAACGCAGGTTCCATGGTGAAGGGCCCCAGGCTGCCAGATCAGAGGAGGAGGTCATACCAGAGATTGGGAGGCAAGCCCCAATGAATGCAGATGATGAGATTGGGAGGCCAGCCCCAATGAATGAAATGCTGAGCGAGGCAGCAACTGACTTGAAAGCTAAGATCATGGCGAGAATGAAAGCTGGGCAACCTAGAAATCGATTACAACGGCTATGTGTACCACCTGAAAGTCTCATGGTGTGAATGCAGCACTGAGGGCGATCCCTACCGTAACGATCACGGAAACCAATGAGCTGATATACGCTTCAGCATCAGTGATCCTTGAGATGCTTGGCTATAAGAGCAACCATGGAAGCCATGAGATACGTTACCCACCATGGAAAAGACGGTTGGAGGCTAAGATCAAGGCGGCTCGGAAAGATGTGAGTCAATTGACGGAGGCCCAGAGAGGTGTGATGAAAAGGCCGATACCCGAGAGGTACATCCAGATGACCATACCTGAAGCACTCGAAACTGCCAAACAAAGGCTCCAAGCCTTGTCCAGCCGCCTAAAGCGGTACATGAAAGAGAATGAGGCCAGACGAATAAACAGGCTGTTCGCAACACAACCTGCAAAAGTGTACGCTCAGTGGCAGGGTCCTAACAACAGAGCTGACCCACCAAGACTGGAAACTGAAAGGTACTGGAAAGGCATATGGGAGAAGGAGGTTGCACATAACAGCACAATGGCTGGTGACCCTGAGAGAGGAGCACAGCAACCTCCCTGAACAGAACCCAGTTACCATAACAGTGGCAGACATACAGGGAAGAGTCTCAGATATGAAGAACTGGACAGCACCAGGCCCGGACATGGTCCACACCTACTGGCTAAAGAAACTCACAGCACTCCATGAGCGCCTAGCAGCACAAATGAACCAGCTGCTGAGGGATGGGACTCACCCAGGATGGCTAACCGAAGGGCGAACGATCCTGATCATGAAGGATCCCTCAAAGGGTGCAGTCCCATCCAACTATCGGCCAATAACCTGTCTCTCCACAACATGGAAGCTCATGTCAGGCATCATTGCGGCTAAGATAAGTGGACACATGGATCAATACATGAGCGAAGCACAGAAGGGCATTGGTAGAGATACCAGAGGAGCCAAACATCAGCTCCTGGTTGACAGAACAGTCGCACAAGACTGCAGGTCCCGACGTACCAACCTGTGCACAGCCTGGATTGATTACAAGAAAGCCTATGACTCGATGCCACATACATGGATCACTGAATGCTTGGAGTTGTATAAGGTGAACAGGACCCTAAGAGCCTTCGTTGCGAACTCGATGAGGATGTGGAAAACCACGCTTGAAGCCAATGGCAAGCCACTTACCCAAGTGTCCATCAAATGTGGCATATACCAAGGTGATGCACTCTCCCCACTGCTGTTCTGCATAGGACTGAACCCCCTAAGCCAAGTAATCACCAAGACAGGCTATGGATACCGCCTCAGAAATGGAGCTACAATCAGTCACCTCCTCTACATGGATGACATAAAGCTGTATGCTAAGAGCGAGAGGGACATAGACTCCCTGATCCACACAACCAGGATCTACAGCAGTGACATTGGGATGTCATTCGGGCTTGAGAAATGTAGTCGGATGGTGACTAAGAGAGGAAAGGTAGTCCGCACTGAAGGAGTCTCACTCCCTGAAGGAACAATAGCAGACATTGAGGACAGCTACAAGTACCTCGGTATACCACAAGCCAATGGCAACCTCGAACTGGCAACAAGGAAAGCGGCTACGGCCAAATACCTCCAGCGGGTGAGGCAAGTCCTAAGAAGCCAGCTCAATGGCAAGAATAAGACCCAGGCAATAAACAGCTATGCCCTGCCAGTGATCAGATACCCTGCAGGAATAATAAGGTGGCCAAAGGAAGAGATTCAGACCACGGACGTCAAGACCCGAAAGCTCCTAACCATGCATGGAGGGTTCCATCCCAAATCCAGCACCCTGAGACTGTACGCAAGCTGAAAGGAAGGAGGCCGGGGACTAGTGAGTGTGAGAGCCACTGTCCAGGATGAAACATCCAAGCTCCATGAATACATCAAGGAGAAGGCTCCAACGGATGATGTACTCAGAGAATGTCTCAGACAATGGGGAACAGAGGATGAGGTGCTGTAAGAGGGACCACCATGGGAGGACAAGCCCCTACACGGGATGTACCACCGGACCATAACTGAAGTGGCCGATCTCAAGAAGTCCTATCAGTGGCTAGAGAGGGCTGGCCTGAAGGACAGCACAGAGGCACTCATCCTGGCTGCTCAGGAGCAGGCCCTGAGCACCAGAGCCATTGAGGCCCAGATATACCACACCAGACAAGACCCAAGGTGTAGGTTGTGCAAAGAGGCACCTGAGACGATCCAACACATAACTGCAGGGTGTAAGATGCTGGCAGGGAAAGCCTACATGGAACGCCATAACCAGGTGGCTGGCATAGTCTACCGAATCATCTGTGCGGAGTATGGACTGGAAACCCCAAGGTCAAAATGGGAAACACCTCCGAAGGTGGTGGAGAATGACAGAGCGAAGATCCTGTGGGACTTCCAGATCCAGACTGACAAGATGGTAATGGCGAACCAACCAGATATCGTGATCATAGATAAAGGGCAGAGGAAAGCCGTTGTAGTGGATGTAGCGGTCCCAACTGATGGAAACATCAGAAAGAAGGAACACAAGAAACTCGAGAAATACCAAGGGCTCAGAGAGGAGCTGGAGAGAGCCTGGAAGGTAAAGGTGACAGTCGTGCCTGTGGTGGTCGGAGCACTCGGGCAGTGACCCCCAAACTAGATGAGTGGTTGCAACAGATCCCGGGAACAACATCGGACATCTCAGTCCAGAAATGTGCAGTGCTGGCAACAGCAAGGATACTGCGCAGAACCCTCAAGCTTCCTGGCCTCTGGTAGAGGACCCGAGCTGAATGAGGGACGGACACCGCCCGAGGGGGGTTGAGACGAGGAATTTTTACTGTATATATATATATATATATATATATATATATATATATATATATACTGTAGATATACTGTATATATATATATACTGTATATATATCACTGGCTCCCTGTTCAACATCGCATCTCCTACCTCTCCTGCAAGCCAAACTCCATACTCCCACCCCCCTCCCTCACCTCTTGCCTCTCCGAACTCAAAACATGGTTCACAACAAACTTTCTTAAATTAAATACTAATAAAACTGAAGTCCTCCTTCTTGGCACCAAATCCACTTTATCCAAAGTAAACAGTTTTTCCTTCAACATTGACAGCTCCCTAGTGTCCCCCTCCCCCCAGGTTAAGAGTCTGGGTGTCATCCTGGATAGCATGCTCACCTTCCACTCACATATCAACACCATCACCCGCACTGCTTATTTCCACCTCCGCAATATTACCAGACTTCGCCCTTCCCTCACCCCCCGCACCACTGCTATTCTTGTCCACAGTCTTGTCACATCCCGCCTTGATTACTGCAACGCTCTCCTCTTCGGCCTACCTCAAAAGTCCCTTCATAAAATCCAGCTGGTTCAAAACGCCTCTGCTCGCATCATCACAAAAACATCTTCCCAGCAGCACATCACCCCCGTTCTCCAACAGCTTCACTGGCTCCCTGTTCAACATCGCATCAATTACAAACTGCTTCTATATACATATATGGCCATCCACAACCTGGCCCCTCCTTACCTATCCGACCTTCTCCAGGTGCATATCCCCTCTCGCTCCCTCAGATCCTCGTCCTCCCTCCGCCTGTCAGTGCCCCCTGCCCGACTGAGCACCATGGGAGCCAGAGCCTTCAGTCACGCTGCTCCAAAGCTCTGGAACAACCTACCTCCGGACCTCCAAAACTGCACACCTCTTTCCACTTTCAAGTCCCGTCTAAAAACACACCTGTTCAGGATTGCCTACAACACATAGCTCTTCCATTTCCTATGTTTTTATGATTTTATGATTTTATGTCCTGTTTTTATATAATATCTCGTTTACTAATTTTTACATTGTATTTTCTTATTGTCTGTACAGTGTCCTTGGGTGGCATGAAAGGCGCTTTTAAATAAAATGCATTATTATTATTATTATATATCGCTCTCTCTCTCTCTCGCTCTTGATACTATCAGAGATTTGTGTGGGCAGTCCTGTTTCCACCACAAGAAAGCTGGCCTTGATCCAGATGTGCTGTCAAGTTTCAGGCCCATTTCCAAGCTGCCTTTCATTTCCAAAATTCTGGAAAAAGTCGTGCACATGCAGTTGAAAATTTTCTTGGATGAACATAACATCTTGGAGGTCTTCCAGTCAGGTTTCAAGACGATGCATAGCACGGAGTCAGCCCTGTTACGCGTTTCTAATGACATCCTCCTGGCAAATGACTCTGGAGACCACGTGTGTCTAGTTTTATTGGACTTAACTGCAGCATTTGATACAGTGGATCACAGTATTCTGCTGTCTCGTTTGCAGCACTTGGTGGGCATTGGCGGCAGTGCTCTTGAGTGGTTTAGGTCCTATTTAGCTGACAGAACCTTCTGTGTCAGCCTTGGCTGCTCTGAGTCACGCACTGCTCCCCTGTCATGTGGTGTTCCACAGGGCTCAATTCTGGGGCCTCTGCTGTTCTCGCTGTATCTGCTCCCATTGGGTTCCATCTTAAGGAAACATGGTATTCCCTTCCACTGCTATGCAGATGACTGCCAGATCTATGTCCCACTGAGCAAGAAAGACGCCTTCTCATTAAGGCCACTCCTATCCTGTCTGGAAGAAATCAAAACCTGGATGGCACAAAATTTCTTGAGATTCAATGAAAAGAAGACAGAGGTGATATTGTTTGGTCCCAGTGGCCCTTGTACATTCCATCCTGTAGACTTGGGCCCCCTGTCTCCTTATCTTAAGTCAACAGTCTCAAACTTGGGCCTTAAACTGGACAGTGATTTCAAACTCGATCGGCAAATTGGTGCCGTTGTTAAATCCAGCTTCTTTCACCTTAGACAGCTGGCCAAAATAAAACCTCTCCTCTCACATGAACACTTTGAGATGGTAATTCATGCCTTTGTCACATCCCGGCTCGATTACTGCAATGCCCTTTACTTTGGAGTCAGCCAGTCCTCCATTAAGCGCCTTCAGCTGGTCCAGAATGCCGCCGCTCGCCTCTTGACTGGTACTCGTAAGAGGGAGCACATAACTCCTACTCTGGCATCCCTTCACTGGCTCCCCATTCATTTTAGAGTTATTTTCAAGATCCTCTTATTTGTTTTCAAATCTCTGAATAATCTCGCGCCACCTTACCTCTCTGAGCTCATCCGCCCCTACACGCCTGCCCGGCGCCTCAGGTCTGTGGACCAGACTTTATTAGAAGTACCAAGAACTAAACTGAGGCTCAGAGGGGATCGAGCCTTTTCTGTTGCTGGTCCCTCTCTCTGGAATGACCTCCCACTAAACATTCGGCAAGCCTCCTCGCTGCCCATCTTCAAAACCCTCCTCAAAACTCACTTGTATTCTTTGGCATTCGACTCAGCATGACTTAGATTTGTTCTTGGTTTTACTGTTTGGTGCTTTCTACCGCCTTTATTACCGATTTGTCTTACTGTTTATTGTGCATGTTAAATTGCTCCATGTACAGCACTTTGTATGCAGCGATGGCTGTTTGAAAGTGCTCTATAAATACTGTTGACTTGACTTGACTTGACTTGACTTCAGTCAGGATCCCGCTCGCATTCTGAAAATGTCATCTTTCCCTTGCTAACTGCCATTGTTCTGCTAGGCTGTTCTTGGGCCAGAGCCAACATTGATACTTTGCCATGTGGGGCAACCACGGTGCAAACTGTAATCAGCTGTGAAACTTTGTGGGCATGTTTGAGCTGGTAGAAGCACAATATCCTTTGTGAATAAGATGTTAAGATGGAGCAAACTGCGGGTGCAAAACAAATGCAATTGAAGGTGCTCTTAGCGGGTACGGTTCATATTTGTGGGTTTGGCACTCAGTCTTTTGAAATAATTTAACCAAAAATTGAAGCCAAATATTTCATTTGAACATACGTTCAAAAAAAGACTAACATTGACTTGAAAACATGTACTGGAGTTTTTCTTTTCACTCAGAAATTCTAAATACAATTAACTCACAGCGTTTTTGAGTGAATTCTTTCTTGTTTTAACTGATACTATGCAAGTAGAATGGTTGTGGAATAAACCAACAAACTTCAGTTTTGGGGGGCAGCCCTTCTAACACCTGAGACATGCCACTCCTCCTGTGCCCGAATGTATTGCTGGTGTCAGGCTGAATACTCGTACTTTCAAGCGGAAACCGTTTTTGTGCTCTATTTTTGGAGACAGCCATTGTTAACTAACATGCATAGTTGAAGTATAGCTTCGGTGGTAAAATGGCTGCCTCCCAATATGAAAGTTGTGGATGTGTACATCAAGTAACCTTTTTTTTTTTTTAAATAAATGAATACTAGGCAAGTAAAATTTACTCAGAAATTCTCTTCATAAAAATTTTAACTGGAAAAAAAAAGATTTTTTTTTCGCCAATTAAATATCACTCCAAAATCTTTTCAGTGTAGTCGAACTATGTTCAAGTGAATTTAGAGGGAAGGGTAGTACAGGAAAGAACATTTTATTCTCAATCTCTGTTAAATTACACTTCGTGAATACCAGAAAACCCTGTGAGTTTCAAATAACATGAACGCTGAATTCAACTGTTCAGGCAGATTTTTAGAAAAATCTTAAATATATTATTGTGGTTCCACACTGCAATGGTAGAATTGCACTGCACCATACCGAGAATTATTATTTCTTTGACCGCATTTAGAGTGAGAGGATGACATTAACAAATTATTAGAAGCACCTCACAGTATGATGCACACTAACCACACAAATTCATTCCATGAAAAAGTTTCTTACAACTTGCAAAGGCAGCGCTTGTGTATTGGTTTTCAAATTAAAGTATGTGTTGAGACCGGTGGTTGTACAATATGTTCACAATCACAAAAGACCTAATGGCTGCAAAGCATATATCTCCGTTGTTTTTATGAATATTATTTTCTGGAAAATAAAACATTTAATGAAAAATAAACTTTCCTTTCCTCACACAGGATATTCATGTGAGTCAGGGGGCCGCAGACATCTCGATGGACATGGACCGCCTGAACAGGAATGCGCCAGAGAGTGGGTCACAAGCCCGCCAGGTGTTAAAGGTGAGAGTGTGTTTTGGACATGTATCATAGAGCTATACGGTATGTAGCTGTGAATTTACGCAGTAAAATAAAACTAAAGAGAAGATGAATATTCTATGATTGTAATACTGCAAATCTGGAGTGCGCCTTCATTCATAAATGGCCTCGATATTCTCCCTAACCCAGGGGTGTCAAACTCATTTTAGTCGCGGGCCAGTTTGGAGCTACGGCTTCCCTCGGAGGGCCGTGATGACAAGGAAACCACAAAATTATTTCATGTACACAACAAATTAATAGATTCCTAGTTTTGAAATCAGTCAAGTCAATTATAATGGTTTGTTCAAGTTTTGTACAAGTGAGTGTAAACTGCGTGACAAAATTAATGCAAAATCTCAACGTTATTAATTACACATGACAATTTGACATTTCGGTACAGATTTTAGCAAGATGACACACACGATTTGCTTTTGCGGGCCACATAAAATGACCTGGCGGGCTGGATCTGGCCCCCGGGCCTTGAGTTTAGCACCTGTGCCCTAATCCGTGTTAAGTGAATTAACACCATTGACCGAAATGGCCAGCCAGTCAGAGCAGCTCAGCTCAGGACATGCGCTGACAACATACAGTAGATGAGCATGTTGTAAAACAGGAATCTTCCATCGGAGTCAGTGATTAGTTGAAACCAGAAATGGAATGCCTCATTTCCTCGGCCCTATACGTGTCCCCTTTCGTCGTTTGAGCGTGGCTGACAGAGAGCTAGATTAGACTCCAATGACTAAATATTACGCATGGGACAGTTAATCTTTTCTTATTTAATCTGTTTGTTATTTATTTTATACGATACAATGAAATAATAGAAAACAATGAAGTGATCCCAAAAAGACAGATGCTGAAGATGAGAGGGGAGGAAATACATCCACCATGATTACATTTTCAGTCTAATGCAGTGAAAGAAGATCACTGAATAGGACAATTGTCCTGGACTCAAGTTTTCTGACTGAAACAATTCTTTCATCAGTGACAATACTGCTTCTATAAATCAATCCATCCATCCATCCATCCAGCCATCCATTTTCATTTTGCTTTATCCTCACAAGGTGTTGCAGGGCATGCTGGAGCCTATCCCAACTGTCTTTGGGCAGCAGGCGTGGGAACACCCTGAACTGGTTGCCAGCCAATCGCAGGGCACACAGAGACGAACAACCATCCACACTCACACTCACACCTAGGGACAATTTAGAGTGTTCAATCAGCCTGCCATACATGTTTTTGGAATATGGGAGGAAACCAGAGTACCCGGAAAAAACCCACGCAGGCATGGGGAGAATATACAAATTCCACACTGGAATCGAACCCTATACCTCTGCACTGTGAGACAGAGGCGCTAACCAGTCGACTAGCGGGCCGCCCACTTCTATAAATCCTTCTTTTAAATTGTGCTAAAACATTTTGAACTTTTGGGATGAGTTTTGAATGGGCCCAAACGGGATGTTAGCCTCAACTCACTGCATAACAAACATAAAACATGCTATGATATATGATCTAATTTGACTCACTCATACACAGCTGATACGAGGCTGCGGCCTAGTTGTTGGAGATCCCCACTGAATAGTGCACATAGAGTAGTGGCTCATTGAGAGGTTAATGCATAGTGTGCCACATGGGCACAGCAGCACTCTATGGTAGAAACAATAGCTGCTGTCCCATCACTTCCTCAACCCCATTACCACAACACCAGCCAGCAAGCCTCTTCTCACCAATCCCCTTTAGGCTTGAATGATCTCACTCCATCACCAGCACCAAATCAGACAAACTTAACAGGTCACAGAGGCCAAGGCAATGGCCATGCGCGGGTGGCGATTGATAGTGTGCGGACTCAAGTAAAAACAGACCAAAAGATAAAGCTTCTTTTTTTAAATTTATTTTAAATTTAAGTGACAGTGACTCCACACCTTACAGTCCATTTAATAATTTACAGAACATACAATTTCTTCTTCTTTCTCAATTCAAAGTGTGCCAATATGTAGCTAATTTTCATTATAATTGAACTTTGGTTGTGGATGATCACAGTCTATGATTCCAGACAATGAGACTGGGTAAAAAAAATGGAAATCAGCATGTAATATGGTATGTTGCAGACATTTGTCTGATTCCTTGTTCTCTACAATCATCACTTTTCGGGTAATATACAAATGGCATGTTTGCTGAACTGTAAATGTTGCATTGTGAAAGGAAGCAAGACATTTTTAACGCATTTAGATTAATCAGAAATGTGTACAAACAGCGCACACACACACACACACGTAGAATAACCAATAATATATCCACCCATCCATTTTCCGATCCACTTTATCCTCACAAGGTGGGTGCTGGAGCCTATCCCAGCTGTCTTCGAGCAGTAGGTGGGGCACACCCTGGAAATGGTTGCTCGCCAATCGCAGAGCACACAAAGACAAACAATGAGTCACACTCACTCCCACACCTAGGGACTATTTAGAGTGCCCAATGAACTTGCCATGCATGCTTTTGGACTGTGGGAGGAAACCAGAGTACCCGGAGAAAACCCATGCAGGCAAGGGCAGAATATTCAAATTTCACACAGGAAGGCCGGAGTCCGGATTCAAGCCCAAGGACTGTACTGTGAGGCGGACGTGCTTACCAGTTCACACCATGTCGCTCCAATCGTATAGATTTGTGAAAAAATATTAAATTCATTCAAACTCAAGATTTTTGGGGGCCTGAGATATGTGCAAGCTATATATATATATATATAGATCTATAGATCTATATAGATCTATAGATATATATCTATAGATCTATAGATATACCGTAACTACCCAAAAATACTCAAACCATTTTCTACTCAATCTGAGACAAAAATATTAGTTATGCTGAGGATCACACGCTGACAGAGAGGAGAAGAATAACAAAGACAACAAGTTCTGCCCATGTAAGGTGCAGACTGAATAAAAAAAGAGATATTTCAGTTCAAATTCAGCCAACGCTGCACTTTAAAGCACTTGTCCCATGCCAGGAACAGCATTTCTCTGAATTGTGGAGCGCTGATTTTATGGCAACACCCCTGCAGACAAACACACTACTGTATTTCCTTCAGTGTGTTGAGGAATGCGCAAAAGCACTTGTGTTCGAACTATGGCCCCGGGGCCATTTGCAGTGTTGCTGGCCTGCATTTTACGACAGCCTTTCAACATGGAGTTGTAAGGAGGCGAAGAAAAGAAACATCTTCTTATCTCACATCTCTTGCTTTCCACCCATAAGACATAACATTTATTTTCATAGGGCCCCTATGAAAAAAAAAAAGATAATTCGGTGACAGTAGCAATTACATGACACATGCCTGTGTGCCAGTGCAGAGGTACCGGGTTGAATTCCAGCTCCGGCCTCCCTGTGTGGAGTTTGCATGTTCTCCCCGGGCCTGCGTGGGTTTTCTCTGGGTACTCCGGTTTCCTCCCACATTTCAAAAACATGCATTGCAGGCTGATTGAACACTCAACATTGTCCGCAGGTGTGAGTGTGAGCGTGGATGGTTGTTCGTCTCTGTGTGCCCTGCGATTGGCTGGCAACCGATTCAGTGTGTCCCCCGCCTACTGCCCGAAGACAGCTGGGATAGGCTCCAGCACCCCCCGCGACCCTAGTGAGGATCAAGCGGTTCGGAAAATGACTAAAACTATTTCATAGAATCACATCCATCCATCCATTTTCAGATTCGCTTATCCTCACAACGGTCGTGAGCGTGCTCAAGCCTATCCCAGCTGACTTCGGACAGTAGGTGGGGTAAACCCTGGACTGGTTGCCAGCCAATCGCAGGGCACACATCGACGATATTCGCGCGCACAATCCACAGAGGGACAATTTGATGTGATCCATTAACCTGTCATGCATGTTTTTAGAATGTGGGAAGTAACAGGGAGAACATGCAAACTCCAGAGAATCACATGTATTCTTTTTTTATCTGAAAAAAACAAAATGCTTTAATTTCATTGACATTATTTAACATGTCATATTAGCCTCTAGGCTTTGGGGTTACTTGGTGGTCAGTCAGGAAGGAGAAGTCAAGAGAGCATTTAGACGTACTTCAAGTTTAAAGTGCTGAATTAGCAATGAACATAGCTTTTTTTTTTTTTTTACAGACTGAAGTAGCCTGAACCTGGGCATAGTCTAGAGCAGTGTTTTTCAAACTTTTTTGAGCCAAGGCACACTTCTGTCATTGAAAAAAATCTCGCGGCACACCACTAGCTGAAAATGTTAACAACCCAAAGCTTATTTTAACAATTAACGTGTGATATTGTTACTATAACCGTTTTTAACATTGAAGAATGACGTTATAACAGCTTGAATTGGAATCAAATGAACACAAAGAAAACAGTATTTTATCATCTTTCATATTTATTGTTTCAGCGTCGTCCTGCATTCATGCGCCACAAATTCGCTTGTCTCTGTCGAAACACAAGGCAATTGGCTAGCTGTTGCTCCTCCCTAGTGGTATGAGAGGGTACTACATGATTACTTTCTGGGCGAAAGACCGCACAGGCATACAAATTGGATATTTTCCCGCGGCACATCTGACAATGTCTCGCGGCACACCAGTGTGCCGTTACACACAGGTTGAAAAACACTGATCTATAGGCTATTAAAAAGTGCTGCAAGTCAAGTCAGCTTTATCGTCAAATATGGTCTATGTGCAACATGCAGCACAGATGAAATTTCTTTCCTCTCAACCACAGTGCAAACATGCAGTGCATTGAAAACACATACAGCTAAAATTAAGGGCAGCAAAACTGAACTGCATAAAAACGACATACAAACATAAATATATAAATATAAACACATAAAACAATATAATACAATACATTGTATTGTATTGTAAATAAAACAATAAATAGCAATCAACAGACAACCAAGGGCACTTGTGATTATTTCGGGTTAAAGTTGTTTAAGCGCAATAATCGCATGTCAGGTGCTGAGGGAGGGTCACAGTCTGTGGCGGGGGGGGGGGGGGAGTTGAATCCCCTGGCCGCCTGGTGGAATAAATTGTTCTGGAGCCTTGCAAATTAAACAAAGATTTGTACTTTAACAATTATAACAATTGTAAAACACTGAATAGCCTGAACTTGATCATATAGACCTGGACTACTGTATTGTATACATATAAAGTGTATAAAATGCTGTAAATTAAACAAAGCCTGTCTGGGGACGCTTTTACTGAAAGAGGACAATACTTAAATTAAATAGGCTATAAAGTGCTATAAATGCAACAATCGGGGATGCCTTCACTTTAAGAAGAAGAAAAAATGAAACACTCGTAAACCTGTGCGATTAAATGTTCAAGGTTGAATCGACTGAACTTGAGCATACTGTGTTACATGCATATACTGTAGAGTGCTGGAACAGCTATAACAAAGCTTGTCTGAGGACACTTTTACTGTAATAAAAATAACTATAATAAAATGAAACACTTGTGTGAACCCAAATGAAAAGATGAAAAAAATGGGAACAAGTGCAAAACAATCATCTTCCTCAACCCCTTCATGTGCCTGATCACAGCTAAACATTCAACAGCTTTCCCATTCTTCCTCACTGTGCTACTTCTTCCAAGAGTACTTCTTGTTACTCCTTGCAGCACTGAGTAGCTCTTTGATTTTCAAAGCACTGCCTTGAAAGTGAACAGGATTGCTCAAAGTGTGCAGTGAGCCCGTTACTAGCCACATGAACATTGCAGATAGTGGCAGCACAAAGGGGCTGGGCTTCATGCGTGCAGACAGACAGACTGACAGAGAATTTGGCTCAGAGCAGAAGAGAACACGCACCAGATGTAGACTATGCTTGCGGGTCCGCGGACCTCCTGCCAATACCGTGTTGCTGTCTTGAATATTTCCTGTCTTTTATTTTGTTCATTATTATTAAATTCATTGTTCACCTTTGTGTGTGACAGACGCATGGGACAATTCGGAAAATACGGAACAAACCGCCTCCCGTATTGAACCAGTACGGGAAACGACATTTAATTCCCAATTATAGGACGATTCCTTATTATACAGAACTGGTGGCAACCTGAGCGGATACTATGATATGTTCCAATGAGATACAGGGCTGCTGGCCATTCCAAAATCCTGAAAAATCCTTTTTTTTTTTTCCTCATCGCACAGCTATTCTTCTAGCTTAATAAATACAGCATCTTCTTATATACAATGCTGGATTACTTTTTGAGTGTTACTGTAAATATAATCAAGGGGAATCATTTCAAAGAGGCCCTTGCATTCTTTGATTTTTCTAAACGGGGTCCATGGAAGTAAAAGTTTGGACATCCCCTGGTGAAAACAGTCAGCGTCGTCACTGATTCTAATCATTCCATGTCAAATCATTGATTTAAGCCCTTGGATGATGGGTAAAGATCTTCAAGTGGAAGCATTGTGAAGCATTTGCAAGCCTGTATTATGACATCATGTGTCACCGCTAAACACTTTAAGATAATTGTCAGGACATGACAACTGATATGAACCATTCATAGTGTGTAATGTATACTGAAGTGCCAACTAGAGACAGACATTTTTTATGGGAATCCCCGGAGCCAATTTTGCCTTCAATCACTGGATTGGGACAGTCCAGGATACAAAGTTCACAGCAACAAATGGGAGTGGGATTATCCAATCCGAACCCCCCAGCCCCCCCAAAAAAAGAAACTCGAAGATTCCATGAGGAAAAAGGGGGCGACAAACTGTGAGTAATGAGTAAAATGCAACTTTAATTTGTTTTTGAAGTGGCTGACTTCCAAAATGGGAGTGGTTCAGGAGTGGGAGTCATTCGGACTGGCAGTTTTTTTGTTTTTTTACTTTGGTTCACGACTGGGATGAGGATGGAATTTGAGTTTTTTCTGTGGGAGTGGGATGATTACAGCCCCTGCTCTCATTCCTTTGAATGATGAGTGTTACCCTCTCGTTCCATCACCTTAGAAATTAAATGTAAATAATGATGCTCTATCTGATGTACCACAGAAAGAGAAAATCACTCATTCATCTTAAAATGACCATTAACCCTTTTATACACCCTGTAACCTGATAACATGATAAGATGTCCACTGTAGTAACTGCTGTCCCTGAAAGGGTTCAAGTGGTTTAAAACCTAGTAATTGCAATTACAAATTTTCTGGCCTTGGTGTTTCTCAACAGAGCACTCCACTGGATGTGATCGAGACTGGAAAGGGATTGAAGTTCCAGGCTGAGCGCCCTCATCTCGTCAGCCTAGGTAGTGGACGTCTGAGTGTTGCCATTACTCTGCTGCCTCTGCCTGAGGGTGAGTATTTTGCTCTACCTCGCCTTTATAATATAAAGTTCCTCCCCTTACACAACACTCTTGTCAGTTAGTTACATTGAGTGGAAAGCTCGTTTTCACCTCACTGTCCTCTTTCTTTCAGTGTTTGCTGGCAGGTTTCTGCATGTGTAACCCTTTGGCCTTGTCTGCTTTTGCTGCGTGCCTCTTTAGCCGCACCAGCTTTCCCTTTATGCGCCTGTGTCTATTGAGGCTGGTACACAGGGTGTGTTTCTTGACACATACCTGTGTCATTTTGCAAGTCCAGATGCCAAAGCAATATTAGTCTTCTCTGTATTGGACTGATAGAGCAATGCTGCAATTGATTCCAAGAAAAACAGAGACCATATTATCCATCATATTGGCAAAAGGTTTGGGACATATCCTTCAGTCAGTGAATTAAATAATTAGGGCTTTGTTTTTGTGACCAGGGTAAATCCTGCATGGCACGTGTCGTATATCTATGAGAATATGGGTTTGATCCAGTGTTGGTAATTTCCCAGACAAGCACAAGAGTGCCCAATTTACTTCAATCATGGCCAATGGCCACCAAAATGGCTCCTTTCATTCCCTTTAAATGCAGCACACTAATAGTGCACTTGAGTCTCGGCGTGGCAGAAGCACATCTGTGCTGTGAAGTGGACTTGGAGGACATCCCTCCTAACACCACTCCCATAGCCCATAGCTACTGCATGCTGCAATGGGATGATTTAAAAACATCATCACAATGATTCAGTGGCTTTGGTGCCTGCTGTATTTAGAATATATACTATATAATACTGTATAAAATACACACACACACATATATATACCTATATATATATATACCTATATATATATATACCTATATATATATATATATATATATATACCGGTATATGGAAGCGGCTGGATAGCTCAGTTGGTAAGGCATCGGTACGGGAGACGGGGGTTCGAATCCCGCTTGGGGCAAAAAAAAATGAGCACATAAACCATCCAGTGTGGGTCCTTGGGCAAGATCCTTCACGCTAATGCCTACCTCATACAATGATGAGAGACATTAAAACGAATGACATGACGTCGCCCGGCCAAACAAGGTCTGCGTCTGGTGCTGGGGAACCAGAGCACCTTGATGAAAAATGGGCTACTGGAAAAAAGCGGAGATGAGCGAGATGCGATAACATGGCTCTGTTGAAATGCTACTACTCAAGCAACCCTAGTCAGAGGGGTTACATGCAGAGAATGTGGGCTAAATGGTGACTTCGAAACCCACAGTCACGGTTGACCACAAAACAACGAGTAGCTCAGTGTTCAACATCCACAAACGGCAATTATTGTCACAACTTGAGATTGATGAGGTACAACGCAGGTTCCATGGTGAAGGGCCCCAGGCTGCCAGATCAGAGGAGGAGGTCATACCAGAGATTGGGAGGCAAGCCCCAATGAATGCAGATGATGAGATTGGGAGGCCAGCCCCAATGAATGAAATGCTGAGCGAGGCAGCAACTGACCTGAAAGCTAAGATCATGGCGAGAATGAAAGCTGGGCAACCTAGAAACCGATTACAACGGCTATGTGAAGTACCACCTGAAAGTCTCATGGAAAGTGTGAATGCAGCAGTGAGGGTGATCCCTACCGTAACGATCACGGAAACCAATGTGCTGATATACGCTTCAGCATCAGTGATCCTAGAGATGCTTGGCTATAAGAGCAACCATGGGAGCCAGGAGATACGTTACCCACCATGGAAAAGACGGTTGGAGGCTAAGATCAAGGCAGCTCGGAAAGACGTGAGTCAATTGACGGAGGCCCAGAGAGGTGTGATGAAAAGGCCAATACCTGAGAGGTACATCCAGATGACCATACGTGAAGCACTCGAAACTGCCAAACAAAGGCTCCAAGCCTTGTCCTGCCGCCTAAAGCGATACACGAAAGAGAATGAGGCCAGACGAATAAACAGGCTGTTCGCAACACAACCTGCGAAAGTGTACGCTCAGTGGCAGGGTCCTAACAACAGAGCTGACCCACCAAGACTGTAAACTGAAAGGTACTGGAAAGGCATATGGGAGAAGGAGGTTGCACATAACAGCAGTGCACAATGGCTGGTGACCCTGAGAGAGGAGCACAGCAACCTCCCTGAACAGAACCCAGGACCCATAACAGTGGCAGACATACAGGAAAGAGTCTCAGATATGAAAAACTGGACAGCACCAGGCCCGGACATGGTCCACACCTACTGGCTAAAGAAACTCACAACACTCCATGAGCGCCTAGCAGCACAAATGAACCAGCTGCTGAGCGATGGGACTCACCCAGGATGGCTAACCGAACGGCGAACGATCCTGATCATGAAGGATCCCTCAAAGGATGCAGTCCCATCCAACTATCGGCCAATAACCTGTCTCTCCACAACATGGAAGCTCATGTCAGGCATCATTGCGGCGAAGATAAGTGGACACATGGATCAATACATGAGCGAAGCACAGAAGGGCATTGGTAGAGATACCAGAGGAGCCAAACATCAGCTCCTGGTTGACAGAACAGTCGCACAAGACTGCAGGTCCCGACGTACCAACCTGTGCACAGCCTGGATTGATTACAAGAAAGCCTATGACTCGATGCCACATGCATGTATCACTGAATGCTTGGAGTTGTATAAGGTGAACAGGACCCTAAGAGTATTCGTTGCGAACTCGATGAGGATGTGGAAAACCACACTTGAAGCCAATGGCAAGAATAAGACCCGGGCAATAAACAGCTATGCCCTGCCAGTGATCAGATACCCTGCAGGAATAATAAGGTGGCCAAAGGAAGAGATTCAAACCACGGATGTTAAGACCCGAAAGCTCCTAACCATGTATGGAGGGTTCCATCCCAAATCCAGCACCCTGAGACTACATGCAAGCTGAAAGGAAGGAGGCCGGGGACTAGTGAGTTTGAGAGCCACTGTCCAGGATGAAACATCCAAGCTCCATGAATACATCAAGGAGAAGGCTCCAACGGATGACGTACTCAGAGAATGTCTCAGACAATGGGGAACAGAGGATGAGGTGCTGGAAGAGGGACCATCATGGGAGGACAAGCCCCTACACGGGATGTACCACCGGACCATAACTGAAGTGGCTGATCTCAAGAAGTCCTATCAGTGGCTAGAGAGGGCTGGCCTGAAGGACAGCACAGAGGCACTCATCCTGGCTGCTCAGGAGCAGGCCCTGAGCACCAGAGCCATTAAGGCCCAGATATACCACACCAGACAAGACCCAAGGTGTAGGTTGTTAAAGAGGCACCTGAGACGATCCAACACATAACTGCAGGGTGTAAGATGCTGGCAGGGAAAGCCTACATGGAACGCCATAACCAGGTGGCTGGCATCGTCTACCGAGACATCTGCACGGAGTATGGACTGGAAACCCCAAGGTCAAAATGGGAAACACCTCTGAAGGTGGTGGAGAATGACAGAGCGAAGATCCTGTGGGACTTCCAGATCCAGACTGACAAGATGGTAATGGCAAACCAACCAGATATCGTGATCATAGATAGAGGGCAGAGGAAAGCCGTTGTAGTGGATGAAGTGATGGAGACATCAGAAAGAAGGAATATGAGAAACTCGAGAAATACCAAGGGCTCAGAGAGGAGCTGGAGAGAGCCTGGAAGGTAAAGGTGACAGTCGTGCCTGTGGTGGTCGGAGCACTCGGGGCAGTGACCCCCCCAAACTAGATGAGTGGTTGCAACAGATCCCAG
Source organism: Hippocampus guttulatus (assembly GCF_054856545.1). Classification (NCBI taxonomy): domain Eukaryota; kingdom Metazoa; phylum Chordata; class Actinopteri; order Syngnathiformes; family Syngnathidae; genus Hippocampus; species Hippocampus guttulatus. The sequence continues at coordinate 18,139,559 of NC_141272.1, forward strand.
GAACAACATCGGACATCTCAGTCCAGAAAAGCGCAGTGCTGGGAACAGCAAGGACACTGCGCAGAACCCTCAAGCTTCCTGGCCTCTGGTAGAGGACCCGAGCTGAATGGAGGACGGACACCACCCGAGGGGTGAGACGAGGAATTTTATTTTTGTATATAATTTATATATATATAATGATTATTATTACTAATATTAATGAGGCGGCCCGGTGTTGATCAATCTATATATATATATATATATATATATATATATATATATATATATATATACCGGTCCACCTCAATAATAATAGGATTGATTATAATAATTATTATTATTATTATTTTATTATGCTAATATTTATTTGTAAGGTTTAGGTTCAGCAAAGATTTTTTTCTGGAATGTCAAAGCTGTTGTGAATTACAATGCATGGTAAAATCTGTAATATGCAAACTTGTATTGGGCAAATTTAACAACAAAAAATGTTTTGTGTTTACCAAAGTCAATCAGCATCAAAACAAATTTTGGGAACACATAAAGCCCAATTTTCACCTTGACGGCTGCTAAAGGTGCATTCCACTTGGTCACCTGGTACCCATCAGTTGCAGTCCCAAAGGTGAAAAAGGTCCAACTCCTTCTTCAGCTTGATGACATCACTTACCGTTGGTGTCCCCCAACCGTTTTGTGGATTGCTGCCACGACAGGCACCGATCACCTTTCAGCCACAGCTCCGATTGGTCCATTCGGACTGAGTTCGATGTCCCCCGCCTCCCCCGGGACGTGGGTAAAGTTCTGCTGGAGTTCTGCCAGCTCACATTGCAACTGACCACTGTGGCCCTTCCCACAGGTGGTTAGCCAGACAGTATTACAGAGTATTTACAGACTGTAGCTTGTCATTTTTAGCATCAGTGACAGTTGTTATCTTATTTGGTCTTGTGTAATACAGGTAGAGGAGTGTGGGAGGGTGTGAAGCCATCAGGGAAGGAGAAGAAAGACTGTCAAAATTTTAATGGTGCCTCTTATTAAACATAACATAGTGCGCATGTCTATCTATTGATCGATCTATCTGTCCGTGCGTGCGTGCGTGACTTTGTGGATACCCTGCACAATGCTTTCTTCTTCTCCACAGGCCGTACAACTATAGGTCATGGTCCGATGGACATCAACATCCAAGGCCCGGGGGTGGAAGCTCAACATTGCTACATAGAAAATAGGTCAGGGGTCATCTTGTTACATCCCTGCGGGAATCTATGCGCTGTTGATGGACTCCAAGTGACACAACCGATCCGCTTGTCCCAAGGTAAGATTTTACTCTAACGTAAGGCGCTTTGACATGGACAATCTCTTTAGCGTTTTCCTGACTTTATTTCCTGGATCACTGTCCTGTGTGTAAGGCAGGAAGAAGGTTTGAGTGTGACCTACAAATTTGCGAGCTTCTGACGTAGAATCAGAGTTTTGGGGTCTCGCTAAAAAAAAATATATATATTTTTAAAAAGCTTGGTCCTGACCGTGTTGCTGTCGTGTAATTCTACATAAATACAGTTGAGGTGATATATTCTGTTCTATGAGATGAGGTCAGTTTATGCATTTTTAATAAGAGTAACAGTAATATCTTTTGTTAAATATCCCTTTTCCTGACTTATTAATTGCATTCATAATGGTGAGCATATACTAGAAGAGAAAAAAGTGATTATGGGCAGCCTGTGCTGGCTCAGCAAGAGAAGTGGGTCCATTCAATAAAAAAGCAGTCAGCTCTTTTAAGTAGTTATCGACCAAAAGGCTGAGTGGCTTATCTAGTTAATTGCCATTACATTTATACAGAGGAGGAAATAGGATTTTCAATTTCCCAAAGAGCGATAAATTGTACAGGAGTAATAGTTTCACCTTAGTCATGAAACATTCTTAGACATTGACATCAGAGCACAGTGCATTTCCAATGCAAATCGAAATGCTCATCATTAGTCACTCTGCTTGCAGGGTGTGGATTTTACTGTGATATTGTAGACATTTTCTCCAACACAAACACTTCATTGTCATTTTTCTAGAACCTACTTTATCAACTGATATTTAGTCAGTCGCGAAGCATATCACTAAAACAATATCCAACGATCAGCCCAACTTTCAACCAGGTCTTTTACTGGCCAAACAAATTGAGGAAACAATGCTACGTACTGTAAACTGCTTCCACTGAAGTGCTCAATGTCACTGTCAGAATCAAAACTTCTGCTAAGTGGAAACTGGGAAGAGATAAGGAGGGTCATTAAGGAGGTATTTTGTGTTGTCATAGTTGTGTCATGGCTTGTAGTAGCGGATGTAAGTCAGACATTGACGGCTTTTGGTTACTTAATATTGTGATCAGTACTTCCTGTAAAACACTTGCACAAAGGATTTCTGTCTTTTGGCTCCACGAGTGTATAAACAGCAATTCTTTGTTGGTTTTATCTGTTCCTTTACTTTGCACATTACCACTGCATATGCATCTTTACATGCTCAACACTTGCTAATAATACAGAGACATCAGATCTGTCTCTGGCATCTGTGACATGCTTCCAATGCACTTTAACTGGGTGCCATCCTGAAGAGTGCAGGTTTACAGTGGATGAACTACACATGGTACTACGGTGATAACAGTCTGAATAATATACTTTTAAGTATTATCCATGTGTACTGGCGCAAAGTCATGGACGAAAGTCATACACTTTCATGTTACAGGTCTGCTAACCAGCAGGATTACCAAAATTCAGCCCTTATTTCTTCTTCATCTTCTTCCGGTGTTGGTTGATGGTTCTCTCAGAATGGCCAATAATCGGCTGGAGAAAGAATTATTGCAGGATCTCACTTTGACAGTCATACAGTATTCGTATTACCGGTATATGTGATCTTTAAGTGTACTGATCATTTTAAGGCATACTCTTGAGTGCCCATTTTAAATGATAATGTCAATGTTATACTGTACTGGGTAAACAATGGTGTATATTTGTTGTAACTTTACAACAAATAAAACAAATACATACAAAACAAAACGTTTAGAAATATGTATTTGGCAAATTAGTTCTCTTTGCTTCTTGTCCAGTAGCATTTCTATAGTTTAAAAAAAAACCCTGTTAAATGTTGCCCAATTATACCCAAGAGGCATTTTTGGGATGAGTAATGCAACTTCGATTGCATAGAAATATCGAGATGTGCACAACCCACACCCGCACTCCCAACCCTCCTCCCCCGGCCCCCTTTCCTCTCCTCTCTGAGTCTCCAGTCTCCTCGTTTTGCTCCTCCCTCAGCTCCTCCCCTGACAACCCGGCCGCTGTCTGTGCTGATTCTGGGTGGAAGTACTGAAAACCAGCAGTTAGTCACAGGAGCTCCTTTCGGATGAGAAAGCGAATTGCTGCCCATTGGACTAAAAGAAGATAGGGACTTTTAAGCGTATAACCTTGATAGTGTGATGTACCGACACGCACCCACCAGTGGGTAAACTCGGCGCGTAACAAGTGAACAAGTAAACAGCTGTCGTTGGGTTCGCTCCGACATCTGCAGCATACATTGGTCAGTCTTTTTTTATGGGATTATCATTACAAAAGAACGTGAGGACAAAGCCCATAAACACTGCTGTTGTTGCCGAAATTATTCGCGCTGACTCAGAAGACACGTGTTTTTTTTGGGAAAAGCTGTATTGGTGATGAACACAGCAGAGGGAGAGAAGGCTTTCATTCATTGGACCTAAAGTAAGTGGGATTGTTTTATTTACTGTCTGGATTTCTCAGATGCACTGATTGAAATGTACTGTACTGTATATGTTGCCGATATGGAAAATGCTCAACGTACACTAATTTGTCTCTGTACATTGTACAGTATCGTTACAGTACAGTACTTTAAAAACTACGTTTATAACTGCACAAATAAAACTGACTCAACACTTTTGAAATTGAAACATTCATATTTTAAAACCTATGGTAAAACGAATACCTACCTAACAGTGTGAGAAGAAAGTTAGCACTATTATCATTTTCTTTCTGAAGCTCCTAAACTGGATCCCATTTGGGAATTATACTCGTGTTATCACTGTCAGAGTATGTCCAAAAATAGTTCAATTGTACGCTTGAAACCACACTATCTTTTTTTCTTTCTTTTTTCCCCAAATAAGGTTTGCTGTTGTTTGAAGGCAAAATCATAAATATTGCATTATTGTCCAAATACATCCATCCATCTATTTTTTTTCAATACCACTTAGCTTGTTCTGAGTTCACACGACACATCCAAAGACAGATAATCTTTACTTTAAAATTCACACTGTTACTGATTGGGGACTGAACCCACACTCCCTGCACCAAAAACATGCAAATGTACCACTTCTCCATCTATTCGCACGAAATATGGACAGAAACCAGCCGTAATTGGTGAGTTTCTGCCATTAATTGACAATATAAGCCGCTCCACTCCATTAGTGGAGTGTGCCATTTGGTTATTCAGAGTGTTAGAAAACGAGAGTGCCGGAGTGCGCTTCTGCCGCTCTGATTTTGGAGACACGAAGCGGCCAGAGTGTCAGGCAGGATGAATTGAAACCGACCAGCAAGATGTGAGGTTGGCGGGCTAGCGGGGGATTTATACGACCTCATTCACCATTCCTGTACCATGGCTACAATTCAAGTTGGTAAATTGTAAACGTTTTTTCCTGAAGTTGGTGGTTGTTTCGCGGCGCTATCAAAAGAGCCACAGTAGCTAATGCTTACAGTAGTCTTGCTCGTCACGACAAAAATAACACGAGTGCGGTCATAAATTTATGGACGGGGAGGACACTCTGCCTCACGAACACTCTCAGAGTATTGATAAGGCGTCAGAGTGAATTTTTGAATGCATCCCTAATTTGTGACAAGGGATAAAGTTATAATTACCAATATTGATTGTAAAAACCACAAATTATGATCCTTAAACACTTTAACAGCACTTTATACAACGACAAACATCATTGCTTTACTCATAAAAATGTAGTGGTTTACAGCACAGGAAAAGGCTTATGTCAAACCACACATCTCTCACTAGTTGCTTACTCTGTGTCGTATAGCCAAGTCGCCACCTCCCACGCTTCACTTCCGTACTTCCGGTAAAGTGTTACAAAAATAAGAGTACTCAAAAACGAACTACCTCCCCAAACTCTGGAAGCACCAGGCCACAAGTCCATATATAAACAAAATAGCTAACGGTGAGGAACAGGCTGGACCATTTAAAGCCTTATAAACTTATTGTACACTGGGTTACTTTGTGTGTTATGTTACATGTCACTTTAGGTGGTGTCTTAGCAAGCAATTCACTGTTCTTTTGTGCTGAGTGCTGATTTTCCAAGTGTGTCGAACGCATCACTGCCGCCGGCGTGTGTGACGAAAAGATAAGTTCCATTTGCTGGCAAGCTCTCTCAGCTTGCTTGTTTTTGTTTTATGGATCAAGGGACATTTAACAATGTGTAACTTCAGAACCTTTCTTGTGACTCTTTTACCATGTCATAGAAAATCATGAGTGGGCAAGACAGACAGAAAACCCCTTTCTGCTTGTAAGAGTGGCTACGTTCTGGGGGGAAAAAAACTGTGTATGGGTGAATTCATGATTACTTGATTGTTGTAATCTAAAAGGACCCAATTTTTTTTCTTCATAATATTGACAATAATATCTTTATTATTCTTCCACTGGCTGCAGTAGTGTTGTGTTTCTTCATCGATATATTAAAACCCAATCAAATAACACAATGCAGGTATCTCTTTGGTCTAAATTACTAATTACAGATGCTTATTCATATTTTTCTGATCTCATCCCCAATACAGTACCGCATGCGTTAAAGAGTATCAAGCAGAACAGTCCTCATATATTTTCCACTCAGCAACACATTTCAACATCTCTCAAGTCCAAAACAAGTTTGAATAAAAGTTGGTCTGTATAAATGCAACATTTACGCCAGTTCAAACATTGCCCCCACATGTATGCAAGTTCTGTTTATAGACGGTCAGCACACACAGGTCCAGTTTTGCAGACACCTCCCCAGCACCTACTGACATAAGCAGACCTCACTGTCTCTGTCTACTGTTACATTGCTATTCCTGGTTACCACTGTGACCCAACCAGGCCTTGTGACAGAAGTAGAAACAAGCTTCACTCTTCATGATTGTGGCATCTAAAATCCTTTTTGAGGGGGCTCTTCAGTATCAGGCGTTTTTAGCTTCCATAGATTCCTGAGGTAAAATGTTGAAAACTCACGAATTAACCAACTAGCCAGCTAACTAACCTTGTAGCAACAGCTCCAGGATGCAAATAAGGCTTACTATGTGTTGGGAAAACGTCCTTTAGCACTGAACATTATTATGTGTTGAATTGTCTAATTGGAGAAATTTGCGAAAATAAAAATGACTGACACAGCAACAGATGATCAAATGGAATTTTGAGATCAGGAATGTGCAGTCAGATGAACATGTTTTGAAATTATCTTGCGACTCACATGTGGTAAACACAACTAGGTAAGCTATGCTGCTGAATTAACCTAGCCCACCCAGAGAACTAAAATCAACTGTGGTTATGGTTGATATGACTAGAGATGAATCCATTTACCTTTAGGTCCACGTTTTCCAGCGGGGGATTAGCTTTAGTTGTGACAAAAGGAAGAAGGAGGCTTGGGGGTTGTGATCAGGGAAAATCTATTCTGACAATCGGTAACCAACCACTGACAGAGTGATTGTGAGGTGTCAAATTATCATTATCATTATCATTAGCAAAGTGCCCTTGGGTCACTCCTCCCGCCGTGCACAAAAGCTACCAGGTGGTACAGTTTTGGTTTAAATGTACAGTTTTATATTCCCCCCCCTGCACCCCCCAAAGTTTTAAAAACAAGTTGTCCCATTCCCTTTCAGACACCATATTGTTGGTGTATGAACTAGTTTTACAGAATGGTAAGGTGGTCTGACACCACTGTGGAATTTAGAAATAGCCAAGGCCCCCACCAAGAACTTTCTTTAAAAAATATATTTTTCTTGAAAGTGCGACTCCCATGAATAGAGTAAAACACCACACCCCTCCTTTGCACTGCCATCAAAGCAGTCTTCCTCTGGTATTTGAGCCTGTGTTTGATGGCCCCCGGGCTTGTTGAAAAACATCCATTGATTAACTGGGAGGGGCTTGACTTCTTGACCTTTGTCTTGGCTCCATAACCTCAGTGTTCCAACTGTCAACCACAGTTATGGCCACCCTATTCTGCAGCTTCACTGCCACTTGAGTGACACCCCATGCTGGCTATTCAAATACCTCATTATAATTAGGGCAGAAATGAATAAAACTCATAGAGAATGCATAAATGGACCGGATTTTTTTTTCATTTCACCCACTATATACTACAACCGTTTTTGAATATGTTGGGTCCTTCCTTCTATCATCTATCTATCCATCCTTTTGCACTTATGGTTGGGTTACTGGGGTAGTAGCCTAATCAGGGAAGCACAGAGTCCCCACTCCCCAGCTTTTTCAAGGAGATCCCAAGGCTTTCCGAGAGGAGAGACATCGGGCTCTGTTTTCGTAGACAACGCATCGATTGAGGGGCACAAATGCGGGCCGATCTTGATTTTTGTTTAAACACAAAGCTTGCTGGATATGTTTACTAATATGGCAGACCATTTTGCACCAAACTAGGCGTTCTGACGCAGCACCAGAGTATCCTTGGAAGTGTGCCTGGCGGAGTGGTGTCAGAAAGTCACTCTAAATTTATGCCTGCCCAGACCATATATAAATACTGCCACAAGGTAGACAGACTGCTGGTCTAATACGGGGTTGGTGAATTTGATTGGGGCACAGGAAGACAGATACGAAGCTCAGTGGACCTATTTAAGTCGCTAAAAGTTATCACCAGCTCATTCTGTGCTCACATCATCTCTTGCCATACTATTGCTAGAGCAATGGCAATGCTCAGCTCACTCACGGATGGATGCGATTACACATTGTCTTCTTCCATACAGCCATGTATCCATCGAGACTGTTGCTCCACATTTAAAGGGAATGAGAGGAGCCACTTCGATTGGCGATGACTTAAGTCTGCTGTAAACATTCTCACAGTGGCGCAGCTTGCCCACTCACAGTTCCAGCGGGCTGCACTCATCCACAAATTTATCAGGGTGTCACACAGGGTGACACGCCTACAGGGTGTCTTGGGTCTTCCCCGAGGCCTCTTCCCAGTGAACGTGCCTGGAACAGCTCACTAGAAAGGTGTTCAAGAGGCATGCCTGACTCACTTCATTTGGCTCCTCTCAATGTTTAGGGGCAACGGCTCTGCTTTCCCACCCTCCCCCAAAGGGAGAGCCATGTCACCTGCAAGGCGAACCCCAATTCGACCGCTAGTATCTGTGATCTTGTTTTTTTTTTTTTTTTTTTATCATGACCCACAGCATGTGACTGTCGGTGAAGGTTGGAACATAGATCAACTGGTAAATGTCACAACCACAGACCGATGCAGAGTGTGCATCACTGCAGTGAGCTCATCGCTGCACTAAATGGATGGAACACTGATTCAACCCACATCGCACTTTTTCGACCCCTTTAACGAAATTCTAGTGAACTGACATACCAGGATAGCATTAGCAGGACTTGGACAATCGACATGAGGTGACTGTTGTTGAAGCTGATTTCAAAAAGGATCTCTTAGAAAAGGAGTGCCCTTGCCTCGGATGAAATGTTTTTGCAGCATGTGACAGGCAGCACGGTGCAGAGGGAATAACTTGTGACAACAGTCAGGGGCTGACTGCAAGCCACAGAGACCTTTTACAAAGCTCTGTAGTCTGCAATAACTTGCATGGTTTACGATTGCAGTATCCTTATATAATATTGCATACACATATAACACTATGATGACCCTTCTGACTTGCCGTGAGCTCATTGTACTAGAATGTGAAACCCTCCGTTGCTAACCACCTCTGCTTCCTCACATTTAATCTTTCAAGCAAATATTCTAGAGGCTGAGCTGACGTGCTGGAAAGATTGGTCCAGTGGTTGGAACACAGAGATGTTATTTGAGAGATGATGGAAATTTTGGTCCACAGACGCAGTCCAAATTGATCCAGCTGCTTCTTTCAGTGCCACACGAAGATCTTGGCATAAAGTAACCCAAATGCTCATACGCCTTTGTGGCCTGCAAAAATTCTTTCTCTGAGTAGTCATGTAAGCTTTGACATTCCATCAATAGTTGAGGAAACAATTGTTTATGTATGTATGTATGTATGTATGTATGTATGTATGTATGTATGTATGTATTTATTTATTTATTTTTAGCAGCGTTAAACCCATTCTATTCTGAAATTGGTAAATTATAAATCTTCAGAATGTCACTATTTCAGCGGCATGGTGTTTCACTGTTTAGCACGTCTGCTTCACAGTGCAGAGATTTGATTCTGGCTCCGGCCTCCCTGTGTTCTGCGTGGGTTTTCTCCGGGTAGTCTAATTTCCTCCCAAATTCCCAAAACATACATGGAAGGTTAATGGAACCTTCTAAATTGTCTCTCGGTGTGATTGTGAGCGCGGATGATTGTTAGTTTATGTGTGCCCCACGATTGCCTGGCAACTACTTCAGCATGTACCCTGCCTACTGCCCGAAAACTGAAGGCATCATATTGATCTGTATTTTAAGTTCTGTGTGTTATTATGAATAGTCATACAGCAAAATGTTCCACATACTGATTGTTTGGTGGCTGCAACAGAATGTGTGATTGTATAATTTGACAGTCAAATGACTGAATTTGTGTGATCTGTATGCATATGGTAAACCACATTGTGTGTAGTAATCCAACAGACTCCACAAAGATAACAGCCGGGTCCTAAACATTCTACACAAATCACAATATATTTTTGCCACAAGACAATAGACAATAGACTGTTCGATTAATCTTGCATGCATGTTTTTGGAATGTGGGTGGAAACTGGAGTACATGGGAAAAATTGCATCTGAAATGAGTCATACACGACAGTGTCCCCCTCAAAGGCAAAAAGAGCATATATTTAATTTGCTGACTAGTGTGTTCTATATATGGGTAATGGGTATTCACCTTGACTCAATCAGCCCTTGTGTATTCTTTAATACACTTAGATGTTCGTGCAGTTTTATTTGAGTGGGGTTTTAGTGTCCTTGTGGGAAGATCGACCTTTGTGGCAACAATTTTGCTCTGTATGTGTCCTTAGTCCTGGAGATCTGTCAAGTGGAAAACTTAGTCGATGGAAAGCACTTCATAGAAATGATTTGGCTTAGGTTGATTGAAACAAACCGATGGAACATTGTGGTGGTGAAAGAGCCTACTCAAACTTATTCAGCATGCACTCATTGCAATGAAGGCACGGGAGATTCGATGATTCATTTCTGGAGTGCTGAGGAAGACATTGCTCTCCACCACAATGGTCAGGCAATCCATTTAATTACTGGGTAGGATCTTATTGCATGCACAGTCCACGCTCATCTCCACTCATCCTCCTCCTTGTCCAATCCCAATAGTACAAGTCCGACGTGAGATTACATAGTGGAGTGTAATTATTAAAATGGCAACGTGTCAATTTTCCCGATGGAAAGTGCCAGGAGACAATTCGTTGGTTAAACAGATTTCATTTCCTACCGCATCTCGTTTTGCTGAGCTCGGCTTTTAAGAGAACTAATCCTGAGGCATTCTCAAACTGTCTGACACCCTGCTCATTAAATCTGCATGGGGATTTTGCTAATTATTTGGGGTTTTCTGTCTTGTTTTTCCTTCGTTTTTTTGCAAAACTTATTCCAAATGACATACCAGACTCAAAAAAGTGTACAAAGAAAACACAAGAGAACATACTGTACAATGGTTATGTTAAGACAGACGATTTTACTTTGAAATCTCATTTCCTCTTTGTCATTTTAAATGAGGTATGACCAATCATGGCTCAGCTTCAGAAAACAGGTAAGCCGTGATTGGTTGTTGCCTGAGCCCTGCACAACTGTGAGGTCATCTTCAGTCAACAGCAAGTGGCAAAATGGCCGCCCCCTAAGATGGACAAAAATAGGTGGATTCCACTGCTGAACTCAGATTCCGCAAACACAATATTTAATCAGAATGCCGTGTTGAGGCTAATGGGGCTGCATAAAACACATTCTTGTAAAAAAGTTTTGGGTTGAGTTCCCCTTTAAGAACTATTCAAAAGCAATTTTATGTCTCTGGGTGATAAGGGTTAATCCCCCTGGATGTCTTTCGCATAAATTCCATTGACTCATAAAATAAAAAGGAGTGTATTTTGAGGGGAGGTGAGGGTTAGGCTTCACAAGCTGCCCTGCCTCTGGCTGTTTGGTCTGGCAATGGCATGTCTGACATTTTTCTGGACCGGAGATAAGGAGTGAACCACCCACAGTGTGTGGGTGGATTCTGGCATCCGACAGTTGAACAGACGGTATTTTCATCATCTTAACGGCTGCGATAACCCTCAGACAAATTCCTGGCTTATATCCCTGTTTTAGAAGTATTTTTATGTTTGCAAGTGATTCAGTTGAAATTTTGAGAACTGTACTTGATTCATTCATTGTCTGTTTCCTGTTCATCTTTACATCGAGCGCCGCCATTGAATGGTCACTGTCTTCAAAATGAACCACCGCAGTTTCACCGTCAACATGTGTTTGAGTGCTCTATAATGAAGAACTCTCTATGATTTACAGTATGTCCCTCTCTTGAGTGTGCTACATAGCTCGCAACTCACTGGAATGTCAATCGTCTCATTATAGTCAGATCAGTTATGTGATGCTCTCATCACAGATGGAGAATCAATCATGCTACAGTAAGTTGATAGATGTTTGTCTGCTTCCTAACAGCAGTACTGATGAGCGTTAATTGGTACCCAGAGACTGCCAATAATTCAGCTTGTTGTTAGTCGTAGGAGATGTATACTGAATGGCTAACGAAACAACCTGCTTCCCACTTTGAGCGCGGGTACTTTAGTTGAAGAACACACTTTTCTTTGGGCAGATCTTTTTGAATCCACTTGCTTTTTCAAACCTTCATCATTCTTCGAAAGGGTAAAGTGTGACATGTGTACAAGTCAAACAAGTCCAAGTGTGTAGTGTGTGAAGTGAATAAAAGAAAAATTGAAACCATGTTTAACCTTTGCAGGGACAGAGGTTACTACAGTGGACAGCTTATTGTGTTATCAGGTTACAGGATGCATGAAAGGGTTAGCATTGTAATTGCGCTGTACAGTCATGAGGAATTGAACTGCGTTAAACTGAGATCTGGGCCTAATTTTTGTTTTCTTAGATTGTGAACATGTACATAATGAAGCTTCCCGCCGCCAACAACTTTTGTAAATGCTACTCCAAGGCCACCCAAATATGTTCAGCTTTCACGATGGGACATTTTGCATGTACGGCACAATAATTGTTGATGCGTAAAATATAGAGCACTTTGAGTATTGTGGCTTTTTGACATTTTGCCGCAATTCCACCTCCATAAGCATTTCTACTCACTACTGGATCATGATGACTTTCTGAAACCTTTTTTGGACTCACCGTAACAAGACCTTTCGGGTGTTTTTCGTAATTCACCAAATTCAAAATAGATACGAAATGATATGGGTATTATAATCACATATACTGTTGAATCAGGGCTTTAAAATGTTCAAACCTCTTCATTTTCTGTAACAGAACAGTTCTAAAAATTATAATCCATCAATTGTAAAGCCAAAAAGAAGAGAAAAGAAATGACATTTCAAAAATGCCCAGTATAATGTGCTCAAGCGTGATAGAGAGTCTCTCTTTCCCCGTCTGTTGACACCTATGCTCCAACAGGAAGTCCTTTCACCTCATCATCATTGCAAGATAATGGAGCTATATTGAGAAAGCAATAAACATGCTTATCTCTCGTGGAGATTGTAGACCATGATTGGACTGAATTAGTTACGTGCGTCATGTCTTGGGGACATTTAAGATAGATTGTGTAGCCATGGGGATGAATAGGCATGAGCTGGCCCGTGCACTGTAGTTTTAGGCAGGCCTGATAAGGCTGACACATAAACACTCTGTTCGCACTATTGTTGTGAAGAAGTACTTGCTTTAATCATCATATGTGTCTATAGTGGACATGGCATGCGCAATGGTTTTGACAACAGCAAATCTGCTGTTAAGCATCTTCCTCTTTTCAAAAAAGTAGAAGAAAAATGGATGTATTTACTGTATATTTCCCCATTTGTTCAATATGTGCGGTTTTCTTTAGGGTGGCACTCACTTGAGAGAGGTATATTCTCTTTTGTAGCCAATTTAAGTTGCTGAAGACATCCTAATATAGGATATGGTCAAGAGTCACTATTCACAAAACAAATAATACACTAATGTGAAGTGGATGCTTCTTATCCTGTTTTTCATCACACCAAAACTTTCATTACTATCACTGTCATGCTTTTTTTGTTTTTGTTGTTTTTGTCTTTTGTTTTGTCACATGGTGTTTGTTGTTACGTCATGTGGACCCGACCGATGTGGATTGTTTTCAGCGTTTTGGTTTTTTTTTGGGCCACAGCATTCATCAAAGGGGAAGAATCTGTGCTTGGTGGATGCACTTTCTCGGCAGCAACCAGCACTGATTTTGATTGGGAGGAATGTCGGCGCTATTTGACTGTCGGTGCTGGGCGCTTGTGTTTTTTGCGCCTGTAATGGGCAGCATTTTTCACAGCCCCGTTTTGTTCACCGGAGACGGCAGCGCTGTTGGTGCGGCTGGATGGATCGTTTGTGGGGCTGAGGATGAGGAGAGAGGAGTGTCGGTGTGGAGCGCAGATGCATATTTGGAACTGAGAGTTGCCGCTTGGAATTGAAGTGGATCGACATGGGACAGGAGAAGTGAACCAATCTCTTTTTTTCATCACTGGACGCTACAGCTTCTTGTTTACTTTCAAACTTAGCTTGTAGCCGACGTATGCACATTTTGAGCATGGCGTCTCTGATCCACTGGTGAAAGGACACTTGGATTCTCTCCTCTTTCATTAAGAAGTGCTTCAAACAACAAAGCACATGAGGGAAAAGTGGTTAAGATTGCACGACTGTCCGTGTTTTTATGTTGTGTGCTGTGTTTTACTTTATGTTAACTGTTTTGTAAAGCGCTTTGTTACAGCTGCAGCTGTTGTGAAAGCGCGATATAAATCAGGATGTACTGTATTGTATTGTATTGTAAAATAGAGGCACCATAACGAAACAATATTTGTCACTAATATAAGTAGGTTTTGTTTCTATTGTACATTTCCACTTTTGAATGCCATAGTTGTGCCCTGCGACTGACTGGAGATCAGTGCAGAGTGAAGTCGGCCTTCTGCCCGAAGTCAGCTGGTATTGCCTCGAGCACCACCGCGCGACTGACTACAGGATGAGCATTGTTGAAAATGAATACATTAATGAATGACTTACATAGTGCTAATGCAATATACAAACATGATGATGTATGTTGCTGGAAGGATATTGCTTGGGAAGGAAAGTTAACTTCCTATTTAAACACTACACTAGGAATTTTACCTGTGACCTTCCACTACAAGGATAACCACTCTACCACATGAGTTTTTTTTAAAAATATTATTTTAATGAGACTAATAGATGACTTTATATATTAAAATGCTAGTTTCCACAAGGCTAACCCTTGCCCCTTGATGTGCATTCATTGTGTGAGCAATAAAAATAGTGTGTGTTGGGGGGTAACTGACAGTCATAATGTTAATAGTAGAGCAGTTATAGATACTGCCATTACCTTCTAACCCCAAATTAGCTAAAGGATACTTACATTTACTGAAGCTAAAGTACTTCTGAAATTACATCTTATCTTTGTAATTGGGTTCATTTGCTGTAGGCGAGGTTTGTTGTGGTGAGGCGCATCCGATATCTTCAGCTTTGAAAACCAGCGGGATCTCATTAGGGAGAGGGAGTAGCCATGTTTTTGATCTTTTCTTTTTTTTATATTTATATATGAATTTAAAATTGTGTGTACAGTAAATATTCTCAAGTACGGACTCGTGTTTGCGCTGTCCAATTTGTCCTGATAACAGAAATTCCTCATTTGGGAAATGAGCATGGTACATGTCCTTTATGAACCTGCAAGTATGTTGACAAAATGCACATGTAACAACACAGTCAATAAAATACAAAAATATACTGTCCAAAAACTGTTTATATAACAAAAACTGCAATACAGGTGTATCGTAAAAAAAAATCACAACAGTAAAATACGAACAGTATTTTAATGTTTATTTTTTTCTGTCTTGGGAAAAAAAATGTGTATTTTGGATTGTTTTGTTGGATGCATTCTTTGGTTTATGACAATGTTTGCCTGCGTGTCATACAATTTTCTTGCTAGTTGCAAGTAACTGTCCCGTTGATCACCGATGTCTGGTAATTCTTGTGCATACTGAAGGATTTTTGTTGCCATTTGCATTGCTTCCTTGCTGGATGGTGGCTTGTCATCACGAGTTGAATCGATGCCTTGTTTTTTAAAGTTTCGTAGATTTGCGTCTTTCCGACTCCAAGTGTCTGCTGGATCTTTTTAACTTTGTGTCCAGCCTCACTCAAACGGATGCATTTCACTCGCTCCGCTCCAGTCGTTACAGTTCTTCTACGTTTCGATGCGATGATCTACACGACGTAAGTGAATAAAGTTAAAATCTTTCGCAATTAAAGTAAAACGCACGCCAATAAAAAGTCGCTTATACGTCTTCGTTTCGAATCTGATGAATGAAAACGGCGAAGCGAACACGTTTCTTCGGTTATGTCGAGTGGGCGCTGCTTTTAAGCTAGTGCCGCGTTCTCCAGGACGTAAGTGAATAAAGTTAAAATCATTCAAAATTACAGTAAAACGCACGGCAATAAAAACTCACTTACACGTCATCGTTTAGAATCTGATGATTGAAAAACGCGAAGTGAAAACTTGTTTCAGCGTTGTCTTTTCCGTCGCATCGGGTGGGCGTTGCGTGTATTTAAGCTCCCGCGGCATTACACCTCCATCCGGGTTACGGGTAGTGGAATTTCCGCTTGCGCAAGTTCCGGTAACACGTAATATCGTAGTCAAAATGTTAATGCATAGGTTTTTATTCCGGGTGAAGGATATTCCTTTCCATAGAATTCCGGGGATGGGAATATTTACTGTATTTGCTTTATGCAGCTTATGCTCTTTCCGAAGAGTTTTGGAAATAATACACGTGATGCAGTCGTTTGATGATCTCATGTCTTCTGTCCTTTCTTTGATTAAAACAGCTTCTCCCTGATCAAATCAAACTGTCTTTTGTCCTCACCTTGACAGAGTGCTCAGTAAATCTCTTGTCTTTTTATGTGTGTTGTGTGTATAATAAACTCTACATGTTCAGCCTAACCCGCTTTGATTTCTAAAAGTCCCAGTTAAATGAATTCTAATGTGATGTGCTCTTTTTTCAGGCTGTATGCTGTGTTTTGGTCAGTCAGCCTTTTTTCGCTTCAACCACCCTGAAGAAGCCTTGAGGATGAAGAGCATGATGCCCCCAGGAGGCAACGTCTCCACAGGGGACTACAGACCATGTGCAGGTATCATTTGCCACTCACAAATTGCTCCCCGTGACCATGACTGAACGGACATTTTGACGGTGAACTGGCAGTATGTGTAGGCGTACAGCATTGAGCAAGGAAGAACTCATTAAACTTGGGTAAGGATGTAGAAAGTTTTCCTACATAATAGGGGTGTTCACGCGGCAACTTTTATTGCGGTGTAGCACCGAGGCTGCCCCCGTAGAGCGTTCACATGTACAAAGTTAAACCGGAGCAAATTTAACCCTGCTCAGGGGGTGGTTTAAAAATTTACTCTGGAGTAAATGCTAGTTTGTGAGGCAGCACCGATATAAAATGGAACATGTGATCGCTACAGGGGTAGACTTGCTATGCATGAGAAGAGTAGATTACATACGGGTATTGAATGCATTGCTTTCCTGCTCTGTTGTACTTCCGTCATCTTTCCTTTCTCTCATCTCTCATCCTTTTATGGCGTCTGATAGAACACATTGATTTGTCCGCAGAAGTATAAGCCATGGTTTTTGATATGCCACAAACAAGGCGGGGAAAAGGGAGTACACTTTACGAATGTGCATGTTTTATTTCCGTTTTATTATCGTATTGCACGGCTGCAGAAACAGCCGTGTGAACGCAAGTTTACACGCTTCTCTTTAGTAAGCAGCTTTTTACGTGTGAACGCTCCACAAAATTTACACCGGTGTAAGTTATATCGCAACAAAATACATCGGTGCAGCACCGATGCAAATGTGTGCCATGTGAACACCCCTATTATTACGTCACAGCACAGTACCGTCGTGTTCAGCAGGTATATCTCAGTACAGTTCCTGCTATGATGTCAATATGTATACACTGTCCAGGGTGTACAAGAGTGATGAGCTGTGTCGAAAATGGATAGGACTACAACTTAACATCATGTCTACCTTCCATTTTTGCATTGGACTATAAACACATTGGTCCTTTGTTCCATCAATAATAGGGCCTCAAAGAGTCTTTCACTCCTGAACATTCTCGCAATTTAGCTTTGGTTTGTGTAGTTGAATATTATTATTTTTCTCACATAGGTAAACTGAATTGCCTCTTTTTGAATATAAGCCAGTTTGTTGCAAAGACCAACGGTGGAGGAGGATGGTTGTTAAAAAGTTTACAGGTGACTGTTTTTCTAGCAGTTCACCTCCACCCTGTTTGCTTTTTAATAGACTGGTTGTTGGTTACACAGCAGCACGAGCTAGGTCTGCTGCTCAGGCTAACACTAATGGGGTTGTTTTTTTTGTCTCTCATTTTAGTTTCCCACTTTGTATTGAGCCTTCGTAACTGGAACTTCACAAAGGGCGCCTGTGGATAGCGCCTATAAAATTTAAACGTAGTCCCTTTCATTATTGTGGTGAAACATTTCAAAATGCTTTCAGTTGTGGCTGCCTGCAGTTTTGTTGCTGCTTGTTAATGTTGTGCTTTTAAATGCAGTAGCTGACGCTAGAAAGGCGCTCAGGAGGGCCTGATGCCAGAGGTTACACTAGGCCTCTTTTATGTGCATCTCATTCTTCTGCGTCTCCAGGCAAACTTTTCAGCTACTTGTGCGTTTGCATTTACAGCGCTCCAGCTGGAAACCACGTCACTTGAACCTTATCTTTTCTTAGCTACCTTAGCTATCAGGGCCTCGTCTCAGCCTCTCGTTATTTCCCCTCATTTGACAGTGGCTGCCACTGTGGCGTAAGTAGAGCACCCAAGCAGGCTGCATGGTGTGGACTTCCTGATCCAGTAATGAAAGCCTTCCGTTGTTTAGACAGGCACCATTTTCCTTAATTATACATTCCTAGGTTGCAGTGAGATGAAGACGACATAGCGTACCACTCCCAGGATAATCCTAGCATATCTTCTGTCTGTTTATAAATAAATGACAGAAATTACAGCATCTGTTTATGAACATGCGGGCCACAACTATTAGAGTAGGGCAAGCCCAGAAAACCATATTATCTTGATTATTATCAGACGGTAGACTTGGGGAATGAATACATGGGTAGTGTAATGGTAATGGGTACTGGTGGTACATTTGGATGAGTTTTGTTTGGAGGATCCAGATTAATTCCTGAACTATTGTGATTAATTTAACTGCCTCTTTTCAAATCAAAGAATTACTTGAGTACAATAAATATGAATGAAAATGTGTCACGTTACCTCGATGTTTAGCAGTACCTATAGGTTGTGTGAAAAAAGGTGTACTTTCATTCCAAGATGGTATGTAATGTGTAATGTTACAAATTTCTAAATGCTCAAAGCGATGAACAAGGAAATGGCCGTAAATAACACGATACAATATGTGGTGTTCGATCATGTGTATATGGATGAGTGTGGGCTTTGTCTCATGTGAAACAAGAATGCTTCAAGTAACATTTCAGAATAGTTACCATTTAACCAATTCTCAACTCTGGTTTCTCTATCCGAACAATGGATGGCACCCACTTAAGATGTACATGACTTGAAGAAAAAAAAAGAAATTTGATGTGATGTCCAGACAGTGACCCCCTCCAATTGTGTGGCAATCAACTGATGATGCTAATGCAAGCTACTTGTGTCGACCTTCTCATTGAAGCGAAAGGCAATGCATCTGCATTGAAAATAAGCCCTAGTTTTCTCAATTCTGCCAAAATGGTCATTTTATTTGAATGCCAAAATTTCCATCCATCCATTTTCCGATCCGCTTACCCTCACAAGGGTCGCGGGGTGTGCTGGAGCCTATCCCAGCCGTCTTCTGGCAGTAGGCGGGGGGCACTCTGAACTGGTTGCCAGCCAATCGCAGGGCACACAGAGACAAACAACCATCCGCGCTCACACTCACACCTAGGGACAATTTTGAGTGTTCAATCAGCCTGCTATGCATTTTTTGGGGAGGAAACCGGAGTACCCGAAGAAAACCCACGCAGACATGGGGAGAACATGCAAATACAGGGAGGCCGGAGCTGGAATTGAACCCGGTACCTCTGCACCGTGAGGTCCAGGCGCTAACCACTGGACCACCGGGCCGCCCAAAACTTGTGCTATCAATATAGAACATACATCCTTATTCTTTAGGGGTTTTTTTGTGAAGTCATTAGGGCATTAATCCTTGTCATATGTTTTTAGGCTAACATCAGTTTCAACGTGTCTCCTGTTTAATGCGCACATTTGGACTTGCACTACCCATATCCTGAACCCAAGAAATTTTCCAAGCTGTCGACTAACTTCAACAACGTGACTTGAAAGTGTCTGACCTTTTCCAAACAGTTCCCCTCAAATCAATTTCTCAGATGGGTTGGTGCAAGAAACCATTTTGTGAAATATACACTGTAGCCAGTGTGTGTTCAGGATTGCGATCAGGCTTTTTTGTTGTTCCAGACAAGACTCTCCTGTAGCCTGAAGGAAAGTATTTTGTCACTGGAAAATTGTTCTTTGAAAATACAACTTTGCTGTGTATGCAGACGTTTTCACATATTTTTGGGCTGAGTGTTTCATAAACTGGGAAAACAGGAAACTGTCTGTGGTCTTCACTTTTGTTAAAAAGAAACAACAATTACAGTTCCGCAGACATAGTCACGGTCATTCCAGGCCTCCTTTGGTTAAAAAAAGAAAAGAGAAAAAAGAGTGTTCTTTTTGCACTATGTGTGTTTGTAAGGGCATTTTTTTCCTCTTCAGTGAGAGAATCTGATCCAATGGTTAGTTTGCACGCCGTAACAGTATAATAAATGATGTGCTACTCAGTGAACTGCATGTGAATTTCTTCCAGTACATAAGATTAAACGTCACCCCATTAGTTTGCTGCACTAATACACTCAGTAGCTCTGTAATTATAGAAACACTTAACTTGTTTTGATTTGCAAAGCTCTGCCAAGTCACCTTTCTTCAGCCCATGAGCTGCAGCAGCTTTGCCATTCTTAATTGACATTTCCTGTTCCCCTGTGTCAGGCCAGCAGTTGGCTTTGTGGCTATGTACTTATGATCTGGGCTGGGGTTACCATATCTTTTTACAAAATCTATTTTTAACCGCCACTTCCATTCTGCTGTCTGCCATCTAGCCTGCCCACTTACTTTGTTTATCCAGTTTTAGTGTCCTTGCTTTTTAATAAACCGCTCTTTGATAAATCACTCTTTCAAATTACTTTGTTTGTTTTATTGCATGGCTGGATTTCATGGTGTGATCGCACATCTGTCTTGACAGCCAAGAGACGCGGGTTCAAATGTCTGTATGTATTCTCCGTGCTTGTTCGGGTTTTCTCTGAGTACTTGTGTTTACTCCCACATCCCGATTTACATGCCTCCTGCATCTTCAATGAAGTCAGCAGGGATAATAAACTCCAATAACTTATGACCCTAATGAGGACAAGCGGTATTGAAAATGGGTGGCTGGATGATGTTAGCTGCCGCAACTCTTGCTGGTTTCAAAGTGAAGTTCTTTGAGACAGTTGTGGTTTGATTTTTAGCATGCCACAACATTGTTTGTCCGCTGCAAATTGATTTTTCAGAAGAGAATAAACATAACTGCCTGTCAATAAAATCGAAATGGATATAAATATTCTCCTCATTAAATTTTTTTTTTCCATCCTTGTACCCCCATTTAATTTTATATTCCACCATATTGGATCAGTAAGGTCTTGGCCCTCCTACTTTGTAGCTCAGGCACATGTCATAGCACACAGTGCAATTCTTGTCAGCTTCCTGCTCCTAATGTGGTTGATTTCGTGTAACTGACTCAAAAAGAAATGTAAAACGACACGTACAATACTGTAACCTTTATTCAGTTGTCATCTTTCTATAATTTGCACCCCAACATGTCTAATATGTACAAAAATAGCACTGTATTGCCCAGGGGTTCTTGACTTAGAACAGTAATGACATTTTGACATGTTTTGAAGTTCCAAACAGCACACAATGAACAAGTAAGAATACGTCAATCACGTGGCACAAGAAAGCATGCTGAGTTACTGCCACATTTACTGTTGGCCTACATGAAAAACACATACAGAAGTGTGTTTAATATTTTTTTTAAATTATGACTTTCATACTACATGACCATATATCCAGTGACTTAAGTACAATTTCGGGTAAAAACAAAACTGTTGTAAACCAAGGACCCTCTGTTCCTTTCAATGGGTGGGGATATATATTTCTGTTCATTATATTTAAGGACAAATAGAAATATGATTGTGGTTAAACTGAAGACTATTTCAGTGGCCTTAAATCCAGGAACGGATGAATTACAAAGATCGGATCAATAACTGTCAAACACAATACTGTACAATAAAACAGACTGCATAACGTACTGTAAAACCCACCTCTTCATAGGCGGAAACGATGAAGGCGAACCTTCAACATAAAAGAAAGACGTGAGCGCATTGATATTGCAATTCCGTGAAATTTTGATCGTGCGTAACACCACAGCCATTAAATAGTTTTACGTTACCTGCTGAGACGGTGGAAAATTCCACAGTCTATTTTCTACGTGCAGACGAGATTCAATGAAGGTTATTGGCGCGTGTTTGGAGCGGAAAATGACTTCACTCTGGTAACTTGTTAACAGTGGCGCCACAACCACCGTCGGTGCCTCGCGGCACCCTCGATCCTTAAAAGAAGAAAAAAAACGGTACATTGTAGCTGTCCTCAGTGTGCGTCTCCTCCGGGCTGAGTCACAGCTGGTCTGCCACTGGTGCCCGGAGGATGTACCCCACAGTTTGTCCTAGAGCAAGTGGACGGCGCAAAAGACTGACCGGGTTTAATTCAGTCACGTGAGTAGCATTCTCCCGAAAAAAGACACCACTTCAGCAGCTTTTGTATTTGCGTTTTTTTTCCTACCGCAAAACCGATGGCGAAATTTTGGGATCTTCACGTTCACATTCAGTAAACCTAGCAATCATAGTGTGAGTAGAGTGCGGGCATATCGGTAAGTGAGCGACGGTGAGATTTCCTAATGAAGTTCGGAATGCTGCCCTTCAGCTCCCAAAACCATGACATCACTTGACGGGCTTTCCCCTGGCTCGGGGCTGCTTTTATTTTGTTCCCGACCCTCTATTTTTCTGCTTCTGCACACCTTGCTGTGTGCTAACGACGACGTGACACGACCGTCCATGCAGGGGTCAGTGTATAAATGTGTTATTGTAACACCTTGCAAGCATAATCACATATAAACACTGTAATACAACCTGCCCCTATTCAATTGCGATGCTTGTCATTGAGCGTCAGTGTAAAGCTGAGCAACAACAGTAGCATACAGGAAGCTACTCCCATCCCTGCGGTGCCAGAGCAAGCTAATGCATTATTTGGGGCGCTTCTATATTCAGAGAACAGTATTTCTGAGATAGTGTATATCGAATACAATCGTGGACAGAAATGCATAATGTTTTCTGATGGAACCAGGAATTTCACATAACCTTAGAAAGTTGTAGAATCAGCATTGCTGAGGCAAATCCAAAGCTTCAAACTTACAGTCAGGCCCTCACCAACGTGTCACCGAAGGCGAGATTCTAGATGACGCCCCCACCCTTCATTGACGATTTACATACGATTACAATCCATCCATCCTTCCAACCATTTTTTAATCTGCTTATCCTCACAAGGGTTGTGGGCGTGCTGGAGCCTATCCCAGCTGTCTTCGGGCAGTAGGCTGGGTACACCCTGAACTGGCTGCCAGCCAATCGCGAGGCACACATAGACGAACAACATCCACGCTTACGCTCCCACTCACACTCACACCTCCGGACAATTTAAAGCTTTCCATTAGCCTGCCACGCATGTTTTTGGGAATGTGGGAGGAAACCGGAGTACCTGGAGAAAATCTCCGCAGGTACGGGTGAATATGCAACCTCCACACAGGAAGCGCGGAGCCAGAATCGAACCCTGCACCTCTGCACTGTGCTAATCAGTCGACCACCATCATGTCACACGGTTTCAAATATAAAACATACAACTTTCTTAATTCCATGGCTGTTTTGAAGGTAAATTTCTTGTGTGTTTTACATACTTGACCAATAAATATGATTCTGATTCTGTCAAAAAAGTATGCAAGTGACTTGCTGTTGCACATCTCTTCCTCCCATTTTCCCTTCTTTATTTTTCTTCCTTGCGCTCTGGATAGTTTTGGTCAATTTGACATGTTTACACAGTCTTCTGGGGTCATGTCAATAAATTTTCCCCCCTCCCAGCACAGAAAACGACCAGTATACCATTAAGGAAAAAGAGGGAGTATTTAGTACACTGAAGAAAATAATCAGTTGGATTTCACGGATAAAATTACATTTTGTGAGCGAAACATGATTTTCATGAGTGCGACCAATGTTCATACTTTTTAAAAATGTAAATCCAACACAGGCTTTGTGTCAGTGCATTATCATTTGTAGTAATATTAATTGGGCATTGCTTTAATTTAAAGCATTATTTTAATTTATGTTAGCGATTTTGTATTAAGGTTTAGTTGTCAAGTTATTGTACATATGCACAGCTTCCCCACTTGAAAAAAAATTATCCACAGAAATTTTAATCTAGATTTCATTCAAGGATCAAGCAACATTTTTTTTCCGTTCTTGTTTTTACTTTAACATTTAGGAGTTTGACAGTCCATCAAGATGTTTCATTCTTACATTCGTCAATGAGGTGCATTCAGGGCATTTGAATATGACTAAGGACTTTTAGAAAAATTTGTAAAAATAACAAGACAAAATGTGTGATTGTAAATACGTGTAAATTGTAACAGAAACATCCATCCATGCATGAGCGGAACTGCTTCATCCTCACGAGGAATGTTGAGCCTACCCCAGCTTGTTCTAACTTTTCCGTTTCATGTCAGTTGATGTATTTTGTTGTTAATGTTCTTATTGCCCATTAGCATGAAGTATTTTGAGAAAAAAATTGGTTATTTTACATTTTGTTTATCAACCATGCAATCCTTTTATTTTTATACTATTAGAGGGGAGATCAACTCAAAGTGTATTACCGTATTTTCACGACTACAAGGCGCCATTAAAAGTCTTAAATTTTCTCCAAAATGGACAGGACGCCTTATAATGCGGAGCGTCTAGTGTATGCGCCGAGTTCCAAAGCCTGACTGAGAGCACTTCTGCCCGACACGATGTTTATACAGAGAAAAGGCAGACGTGAGTGACGACAGGCATGCGGAAGTCCGCCAATGAGTGATGGGTGGGCATGCGGAAGTCCGCCAATGAGTGAAGGGTGGGGGTGTAAGAGGACGCTAAAGGCACGCCCCTAGCAGGTACCAGTCGCCAATGAGTGAAGGGTGGGCGTGTAAGAGGACGCTAAAGGCACGCCCCTAGCAGGTACCAGTCGCGTGAGTACATTGTAAAATGGCTAAATAAAGTACAACCGAACTCAGTTTTGCTTCCGTTGCCTTTTTAAAAACGTGTTTTTAGCGTGTGTCCGTATGTCTTAGCTGCTACCGTATGCTTTAAGCTAACATACCTGGTATGTTTTAGCGTGCATGCATGCTACCGTATGCTTCAAGCTAACGTGTTTTTAGCGTGCGTGCATGCATGTCGTATGTTTAAGCTGGCGTATGTTTTACCATGCCTGGCTGCGCCCAATAATACAGTACGTTTTGTGTATGTGTCAAATACAGAAATAGCACTCGTTACTGAGACTGCACCCAACAATACGGTACGCCGAATGGTCGTGAAAATACGGTAATTTTCACAGTTATATGTTCTATGCAGCCCCACTAGTCGAAACACCGTATTCTGATTAATACCACTCTAATGACGATAAACTGTCTCGAAAATGGATGGATATATTCCTATTACATTTTTATTACTTCTTGAAATGTTGGTCTTGCTTAGGCTCTGATGGTGCAGTGGTTCACTCACCTGACTTCTGCATGCAGCTTGTGTGTTGTCTGTCTCACCATGCTGCATGTGTTCTTAGTTAACTCATTCAATCCCAGCCATTTTCACTGGAGCAACCCCCTCAATCCCAGCATTTTACTGGATTTTGACTGATCTTTCAAGGCCTACAGAATATTTGGTTCTAATGCTATATAAACATGGAGCCTACCAAAATAAAGTTTGGACTCTCTTCTTTCAGCAGAAAAAAATGTTTCTATCTTTTTCCATTCTTCAGCAATCGGCATTACAAAATGGCTAAGTTTCATGAAAAACTGAGAAAAATAGCTTTTTGTAAAAGCATGCATTTCAAGCATGTGAGGCACCACTGCCACCTACTGGTCGCGTTTTTACATTATTTACAATGCAAACAGCTTATTCAGATTGCATCAGACCCTCCTCCTCTCAATGACGCAAAAAAAGACTTAGACGTACAAGTAGGTCCTTAGTAGGCAGGGCCTAATTTTAAAAAGACGTACAAGTACGTCTTGTGGAATGAAGGAGTTAATTGAAGCATTGGGACAAGTCAATTTAAAGAACAGTTTAATTTGCACTCATCATTTCCAAAAGACCTTGCAGATGAGTCTCGTACACGTCTCTGTGTTTCTCTTGTCATCATCTGCCATGTAGACATTAAAGTGAGACTGTCAAGATTAGATTACCCTGTCAGTGTCCTATGTTGTGTTTGGGCCACGTTGTTATTAGGTTATGCAGGCACATTTTTTTTTCTGATCCCAATCCAAAGCTCATTACTGTCAGTGTTTTCATCTCCTTTTGTCTAACCTTCTTTCCCTTAGTGCTAATCCGCTATCATCTCTCGCACTTGCATTTAGGCAGTATCTTACATGAACTTGCATGGTTATCATTGCTGAATGTAAACCTTTCATTGCATGTAAAGAAAACCTAAGGGTGATTGAAGCTTTAAGACCAAAGACTGAAACAGTTATATGAACAGGGCTTGACATTAACTTTGCTATTGTGGCGAATGGTTTCCCATAGTTATGAGCCACTCAACATTTACCCTAGCCACGATTTGTTTGTTGGGTAATCGGGCTTATGCACAACCAAATTCCGCATCCAGTAAAACATGTCAAAGTGCTTCCTTGCGGTTCAGGTGACTGGCAGAACCCTATGGCAGGTAAACAGGGCAAAGACTCTGTAGAAACATGAAAGTATATACTTTTTTGTTTTTCACATGTTTGAAAACGTTACCAAAGATAACTATCCAATTTTTAGTCTGTGTGTGTGTGCGTGTGTGTGTGTGCGTGCGTGTGTGTATATACAGTATATCTCCATTGTTTGAGAAGGCATGCTGGAGTCTATCCCTGTTGTCTTTGGGCAAGTCGGCGGTGTCCACCTTGAACTGGTCGCCAGCCAATCGCAGGGCCCCCAAACACGAACAAACATTCACACTCACAATCACTCTTGCAGACAATTTTGAGTGATCAGCAAAGCTACCATGCATGCTTTTGGAATGTGGGATGAAACCGGAGTACCCAGAGAAAACTCACGAAGGCACGGGAAAAACATGTAAACTCCGCACATACGAAATAATGAATACATTCAAAGCTAAATTCAACCGACTAAAGTGGCTAGTAAGAATGACAAACTTACCCACCACTGAAGAAATTCATCTGCATTTGGCAGGCTGACGGGTGTTTAGTCAAGCAGTGTACGTGAAGCAGTCTTCTATGAATCTGAACCGAGGTTCGACAGAATTTGTTGAATCTCATCAGGATTACGCAATAGCTGTTACGGCGTTGCCTACTGAAAGTGTAATTTGTGAAAATAGAAATGTTATAATGATGCCAATGATAAAAGACATCGTCATGTTTAGATGGTGAAGCTTAATGGCATCTTTTTCCATTTGACCTGTTTTAGGCACGGAGAACCTGGTGAATGGGAATCATCAGGCCAGTCCAACGCAGTCTTCCCAAGAAACTAGTGAGAGAGTCCAATCTGAGCACAGTGCAATTGTAAGCTCTATTGAGAAGGACCTCCAGGACATCATGGACTCCTTAGTCATGGATGACCTGGAACCTTGCTCCTCTGAAGACAAAAAGCCTCCTGGGGACCAACCAGTTACTCATTCACCCCTGTTACCCATGGTCAATGGTGGGGGCAGGTATTTGCTGTCCCCTCCTACGAGTCCTGGGGCCATGTCCATGGGATCCAGCTATGACAATACATCTCCACCCTTTTCTCCTCTCTCATCCCCTTCAGCAGCTAGCAGCGGTAGCTTTACTAGTCCATCTCCTGGTGGAGCACCCCAGGACCACATTTCTTCTCTGCCACCAGTGCCTGCACGCTCCTCTAGCTACAACTTCACCAGCCATTCACAACTTGTATCCCAGCCACGGGCCAACCTACCTAACTTTAATGGTGGTGGCGTAGGTCAGAAGGTACAAGAAAGCCCCAGACTACAAAGGAAGGCCTTAGGGGAGGCTCCACTAAGTCCTAAACCTAATTGCCGAGGAGTATGCCAAGATGCGTCAGAGATTCCCAGACAGATCCCACTTTTGTCTTCGAATGAATCTCTCAGTAGCAGAACTATTGTGCCAAGTAGCCCTGGTTTCAATCCCAAATTCCCAACGTGTCCCCCCAATGCCGCTAGTATGAGGACCAAGACAGCCACAGTGCTTCATGAAAGGCCTGCAAGCCCTTTTAAAGAGCAGACGACCTTAGCCGATCGCTCCATCAACTCAAGCCCACCCAGGCATCTTTCCCAACCTACTAAGGCCTATCAGCCGCCCCTCGATCCTGTTGTCCATATCATTCAAGGCTCACCGTGCCAGCAGCCTCCAGAAAGCCCTCGCATGCTTAGGCGAAACATAGAACTGAATGGTGAACGAGGTAATATCAGAGAACTTCCACCTCTAAGTCCTTCCATTGCTCGAAGAGGCATCCCAGTACTCCCGGGTGCACTTCCAGGAACAGTACCAAGTACAACCTTAAAGACACCCGATAGCACCACAGGTTTGGGTACGCTAGTATCAGGGAGTCCCAGGCTTAATCGTAAGACTGGAACTACAACTGCGGATTCCACTGGCAGTTGGGGAATGCGAGCCCGTAGTCCTTCACCCACATCTGTGATGATGGAGAGTGGCATAGGAATTCGAAAGGCCAGTTTTGGCAATTCGCTTTCATCTGCATACAGTCTTGGGTCGCTGCCTGGCTCATCACCCGTTTCCAGTCCCAGAAACAACAGAAAGATATCAACAGGGCGACCAGGGATGAGGGAGCGGAAGAACAGCATCTCAGAAATCAGTGACAATGAGGATGAGCTGGTGGAATACCATCGACGACAGAGGGAGGAGCGACTTCGAGAGCAGGAAATGGAGAGACTGGTGAGTGCTGATAAGTTCTGGGAGATCCCTGCACCTGGTTCTTTGGTCTTGAATGTTTGCTATGCTAATAGTATCTACCAGAGGACTGCATATTCTCACTTGAACTATTTAGTGTATGCCAGAAAAAATGAGTGCGCTGCTATGGAGCATTTTCTGATAGATTTCGGAAGAAGGTCGAACTTTTCCTGCTACATACTTTTCGGAAACGTATGTAATTCTGACATACAGTATTTACCCATTTATGAATTTATGCTGTATTATAATTATTACAACATGGTTGCCTAATTAGATGAAGTATTTGTTTTCAAGTCTGATTCTAAGATCTGTTATGTAAATCACAGTTGATAAACTGGTAGTCCTGTATTTTATTTGGACGTCATGTCTAATCTTCTTGCAAAGAAGTTTCTTGTTTGCGGGTAACATTTGTTGGGTTTACACAGAGGATGAGTCAGAACCTTAGTAATGTCTGTCACTTGGTTGTTGGCTCACCAAATTGCTGCTGACATGCAGCCTCGGGCTTCAGGGCGCCAGGATGTTCCCATAGTAACCAAATTGTTGTTTCCTAAGCTTTACAAGGGGAAGGGAGGGATGGGACACATCTTGAACTTGTCTGCTACTGATTCAAACCCCACAATTAACAATAATTAAATGTTTTTATGTGTGTGAATGTGATTGTGTATCATCTCTGACGGTAGTGTTTCACTTGGCTGATCTTCTTGCAGGCAGTGTGGGTTCAGCTCCCGCTCAGTGACAGTGTGAATGTGAGTGTGAATGGTTGTCTGTCTACATAAGGGCCCTGTAATTGACTGGCACAAAGGTGTTGTCTACCTTTCGCTTGAGGTCAGCAGCTTTGACAAAAATTGCAGGACATACAGGTTTTCGCTCTCATTGATTCCACTTGCTTAAAGATACTTTTGAAACATTTTTATAGCTGTTTTTGCAAAAATCACCAGCCATAAAATGCATAGTAGAGAAGAAAAAAAACCATCTATAAATCGCACACGAGTATAAGTCGCATTTTTTGCAGAAATTTATTTGGTAAAATCCAACACTAAGAACAGAAATTTCCTCTTGAAAGGCAATTTAAAATAAAAATAACATAGAGAACAACAGACTGAATAAGTGTATGGTATGCTCATGTTACATGATGCATAAACAACGAGCTGAGAACGTGCCTGGTATATTCACGTAACATATTAAGAGTCATTCAGATAACTACAGCATAAAGATCACGCTAACAAGTTTACAAACCATCAGTGTCACTCGATGCCATCGAGTCGATGGCATTTCCTCTTCTACGGCTCATCGTCAATTTATTAACACAGGCTAGAGCGCCCTCTTGCGGTTTAATGTGAAAATAACATGAAATGATATAATAATGTGTTAATAATTTCAAGCATAGGTCGCTCCAGAGTCGCACCCCCGGCCAAACTATGAAAAAAATATGACTTATGGTGCAGACAATACGGTATATTCATCCTGAAGAATATGCCAAAAGGTGTTTGATTAGATTGAGTTTAAGGCTCTGTGGGGTTTTTTTTTCTTTTTCACACTCAACTCATAAATAGCCATCCCTTCATGGATCTTGTTTTACACACCGACACATGCGGCAAAAGTGCCATTAAGTTACTCTGGGACTCTAAAATCAAATTATTTTTATTGTCATTGCATGACCTTCGTCTGTAAAGTAGAGCAGTTAGCACTTTATAAGATTTTTTAAAAATTATCAATAATTATTGTGTTGTGCATTATATTTATGTTGCAAAAATATACTCTTTAATTTAACCTGACAGAAACCTCATGAGAACTTTTATTTGCAGCCCACATCAGGACTGAGAAGGTGTAAACTAGTTCCTCTGTTCTCTGGAATTTTGGAACAACAGGAATAAAATTCAGTTCACCGAAATACTGAGTAAATCCTGTGGACTGAATAAAAATGATTAGTTATAACTATGTTCAGATTTGTTCAATCACTGCACAAATGTTGAGAATATATATAAGTGCAAAAAGATAAGTGCACACATCAAGTGTAGATGGATAACGGGACCAGCAATGGCTGCTTGAGATAACGTATCAAGATTTCTCAGCAGCATGTTTTGTTATTGTATTGTTCAAACGCAGACACTCGCAGCTGTTTGAGAAAGCAAGCTGTGGAGCTGCAGGGCCTGTAATTAGTCACAGTCGATTCATTGTCATGAGAGATTTTCTCGCCCAGAGCGAATGCATTTAAGTCATTTCACACAGACTCGTTGCTCCCCACACAACTGATTACAAAAAACAAGTTAGACAAGTGTTTTCAGCGAGGTTTATTTCAGAAAAAAAGGCATCAGGACTGCATGGGGATTCTGCTAAATTGGATGCGCTGACTCAATGTATCTCAAATTGCAGTTAAGTTTTACTGAATCAACTTTTTGAAATATTAACGAAGTCCTTTAAACATTATGAAACACAAAGCCAACAATACTGTACTGAGTATGACTGGATATGAGTGGCAGCGAGGAATATAAGAGCCCCTGATGTCACGTGACTGATCATCGCGTGCATTTACACAGCCATGCTGGCAGGATAGTCGCGGCAGCAGGCAATGGATTTACAGTGGAGAGTAGTTGTAAAATTATTAGCATTATTTTGTAGCTCTAATAACAGCACAAATATGCAGAGCAAAAATTCAGCATGTAAGAATTGCAAGTTTTCCTCCATTTCCAGATGTCGGCGGCACGGTGATCAACTGGTTAGCATGTCGGCCTCACAGTGCAGAGGTGCAGGGTTCGATTCTGGTTCCGGCCTTCCTGTGTTCTCCCTGTGTCTGTGTGGGTTTTCTCCAGGTATTCCGGTTTCCTCCCACATTCCCAAAACATGCATGGCGGTTTAATGGAACACTTTAAATTGTCCCAAGGTATGAGTGTGAGTGCGAATGGTTGTTCGTCTATGTGTGCCCTGCGATTGGCTGGCAACCAGTTCAGGGTGTCCCCCGTCTACTGCCGGAAGAGAGCTGGGATAGGCTCCAGCATGCCTGCAACCCTTGTGAGGATAAGCCGATTTGAAAATGGATGGATAGATGTAAGATGTGACAATACTCTTTAAAATGTTTTAGTTTAAAACCACAGTTTTTAGCGATTGAACTATTAGAAAATGGATGAAAAATATTTTCAAAATTTAACAAACTTTTGACCCTCTGATGCATAATTAAGTTAAATAAAACAGAATGACAGCCTAATTCTTCAACATTCGGGGACTTATGATGGATAACAACAAAGAAAAATAGAAATGACATCAAATTGGTGTTTACCTTTTGGACCTGGAGGTAATCTCTCTTTGCTGATACACAGTTGAGATTAAGTCCATCAGATCCAGCTTGTAATGA
The DNA here is from genome assembly GCF_054856545.1 of Hippocampus guttulatus. Classification (NCBI taxonomy): domain Eukaryota; kingdom Metazoa; phylum Chordata; class Actinopteri; order Syngnathiformes; family Syngnathidae; genus Hippocampus; species Hippocampus guttulatus. The sequence goes on from NC_141272.1 coordinate 18,171,620, forward strand.
CTGACACCCTGTTGTGGCAGAGACTCTTGGCTTGCATGGCGAGTCTGCAGCACAACGTCTCACGCTCATGTGAACTCACTCTTTGTCTGTGCATAGTAAATTACCGAATATTTTCTTGTAAAGTTGACCTTTAGCCCCGTTGAGGAGGACATATATCACTATCTTGCTCCACCACCTTGAACCAGTGTGACTGTACTCATCTCTTTGCTTCCAATTCAGGTCCCCTGCCAGTTTCCCAGTCCAGTGGGACATCACAAATGATGGCGTCTATTAATAAGATCAGCAAACCAAAAATACTGCCACACTCTCAAACAGATCATGACATAATGCATTGCAGCCCATTCCTAAACACAACCAGATATAAGTACCGGTAGATCATATTGCACATTGAACCTGCCGCCCCTGGCAGATAAATATAATCTGTAACCTGTGTGAAATCTCTCTCTGACGATAAATCTTGATGGTGGCGATGAGCCTTTTTCAGATATGTCTGTAGACTTTTCCTTTTGGGAAAAAAAAAGCAAATTGAGAGTTGATTTCACTTTTGTAGGCGGTATTTAACACTTATTGTCCAATTTGGCAGATAAGCAACTTCTTTTTCAATACATATATACACATACTTTGTTTTTGTTGAAGTTTCACTCTGGTTTGAAATGGCTGCAGAAGAATTGCAGTTGACTGCGTGAGCTGCTGTTTGGAAATCTCTCCACTAGAGTGGGGTGTCTGCCTGTTCACACACATGGCATTGCAGCAGCGACCTGAAAACTGAAGTGTGACTGTTTAAAAGAATTCCTCACTGGCCAAAACGTTCAGTACTGCATATTCTAAAATTGGTATTTTGTGACAGTACAAAGAATATTACCGGTCTCTTAAATTAGAATAATTTTATCATAATCATATTCAAAATATTTCAGACAAAAGTGAACCTGTAAAATAAAAAAAAAATCTATAATTAAAAAAAGCAAAAAGAAAGCTAAAAAACAGTTTTATTATAGAACTTTAGAGGGCGTCTTTTCTCTGATTCTGACTCTCTTTCGTCACAACAAATGTTTACATGATCGTGTAAAAGAGCATACCAATATTGAGTTAATCTTAAAGTTAATTTTAGATCAATCAACAAGACCCTTCTCACATAGGGAAGTCTCCGAAGATTTGGGTGGGGGCAAGGCTGCTCTTCACATCTCCCAAAGTAGCACAGTGAGTTCACTAACTTAGTCTGGGAACTCTTTGGAGAGAAACTCACAAGCAACAGTATTTTCTAGGCGATTTAGTTTTGGATTATCAGAGTCTGTCATTGGCTTGTATTGTTTTCGTAGCAGGACACGACCCACACTGAGAAAAGGCCAGAACACGAGCAGGCCACGGTTAGTCTGCTCGCCCTGCCAAAACACAGGCCAGGTCTTCTTACAAACATGGCAACCATAATAATGGTAATTTTTGATGCATTGCTCTCATGATTGTTGCAGTCTGATTGAATTTAAACCAGCCCGCGGGTGGTCCTGGATTTATCCTTCCTGTCATGTCTGCTTCTTTGCCACATGGAAAAAAAGAATCAAGTCATCATCCATCCATCCATCTGTCCATCCATCCATTTTCTTATCCGCTTTACCCTCACAAGGGTCGCGGGGCGTGCTGGAGCCTATCCCAGCTGTCTTCGGGCAGTCGGCGGGGGACACCCTGAACCGGTTGCCAGCTAATCGCAGGGCACACAGAGACGAACCACCATCCGCGCTCACACTCACACCAGGGAACAATTAAGAGTGTTCAATTAGCCTGCCATGCATGTTTTTGGAATGTGGGAGTCCCCGGAGAAAACCCACGCAGGCATGGGAGAACATGTCAGCACAAGTCATCATAAATAAATGAATAAATCAATAAATTAAAACACTCCAACACCATTATTACCTATTCTGTCAATATTTAGTGCAACTGCAATACTAAAATAACTCGGTCTTGTTTTTTTATCAAACCTATATTTTGGGGGGAATATTGAAAAATCCCATCCTGTAAATCAATGACTTTTACATGACATTTTATACTTTTTATTTTTATTACGTGTATGTATTATCCACAAATTATATTTGTGTGTCGAATTGGGGGTGAAATGACCCACAACATACCAGGAGGATTACCAAATTTGACATTCAAGCACTGAAAACTCATAGGTCATCTCATTAACCCAACAAATGAGAGAACCTTCATTCCCACTGAGAAGTGTTAGCTGGGCAGGCAGAATCGCCTAAAAGTGGTGTATTCTGGAGTGTAGTTGATCCAAAGTGTTCTAGAAAAATATACCGGTACCTCAAAACTCATGCGTGATGTCACTCATGTCAGACCTCAGGAAACATTGTACAAAGTATAAGACTTTAGTTTAGCTGCATGTTAATTTTTTTTAAACATGATTCATGGTTCCTACTTTACAGAGAAGGATTGGAGGTCTCACTTTAAGACATGAAGAAGCGAGCAGCAGCAAATTCAATTGAGGTTATGACAAAATGTCACCTGGCTACCTCAAACTTGATTTCATTGGCTCTATTTTCATGCCCATCAGAATAAGCCTAGCGCCCTTAAGGCATGGTCTACCTCTGTGGAGGCAGGTTGGACCTTGTTTTGGTATCTTTGCTGACAATCAAAGCGGCTCCTCCTGTTCCCTTTATATGACACGCATGACAGGCGTAATAGTAATCCTTGAAATAGCGGAAGAAGAAATACATTTGCTTTTGTCCTGCGGCACTTCGGGGCATGCAAAATATGTTTACAAGTAATTGCAATTTTTGTTGGCTTGGGAGATCACAGACCTGTGAAGTGGGCACTTGAAGACTGCCTTCCACCCGGGGTTATTGTATTTAATAAAAATGAAATAACTAAAAATAAAATTGGAAAAATAAAATAAAAATGACCATGCTTGAAAAAATTATAAGAGAATGTAACTGCATTTTACGTTTATGAAACTAAAATTAACTATAATTCCAAGTAGTTTTATTCAAGGTGTTTCCTGTATTTACTGTATATATCAATACAAACATTAACCTGAGTTTTTTCCCTTGCAAAGCACATCCCCCCCCCCCCCCACAACAACAAAAACAAAAAAAGCAACCAAACAAACTAACAACAAAACAAAACATTAATTTTACTGAGAGATAGGAAGGTAAAAAATGTAGTCTACATTGTGTCGTCCCTGGATGGCAGATTCCGTGGTCCACTACTGTAACTGTGATGTCATCAGTAATTCTATTTTTGCACCGCCACGTCTTTTTCCTCGGCCTCCTCTAACTGTCACTCTTTCTGCTCCATTGGTTGTACACCACAGCAAAATATCATTGAAAACCCACGAAATTTTCAATATTTATTGTAGATCTCCATAATACAATGTCTGGTTAATGTCTAATCATCATTCTACTTAGTGGCATTACTGTGTTCAGAGTTGTATTCCTGCGTTACTTTTTTCACCAACTCGGGGGAATAACGGAAATTTTTAGAATCCGTATGATTTGTGCGATACGGCCATATACGTAAGATTCACCACAAAATCCGTATGAACTATGGCTAAACCGTATGAGTTGACAGGTATGATAATGTCCCAAAAAGCATTTACTGTTTCGTGATGCCTGATTATGCATTGTTACTAGTCTGGACTTTCTTAAAGAATCTATATTTGAGCTTCAGACTTACAAGTGTGTAATTGTCAAATGTGACAGTCAATGTTTCTTTGGCGCTTAAACTGGGCTTTCAAACTAACTACAGTCTCAAAACTAAATTATCCTTCTTCTCCCTATGAGTGAATTTCATTAGCATCCGCTTCCAAAGTGTGGGCATGAAGACATAATTTTATAATTTCATATTTACAGCAAATAGTTTAACTTGCAAGATGACGTAACTGAATGCACCTCTTACAAACTTCTAACTAGAGCTGAGGAACAACAATCAAGCACTTTGGCTATGTTCACACTGCAGCTAAATTCCAATTTTTGCCACACATAGATTTTTTTCATTCAGTGTGAACAGTATAAGATTTTTATGTCGGACCCGGGCCTCTTTCCTATGTGGCTATAAATTGACCTATCTGACATATACGTCATTAAGAGCTCAATATACGTCGCCGAGGATCAGGGCCGGATGTTTTACAGATAGCAAGATAACAAATGTTAATCTGCCTGCAGATATATGAAAAACAAGACTTTGTTGAACATTACCCTGTCTGCTCGGGATGCACAGTACATGTGAAATTGCAGAGCGTTTCACAGAACTGTTCAGCTGTACACTTACTTACACACACACAAGTATTGTAAGCGGTCTGATGAAAGGTACACAGTATGGGAATTGCCGTGGGTACTTCGGCGAGAAGAACAACAACATGAAAAGGCTACAAGACAAAACAGGAGAGTCACTCTCCGGGGATGGAAGGCGCTAAACGATTCCAACTGTTGCTTATATGAAAATAAGAAAAAGACTTAATTGAGGAGACCACTCTGAAATGGCAGAGTGGCATTCCTGACAAATTGGAGCAAATTATTCAAATGTTCCTTCTCATTGTTGCAGAATGTAAATTCATAGTCAGTGGAACTTGTTTCTCTGTTTTGTGATGCTGGTCAGCCTCAAGCTTGTTCATATTCAAAAAGTGATTCCTTCAAATTATCGTCATTTGGACACTAGCCTGGCAAGCCACGCCAAGAGCACGCGATTCAAAGCGGCTGGGCCTCCGTCCAAAACGAGCCATAGAACCAAATTGATTTACTTGCTGTGCTGTGTATCCTTTGTGCTCAATGTCACTCTTCGGGGGGCGGAAGTCCACCCTCATTGAAAATGGCACGTTTTTTTTTTTCTCCCAACATCACGTCCACTCTTTGCTGATTGGTTCATTGCGTTTGTCTGTTTGCTCAGGTTTGCTCCATCTCAGAAATGTGCTTGATGAGCCTACTCACTGGCGATTGAGCCTGGATTTCCAGGCTATTTGTATGCGAGCAGGTTGGGGTGAGCTAAATTTAGCTAAAATCCCAGATGTGGGATTCTGTGGAAGTCTGACATCAAACAAATGTCTCAAATTCGATGCGTCAACTTAAATTACATTTTGGCCCGGCCTATTTTAAATGTGATCGAAATCGGATGGCTCCTCCTATCCTAAATGTTTTACTACTGCCCTCAAGACATTCTGCTAGTCAATAAGACAGTGGGTCTTATCTGTTTGCGAGCAGATGTTGAGTGGGAGGACTCAAGAGTAGCTGTTGACTTGCCAGCAAATGTTGGATGCTTGGCTCTTCTTGGTTGACTACAGCAATTTACAGGACAAAGGGGTATTTTTCCTGTCATCCACCCAGCTCAAAGATCACTCATCTGAGATTATAGGTTCAGATGTAGTTGTTTTCGCTGAGGAAAAACTGCGAGAGCGTTAGGAAGCATCAGGGAAGGTATATATTTGTAGCTAAAGTGTTCCAATTAATTCTCTAAAGTAATAGAAATTAATGATATCTCACTGGGGCCAATTGTATGGATGAATGCTGGCTTTTCATTTCGTCATATTTAATTCAAAGTCCTTCCCATTATGTTCACATTGACATTCTCCCCCGCATCTAATGGCGAGCAGGCGTATATGTTTTCGTCATGCCAGAACCAGGACTACTTTCTGTTTCCATGTGTAAAAATCTGTCAGTTTCACCATGTGACTCTGAATTCGCACCCTGTGGAGCAGCTTGTTTGGCTGTCCTCTGGGCATTCTGGAGGGGTAAGAAAGGGGGACTTCTAGTGTTCTCCCAAGTTTTCCCTTAATTTTTTGAGGTGGTCAAATTGTATGACCTGACGGGTGTTTAACTATAGAAGTTCTACTGCTAACCATCTAATCTATAGCTTGTATATAACCCTAATGTGATTTTTTTCCCCCTTTACTCAGGAGAGACAGCGACTGGAGACAATCCTAAATCTCTGTGCTGAGTACAACAAAGGAGAGTGCAACAGCTCGGACCCACTGAGCTTTGGGAAGACAAGTTTCCCAGGGGAGTTTTCAGATGGCTCAGTGCAGGGCGCCTCCGTCAACAGCGTCCTTGGAGGAACATCGACCTCAGCCCCTTTGCGTCTGGCACAGAGACAAAAGGAGAGCGATGAGGAAAACCTGAAGGAGGAGTGTAGTAGTACAGAGAGCACTCATCAGGAGGTGAGGACATCTCCAGCTCCGTGCACAGCATCAGACCTGCTCAATGGAGATAAACAGGTCAGACGGAATGCTTCGTTCACGTATGGTCGGCATGCTGCAGCACAACCCAGCGTGTGCAAAAATGATCCCTGGCTTAATTGAAAACAGAAGCTCACGATTAGCATCTTTTACTGAATCCTTGCAGTTGTTTATTTAGTGTACTCATGGTTTACATCACAACGGCAGTTTCCCAGCACAGCTTAAAACAACCTACAAAAATACTGGCTGCTTATGCCAAATCCATGTTGTGTTCACCAACTTCCTCTATTCAATTTGACGTGTTGAATTATTTCCCTTTATCCATCTATCCATCCATCTATCCATTTTCTGAAGCGCTGTATCCTCACAAGGGTCGCGGGGCATGCTGGAGCCTATCCCAGCTGTCTTGGGGCAGTAGGTGGGGGACACCCTGAACCGGTTGCCAACCAGTATTTCCCTTTAAAGCAAGGTTTTACCAGGCACATTGGTATAGTAAACAAAACCCATGCATGTTAATATTCATGTCAGCTTCATCCTTAGTGGTATACTCAATTCATTTAAAAAAAAAAACAACAAATATTTTTTTTTTTGGCTGTTCGTAGAATTTGCATGGCAGATTTTTATACGCGTTGGATGCTGTTGATGCTTTAACCGAAGCATAATAAGACATTGGCCCCTCTACCTGCAGCATGAGGATGTGATCAGTTCAGATCGAATGGAGCTTGGTTACCTGGAGGAAGAGAGAGTACGTGTTCTATCACGACTTGATGAACTCAAAACTCGGCTGACGGAGCTGGAGCAACAATACCAAGAGTCCAAACAAGAGGTAGTGTGAAGCTAGCACTGCAAAGAAATGATGCTATTGAACTCAAAATACAATGTGTAAAGATACATTATATGGACAAAAGCTTTGGACGCATGGCTATTATACCTAGGGGAGCTAAAGGTAAAAGGACGTGCGTAGCTAGTCTTACCATTGATGTCCTAAAAGCTTCAGCTACTTTTGGGAGATACATTGATAGATTTTTCTCATAAATCATTGTACAAAAACCAGTAGGATAAATAATCTTAATTATTATAAGAAAACTAATTGTCATGACCAATCCATCCATTTTCTGATCTCCTTATCCTCACAAGGGTCGTAGGGCGTGCTGGAGCCTATCCCAGCTGTCTTCAGGCAGTAGGCAGAGTACACCCTGAACTGGTTGCCAACCAATCGCATGGCACACATAGACGAACAACCATCTGCACTCACACTCACACTTAGGGACAATTTAGAGCAGGCATGTCCAACTCCGGGCCTGGAGGGCTACTGTCTTGCCTGTTTTCCGGCTCTCCCTGCTGCAACACAACTGATTTAGACGATCAGCTCATCAGCCAGCTCTGAAGCAGCATTAGAACGATCCTGATTAGTTGAATCAGGTGTGTTGCTCCTGGGAGAGCTGGAAAACAGGCAGGACAGTCGCCCTCCAGGCCTGCAGTTGGAGACCCCTGATTTAGAGTGTTCCATTAACCTGCCATGCATGTTTTTGGAATGTGGGAGGAAATCAGAGTACCCCGAGAAAAACCACACAGGTACGGGGAGAATATGGAAACTCCACACATTATCAGGCCGGAGGCAGAATCAAACCCTGCACCTCTGTACTGTGAAGCCGACGTGCGAACCAGTTGACCACCGGGCCGCCCACTTACACATATATAAGCTGTACAGTATATCATTTGCAGTGGTAGGAGTAAAAAAATATATATAATAATAATAATAATAAAAATAGTTTTTCCACTCCTCTAGGCGGAAATGGAGCGTGCCTTGCTGCAGGGAGAGAGGCAGGCAGAACTCGACCAGATCGAGGCCGAGACGGACATCATTAGTCAGCTGCAGCGCAAGCTAGATGAGCTGGAAATTGCCATTCAGCGAGAGAAAGACAAGGTACAGGTCATTTCATTTTTATGATTGTGGCAAAGAGAAAAGACGCACACACTTTACCTCTGCTTTTCTTCCATCGCAAAGCTACACTTCCTGTTGGTTCACCATTGCTGATGTCATTGTATAAGATGTTGCAAGTATCAGTATGAGACATTGTAACTGTAAGATTTTGAAGGCATTTAAGGGATTGTGAAATTTTGGTTGATTGACCTGAACCCTCTGGTCAATTTCTCTGATTTTAACTCTGCTGCCTCATTAACATCCGTTACCACCCTCTCAATTGATTACCCCGCTTCTTCAAATTCAATTGCTGCTTGTCTGATCCGTGTTTCTTTTTTTGGTTTCGAAAACTTGCATGACACAGACCTTGTAGGCCTCACTTTCGGTGTCTCCTTTGTTCTGTTGCGCACCTGCGTTGCAAATGGGGTTCAGGAGGGTATTGTCGTAGCTTACAGAAAAACTGCATTTTCTTTTGCCCACATCTGCCACTTTGTAACAGTTGGGGGATTAAAAACATTTCTGGGAAAACCCATGCTCTTTTTATCGTCAAGTTTCTGTTTGCTTATTTACTTTGAATGTCCAAGTCGTCTTTGGCAAGAATTTTAATTTACAGAAATTCACTTTCAGGATGAAAACCATCCCTCAAGAACACTTGGTTTACTGCTAACACGTTCAGCTTTTTATTTGCATGGCATGAAATTTGAGCAGCGTGTGTCTCTTTCTTGCTTTCTCTCCCCTTTCTCTCACTCCATCCCTCCACCAACCCCAATTCCAACCATCCATACTCTGTGTGGGTGTGTGCACTGTCTTTCTAGGAGAGGGCTAATGTTGAGGCTGAGCGTCAGGCCCTGCGGAGTCTCCAGGAGGGCCATGCTGAGCTGAAGAACCAGCTGCATAACTGTCCCGAGTCCCTGCGCGAACAGTTACAGGAACAGTTCAAAAGGGTGGGTCGTCAGTCGAGCAGAAATACTCTAGCCAGCGAGTTCATTCAGAAATTGCCAAAACCGCCAGTGGAATCAGGGACTCAAACCGAGACGCAGATATTGAAAGCCCCGGTCCCTCCATGGCATCGTCTCCCATATAAAGCAGAGCTTAGTTACACAAATACTCATCACGATACCACAACCCTGCACAATACGCAAATTAGGATGGCTACTCGAGGTGCAACAAAAAACAATTTGAATCAAAACATCTGGTTTTCTTTAAAAGATGCAAGTGCGTCTAACCAAATTGTTGCACTTTAACGCAAATATATCAAGATGCACATTGAATCGTATTTTATTGGAGAGATCTACAAGTATCTTGAAGGAAATGCCACATTTACAGTACATCCCAATGTATGTAAAATGATGGCAAGAAACTCATTGCATCATAGCCTATCTACCTAAGCCATAACATCAAATCGAATCCCACTGTATCAAACCAAATGAAATTGTTCTACTTCAAAATCAAAACGTCTTTGAATCGTATTGCACCTCATATATTGAGATTCGTCTTTAATTGGAGAGATGCACACCCCTACTCACTCCATTAAAAAAATGCTTAGTTACCAAAAAAGCCTTTCAAAATAGTTTAAAAATGAATGCACTGGCATTTTCTCCCTGAAATTTGGCAAATTTGTAATAACTCGTGCTGTAATTTGAGAGTTTTCAGTACTTTGATTTATGTTTTTATTGGTGGACTCTGCACAATGTATGTCCATGTATACATGGACATACATCCAACGGTCTAGATTTCTTTAACTGTAATGGGAATTAGTTCTTTACCTCTGGTTGGTGCATTGAAGTAAACTGGGAGGTTGAAAATGAATCATCCTTAACTCTGGAACACACCTTGCTGTCAGAGATTTTAATTGCGGATTTAAAATACCTCAACATTTTTTTGGGGTCAGAACTGCTGACAGTACAGTTAACCATGAATATGCAAACAAAGCAAATACTGCACTACCGTAACATGGTTTTCATCTATGTTTTGTCCTGGTAAATTTGGATTTCCCAGCAGCCTTCAATACAGCATATCGGTAGTTTATAAAAAAAGAAATTCTTACACCATTTAAGAAGAAACCTGAAAACAAATGAATATGAAAGCTAAAAAGCTAAGAGAATACTTTGTCTTTGTAGTCTGAGTGCTGAACTTTGAAGCAAAGTTGGCAATGTAACCCACACTCAACTTTGACATATCCTTTTGAAAATGCCATGCTCTTCAAAGCAACTGCTGAGGACCTTGTAGTTCACCCGCGCTGAATAAATTTTTGCTGAAAAAGAAGTCAGGATGACATGGCGTGCGAATGGTTTTGTGTGGCACATCATGCCTGCTTTGACTGATCAAGTATTGTAACGTGCACTGTAGCAGACACGATTGCAAACAATGGACTATTTTTGTGAGAAGTCCTTGTAGTGTCCTTCACAAAGGTGAACATTTTTCTCCCCTATGATGCCACACCAATGTTTTCTGCAACTCCCAATATTGTCACGGAATCTCACAAATGGTTTCTGGTTACGTTAGCTCCTCCTGAGGTATGCTGGTAAAATCTGGTAAAATCTCATGTGCATGTTCGTGCTGCACTGCATGTGTGGTTCTGATCTGCATTTCTTCAGCAATTTGTCATGGCCGGCTTACGTCTGTTAACCGCACACTAATCAATTAACATGGACCAAGACTAAAGCCGTCCTGTGCCCCCCCCCCCCCCCCCTCACTATCATCCAGTTATTTAAATGACTATTGGTTCAAAAGTAAAAGATCATTGGTGTTTGTCTTGGTTACAATGTTAACCAATGTTGTGCACGTCAGTGACATTTTGTTTTACAGACCCTTGACGATTTAAAGCCCTGTCCAGCGCGTCCACAGCTGCGATTTCAAGAGTCTGTCTGCAGAATAGAAATATGTCTGAAATTGTACCTATTAAAAGTACAGACATCTAATTCATTATTACAGAGAGAGGGTACAAAGAGAGGAAAGATAGGACGGTGTGCTAAATCAGGGGTCTCAAACTCAATTTAACTGGGAGCTGCTGGAGCTAAGGCGTGGGTGAGGCTGGGCGGCGTTAGGTTTAAAAAAATACATTTATTAAAAGCAGAAAAAATATATTAATATATTCTTAAATGCTATAGCTTCTGTTATACCCTACAGTTTTTCAGTGCTTTGGTTCCGGTTTTCCACAAGAAAAGCTCCGATAAAACATTCCACTGTTCTTAAATATCTTAATTTTTATTTTTCTACACAAAATAAGATAGAAAAAAATAAATAAACAAATCAAAAACGTAATTTCCGCTGGTACTAGATCAACTCAGGGTCCTGCACCTGCATATGACGTCAAGCACGGCACAGTTTGTGATTGGTTGAAGGCCAGAAACCATAGAAACACAAAGTGTGGTGACCGTTTAATATTAAATACATTAAAAAAAAAGAAAAAGATCGGCGTGGAGCTAGTATGGAGCTAATGCTAACATGTACATATACACATAAAACTTTGTTTGTGTGTATGTAATAATGCTAGCTCCGTGTTAGTGTCTTAGCACTCATTTTCACCGTTCTTGTGCGTGTGCAACGTCAGGTCTGATGCTTTGAAGCACCCGGATCCGGTAACAGCCACGCTGGCGTGTTGTTTATCTGTTTAACTGTGTATGCAGCAGCAGCGGCAGGTTGTTTACATCTGTGGTTTACACGTGTATTCAAGCCGGTGCGGGGGACCGTTGGCACGGCCACGTTGCCGCTATAGTCTGGGTGCTCCCAAGCTCTCGACCTTCGAATGAGACAGACCTACCTATTTAGCACGGAGGTAGTGCTAACAAATACTGTACAGCATCCATATCAAACTTGCGCGGGCCGCACTAACATTAAACTTTCACATCAAGGTGGGGGCCTCAAATTAGCATCCTGCGGGATGCATTTGGCCTGCAGGCCGCAAGTTTGAGACCAGCGTACTAAATAAACATAATGTATAAAACATGTTACTATATTTTGTATGCGTGGGTTTTCTCCAGGTGCTCCAGCTTCCTCCCACAACCATGCTTCTTTACATTAACTGAACGTTTAAATTGCCCAAAGGTGTATATATGACTGCGAATGGTCAAGTCCGGTCCAGAGTTTATCCCATCTCTTGTCCAAAGTGAGCCAGGATAGGCTCCAGCTCACCCATGACCACTAACGAGGACAAGTGGCTGTAAAAGTAGATGGGTTGATGTACTGTTGCAAAATATTAATTAATTTTAATAGCTATTCTATATTATTTTAATTCTCTTTAAAACATGCCGCCCAGATGTAAAAGTCAAAGTATTTTGTTTTGCTCTTGGAACCTAACCTGTCTGAAAATGATTTTGAAGCAGTATTGGTGGTGATTTAATCCAATCCGTTTGTGCCCATTTGTTAGGATGGAGAAGCTCTGGAAGCAGGAACCAAGAAATTTGAGGATCTGGAGTTTCAACAACTTGAGAGGGAAAGCAGCTTGGAGGAGGAAAGGGAGACAATGAGCCAGCAGTTGCTGCAGGAGAGAGCAGAGTACCACAGGACCGTGGCCAAAAGGAAGGTACGGAAGCCTACAACAGCGATTCCTTGACAGGATCTCTGAAGGCCGCTGCTTTCTTGAAACATGTTACATGTTGTGTCATTAATCACAAACAGTATCTCCTTCAATTCTGATGAAATTCTTGGGGAAGATGAATTTGCCAACTTTTTCACTAGGTCTTGCAAATATCTATATCCTTTTCTTTAGGTTGAGATATAAAGGTTAGGTCCAAATCACTGATGAAAAAGGAACATTATTGTTTTACCAGTTGACTCTTATCTCAAGTTTAGACTCTGTACACACACGCACGCACGCACACACACACACACACACGCACACACACACACACACACACACACACACACACACACACACACACACACACACACACACACCACACACACAGAGCATTCCATTAACCTGTCATGCAGGTTTTTGGAATGTAGGAGAGGAAACTGGAGAAAACCTACACAGGCATGAGGAGAACATGCAAACTCCACACAGGAAGGCCAGGGCCTGGATTCAAACCTTGCACCTCTGCACACATTTGTACATTATTTTGCTCCATGTGATTTTTTTTTAAAATCCCACTCGATCTTCATAGTCTTGCATTACACATATGTGCTTATTCAGGAGAAAGTGACTGCTTTGGAGAACCAGGCCAACCAGTTGGGCCTCCAGGCATCTCAGGAATGTGAGCGTCTCGCCAAAGACAGGACCATCATGCTGCAAATGCTCCAAAAGGTTCACAATTTAAAATCTGGCTAATTGCAGTAAATGCAGATCTAGTAGGATTACAGATTTGAATTCATTTTAGTCACTGGCCCCGTTGAATGTAGTGAAGAATCGCTTTATAAGAATTGTCTTTGTCTTGTAAAGGAGAAAGAGAGGCTCTCTGCTTTGGAACAGAGGTACCACAGTTTAACTGGAGGAAAGAGCTTTCCAAAGTCCCCTACAGCCATGAGAGAAGTAAGATTTAATGTTGTTGTTATCCAATGCACTCACACCCATAAACACAAGGCAGCTTTGCTTTGGTGACGAATGACTGACTCTTGCCTTTGTGTTTGTTAGTGTGCTTTTCACTTTAGTCTTGCTTTTTTTCATTGCTCATCTTATACACTTGTATGTCACTTCATAAAGCCATAACAGAACTTCTGTGTCTAAAAAAACGTCTGTGTCTACCTTTAACTGTCAAAAAAAGAGTCACAGTGCCTTCGTAAGTACTGTATTTTTTTTCCATTTATTTCCAGCAAGGCAATAGTTTTTCACCACACATAAAATCTCTGAACCTTGAAGACCTGACATAAACCCAGATCATCAAAACATCTGGCTCTTCTTTGTTTGACGTGCCGATCACACTGGACCCGGGATTTGGTCTCACGATCAGATTTTTTTTTTTTCCGGAATTTTCAGGAAAGTCCACTTCCATCTCTGATAAATGTAATGAAAACATTTTGTAAAGTTTAAAATAAGGTAACCATAACAGTTATTTATTCAGTCACTGCTCTTCGTGGACTGACTTTAGGAAGACCCCCAAAGGTATAAAATAAATCAATCAATCAAATTGATTTCAAATGATACCTGGAACAGAGTTATATTTTGCTTGTCCTCCTTAACTTTTTGTATTCTGATTATGACCCCAATCCATCACTTTTACTGGCCGTAATCACATCATTATGTCATGCCATGGATCAGTTGTAGAGTGGTTGTCTCCCAACCCAGAGGTTATGGGTTTGATCCCTGGCACTTGTGATGGTGTTGAAATGTCCTTGAGCGAGATAGTGAAACCTCCAGTTGCCCCTAATGCTGCATCATCACTAAATGAACGAGGAGTCCCTGTTGAAGTGCTTTGAGTGCCTTGGAGATGGAAAAGCGCTCGACAAGTGTAAGCCCAAAGCCCCATAACATCTATATGAGGTGGTAGGTCCCTGTACATTTACCAATGGGCTCGTTAAAACAAAACATTATTTGTGTTGTTCATTTTCTGCAATCCCAATGCAGACATTTAAATGGGGGCAAACGGACCCCAATGCAGCCTCAATGCAATGTTTTAATGTTTTGCCGTGTTGCTATAAAATGGGTTCTGTCATGCAAATCCTTTGTACCGTATTGGCCCGAATATAAGACGGCCCTGATTATAAGACGAGCCCCTCTTTTTCAAGACTCAAGTTTGAAAAAAGACTTTTTTAACACCAAATTAATTTTTATACAGTAAATAATTACAGTACATCTGAAACAAATGATTATAATGTATTTGAGAGAAAAAGCATGTTATTTTGCCTCATTCAAATCTTAATATCTGAACATTTAAATATGTAAACTAAAGTGCAATCACATTCGTAAATGAATGGCTTCTGGTTTTTGAAATGTAAACAAACCAGTCTATTGTGATAAAACAACAAAACATCATACATCATAACTTCTCCTCAGCTGCCGGTTAACCTGGCCGATCTTCGACCCACTTTTCTCCAGATTGTCGCTACGTTTCTCCATTTTCTGTTATCTCTGCTATTATTTTCTTCTCTTTTCTTTCTTACCGCTATTTTTTATTTTTCTTCTTCATGCTACCGCTATTTTTATTTTTATTCTTCGTGACACGGGTTCACTTTGGCCTGGGGAGTCAAGTTCAGCATTCGCTTCAATGATATCTGGCGCCATCTAGCGTCGTGAATGGGTATAATGTCTAGACCCCGAATATAAGACGACCCCCACTTTTTCAGTCATATTTCACTGCAAAATATTTTATATTCGGGGCAATACGGTACTTCTCCGTTGTGATGTACAGGTATGTTTAATGCATTGTCCCCCCGCTGGGCCTCTCTCGCAAAATTTTCTGCTGATGTTTCTACTCTTCCTCTGCCTTACCGCTGGTTTTTCGCACACGTGTGTGTGTGTGTGTGTGTTCTGGAAGGAGTATGTGACAGTGAGCCATTTGAGTCAGATGTATGGGATGCCCAAGGTGGAGTCCTCTGCCACCTCTCCACTTTGCCGTCCCCTGCAGTCTGAAGCTGTAGATACAACCTTCTCCTGCTCCCCCTCTTCTCCCAACATTTCCTGGTCTTTCCCTGTGGAGGTGTGTGCTGTCCTTCTCCTTTTACTCCTCACGTAACCTCTGAAAGCACCAATATCTCCCTATCCTCTATGTACAGCATTTTTCTGTCATTCTGTACTCTTAACCTATTAAGTTTCTCATTTCCCACTGATAAATAGTAACGGTGCAATCGTGATTTAAATCTGAGGCACTTTAATGTCTATAATGTCAGTGTTACGAGATATTACCAGAGTTGTTATTGTCGACAAAGGCCCATTGAGACACTTTGCAGTGTGATTTAGCAGAGCTCTCCCCCAGCTCAGTCCAATCCATTGTTGTTTTCAAAGAGTGGTGAAAAGTAGTTTTCATTAACATACTGCCGTATTTACGATAGAAATGTGACAGTCATTAGGTTGTGATTAGTCTGATGTCCAAGAAGTCAGTTTGGCTTTGCTGCTTTGAATCGGATTATTATTGGTCCCTGTCCAGGGCTAATGTTAGATCACGATAATATACAGGTATATATTTTTACTTTTTGTCATTATCTTACTTTCCTAATTAGTTGGGAGAACTAGTTCTTTCAGTTTAAATTACCAAATGATCAGCATCTTCAACTTTGTGCATTTTTGGAGGTCTTTCTACTGAACGTTGTAAAAAAAAAAAATCCATCAATATATCAAGCAAGTGTGTTTGTTTGCCTTGCTTTGTACTTCTGCTCAAAAAGTGATGGCACTACTTAATTCACACTGCAAGGGAAATACATTAAAGGAAAGATTAAGTGAAACAGAACAAGACGAACATGTTAAAGTTACTGTAAGAAACTGGGCCATTGCAGTAGACGTGTAGAATTAGGATACAGAAATGAAAAACACGGATATAGCGGCTCGAGGGTATAAAGCAGACTGCAGTTGATAGGGACACTGCACTAGAGATATTTAAGAACAAATATTCAAAAAATGTTTCAACTTTCCTCCTTCCTGTTGAAATGCTTTCTAATCTCTGCAATGTTTTCTCTTCAATTTGCTTGTCTATTCCATGCCGCACCTCCTTCACTTTGCTGCTGCTCGGTGGGCTCTGCTGTACCAGTCTGAGCGCATCAGGCCTCCACTGCCCAAACTAGATTTAGAACAGTGGTACCAGGAGCTGTTGGCGGGTTCCAGCCAGCTCTGGTCTCCCCCTCTGCCAGTCAAGTCGCTGTCAGGCCGCAGGCCCGCACTGCAGGTAGAGGGTCTCCTATCGCTTTTCCATTCATCCTGTCTTTTCTGCACACTATAGTACCACTCCAAGGTTGACTCCGTAGCTTTCTCACGCAATTTTATCCCAATGTAGAAAACCAAATGTTCTATTTTTCATTGAACGGCAAAAATTTGTGCGCCAGAGGCCGGTTAGACCGGTGTTGATAATTTTATGAATGCACCCAACCCGGGGGATCTGTGGGTCGTGGTCCGTGCCCGGGTGGGGGTGTTTACAGACTTTGGTCACGGCAATCAAAGTGGCTTCTCTCATTCCCTTTAAATGAGGCGTAACTGTGTGGAAAAGGACGATGCATAATCGCTCTGTTCCGTGTGTGAGTGGAGCATTGCCACCGGTGTGGAAACACAAAAATGTGAGCGGCCATACAGACTGAGTTGGTGATAACCGCTGGTGACTTAAATACATCTGTTTCAAATGACCCCAAATCAATTTCGACAAGCGGTAGAAGTGTGTATCTCTGCCATAAAACTCGACGTTATCTCGATACGTGCAGTGCGATATTGTCATGGGAGAATCCCGCCAATTGCGTTGGCGTGACCCTCACCACGACAAGTAGGAAGTTTTAGAGACAAAAGGACACGGACACCCATTACAAGACACTGGCCAGGAGAGATGAAACCACAGTGAGTTGGTCGGATCTCTGTAGTTTCATCCCATACCTGAGCTTTTAATTGAGAGTCACATGAATTGCAACAGCACAATCAATACGAGAATCAATATGACATGACATGTATAGGGACTTCAACCCTTGTTCTACTTGTTTACTCTGCCAATTTCCGCGCCCCTCTGTCTCTGGCTTTATGTGTATTTTAAGATGGCTGTCCAGGTTGACCTGACTTTGTGAAGGTTGGCAGCCCTACTTGTGTTCCTGGAATTGTAGTTAGTATGCTATTCTCTAAACTTTGGTAAAATGAGAAAAACAACACAGACCATACAAGAGTACATGACTATAGGAGGATATATGAGTATATGTGGGGTTGTTTAGCCATGAATATGATTGGAACATTACATTTGATAAAATGGTTATATATAATTTCCTTCTCGGATATGATTCAAGGACGGTTCAATTGTGGAGCGATTGGATTAAGTTCGATTCACTGAGATTACAGTTTGATTCACTATGGTGTAGCTCAGTTTGAGAGGGCATAATGCGTTGAGTTTCTCATTTTACAAACATATGAATGAACTTTTTAGAACGGTATGTAGCTCGATACATTTTAAACTCGTGAAAGTCAAATCTGATTTTCTGATTCAAATTGTTTTTTGTTACACACTGAACCAGTGGTCTCTCTTGTGCCAGTATTTAGATGTGGCCCAAGCAGACATTAGTTTAGATCACCAAAGTCGCTCTACCCAGGTGCATTTCCAAGGACACCCTCTCCTTGCGCCAACGCTCAGCCTGTCGAAGGCCCGTCTGCCAAATAGGCAAACATGTGCAGCCAGTCTTGCGCTCGCACGAAAGTCAGGATCTACTGACATTTGCGTCCCAATGCAGATGCGCCGTCTGCAAAACTAGAGCCCTCAGTGTGAAGTCTGAAATAATGCTGCATTCCACCCACTCAGTAAAGCAAGCAAATGACATAAAATTTCCTCTCATGTGACAGTAAAAAAAATGTGCGTCAACACATCACTTATGCCAGCCGAAGACGAACGTCGGGTTCTTTCAAGGTATTCCTCTTCTTATTGCTACTACAGTTCACTTCAGCAGTTTGTGATTGCAGCATCAAAGTTCCATTTGTTAAATCACAGACTAAGTTCAGCAGGCTTCTTTGATTGGTAAATACTGATTGAAAGTGGATTGATTGCCTCCATTGCTTTATTTAACATCTCACAGAAATTTCCTTGCAGGTGCAAACATCTCAGCAACCATCACACTGGATTCTAGCATACAGGGTGTTCCAAAAGTCTTGGGGACATTTGAAGTCCCCATATCTCCTTAACGATGAATGGTAGGAAGATTAAAGTCGTGCCATTTTAAAGCTAATTACATTTTTTTTGCTTACTTACTTACAAAGTTTTTCGTAAGGCTATTGATTTTTTACATTTCTTTTTAGACCCATTAATGGTGTTCACTCAACCAGAAAAGGCGTTTTGTGTGCTTGAATTTGCAAAAACTGAATCATGGACTGGTTTTCAACGTGCGTTTCGCAGAAAATTCGGAAAGGAGCCACCAGAGAGGAAGTCCATAGTGAGATGGCATGGTAAATTCATGACGGATGGGTGCTTATGCTTTAAGATGAAGGCACGAACAACAGAAGTTCTTGCAACCATTGACAATGCAATGCTGGGACGCATTTGGCAAGAATTTGACGATCGGCTTGATGTGTGTCGTGTGACCAATGGTGCTCACATTGAACATCTTTAAACATTCCATGTAAAAATTGAGATTACAAGCTTTCTGAATTTACCAGATGCGTTTTTATATCCTTCAGCGTTTCCGAGATACTCAATGTCAAAATGTGCCCAAGACTTTTGGAACACCCTGTATTATAGCAGATTTAACTTGCGAAACAACAGCTCCTCATCCAGTTTTGTTCCGCAGGTGTTCCGCTCCAAGCTTGAAAGTGATCCAGAGCAATCTCCTCATATCGCGAATTCTGGATCTGCTCTGCAGCAAGGAGCAGCAACATTGGGCCGCAACACAAGCTCCAAGGTAGACTTGCTCTTTTTCTTTGTCGAGAGATGTCTTCAGCAGTGATTGCCTTACTCTCCCACATGCCAGCGAATCTTCTGACTACATCTACTGCACTCTCTTTTTAGAGCCCGCTTCTAACTCCTAAAAACACGAGCAGCCTGCCCAGGAACCTGGCTGCCACCCTGCAGAGCATCGAGACCAAGAGACAACTCGCACTGCAGCAAAAAGGTAAATGTGCTGAATGGAGAAGATATTTCTTTTCTGATGCATTCATAAGAGAGTGTTACATTGATGTTGAATTCTACACTGAACATATGTCGTTTTTTTTTTTTTTTTTTTTTTTTAATGTTGCTAAAGATAATATGAAGATGTACAAAATGTCGAAAATCTCTTGTATCTTGCTTCCCCGGACACTTATGGATAACGAATGTGTTTTAACAGTTAACAGCCTTTGTTTATTTTTTGAAAGCGCTTCTTCCATCTGCCAAACATTGCTCATACAGTAGCTTGCGAAAATATTCGTCCCCCTTGAACTTTTTTGACCATTTGCCACGTTGCAGGTTTCAAACTTCAAGATATAAAATTGGATTTGCTTGTGAAGAATTCACAGTCATGAAGTAGAAGAAAATTCATACAATATTTTAAACTTTTTTTAGAAATAAAAATAAAAAGTGGGGCATGAAGAATTATTTGGCCGCCGTACATGAATATTTTGTAGAACCACTTTTCTTGTGATTACAGCTGCCAGTCTTTTGAGGTATGCCTCAAACAGTTTTGCACACCGAGAGCCCGAAATTTTTACTCATTCTTCCTTGCAAAAGTAGCTCCAGTTCAGGTCGATTTTTATGGAGAGCATTTTCGAACAACAGTTTTCAGATCTTTCCACATACTAAATTGGATTCAGGTCTGGACTTTGACTTCAACTTGGCATTTCTTAACCCCTGGATATGTTAAATTTTGAACCATTCCATTGGAGATTTTACATTATGTTTAGCATCATTGTCCTGTTGGAAGGTAAACCTCCATCCCAGTCTAAGGTCTTTTGCAGACCGACGGGTTTTCTTTCAAAATTGTAGCCTCTATCCATCCATCTTCTCCGTCCCTGCTGAAGAAAAGCAGCCCCAGACTATGATACTCCCACCGCCACATTTGACAGTGAGGACACTGTTTTCAGGGTGATGTGCAGTGTGCGCCAAACATAAAGTTTTGCATTCAGCCCAAAAAAGTTCCGTTTTGTTCTCATCTGACTGGAGCACCTTCTTCCACATGTTCGTCTCCCAAGTGGTTTTTCTAATGGACTTCTTACAGTATGGTTGTCTTTGAGAAATGCCTTTCTTCTTGCCACTCTTCCAGAAAGGCCAGATGTGTGCAATATGTGACCAACATTTGTCCGATGGACAGATATCTCATTCTTTTCCTGACTTGTTTAATCATGACATTTTCAATTGTGGCAAATGTGTGATAATTCCCTTTTAAAGACATTTTTGAATATGATTGGTTTACAGTTGCATCCTTTGTGCAACCATTTTATTTCAGTTATTTTTACATGCCATCATTAACACAGATCATCAGTCACATGAATTGTGGCAAAAGTTTTGAAATTATTTTTTGTTGGTCTCATTTTTTTATATCACAATAAAACTTGAATTTGAACAGGGGTGTACAGACATTTCGTATGCACTGTACAACAGCATCTACAGATCTTTTCCATCTGTCTGTCTTTGTCTGCGGTCTTCAGAACCTCCGGCCTCCAGTCAGCCACCCATAGAGGGAAGATCAGCAGGTAGCCTTTGCAACAGTGTGACCTCAAAACTACCATGGTGTTACTTTTACCGTCTTATGCGGCAAGAGCGTTAACCATCCCGAGACTGTTGGTGGGCATTAATTCATTCCTCTCACCTTCCGTCTCCTTCCATGCCCGATTGCCTGGTGTGTCATTAGCTCCCAAAGATGATTTTTCATCTTCTCTCATGACTGTCCTGTCTTTCTTTGGTGGGCAATAAATCATGCATGTTTCCAATCTTTTGGGCCTAAGGGCCAATGTGCCTCTTTACTGCCGATTCTTGCCAGTATTGAACAAATTCGACGTAGCCAGCTTTGGGTATCCCTTTACATGTTGATATTAATGAGCTGCCTTTGACCTTTTGTGGGTGTCTGCTGACTTACTGACTGTTTTGCTTGCAGGACAAAGGGTATATTTAACACTGCTCAAAAGCAACAACAAAAAACCCCAAACAAAAACAACAACAACAAAAATTATTTTGATGTCACATTTTTCAGGTCAGCAGGTAATTGAAGAGCAGCGACGTCGTCTGGCTGAGCTCAAGCAGAGAGCAGCAGAAGAGGCTCAGTGCCAGTGGGAGGCACTCCATGGCTTGCAGCCTCACCTCATCACCTCCGCGCCCCCCTACTCCCCAGCAGTGACCTACAGTCCTACATTGAGTCACAGATCTGCAGGCGCCCCTCCTCTGGTCCAGCACTCCATCCTACACCACCATCCAGCATCGGCCGGAGAGCAGCCCTACGACACACTGAGCCTGGAGAGCTCAGACAGTATGGACACCAGTGTGTCCACAGGCAACAACTCCGCCTGCTCGCCAGATAATTTGTCCAGGTACCCACGACAACTTCAGCCATTATTCTTGCTTATACTCATCGCTAATGGCACAAAAAACTCATTTTTCTATCAGTGCGAGCATTTAAGGAACTTCAGAAAGTGCACAAAATGGCAACTAAGTGAGGTGTTCGTCAAATACCGCGATAGGGTGTGAAAAAAATCTGTGAATGACTGAATTTGTGAGTTGACGTACTTATGCCATCAATATACAATACAACCCCCTCGTGGGCAGTGCTATAGCAACACATATTTTAACAACCAAAGAAGGGCCCAAGATTCTGAATAATCCCATTGAGCCAATTTATGACAGATTCAGTCAGGCACACAGATAAAAGCACTCACAGGCACCATTTCCCAAACTGCTCCCCGCCAGTAATTGACTTTATCTGCACGTTTTAATTTGGGGACCATCTGTAGGAACCAGGTTGTGTGCCGTGTCACAAAAGCGTTCGCTGCAGGAAGCTCTCAGCTCAACATGTTCGCAGCTTTGTTGTAGCTCGCAAGAGATAAAACCGTCTTGGTGAAATATTTTGCAAAACTGTAATTGCATTTGTGCGCTAGTTAAAAGTGCATATTGCATTCCAGAATTTTCATGTTTGATGTTTCAAGACAAAATGTGGTGTGATTAAAATGTACCTATTTCCAACCTCATTCTGCAAAAGCAGCTTGTCCTAGTGGAAGTACAATTTCTCGTCTACAAACTTTCCTTTGATTGAAACTGTTACGTTTTTCGTGGTGGTAGTTGTTGGGAGGACCCAAAAAAGCAGGGAGGCAGGGAGGAGCAGGGTGGGGTGACCAAGATGTATTTCACTAAATGTAAACAGAAGTACACAGGAGAAACTTACTCAAAAACTCACTCAAATAAAGTCCGGAAAATCACAGGAAACAAAGTAGCAAATACTGTAAAACCTAAGACAGAAAACAAAACATGACACACACAACAGCAACAATGACCTGACACCAAGTGGTCATGCCGGGAGTTCTTTTAAACAAACAAACAAACTAATGACACAATGACCAACAGATGTGCAGCTGCATGCGGAGCCCTACAGTGCCATCTGTTGGTCACAAAGAGAACCATGACAGAAACAGCGAAAAAGCCTTTTGTCGGGCGGTTGTTTTTAGCTTTAGCTTTAGCTTTTAGATTTCCACCCTGAAGAGAACACTTTAGCAGAGTTGCTCATCACTGTGTAAAATCCTGATGAGCTCAGAAACCATTTGAATGCAGATGCTTTGTTTTTATTTCCACCACAAGTGTTGGAGGAACGGACGCGCTGAAGATGGAAGAGATGGAGAAAATGCTGAAGGAGGCACAGATGGAGAAAGCCAGACTTATTGAGTTTCGGGTACGTGTCATTACAACAACGGCGGAAATCAGATTTGCCTGATTGATGACGTTTTGGTGTGACGGGATCAATGAGGAGGAACGATTCAATACTGTAATGAAGTCCTTTCATTCCTTTTGTATTGGCCTTTTTATCAGTTCATCGTCTGTCAGATATCACGGTGTTCAAATTGCTGTCTGAATGAAAAGCTCGTATGGGGATAGAATGTTGTGATGAGCGCAAGGACAGCTGATTAAAAAAACAAAACAAAAAGAAAGCTTAACATGTACTCCAGTCGAAATGATTGAAAGAAAAAGCTCTCTTTCAGGAACAGGAGAGCTTCGCTCGCCATCAAATGTTGGAAGAAGAGCGGAAAAAGAGGGAAGAAGCAGAGAAAAGACTGCAGGATGAAACTCTCCACCGACAGCAGCTGGTGGAGAAGGAAGTGAAGTTGAGGGCCAAGAACTTCTCCCAGGTCAGTAAAAGGAGACATACCGTATTGGCCCGAATATAAGACGGTGTTTTTTACATTGAAGTAAGACTGAAAAAGTGGGGGTCGTCTTATATTCGGCATTATACCCATTCACGACGCTAGATGGCGGCAGATATGATTGAAGCGAATGCTGAACTTGACTCCTCAGGCCAAAGCGAACCCCTGTCACGAAGAATAAAAATAAAAGTGGCAGTGAGGATGACGTGCTGTGGGAGGAACCAGTGGAGCTCGAGGATGGGAGTGAGGACAGGGACACTGTCATGACACATCTCAGCTACTCTCAAGTTTAACCTTTATTTTATTGCAATGTTTTTCCTTATTTGTTTCAAGACTACAGTTACAGTTCGACTTCACTTTGATGGTTCATGCAGTTATTGCAATTTTGTTGTTTTATCACAATAGACTGGTTTGTTTACATTTCAAAAACCAGAAGCCATTCATTTACGAATGTGATTGCACTTTAGTTTACCTATTTAAATGTTCAGATATTAAGATTTGAATGAGGCAAAATAACATGCTTTTTCTCTCAAATATATTGTTATAATCATTTGTTTCAGACGTACTGTAATTCATTTCTGTATAAAAATTAATTTGGTGTTCAAAAAGTCTTTTTTCAAACCTTGAAAAGTCTTGAAAAAGAGGGGCTCGTCTTACAATCAGGGTCGTCTTATATTCGGGCCTATACGGTAATTGGAAATGTGAGGTGTGAAATAGCTTCTCCCCCAAAGAGATAGCCGAGTTTGACAAACTTGCGCTTCTGAAGGTGTCTGGAATTAAGTCTCAACTGCTTGATATATTTGGTCCCCCCCCCCCCCCCCCCCTCCAGAAAATACATCTACCGGTAATGTTTTCCATATTTGTATGGTTTGTAAAATAAGAGGTCTCAGATTGAAAATCAAAGTGGTAATTTTTTTAAAAATTATTTATTTTTTGGGGGGGGGGGGGGGGTGAAATCCATCCATCCATCCATTTTCCGATCCACTATATCCTCACTAGGGTCGCGGGGGGTGCTGGAGCCTATTCCAGCCGTCTTCGGGAAGTAGGCGGTGGGTACACCCTGAACTGGTTGGCAGCCAATCGCAGGGCACACAGAGACGAGCAACCATCCACGCTCACACCTAGGGACAATATTTTGAGTGTTCAATCAGCCTGTCATACATGTTTTTGGAATGTGGGAGGAAACCGCAGTACCCGGAGAAAACCCACGGAGGCATGGGGAGAACATGCAAATTCCACACGGGAATTGCTGGAGTTGGACTCGAACCCTGCACCTGCGCACTGTGAGGCAGACATGCTCACCGGTCGAACACTGTGGCGCCTTTGTAAAATCAAGAAATTCAAAACTCATCAACACCGTTTCAAACATCTATTGAGCAGCAATTAAAAACTGCATTCTCAGGAGCCAATGTGCATTTGTCATGCTTTTGGCTGAATATCATGAATACATCTCCCAGTTAAGGTGAAAAGCTACAGGGAAAATGTATGGCATTGCACCGTCTCTATGGTGGGATTTATGAAGTATTTCTGATACAGTGTGTAACGTAAACATAAAAATGTTATCCGGAAAAATTGAAAAAACACGGGATCAGTGAAGAATGAGCGACTGTAAATTCTTCATAACCTTCTCTTCTACCTGTGTCCAGGCACGTCCTATGACACGCTACCTCCCGATTAGAAAGGAGGAGTTTGACCTTCGTGCGCACATTGAGACATCAGGCCACAGCGTGGACACCTGCTACCACATCATCCTGACTGAGAAGATGTGCAAGGGCTACTTGGTCAAGATGGGAGGCAAGATCAAGTCGTGGAAGAAACGCTGGTTTGTCTTCGACCGCCTCAAAAGGACCTTCTCGTACTACGTCGGTAGGAAAAGTAATTTGTCAAACTCCATCCCATAAAACTCTAGTAGTCTCGATTCCATCCATCCATTTTCTGAACCGCTTGATCCTCACAAGGGTCGTCGAGGTGCTGAAGCCTATCCCAGCTGTCTTCGGACATCCTGAACTGGTTGCCGGCCAATCGCAGGCCACACATAGACAAACAAACATTTGCGCTCACACTCACACCTACGGACATTCTAAAGTGCTCAAGTAACCTGCCATGCATGTTTTTGGAATGTGGGAGGAAACCTCAGTACCCGGAGAAAACCCATGCAGACACAAGGAGAACATGCAAACTCCAAACAGGAAGGTCCAGAGCTGGAATCGAACCCTGCACCTCTGCACTGTGATGCAGACATGCTAACCAGTCGACCACCGGGCCACCCCAGCAGTAGTCTCATCACTGAAACATCCGAAATTACAAACACACATCATGCAGAAATATTTTTAAATTGAGACTAATTTATGATCGGCTGAGAGCTGGATAGAAATGCTCCTCCCCCCAAAAAATAACTTCTTAATTCCAATCCCAATGCGTTATTTTTCATCTTTCTTCGCCGGTTTAATTGAGATAACCATTCAATTCAAAAAACATTCACGGTAGGTTGATTGAATGTTGGAAATTGCAAGCGGCTCAGAGAATTTATGGATGGACGGTAACTATTGCTCAGACATTTCTTCTTTGGTACAGGCAAAAAAAATAAAATAAAAAGCACAATGATACAGTAACTGAATACTTTGTTGCAAAACTTTTCAAGGACATCACAATCCAACAAATCTTTTAACCCATTTAATCCCCAAATTTTTCCAGACATTTGAAAGTCAAAATCAGGTGTCATTGGTAGCCCTTTTAAGTAATCAGCAAGAAAGATTTTTAGAGCCCTGTCAATTAAATCATTGTTGTCCTTCACAAATTTGATCGGTGGAAGTAAATGGGTTAACTCTCTGAAAGACTTTCACATCTGTTGACGAGTAGAACATTTTTTTTTACATTCAGTTCATTTTTATTGTTGATTATTTTTGTCAGCTTCAAGATATTACAGTATGTGACTATCGTGGGTTTTTCTAACTTTAAAGTAAAGGGGTGAACAATTGTGTGTCTTTTTTCTTTAAACATAATATGATCAGCGACTGTGGCATCCCCACCCGTTTATTTCCACCACAAAGCTATCAACATTGAGCTTTATTCTTGTTGTTGTGAAAGCAGAATTTTGGGTCTGATTCGATTCGAGTTTCTAACTTACGGTCAACGCAAAAAAGGTTGCAGACACATTTTTATAGGGTCTCAGTTATCATGCAGAGCCACATTTTCATGTCATTTTTGTACATTTTGCTTTGCAGGAAGGTGCCAGATATTCTATTTCTACCCATCTATATTTGGTCTGGCATTAAAAAATAAAAACAGAGACAGCAAGAATGACTGTGGTTGTACCGAAGCACATCATGTGGCCAGTTGCATATAGAAATGTTTTCCCAAAGCGAACATACGTGAAACGACAATAAACTCCAGATGATTATGTTGCCCTTGTGCTGAAGAAATAAAGGTCTGATTAAATGAATAAATAAAATCAAATAATGCACGCTGGATACACTACTGTAAGTCTGGCAACAATTGCAGCAAAAAAACAAAAAAAGGAAAACGAAGCCTGATTATACAACATATACTGTAGCTTTCTAGTCGAAGACTTTGCTTGATGAATGTTTTGGGCATAAAACGCCTTCAAAGATGCACAAAAATCTTAAAAATGGCGATGTCGGACGTGTGCATGGCAGACGATTGTCCCCAGAATGATGACCGAAAATGTCCGCTCCAATCCAGACCTTCCGTGCGCCGCGCTGTGATTGATCTGCCGGCGTGAGCTGTGGGACACTTGTTCACATTCAGCCCTTTGAAGTCCTCTGAAGGTTCCGCTTAAAGCCTCTTAAAGCGCACCTTGCTCCTCGCGAGGAGGAGATTAGTCGCGCCGTCGTTAAAATGCACGTCGCGGCGGCGCTCTCTGAGGAGGCTGATTGAGATGCATCACTTGAATGTCTCTTGACCTTGAAGAATAAGTAAACGAGAAGTGACACGCCCACCTTGCGAGGGCTGTTAATTCCCGCCAATCGTCCCCCGCCGCTACGAAATCATTTGGCCTCAATCAAATGAGATGCAAACAAGAGGCAATTTGACCGCTAAACAGGTCATTAGCGGTGTCTTAAACTATTCCTCGAAATGAAGTAGCGCATCTCGACCTACCACTCTTTAAGTTGCCTTGCCGAGTGTATGTGCCCGCAGGTAGAAACGGGGCGTCGAGTTCCCCCTCGGTTCCTTGCTGCACTTCTGCAGTGGCTGATGAAACAAAGTGCAATGATGTACCGGAGTCTCGTAAGAAGCCAGTCGAATCTCAACGTACAATAAGAGCAGCGTTGCTTGGAAAAGAGAGGGCCCAAAGTGCTGCGCTTGTCATTTTTCATCCATCACCGCAAATACTGTCCAACTGTGCTCGTCCTCACAGTTGGACGTGTTGTTTTTCAGACGTGTGGCGTGTCATGATATCAGATAAAGTGCCGCTGACTCCAACTCAAAAGTCACCATCTCTTTTTTTTTCTCTCTTTGCCTTTTCCTCCTTTAGACAAACACGAGACCAAGCTGAAGGGTGTGATATACTTCCAGGCTATCGAAGAGGTTTATTACGATCACCTCCGCAGCGCCACCAAGGTATGCTGCTCTCCCTCATGCTCTCATTTATCTTTAGTTCTTCTTTCAATTGGACCCCTTCTTGCGCACACCATTCTTTTGCTTTCTTTTCCTCCACTTTGGCACATTTGCTTTGGCCGGCTGCTCTCACTTCTAGAGGAGCTTTTTCAACTTGAATCTGACGAGTGTATGTATCCACCATGCTGCATGTTCACCTGTGTAACCGTACCCATACCCAATGAGAATGACTGAAACCTGAACTCCTCTGGGTGGATTCGTGTGTCAGTCGTGTTTTTTGGTTTTTCTTTGATCTGCTCATCCTGCTTGTTCCCTCGGCCCTCCCCCTTTCCCCCCGGTCCCTAGTTGAATGTCATGTGTGTAGAAAACTAGTTCTTACTTATTCATATAAGGCGTAAGATATATTCCTCCATTTTTGAAGGGTGTTTTGTTTCACTTTGATTTCTAAGGTAGAGTTCTGTGAAGAAAACCCCCCGAAAGTGGCGATATATTTGTTGTCTTAGCTACTCTGTTCTACATAATTGCCAAAAACACTCCACTGCAAAATGAGGTTTTTTTCTCTATAATATTAGAAAGATTTGTGTTTGATAAAAGATGAATACGAGACAAGCTTTTTTTTCCACCAGGTAATCTCACGTGCATTTGACATCTTTTTGACCCATTTTTTTCATGTGAGCAAAAGTATTGAAACGTGACTGATGGAGGTCTTTTGTTGCCCAAGTACATGATGAGATGATTCTCGAACCAAAGTGACGGAAGGCTGACACGCTCGATCTGCTCGTGATCTCAAATTGACAAGCTCACCTGTGAAGCTCAGTGGTGGTCATGTTGCATAGCTTCCGCCAACACGGGCTCATGAATCTCGAAAAACACGTTGCAGATGCAAAATGAACCCAGAAGTCTCCAGAAACATTTTGTCTGCCAATTTAAAGAGACGTTTAGCAACGTGCGCTATGCTCGCAAACCTCCGCCGCTCAGTGCGAACAAAAAAAGCATTCAATTTCCCCAAAAGCCGTCTCTGCGCCCTAGAATCCGATGCACCTTATCTATGGTGTCTCAGCCTCTCTATATTCCCCATTGACTTATTGTATGTTAGTGTTCCTATGCCATCGACTGGTTCTCCCCGACACTAATTGCCATGTGCATTCGCCAACACACACTCAAACAGACAACTACTTGGTGAGCTCTGCGCAGTCATTATGAAACAAAGATAATACCAAAAGCCTCGTTAACTACTACGACTAAACGAAGCAAGGAGACAAGCAATACTCCGAAAGATATTTAGCCTCTTGTGGATGTGAGCCCACGAGGTGTGTGCGCCTTTTTGTTCAATCAATTATCTTCGAAACTTTTGTCTTTCATTTATTGTTTTGTAATTCTGTTTCATGTCCGTGTTTGTGACCAGCTGTCATTGTTACGGCTGCAGCGGTTATGAAGGCTCTCTTTAAATAAAGCTGCATTGTATTGTATTGTATTCCCGTTAGCATCTAGTGGATGCATAGCGCAACCGCAGCCACGAGATGGAGCTTCTATTCTATGCACCTTATAAAGCAATGCGTCCTATATACGAAAACTGTTTTAAAATAGACCATTCATTGAAGGTGCGCCTTATAATCTGAAGTGCCTGATAGAGCAGAAAATAAGGTACCTTTCAAGACAACAATGCTATCTTAGCCAATACATTTGCTCATGTGAAAACATGTGGTGCTTCATGACAAAAAAAAAAAAAGTTGTGTGTCAGATCCAAACATGCTAACCTGGATGCAAAAGTTGCTAAGTTGCTCTTTTGTTTTATATTGCTGTCATTTTTAATGTCAAACCCATTGAATTTAGCTTTTGTGTGTTTTTCTGTCTAATTCTGATCTATTGTTTCTGCTTGACTTTTTTGACTGTTCATGGGTTTGGGCAAAGGTGTTTGAAACAAAAAAGCGAGCTGTTGACCAAAACTTTTGCACGGTTCTTCACGTGATTGAATTTGTCAGAGAAAGTGCTGTTTTGTCTCTTGTCAGTTTGAAATGCGACATTGTCAGTCCCAAGTGAAACCATAGAAAGAAACAAAATCTTACCAAACACATTAACAGTTAAGGTTCAAAACTGACACATGAGTGAACATTGCTACAATTTGCACATGACTGAATTAACCCTCCCAAATGTGTTCAGCTTCGAACGTTTCGGTTCAGACACACAACATTCCAACCTTATTCTAATACCACTGTATTATTGTAATATTGTAAAGAGGATTGATGATAGCAAAGTCTGTCTCCCCCCCCCCCCAATTGGTCTGTGTCTTTTAGAGCCCAAATCCCGCCTTGACGTTTTGCGTGAAGACCCACGACCGCCTCTATTACATGGTGGCGCCCTCAGCAGAGGCCATGAGGATCTGGATGGACGTCATAGTCACGGGAGCAGAGGGGTACACTCAATTCCTTAACTGACGACGCACGTAGCGACAGGTTTATTTTCGGCAGGGACTCTGAAGACACTCCCCACTCCCCACATTTGTAGTCCGCACTTTAGTTGCGTGTTTTCTTTTTTTAAAATCACACGATGTCACGGTGTCTTCAACGCCACTCATTGAAAAAGGGAGCTCCTTGAGTACACACTTACACACACACACACTTACACACTTCTGTATATAAACCAAAATGTACACCTTTCAAAGACTTTAGAAAGCTTTTCTATATTGCCAAATGGAGATCTTTTGTATACCTTTTTTTTTTTAACTCGGTTGAAAAACTTGCCAAATGTCAACAACCTCTGTATTTATTTGAGCTGCCGTATACACAGCGAAAAGGTACACTTGTTAAGCAAAAGCTCTGCATCCTCCTCCTTATTTTGCTCATGTGCTGCTCCATCAAACAGCTTTCAAGGCCTGCTCCTGATCACACACAACATTGACAAAGGTTGCATGTTATGTTTCGGGTCAGCTTCCAGTTACATTATTTGGAGTCATTCCAGCTCAGGGCCTCATTCAGTAGTACAATTTGACTCATATGGACTGTCTTTCGTCCCTCACGGTACTGATAAAAGTATTTTGGTGTAGTTAAATGATGATGTCATTCACCGTTTTTGAAATTCAAGGTACACATATTTTGCTTCTGGATTCTTGTAGGCGGTTAGCTTAGTGATATTGACACTAAAAGAGGGACCTATTGGCACTTGTAAAACTCACTCGCTATTAAGTTCCATAAATTGTATCAACCTCAACCCAAAAACAATTTTGAGTCTCAGCTTGGAGTGACTGAAAGTGTTTTGTCAGCATCTTCTGGCTTACCGGATGCTTTACATGACAAAGCTAATACGTATCATTGGCTGCATTCGCTGGACACTTAAGTACTTAAGTTGAATTCCACTCTGATAACTGTGCACCGAATATTAAAACAGGCGGTGTTCCTTACATTTCATATTAAGTATGTATTAAAACATGCTTCTAAAATAAAATGTGTTAAGAAAAAAACGGCTCACACCCCAACATACAGGTATACTGCATGTCAGCAGTACAGCCCTCAGTTGACTCATGGATAGGAATGTGCAGCTGTGTCATGTCATCATGTTGCCATTATTATTATTATTTTTTTTTAAATAAATGAATGTTGCAGGCCTTTAACTAAGGTAACGCCACCGTTCGTAAGCCAGCAGTCTCAGAAGGCGGAAAGCAAACCATGTCGCAGATGCCAGAGATAGCCGATATCAAACAAATCAAATCTTGACCCCAAAAAAAAAAAAGATTTCGATCAATATTTTTTTCTTCGACAATTTAAACAGTGTGAATGCAGGACTAAAATTTTGTTTAAAAAAAACAAAAAACACTGGACAAAAAAAATTGCCAGTGTGCCCATTTTGATGATCCGAACCCTTTCAAGCACCCTGGACCTGATAACATGAAAAGCTGTCCATTGTAGTAAGCGCTGTCCCTGAAAGGGTTAATAATGTTTTGCTTTGACTAACATCTGTGGGTATACTGCATCCGTCTATATATACTGACATAAAATTCAAAAGTGTGCCTTTATCAAACAACTGCATGAACAGCCACGATATAGGCACAAGCCAAATGGTTGTAAAGTTGAATAGTAGTTTACCTCACTTAATGGTCTCAACTTTGAGTAGCTTTGGTTTCTGACTGGCTTTCAAGGAGGATGGCATACTTCACCGTAGCCATCGAGGTTCATGCAAAAATGTGCTCTTAACCGTCCCGAAAATCAAAACAAATGATGTATGTTTTGGAATTATAATTGACCGCATCAGACATTTCCCATTCAGCAGCACGAATTCATTGCACCATTGGTGCCAGTGTAAATTTCCACGGTGATTGTGAATTTGAGTCAGCAGATCTGTCGTGAATGTACCGGTTTGTAACAAGCACGGGAGGAGGATCTGGAACTGCGTGGTTGAGTGGGTTAGTCGAAATAATTTAAGGTTTTTGTGCCTCAGATAGTGACCTTTACCTCTTCAAAATATTCAAAAGACCTTAATATATATGATGTCATCCTTTACTGTTCCTGCACACTTGGCGTGTGCAAACCAAATTTGACAATGGCAAGCCTGTGAAATCCTTTCTGTTGATATGCTGATGTTGTCGATCTTGAATCAAAGTAAAGATATACTGCATATATATAAAAAAAAAGAAGGTGCCTGGATGGTAGTATATGATTGAAATGAAACACTACAATATCATTTTGTTCTTTATTGTTGTCCATTTTATTTCATGACTGTTACATTTCAGATTGTATGGTACTGCCGTGATGAGTTGTATCTTCATTAAAAACACACACCCCATAACCCCCCCCCCCCCACACAGACACACATAGCACTCTTTTATATTATTATTATTGTTTTTCCTGCAGTTATTGGTCCCTTGTAATGTATCATCTTCCACTTTGAGTTGAAAAAGATGGATTTGTCAATCCTATTAAACCAGTTGCAGAGCGCAGTCTGATTTTCTTGGTTTCCAGCGGGTTGAACATGTTAAAAGATTTCCAGTGTTGAGGCGAGGTAGCATTAACTAATAAGTGAATTCAAAGTTTGAAAATAAAAAGGAACACAGAGAGGGAAAGAACATCATTTGCAATCACAGGTGTTCCCTTAAAATCCAAACACAGGAGAGAAAAAGACACGCCTACAAGTTGGATGAACATCTGAGTTGTCTCCTCTCTGGTCATTTAAAGCTGGTTGTGTCACGTTGCGCTCGAAGCGACAGAGTACCGGTAATCGCTTCGTGAGCAACAAACTGGAAATAAGTGGATCACCGAAATAGCAGACACAGAAAGGAAGTCTCACAAAAATAATATTTATTACAACCAAAAACCCACGTCTAAACGGACAACAGAAAACGCTGGTTAAAAAAGAGAACCAGGAAACAATTATAATGAGACAACAGAGAACGCTTGCGAAAAAAACGGCAAGGAGAAAGATTAGGCAAAATACTATAATAACACACGAGAGAATATCAAGGAACGCGACAATTGTCAATAGTCTTTAAAGCAACGTTTAACCGAGAAGGAATAGGCAACAGCAATGGCACGGCGTGGAATACTCCGGCAGTGAGTCGACTGCCGGAGCGCCTAGATATAGCGGGTGCAATCACCGACAAATGGGTGGCAGGTGTGCAGGCGGCAAGCAAGAACGCCTGCCCCCTGCTGTCAAATACGGAACGTGACAGTACCCCCCCCCCCCCCCCACCCCCGCCCTCAACGGCGGCCTCCCGTCGGCCTACCCGGTTTGGACGGGTGAGATGCGTGGAAGTCACGAAGAAGGGATGGATCCAGGAGCGGGGGAACCATTGCCGATCCTCCGGCCCATAGCCCTCCCAGTCGACCAGATACTGGAACCCCTTTCCCCTGCGCCGAGAGTCCAGGATGGCCCGTACCGTGTACATCGGGTCACCATCGACGACCCGCGGAGGAGGGGGCGGAGTGGGAGAAGGAGCCAAGGGACTGGTCACCACCGGTTTGAGCAGTGAGACGTGGAACACGGGGTACCTTCATGGTGGCCGGCAGCCGGAGCTTGACCGCGACGGGGCTGATGACGGACTCCACCACGAATGGCCCGGTGAATCGGGGCCCCAATTTTGCAGACGTGCCGGCGCAGGTCCCTCGTCGCTAGCCACACCTCCTGCCCCACCTCATAGGTTGGTGCAGGGCGCCGACGACGGTCCGCGATCTGCCGGTTTCGGGTCGCCGTGCGGGACAACGCGGCCCTGGCCTCCCTCCACACGCGATGGGCCCGCTTGAGGTGGCACTGCACGGAAGGAACCTCTACTTGTCCCTCCTGGGACGGGAACAGCGGCGGTTGATACCCGTAGGCCGTCATGAAGGGGGACCTCCTAGTGGCTGAAGAGACGAGGGTGTTGTGCGCATATTCCACCCAAGGTAAGTGGTCAGCCCAGGAGGAGGGACGGTGGAGACACACACAGCGAAGGGCTGCCCCCAGATCTTGGTTGGCGCGCTCCGCCTGCCCATTGGGTTGTGGGTGATATCCCGATGTCAAACTCGCCGTGGCCCCCAGGGACCGGCAGAACCGCTTCCACACTCTGGACACGAACTGGGGTCCCCGATCCGACACTATGTCCAAAGGAATGCCATGGAGACGGCGGTCTCCATGGCATCCTGTTAGATAAGGAGGTTGGCGGTCTCCAACGCCGATGGCAACTTGGACAGGGGAATAAAGTGGGCTGCTTTTGAGAATCGGTCCACAATAGTGAGAACGGCGGACCGTCCACGGGATGGAGGAAGGCCCGTGACGTAGTCCAGGGAGATGTGGGACCAAGGTCGAGGAGGAATGGGTAGTGGCTGGAGCAACCCTGCCGGAGGCCGATGCGAGGCCTTGCCACAGGCGCAGGAGGAGCAGGCGTTAATGTATTCCACCACATCCTTCCGTAGCTCCGGCCACCAGAACCGCTGGGAGATGAGATGCACAGTCCAGTTCACCCCAGGATGGCAAGCCACCTTGGACACGTGCCCCCACTGCAACACCTCCGAACGCAGCAGTGGGGGCACAAACAGCTTCCCCGCGGGACATTCAGCCGGGACTTGGACCCCATCTTGAGCCTCCTGTAGCCTCCGCTCGATCTCCCACCTCAACGCCCCCAGGATGCAATGGGCCGGGAGAATGGCCTCCGGCGTCCGGTCCCTTTCCACGGGGTCGTGGAGACGGAAAGGGCATCAGGCTTGGTGTTCTTGGATCCCGGGCAATATGTGAGGGTGAAATTAAACCGGGTCAATAGTAGAGCCCACCGGGCCTGACGGGAGTTTAGTCTTTTGGTGGAGCGGATATATTCCAGGTTCTTATGGTCCGTGTAGACAGTGAATGGCTCCTTAGCCCCCTCGGGCCAGTGTTGCCATTACTGTAGGGCTGCGACCACAGGCAGCAGTTCTCGATTGCCCACGTCGTAGTTTGACTCGGCGACACTGAGTCGACGAGAGAAAAAGGCGCAGGGGTGCAACTTCTGGTCGACCGGGGAACGCTGGGACAAGACCGCCCCCACTCCCGAATCCGAGGCGTCCACTTCTACAATGAAAGGGTGGTCAGGATTAGGATGTTGCAGCACGGGGGGATTAGTGAATGCGGTCTTCAAATTCGCGAATGCGGAGTCCGCATCCGAGTCCCATTTGAATGGGATTTTAATGGACGTCAGTCGGGTTAACGGGAGTGCCTTTTGGCTATAGTTACGAATGAATCGTCGATAAAAATTTGCAAACCCCAAGAAACGCTGTAGCTCCTTACGGCTAGCCGGTGTCGGCCAGTCCACCACTGCCTTCGTTTTGACGGGATCGGCTCTCAGCTTACCCTGCTCAATAATGAACCCCAGGAAAGAGATGGATGGTACATGAAATTCACATTTTTCTGCCTTGACGAAGAGCCTATTTTCTAATAAACGCTGTAAAATGAGTCTGACGTGCTGTTTGTGCTCCTGTAACGACCGGGAGAAAATCAAAATATCATCAAGATAAACAAAACAAAATATATTCAGCATGTCCCTTAACATGTCGTTGACCAAGTTTTGGAACACCGCGGGAGCATTGGTCAGCCCGAAAGGCATAACTAAATATTCAAAGTGGCCTAATGGAGTTTTAAAAGCAGTCTTCCATTCATCCCCCGGGCTCGGGGGTGGTCTCCGGACCCAGCTGCCCGAGGCGTCTTGCGGGATGCCCCACGGTATGTAGCATGCCGGAACCAACCACCTCTACGCTCCCGGCTTCTCTCTCTCAGGCGGTTGTCCAACAGCAAGGAGAGATCTATTAACTCCTGCAGATCGGAACTGTTGTCGCGGGTCGCCAGTTCATCCTTGAGCTGGGTGTTCAATCCGCGACGAAATAATCCACACAGCGCCCGGTTGTCGTAGGCACTCTGGGCGGCCAAAATCCGAAACTCGATCGAATAGTCCGCTACCGATCGCCTCCCCTGGTGGAGTTCGAGTAGCCGGCCCTCAGCCTCTCGGCCCCGTACGGGATGGTGGAACACCCGGCGAAACGCAGCTACGAAGCCGGGGAAAGAAGACCAGAGGCTCGGTTTTGCGTCGCTCATCGCCATTGCCCATGATGCCGCCTGACCTGTCAATAGGCTCATTACATATGCAACCTTCGCGTCATCATTAGCATAGACGGAAGGTTGCTGGTCAAAGACGAGCGAGCACTGATGGAGAAAGTGCCCACACTGACCGTGCTCACCCCCGTAACGTGGGGGGTGTGGAAGCGACGGTTCCCTACTAATTGGGGAACCGTACAATACGGGGTTCGAAATCATCGAACCTATGAGCCAGCATGGAAACCGCGCCGCGGAGTTCCGTAATGGCTTGGCCCTGCTGACTCATCTGTTGCTCTGGACGGGACAGAGCGGACAAAATCCTTTCTATGGCTGCGGGATCCATGGTGGCCGGAGTATTCTGGTGCAATCACCGACAAATGGGTGGCAGGTGTGCAGGCGGCAAGCAAGAACGCCTGCCCCCTGCTGTCAAATACGGAACGTGACAGGTTGAGAATGTCACCTGAAAAGCAAACATCATTTTCTGTGTTTTTACATGTTACTGTATATGGTCACTTGGTATGTTTTATATAAGCCCAATCCAAAGAATGATCCCCATTTTTATATTTACAACCCTTCCACATGAAGGCAACTGAGGAAGGGTCTAACATGAGGTGTGGGAGTTGGGGAGGAGCAAAAGCGAGTACAAACACAAGCTAGGGGGAACACATGACACAAGTGGATGATGCTGGAACACTCCCGGATCCCACTGCCTTCGTGCAACCCGAATCCTGTAAATAGTGGCAATAGTGTCTATGCTTCTTTCTGCTTGGCTCTCGACGAAGGCGGACGCTTTTTGCACATAGCCCATAGCCTTTTTGCTCCTGCCCTTACCCCCACCCTCTCCTTGCTCGCCACTTAGTCTTTGTGCTGTCTTTGTCTAACTTTTCCTAGCCTCCTACCGTATTTTTCATCCGAAGAACTAACCATGGAATTAGTTGGCTGGTCTCTCGATACAATCGACAAAATTTTTTCGACGAAAAGAGCAGGCAGCGGGGAGCCTGCTTGCCCCCCGGGGACATTTGCTGCCGGATACGCCCTTGATCCATGGAGAAAGTGGAGAATGGCGTGCCCGTCAATACTGTCCGTTGAGGATGTGGAAGACATCTACATTATCGGCCTTTTGATAACAGGTATGCTGCTGTTTGGTGTTGGCAGCTTTCTGTTCTATCGCAAGATTCAACCGACGGGAGCGGCTTTATTGGAAGTGAAGAAGCTGCCGGTCATTCTGGATGGTTTGGCGCGAATGTCCAACACTCAGACTCAAGCGGTGACTGAGCTCAACCGCAATATTGATGCGGTTTTAGAGCGACTCTGCGCGATCGACAACATCATGGAGAAGTTGGAATCCGCGCTGCGGAAAGAGTTTTTCGGCTACGGCTGATCGGCGCCAGTGAAGAGATACAGACCACGGACTCAAGGCTGTCTGAAATTGTTGGCGGCCGTCCCTCCAAAACAAACAACGCTATCTGGCCTTTTCCCCTGGATGGAAGTACGCATGGAATCTAGGGCCCCCACCATCACCCCCCTCCTTCTCGGCCATGGACTGATAAGCCGGGACTGTCTTCATGAGCAGACCTCGACGAAGCAGCTATGACCTGTACACGCATACACATACACAACTGGACAATCACACGCGCATACACATTCTTATTATCACCGTCTTCATCGCTCCGATTCTTTTTCCCCCGTGACGTGGTTCGATCTGCAGAGCGCACGTGTGTCCGTGCAGCTGGTCAGGACGGCCGCGTCCTGGCTGGCAACCGGTTCAGGGTGTCCCCCGCCTACTGCCCGGAGTCAGCTGGGATAGGGTCCAGCACCCCCCGCGACCCTAGTGAGGATAAAGCGGTTCAGATGATTAATGAATGAATGAATTTCTCTGCCAAAACATTCAGAAGTTTTTTGAAATTCGAGAAAGCAGCTATGATTTAAGAGGTACCAACTTATTCAAAAAACTCAAAACAAGAACAAACATCAAGCAAAGAAGTGTATCTATCAAAGGTGTTAATCTGTGGAATAATCTCGAAACGGACCTGAAAATGAGTAAATCGCTTGCTGAGTTCAAAAACAAATTCAAAAAAATAGTACAAACAACCTACATCAATCAGTTAAAATGATAAATTCAAAACATTAAATATAATGATAAATCAGAACTAAGTTGATAAATAGAGAAAGGTATATAAATATCCATTATGAATACAAGAGAAAATTGACACAAGAGTGTCAGGGTGTGGAAGTATATAATCCCGATACAAACCAAAAGTTGTAAAAATATCACGGTTAAGGGTAAAGTATGAGCCTTAATGGAGACTTCTTTCTTCTTACTTTTTTCTTTTCTGATTGATATAAAAATGATTTATTAGATACAATCACATAACGGGGTAGGACTAGATACGTTTTTTACTTCTTCCTACTCCCTTGAACATAATAACTGTGTTGTATGAAGATTGATTTCTTTCTTTTTTATCTACCTTATTTTCTGTCAAATTATTACTGTATATATGTTTTATGTTCAATAAACAAAAAAAAAAAAAAGAATCCTGATTGGCTAAAGGACTGACCATCGTGAACAGTCTCTGCACCTCGTCTCTGTACAGCTTGCCAAATTTACCTTTGCAAATTTTTGGTCTTTGGTTTCATTGTATCAGTGGCGGATGATGGTCTGTCAAGGAGGGGAAGCTCAATTTCGGCCTAAATCATAACGTGTCCGTTTATTTATATGTGAATTCTACTCTCCGTTCCTTTTCAAAAAAATTAGAACGTTGTCTTCACCACAAGATCTGGTCTGCGAACACAAGCAACTACAATAAAACACACCAGAAATAAAATGTGAATCTGTCGCTAGTCGTTTTCAACAAAGAGAGTGTCGCTAAAATGATTAGAAGAAGTCTCCAGTTCAACTCAGAACAGAATGAGAATTGAAAATGCTCCCATGGATGCCAACACCAAAAGATTGGTGATTGGCTCATTTCGCTGTCAATCAAAAAGAGATTCAGCCTCAGACAGATCATCCAATCATCATGCAGAAAAGCTGAGCTTCCTGGCCAGCCTATAAACACCCACTGTCCATAGACTCCAAGAGACGCTGAGCGTCCAATGGGCGGGACAAAACTAGCATTTATCCAATGACTCGTCTTGTTTCAATGCATTGGGACAACCTACACTGAACTCTCAAGACGCCCAGCGTCCGCGCTGCAGACGCTCAGCCTCCACACACTTTCAAGTACAGTGAAGCTGCGGGTATGAATGAGAAGAGAGTTGCGTCGTAACCAGGAATAAGAAGCTGATTTGGAACAGAAGTTGAGCGCATATTTAGTCAATGGCATGTCCACACAATTGTATGTACACACATATATTTGATCACTTATTTTTTGACATTTCAGGGGAAGCTGAGCTTCCCTTGCAGTCTTAGAGCAATCGCCTCTGCATTGTATACATATTTCAGTATTGTATAATAACTGTAAAAAATAAAGCTGACTATCAAGTACCAAGAACAATTTTGTTGTCAAATGTGCTGTGTACAGCACAATTGAAATTTCTTCCCTCTCACATTTTTTTGCTTTTTTAAAATATAAATCCTACTTCATGCATTTCACTTACCACAGGTGCTTTTTGGAACGTAACCCCCGCGATAAATGAGGGATTACTGTATTTTCAATGAACATTTCTGATATCCAACCTCTTTCTTTTTTTCCCACCATTTTTGTCAAAAGAATGTGCATTCAATTCACACAAATTCACGAATAAATGTGTCTCATCAAACTCAAAAGCAATTTTGGACAGGATTATCTTACATGAAAAAAGATTATATTGTACTGCATCGTATTATACACAGCAGGTATTAATTGCAGTTAAACGGTCTGAAAACGCTTTGGAGGACATTTTATGTGTGAAAAGCATTTATTGTTTGAAAGACACTCACCTGGCATGGACAAAGAGGATGAGCTGCGGCTTGCTGGTGTTGCACTTTGACATAATGGTGGCAGAGATGTTGAAGGCGGAAAAGTCGGGAGGAGGGGGGATATTGTAATGCATGGAGATCTGGTAAGGAACAAGACCAAAACTACACTGTTATCTCACAAATGCATGATGTTGAAACGAGACAATCAAAATCACGGGTAGAGTAGGAATCACATGACCGCATGTCTCTCAATGGTCAATCTGGATGAAATAATCCTAATAGGCACTAATAAAGGCTAATTCATTATGAGACTGTCAGGGACTCATGTGTACCTTTTCCAGGGCCGTAAAGTACATATATTGCAAAACAGATTTTTTTTAGGTACCTACAGTTTCATTATATATGCAACTAACAATTATTGATAAGAAACAACTGGTAGGTCAAATATTTGTTTTGAATTCATCTTTTTTAAAAAATCATTATAAAATGCATTTTTGGATTTGGGTACATTGAGTGCGATTTTTCTTTGCTTCTTTTACTAATTTCATGAAATTATTGATAACTGGAATAATTCTGTTGATGATAATTGTGGCATACTCATAATTCTATTCCCTTCTCACAACAATGAACCCAATAAATCATCTGCTGTGCTAGAAGGATCGATGCAAAACCATTTGCATGTGAAAGGTGTGTCTGCCAAAAACGTTGATACGTTGCAGAGTGAGATCTTACCTGTGCCAGAACACAGCTCTGCCCCTCGGCTCGAACGGTGTATTCTCCAGGGACTTCGCTCAGCTCCTCCTCCTGGTACAGGAGCCGATTGCTCTGGTCCACGATGAACTCCTTGTCCAGACCTCCTAATGACGTTACCGTCACGACAGTCCTGCCCCCAACGCTGTACGTGGCAGCGGCGTATTTCGCCAGCGCCTGCAGGGCCACCACGGTGTCCTGAGGAGTGCAAGTGTACAGAGTCAAAGTAGTCTGCCTGGATGGTCGAACCTTCTCCAAACTCCCGCTCACAGCTTTGCTTACCTGCGTAGAAGAGAAGCCTCCGTTCGTATTTTGCTGCTGCGTGAGCCAGCGCACAATGCCGGAGCTATAGTCCAGCCCAAAATCTGGCAGGGCGGGCCCGGAGAGCAGCGCCAGCAGCACATAGGAGGTGATTTCCACCTCCAGAGAACCCACTCCTTTCCCAGAGACGCCCTCTCGGTGCCAGTGGCGGGTTCCCCCTGCCACGATAACATTAGCGATCAACATGGATCACAGAAATGACTGGGGAGACATTGCGTTGTTCAACAATTGAAATCAGCAACATGGAATCAAACGGCAGAATCGGGCAGCACAATAAATTGCGAAACTATAAAACTCAGCTTTGCCTCCAACTTTCAGAGCTAAATTCATGTTTATTATTGTGATTGTCGATTTCAAGAGGCGCAACAACAGAAACGATCTGAAAGCGAAGCCACACTGAGTGCTGTGAGTCATATTATGATGTACCCATTGTAGTGGACTGCTGGTGCAAGTAGGTGATGAGTTTGACCCTCGTCTCCTCATCCCGAGCCAGGGTGAAGGTGTAGGACATCAGCGCTGTGGTGTACAAGTTGTCCATCTGGCCGGCTGCCTCCTTAAGACAACCCAGACACTTCTGGATCACAGGATCCTGTCACAGAACACACCCAAAAATATCCAGGATCCAATCGTCTCAACAGGGAACTCTCAAAAATGACTGCTATGTGGATCTTTTAGAGTGAAGCCACCGAGATTTCAAGAGCTTGCTTCTGTTAGATTATGAAGAGGGTAGGTGACTCGAGCTTGGTCGTTTGTCACTCCAGGCTCGGCATCATCCTATCCATCCACACCCTTGGCACACATATTCAGTTCGACCCAATTAAGACTGTAGAGTCACACATTGTCATGTGGGTGAAGCAGAGTTGCCCTGATGTGCGTTCGCAGCTGAGGGAGTAGAAAGAATGGGAAGCATTTTGGAGGGATTCCACTTTCTTCCACATCTTGCAGAAAGTGCTCCACGGCCGTGTCTCGATCATTCTGGCATTTATTAAATAGTTCAACTGAGAAGACACAACTTTCTGGTAGTTACTGTTCGCATAATATTGCAAGTATTAAAGATAGAAGGACTGGGTGAAGGTTCCCAGAAAACCTTTTTACTTGGGCAGGTCGCAAAAATGAAATATCTGTTTGCAAACTTCATAGGTGGTCAGGCTCTCCAGAGAA
Source organism: Hippocampus guttulatus (assembly GCF_054856545.1). Classification (NCBI taxonomy): domain Eukaryota; kingdom Metazoa; phylum Chordata; class Actinopteri; order Syngnathiformes; family Syngnathidae; genus Hippocampus; species Hippocampus guttulatus. Next base: position 18,214,794 of record NC_141272.1, read on the forward strand.
AAGTGAATTTTTCCTAATACAGTATGAGTGCATGAGTTCCATAAGATTTCATTTGAACTAGTAACAGAAAAGGCAGACATTCGACACAAAGTGAACAGGCTGGTTGTTTCAATAAGAATAACGCAGGAGTTATCATCCTCTGATAACTGAGAGAGGAATTTTTGCAGCATTTGCATTTCACTTTTAGAAAACAGATGTAGGCCCTTAGGCACAGAATATTTTTTGCTGTGTTTGTCAGAGTTACGCCATTTGACAGTGAGAAAATCACTTCAAATTATCGATTGACTGTAGGGAATTTGGTCGATTTATAAAAATTGTTTGTTGAATATTGTGTGCACCAATCAAATTACCAAATTTTCTTCACTATAAGGCACTTCGGATTATAAGGTGCACCTTCAATGAATTGCTGATTTTAAAACAGTTTTTATGAATAGGGTGCACTGCATTATAAGACGCATAGAATAGAAACTAAAATAGTGGCTGCGGTTGCGCTATGCACCCACTAGATAGATAAGATAAGAAACCCTTTATTAGTCTCGCAATGGAGAAATTCCCAATTCACAGCAGCAACGTTATGAAAGGAAGAAGTAGAACAACAAAATATAGGAGCTGCTGGAAAGGCAGCCACTCTTGCGGCGCCATTTTGAAGTCAAAATAACACAACACAACACATAGGACACAGACAGTCGTGCAATCTTCACCACTTTTCTGCATACACTTTGTTGTCTGAAGCAGTTATAGATGAAAGAGGAGAGGATCAACGTGTCCTTTCACCAGTGGATCAGAGACGTCATGCTGAAAATGAGCACACGTCTGCTACAAGCTAAGTTTTGAAAGCAAACACGAAGCTGTAGCGTCCATTGACGAAAAGAGATTGGTTCACTTGTGGTGCACTAAAGGGAATACAATACAGCTTTATTTATATTGAACCTTCACAACCGCTGCAGCTGCAACAAAGCCATGAGAACAGGTCAAATACACGGATATGAAACATAAACATCCGAATGGCATTACAAAACAATAAATAAAGGACAAAAGTAATCAAGACAAATGATTCAACAAAAAGGCACACAAACCTCATGGGCTCACATCCACACGGGGCTAAATATCCTTGGAACTCTTGCTTGTCTCCTTCTTCCTTCGTTCAGTCAGTCGTTAACTATGGTTTTAGTATTATCTTCCTTTCATAATGGCTGCGCAGAGCTCAAGTAGTTGTGTGTTTTGAGTGTGTGTTGGCAATTGCATATGTCAATTAGTGTCATGCAGAACCCATTTAGGTCCCAACTGGTTCCTGCTAATAAACATCAGTAGATGGCATCGGAAGACTAACAGGGAAAAAACTCAATGGGGACTGAGACACCGCATATACAGAAGGCGCATCGGATTATCGATCGCACTGTTGGCTTTTGAGGAAATTGAATGCCTTGTAGGGCGGAAAATAAGGTACACAAGTAAATCTCTCATCGGCTTGTTTGATTCTTTTTTTTCCATTCCAAACAGTGGGGCTAATTCACTTAACACCGACCCCACAAATTTGTCCTTCCATGGATTGGCAGTTAAGCCGGGTGAAGATCCAAAGGCACGGTCAAAAGCAACCCGCTAAAAATTCTGAAACAAGGCAAAGCCAAAAAGTAAGCAAAGCAGTTTCACTGGGTGCATACGGTAGTTTTATCCAACAGCCTTACCTCCTGACAAGCAGCACATACTCATAACACTGAGTGATGTTGTCAGTGCGCAGCCAGCGTTGATTGACATTGTGCGCGTGTAGGTGTAATGTGGTGGCTTGGTGATGAAGTGCTGCCTCCAGAAATGGAAATACAAGCCACGCTGTCTCTCTGGGACGTGGGGGATCACATGCGCTTCATAGTTACCTCCCGCTTTTTGAGATCGGCTCAACAAGTCCAGTCATCATCATAGTGAAAGTCTACTTGGAATTGCCTCTGTTAATGAGGGGATGGGGTGAGCAGTGGCTGATTTGCACAAGAAAGTGCATTGGTAAATTTGATGTTAAGTGGTGATGTGCGTGAGTTTGCGAGAATTTTGGCAATCGCATGCCACCAACATGTCACAATATAAATTCTGTAGGGGGGGGGGCTATGGAATTATTTTGTGATATCCTCGCTTGCTTTTCAGTTTTGATGTATTATTTTCAATTTTCGTAGTTTAATTGAAGTAATCGTTAGTTCACGTTTTTCGGAAGCAGTCTTGAATGGCTGTCGAGTTGAACTGAAGAAGAGAAGGCACGGAGACGGACAAAGACATACCTGCATTTGTTGAGATTGTTTAAAAAAAAACAACAACACCACAGCTCTCCTTTTTTTCAGAGCCGCAACAAAAACGTATTTAATAAAGCAACGACACAGTTCACTGAACCAACACCAAGTTATAACACTGTATAAAATGTATTATTATTGTTATGAAGCATATCTCCAGCAACGAGCCATTTTGGAGTCGACATATTACCGTAATGACCATATACAAGATGCACCGGACTTTAAGGCGCGCTGTGAGCTTTGAAGAAAATCGAAGACTTTTTGGTGCGCCTTATAGTGCGGAAAATATGGTACATTAAAAAAAAAGCGATTATTTTTCCCGACACTACATTTTGCAAAAGGCCTACCCTGTGTTGCTTATCCTGTGAGTGTGATAAAAAAAAAAAACAAGGACTGAAAAGACATTTGACACAGACGTAGCTAACGTCGCTGTCCTGTGAAAAACACATATGTGTCCATTTTTGTCATTTTTCAAAATGTTTACATTCATGGAATGTCTGAAACGCACATACTGCATTCACGTAAAAAAATCTAAGATGACAAAAATGGACAGCCAGCTGTTTTTCAAAGGATGGCGACATTCAGCATCTTTCCTGACATAGTCCAAATAAAGTTTGAAGAGGATGGTGGACACTTGTGGTGAGGTGGGGGATGAAAAAAACGAAGAGCAGCAGAAAGCACAGTTGGCAAGGTGGGATGAATAGAAACATAACCACATATATTCACACTGAAAATGAAGACCCAGCTAAACATGACACCCAATGAGGTTGGCTGCCAAATGTTTTTGCAAATGGGAGTGGCGTCTGACTCACTTTAATGTCGGAGTCCAATTCCAACAGGGCGGCAACGATGTAAGCCGTCAGGGACACGTCGTCACTCACTCCTCCCTGATGGGACATTAAAAGAGGCATTCATGGATCATTCTAGACTTTTCATTTTGGTCCTGTTACACTAAACTAGCAAACAGGAGCTATATGCAGAACAATATAAACAGTATATCGCTGCCGTTGGATGGAATCCTCCATCCATCCATTATCTGAACCGCTTTATCTTCACGAGGGTCGCAGGCATGCTGGAGCCAATCCCGGCTGCCTTCGGGCAGTAGGTGGGGTACACCCTGAACCGGTTGCCATTCACACTCACAGTCACACCTCAGGACAATTTAGAGCGTTCAATCAGCCTGCCATGCATGTTTTTGGAAGGTGGGAGGAAACCGGAGTACCCGGAGAAAACCCAGGCACGCACGGGGAGCATATGCAAACTTCACACAGAAAGGCCGGGGCCATAGCAACCAGGCCCCGTCCTGAGGAAAATGATATTGACCGCAAACTGTCAGCAGGTTGTGAAAGACCACTCAATCGCAAATTCCAAGAGCAAGTAAGTACATCATCTGATTTTTTTTCACCTTTTAAAATCTGAGGACATTTGACACCTTCAACAGATGAAATATGACAAAAATGGTGATTTGGTCTCAGCCCCAAAACAACTCTGAAGATCCCATTAAGCTTACAACTCATTTCCTGAGGCATCACCTGCCAACGTTTGCTTGTTTTATTGTTGCTACCTGTTGTTGTTGTTGTTATTGTTTTCAATGAGGTCAAATTACCGTAATGGGAAATTGGATTCAAGAATTTTGCGTCTCAAAATCATTTCACTTTTTGTGAAAAAAGTTCAATGGCATTTTATCACGGCTGTTATATCAAATGCATTCATCGGAATAGCAAATCGACACTTTATACATACTGTCCTATATTTACACGACACTCACAATTTAGGCTGTGTGCATCATGGAACATGCTGGAAGGACAGTCACAAATGGGGATGAGAAATAATTATCGTCCCAATATTTGGGGAAAAAAAGGATGTCACTTGTTTCACCCAGATCGTGCAAATTGGGCCGATATCAAATACACGAACGTTACAACCAGCCCAAGTCTGCTCAAATCTAAAAACATTTATTCTAAATATTAACACGTTAGACGACATCGCATTACAGTAAAAATTGATGAGTCCCAGCGACTTTCCGCTGCACATTCAACATTTCGGACGAGATCGCTTCACGTGACCAGCGGGGACCTCCATGAATTTATTGTCGGATCCGGCAGGCAGGTCAGCCGAGTCAAGCTATGGCTCAGCTAAATGCTGACAGTGAAGTGGTTCAGAGAATAGATGGATGGACACTGCACTGTGTCCCACTACACCTGTTGGAATGTAAATGGCGACGGCTCGTTGAAGTGCAGCAATGACGAGCGATGTCAATTTTTTTCACATGATAATCTTTTGTTTTTATTTTGGTGCTTGAAGATGTCTTCCCATAGGCCTGTCACTATATCAATTTATCATTCGATGAGCACAAAAAATGGACTGGATAAATGGTCATTTGCATACGTGTTTGTTTACATACTGCATCAACATCCCTCGCCTGTCTTGTCAACTTTGTCGCTTCTGTGGGAGTTCGCACTCACAAGTGCGTGCACACTCACACACACACACACACACGCACACACACACACACACACACACACACACACACACACACGAGACAACAATAAGTGTGTGTGAAGATGCAAATATCATGTTGGTGTGTGTGTGACTTACAGAACTTCAACAGGCATTTGGTTCACCGCCGCCGGTGTAACATTGACCTGCAAAAATAAAAAATAGAAATGTTTAATAACTTGCTTGTTATTAACATTTAGTGGTAACAGTAACATGCAACTGCGCGTCCTTGTATACATGTTTTTAAAACACCAACTATTTGGACGACTATTTCAAGCCTCATGTTTGCACACGTGCTCCTAAATGTTTTGTTTGTGTATTGTTCATAATTTAATGTTCATTCCCATCTGGCTGTTACTCGTCATTGAAAACAAATAAACACCATTCGACCTGATTTAAAAGAGGATAGTCCTTATCCCCCAGAGAGGAAATGTAGATGTTACTGCAGCGCACAGCAAAAGTATTTGTAAATACGGAAATAAAGACCAAAAAATACACTCTATTCAGACAGAAAATAACATTAGACCCCCCACCTTAGATTAAAAAAAACAGGCAGTAATGTGAATTTTATGACGACTTTAGTGAATTTATATTCTTGCCTCAAAACGTTTGCGTCGTTTTTTTCCCAATAAAAGTTATGATTGAATCTTCCCTCTACCTGTTGTTGATTTAGGTCAGCGTTGATGACTTCTAAAAGCAGGTCGCACTCGACGCTTGCCATCTTATCGGGTCGCGAAGTTTTTATTTAACTTGTTCACCGTGATGAGCGGTTATTTTTCATCCCCCCCCCCCTTATATTCCCCCTCTTTATTACGTCACGGGCCGCTTCACCCGCGCGTTGACCGTTGGTGAAAGAGCCGCGGCAGCTAAAGCTAACGAGCTTAGCTAGCGGGCTAACAAAACAAGTCAATCGGCGTCGAAAATGCGCTGAAATAACGTCAATAGTGTTCAGTAGACTTCAAAGAGAAAGATTCGTAACAACGACACATCACGATGAGGCGAGGCTTCTCTAAACTGGCGGGCCTGACGTGATTAACAAACTCATTGAGTTCAGGATCTTGCTGAACAATAAAATATCCTTATGTTACACGAATTTTAGTACAAAAGAGGAGCAGTATATATATATATATATAAATATATACTTTTTTTTACCATATTCTAATTTAAGGATTCGAAACAGCCCCCCCCCCCATATTCCAATGTATTGATTATTTGACATGTACCTGGGGCGACATTCAAAATGGGACGCTTAGAGTCCCATGTATATTTTAAATTATATCAATCTAAAGTCGCTGAAACGTTTTTTATTTTTAAGAACATGTTTTAACGTCCCCGGGTTGCGGTCCACTTCAAATACAGGATAACCATCTTGACACTCAAAATGGCGGCCAGCTCGAGTATCCCGGCGAGAAGACTCACCGCATCGTGATGGCCACGGAACGTACAGTAATTCTTTTTTTCTTTTTTTTTTGTGTGTTTAACACTTTTAGTGTGTTTAACACACAGAAAAGAACGCATTTTTTGCTCAAATTGGAAGCGGCCAGCGGACGACTTCCGGCCGTTAGTTAGTGTTGAGGAGAGTGAGCTTTTCGTTTGCTTCTTGCTCTCCTTGGACACAAGTCCTTTTATACCTCTGTAAGGTGGAATAAAGACCAAACACCACGTCGTACTTTTTCAGTTTATCACAGCACAGCACAAATCGATTTGGGCTTCCGAGAGTTTCAGATTTCTTTCGGAAGCCCCAAAGAAACACATACATGAGATTATATAGGGACAATATGATAATGAGAGGCGGGGAGGTACGCCTCTCATGCAAATCCCTGAAACAAAGAAAGTAACATGTCATCTAACCCGGCGTGGCTGGAAGAAGTTGGGAGCGGTGGGGTTCGAGGGCACTAAAGGTGATTGTAAACACAGCGAGCAGAAAATACCTTTAACAGCATTCTACATTGTTTCTCTCAAGTGCCTGAATAAACACAACTAGCAGAGAGGAACAACACCATAACCATTAAACCTACCTAAGCAAAAACTAGAGACAAAGAAGGTCAAGCAAAGTTCGACCTTGAAATGATGACGAAGTATAGACCACTGCTGTTGTCACAGATCTTGAGATTAGGTTTCCTCTTTGAGGGCACTTGACAGCCTTCAGGGATTTATACGAGGTGGTGGAGGCAGGAAAACCCTCGGGGGCTGTTACTTACCCAAGTGAAAATAGGACCTAAACTTCACACTACATTCTTTGTTTTAAGTACTTCAGCAGATGTTCCGGACAGAGACTAGTGTCAATAGTTCTCATAGCAAGCTGAAATCCCTCAACAATGTTCTACTACTACTTCTAGCGGAATATTTCCTTAACAGTTAGCCATCTTGTGCTCATTAGCATTGTCGCCACCGCTCTTTGAATAACTGTCAAAGTGCGTAGTCAAGTGCGTAGTACGTGCGCCAATGTGACGCACAAAGGAGACCCCAATCCTCGTCGTGATTGGCTAATATCGGGAGGCCGCAATATTTTGGGATGTTTTTTAGAGGCCTCAATAATAGGAACGCCGTTTGTAGCGACGAGACATCGGGTGAGGATGACCAGCGCAAAGGTGCACAGACTTTTGGATTTTACCAACGCGGATTTAGGCGTTATGACCAGCAATCAACAGGTAAAAAAATATTGTGATGCATGCGTACATTAGGCTTAAAGTGAAGTATCCATTTTGTTTTGTGGCGGAAAAAACGCTACTTTATCGTTAAAAGTAAATACCTACAGTTTATCGATTTTTAAGATTACATAAATATCCCAAACGCACGCGCAGGTTTTTTTTTGGGGGGGGGGGGACGTGCATGAAAACACGAGGCTTGATATAAAACAACGTTATAAATGTGGAATTATAGCTCCACGTTACTACTCAAGGGGGACATGGTAAGGACTAAACATCCGCCTGTTGGTGCAGGTCATGCGAGACTTTTTATATTTACACTCTGAACTGGTTGCCAGCCAATAACAGCACACACAAACCATTCACGCTCACAATTACACAGTGGGACAATTTAGAACGCCCGCGATCCTTGTGACGAGAAGATTAGAAAATGAATGGATAGATGTTCCTACTCATAAAAGTATACAATAACCTTTTTTGTTTGTTTGCAGGTCATGCGTGCACCGGTGGTGCTTGGGCGTCTTCCTGTTCCATTTACGTATGTAACACAAAATATGTTGTAGGGTTGGACAGATTTCCTATATATTGCCCTTTGGCACTTATCTCCCTTCTGGACCTCCACCAACACCACAAAAATCAGCGTAAGTCCTCTGCAAAATGTATTTCCACTAATGGCCACACACAGGCGACATGCATTTTGCTAATACTGTACGTTTCCCAACAGGAGAAAGAGGACTACAGGAGACCACAACTCCGCCAAGCCATATATTAAAAAACCTCCCAATGCATTTATGCTATTTTTAAAGGAACAAAGGCCCCTTATCCAGGCCGACATAGTAAATTCAGGCACACTTCCAAAAGACAGTGCCACAGTAAATAAGATCCTCGGGATGATGGTGAGTGTGACACACACATACACATACGTCCTCTGAAGTTGTACCCCGTGTGTGCGCTGACATTTTCCGATGATGTCCACAGTGGAAGTCGCTGGCACCCAACGAGAAGGAGAAATACTTCAACGAATCTGAGCGGCTGAATGAAATTCATGCCAAAATGTACCCTGACTGGTCCTGCCGTAATAACTATGTGAGTCCCGCAGTCAATGAATTATGATACAGTGGAACAATAAAACTCAATAATTTACATCATGTTGGGGGGTTTTCGCGTGCTTTTGACACTTGCTTTTGTGTGTGTTTTGTGCAGGGCAAAAAGAAAAAGAGAGAGTGGTGCCATGCAGCCAAAAGTTGCAACTATCCGACCGGTAAGTACTTCTTATAGATCATATAGAAAATATGGTCAAGGCAAAAAAATTGCAATATATGCGCAGATGAAATTGACGTTACCTCAGGCTCGCATTGCGGACATCACGGCTTAACCTGCTTTCTGTGTTTGGTCACGTGACATTCTGAGCCCGAAGGCACTATGATGCCAATTTCGGTTGACGGTTTTGAGAGTGGGACAAAATCGCAGCCTCCTTACATGGATGAAAACTGGTAGATTCATCTCCTAAATTCTTGTCCTGCAAATGCAAACGTACTCAGAATACTGTGCATAAAAGCAGTTGGCACACACAGAACATATTGCAATGAAAATATTTTCCTTGAGTTCCCTTAACAGTTAAAGAGCAAATATTGTATGTTAAAATACTGCACCATTTTAAAAATGCTAATTATCGCCCAGAGCTGATAAAAATCAAGTAATAACCACCGTTAAAGTAATACTGTCCTCAAATAATTTCCAATAAAGAAATTAGGCTGGAATTTGTACGTCTCATTTGCACACATAAAAAAAAGAAAAAAGTCTCCTCAAATTCTTAACTAGAAGTTATACCTCTGACCACCCATGTCAATCAAAACTGAACATTCTTAGTGTCGGTAGAATTTTGCATTGAGTGTATTCATGTTTAAATTAGTCCTCGAGTCTCATGAGTGACACGTGTTTTTGTGGTTTGCGTTTGCAGCGTCTCCACCAGAGGTCCACGCGCCGTGCAAATGCACGTGCAAGAAGCGTGAGGACCCCAAGGCGGACCTGGTCTCCACTCACTTCAATGAGGCGATTCCGACATTCTTGTCCTCCTTGACCTTGCCAGCGACGGAACCGGTCATGGCCTCCCCGCCCTCGCCAGCGACGGAACCCGTCATGGTCTCCCCGCCCTCCTTGCCCTTGACCAGCATCTCACAGACTGAGCCTGAGGAGGACCCGATCCTCACACTTTTAAATAACTTGGGAAATGTCGAAGCGTCGCAATGGGACGAGGCGTCCAACTCCTCCTTCTCGTCCACCTGCACCGTCACACCACGTGGAGGCGAGGAGGACCTTACCTCCGCCCTATTCAAGGAGTTGGAAGCCTTGGAGGCGGCCGAAGTCTCCTTTTCATCCTCGTCCACATGCACCGACAGCTCGCATGAGGACGACCTGACCTCCACTCTTTTTAAGGAGCTGGAAGCCCTGGAGGCCTCCTTTTGGTCCTGGTCCTCTTGCTCCACCTACAGCATGGAGTAGGCGTGGCCAAAGCAGAGAACCTGCCGGGTGTCCTCAACCCGGTTTGCACTTGGGACTATGTACAGTATCTATGCACAGACTGAATTTCTTGATTGATATCCCAACTCCTTGACTGTCGATTGACTCTAACCCGTCATGGTCTCCCCGCCCTCCTTGCCCTTGACCAGCATCTCACAGACTGAGCCTGAGGAGGACCTGATCCTCACACTTTTAAATAACTTGGGAAATGTCGAAGCGTCGCAATGGGACGAGGCGTCCAACTCCTCCTTCTCGTCCACATGCACCGTCACACCACACGGAGATGTCATCACGCAGGGCGAGGGGCAGTCGGCGAAGAGGCTGGATCACGGGCGGCACAGTAGGATCAATGAGTGGCTGATGGTTGAAGGCAGTGAGACAGCCCAAACCTGTAAAGAGCGATGGCCAACGGTGCTGCCAGGATGTAGTCACCGTCAGAATTGCGGCACCTACGTTGTCCGTGATGGAAAATCCGAGTGCGCAAAACAAGTCGAAGCCCAAGAGGTTGGCGCCATGACGGGAGACTTGGAAGGTGAAAGCAGGGAGAGTTTTACAGCCATAGCGCATGGTGAAGGTGGCGGTGCCCACCATGCCAATCTTAACGTGGCCATAGCCAAACAAGTCTTCGGCGTTGGCCTTAATCGAGAGCCGGAGAAATAGGCGTCTAACTGTGGACACGTTCAACAGAGACCTGGGGGCTGCAGTGTCAAGTAGGAGTGGCAAGCTCACGCCGTCCAGTTCTACTGTGCACCACTTGAACGGCTTGAATGATGGTCAGGCCCGACCGGTCAGGTGTGGGGGCAGAGCGGCACATCCTGGAGAAGTGGTTCATCTTCCCGCAGCGCTGGCATCTTTGTCCGGTGGCCTTGCAAGATGGCGCACGCGTGGGATGTGAGGCCGAGCCACAGTTGGCACAAGGTCTGCGTGTGACGGCCCCTTGACGTCCGGCCACATTTACCTCGGCACCGTCGTAGGTGGAGGTGGAGTCTGAGGGTTGAGCGGTCGGAGCGACAATCTGAGCCAGAGCAGGAAGGAGAGCGTGAAGCGGTGGGTGTGTCTGGATTCGCGAGCCGCGCTGCTAAGTGTGCTGCATTCTCGAGTTGGAACGCCATTTCCACAGCCTTCGACAGCGGGAGGTCGTCCGGCGACAGTAACAGTTTCTCCCGGAGCTTGGGATCAATCGTGGGGGAAAAAATCATGCCATATTTTAGTCTATGAAATTCACTTTTAGAATGGAACCACTGAAATGAAATGCTTATGTACGGAAATGCACCTGCATGAGCAAAACATAGCAAGGCAGAATTTTGGAGCTCGAGGTGCAACCTAATGAAGTGGCTGGCCTGCAGGTAGAATGAAAACTATTGGAGAAGGCGTACTTACTGCTCCGATTGTTGAAACCGGTGGCTGCGCTTCCCCACACTCTTTTTTTTCTTTTTGCCCTGCACCAGAAGAAACCATTGTGCATTACGCACAAAAACGGCATTGGACAAATTTGTTGACTTTTGTGAAAATGAGGGGGAAAAAAAGAGGGCTCACGTAATTGTCGCTGCAGGACCAGCCCGGGTATGTGCTGGCGTGGATTATGGTGAGCCGCTCGGATTCCTCGTAGTATTTCTGCTGCTGTTCCAGGCTCAGCGACTTCCACTGTGGATGCGATCACTGTGTCAGCACACGCATTTGTGTCAAACGATAACGTGGCGCAAACACAAAAATCACCATTTGCCCCATGATCTTGTTGACCGCAGCGCTGTTTTCATGAAGGAACTGGGCCTTGACCACAGGCCGCTGCTCCTTCATGAAGAGCATGAAGGCATTTAGGGGCTTCTTTATGTAGGTCCCGGTGGAATCCTGAGCTCCTGTTTTCCTCTTTATCCTGTTGGGGGAAACAAAGTTCGTGGCTTTTGGAGGAGGAGGAGGTGGTGGTGGTGGTGGTGGAGGAGGGAGGAAAAAAGGAGTCCGGTGCCAACACTACATGCTGGGCATCACTACACACACATACACACACACACACACACACACACACACACACACACACACACACACACACGAGACAACAATAAGTGTGTGTGAAGATGCAAATATCATGTTGGTGTGTGTGTGACTTACAGAACTTCAACAGGCATTTGGTTCACCGCCGCCGGTGTAACATTGACCTGCAAAAATAAAAAATAGAAATGTTTAATAACTTGCTTGTTATTAACATTTAGTGGTAACAGTAACATGCAACTGCGAGTCCTTGTATACATGTTTTTAAAACACCAACTATTTGGACGACTATTTCAAGCCTCATGTTTGCACACGTGCTCCTAAAAGTTTTGTTTGTGTATTGTTCATTATTTAATGTTCATTCCCATCTGGCTGTTACTCGTCATTGAACACAAATAAACACCATTCGACCTGATTTAAAAGAGGATAGTCCTTATCTCCCAGAGAGGAAATGTAGATGTTACTGCAGCGCACAGCAAAAGTATTTGTAAATACGGAAACAAAGACCAAAAAATACACTTTATTCAGACAGAAAATAACATTAGACCCCCCACCTTAGATTTAAAAAAAAAAACAGGTAGTAATGTGAATTTTATGACGACTTTAGTGAATTTATATTCTTGCCTCAAAACGTTTGCGTCGTTTTTTTCCCCAATAAAAGTTATGATTGAATCTTCCCTCTACCTGTTGTTGATTTAGGTCAGCGTTGATGACTTCTAAAAGCAGGTCCCACTCGACGCTTGCCATCTTATCGGGTCGCAAAGTTTTTATTTAACTTGTTCACCGTGATGAGCGGTTATTTTGCACCCCCCCCCCCTTATATTCCCCCTCTTTATTACGTCACGGGCCGCTTCACCCGCACGTTGACCGTTGGTCAGGTCAAGTCAAGTCAACAGTATTTATAGAGCACTTCCAAATAGCCATCGCTGCATACAAAGTGCTGTACATGGAGCAATTTAACATGCACAATAAACAGTAAGACAAATCGGTAATAAAGGCGGTAGAAAGCACCAAACAGTAAAACCAAGAACAAATCTAAGTCATGCTGAGTCGAATGCCAAAGAATACAAGTGAGTTTTGAGGAGGGTTTTGAAGATGGGCAGCGAGGAGGCTTGCCGAATGTTCAGTGAGAGGTCATTCCAGAGAGAGGGACCAGCAACAGAAAAGGCTCGATCCCCTCTGAGCCTCAGTTTAGTTCTTGGTACTTCTAATAAAGTCTGGTCCACAGACCTGAGGCGCCGGGCAGGTGTGTAGGGGCGGATGAGCTCAGAGATGTACGGTGGCGCGAGATTATTCAGAGATTTGAAAACAAATAAGAGGATCTTGAAAATAACTCTAAAATGAATGGGGAGCCAGTGAAGGGATGCCAGAGTAGGAGTTATGTGCTCCCTCTTACGAGTACCAGTCAAGAGGCGAGCAGCGGCATTCTGGACCAGCTGAAGGCGTTTAATGGAGGACTGGCTGACTCCAAAGTAAAGGGCATTGCAGTAATCGAGCCGGGATGTGACAAAGGCATGAATTACTGTCTCAAAGTGCTCATGTGAGAGGAGAGGTTTTATTTTGGCCAGCTGTCTAAGGTGAAAGAAGCTGGATTTAACAACGGCACCAATTTGCCGATCGAGTTTGAAATCACTGTCCAGTTTAAGGCCCAAGTTTGAGACTGTTGACTTAAGATAAGGAGACAGGGGGCCCAAGTCTACAGGATGGAATGTACAAGGGCCACTGGGACCAAACAATATCACCTCTGTCTTCTTTTCATTGAATCTCAAGAAATTTTGTGCCATCCAGGTTTTGATTTCTTCCAGACAGGATAGGAGTGGCCTTAATGAGAAGGCGTCTTTCTTGCTCAGTGGGACATAGATCTGGCAGTCATCTGCATAGCAGTGGAAGGGAATACCATGTTTCCTTAAGATGGAACCCAATGGGAGCAGATACAGCGAGAACAGCAGAGGCCCCAGAATTGAGCCCTGTGGAACACCACATGACAGGGGAGCAGCGCGTGACTCAGAGCAGCCAAGGCTGACACAGAAGGTTCTGTCAGCTAAATAGGACCTAAACCCCTCAAGAGCACTGCCGCCAATGCCCACCAAGTGCTGCAAACGAGTCAGCAGAATACTGTGATCCACTGTATCAAATGCTGCAGTTAAGTCCAATAAAACTAGACACACGTGGTCTCCAGAGTCATTTGCCAGGAGGATGTCATTAGAAACGCGTAACAGGGCTGACTCCGTGCTATGCATCGTCTTGAAACCTGACTGGAAGACCTCCAAGATGTGATGTTCATCCAAGAAAATTTTCAACTGCATGTGCATCACTTTTTCCAGAATTTTGGAAATGAAAGGCAGTTTGGAAATGGGCCTGAAACTTGACAGCACATCTGGATCAAGACCAGGTTTCTTGATCAAGGGTTGGACCACAGCATGTTTAAACTGTTGGGGAACTACACCAGAAGAAAGGCTGCTGTTGATGATATCCAAGACTGATGCGCCAACACTCGGGAGAACCTCCTGAAAGAAGTGCGGGGGAAGAGAGTCGCAAGGGGAGCCAGATGGCTTCATCTGGCAAACTACATCCTCCAAAAGCACCAAGGACACAGTTTCAAAAGAATTTAGCACAGCTGAACCTGGAACATGGACAGAGGGGTCAGATGCGGTATTTGAGACCGGAGTCCTAGCTGTAGAGACCTTATCAATGAAAAACTGAAGGAATCTGTTGCACATCTCGGGTGAAGAATCCGAGCAAGTAGGCAGAGGGGGTTTGAGTACAGAATCTATCGTTTTAAATAGTGCGCGTGGGTTGTGACGGTTAGCTTGAATAAGGTCCGACAGATATTCTCTTTTGGCCTCTTTTACTGTGAGCTGGTAGTTACGCCAGCAGTCTTTCCAAATTCGATAAGAGACATGCAATTTGTCATTTTTCCACTTGCGTTCGGCTTTGCGACACCCCTGCCTAGCTGCGCGGGTAATGTCGTTAAACCATGGCTCGGGTTTAGGTTTTGGGAGCACAGTTTTTGAAGGAGCCACCAAATCCAGGATGGCACGGCATGATGAGTTGAACCAAGAGGTGAGTTCCTCTGTGTTAGACGAGGGTACGCAAAGGTTATTAAAGGCATCAGAGAAACGACTAGCAGTGCGAGGGTTAAAAATTCGGCGTTTAAAACTAGGAGCGGCAGATTTCACAGCAGCATGCGATAAGACTACGTCAAATAAAACTGCCATGTGATCAGAAATCCCATTTTCAAGGACTTCCAGATTTGACACCGGTAGACCCAAAGCAAGGACAAGGTCTAAAATATGACCTTGTTCATGTGTCGGGCTGGTCACATACTGCACGAAATTAAGAGTCGATAAGTCTTAAGAAGTCCTTTGCTAGAGTATTTTCCGGACAGCACACATGGATATTAAAATCCCCCATTAGGAGGATATGATCATACCTCAGCCTGATTTCCGCAAGAAAGGTTGAAAAGTCGCTTAAAAAGTCTTTGTTGTATTTAGGAGGACGGTAAATGACAGCACAGAGCACCGGGAAAACACGACCGACTTCAAAGAAGGTTGCTTCAAAGCTGGTGGCCGATGTGGTGAATGTGCACCGTTTACATTTAAAATTGTTCTTAAAGATGCTCACCGTTCCTCCACCACGGCCTGATGTCCTCGGGGTATCAAGGAAACCACAGTCAGGTGGCAACAATTCAAGCAAAGCGTTGTACTCACCAGTACCTGCCCAGGTCTCCGTCAGACACAGGAAATCCAAGTCATTGGAAAGGAAATACTCCCTCACAATATGGGTCTTGTTCGTCAGCGACCGGGCGTTTAACAACGCGATCCTTGTGGGAGTAGCAACGGGAGGGATTGCCTCTTCCGATCGCCGAGCCCGGGGGAATTCCCTCAAAAGCTTTCGCTGGATTCCTCCCCGAGAAAGGCGTGGAGGGTAGAAATGCCGTGGCGCGATGGGAGAGCCAACGACTGTTAGCAAGCACGAGGCGACGGGGTCGAGGGCACACCACGCCGGAGCCATCGAAGTGTGTCTCAGATCCCGTTTTAGCTTCACGAGCTGACCGCTACGTTTGCCGCGGCGGCGGCACTTCTGTGAAGGGGGCGAGCGAACGCGGAAGAGATTAGCCGGCAGGTTAGCCAAGAACGGAGGTAGCGTCTTTTCACCACCGTCTTGCCAAAACGCGGCCGAATCGCCGACGTGTTGTTGAATCAATAACAACGATCGGCGATCATAAACCAACCGAAACGCTGTTAGGGAGGTAACAAGCATTGCGAAAAGTAAAAAAACCCGAAATGGCAGGAGCGTCGCCGAACACACTGGCGCACAAGCGGCCATCTTGGGCTTTTGGTGACAGAGCCGCGGCAGCTAAAGCTAACGATCTTAGCTAGCGGGCTAACAAAACAAGTCAATCGGCGTCGATTATGCGCTGAAATAACGTCAATAGTATTCAGTAGACTTCAAAGAAAGTTTTCGTAACAACGACACATCACGATGCGGCGAGGCTTCTCTAAACTGGCGGGCCTGACGTGAGTAAACAGCAAGATCCTGAACTAACAATAAAATATCCTTATGTTACACGAATTTTAGTACAAACGAGGACCAATATATATATATATATATATATATTTTTTTTTTTTTTTTACCATATTCTAATTTAAGGATTCGAAACAGCCCCCCCCCTCCCATATTCCAATGTATTGATTATTTGACATGTACCTGGGGCGACATTCAAAATGGGACGCTTAGAGTCCCATGTATATTTTAAATATCAATCTAAAGTCGCTGAAACGTTTTCTATTTTTAAGAACATGTTTTAACGTCCCCGGGTTGCGGTCCACCTCAAATACAGTATAACCATCTTGGCACTCAAAATGGCGGCCAGCTCGAGTATCCCGGCGAGAAGACTCACCGCATCGTGATGGCCACGGAACGTACAGTAATTCTTTCTTTTTTTGTTTTAGTGTGTTTTACACACAGAAAAGAACGCATTTTTTGCTCAAAATTGGAAGCGGCCCGCGGCCAGCTCGAGTATCCCGGCGAGAAGACTCACCGCATCGTGATGGCCACGGAACGTACAGTAATTCTTTTTTGTTTTAGTGTGTTTTACACACAGAAAAGAACGCATTTTTTTGCTCAAAATTGGAAGCGGCCCGCGGACGACTTCCTGCCGTTAGTTAGCCATCTTGTGCTCATTAGTAGTGATGGGTCCAGCGACACCGATGCGTTGACGTTGACTGCTCACAGAGCAAACCGAGTGTCGGTGCATGTGCTGCTTCCTTACGTCACGTGATCTGCACCGGCGCAGTTTAGACTGCATCGGCTGCGTTGACACAGTCCAGGCTGCTAATTGACACATCGGCTGCGTTGACACAGTCCAGGCTGCTAATTGGCACGTGAACTCCACCGGTGCAGTTTAGACTGCATCGGCTGCTTGGCACAGTCCAAGCTGCGCCACTTAGTCCAGGGGGCGTCGACTCAGTGCAGGGAGCTTTGACGCAGTCAAAGCCCGCACAGTGTATCCTAAGGAAGTGCGTCTGGCGACACGATGCCGATTGCCGAAACAAGCCAGACCCTTTCTGTTTGCTGAGAATTGTATTCTGATATGTTCAATAAAGATTAAAAAAAAAACAAGCCAGACCTCACCCTCGCTCGAATAAAAATATATGTTTGGGCAATACGGAAACCACACTGATTATCAGAAAAAATGTCTGACTTCGAGCGTCATGTCGGCTGTCATATAATAGACTATTATTATATGAGAAGTGCTTTATGGACGTTTGTACTGTACGTCATACTCCAGTTGATTGAGAGGTCCCGCCTATAAGGGGGAGTTCCAGAAAGTGACTGCGAGTGAGCACACCGCACGTTTGATGACTCTGCCACGTTGCTATTAAAAGTCACATAAAACGTAAACCTTGTCTGCTGACCATCATTACATTGGCTAGGCTAGTTTAGCTGTTGTCGTACTTCAAAGCTTAATATGTGGCGTGGGTTGGGTCGGCGCCGCGAGTACGTGCTCGCGCTCACACGCTCACAGCAGAGAGCAGCAGACTATCGACTGCTGAGACGCGCTTCACTCGAGTGACGTTGCTACAGTACGTGCATATTATGGAGCAGCTTCCGGACAAATACAACTTGTCAGCCGTGTAGAGCCATTTTGATCTCCTTTTGGAGAATAAGGTATTTATTAAAATCTCCTCGTCTCTCCAAGTGCCTCTCGGATTTTTGACATGTCTTATTCCATTGTGTGTGTGTGTTCTCCACAACAGGGGAAATAGCATGCATTAAACGCAACAGACTGAAATTTAAAACACTGGAGCATCTTATTTTTCTAAAATCAAAATTTGTGAAGACAAAGCCCACAAGCATCCTCATTCACATGATTTTCACATTATTGAAACACACTGAATGATACAATATGAATAAATGGATGTGAATGATATTGTCAAGGGTCAATGTCATCTTTATTGTCAAATATGCTTTATGTATGACATGCAGCATAGATGAAATTTCTTCCTCTCAATCCTCAGTGCATACATGCATTCAAACATGCTGTGCATTAAACACACACAGCTAAGAAAGGATAGCAGCTACACTGTATAAAAAAGGCATGTAATCTGAACAGTATAGACAATATAAACAGCATAAACAATGGCGCTTGTGGCTATTGTGGGTAGAGTGAGGTCGTGCATTGTATACACGTCATCATCAAATCAGTTTGTTCAGTCTGTCAAGTGGGTTGGCTGCAGGGATTTTGAAGGTCCAGCAGGTGGCAGTGGTCAGCGACACAGTATCAGTACAGTATCAACACAGTGTGTCATTGTGTCGACACGCCTCATGAGGCCTCATGGACCCATCACTACTCATGAGCATTGTCGACACCGCTCTTTGATTAACTGTCAAGTGCGTAGTACGTGCGCCAATGTGACGCACAAAGGAGACCCCAATCCTCGTCGTGATTGGCTAATTTCGGGAGGCCGCAATATTTTTGGATGTTTTTTAGAGGCCTCAATAATAGGAACGCCGTTAGTAGCGACGAGACATCGGGTGAGGATGACCAGCGCAAAGTTGCACAGACCGTTGGATTTTACCAACGCAGATTTAGGCGTTATGACCAGCAATCAACAGGTAAGAAAAATATTGTGATGCATGCGTACATTAGGCTTCAAGTGAAGTATCCATTTTGTTATTTTGTGGCGGACAAAAACCCGCTACTTTATCGTTATTATTGTGATGCATGCGTACATTAGGCTTCAAGTGAAGTATCCATTTTGTTATTTTGTGGCGGAAAAAACCCCGCTACTTTATCGTTAAAAGTAAATACATATAGTTTATCGATTTTAAAGATTACATCATAAATATCCCAAACGCACGCGCAGAATTTTGGGGGGAAACGTGCATGAAAACACGAGGCTTGAAATAAAACAATGTTATAAATGTGGAATTATAGCTCCACGTTACTAAAGGGGGACACGGTAAGGACTAAACAGCCGCCTGTTGGTGCAGGTCAAGCGAGACCATAGGTTTATTTTTTTTTATTTACACACTGAACTGGTTGCCAGCCAATAACAGCACACGGACAAACAGCCATTAAAATTACACAGTGGGACAATTTAGAATGCCCGCGATCCTTGTGACGACGAACAGATTAGAAAATGGATGGATAGATGTTCCTACTCATAAAAGTATACAATAACCTTTTTTGTTTGTTTGCAGGTCATGCGTGCACCGGTGGTGCTTGGGCGTCTTCCTGTTCCATTTAGGTATGTAACAAAAAATATGTTTGCATCTTCACACAACAGGAAGCATTCCTGTTATAACGCGCGTGTGTCTTGTGTGTAGGGTTGGACAGATTTCCTATATATTGCCCTTTGGCACTTATCTCCCTTCTGGACCTCCACCAACACCACAAAAATCAGCGTAAGTCCTCTGCAAAATGTATTTCCACTAATGGCCACACACAGGCGACATGCATTTTGCTAATACTGTACGTTTCCCAACAGGAGAAAGAGGACTACAGGAGACCACAACTCCGCCAAGCCATATATTAAAAAACCTCCCAATGCATTTATGCTATTTTTTAAGGAACAAAGGCCCCTTATCCAGGCCGACATAGTAAATTCAGGCACACTTTCAAAAGACAGTGCCACAGTAAATAAGATCCTCGGGATGATGGTGAGTGTGACACACACACACATACACATACGTCCTCTCAAGTTGTACCCTGTGTGTGTGTGTTGACATTTTCTGATGACGTCCACAGTGGAAGTCGCTGGCACCCAACGAGAAGGAGAAATACTTCAACGAATCTGAGCGGCTGAATGAAATTCATGCCAAAATGTACCCTGACTGGTCCTGCCGTAATAACTATGTGAGTCCCGCAGTCAATGAATTATGATACAGTGGAACAATAAAACTCAATAATTTACATCATGTTGGGGGTTTTTCGCGTGCTTTTGACACTTGCTTTTGTGTGTGTTTTGTGCAGGGCAAAAAGAAAAAGAGAGAGTGGTGCCATGCAGCCAAAAGTTGCAACTATCCGACCGGTAAGTACTTCTTATAGATCATATAGAAAATATGGTCAAGGCAAAAAAAATTGCAATATATGCGCAGATGAAATTGACGTTACCTCAGGCTCGCATTGCGGACGTCACGGCTTAACCTGCTTTCTGTGTTTGGTCACGTGACATTCTGAGCCCGAAGGCACTATGATGCCAATTTCGGTTGACGGTTTTGAGAGTGGGACAAAATCGCAGCCTCCTTACATGGATGAAAACTGGTAGATTCATCTCCTAAATTCTTGTCCTGCAAATGCAAACGTACTCAGAATACTGTGCATAAAAGCAGTTGGCACACACAGAACATATTGCAATGAAAATATTTTCCTTGAGTTCCCTTAACAGTTAAAGAGCAAATATTGTATGTTAAAATACTGCACCATTTTAAAAATGCTAATTATCGCCCAGAGCTGATAAAAATCAAGTATTAACCACCGTTAAAGTAATACTGTCCTCAAATAATTTCCAATAAAGAAATTAGGCTGGAATTTGTACGTCTCATTTGCACACATAAAAAAAAGAAAAAAGTCTCCTCAAATTCTTAACTAGAAGTTATACCTCTGACCACCCATGTCAATCAAAACTGAACATTCTTAGTGTCGGTAGAATTTTGCATTGAGTGTATTCATGTTTAAATTAGTCCTCGAGTCTCATGAGTGACACGTGTTTTTGTGATTTGCGTTTGCAGCGTCTCCACCAGAGGTCCACGCGCCGTGCAAATGCACGTGCAAGAAGCGTGAGGACCCCAAGGCGGACCTGGTCTCCACTCACTTCAATGAGGCGATTCCGACATTCTTGTCCTCCTTGCCCTCGCCAGCGACGGAACCCGTCATGGTCTCCCCGCCCTCCTTGCCCTTGACCAGCATCTCACAGACTAAGCCTGAGGAGGACCTGATCCTCACACTTTTAAATAACTTGGGAAATGTCGAAGCGTCGCAATGGGACGGGGCGTCCAACTCCTCCTTCTCGTCCACATGCACCGTCACACCACACAGAGATGTCATCACGCAGGGCGAGGGGCAGTCGGCGAAGAGGCTGGATCACGGGGGGCACAGTAGGATCAATGAGTGGCTGATGGTTGAAGGCAGTGAGACAGCCCAAACCTGTAAAGAGCGATGGCCAACGGTGCTGCCAGGATGTAGTCACCGTCAGAATTGCGGCACCTACGTTGTCCGTGATGGAAAATCCGAGTGCGCAAAACAAGTCGAAGCCCAAGAGGTTGGCGCCATGACGGGAGACTTGGAAGGTGAAAGCAGGGAGAGTTTTACAGCCATAGCGCATGGTGAAGGTGGCGGTGCCCACCATGCCAATCTTAACGTGGCCATAGCCAAACAAGTCTTCGGCGTTGGCCTTAATCGAGAGCCGGGGAAATAGGCGTCTAACTGTGGACACGTTCAACAGAGACCTGGAGGCTGCAGTGTCAAGTAGGAGTGGCAAGCTCACGCCGTCCAGTTCTACTGTGCACCACTTGAACGGCTTGGCGCCGGAGCCCACGGAGTGAATAGTGGTCAGGCCCGACCGGTCAGGTGAGCGGGATGAGGGGTTTGTCGGTGTGGGGGCAGAGCGGCACATCCTGGAGAAGTGGTTCATCTTCCCGCAGCGCTGGCATCTTTGTCCGGTCGCCTTGCAAGATGGCGCACGCGTGGGATGTGAGGCCGAGCCACAGTTGGCACAAGGTCTGCGTGTGACGGCCCCTTGACGTCCGGCCACATTTACCTCGGCACCGTCGTAGGTGGAGGTGGAGTCTGAGGGTTGAGCGGTCGGAGCGACAATCTGACCCAGAGCAGGAAGGAGAGCGTGAAGCGGTGGGTGTGTCTGGATTCGCGAGCCGCGCTGCTAAGTGTGCTGCATTCTCGAGTTGGAACGCCATTTCCACAGCCTTCGACAGCGGGAGGTCGTCCGGCGACAGTAACAGTTTCTCCCGGAGCTTGGGATCAATCGTGTGCTCCGCTAATTGGTCCCGAATCATCTCCTCCTCCAAGCGGCCGAATTTGCAGAGGCCCGCTAAGCACCGCAAATCGGCAATGTAGTGGTGTACCGGCTCGCCCGTGTGTTGCCGTCATTGGCGAAAGGTAATGCGCCGGACTATCACACTCTGCGGAGCAGCGAAATGTCCAGCCAATAAAGCGACACAATCTGCATAAGTCCGTGCGGGTCCGAGAGTACGAAAAATGCGCTGCCCCTCGACGCCCAAGTTGTGCACTAGCATAGCCGTTAGCCGTGCGTCGCTTGCCTCGTTTAGTCCGATCGCCGTCAGATATGTTGTAAAAGAGTCATACCAGCGGGACCACGGGACTGGTGGCTCACCGGGGAGCGCAAGGAACGAGGGGAGGGGAGCTGCGTTAAAGTCCATCTTCTTTGCTAAGATGTTATGTCCGAAAAACGTGAGGACACGACTTACTTTTTCAACGGTCTTTTATTCCACCGACGTAACAGGTCTCCCTTGTCACCCAACCAACCAATGCTTTGCGACACTGCCGTAACATCGTGTAGCAGTATGTTAAACGGCCATATGCTACAACTTCTATGCAAAGTCATTTCTCAACTTGTCTTCCGTGCCATGTCATGCCTGTTGAGTGTTGATTTACTTCACATTAAGAAACTACTGCACTAAAACATTAATTCATAAATGTGTACCATGTGCTTTTTTGTTTTTCTCAGTATAAATAACACGTACCCTGACTGTTCTACTCTTTGAATAAAAACACTTCATTCAAGCGTTAGGGAGTGCAAGGGGTTATGATGGAGGGGTGTTGCAAATCATGAAGACCTGCCAAGTGGTATGATAGCATTGTTTTATACATGTCCTCGGCTAGGCCTCAGCTTCAAAATCAGTCCTTGGTCCCTGGCCTTGGAGGCAAGTCCTTGGTCCTTGGCCTCGGAAAATTTCTCAAGTCCTTGGCCTTGGCCTTGCCTCGGAAAATTTTCCAAGTCCTTGGCCTTGGCCTCGGAGTCAAGTCCTTGGCCTTGGCCTCGGGTTGCCGGTCCTTGGACACAACACTGTCATTGAATTAAAAGATGAGCCTTTTTCCAATTTGCTGTGGATTCTTGATTCTCGGATGCGCTTGAGTCAAGCTGACGTTTGTGGACACGTTTTAAAAGAATCATGAGACAAGTTTGACAGTTTGCCTTTTGGTTTATTTGTTTATTTTAATAAACTGCCAAAATAAAAGTTCAAAGTCAGTCTCAACTGTACACTGTCCACCACAAAATTAAAAATCCCTCAGTAGTTACAAAGTCACATCAAGTGAAGAAACGTTTTCCTGAGCACTGCGAGCCAAATAGTGAAGCGGAACGCGATTAAATCCACAAGATTGTGCAAACTTGTAATTCACACTAAAAAAAGCACTAACACCTCACATCTACAAATACAATTGAGTGGAGAAAAAAAAATCATAAAAATCTTAATTGCATTGTTTTTGCCTTCCATCTGTCGTATTTTTCCAAATATCCTTCACCTAACATTTACACAAGCTCTGCTGTGGTTTTCCCATCATGCATTGCACATTCCAACAAACTGGCTTATCTTCAGAGTTCAAACCAAATCTCACATATCGGTATCAAGAAAACCTTTTAAGAAACGTGTCGATAACCTCTGAAACTGAAAGTGTCACATTTGGGGGGCGGGGTTAAAATAGCTTTAAGAGGGTGAACCTATCATCATGTACGATCTCACGTGTTTTCGTCTTTTGTATCGTTTATGATGCGGCCAAAAGAAGTGTGATGATTCCCCACAAGAAGCACAAATTGGCTTTGTGATGTAGTGTTAGGGGCACGCACTTCTCTGATGATATCACGCAAGATATCTTGGTATTTTACTGCCCTTCTATTTTCTCGAATGTTGCTTTCACAGAAGAGTAATCGTGATGACAGAACCGTAAATGGGACTCGGTGGTTTGAGCAACGCTTTTATCTGTTCCCTCGCTGCTAAGTGCAATATGGCTAGAGCGGCAATAAATCCGCATCAGAGAACGGAATACAAACGAAAAAAAAAAGTCAGCAGTGAAGAGATTTGATGCCCCGGCACACGTATCATCAAAATTAACGGTGAGTATGCAAATACTTTTACTTACTTTAAAAAAAAAATAATACTTCAAATTGGAAAATTATCCTCAAGATCAAACTAAAGTGTCAGGGAAGGAAAGAAAGAAAGAAAAACATGCTCAGCTTGTCGGTTGTCAGTTGCGCCCAAACAGGAGAAGCAGGACTGAGCAGCATGCGTTCATGGCGACGACACTGTGAAGCTTATCTTGTTCAAAAGGGAAAATCGCTTCTCATAAAGCTTAAGACTGACTGACACATTCCAGTTTTGAAAGTACGATAAAACCTCCATCTTCGACTTCTAAGTAGTTGTAAAGTCATTTTCATGGACAAAATAATGTAACGTTAACTACGGCTGTTTTTCTTCAACTGAAACTGGGCCCTTAGTCAAGGTAAGACGAGGGATGAACCGGTCTAAATAACAGTCAATGTTGGCATGAAAGCTTAACGCTATTGCTGAAAATAAAAATGAAATAAATGTCAGTAAAAGCTTACGAGATCAGCTCGTACAGAAAATGGCGGCAGGTGTGAGCTCAAGCTCCTTGAACATAAATAAGATATCCTTTATTTGTCCCACACTGGGGAAATTTACAGCCTCCAGCAGCAAGAATGTAGGCAGAAAGAAGAAGAAAAAACAAACAAACACCGTTCAATTAAGTGCAATATAAATACAAAATGGATAAATCGCTGTGCTATTTACAGTTGTTTTCCACATCATTTAATTATTATTAATATTATTGTTGCTATTTTTTATTCAGCAGCCTGACAGCAGTTGGTAGGAACGAGCGTCTGTATCTCTCTTTCTTGCAGCGCGGGCGTAACAGTCTCTGGCTGAAGGAGCTACCTAGTGCTGTCAGGGCGGGCTGGAGAGGGTGGGAGGGACTGTCCATCATAGCTTTTAGCTTAGTTAGCGTCCTTCTGTTGCCCACCTCCTCCAGAGTGTCAAGGGAGCAGCCCAGGACAGAACTGGCCTTCCTGCCAGTCGCTCCAGTCTCTTTCTGTCCCGGGCTGAGATGCTGCCTGACCAGCAGACAATGCCATAATGGATGGCCGAGGCCACCACCGAGTTATAGAAAGTCTTAAGGAGTGACCCCTGAACCCCAAAAGACCTCAGTTTCCTGAGTAGGAAGAGTCGGCTCTGTCCTTTCCTAATCAGGGTGTCCGTGTTTGTCACATTTGAATGTGATTGGTTAATTTTGAACACAGTGCCACTTCCTTTTAACGGGTGTGCACACTTATGCAACCAAATCTCCATTGGGTTTTTTTTCTTTAACATTTCAGAAAGATTACAGTTTGTTTGTTTTTTGTCACTGCCTCGACTGGTTGGCTTGCGAGATCGAAAGTGTTTTGACTGAGCAACCGAGGAGGGGCGCAAGAACAATAGGCACAACAACAGCCATGAGTATGTTCATAGTGATTCTACTTTGCCATCACCGGGTACGCTTCTGCAAAGGCCGCCAATTTCCCAGGGAACATTTTGGTTCAGGTCCCAATTGTAGCACTCGGGGAGTGTTTCGCCGTTTGTGTACGAAGACTCGAGCTGGCGCGTGAACACGTAAAGGCACGGTGATAAAAGGACGTATTAAATAGACAACTTGGGGCTGCTTCTTACAGCGTGCTGAGGTTTTCAGCCATGTAGCTGAGGCTGTAGAAGTTGCAGGCCACGCAGCACACGTTGCAGAGGGACGAAAGCAGCCGGTAGAGGCGCAGGCGCCCGCTCAGGTGGCGGTACTTGGCGTCGGTCTGGCACAGCTTGGCGTAGGCCTCGCGGTTGGACGACAGGCCGATGTCCTGGCCCAGGCCGCACGCCTGCTCCACCAGGTGCATGTCGGCCATGATCTCCGACGTCATCTGGCCAAACCACTGGGCGTTGATCGCCGCCACCGTCACCGACACGAAGAAGATGAAGATCTGTCGTGGTTTAGGGGGAGAAGACAAGACGCTTTTAAAAAATAAAATTGTGTCCTTGCTCCTGTGGACATTGATGCACCCTAAGTGGCTGCGATACGTTGACGTGGCGTAAATGATGCCATTTTTGAGGATTTTGACTTTTTCAAGACCCATTTGTGCTGATCTCTTCAAAAGCGGGACATCAATAAAGTTGTTTCCAAGTTAGGAATTTACAGTGGAGCGGCATCAAACGCTGCCCCTCCCACACCCATGTAGAAAAAAACGTCATTGACAAATATGCTTGTCAATGGGAGCGGGTGGGGGGGGGGGGGGGTTGATTTCAAATTTGTCTCCTCAAGATCAAGAAAGCTTTACGAAAATGCCAAAAAAAAAAAGATTAACATGCCAAATGGCGTGGTGTATGTGTGTGTGCCTGTTCCTGCGTCGTGAAAGCAACCTTTGTTGCTTGCAACAGCAAGCGTGTGATGTCAGAATTACAAATATTGCATATTGAAAGACAACGGAGGACTTTGTTTTAGAAACAATTCAACGGGGAAAGATGCCAGCGCACCCAAGTTGTCCCATTAATCAAGGCGGTGTCTGAGTTATACTGTGTATACTGTGTATACTGTGCGGGGGGGGGGCTGTGCGGAGAACCCACTTGGAAGGCCTCTCGCTCGTCGAGCAGGTCGCTGGGATGGTACACTGCGAAGTTTGTGAGGTTGAAGAAGGCGCAAGCCGAGCCCAGGTGAAGGTAGAAGGGGACCAGGCGGCTCTGAATGAAGCCGTACGTGTGCCTGTTCAGGTGGTTGTCCATCACAAAACCTGTTCGGGATACAACGTGTCTTCAGCAAGTTATGCATTGTCAGTGACCGGAATAGTTACATCCCTGTGTCGCGTTTTTTTTATTAATGTCTTGAAAAATAATGTTTTGGCAATGCAACGTTTTTTCTTTTATAATGTCGGCGATGCGACGTTTCTGACAGCTACAATTTGGTTCATGATTTTTTTTTGTTGGGGTGCAAGTCCAAATGCGTGCAGTCTGTATGCGCTTTCAAGCCAGCCGTTTTTATCGGTCTTGAGAGGTCTGCCATTTTGCCACTTGGTGCCGACTGAAAATGACATTCCATTCCCGTCACGGCCAATCACGGCTCTGCTTACGAATGCCACATGACCGAACCGTTTTCCACCTGTTTTCTGAAGCCATGACTGGCCGTTACCTCAGCAACTGCGATGTCATTTCCAGTCGACAGCAAATGGAAAAATGAACGACCTATGAGAACGATAAAAACAGGTGGAATTCATCTTCCGCAAAAGCTAATATTTAGGGACATGACGGCGTCTAATACAGGCTGCATAAGAGCTTTCGAGGTCCGGATTTCGGCACTCCTGTTATTTAGAAACCCTGCTGTGTGTCGCGTGGGTGTGGCACTGACTTGAAATGAAGGTGACCCATATCTGCATTCCCCAGTAGGTGGAGAGCAGCAGCAGCTGGGCCAGCTTGACGCTGAACGGGGGTTCCTGGTCGGTGGCCATGCTGCCAACGCTCACTCCTGTGCCTCACTCGCCTCCGGGGTTGGGTGTCTCCAAATCCAAAAGGCAGAAGTTTCCGGAAATGCCACCCAGTCAAGTCTTGTGCCGCAGTACTGTTAGGAAGACGTGACACGTGTTAGTGTCAAGCATGTGACACACCCAAAGTACAAGCGGTCGTACTTGTCTTTTAAGGTTGGCCAAATGAGAGCAAACTTCCGCGCTGTTGTCAAGGAAACTTGAGTGCCCACCGCTTAGCATAGCGCGGCTAACTGCTGCTAACGAGAGCGACTATCGCTGAGTTTAAAACCACACTATCGTGTCGAAAGACACTTTTATATGGAAGCCGACAGCTTCGTATGCAAACAAAGCAAGCGGCGCTTCGTAAATGTCCCGCTTGCGGAATGAGTTAGCAAAAGTGTGACAGACGCGAGTTCACAAGTAGGGCAGAAGGTTACATTTCAGCATACACAAGAACAGCAAACGACAGAACGCTTTTTAAAAATCCCTTTAAGACCACCTTGCTCTTGCGAATATCCTAAATAGTTGAGAATATCTACCTGTGTGACGGTTGCTGAAGTTGAGAGAACACCTAAAAGGAGGAACGGTAAAACTGGAAGCGTCGGAGGGAAAAGTTCAGCCACAACAAACTGGTTCCACCAACCTTGGAGCCAACGCACGCAACACTTAAAATGTCACACGACGAATTTGCGACTTGCCATTGCAACTGCTTCAATATTTGAGAGACAGGCAATAAATTAATCTGTTACAATAAATACCAACTTTATTATATACACTTAAATGCTTTTGAAAACAAAGGCAAATGAGACGTAAATTAAAATAAAAAGAGTTTAAGTAATTTAACCGATGTTTTTGCGAAACACTTGTCTTGCAGTCACGAAGACAACTTCAGAAAAAAAATTATACCAAACGAATGTGGTGCAAACTACACGAACAAGTTACTCAATCATAACGTTCATGTTTCATGAAACAATTGACATGTAAACATGTGGACTACACTTTTTAAGCACTGATCTAGACGTTAAGGTATATAAATAAATACACACATGCATAAAACCAAAGCCTCCAAATTACAGCCTTTGCCATTTTAAAATTGATTTCCACTACACTGCGATGTCGACAATCTCTCTCACTCACACGCACACATTCACTTTTCAGCCTTTCAAACAAGTCAATTTTTTCCCGAGATGTACCTGAACGCATGAACGAATGTAAATGTACATTCGTGGTACCCTGACTGACAAGCTACAAGTTTAAATCGTTCTTTGACAACACTTCCAGTTCAAAATAATCACGCCATCTTTCCCCATTGGGAATCAAAAACAAAAGCACTTGTACAGTTTAAAAACACCACATAAGTGAAGGGAATGTAAATAATGGCTGTGGGCCTCCATCTAATGTGGGTCAGGGAAAGAGAAACTCCCCACAATCGCCCACAAAACTTCGGTTGTTCAATACACTTGGAATAAGTTGAAATGCCAAAAATACCTCACCCCCAAACATTTTTTTGTTTTTAATACGTTTTTAATAAAAACCTCATTAAAAATGACTGACAGAAATAAACTGAACACGCAATTTCTATATGTATGAACAAGGCAAAACTCACAAGAACGTCCGTGAGGAAGAACACAATTTCACATTATATGGAGAGAAAAAAATATGTACAGTATTCATACAAAAAAAAGAACCCTCTCAGAGCTAAAAAATAAAAAGAAATTCATTAAAACCTTGTCTCGTAGGTGACCTAAACCAAATCCAGGAAACACAAGCAAAAAGTGTATGATGTCATCATTTGCTTTTTTTTTTTAAGAGAATCCTGTTGGAAAATTCAAAAACAGCTTTTGTGGTCCTTGTCTTTGGTCTGCCGCAGAGAGTGAAGAGTTGGATGTGGACATGAGTCCTCACGAGGTACAACAATTTGAGGCAATGACATGGATCCTCCACCTGGAAAAGTTCGTCCGAGACATCCACAGGTACGTCTCAAGATGATTTCGACTGGATTCCATTGCATAGCTCAAGCGTCCGCCTCGGTGGTGTCCTACAACTGAGTGTAGGTGGGGCAGGAGGATGCGGGCCAAGGCGAGAACAAGGGGACATAGCTCACCAGTGAGGCTCCCAATGTAAACGGGACAGAAGTGGGTTCCACCTGGGGCGTCACATGCCAGTTGCAGCTTGATGCGGACGGCGCGTGGACCAGCGCAGGGAGCTTACGTGCAGGTGCTGCAAACGCAAAAGATTGTGTAGATTTCAATTCACTTTACAGGTTAGAGGGAAATATGCAACAAAAAAACAAATGTGACAAAATGACAAAAGTGGAATATTAGTAGCGTTGATCAATTCGAATAGTTACACAACTAACTAGAATAAATTGTAAAACAAGTTGTAATATGAAGCGAATCAACGTAATATTTTTGAGTCAACGTAATATTTTTGAGAAAGTTTTCTTTCAGATTAACGTAATACCAGGGTAATAAATCTATGTATATTTACAAGAGTTTAAAAGTTATATTCTAATAAGAAAAGAATAAGGTTTCATATTTTCAAGATTAACATATATATATATATATATATATATATATATATATATATAAGAAAAGTCTTTTTTGAACCTTTTTTTGAAAAGATACCCCATTTGAGTCACCTAAAAAGTCAATATATTCGAATCTTCAATCTTCAAAGTCTTCAGTGTTACTCTCTTTGATGTCAAATTTGACTCATCTTCAAAACACAACACTGAATTGAATTGAACACAACTTAACATTGACATCGCTTACAACACAGGTGTCAAAGTCAAGGCCCGGGGGCCAGATCTGGCCTGCGACATCATTCTATGTGGCCCGCGAAAGAAAATCATCTGTCAACTTCCATGATCCTTTCTTAAATTGTCTTCCGAAATAATTAACAGTGACATTGTGCAATAATTTTGTTACCCTGTTTATACTCGAGCAATAATTGAACAAATACTTGACTGATTTCAACACTAGTGAGCCATCATTCTTAACGGCCCTCTGAGGGAAGATGTAACTCCAAAGTGGTCCCCAACAAAAATAACTTGACACCCCTGGCTTACAACATGTGCGGCTTCATTAACGTTGAATTTAGTTTAATTCGTTTTGTTTATTTCAGCACGACAACACTTTCCAGAATGCAAATTCAAATCTAATGTTTCTATTCAAAATTATTTGGGAGTGTTTCTTTTGTGATGGAGTTTTTTGGGGTGACTTTGATTTTTTTTTTAATTAATTTTTAGCGGTGGGGGAAAAAATCATGCCATATTTTAGTCTATGAAATTCACTTTTTGAATGGAACCACTGAAATGAAATGCTAATGTACGGAAATGCACCTGCATGAGCAAAACATAGCAAGGCAGAATTTTGGAGCTCGAGGTGCAACCTAATGGAAGTGGCTGGCCTGCAGGTAGAATGAAAACTATTGGAGAAGGCGTACTTACTGCTCCGATTGTTGAAACCGGTGGCTGCGCTTCCCCACACTCTTTTTTTCTTTTTGCCCTGCACCAGAAGAAACCATTGTGCATTACGCACAAAAACGGCATTGGACAAATTTGTTGACTTTTGTGAAAATGAGGGGGAAAAAAAAGAGGGCTCACGTAATTGTCGCTGCAGGACCAGCCCGGGTATGTGCTGGCGTGGATTATGTTGAGCCGCTCGGATTCCTCGTAATATTTATGCTGCTGTTCCAGGCTCAGCGACTTCCACTGTGGATGCGATCACTGTGTCAGCACACGCATTTGTGTCAAACGATAACGTGGCGCAAACACAAAAATCACCATTTGCCCCATGATCTTGTTGACCGCAGCGCTGTTTTCATGAAGGAACTGGGCCTTGACCACAGGCCGCTGCTCCTTCATGAAGAGCATGAAGGCATTTAGGGGCTTCTTTATGTAGGGCCCAGTGGAATCCTGAGCTCCTGTTTTCCTCTTTATCCTGTCGGGGGAAACAAAGTTCGTGGCTTTTGGAGGAGGAGGAGGAGGTGGTGGTGGTAGTGCTGGTGGAGGGAGAAAAAAGGAGTCCTGTGCCAACACTACATGCTGGGCATCACTACACACACACACACACACACACACACGAGACAACAATAAGTGTGTGTGAAGATGCAAATATCATGTTGGTGTGTGTGTGACTTACAGAACTTCAACAGGCATTTGGTTCACCGCCGCCGGTGTAACATTGACCTGCAAAAATAAAAAATAGAAATGTTTAATAACTTGCTTGTTATTAACATTTAGTGGTAACAGTAACATGCAACTGCGCGTCCTTGTATACATGTTTTTAAAACACCAACTATTTGGACGACTATTTCAAGCCTCATGTTTGCACACGTGCTCCTAAAAGTTTTGTTTGTGTATTGTTCATAATTTAATGTTCATTCCCATCTGGCTGTTACTCGTCATTGAAAACAAATAAACACCATTCGACTTGATTTAAAAGAGGATAGTCCTTATCCCCCAGAGAGGAAATGTAGATGTTACTGCAGCGCACAGCAAAAGTATTTGTAAATACGGAAACAAAGACCAAAAAATACACTTTATTCAGACAGAAAATAACATTAGACCCCCCACCTTAGATTAAAAAAAACAGGCAGTAATGTGAATTTTATGACGACTTTAGTGAATTTATATTCTTGCCTCAAAACGTTTGCGTCGTTTTTTTCCCAATAAAAGTTATGATTGAATCTTCCCTCTACCTGTTGTTGATTTAGGTCAGCGTTGATGACTTCTAAAAGCAGGTCCCACTCGACGCTTGCCATCTTATCGGGTCGCGAAGTTTTTATTTAACTTGTTCACCGTGATGAGCGGTTATTTTGCACCCCCCCCCCTTATATTCCCCCTCTTTATTACGTCACGGGCCGCTTCACCCGCGCGTTGACCGTTGGTGAAAGAGCCGCGGCAGCTAAAGCTAACGAGCTTAGCTAGCGGGCTAACAAAACAAGTCAATCGGCGTCGAAAATGCGCTGAAATAACGTCAATAGTGTTCAGTAGACTTCAAAGAGAAAGATTCGTAACAACGACACATCACGATGAGGCGAGGCTTCTCTAAACTGGCGGGCCTGACGTGATTAACAAACTCATTGAGTTCAGGATCTTGCTGAACAATAAAATATCCTTATGTTACACGAATTTTAGTACAAAAGAGGACCAGTATATATATATATAAATATATAATTTTTTTTTACCATATTCTAATTTAAGGATTCGAAACAGTCCCCCCCCGCCCCCATATTCCAATGTATTGATTATTTGACATGTACCTGGGGCGACATTCAAAATGGGATGCTTAGAGTCCCATATATATTTTAAATTATATCAATCTAAAGTCGCTGAAACGTTTTTTATTTTTAAGAACATGTTTTAACGTCCCCGGGTTGCGGTCCACTTCAAATACAGTATAACCATCTTGACACTCAAAATGGCGGCCAGCTCGAGTATCCCGGCGAGAAGACTCACCGCATCGTGATGGCCACGGAACGTACAGTAATTCTTTCTCTTTTTTTTTTTTTTTTTTTTAGTGTGTTTAACACTTTTAGTGTGTTTAACACACAGAAAACGCATTTTTTGCTCAAATTGGAAGCGGCCAGCGGACGACTTCCGGCCGTTAGTTAGCCATCTTGTGCTCATTAGCATTGTCGCCACCGCTCTTTGAATAACTGTCAAAGTGCGTAGTCAAGTGCGTAGTACGTGCGCCAATGTGACGCACAAAGGAGACCCCAATCCTCGTGATTGGCTAATATCGGGAGGCCGCAATATTTTGGGATGTTTTTTAGAGGCCTCAATAATAGGAACGCCGTTTGTAGCGACGAGACATCGGGTGAGGATGACCAGCGCAAAGGTGCAGACTTTTGGATTTTACCAACGCGGATTTAGGCGTTATGACCAGCAATCAACAGGTAAGAAAAATATTGTGATGCATGCGTACATTAGGCTTAAAGTGAAGTATCCATTTTGTTTTGTGGCGGAAAAAACGCTACTTTATCGTTAAAAGTAAATACCTACAGTTTATCGATTTTTAAGATTACATCATAAATATCCCAAACGCACGCGCAGGTTTTTTTGGGGGGGGGGGGCGTGCATGAAAACACGAGGCTTGAAACAATGTTATAAATGTGGAATTGTGGCTCCACGTTACTAAAGGGGGACACGGTAAGGACTAAACATCCGCCTGTTGGTGCAGGTCATGCGAGACTTTTTATATTTACACTCTGAACTGGTTGCCAGCCAATAACAGCGCACACAAACCATTCACGCTCACAATTACACAGTGGGACAATTTAGAACACCCACGATCCTTGTGACGAGAAGATTAGAAAATGGATGGATAGATGTTCCTACTCATAAAAGTATACAATAACCTTTTTTGTTTGCAGGTCATGCGTGCACCGGTGGTGCTTGGGCGTCTTCCTGTTCCATTTACGTATGTAACACAAAATATGTTTGCATCTTCACACATGCTTCCTGTTGCTATAACGCGTGTGTCTTGTGTGTAGGGTTGGACAGATTTCCTATATATTGCCCTTTGGCACTTATCTCCCTTCTGGACCTCCACCAACACCACAAAAATCAGCGTAAGTCCTCTGCAAAATGTATTTCCACTAATGGCCACACACAGGCGACATGCATTTTGCTAATACTGTACGTTTCCCAACAGGAGAAAGAGGACTACAGGAGACCACAACTCCATCCATCCATCCATTTTCCGAACCACTTGATCCTCACCAGGGTCGCGGGGGGTGCTGGAGCCTATCCCAGCCGTCTTCGGGCAGTAGGCGGGGGACACCCTGAATCAGTTGCCAGCCAATCGCAGGGCACACAGAGGCGAACAACCATCCACGCCCACACTCACACCTAGGGACAATTTAGAGCGTCCAATCAGCCTGCCATGCATGTTTTTGGAATGTGGGAGGAAACCGGAGCACCCGGAGAAAACCCACGCAGGCCCGGGGAGAACATGCAAACTCCACACAGGGAGGCCGGAGCTGGAATCGAACCCGGTACCTCTGCACTGTGAAGCCGACGTGCTAACCACTGGACTACCGGGCCGCCCTCCGCCAAGCCATATATTAAAAAACCTCCCAATGCATTTATGCTATTTTTAAAGGAACAAAGGCCCCTTATCCAGGCCGACATAGTAAATTCAGGCACACTTTCAAAAGACAGTGCCACAGTAAATAAGATCCTCGGGATGATGGTGAGTGTGACACATACACATATTACCCTGTGTGTGTGTTGACATTTTCTGATGACGTCCACAGTGGAAGTCGCTGGCACCCGACGAGAAGGAGAAATATTTCAAGGAATCTGAGCGGCTGAATGAAATTCATGCCAAAATGTACCCTGACTGGTCCTGCCGTAATAACTATGTGAGTCCCGCAGTCAATGAGTTATGATACAGTGGAACAATAAAACTCAATAATTTACATCATGTTGGGGGGTTTTCGCGTGCTTTTGAAACTTGCTTTTGTGTGTGTTTTGTGCAGGGCAAAAAGAAAAAGAGAGTGTGGTGCCATGCAGCCAAAATTTTCAACTATCCGACCGGTAAGTACTTCTTATAGAAAATATGGTCAAGGCAAAAAAAATTGCAATATATGCGCAGATGAAATTGACGTTACCTCAGGCTCGCATTGCGGACGTCACGGCTTAACCTGCTTTCTGTGTTTGGTCACGTGACATTCTGAGCCCGAAGGCACTTTGATGTCAATTTCGGTTGACGGTTTTGAGGGTGGGACGAAATCCCCCTGACATGGATGAAAACTGGTAGATTCATCTCCTAAATTCTTGTCCTGCAAATGCAAACGTACTCAGAATACTGTGCATAAAAGCAGTTGGCGCACACAGAACATATTGCAATGAAAATATTTTCCTTGAGTTCCCTTAACAGTTAAAGAGCAAATATTGTATGTTAAAATACTGCACCATTTTAAAAATGCTAATTATCGCCCAGAGCTGATAAAAATCAAGTATTAACCACCATTACAGTAACACTGTCCTCAAATAATTTCCAATAATTAGGCTGGAATTTGTACGTCTCATTTGCACACATAAAAAAAAAAGTCTCCTCAAATTCTTAACTAGAACAGTTATACCTCTGACCACCAATGTCAATCAAAACTGAACATTCTTAGTGTCGGTAGAATTTTGCATTGAGTGTATTCATGTTTAAATTAGTCCTTGAGTCTCATGAGTGACACGTGTTTTTGTGGTTTGCGTTTGCAGCGTCTCCACCAGAGGTCCACGCGCCGTGCAAATGCACATGCACGTGCAAGAAGCGTGAGGACCCCAAGGCGGACCTGGTCTCCACTCACTTCAATGAGGCGATTCCGACATTCTTGTCCTCCTTGCCCTCGCCAGCTATGGAACCCGTCATGGCCTCCCCGCCCTCCTTGCCAGCGATTGAATCGGTCAAGACATCCCCATCCTCCTTGCCCTCGCCAGCGACGGAACCCGTCATGGTCTCCCCGCCCTCCTTGCCCTCGCCAGCGATTGAACCGGTCAAGACACCCCTGCCCTCCTTGCCCTTGACCAGCATCTCACAGACTAAGCCTGAGGGAGGACCTGATCCTCACACTTTTAAATAACTTGGGAAATGTCGAAGCGTCGCAATGGGACGAGGCGTCCAACTCCTCCTTCTCGTCCACCTGCACCGTCACACCACGTGGAGGCGAGGAGGACCTTACCTCCGCCCTATTCAAGGAGTTGGAAGCCTTGGAGGCGGCCGAAGTCTCCTTTTCATCCTCGTCCACATGCACCGACAGCTCGCATGAGGACGACCTGACCTCCACTCTTTTTAAGGAGCTGGAAGCCCTGGAGGCCTCCTTTTGGTCCTGGTCCTCTTGCTC
This sequence comes from Hippocampus guttulatus, assembly GCF_054856545.1. Taxonomy (NCBI): domain Eukaryota; kingdom Metazoa; phylum Chordata; class Actinopteri; order Syngnathiformes; family Syngnathidae; genus Hippocampus; species Hippocampus guttulatus. The sequence continues at coordinate 18,251,604 of NC_141272.1, forward strand.
CACCTACAGCATGGAGTAGGCGTGGCCAAAGCAGAGAACCTGCCGGGTGTCCTCAACCCGGTTTGCACTTGGGACTATGTACAGTATCTATGCACAGACTGAATTTCTTGATTGATATCTTAACTCCTTGACTGTCGATTGACTCTAATTTGTATCTGAGTGTGACGTGCATTCAGGCGTCAAGGTAACGTTACATCTGCCAACACTATGAATTGCTTTGTTTAGTTAATTTTTTAATGACAATTTTTACGATGAATTGCTTGTTTTCTATGAATATTTGTGAGAATTTTTACATACGTAATTTTAATAGATTTTTATATAGAGTGTTGTCACAATATTTGTCTTTAACGGTGATGGGAAAGTCTGGTGTCAAAGTAACCTTTTTACAACTTACGCACTCTTTTTACATGTTTACAATTGTACGATGAATGGTTTGTGAATATTTTTTTTAAATGTATTTTATGAATTTTATTCTGCGGAAAATTACCTGACATTTGACCAAGCACAAATTTAGACGGTACAGAATTTATTATTATTATTATTGATTAAAAACTGTGTGACCAAAAAAAAAAGAGGATCTTGTTTTTTAGTCTCAAAAAATAGTTTGCCAATCTGGAAAGTAGTAACTGGTAGGCGCTTTGTGATTTGAAGGTAAGATGATTAACACATGACACATTTGACAGCAACGAGTTAAGAGACTTGTGGTGCAATGTAACATAACTTCTATTTCATCACTTAAGACAGTCTAAGGACCTGATATGACCTCTGACCGCAGAAAATCAGTGTCTGGCGGCCTTTGAAACTTTGTCGTAAACTTCAGGGAAAGCATCCTTGCAGCCGAGCTCCTGTCTCAATTTGTGATAGAGCTGCCCGTCGAACATGTCCCAAAACTCGGTGCGGTCCATGTAGACGTCCGCGTACAGCATCTGGAAGCTGCAAAGTCAAAGCAGAAGAATTACAGGCACGTGACAAAATGCGTGTCATTTTATTTTTACAGGTCAAATTTACAGCCAAGTGTTTTTAATTGTGTTTGCGCATGATGTATGTGTAGCCCGTCTGAGCATCTTTCCCGCATTTCAAAAATTCTGTTTTTCGTATTGACTTTACATGTCGTGACGCAAATTCCAACGGTGCCACGTGAGGAAAAAAAAACAACTTAAAATTGCATCGCTAGAGCCATGCAGTGTCAATTATCTTAAAATATGACAAGACGTACCCGTGGACGTCTCGGACGAATTTTTCCAGCCGCCTTGTCGACGCTGTCGCTTCAAAGAGTTTGACTTTGGGCTGGCCATATGCGCCGATGTCCACATATAGCTCCTCCTCTTCGCCTTTGGGGTGGACCATGCCCCTTCCGGGTGGCAGGAGAAATGGACAAAGCCAGAGAGGATAAACCTGAAAAAAAACATTTTTGGAAGGTCCGTGACAACCTGAGGGATACAGGCTATAAAGCATGTCACAATGACATTATTCAAAACAAGTTTTGAACCCCCCCCTTTTTTTTCTGGTATTTGATTTTTCTACTACCTAAAAAGCTTTTTTTTCTGGATATTTTTTATTTCCACTGAATTAATGAATCCATGCCTTCTTCTAGCATTTCCATGCCAGCAACTATGAAGTGGGCAGGTGAGATTCTTTTGGACAAAAATAGCACCCTTGTGGCATCTATAGGCAATTATAATAATATATATAATTATAATATTATAAACCTTTTGGGGTGGATCCATTAATTGCTCATTTTTGCTGTTATTAATTTAACGTTTTTTTTTATGTTCAAAAATGTCACATAAAATGAGCCGCGGCAGCTAAAGCTAACGAGCTTAGCTAGCGGGCTAACAAAACAAGTCAATCGGCGTCGAAAATGCGCTGAAATAACGTCAATAGTGTTCAGTAGACTTCAAAGAGAAAGATTCGTAACAACGACACATCACGATGCGGCGAGGCTTCTCTAAACTGGCGGGCCTGACGTGATTAACAAACTCATTGAGTTCAGGATCTTGCTGAACAATAAAATATCCTTATGTTACACGAATTTTAGTACAAAAGAGGACCAGTATATATATATATATATAAATATATATTTTATTTTACCATATTCTAATTTAAGGATTCGAAACAGCCCCCCCCCCCATATTCCAATGTATTGATTATTTGACATGTACCTGGGGCGACATTCAAAATGGGACGCTTAGAGTCCCATGTATATTTTAAATTATATCAATCTAAAGTCGCTGAAACGTTTTTTATTTTTAAGAACATGTTTTAACGTCCCCGGGTTGCGGTCCACTTCAAATACAGTATAACCATCTTGACACTCAAAATGGCGGCCAGCTCGAGTATCCCGGCGAGAAGACTCACCGCATCGTGATGGCCACGGAACGTACAGTAATTCTTTCTCTTTTCTTTTTATTTTTGTGTGTTTAACACTTTTAGTGTGTTTAACACACAGAAAAGAACGCATTTTTTGCTCAAATTGGAAGCGGCCAGCGGACGACTTCCGGCCGTTAGTTAGCCATCTTGTGCTCATTAGCATTGTCGCCACCGCTCTTTGAATAACTGTCAAAGTGCGTAGTACGTGCGCCAATGTGACGCACAAAGGAGACCCCAATCCTCGTCGTGATTGGCTAATATCGGGAGGCCGCAATATTTTGGGATGTTTTTTAGAGGCCTCAATAATAGGAACGCCGTTTGTAGCGACGAGACATCGGGTGAGGATGACCAGCGCAAAGGTGCACAGACTTTTGGATTTTACCAACGCGGATTTAGGCGTTATGACCAGCAATCAACAGGTAAGAAAAATATTGTGATGCATGCGTACATTAGGCTTAAAGTGAAGTATCCATTTTGTTTTGTGGCGGAAAAAACGCTACTTTATCGTTAAAAGTAAATACCTACAGTTTATCGATTTTTAAGATAACATCATAAATATCCCAAACGCACGCGCAGGTTTTTGGGGGGGGGGGGACGTGCATGAAAACACGAGGCTTGATATAAAACAATGTTATAAATGTGGAATTATAGCTCCACGTTACTACTCAAGGGGGACATGGTAAGGACTAAACATCCGCCTGTTGGTGCAGGTCATGCGAGACTTTTTATATTTACACTCTGAACTGGTTGCCAGCCAATAACAGCACACACAAACCATTCACGCTCACAATTACACAGTGGGACAATTTAGAACGCCCGCGATCCTTGTGACGAGAAGATTAGAAAATGAATGGATAGATGTTCCTACTCATAAAAGTATACAATAACCTTTTTTGTTTGTTTGCAGGTCATGCGTGCACCGGTGGTGCTTGGGCGTCTTCCTGTTCCATTTACGTATGTAACACAAAATATGTTGTAGGGTTGGACAGATTTCCTATATATTGCCCTTTGGCACTTATCTCCCTTCTGGACCTCCACCAACACCACAAAAATCTGCATTAAGTCCTCTGCAAAATGTATTTCCACTAATGGCCACACACAGGCGACATGCATTTTGCTAATACTGTACGTTTCCCAACAGAAGAGGACTACAGGAGACCACAACTCCGCCAAGCCATATATTAAAAAACCTCCCAATGCATTTATGCTATTTTTAAAGGAACAAAGGCCCCTTATCCAGGCCGACATAGTAAATTCAGGCACACTTCCAAAAGACAGTGCCACAGTAAATAAGATCCTCGGGATGATGGTGAGTGTGACACACACATACACATACGTCCTCTGAAGTTGTACCCCGTGTGTGCGCTGACATTTTCCGATGATGTCCACAGTGGAAGTCGCTGGCACCCAACGAGAAGGAGAAATACTTCAACGAATCTGAGCGGCTGAATGAAATTCATGCCAAAATGTACCCTGACTGGTCCTGCCGTAATAACTATGTGAGTCCCGCAGTCAATGAATTATGATACAGTGGAACAATAAAACTCAATAATTTACATCATGTTGGGGGGTTTTCGCGTGCTTTTGACACTTGCTTTTGTGTGTGTTTTGTGCAGGGCAAAAAGAAAAAGAGAGAGTGGTGCCATGCAGCCAAAAGTTGCAACTATCCGACCGGTAAGTACTTCTTATAGATCATATAGAAAATACGGTCAAGGCAAAAAAATTTGCAATATATGCGCAGATGAAATTGACGTTACCTCAGGCTCGCATTGCGGACGTCACGGCTTAACCTGCTTTCTGTGTTTGGTCACGTGACATTCTGAGCCCGAAGGCACTATGATGCCAATTTCGGTTGACGGTTTTGAGAGTGGGACAAAATCACAGCCTCCTTACATGGATGAAAACTGGTAGATTCATCTCCTAAATTCTTGTCCTGCAAATGCAAACGTACTCAGAATACTGTGCATAAAAGCAGTTGGCACACACAGAACATATTGCAATGAAAATATTTTCCTTGAGTTCCCTTAACAGTTAAAGAGCAAATATTGTATGTTAAAATACTGCACCATTTTAAAAATGCTAATTATCGCCCAGAGCTGATAAAAATCAAGTAATAACCACCGTTAAAGTAATACTGTCCTCAAATAATTTCCAATAAAGAAATTAGGCTGGAATTTGTACGTCTCATTTGCACACATAAAAAAAAAGAAAAAAGTCTCCTCAAATTCTTAACTAGAAGTTATACCTCTGACCACCCATGTCAATCAAAACTGAACATTCTTAGTGTCGGTAGAATTTTGCATTGAGTGTATTCATGTTTAAATTAGTCCTCGAGTCTCATGAGTGACACGTGTTTTTGTGGTTTGCGTTTGCAGCGTCTCCACCAGAGGTCCACGCGCCGTGCAAATGCACGTGCAAGAAGCGTGAGGACCCCAAGGCGGACCTGGTCTCCACTCACTTCAATGAGGCGATTCCGACATTCTTGTCCTCCTTGACCTTGCCAGCGACGGAACCGGTCATGGCCTCCCCGCCCTCGCCAGCGACGGAACCAATCATGGTCTCCCCGCCCTCCTTGCCCTTGACCAGCATCTCACAGACTGAGCCTGAGGAGGACCCGATCCTCACACTTTTAAATAACTTGGGAAATGTCGAAGCGTCGCAATGGGACGAGGCGTCCAACTCCTCCTTCTCGTCCACCTGCACCGTCACACCACGTGGAGGCGAGGAGGACCTTACCTCCGCCCTATTCAAGGAGTTGGAAGCCTTGGAGGCGGCCGAAGTCTCCTTTTCATCCTCGTCCACATGCACCGACAGCTCGCATGAGGACGACCTGACCTCCACTCTTTTTAAGGAGCTGGAAGCCCTGGAGGCCTCCTTTTGGTCCTGGTCCTCTTGCTCCACCTACAGCATGGAGTAGGCGTGGCCAAAGCAGAGAACCTGCCGGGTGTCCTCAACCCGGTTTGCACTTGGGACTATGTACAGTATCTATGCACAGACTGAATTTCTTGATTGATATCTTAACTCCTTGACTGTCGATTGACTCTAACCCGTCATGGTCTCCCCGCCCTCCTTGCCCTTGACCAGCATCTCACAGACTGAGCCTGAGGAGGACCTGATCCTCACACTTTTAAATAACTTGGGAAATGTCGAAGCGTCGCAATGGGACGAGGCGTCCAACTCCTCCTTCTCGTCCACATGCACCGTCACACCACACGGAGATGTCATCACGCAGGGCGAGGGGCAGTCGGCGAAGAGGCTGGATCACGGGCGGCACAGTAGGATCAATGAGTGGCTGATGGTTGAAGGCAGTGAGACAGCCCAAACCTGTAAAGAGCGATGGCCAACGGTGCTGCCAGGATGTAGTCACCGTCAGAATTGCAGCACCTACGTTGTCCGTGATGGAAAATCCGAGTGCGCAAAACAAGTCGAAGCCCAAGAGGTTGGCGCCATGACGGGAGACTTGGAAGGTGAAAGCAGGGAGAGTTTTACAGCCATAGCGCACGGTGAAGGTGGCGGTGCCCACCATGCCAATTTTAACGTGGCCATAGCCAAACAAGTCTTCGGCGTTGGCCTTAATCGAGAGCCGGAGAAATAGGCGTCTAACTGTGGACACGTTCAACAGAGACCTGGGGGCTGCAGTGTCAAGTAGGAGTGGCAAGCTCACGCCGTCCAGTTCTACTGTGCACCACTTGAACGGCTTGAATGGTGGTCAGGCCCGACCGGTCAGGTGAGCGAGATGAGGGGTTTGTCGGTGTGGGGGCAGAGCGGCACATCCTGGAGAAGTGGTTCATCTTCCCGCAGCGCTGGCATCTTTGTCCGGTCGCCTTGCAAGATGGCGCACGCGTGGGATGTGAGGCCGAGCCACAGTTGGCACAAGGTCTGCGTGTGACGGCCCCTTGACGTCCGGCCACATTTACCTCGGCACCGTCGTAGGTGGAGGTGGAGTCTGAGGGTTGAGCGGTCGGAGCGACAATCTGAGCCAGAGCAGGAAGGAGAGCGTGAAGCGGTGGGTGTGTCTGGATTCGCGAGCCGCGCTGCCAAGTGTGCTGCATTCTCGAGTTGGAACGCCATTTCCACAGCCTTCGACAGCGGGAGGTCGTCCGGCGACAGTAACAGTTTCTCCCGGAGCTTGGGATCAATCGTGGGGGAAAAAATCATGCCATATTTTAGTCTATGAAATTCACTTTTTGAATGGAACCACTGAAATGAAATGCTTATGTACGGAAATGCACCTGCATGAGCAAAACATAGCAAGGCAGAATTTTGGAGCTCGAGGTGCAACCTAATGAAGTGGCTGGCCTGCAGGTAGAATGAAAACTATTGGAGAAGGCGTACTTACTGCTCCGATTGTTGAAACCGGTGGCTGCGCTTCCCCACACTCTTTTTTTTCTTTTTGCCCTGCACCAGAAGAAACCATTGTGCATTACGCACAAAAACGGCATTGGACAAATTTGTTGACTTTTGTGAAAATGAGGGGGAAAAAAAGAGGGCTCACGTAATTGTCGCTGCAGGACCAGCCGCTCGGATTCCTCGTAGTATTTCTGCTGCTGTTCCAGGCTCAGCGACTTCCACTGTGGATGCGATCACTGTGTCAGCACACGCATTTGTGTCAAACGATAACGTGGCGCAAACACAAAAATCACCATTTGCCCCATGATCTTGTTGACCGCAGCGCTGTTTTCATGAAGGAACTGGGCCTTGACCACAGGCCGCTGCTCCTTCATGAAGAGCATGAAGGCATTTAGGGGCTTCTTTATGTAGGTCCCGGTGGAATCCTGAGCTCCTGTTTTCCTCTTTATCCTGTTGGGGGAAACAAAGTTCGTGGCTTTTGGAGGAGGAGGAGGTGGTGGTGGTGGTGGTGGAGGAGGGAGGAAAAAAGGAGTCCGGTGCCAATACTACATGCTGGGCATCACTACACACACACACACACGCACACACGCGACAACAATAAGTGTGTGTGAAGATGCAAATATCATGTTGGTGTGTGTGTGACTTACAGAACTTCAACAGGCATTTGGTTCACCGCCGCCGGTGTAACATTGATCTGCAAAAATAAAAAATAGAAATGTTTAATAACTTGCTTGTTATTAACATTTAGTGGTAACAGTAACATGCAACTGCGAGTCCTTGTATACATGTTTTTAAAACACCAACTATTTGGACGACTATTTCAAGCCTCATGTTTGCACACGTGCTCCTAAAAGTTTTGTTTGTGTATTGTTCATTATTTAATGTTCATTCCCATCTGGCTGTTACTCGTCATTGAACACAAATAAACACCATTCGACCTGATTTAAAAGAGGATTGTCACGTTCCGTATTTGACAGCAGGGGGCAGGCGTTCTTGCTTGCCGCCTGCACACCTGCCACCCATTAGTTGACGATTGCACCTGCTATATCTAGGCACTCCGACAGTCAACTCACTGCCGGAGTATTCCACGCCGTGCCATTTGCTATCGTCTATTCCTTCTCGCTTAAAACTCTGACTTACATGACTATATTGCGTGCCTTGATATTTCTCTCGTGATTGATTAATATTTTACTTAAGAACTTTCTCCTTGCCGTTTTTGTTTCGCAAGCGTTTTCTGTTATTTTCCTGGTCCTCTTTTTTACCAGCGTTTTCTGTTGCTTCGTTATTATTTCCTGGTCCTCTTTTGACCAGCGTTTTCTGTTGTCCGTTTAGACGGGGATTTTGTGTTATAATAAATTTCATTTTTTATGACAAAATTCTTTTTCTGTGTCTGCTATTTCGGGGATCCACTTACCTAGTAGTTGTGCACGAAGCGATTATTCTGTCGCTTCGGGCTCAACGTGACAAGGATAGTCCTTATCTCCCAGAGAGGAAATGTAGATGTTACTGCAGCGCACAGCAAAAGTATTTGTAAATACGGAAATAAAGACCAAAAAATACACTTTATTCAGACAGAAAATAACATTAGACCCCCCACCTTAGATTTTAAAAAAAACACAGGCAGTAATGTGAATTTTATGACGACTTTAGTGAATTGTCAGAGATTTTCTCGGACAAAGTTAAAGAAATGACTCGGCACACAGGAAAATTGTCTTCAATATCGGCGGGAGCGAATCTCTGAGAGCGAACGACGGTTAGTTGCTCCGATGATACACACTCGAGCTCCCTTCCCGCCAGTTCAGACTTTTATTGTAACATACAAGGAAAACACTGCCCCCGATATTTGCATACCGCACCCACGGTCCGGCCCCTCGGTAGTGATGGGTTACCTGTGTTAAACATTGAACCACCAGTACATTGGCGCCTTTTCTGTCTGGTCTACATCGAATTAGCATGTTGTAGACTTTGCGGATGGCCAATGTCGTCTGGGCGCGACGGGTGTTCTCAACTCGTCTTTTGTTGTTCAACCGCTGTTCCCGAATTATTCATTCCCCTGATGTGACAGAGTTTCGCCCTCTCCCCCGTGATCGCCCACCTGTATTGACGTGCTAATTGTGGACTTCAACAGCCCTCTGGCTTTGTGCACAGGAATTTGGGGGTGCTGGATACGCACCCAAACGTTTAGATGTGTCCAGATTAAATGAAACTTTAAACATGATACAATTTTGCTCATAGATTCCTCTAACATGAATTTATATTCTTGCCTCAAAACGTTTGCGTCGTTTTTTTCCCAATAAAAGTTCGTGGCTTTTGGAGGAGGAGGAGGAGGAGGTGGTGGTGGAGGAGGGAGGAAAAAAGGAGTCCTGTGCCAACACTACATGCTGGGCATCACTACACACACACACACACACACACACACACGCACGCACACACATTCTCACTCATCTGCAGATACTCATATGATAATAGATTGGTTCTCGTCAGATTGTGCGAGTGGTCACACTGTGGCGGACAACTCTGGGTTCATCATGTGTGCGAGCATCCTCCTCCTCCTCCTCCTTTTCCTCCTCCTGGGCAATAAGCCCCCGTGAGGGACTTGCTCCCCCTCCTGGGTGCCACACCCGGTACGACTTTCGCTGGTGCCTCGCGAGGTTCACACCCAGTGCCCCGGAAGGGCCCTCGCCTGATTATTGTTGAAGGAGGGCACTCCCACTCCGCTCCGTTCCGGCGGGCCGAGCACCGGGCGCCTCACCTTCGGGTGAGACCCCACCTCCTTCCCAGCCGGCTGGTGGGCATTTAGCCGTGTCTGGGGCCCAAGAACCCCAGCGTTCCCCCCTCGCGCCACTCGGAGAAATCCCACCACGCGAGCTGTGTGCGAGCATGTCAACGAGCAGACTGTGGTCATCACCTTCATGCCATTGTGGAAGAGTTTCCCCACGGATCGGATGCAGCCGTCACTCCCTTGCTTTGAGTACAACCACTTCTTGGCATCTAAAATGTGCTTGGGCTCGACAAAGATGTAAGGCCTCGCTCCACCAAATGACTTCATCACAAAGGAGGTCAGCCTAGAGAGAAAAAAAGTGTGAGAGAGAGAGAGAGAGAGTGAAAAAGACACTTTTGAAAACATATCAAAGCACAAAGTGCCTGTGGCGGTAACCCCAAATTGAACCCAACCATTGAACAATCACACAATGATCTTGTGTGTGATATGGAGCCTCTGGGCTACAACAGAGTTCAGCTGAATCTGACAAAGGGGCAGCAACAATTTTGAGTACCAAATATCAAAATCAATGAAATATTACAACAGTGGGACAACGCCAGGATCACTGTGTAACATTGTTTCGACTGCAAAAAATATTCAAACACAATTGTAGAGGGTGGTCACGAGGCAAAAAGAAGAAAAAGCTTTTGTTCATTTCCCCCTAGGTGATGTGCTTTAAGGTGCTATATAAATCAGAGTTTTATTTTGGTGATTAATTATTCACATAAAAGCCCCCTAAACCCTTGTAAAGCTGTCTGATGTGGTCAAATTAGTTTTGCCCAGTCCTACATTACCTACTTCGTAAACGCAACACATTCAAGCTGTTTCGGCCAATCTTTTGTAGCAAATAATAACGTGATTGGACACTTGAGTCGTTGTTCCTACAACAGCCACCCCCATACATATTCACCAAGTACCAAACTGCCCAGCATCCTTTCAGCGAGCAAAATAAATATAAAAAAAGCAACAAAAAAAAAACCAGTTTGTCCAATCCTCCCCAGGCGATGTGCTTTAAGCACATTAAACGCAAATATTAGCATTTTCTGTCAGCAGCTTGACGAAGTAAATGGCTGGATTTTTTTTTTCTGCTGCCAAAAACAGATGCGCACGCCTGCCTTGGCTGCCATTTTTAGTCTCATATCAAATTAAGTGTGAACTTTAAGCTGAATAAAGTCGATGCAAAACAAAACACAAAGTACTGAAAAATGTTCTCGAACATCTGATGCAACTGCACTGTGTGTGTGTGTTACGTCATTTATTCTGGGGTTTCTTTTTTTGGGTCATTTCAGATTATCATCAAGCTTTAACGTGAAATCAGTGACAGGCTCAAATACAATCGAAATATTTTTGTGACAGTAAATTAAAAGTGTAATGCCGCAAGATGAGTGAATCACATTTTGCAAATAGCCACAATGTAACAACATAATAATAATAATAATAATAGATTTTATTTATAAGCGCCTTTCAAGACACCCAAGGACACTTTACAATAACAAAAAACACAAAACAATACGGGTTGAGCAGCGGCAGCCAAAACGCGCCAGCGTTCACTCAACCCAAAAGTCAGAAACAAGGGAGGGACAGGGGGAGAAAAAAAAACCCACGCTCGAACATAGAAGCAATCAGCAACTGCATTTGCCTGCTGAGGTGTACACAAACTTTCCTCCGTGGTGGAATCACTAAAAGTCGAACTGCAATGTCATCACACATCACACAAAAACCCAGCGGTGAAATGTTGCATGACTTCATGTTTTACAATCAATAAAGTCAGTTCAAGGCTTATTTCCACAGCTGTACATCAGGAGTTCTTTTTCTTTGAGTGATTCCATCACAAGGGTATAACTGCTCGCAAAGAGAAAAAAATGTTCTGATTATTGTTAAATAGCAAAATTCATGCATTTATACATTTCATAAAAACTTCGTTTTTTGTTGTTTTTGTTGTAACCCTTTCATGCAAGCTGTAACCTGATAACATGATAAGCTCTCCACTGTAGTAACCGCTGTCTCTGAAAGGGTTAATTTTCCCCAAATATCCATTCATCCATCCAATTTCTGATCCGCTTCGGGTCGCGGGGGTGCTGGAGCCTATCCCAGCTGTCTTCGGGCAGTCGGCGGGTACCTGAACCGGTTGCCAGCCAATCGCAGAGCACACAGAAACGAACAACCATCCGTGCTCACACTCACACTTGGGGACAATTCAGAGTGTTCAATCAGCCTGCCATGCATGTTTTTGGAATGTGGGAGGAAACCGGAGTACCCGGAGAAAACCCACGCAGGCCCGGTGAGAACATGCAAACTCCACATTGGAAGGGCGAACCCACGACCTCTGCACTGTGAGGTCAACATGCTAAACACTTAACCACCGCCTTCCAAACATCCATGATGGATTTTTTTTTTCTATTTTTGAAGTTAAATAGCCTTTCAATTGCAGGGGTTATTTTTGTATTGCGCTTTTTACCTTCAAGGTACTCAAAACTGTGAAATGCCAATCATTTGAAATCGCTGATACAAAGCATCATCATTGATGAACGCTGCGGCTTTCCTACTGACCAGGTGTTGCCAGATGCGTCGCTCTTCCCAAAGGCGCTGTAGGAGCCATCGTCATGCTTGTAGGTGAGCTCCCTTTGGTATCCTGGAACACACACGCATGCACAAATACACACGTCCCGATAAACCACTTGCAGATCTTTATGTCGTTCCATTTATTCCTTGGCGACCGACTTTTCCTTCAGAACTATTGTGAAGCAGTGTACAAAGATGTGATTTGGCAGGACCATTTCAACCGCTGGAAAGTAGTTTTTTTTAAATCTTTTGTTTGGTACTCCCTCCATGTACAGCCCTGTGCTGAAACATAATTGTTAAGATTAAGATTACTGACATTTTGCTCGATGCATGCAGCGAGGGGGACATTTGTGCAACGCCTGGACATGAGGATGACAGGTAGGACATTTGAGGTGATTTGCTCAGCCCACTTTGTCAGCAAAACACAAATAGGCTGAATACATGTGTTGTTTTCCTCACATGACGTGTGATCTGAGACAGCGTAACAGTCAACGAATCAATGGACAATGTGACATGCCACAATCATGTTGAAATGTGGAAACGTTTCTCGCGGCAAAATGACAGTGACATGAAAATTCATTTTTGTCGGGCTCATCGCAGACTTTGTTGGTTTCCATGCTTAGCCTTTGTGTGTTCCCTATTGGTTTTAAAATAAATGTGAACGTAAATAAATGTGTTCAAGCAAGTTATAGTTTGAGTCCATCTTTTCCATCGGTAAATTGTGGCGAATGAAAATGCTTTGCAATGGTGCTTTTTTTTTTTTAAACACTAACATCCAAGGCTCTAAATTCCATTAGAAAAGTTAAACAAGGCACAAAGTGCACCTGCCGTTTTGTCACATGAAACTTAAAGCCTTTTAATCAATGCGTGCAAACTTTGAGGCGTACAGTTACCGTATTTTCACGCCCATAAGGCGCACTTAAAAGTCTTCAGTTGTCTCCAAAATGAGCGGGGCGCCTAATAATGCGGGGAGTTTTGTGTATGCACCGAGTTCCAAAAATCTCTGAATGCTGCTGTGTAACTTCGATGAGGGGTCCGCTCGACACTGATGTTGTGTCGACATGCTGCTTATTTAGAGGACAGGTGGACATAACTGAGGACAGCATGTGGACATGAAAGGGGGGTAAGATGGGCGTCACAATGAACGCTAAAGGCACGCCCCCAGTCAGTGTATCTGGGGCCGGTATGTGCAAAACAACAACATGAAAATGGCACCTACGAAGAGACACGCTTGTGAAGCAAGCTATCAGTTATGGGGGGGTACCATGGGAATCAAGCAGCCGTGAGAGAATTCAAGCTCAACCAATGTACGGGACTTGGTGCTTTTGTTTTAGAATACGGTGCCATCTATCCATCCAGGTAAGAACGACCATGGCGCAGCAACATACGGCGGATTACCAGGAAAAGCTGGCCATGTTTCGCTTGTACTGCAGTAAAACGTGTAATGTTCTGCTTGTCTCACTTGGCTTCCAAAGATTAAATACAAAGGCAACTTAAATACATGTGGTAAGTTAAAATCTTCCTTTCCCAACGATTTTGATGATAAAAATTGGACTGTCCCTGATCCCGCTTCCATTTTTCATAGTCTTGTTTTGTGAGCCCCTCCTTCCATGGTGGGAATGATGACTCTCGAGGAAGCGCGTTGCCTTGTCCAGAATCTCAGCAGTCAGTTGATTGGTGCTTTTCAAGTAGTTGAGAATGAAGATGTTGGGGGCAAAGAGCAACATGTTCTGCTCCCCGCAGCCATATGGCATCGCCAGGAGTTGGTCCAGGTTCTTCATGGTTCGGCCCATCAGGTCACCTTCAGCAGGGAAAAAATTCATGAGGGACGGTTCTATGAAGAGAAGTTCTCTAGAAATACAGTCCATGAGTGTAAACAACATTTTTTTTTGTCAGTTTTTTTGTTTGTTTGTTTTACCAAGAACAGAGACAGTGGCTCTGGCAGATGCAGCAACAAATATTTCTGGCATCCGAAGAGAGATGTTCTTTTTCACGGGTCCCTCTGGCAACAAACAGTTTGCAAAAAGAGTGAACGAAATAGTATTCGATTTTGTGTAATAGGACCTGAAAGAATCTATTTCCAACGTGATAACTCAGACCGGTTATGATTTCCACTTTCAAAATACTGCATTCATGTGGGTGTTCTTTTTCTTTGTTCTGTGCATTATAAAAGAAAAATGTAAAGTCGAGTAAAAACTCACGACATTTACAAGCATCCAATCACCCTTTCAAAACCCAAATATTTACATGACAATGTGGCTTGTGGAGGTGGATGCTTTGGCGTGGGAGGACGGTGGACGTCAAGCACCGAAACCTAATTGTTGAAATGGAGCTGGCGGGGGGGGGGGGGGGGGGGGGGTCAATAGGAGCATTAAGGTTTCGCTTCATATAATCAAATGGGAATTGAGTCTTCATTGGAAGGATTCTCCTCATTCTTTCTTTGGAAGAAATGATTGAATACCTAATTAATTACAACCAAAGTGACAAGTTCATCAGCGTTAAAACTTCAGAAATGAGCTTGCACACAAATGAAGGCAAATCAAAATCAAGAATAACTCAGTTTTTTGGTATCCATCCATCCATCCATCCATCCATCCATCATCTACATCATCTTCTCTCTTATCCGGGGCCGGGTCGCGGGGGCAACAGCTTTAGCAGGGAAGCTCAGACTTCCCTCTCCCTAGCTACTTCTTCCAGCTCTCCCCGGGGGATCCCGAGACGTTCCCAGGCCAGCTGGGTGACATAGTCTCTCCAGTGTGTCCTGGGTCTTCCTCGGGGTCTCCTCCCGGTGGGACATGCCCGGAACACCTCACCAGGGAGGCGCTCAGGAGGCATCCGAATCAGATGCCCAAGCCACCTCATCTGGCTCCTCTCGATGTGGAGGAGAAGCGGCTCGACTCTGAGCCCCTCCCGGATGACCGAGCTTCTCACCTTATCTCTAAGGGAGAGCCCGGACACCCTGCGGAGAAAACTCATTTCGGCCGCTTGTAACCGGGATCTTGTTCTTTCGGTCACGACCCATAGCTCGTGACCATAGATGAGGGTTGAAACGTAGATCGACCGGTAAATTGAGAGCTTTGCCCTTTGGCTCAGCTCCTTCTTCACCACGACAGACCGATACAACGTCCGCATCACAGCAGACGCTGCACCGATCCGTCTGTCGATCTCCCGCTCCCTCCTGCCCATACTCGTGAACAAGACCCCAAGATACTTGAACTCCTCCACTTGGGGCAATATCTCCTCCCCGACCCGGAGGGGGCACTCCACCCTTTTCCGACTGAGGACCATTGTTTCAGATTTGGAGGTGCTGATCTTCATCCCAACCGCTTCACACTCGGCTGCGAAACGCTCCAGTGAGAGTTGGAGAGCCCTGTTTGAAGGAGCCAACAGCACCGCATCATCTGCAAAAAGCAGGGATGCAATACTGAGGCCCCCAAAATGGACCCCCTCAACGCTTCGGCTGCGCCTAGAAATTCTGTCCATAAAGGTTATGAACAGAATCGGCGACAAAGGGCAGCCTTGGCGGTGTCCTACCCCCACTGGAAACGATTCAGACTTACTGCCGGCAATGCGAACCAAACTCTGACATCGGTGGTATAGTGACCGAACAGCCCGTATCAGGGGGTTCGGTACCCCATACCCACGAAGCACCCCCCACAGAACTCCCCGAGGGACACGGTCAAACGCCTTCTCCAAGTCCACAAAACACATGTAGACTGGTTGGGCGAATTCCCACATACCCTCGAGGACCCTGCTAAGGGTGTAGAGCTGGTCCACTGTTCCACAGCTGGGACGAAAACCACACTGCTCCTCCTCAATCTGAGGCTCGACTTCCTGACGGACCCTCCTCTCCAGCACCCCTGAATAGACCTTACCAGGGAGGCTGAGGGGTGTGATCCCTCTGTAGTTGGAACACACCCTCCGGTCCCCCTTTTTAAAAAGAGGGACTACCACCCCGGTCTGCCAATCCAGAGGCACTCTCCCTGTTGACCACGTGATGTTGCAGAGGCGTGTCAACCAGGACAGCCCCACAACATCCAGAGCCTTGAGGAACTCCGGGCGGACCTCATCCACCCCTGGGGGCTTGCCACCGAGGAGCTTTTTAACCATATCGGTGACTTCAACCACAGAGATAGGAGAGCCCACCTCAGAGTCCCCAGGCTCTGCTTCCTCCAAGGAAGGCGTGTTGGTGGAGTTGAGGAGGTCTTCGAAGTACTCTGCCCACCGGTTCACAACGTCCCGAGTCGAAGTCAGCAGCGCCCCATCCCCACTGTACACAGTGTTAGTGGTGCACTGCTTCCCCCTCCTGAGACGTCGGATGGTGGACCAGAATTTCCTCGAAGCTGTCCGGAAGTCGGCTTCCATGGCCTCACCGAACTCTTCCCACGCTCTGGTTTTTGCCTCGGCGACCACCGAAGCCGCGTTCCGCTTGGCCAGTCGATACCCGTCAGCTGCCTCCGGGGTCCCACAGGCCATAAAGGCTCGATAGGACTCCTTCTTCAGCTTGATGGCACCCCTTACTGCTGGTGTCCACCAGCGAGTACGGGGGTTGCCGCCACGACAGGCACCAACCACCTTACGGCCACAACTCAGATTGGCCGCCTCAACAATAGAGGCACGGAACATGGTCCACTCGGACTCAATGTCCCCCGCCTCCCCCGGAACATGGGAAAAGCTCTGTCGGAGGTGGGAGTTGAAACTCCTTCTGACAGGGGATTCCGCCAGACGCTCCCAACAAACCCTCACAATACGTTTGGGTCTGCCAGGACGGACCGGCATCTTTCCCCACCATCGGAGCCTACTCACCACCAGGTGGTGATCAGTTGACAGCTCCGCCCCTCTCTTCACCCGAGTGTCCAGAACATGCGGCCGCAAATCCGATGATACAACTACAAAGTCGATCATCGAACTGCGGCCTAGGGTGTCCTGGTGCCAAGTGCACATATGGACACCCTTATGTTTGAACAAGGTGTTCGTTATGGACAATCCGTGACGAGCACAGAAGTCCAATAACAAAACACCATTCGAGTTCTGATCAGGGGGGCCGTTCCTCCCAATCACGCCCCTCCAGGTCTCACTGTCATTGCCCACGTGAGCATTGAAGTCCCCCAGCAGAACAAGGGAGTCCCCAGCAGGAGTACTCTCCAGCACACCCTCCAAGGACTCCAAAAAGGGTGGGTATGCTGAGCTGCTGTTTGGTGCATATGCACAAACAACAGTCAGGACCCGTCTACCCACCCGAAGGCGGAGGGAGGCAACCCTCTCGTCTACCGGTGTGAACCCCAATGTACAGGCACTGAGCCGGGGGGCAATGAGTATGCCCACACCTGCTCTGCGCCTCTCACCGTGAGCAACTCCAGAGTGGAAGAGAGTCCAACCCCTCTCGAGAGAACTGGTACCAGAACCCAGGCTGTGTGTGGAGGCAAGTCCGACTATATCCAGTCGGAAATTCTCTGCCTCACACACCAGCTCGGGCTCCTTCCCTGCCAGAGAGGTGACATTCCATGTCCCAAGAGCTAGCTTCTGCAGCCGAGGATCGGACCGCCAGGGTCCCCGCCTTTGGCTGCCGCCCAGCTCACATTGCACCCGACCCCTTTGGCCCCTCTCATGGGTGGTGAGCCCATGGGAAAGTTTTTTGGTATGACAGCAACTAATCAAGAATTCATCAATCAAACTCTCATGTGAGCAAAACAGAGAGCTTCAAATACCGTGTCCGGCAAGATTGTCCCAAGTTCTAGTTGCAAAACCGTTAGCGCAGTCGGATCTGGAGCATCTGACAGGGACTGACCTCCACCAGCAGGCTGCGGACCACGGTGTCAATGCGGCCCACGTCAGGGACAGAAGCCACCTCATTGCCGCACCGCACGCTGGTCTTCATGGCCTCGGCACTCACCTTCAGATCGATCTTGCCTGAGTGCAGACAAACAGTCTTATTCAGAGGTCGCAAAGGCATGCGTCTTCAGACCTTCAACAAATTTACCATCAACAGCCCCTTTGTTTTTCGAGGTTACCCGCACACCCCACCACCCTCTCTGAATTTCACTTTCTTCCCCAGATTTCAGTCTTCCTCACAGTCATTAA
The DNA here is from genome assembly GCF_054856545.1 of Hippocampus guttulatus. Classification (NCBI taxonomy): domain Eukaryota; kingdom Metazoa; phylum Chordata; class Actinopteri; order Syngnathiformes; family Syngnathidae; genus Hippocampus; species Hippocampus guttulatus. The sequence continues at coordinate 18,269,728 of NC_141272.1, forward strand.
TCCCCATTTGTTTCCTTCTAATACACACTCTCCCCATACCAAATGATCTCCCGCCCCCTCCCTGTTATTCACAGCCCAAAATTGTTCTCACTGAGGCCAAGTACAGATCAGCCCCTGAGGGAGAGGTTTCCAAGTATTTCATCAGTGATGCTACCTGACATGTTAGTACAAGTGAGTGTCAGCGCGCCTCGAAGAGGAGATGGAGCAACACGATTTGACACTCAGCAAAGCCTCGTTCGTCCTCGTCGCTGCTTGATGGAGGCGATTAAACCTCCTCAGCTTTGTACCATAATCCATCTCGTTTTTGTTTCACATTGTCATTCCCTTTCAATTGACTAAGTTTTACATTTGACTTTTTTTCCACTTATTGTTGTCTTACCTTGTATGAACCTTAATATACTGTCGACATTGAATGGACGACGAGCATAGTTTTTTCAGTTTTTTTTCATATGGATCAACTCAAGTTGAAACATTTACATGGGAGAACAGATTTTATTTTTTAATTAACCCAAAGATATGTGTTTTGAATTTAGTGATGTGTTTATAAATGATTGTGATTATTTTTAGATTTACCTAAATAAATGCCGATTTAAGCCATCTTTGTGTAATTTGGACTACCGTCGTCAAAGTGCATGCTCGCTCCAATAAGAGACTTTTTCTTACTTATACTGTAGTTTGGAGCCTGCCCACAGCTTGAGCTTCCCTCTCACAAATCACATCCAATCCTTTTTTTTTTATCCTTCCTTTTTTTCATATTGCTATTCAGTTTTAAGATTATCAGATAATTGTGTGAGTACAGTGGTACCTTTACTTAAGAAATTAATTGATTCAGGAAGAAATTTCTTAACTAGAAAACTTTGTAAGTATAGACGCATTTTCCATGTAAATGCCATAATTCCTTCCAAGTCCCCTAAAATTCAGACATACATGTTTTCCGAAGCATAAAGATGCATCAAAATATGTAACAAATACAAATATTGCACAATAAATGACAGTTGTGCATACTGTAAAAAACAAAGAATAGAGTCAAGAATAAAAATGATGGTCATTTAACTTTGAACTGCGTCCTCGTCGTTTTTTTTGCCCTCTTTAGTTCATGTTCTCGCTCAGAAGTGGGTTTTGCCTAGCGTTTTGTAAAGAACTGATCCAAGGACGTTTGCTTTTGTTGGCTTGTTATATCCTTCGAAAATGTCCAAGGCAAACATCAGCATAGTGGGCGATCGCCGGACTGATTTGTTTGTGTGCGCCTCTTAGGTAGTTCCGCCGGTCTGGCACGGGAAATAGCCCAGGTGGTGATAATTGGCCGCGACTGGTTAAGGAGCGGCCCAGTGGGCGTGGTAGGAGAGAGGAAATGTTTGTTAGCCACCGGCCACTCGTGCGTGTGGGTGTGTGCTCTCTTGCCGTTACGACTTCGTGTTGTTGACTGGTTTTCCCCGCACCAAGTCGACTGTGACGAATGGTCATGTCTGACCCATTTTTAAAAAAATCTTTCTTGATCATTCCATCCGACGATTGAGGACAGAGCTGAACTCGTCGGATCGCAATTCCCTGTCACTGAGGACATCGTGAGAGGAAAGAACGCTGTACTCAGTGAGGACAGCGTGGGATTATTTTTTCTCTCTCGCACTCTCGAGTCGGGTTGGCTCCAAAATTCCTGCTTCCCCCCACAAGGTGGAAGCGGCCACTGCAAACAGACTGTAACCCGTGGAGGAGGGTGAGTACACCACTCCCCTAGGGTTTCGCTGGAGGACGCAATCTCCTAGCCACGGCCCGCTGGTGACATCACTGTAATATTTCGGTTTGTTTGTCTACGGCAGGGGTGGCCACCGCGAGCCGCATGTGGCTCTTTGCCTGGATCCATGTGGCTCCCGGGCTTTCACACAATTGTCGAAAAGTTCTTTGAATTGTCATTGCAAGAGTTTAGTACAGTACGTGTTGTAATGAGGCGACTTCTGTTTTTTGCGAACTACGGTCTCTCGTGGCCAAAACTAATCACGGCCTCGAAACGCCTCAGCGTCATAGTGATATTTATTTTAAAGAAGTCAGCGAGAGAGAAGCCCCGCCCGACCCGACCCAAAGCAATTATTGACATTTTAGGTCGGCTCGGGCTTTAGATCTTACCTCTAGTGTGTGTGTGTGTGTGTGTGTGGCTCTTTGCAGTAACACAATAAAAAATTGGCTCTTAGTCTCTGACTGGTCGGCCACCCCTGGTCTATGGGGTTTATTTTTCGGTCGTAGTTGATGTTTATTGTTTTCCTACGGGTTAATTAGCCGGTTGCGCATTCGGTTTGGTCAGCTTTGCACAGCCCCACAAGCCCATTCACAGATCCGATCATGGCCAGCACTCCATCCGTGGCTATTGCAGTTCGTTTCGGTATGGGCAAATTTGCTTTCGCAAATGTGGCCATCATGGCTTCTTTCACATCTATGCCACGGGTTCTGTCTTTTAATGGCACAATATCAAGGAGTTCTTCTCTGATCACACAATCGTTTGACACAGACCGTGCAAATACTGCCAATTGAGGCTTGTCTTTTATGTCAGAACTCTCATCCAATGCGACACTAAAATTAAAAACTAAATGCGACTTTTTTTTTCCAAGATGGCGCCCGAGTAGGCAGCCTTCGGCAAGTGCTCTTCAATAGCCTCGCTTTTTTGTTCTTTTTTGTTGTTTTTGTCTTTTGTTTTGTCACATGTTGTTTGTTGTTTCATCGTGTGGACCTGATATGGACTGTTTTCAGTGTTTTTTGGCCACGACATTCGTCAAAGGGGAAGTATCTGTGCTTGGTGGTTGCGCCTTCTCTGCAGCACGCCTGTACCAGCACAGATTTTGATTGGGAGGAATGTCGGCGCCATTGACTGTCGGTGCTGGACAGACCTGGGGCGCTTGTGTTTTTTGCGCCTGTAATGGGCAGCATTTTTCACAACCCCGTTTTGTTCAGTGGAGATGTCGGCGCTGTTGGACAGTCGGTGTTGGTGCGGCTGAATGGATGGCTGCGAAGTTGAGGATGAGGAGAGAGGAGCGTCGGCGCAGAGCGCCGATGCGTATTTGGACCCGAGAGTCGCCGCTTGGAATTGAAATGGATTTCCATGGCACAGGAGAAGTGAACCAATCATGCTACAGCTTCTTGTTGACTTTGAAACTTAGCTTGTAGCCGACGTCTCTGGTTAAAGGACACTTTGATTCTCTCCTCTTTCATCTCAAACTGCTTCAAACAACAAAGCGTGTGACGGAAAAGTGGTTAGGACTGCACGACTGTCCGTGTTTTATGTTATGTGTTGTGTTTATTATTTTACTTTATGTTAACTGTTTTGTTAAGCGCTTTGTTACAGCTGCCGCTGTTGTGAAAGCGCTATATAAATCAGCATGTATTGTATATTGTAAAATACTCACATGCTTGAAGGTCAGAATGCAACTGTGATTCAATAGCCATGTTCATGTCCGATATTCTGCGTTCAACAGTGTGGCGGGACAGTTGGACATCTGATATCATTTTTTTTAGTTTGTCGTCTTCAGGATCCAAGATTTCAACAGCGTCACTGAGACATTTTTTAATGAAGTCCCCTTCATTGCATGGCTTTTTAGCCCGCGCAATGTTGTAAGCCACTTAATATGATGCAAGCGTCATGGCCTCTGAATGCTTTGTAATTTTTTTGAAAAACTGCACCTGCTTTTCTGCCTGACTTTTCAAAGTGTCCAACATGTGCTTGCGAAGTTCAGTCCCTCTTGGAAATTCCTGGTCGATGATAGCATGGAATGAGCGGAAGTGGCGCTGAAGATTTGAAGCTTTGAATTGTGCTAATGACGACTGACATATAAGGCAGAATGGCTTGCCATTGCGCTCAACAAAAAAAATATAAACTCTCCCACTCTGTTAAAAAACGTCCTGTGTTCTTCTTCATATTTTCGTTTTGCTGTGCTTTTTTTTCCCTGTGCCATTTTGAGAGCGAACGTGACACATTTGTTTACTTCTTAATCAAATGTCGAACGCACATGCGCGATTGACGTCAATCAAAAAGGTGTGCTGAGAAGCTGCCTCCCCGTAGCCTGGTGAGACCACACCTAATCTTCCGCGCGGTGCCCAACCATGCACACGCGCGCACATGTACGCACGCCACGATGAGCAACAGCCGGAACGAAACCGAAACACACAGACACATAAATTCCCCTCCTCCATTTCCTCCTGCCACCCCTCGCGGTCGCCAGTCCACTGGCTCCCGGTCGATCGCGATCGACGTACTGGGCACGCATGCCTTAAAATCAGAGATAATTCGCTGACTAGCTTAGCGCCATTGTTTGCACATGAGCGGTGATGCAGTCATCTGATTGGTTGCCTACTATGTCAGTCAAGTAACGGGATTGATGCTAGGCTGACATCATAAATTCCGCTGTACTTAGCGCCGTTTGAATGCAGCGCCTCGACGGTGGCGCTGCACTCGACGCTTGTCATGTGAAAGAACCAGCCAAAGAGCCGCATGCGGCTCGCGAGCCGCGGGTTGGCCACCCCAGGTCTAGTGTGTAAGCAGGAGAACTAAAACGCAGTGCACCGTTGAACAGGCGTTACACTGGGGATTCACATTTACTTAAAACTATCCGGACACCTCATGGGCCAAGCGGCGAGTGATGAGGATGCTGCATAAACACATATCTGTCTATCTACACGCATAAGCACAGGTGTTAGAGGTCCCTCTTAGTCAATGGGATGCCAGGATGATGCTCGGTAATAGCCAATGGCAGAGCAGCTACAAGTATGTAGTGTTCATGAAATTCGAAGCTGCAATTAGCTAGCCATACTGTATTTTTACCTTTCGTATCTTGAAATGTCTTTCGCAACAAGAGGGAATATTTTCTTGTTGAGGCATTTTGTAACTTGAATTTCATATATGATGGAGTCTTTTATGATCTGGTTCTTTGTGTGGTCTTTGCAACAAAAATAGATACAGCAGAGTGTTAATTGAATTTCCACTTGATGGTTTAAAATTAATACTAAAATTTAAAAGAAAAAAATTACACGTAAATGTCAAAATATTAAATCAATATCCCAAATATTGAGTCAAGATGAAGAATGAAATAACAGACTGTGAGTTCAAATAGCATTCTACCTAATGAATGATTCACTGAAGATCACAGTAGTCAAAGTGAAATGCAGAAGGCAAAACAATTTGAAGCGATGTCGTTCTTACCAAGGGCAGTTGGACTGACAGTCCAAGTGAAGGTTCTGCTCTCCTCACTGCATAGACACACGCTGTATTGGCAGTCGTCGCAGTTTCTGAAGGTATACGTGTCCGACTGAGCCAGTGTGACTTTCACCTGCAGATACACAGCAACACATTTGAAAGGCAAACAAAAGAATACAGCAAGGAGGATCTGATCTCTCTAAGCATGAGGTGGAGGTTTTTTTTCCCCCAAGATGGCTCCCGAGTAGGCAGCCGTCAGCAAGTGCTCTTCAAGAGTCCTGCGTTTTTTGTTTTTTTTTGTTTTTGTCTTTTGTTTTGTCACATGGTGTTGCTGTTACATCGTGTGGACCTGATGTGGACTGTTTTCAGCATTTTTGGCCACGACATTCGTCAAGGAAGAAGAATCTGTGCTTGGTGGTTGCGCCTTCTCGGCGGCACGCGTGATTTGGAGGAATGTCGGCGCCATTTGACTGTTGTTGCTGGACAGCCGTGGGGCGCTTGTGTCTTGCGCCTGAAATGGGCAGCATTTTCACAGCCCCGCTGTTCAGCATTAAGGTCGGTGCTGATGGGCAGTCTGCGGCTGGATGGATGCATGGCTTGAGGAGCCGACGATGAGAAGAAAGGAGCGTCAGCGCAGACCGCCGATGCGTATGTAGAACTGGGAGTCGCGGCTTGGAATTGAAGCGGATTTACATGGGACAGGAGAAAAGAGCCAACCCCCTTTTCATTAATGGATGCAATAGATTCTTGTTGCTTTCAAGCTTAGCTTGTAGGAGACGTGTGCACATCAGCATGATGTCTTTGATCCACTGGTGAAAAGGACACTTTGATTCGCTCCTCTTTCATCTATAACTGCTTCAGACAACAAAGTGTATGCAGGAAAGTGGTTAAGATTGCATGATTGTCTGTGTCTAATGTGTTGTCTTGTATTATTTTGTCATTTGATGTTAACTTTTCTTTTGATGGCGGCTCGGGCATCCGCAGCGGCTCCTCTTGTTTCATGTTGTCTTGAGAGGGAAGAAAATTTCATCTGTGCTGTATGTCGTTCATACAGCACATTTGACAAAAAAGTTTTACTTGACTTGGAGGGAAGTTGCTATTCAAAAGTCATCTATGGCGCAAATACAAGCCGTTAATACCATTTAATGTGGAAAATATTGCCAGACTACAAAAGTCTGTGATCCAGGCCAGAGACGCCAGTTTCCATCAAGGAACCAAATGAAATCATTCCGAATCCTATCCAAAATGTTACTTCTTGAATGAGTCGTTGACATTTATTTACCATGATGCACTTGGAGAGATAGTTGAAGACTGTGGCTTTGAGAGTAAACACTTCCCCACGGATGACAGTGTAGGGCAGCGTGAGACTGACGAAGAAGGGCTGGAAGACAGTCAGCGCCGTGGTGGGCGCCACGCCGAAGCCCACAGACGAGACGCAGAAAGCTCCGGCAGCCTACTTGGTGATGGTGTCTGGGACGGTCTTCTCCACATTCACTGTACCCGCGTCTCTAAACACACGCAAGGCATTGCACGCACACCGAGTTGCTTTGAGCTCAGACCTCACAGAACTACTTAACTTTTCAATAAAGTTGTGATTATCTTCCATTTGAACATATTTCCCCAACAGAAACGAGGTCCCAGATCCATGTTTCTGGGAAGAAGGTCCTTATGGTCTCCTTCTTCTCCTCCTTAGTTTTCTTAACAATATTTTGACTCGAGCCTCGCATCACATTGGAGTGCTTGAAAAACGCAACAACTTTGGGTTGTGCGAAGATGTAGTCTAAGACATAAACATTTACTGGACCTTTAATAGGAATCAACCTTAATCACTTGCCAAAACACACTTACAGTGGCACAGTTAAATACAGTAAACACACGTTTTTCGCATGGAGAAATTTGCGTTGCATTTTCGCAGTCGAAGGAATGAAACTTTGTGTCCTTCCACAACAAAGCAGAGCATTTCAAGCTCCCCAGAAGAATGAAAATAATCAAAAACGAAACATGGTCGTCTTCAGATGCCACACTGTAACGATTTACTTCCTGTAAAAAAACCAAGTGTGCTCCGATGAGAAATCAACAGGCAGCTTGTGCTACAACCTCATGAAATAGTGGGGATTAGTACATACTTTAGTCAACATACCATGATAGTTCAACCCAAACATATGTCGTTGGCAGGTGTAGGGTTTCTTCACATCAGAATTTGTCACAAGCTTGACTCCAATCCCCTGAAATAAGAGGGATAGATTTGTGAAGTCACAAAACATGAACAAGAACAAAACAACTCTTACTACGCCACTGCAGCAGCAGCCAAAGTGGTCGCAGCAGATGAAAAATGTCTTCCGTGTAAAGGCAACGCAATCTCGCGGCCAAGCAGAAGTGGGCACGTTAATCTCTCAAATCAGCATGCCGTCATTATTTCAGGCCGAAATTTACGGGCCGCACTCCATCCCTCGTTGGCGAATGAAATAAAAAACACACACAGTCTGGTGATTGGTGAATTAAAAATAACGTGACAATGTCATTGCTGTCTGTGGTATACAAAGGTATACAAAACTGCTTTATTTTGCTTAATTCAGCTGCAAGTTTGCATGTGTAGTGTCTGCGTGTGACATAGTGCCGGTGAGTACGTTCTTGACGCCGACTGGCTGTGGCCGACGAGTCAGACAAACTAGGCCGGCCTGAAAAAATGAAGCATGATGACTGACGGATTTATGTGCCCACCAGTGCCAGTTATTGTTGTTTTTCGACTTGTGTTAAGATCAGATCAAGGCTAAGTGTCTATTTTTCAATTTCCAATTTAAAAAAACTGGAGCCGACTCATGACTGTTCAACAGAGGCAGCAACATTGCCCTTGAGTAAGTCGAGGAGAGACGGCCTTTCAACGCGTGAATGTTTGGAATCTGTGTGAGGGAAGTTTTTAAAACTGCATGAAATTTGTCTCAAAATGAAATGCCCGGAGAGCCATGGATGCACATTCAACAATTCACAAGCAGAATTGAATAGTTACAAATGATAAGGCATGATAATTGCATGACAAATGCACACAAAAACAAACCCCAAACAAAAACGTAAAATCACGGATCTATTTGTGAATCTGAAAAACAAATAAATATCCTAGATATCTTTGTGTGAGTGATTTTGAGACAAATCTCTCCGCCTACTTACTGGTTGTTTTTTTTCTATTGCATGTAGATTTCCTGTACAACAAAGATGCAGTGATAATTTTACAGTTTGAGCCCTGCGAGTCTCAGGGACTCGCTGATCAGAAAAGTATGAGTCCCATTATGCATTTAGAGAGTCCCAAATTTCGAATTCTGAAATGGTCTACTTATTCAATTGCATACGACAATAACACAAACAACAACAATATAAATTGATCATCATTATTCAATTGATCACGTCATTGCACTACAGTGGATGAGCTGCGGATAGAGCTGTGAATATAGTATTCACAAGAGCTTAATTCAAATGGGAACCCTTTGGAGTTTGTGACAAACACTTTCGGGGACAGCGGTTACGACAGTGGGCAGCTTATCATGCGATCAGGTTACAGGGTGCATGAAAGGGTTAAACTGTAACCCACTGAACAATTCGTGTTCAAAGGGAACAAAAGTCATTCAGTTAACAGTTAAATAATGATCGTAATTGCTTGATCTTCACGAGGGTCGCTGTCATGTTCCGTATTCGGCAGCAGGTGGCACGCGTTCACTTCTGCCGCCTGCACACCTGCTGCCTATTTGCCAGTGATTGCACCTGCTATATCTAGGCGCTCCGGCGGTCGACTCATTGCCGGAGTATTACATGCCGTGCCACTGCTGTTGCCCATGTTTCACAAATTATTATTCGATACCATTTGCGGTTAGTTACATTTTCGTCGTCCCAAGGGAATCATTATATTATCGTGCTTGATCTAGTATTTGTATTAACATACGTTCCTTGCCGGTTTTTGCAAGCGTTTTCTGTTGTCGTGTTTTCTTATTTTCCTGGTTCTCGTTTTTTACCAGCGTTTTCTGTTGTCGCGTTTTTCCTTTCCTGGCTATCGTTCTTTGTCCAGCGTTTTCTGTTGTTTATTAGGCGGGATTTTTGTTTGTAATAAATATTTTTGTTTTGACGAAGTCCTTGTCGGTGTCTGCTCTTTCGGGGATCCACTTATTCTCGTTTTCTCCGTTACTTACGAAGCAGTTCCCTTTTCCTGCTTCGTGCGGAACGTGACAGAATACTCCGGCCACCATGGATCCCGCAGACATCGAGAAGGCTTTGTCGGCTCTGTCCCGTCAAGAGCAACTTAGGAGTCAGCAGAGCCAAGCCATGTCAGAGCTCCGCGGCGCGGTTTCCATGCTGGCTCACAGGTTCGATGAGTACGAACCTCGCGTAGCTTATTTAGAAGGACGGAGAGCACCTACCCCGGAAGTACCCGTCCAGTCACCTACATGTCGTAGGGAACCGATGCTGCCACACCCTCCACGTTATGGAGGCGAGCATGGTCAGTGCGGGCACTTCCTCCACCAGTGCTCGCTCATTTTTGACCAGCAACCTTCCAGCTATGTCAATGATGACGCAAAGGTTGCATACGTCATGAGCCTATTGACTGGTCAGGCGGCGTCATGGGCAATTGCAGCGAGCGAAGCAAAACCGAACCTTCGGTCTTCCTTCTCCGACTTCGTGGCTGCTTTTCGTCAGGTGTTCCATCATCCCGTGCGGGGAAGAGAGGCTGAGGGTCGGCTACTGGAGCTCCGACAAGGAAGACAATCCGTGGCGCACTACTCGATCGAGTTTCGCATCTTGGCCGCCCAGAGTGGCTATGGCGACCGGGCGCTGTGTGGCTTGTTTCGTCGCGGGCTGAACGCGACGCTGAAGGATGAACTGGCCACCCGCGACAACTGTACCAACCTGGAGGAATTGATTGATCTCTCTCTGCTCCTGGACAACCGCCTGAGAGAGAGAAGCCGGGAGCGTGCAGGTGGCTGGTTCCCATTCCGGCAAACAGCGGACCAAGGTGCATCCCCCGAGACAACTCGGACAGCTGGGTCCAGGGACTACTCCAGCGCCCGGAGGGCTGCCGCCAGGGAGGAGCCGATGCAGCTGGGGGGCGGAAGTTCCAAACCGGAGGAGAGACGGCGCCAGTTCAAGGACCAGGCTTGGTCCAACTGCGGCCTACCGGGACACCGGGCCGCTCCCTGCCCATCGGGACCTCAACCACCTACGTCCGTTGAGTACTGTGAGTCACGATCCCGCGTTGAATCTCAAGAGCCTCGGAGGGTCGACTCCCGGCCGGGACACCCCAGGAGACTTGAACTAGAGGGTGAGATCTACGGGGCGTCTCGGTCGAGGCGGATCAGAGCTCTGATTGACTCGGGGTCTGATTGTTTCCTCGATACGGACGTTGCCTCTGAGATAGGCTGTTCAATCGAGGAGCTAGCCGAAAAGAAGCGTGTCCACGATCTCGACGGGCGCCTTCTGGCGATGGTGACACAGATCACCGAACCTCTCGAGCTGAGATTATCTGGGAATCATGTCGAACACAGACGATTTTATCTAATGCATTCCCGAGCCGTCCCTGTTGTTCTCGGTTTACCCTGGCTAAAGACACACAATCCTGTTATTTCATGGGAACGCCCAGCAATAGAAGTTTGGAGCCCGTTTTGTTACGAGCATTGCTTGCGATCCGCCGTAGGAGGCCGCGTGCGTGTCGGTAACAATGCTCCCGAAATCATCTGCCTTGACGGAGTGCCTAGTTGCTATCACGACTTGCAACCGGTTTTTAGCAAGGACCGTGTCCGATCTTTGCCTCCACACCGTCCGTACGACTGCGCCATAGACTTGCAGGTGGGCGCCCCGCTGCCGAGCTCTCGGCTTTATCAGGTGTCTCATCCTGAACAAGAGGCATTAAGGGAGTACATTAATAGCTCGCTCGCTGCAGGTCTTATTAGACCATCACGATCACCGTTGGGTGCGGGGTTCTTCTTTGTCGAAAAGAAGGACAAGTCGTTGCGGCCGTGTGTGGACTATCGTGGGCTCAATGACATCACCATTAAGAATAAATACCCGCTTCCGTTGTTAGACTCTGCTTTCGCTCCCTTACAGTCGGCCACCATTTTCTCTAAATTAGACTTACGTAGTGCGTACCATCTGGTTCGCGTGCGGGAAGGGGACGAATGGAAGACGGCCTTTAAGACTCCATTAGGCCATTTCGAGTATTTAGTCATGCCTTTCGGTTTGACTAATGCTCCCGCGGTGTTCCAAAGTCTGGTAAATGACGTATTGAGAGACCTGTTAAACGTATTCTGTTTTGTGTATCTCGATGATATTTTGATTTTCTCCCGGTCGTTACAGGAACACAAACAGCATGTCAGGCTCATTTTACAACGGTTATTAGAGAACAGGCTCTTCGTCAAGGCAGAAAAGTGTGAATTCCATGTGCAAACCATCTCTTTACTGGGATTTATAATCGAGCAGGGCAAGCTGAAAGCCGACCCCGTTAAAACTAAGGCGGTGGTGGAATGGCCAACACCCACTAGCCGTGAAGAACTGCAACGGTTCTTGGGGTTTGCTAATTTTTATAGAAGATTTGTCCGTAACTATAGCCAAAAGGCTCTTCCGTTAACCCGGTTGACATCCATTAAGATCCCTTTCAAGTGGGATTCGGACGCGGATTCTGCATTCACGTATTTAAAGAAGGCCTTCACTAACCCGCCCGTACTACATCATCCTGATCCTAACCATCCTTTTGTTGTTGAGGTGGACGCCTCGGATTCAGGAGTGGGGGCGGTTTTGTCTCAACGTTCTCCGGTTGACCAGAGGCTACACCCCTGCGCTTTTTTCTCTCGTCGACTCGGTGCCACCGAGTCGAACTACGACGTAGGAAACCGCGAACTACTGGCGGTAGTGGCGGCCCTACAGGAGTGGAGACACTGGCTCGAGGGGACTAAGGAGCCATTCACTGTTTTCACGGACCATAAAAACTTAGAGTACATTCGCTCCGCCAAAAGATTGAATTCACGACAGGCCCGGTGGGCACTTCTGTTGATTCGGTTCAATTTCACCCTCACATACTGTCCCGGTTCAAAGGACACCCAGCCTGACGCCCTCTCCCGTCTCCACGATCCTGCAGAAAAGGACCGCACGCCAGGAACCATACTTCCAGACCATTGCATCCTGGGGGCGTTGAGGTGGGAGATCGAGCGGAGGGTTCAGGAGGCTCAAGATGGTGTCCAAGTCCCGGCTGGTTGTCCCGCAGGGAAGCTGTTTGTGCCTCCACCACTGCGCTCGGAGGTGTTGCAGTGGGGGCACGCGTCCAAGGTGGCTTGCCATCCCGGGGTGAACCGGACTTTGCACCTCATCTCCCAGCGGTTCTGGTGGCCAGAGCAACGGAAGGATGTCATGGAGTTCATCAACGCCTGCTCCACCTGCGCCTGCAGCAAGGCCTCGCATCGGCCTCCGGCTGGATTGCTCCAACCACTACCCATTCCTCCTCGACCTTGGTCCCACATCTCCCTGGACTTTGTCACGGGTCTTCCTCCATCCCGTGGGCGGTCCGTCATTCTCACCATTGTGGACCGTTTCTCTAAATCAGCCCACTTCATCCCACTGTCCAAATTGCCGTCGGCGTTGGAGACCGCCAACCTCCTCGTCAGGCATGTCTTCCGCCTCCATGGCATTCCTCAGGACATTGTGTGCGACCGGGGGCCCCAGTTCGTCTCCAGAGTGTGGAAGCGGTTCTGCCGGTCCCTGGGGGCCACGGCGAGTTTGACGTCGGGATACCACCCACAGTCCAACGGGCAGGCGGAGCGCGCTAACCAGGATCTGGGGGCGGCCCTCCGTTGTGTGTGTCTCCACCGTCCCTCGTCCTGGGCTGACCACTTACCTTGGGTGGAGTATGCTCACAACACCCTCGTCTCTTCAGCCACTGGGCGGTCTCCTTTCATGACGGCCTACGGTTATCAACCACCGCTGTTCCCGTCCCAGGAGGGTCAGGTGGAAGTTCCGTCTGTGCAGTTCCACCTCAAACGGGCCCATCGAGTATGGAAGGAGGCCAGGGCCGCATTGTCCCGCACCGCGTCCAGAAACCGGCAGATCGCGGACCGTCGGCGACGCCCGGCGCCGACCTACGTGGTGGGGCAGAAGGTGTGGCTGGCTACGAGGGACCTGCGCTTGGCCGGCACGTCTGCCAAGTTGGGGCCACGTTTCACCGGACCGTTTGTGGTGGACTCCGTCATCAGCCCCGTCACAGTCAAGCTCCGGTTGCCAGCCTCAATGAAGGTTCGTGCTGCTTCGTGACTTCCACGCTTCTCACCCGTCCAAACCGGGTGGGCCGCCGGGAGGCGTCCGTTGAGGGGGGGGTACTGTCATGTTCCGTATTTGGCAGCAGGTGGCACGCGTTCACTTCTGCCGCCTGCACACCTGCTGCCTATTTCCCAGTGATTGCACCTGCTATATCTAGGCGCTCCGGCGGTCAACTCATTGCCGGAGTATTACATGCCGTGCCACTGCTGTTGGCCATGTTTCACAAATTATTATTCGATACCATTCGCGGTTAGTTACATTTTCGTCGTCCCAAGGGAATCATTATATTATCGTGCTTGATCTAGTATTTGTATTAACATACGTTCCTTGCCGGTTTTTGCAAGCGTTTTCTGTTGTCGTGTTTTCTTATTTTCCTGGTTCTCGTTTTTTACCAGCGTTTTCTGTTGTCGTGTTTTCTTATTTTCCTGGTTCTCGTTTTTTACCAGCGTTTTCTGTTGTCGCGTTTTTCCTTTCCTGGCTATCGTTCTTTGACCAGCGTTTTCTGTTGTTTATTAGGCGGGATTTTTGTTTGTAATAAATATTTTTGTTTTGACAAAGTCCTTGTCGGTGTCTGCTCTTTCGGGGATCCACTTATTCTCGTTTTCTCCGTTACGTACGAAGCAGTTCCCTTTTCCTGCTTCGTGCGGAACGTGACAGTCGCGGCTGTGCTGGAGTCTATCCCAGCTGTCTTCAGGCAGTAGACAGGGTGCACCCTGAACCAGTTGCCAGCCAATCGCAGGCCACACATAGACAAACAACAATTTGTGCTCACAGTCACACCGAGGGACAGGTGTCAAAGTCAAGGCCCAGGGCCAGATCTGTCCCGCCACATAATTTTACGTGGCCCGTGAAAGCAAATCAAGCATGTCAATTTCCATGATGCTTGCTAAAGTTCATTCACTCATTCATTTTGCGATCCGTTTTATCCTCACAAGGGAGCTGGAGCCTATCCCAGCTGTCTTCGGACAGCAGGCGGGGGACACCCTGAACCGGTTGCCAGCCAATCGCAGGGCACACAGAGACGAACCTCCATTCGCGGTCACACTCACACAATTTAGAGTGTTCAATCAGCCTGCTATGCATGTTTTTGGGATGTGGGAGTCCCCAGAGAAAACCCACGCAGGCCCAGGGAGAACACGCAAACTTCACACAGGAAGGCCGGAGCCAGGATCGAACCTACGACGTATGCACTGTGAGGTCGATGCGCTGACACTGGACCATCGGTCCGCCACACTTGCTAAAGTGTGAAACAAAATTTCAAATTGTCATATTAACTAATCCACAAGAGCACATGAAATTGCAAGCATTTTCTCATTACCAAACAATCAATCCATCCATCCATTTTCTGATCCGCTTTATCCTCACAAGGGTCGCGGGGCGTGCTGGAGCCTATCCCAGCTATCTTCAGGCAGTAGGCGGAGGACACCCTGAACCAGTTGCCAGCCAATCGCAGCATTATCAAACCCCTTATTACATTCATGTAAACAATGTTGAAACAAGTAATTATTCTTGACTTCTGATTTTAAAACTAGTTATCCATCAATTTGTTGTGTGCCGTGTATGTAATATGTGGAGGTGATTAAACATTGATATGGTTTCACAAAATTCACCATGATAATGGCCCTCCAAGGGATCACAATTTGGCCCACGACAAAAATGAGTTTAGACTCAAGATTCTAGTGTTCCATTTAACCTGCCATGCCATGGAATGTGGGAGGAAACCGGAGTACCCGGAGAAAACCCACACACGGTGGAAACATGCAAATTGTACACAGGAAGGCCAGGTCCTGGAGGAGAACTGTGCAACTCTGCACTGTAAGGCAGACATGCTAACCAGTCAAGCACCTGTTAAGATTACGGTACTATATTACTTAAAATATTGTCTTAACATTGTCTCCATAGTTAAAGGCTTTCTAACAGGGATAAATTGACCAAGGAATTATTTCTGTTGGGAAAAAATGCTTGGAATAGGAATCGCCTTGAGACTAACATAGAAACAAGTTCCTGAATAGGAATTTGCATTTAAAATATAACAATGAGAAGGTACGGGAAAACAATTTGCTCAAATTTGTCATGAGTTTTACACAAGAGCATCCTCAATCCACTCTGTCATTTCAGAGTGATCTCTTCGATTTAGTCCTTTTTTATTTTCATTTTCACAACAGTTAGAATCTGTTTCTTTTCGCGCCTTGCCTCCCCTGAGAGTGACTCTCCTGTTTTGTCTTGCAGCCTTTCATGTTTTCGCCCATCTCCTCCCCCAGCGCCCATGGCAATTCGTCATCTTTGTACCTCTCATCAGACCGGTTACAGTCCTTTGTCAGTGTACGGCTGAACACTTCTGTGAAACGCTCGGCAATTTCACGTGCACCGCGCATGCCGAGCAGACAGGGTATGTTCAACAAAGTCTTGTTTTTCATATATCTGCGGGCAGATTTACATTTGCTATCTTGCCATCTGCTAAACAAACCCCACCCGCGATCGGGCATGTCGAGTTCCCAGCGGGAGGAACAACCAGATGATTGTGACGAGACATGTTATTTAATCTTATAACAGTGCTTCCATCATCATAGCACTCGCACCCTCCCGCCTTTGGAAGAGCACACATGCAGCAAAGTGAGAGAGGCCGTCTCCAGTGGCAGTCAACCCCTCTGGATATTAAGATGCTGGTCCTCCTTAAAGATGTCACTGGCACTGATGTCAGGATAAAACCACGGAGCTGTTGCTCCCAGTGGGGGTGGCTGCCATGAAAAGAGCTGAAACCTCCCGTTCGACTGAGATTCAAGCCTTCCAGTCACCACGTCACACATATTAGATTGCAAGAAGGATCAAAGACAATGATTAAAGGCTGTACTGGAGTAGAAGCTATTTTTCCTCTCTCTCTCCATTCCCTAAACACTTCTTGGGAAATATGCAGCCTTACATCTTGATTATTGTTCCGGAGCGCCGGTTAGAAGTTTGTAAGACGTGCATTCAGTTGCATCAGATTGCAAGTTAAACAATTTGCTGTAAACATGAAATTATAAGATTAAATATTCATATCCACGCTTTGGACGCAGATGCTAATGAGGTCCTCTAATAGTGAGTAGAAGAAGAGTTTAGTTTGAGTGTTTAGTTAGTTTGACAGCCCAATTTAAGCACCAAAGAAAGATACCGCTGTTTAACTCCAAAGCTCAAATGTGGGTTCTTTTCAAGAAACCCCAGATGAATCGCGATTCATAATCGGGTATCATGAAACAGTACATCTATCAGAAAGGATATTGCTTACCTGCCACAAAAAAAAAAACAACCAAAAAGACTGCGAGCGCAGAATGAAGCAAACATGAGGACTTTTTTAAAGAGCAATGTGAGGCATAAAAACTCAAACATTCAATGGGGCAGTGTGGTCTTTATCTAACAAGGAATGATGTTTACAACCATCACTATGAGATTGTGCCAATATGATCCACACATGCACATATTTGAAGACAGCGGAAATTATCACCATTCGCGATGTTAACTCATTCACTCCCAAAGACGTTTTTAAACGTCTTTTCAGACTTGGACCAGAATTGGCTGGTACTGAATGAGTTAAACATCACAGGAGCTGCAACTGCTTTGACTCTTATGATGAAAATATATTCGATGTGTCCTGTATTTTATCGAAAACTAGTCGCACCCTTGACTGGCTTTTATCACTCTGCATTGCCGCTTTATTCTCAGTCATCTTCAATGCACTTTAATGCAATTCTGGGAACATGACAAAATAAGAGCATTTGTTTCAAAAAACATGACAACTCCCTGTGTCAAAAATAATTTCCAGTCCAGTAGGTTGTGGGACATATGGTAATACTCTCACTTAAGGTGCATGAAAACTAAATAAAATCTTTCTCAATCATTTTGAAATATTGCAATGTTCAACAACTGTAACTCTTTAAGTTGCTGAGAACTGTTGTGACAATTGAAGCATGTCATATAGATTCATCGGTGTTGACTCAGCTACTCCTCTAACCTTTGCTGAAGTCATGAACAGGGGTGGGGTTTTTTTGCAAGTCAAATATTTGCATTGGCTTTATCCAATATCGTGAGCAATGACGAGACTCTGCACGCTTTGATTCGCTCACAGACTCAGGTTGGTTGTTTTCTCTATCATGCTCAATATCCTCCTCACTAATCCCTGGTATGAATGATTTTTGTTGAGGTGACATCTGAATGTTTATCCGTCCTCAATCCTGATGTTGTCGATCCAAGGAGTTTGTTCTGGTTGGATCATTGTCACAGGTTTCCATGTACTCCCCATTTGCTGGAATTGGATGTAAGATACAGTGTGAAGTCGTGATAGGCGTCTTTGCTGGTCTGCTAATACAGTAGTTCACATTCTGATGCTCTTGGCAACGTTCCCGCCTTGCTCTGATATTATCCTGGGATATACCCGAGGTTGTAACTGGAGGGTTGTGTTGGGCAGGATGGAGCGCAGTCTACAGCTCATGAGGATTTGTGAGGTTAATTGGAGTCTGTCAAATGGGGTGTCACATATCTCATCATCCCCACCAAAAAACAAAAAAACAAAAACACCTGCTCCCCAAATCCCGCCACCTAGACAAAAAATGTTTTATTTGTATTGTTTTAGCAATTGTCTTAAGTGGAAAAACATAACGAGGACAAAACATGATCAAAAAATAAATGGCAGCTTCTTCCATCCAACTCATTCCTGGGAAAGGGAAAGTCAGCAGGCACATCACGTAGTCCACGACAAACCGAATTCTGTCAGTCACAACGGAAGGCCGATTTGCGAGATGAGCTGTTGTGATCTCTTTTTTTAAAAAATTGTTCTCATTCACTGCGATTGGCTGGCAACTGATTCAGGGTGTCCCCCGCCTACTGCCCGGAGATGGCTGGGATAGGCTCCAGCACCCCCCGCGACCCTAGTGAGGATCAAGCGGTTCGGAAATTGGATGGATGGATGTTCTCATTCAAAGTTTGTTTGACCCGCAAGTCGCCAATGGCACTGGCAAAGAATGAATCTGGAGTGCCAGGAGACGCATTTCAAAACGGTATACGTGAGCTACGATCTACTAAAATAGGCAGTGATTTCCTTTTCACAATCTCTTGCATCGACTTTATTTTTCTGTTTCATTCACATGAGTGGTCATTATGGCTGTTGCTCATCATGGCATGCGTGTGCGCGCGTGTGCATGGGTGCGTGAAAAGGGCGGTGAAAAATAGTTTTCATGAACAAACTGCCACATTTACGATCAAAATGTGACCGTCATTCGGTTGTGATTAGTCTTCTGTCGAAGAATTCCTCCCATTTGTCACATTGGTGTTCCACGAGGGCCTTAGAGGCCTTCTCAACAGGCGCGGACACTATCAGAATCACAGACCTACATTTTACAACTTAAATGAAGGAGATAAAAGATTATTTTGTCCAGCACTCTTTTGTCTTCATTTCATAGCGTGTGTCTTGGCTGCACGGATTCCAGTCCTCCATCCATCCATTTTCTGTTCCGCTTTATCCTCACAAGGGTCCCGGGGTGTGCTGGAGCCTATCGCAGCTGTCTTCGGGTAGTAGGCGTGGGACACCCTGAACTGGTTGCCAGCCATTCGCAGAGCACACATTGATGAACAACCATCCGCGTTCACACTCACACTTTGGGACAGTTTAGAGCAGGGGTGCCCATTCCGTCGATCGTGATCGACCAGTAGCTCGTGGACTGGTCCCAAGTCGATCGCGAGGGGTGTAGGGGAAAAAAAAAACCCATGTCTCTGTGCATGTTGGTAACATATGTTTTGTGTTAATGCACACTGCACCCGAATCATCCAATCAGTCTCACTTTCACAAAAAGTATTAAATGAAGAAACTAAAATAAAGTAGGTCATCTTCAACCTACGGTGGCACGTGACCTGCAGCACCGGAAGTTATTAGCGCTCAGCAGTCTGCGATTGCAGCTTGTGATCAGAGCTGTCGAGCTATATCTTTTATCGATATTATTCTCATTCAGAGATTGTTTCATGGACAATTAACCGAGGCCACGGGCAAAGAATGGGAATCTGGAGGGCAGAGAGAAGCACTTTAAAACAGTACGCATGAGCTACGATCGTTAACAGGCTGCCTAAGTGCGTCGCATGCCTCAGCGTCAGGCTATTGCTCATCATGGCATGCATGTGTATGTGCGATCATATGGGTACGTGCGCAGTAACGGGTCGATCGCGGGTTGGTTGATCGATTGTAGATCTTAGGTCAAAAAGGTTTGGGCACCCCTTGTTTAGAGTGTTGCATGAACCTGCCATGCATGTTTTTTGGAATGTGGGAGGAAACCGGAGTACCAGAAGAAAACCCACACAGGCACGGGGAAAACAGGCAAACTCCACACAAGAAGGCCAGTTTGTAACAAGCACAGGAGGAGGATCTGGAACTGTGCATAGTTGAGGAGTTTAGTCATAATAATTTAAGGTTGTTGTGCCTCAGACAGTGACCTTTACCTCCTAAAATTATTTTAACCCTGGAGAACCCAAGAACCCTGTTCTTCTTTGGAAAATGATGAATTATCCATGAAATGATTGCTATATGTTCACTGAACACCAAAATATGTTTTCTTTCAAATATTCAATGCTTTTATCCTAATTTAGTATTCGAGCCAAATTTGACCCTTTGGGATTTAAGGATAGCATTTGAGTAGCAGAATTTATAGGGGCCAAATTTGACCATGTGGGTTCTCCAGGGCTAAAGACCAAAACATATTATGTCTTCCTGGGCCTTTCTCTTCCTGCACACTTGGCGTGTGCAAACCAAATTTGACAATGGCAAGGCTGTGAAATAATGTCTGTTGATATTCTGATGTTGTCTGTCTTGAATCAAAGTAAAAATATACTGTATATAAAAAAGAAGGTGCCTCAATGGAAGTATGCAATTGAAAAGAAACACTATGACAATATCATTCTCTTCTTTATTGTTGTCAATTTTCATGATTGTTACATTTCAAATTGTAAAATACTGCTGTGATGAGTTTTATCTTCTTGAAAACCACACACCCCATACCCCCACACACATAGCACTCTTTTTTTGTTGTTGTTGCAGGTATTGGTCCCTTGTAATATATCATCTTCCACTTTGAGTTGAAAAACATGGATTTGTCAATCCTATGAAACCAGTTACAGAGCATATTCAGATTTTCTTGGTTCCAGTGGGTTGAACATGTTAAAAGATGTCCAGTGTTGAGCGGCAGCAGTAACTACAGAATGAAGTGAATCCCGATTTTAAAAGAAAGCAACACAGAGAGGGAAAGAACATCATTTGCAATCACGGTGATTCCCTTAATTTCCAAACACCAAAGGAAAGAAAAAGACACGTCAACAAGTTGGATGAACATCTGATCTTCCAGAAATGAATCCGAGTAGTCTCCTCAATGTTCATTCACCCCTCGTTGCTAACGTCGGCTGCAAAGCAAACACAATTTTTGTTATTTCTCCATCTCACTATGTACTGTCTGGTCACCCAGTATGTACTGCGTAAGCAAAATCACGAATCCCTCTTTTAACTAGTATAAGCATTTGATTTGATTGAAATTCAAATTAAAATGAGAGTGGAACCTTTGAAGCCAGTCCAGCAATATGCTCAATATGTTCCATGGCACTTCAACTTCAACTGTTTCTTTGACTGTTTCTCCTACAGGACACAACACAAATAATGAATCAGTTAAACTGGCACCATCAATCATTGATTAACGGATTTGTGTGTGCGTGTGTGTGTCCACGCGCGTGCACGTGTGTGTCTTCAATTTGCACCATATCATGCAGGTGACTTACTCTTCTCACAGGGGGATGTGTACTCGGTCGTGGCCACATCAGCTGCAAATAAAAATAAAATCCGATCAACATCCTCGACAGGGGAACAAGGAAAAGGAGCACACAGAAAAGAATATGGACTGTAAAACGTTGGATACAAGACTGTTTGAGTTCCAAGCCGGTGTTCCATTAGAAAAATGTGGCAGACGCATGACTGCAGCAGAAGAGCATCTTACTTGGCTGGTAGTAGTCGTAGACTTTGACCACAGCTGCCTTCAGGTTCTCGACGAGCATGTCCTGCTCCAGCGTCATGCTGTAAACCGCCGTCTCACCTTTCGTCAGCTGCAAACACAAAACACACGCAACTGAAAGGGCTTGCGCTTCTTTTGCAAGGCGATAGCCTGATCTGCGACCTGAATGCTGCGGCATCATCGCCCTGTGCGATCCATTGAAGGAAATAATGGAGGACGGCCCACATTTTGTGTCACTTGAAATGTGAAAGAACATATTTTTCGTAAAATAAGCCTCAACTTGAATTGACATGGAGGGTGAATCTCATCGAATTAGTTCCACAGTCATTGATTGACGATATCAAATTTGGGAAGGGAAAAAGCTCAGCAGAAAAAAGAAATATCATTTCATGGACTTTGATGAACGTGTCTTGAGGTTTCTGCACTCAATCTCATCAATAAAGCACAGTTACTCGACATAGGATAACTTATGTTACTCGGAAAGGTTATTGTAGTTTACGACATCATCAAATATTTCATAAAAATGAGAGTGCTTTAAAAAAAAAAATAACAACAACTGAAACTACTTCATCTGCCTATAAAACTACCTGGTAACTAAATGACAGCGAAATGCCATTTGTTTTCATCTCGGTCAAATCATTTGCATACATGCTCTTTCATCGGCCTCCTTCCGATCAATTTGTGCAGGTGAGAGTGCTTGGGGGAGGGGAGGGGGGGGGGGGAAACGTACAGACAATTGTGTGTGAATCTGCAAAGGCGTAAAGGTACTGCAACGCAATTCCATTGATTTCGAGCATTGGTCAGTGAATTTCAATCCAGTACATTTTGGAGATGAAAAAAAATCTCCTACCCGGTCCAAGTAGATGTTGATATAACCATCTTCCACTTCCACACGCTTCACTGATTCGTTGTTCCTGAGCTGGAGCATCACACAGTAAAGCGCCATCAGCATAGTTCAAATGCTAACAGGTGACACACCAATATTTAAGGGGAGAACAAAAAAATCGGAATTTACCATCTCCAGAGAGTTCTGATCCAAAAAGTGTCCAGAGAGGAGTCTGATGTTAATGATGACCATGTTTGTCTCCTCTCTCCGACCCTGGTAACTGCAAACACAAAATGGTTTCTCTCAAGAAATAAACAGATTCAAAATCGGGCATGGACGCAGACGTTCTTAGGGGAAAGAAATCAGAGCATGTGGTTGTTTTGTTGTTTGCTTTACTTTGCATATTTTGAAAAGTGAAACATATTAGGGGAACATAGGTGTGTATTTTGTCCATATTTAAAAAGGCATTTTTGTCTTTTATCTGGTCAGGAAGTGCGTGCGTGGTCCTACGTTGCCTTGCAGCAGCACCAATGAAAAATGTAAGTTGGCCATCCCTGATCTAGATAATGCCACCATAGTGTTGGTTGAGTGTCCTCCAAATTGTCAGATAAGATGAATTCTTTTCAAAGAATGCACATTGAGAATACTTTTGAATTCAATTTTCTCATCCGCGTACTTCACCATTTTGTCTCATTTGCCAAGATACTCATTCAATGAAAAAGTTGCGAACAAACTCCAAAGTATTTCTTTGACAGTCTTATCATTCATAAAACATTATAGCAATTATATGTGGACGTACGATATGGGACACAGCAGGAATGAGTGACTGATAATTGAGCTCAAAATGGTTTTGAGGACAATCCATGGACGCAAATCATATTTGACAAAATGAGTAATCTGTCGAGGCAGAGAGAGTCATGCATGCACACTTACCTGACATTGACAGATAGGTGGAGCTGTGGCTTGCTGGAGCTGCACTTTGAAATGGCGTCCGCAGTGATTTCGAAGGCAGAAAAGTCAGGAGGAGGGGGGATGTTGTAATGCATGGAGATCTGGCAGGGAACAGGACCAACATGTGTTCTTTGAACACACTTCCATCTCAATCGCACATGACGCTTCAACTAGACCAGCGGTGTCAAACTCATTTTAGTCACGGGCCAATTTGGAGTTACATCTTCCCTCAGAGGGCCATTATGACAGTGAGACCGCAAAATGATTACTTATACACAACAAATTAATAGATAACTCGTTTTGAAATAAGTCAAGCCGATTAACATAGTTTGTTCAGTTATTGTTGAAGTGACGGTAAACAGGGTAACAAAAGGATTGCAAAATCTCAACGTTATTTATTACATCTGACAATTTGACATTTCGGTACAGATTTAGCAACACGTTATCTGCTTTCGCAGGCCACATCAAATGACCCGGCGGGCCGGATCTGGCCCCCGGGCCTTGAGTTTGACACAGGTGAACTAGACAATCAAAATCGCGGGTACAGTCGGAATCAGATGACCGCAGGTAATGTACGAACTGTGTTACAAGAAATTGGATCACGAGTGCAAGGTCGTGGAAACGACGCCTGAAGTTCATCCCGAACATCGGCCCTCGAGTCAAGTACAAAGCTCGGATTTTGAAGCCTCGAGCAGCAACAGCTACCACCTGGACCAAGTGCTAATTAACTGGTAATTATTTGCATGTGAAAGGTGTGTCTGCCAAAAACATTGATACATTGCCAAGTGAGATCTTACCTGTGCCAGAACACAGCTCTGCCCCTCAGCTCGAACGGTGTATTCTCCAGGGACTTCGCTCAGCTCCTCCTCCTGGTACAGGAGCCGATTGCTCTGGTCCACGATGAACTCCTTGTCCAGACCTCCTAATGACGTTACCGTCACGACAGTCCTGCCCCCAACGCTGTACGTGGCTGCGGCGTATTTCGCCAGCGCCTGGAGGGCCACCACGGTGTCCTGAGGAGCGCAAGCGTACAGAGTCAAAGTTGTCTCCCTGGATGGTTGAACCTTCTCCAAACTCCCGCTCGCAGCTTTGCTTACCTGCGTGGAAGAGAAGCCTCCGTACGGATTTTGCTGCTGCGTGAGCCAGCGCACGATGCCGGAGCTATAGTCCAGCCCAAAATCTGGCAGGGCGGGCCCGGAGAGCAGCGCCAGCAGCACATAGGAGGTGATCTCCACCTCCAGAGAATCCACTCCTTTCCCAGAGACGCCCTCTCGGTGCCAGTAGCGGGTTCCCCCTGCCACGACAACATCACCGATCAACATGGGTCAGAAATGACTGGGGAAACTTTGCGTTATTCAACAATTGAAATCAGCAACATGGAATCAAACGAGAGAATAGGGCAGCAGAATAAAATGCAAAACGATAAAACTCAGCTTCCAACTGTCAGAGCTAAATTCATGTTTATTTTTGTGACTGTCGATTTCAAGAGGCGCAACAACAGAAATGTTTTGAAAGCGAAGCCACACTGAGTGCTGTGAGTCATATTATGATGTACCCATTGTAGTGGACTGCTGGTGCAAGGAGGTGATGAGTTTGACCCTCGTCTCCTCATCCCGAGCCAGGGTGAAGGTGTAGGACATCAACGCTGTGGTGTACAAGTTGTCCATCTGGCCGGCTGCCTCCTTCAGACAACCCAGACACCTCTGGATCACAGGATCCTGTCACAGAACACACCCAAAAATATAAGGGATCCAATCGTCTCAACGGGTAAATCACAAAAATGACTGCTCTGTGCATCTTGGGGTGAACGGTTTGCTTCCAAACATTTTCAGAAAAGAACATTTTATCATAATAATTATTCTGATAAAATGTCCTCTTTCAGTCAGATTTAACGTTAACTTGAAACAGCTGTAAAATGACACACATTGGAGACAAATTGAAGAGGCTGATTGTTTCAATAAGAATCGTGCGGGAGTCTCAATATAAGCCCCTCCTGTCTTGCTGGGGGCAGGAAGCTCACATCCGCTCCACAGTTCTCCACCTGTGTCTTTAGACTGTGAGCTCAACAAGTCATCATCGTGGCAAAAGTGTACTCGGAATTCCACCCGTTGTAAAGGCGGCACGGTGAGCAGTGGCTTATTTTCATGAAAAAAGGGCAACCCCATTAAAGCGGAGTGTGATTTTAACCAGCTTGGTAAATTCGGTGTTAAGTGCGCTGTAATTTGGTAGTTGTGGAAAAATTGTGCATGAAAAAAAAATCGACTGACTGACTTGGGTGCAAACAGCAAAGGCAGCGTTGATTCATTTCTTTTAAAAATTCTCAATCTTTCCCAGAGTGACATTTTCTCAAATCCCATGTTGAACTGCGCTCGAAAAAAAGCGAAACGACATTTGACACCCACGGCCAGACGCATCTACTGTTCTATTTTATGAATAAAGGTGAAGAGGAAGTTTGGCGATCGCGTCATGGAGGACGCAGACAGCGAACAGCTAACATCACAGCTGGCTAGGTGGGATGAACACAAAAATGTCCACGTGTTATATCCGTATTCACACGTCGAAAATGAAGATCGAACTAAGCATGACAACCGATGAGGTTGGCGGCCAAATGCTTTCAAAATGGGAGTGACGTCACACTCACTTCAATGTCGGAGTCCAGTTCCAACAGGGCGGCAACGACGTAAGCCGTTAGGGACACGTCGTCACTCACTCCTCCCTGATGAGACATTAACATATGCATTCATGAATCATTGTATACTTCTTACATTGGTCCTGTAACATTCAACTAACAGACAGGAGCAATAAAACGAATAATATAAATGGATGTAGAAACACTAATCCTCAGAACTCTAAAATCAGAGAGCAAGGCTCACGCAGCAGCAAAATCCGTACGGAGAGCAAGACATTTTCAACAGTTTAGATGCCGATCGTGGTTTGAGCTACTCTCATGACGCGATTACAGATCAAGTGAAGACCGAATGTGTTAAGCAACTCCGCAGCCTAACGGCTTTGATGATTTTCTGACTGCGTCACATACACGCCAGGTCAAAAATGGACACTTGACAATGTAGGACAAAATATAATGATTGCGGTCTGTGGACGTGGACAACATTGCCAGCCCAGCTGCCAACACGAGCCAAAAAGGAGCAGGCGTTGGCCACTTGGCGCAGCTACGAAGTAAGTGTGTGGACTCGTTTACATCTGTTGAACCACGGCGGCAATACTTTGAGCAAATGAAAGTCCCGGCCACCTAAATGGCTACCGTTGTTCATGCACTTGCTTTTCGTTCATGTCAGAGAAGGAGATTTTGTACATGTTCACATTATGTTGTATTAAGTGTTGATCTGTGGTTTGCATTGCTGCTATGGGCAGGGGGTGTGTGGGCGGGGTCCACTGTAGAGTAAATATTGAAGTTATTCTATCATATATTGCTACATCTTCTGAAACTGGCGTGAGAAAACATTGAAGACTGTTTTTCCACAATCACAATCCAACAACTGCTTACGTGACGAAAACACATGGCAACAGCTCGTCTATGCAAAGTGATTTAGTTTGGGTTTATGGATTGGATTCTCATTAAAAAAAAACCTTCAGATTCGGATCCAGTCATTTTGGACATAATCAAACTCAATACCGATCCAATGGATCGCATTGGACCATCCCTACATCAGATTGTATCTCTGACGATTGCGCGAGTGGTCACATTGTGGCTGACAGTTCTGGGTTCATCGCGTGCAAGCATGTCAACGAGGATACTGGCGTCATCACCTTCATGCCATTGTGGAAGAGTTTGCCCACAGATTGGATGCAGCCGTCACTCCCTTGCTTTGAGTACAACCAATTCTTGGCATCTAAAATGTGCTTGGGATCGACAAAGATGTAATCCTTCGCTCCAACAAATGACTTCATCACAAAGGTGGTCAACCTAGAAAAAGAGAGAGAGAGAGACACACACACACACACTTTTGAAAACAAATCAAAGCGCAGCGTGCCTGTGGAGGTAACACCAGGCATACAACAATCGCATCTCGACTCTGTGTGTGAAGTGAAGCCTCTGAGCTTGAGTTCTGCTGAATCTGACTGAGGGGCAGCAACATTTTTGAGTGCAAACTAAAATATTCACAAAATGAATCAAATATGATAACAGTGTAACCCTCCAGGATCCCCCTGCAATCTTGTTACCATTGAAGCAAAATTTCAACCAGAAATGAACATCCATCCATCCATCCATTTTCCGAACCGCTTGATCCTCACTAGGGTCGCGGGGGGTGCTGGAGCCTATCCCAGCTGTCTTCGGGCAGTAGGCGGGGGACACCCTGAATCGGTTGCCAGCCAATCGCAGGGCACACAGAGACGAACAACCATCCACGCTCACATTCACACCTAGGGACAATTTAGAGTGTTCAATCAGCCTGCCATGCATGTTTTTGGAATGTGGGAGGAAACCGGAGTACCCGGAGAAAACCCACGCAGGCCCGGGGAGAACATGCAAACTCCACACAGGGAGGCCGGAGCTGGAATTGAACCCGGTACCTCTGCACTGTGAAGTCGACGCGCTAACCACTGGACTACCAGGCCGCCCAGAAATGAACAATCAGATACAAATACTCAGTGTTCAGTATATGTGCACATTCAAAATTTGAGCAAATCAGACTCTTTGTAGGGAGTGGGGAGGGGCAAGAGGCAAAATAAAATCCTTCCTTGCATTTCAAGCATCCTTGGGTCCCTTGAAAGATGCTATAAAAAGCCGAGTTTATTGTGATTATTTGTTCACCTAAAAGCTCCCAACCCCTTGCAATGCGGATGTGATGAATGCAGCCAAGATTACTGTGATACATTAGCCACTTCAAGAACGCAACACATTGAAGCTGTTTCGTCCACTCTTTCAGCAAATATGGATGTGATTGGACACTTGAGTCCTCATTTCCAGAAACAGCCATCCCCAAGTGCCAAACTGCGCAGCATCCATTCAGGAGAAAAAAATAAACAAAAATGATTGTCCAATCCACCCTCAGGCGTGTCTTAAGCCAACGAAACGCAAATATTTCTTGGCAGCAGCCTCGCAAAGTAAATGGCTGGAATATTTTCTGGTGCCAAAACCAGAAAGCTACGCACACCAGAAAGATACGCCGGCTGCCATTTCCAGTCTTGTATCAAATGAAGTGTGAACTTTAAGCTGAATAAAGTCATCGTATAGCAAAGCACTAAATACTTCAAAATGTTCTCGACCATCTGATGCAACTGCACTACGTTGTATGTTCTTGAGACATATTTAATTCGTTTCCCCCAAAATGCCAATCATTTGAAATTGTTGACACAAATCACTGATGAACGCTGCGGCTTTCCTACTGACCAGGTGTTGCCAGATGCGTCTCTCTTCCCAAAGGCGCTGTAGGAGCCATCGTCATGCTTGTAGGTGAGCTCCCTTTGGTATCCTGCAACAAACGCGCATGTACAAATACACACGTCACATTCTCGATTGAGACCAAACATATGCACGCTGCCGCATGGCTTGGATATTTTCTGTTGCTTCCAAGACTAATTTTATCAACCATAAATGGCCACAGAGAGTATCAAACATACAAGCCATCCATTTTTGAATGCATGTGAGGCGTCTTAAATAATTATGAACCAAGTAGCAAGCAAGTACAGTCTTGAGACACGTTTGTTGACAGGGAGGAATCAAGTAAGTGCCTTCCGCGATCGTACTTTCCCAACGGTTTTGATGATGAAAGGTAGTTTTATTGAGCTCCTTGGTGGGAATGATGACTCACCACTCTCGAGGAAGCGCGTTGCTTTGTCCAGAATCTCAGCAGTCAGTTGACCGGTGCTTTTCAGGTAGTTGAGAATGAAGATGTTGGGGGCAAAGAGCAACATGTTCTGCTCCCCGCAGCCAGATGGCATCGCCAGGAGTTGGTGCAGGTTCTTCATGGCTCGGCCCATCAGGTCACCTTTGGCAAAAAAACCAAAAAATCTAGAGAGCAGTTCTCTGAAAATGCGGTACAAGAGCACAAACAAGTTTTTTATTTATTTATTTATTTATTTTACCAAGTACAGAGACAGTGGCTCTGACAGATCCCGGCACAAACACTTGTGGCAATGTAAGAGAGATGTTCTTTTCCTCCGGTCCCTCTGGCAACAAAGAGAATGCAAAAAGAATGCGTGAATGAGTACTCAGACCATTGAAGGCTTCCACTTTCGAAATAGAAGCAGAGTTAAAATGATTTCAAATACGACGAGAAAGATCAATGGGAAACTTTAAATCAAAGTTCCTCAAGTTTCAATAGGATCTCACATTTCCTCTCGATCCAAAAGAGAAAAGATAAAATTTTACCATCGGATCTGACAAATCTTTTGACCGGTAAATAGGATTTTCCAAATTCGAATCAAATAGCGGCCCGTGGCGCAACCTGCATTTGAGATTTGCCATGATAGGTTGCCATCCTGCATACAAAGAGCAAATTGTGTTCCCATCTGATGAGACTTGACTGCAATAAGAGCAAGTTGAATTGGAAAGGTTTCCTTGATTATCAACAAATGGCACCTTTGGGAAGTTCCAAGAGTTACCGTTCGAATTAATCAAATATTTCAGAAAAAAGCTTGCACATAAATGAAGGTAAATCTGGATCATGACGAACTCTATTTTTGCTGTGACGGCAACAAAACAAGAATTCATCTCTCAAACTCTCCAGTGTGCAAAACAAGGAGCTCCTAACCCGTGTCCGGCCAGACTGTCGAAACAAGTTCTTGTTGGAAAAACCATACCTGCAGCGCAGAGGAGCGCGTTGTGGCTGACTGACTGGGGTGTTCCTTCAGCCTACAAGAGAAACCAACATGGGAAATGTTCCACGGGAGTTAATTGCACAACACAACAAGCCAGAGCCCCGACCCGAACACATTCGACATGGCGTAGGGCTATTCAAAAGGCCAAGCAACCTTCTGCGACCTTGATTGGCATCCATCTGTGTTTAGTTCAATGAGACATTGCATTTTTACGGCCTCAAAGCAGGTTCCAAACAAGGCCAACGGATTCAGAGAGAAAAGCTAACTCGACGGCTGCCAAGAGAGAATGTGATTTTCTCAGACCCCTGTCAGTGACGTGACCTTGCAGTCGCCACCAATTCCACAATCACATCTGCTGACGTTCTGTCAGCGCAGTCATGTGCAGTCGGATCTGGAGCATCTGACAGGAACTGACCTCCACCAGCAGGCTGCGGACCACGGTGTCAATGCGGCCCACGTCAGGGACAGAAGCCACCTCATTGCCGCACAGAAATCTGGTCCTCATGGCCTCAGCGCTCACCTTCAGATCGATCTTGCCTGAGTGCAAACAAACAGTCCTATTCAGAGATCGCGTGAAGTCATGCGTCTTCACTCCAACCTTCAAAAAAATTGACTGTACATCTTTCTGGACTCATTCACTTTTCGGGTTGATACGGAACTCTACCCCTTTCTAGGAATTTACCTTTTCGCGCCTAGGTTCCAGTCTTATTCACTGTCATTAATTTCAAACATGACCAGTCTGGTCGACAGCGTGTTCATTTAATTTCTGCTTGAGGGGTCACAACTATTGGAATAATTCCAGATAAAAAATATCTTGTCCAGATAAAATGAAATCATGACCTGTGAGTTCAAATAGCATTTTACCTCATGAACGATTAACTGAAAATCACAGTCGTCATAGGCAGATGCAGAAGGCAAAATAATGTAAAGTGATGTCATTATTCCTACCAAGGGCGGTTGGAGTGACAATCCAAGTTACGGTTCTGCTCTCCTCACTGCACAGACACACGGTGTATTGGCAGTCGTCGCAGTTTTTGAAGGTATACGTGTCCGACTGAGCCAGTGTCACTTTCACCTGCAGACACACAGCAACATATTTGCCAGTGTTAGAAGGCAAACATGTACAAAATAATACAGCAAATCCACCCACACGGGCGGTCTTGGCTCATTCTCCCAATGCTTATTGCAGACTACGAGAGTCTGTGATCCAGGACAGAGACGCCAGTTTCCATCAAGGAACCAACTAAAATAATTTTGAATCCTATCCAAAATGTTACTTCTTGAATGAGTCATTGATATTTACCATGATGCACTTGGAGAGATAGTTGAAGACAGTGGCTTTGAGAGTAAACACTTCCCCACGGATGACAGAGTAGGGCAGCGTGAGACTGACGAAGAAGGGCTGGAAGACAGTCAGCGCCGTGGTGGGCGCCACGCCGAAGCCCACAGACGAGACGCAGAAAGCTCCAGCGGCCCACTTGGTGATGGTGTCTGGGACGGTCTTCTCCACATTCACTGTACCCGCGTCTCTAAACACACGCAAGGCATTGCACGCACACCAAGTTGCTTTGAGCTCAGACCTCACAGAACTACCTAACTTTTCAATAAAGTTGTGATTATGTGCCATTTGAACATATTTACCCAACAGGAACGAGGTCCCAGATCCATGTTTCTGGGAAGAAGGTCCTCAGGGTCTCCTCCTTGTCCTCCTCGGGTTCCGGTCCTTGTGTGTGCACCATCACAATCACATTGGTGGTCTTGGAAACCAGACCATCTACGCCATCACCTATGAAGATAAATTGAAATACAGCAATGCTCAGTTTTCTGCGCTGGATAATTTGATCTTTTTCTACAAATAGTGGCTGTTTATTTCCACAGTTGAAGGAGTAGAACTCTTCGAGTGGTGGAATTTGGGAACAAAAACTAGATGTGTTCAAATGAGAAATCAGCAAGCAGCTCATGCACCAAAATCGAGATAGAGTGAGAGATGAATTTTTTTACTGTTGCAAACTCACCTGCAGGGAAATACGGACCCCTAAGTAGGCAGTTGTAGGGTTTCTTCACATCAGAATTTGTCACAAGCTTGACTCCAATCCCCTGAAATCAAGAATTACATTTATTCATCATTTATGGAGTTTGCTTGGTGAACTGGGAAACTGTCATGTTGGAACGGAAATGTACGTTCTGCATTCTCGGTTGAATTTCCCAAAACATCTTGGTTAAACCTAAACCGTTATATTGATTAACCTGCGACTGAAGTGTGGGTTACTGCCTGTTGTACAAGACTAGGGGCCTCATTTATCATGCGTGTCTGCGCACAGAAGTCTGCTTGAAGCATGCGCCAACGTTCCCACGCAAAGTGTGGAATGTATCAATCTGCATTTGTCTGCGAGGAACTGTGCAAATCCACCCACAGCTCTGACCGTGCGTACTCCCAAAACATGGCGGTGGATCAGTGAAACGAAAGCCTGAACTGCAATACATCCCAGCCATCGATTAATCGTAACCAGATTTGTTGAAAGAACCATCGCGCAACAAGTTCAGATAGGAAGTGATTTCTTTCAATCAACGCACAAATAATCTGCGAACTACATCGTTTGCAGGAACAAACTCACACTTCATTTTCTAGTGCCGGTCCTTCACTTTGGAATGCCCTCCAGCTATATATCGATAGAATTAATCTTATGTGTGACTTGTCCAATCTTAGTCCAGTCATATCTGGTATCTTTGAGTTGAAAACGTTTGGTCTGGGTTGACGCAGCACGAGGCACCTGACTGATTGCTCCACTTTGACACATTCAATTTGGCGGAGTCATTTGAGTACTTTACGTCAAGGTGTGGTCCTTGTGTACTTGATGTCAAAGGTCGGGACCCTCAAATCATTCAAAGTGAAAAAAAAAGTCCTCATCTTCCATCCACTGTGAAAAAAAAAACGATGCCAACAATAGTAAACACATTGTCGCTTTTAGCTACGCTCGCTTTTCTCTTGCACACTTCTAACACTCGAGCATGCAAATACACAAACACATCACAACCGTAGCATTCATTGCACCGAAAGTGACACGGGAAATAGGCTATCCAAAACACAATTTTCAAAATTAAAGAGCCTTGCTTATTCTACAGATTATTTAGACTTTACAATGAGTTTGCAACAGCAGGTCACCGATTGTGGGTGCGCCCGATATTAACGTCCCCTAAAAATAACACAGGTCAATATCAGTCGTACTTGATGTAGCCTCAGTAAGAGTCAAGTCCAAAGCCTTACTTTGAAGATGCTGAAAACATCATCTTTTTGAGTGGTTGGTCCAAAATAAAGTGAGCTCCCGGCCATCAGTATCTCCTCTTCAGGGAATGGTATGGGCCCCGGAAAGCAGGGAAATGGCTCAAAGTCTTCAATCTCATCTGGGTATCCCGTCAGCTTCTGCAGAGGCAGCTGATCGTACACCTACACCAAGTGAAACACATGATTAAATCAATGACTTAATTTGAAGTGCAACTTTCTAATTTTGAGGAGCAATTTTTGGGAGCAGGTTATTCCAGGGAGGACAGCATGGTGACCGACAGGTTAGCACATCTTCCTCACAGTGCAGATGTCATGGGTTTGAATCTGGTCTCTGGACCCCCTTTGTGGAGTTTGCATTTTCCTTTTGTACCTGTGTGGGTTTTCTATGGGTCCAGTGATTTGCTCCCCTATTGCAAAAATTGAATGGAATGTTGATGGAACACTCAAACTCTCAGTGTGATTTGTTATTTGTCTCTGTGTCTTGGAAAATACGCTACCTTTGATTTTGTAGGCCAAGCCTCCTGGCTGACGTGCATCATAACAGAAATTGATTCGTTTTCAGTTGCTGGTTCTATTTAGTGAGTCTGATTTTCTCTCTGGAGTCAAGACACTGATTAAATTGGCTGCTAATTTGCTGCTGAAAGTTAGATGTTCTCCGCTTAATGCGGTTCCAGACAGACTTGGATGAAAACTGTACTCCATCACACAAGCCATTAAAAACGGTGATGTGTCAGTCTTAGGTTAGCCCCAGCGAACAGATTTCAACCGTGAACATTCTCTTTCTGAGGCAAGGTGCTCTACTGTGCAACCTTTACATAAAACAATGTGTTGTCTTTGTATTTTTAGAAATGGGGTTGATGCATGTTTTGGTTTGAAGTAGTTGTCTTACAGAGTCAACGGTGAGTTCCCTCTCTGACTGCAGCAATAGGATGCTCTGGTCAATGGCTCGAACAGAGCACAAAGAGCCAGGCTGAGCCTGGAGTTTCAATGTGGTCTTCTCTGCTGGAAGCTCCTGGACGGACGGGAACTCAAGAGAAACCTGAACAAAAGGCAACAGTTGGGGTCAGTGGCGATTTCAAATGATCTCTTTCTATACAACATTTACAACATTAGTTTCATTCAGAGGTTAAGTATATATCATTTGTGTGTTTGATCATCACCAGGTACAACCTTATTTTTGAGACAGAGTTCGATGGGGAAGTCCTGGCTGTCAGCCACAGCCTCGCCACCAGGCAACACAGTATAAACTACAACTTGTGCAAAGGGCGCCAGGTCGATCGCTTGATGGAGGGGGATGGTCACCTCCCCTTTGTTCACTGACAGAGGCAAGAACAAGACGTTGCAGAATGAAATCCACAATGTTTCAACCAGGAAAAAAACAGTCACTTTTCATTGTTTTGCAATGAAATTACATTCGAAAGCATGTTTGACTGACAAGTCAAAACATCCAAGCAGAAGAATGAAAAAGCTATCGATCTATCTATCTATCTTTCAGATGATCAAAATGTGGAATGAAACAGGCATACCTTGTGAAGACACATTCACAATGAAATCATTTCACATTAAAGATTACCTGAGCCCACTGTAACAGCCATCGGGAGATGACCATGCTGCACAACTGTTCCTTTGGACATCACCTAAGAAGTACAGATAGAATCAAAGCCAAGTGTGACCTTACCCACACGCATACGTTTGAAACGGGTGTATTCAGTGTGCTTGTTAGACGGTGCTCGAATTTCTTGTGCAGGCTGAAGTTGCCAGTACAGAGACCAACTGGACTCACCAAGTAGAAAAAGTCTAAGGTCATCTGTCCCTCCTTGAGCTCCTCTCCCTGGATGATGTACCGAGCTCGTACCACGGCGTCTTTGTCACAGGAGATCTTCTCGCTAACCTGCATGAGCTTCAGAAAACTCCTACTCTTTGAGTAGAAGACAGTAACGCCATGATAGGCTGGTGTGTACTCGGGTTTCCGTATTTCTGGAATGTACACTTTGTCATCGTCTAGTGTGGATATGGCCTGTAAACACAAAAAACAAAACAATGGTGAAATTCTGAGCCAGATGAAA
Source organism: Hippocampus guttulatus (assembly GCF_054856545.1). NCBI lineage: Eukaryota > Metazoa > Chordata > Actinopteri > Syngnathiformes > Syngnathidae > Hippocampus > Hippocampus guttulatus. The sequence goes on from NC_141272.1 coordinate 18,305,108, forward strand.
TTTTGAATTTAGGATCCCGTTGGTTGTTGTGCTATGTGGCAACGTTGCAAATTATAGGCAATCAAAATGCACACAGAAATTTTCACACAGACGAAAAAGTCAATTTCCAGGTTTAAGCGGGGGAGAGACATCTGGCCGCCGCAAAGACATAAAAATTCACTATGTATGCACTGGATCTGACAAAAATACGTCACCATATTTCCAATCTACTTGCGGATGAAAGAGTGAAGCTGGTGGCAAATATGTATGGAAGCGGCCAGGCATGGCTACAGGATCTTTTATATTTTCTCTCCTGGGGCTAGTGTGTGTGTGTGTGGGGGGGGGGGCTTGACCATTGCATGGGGAAGTGGGGCGTCAAAAAATAATTTTTAAAGATTTATGTTTTAGAATATCAAATAAAATACTGGAGGGCTTGACTGGGGCTCCACAGGTTGCTCTGACTGGGCGAAAGCACCACCAAGCTCCAAAATGATACCTTTGGCTGCAATAAGTCACACAATTATAGTGAAAGTAAGCCATTTTAAATCAAAAACTGTCGTGATCCTGTCCGCTTTGCTTTGTTTTGTTTTTCTAGTATCCTGCTGGAGACTGGGCGGTTCCTCATGAGCCGCACCTGTCTCTCATTGTGCCTCGTTACCAGCTGCCTTTAAAAACTGCCCCACCGACAACTGGCTGTCGAATGATTACAGCCTTGCTCACGATGCGAATCTCCAAGTTCCTGTAATGTCCTAGACCAGGCATGTCCAGCTCCAGGCCTGGAGGCCCACTATCCTGCCTGCTTTCCAGCTCTCCTGGCTACACACACCTGATTCAGATGATCAGCTCATCAACCAGCTCTGAAGCAGCATGACAATGATCCTGATTTTTTAAATCAGGTGTGTTGCTCCTGGGAGAGCGAGAAAGCAGGCAGAACAGCACCCCTTGAGGACCAAGTTAGGACACCCGTTCTCGACGTTCATTGTTTTTGCCTCCTAGCTTCTCTTCACGTTTCTTGTTGACATAGTTCCTTATATTTCCTTTTTCTTCTTTCCTCGGTTCAAGTACAGGTATTCTCCTGTGACAAGCTCTGAATGTTTTTATTTAAATTGGCCTTTTGCGAGCGTTTTTTGTTTTGTTTTGTTATTTCCTGGTTCTTTGTGACCAGCATCTTTTGTTGTACTTTGTTGGTCTTGCATTTTTGGAAATGCACTTTTTTTAAATTCAAAACCTTTTCTGTGTCTACACTTGTGGAATCCACCTCTCTTCGGATTATTCCCGAGAGCTAACAAAAACTTTGACGTAGCGGGAAGCGGAAGTTTTGTCATGCCTGTTTGTGTTTGGAAATAATGTGTGTTGTGTGTCCTGTTGGAGTCAGGATGCAGAGATCCCATTGATTTCTGCATCCTGCCTTTCTTGACACACTGGATTCCGGTACGCTTTGGACACTCTGAATAACCAAACAACACATTTGAACATCACTTTGGGCACTTGGGGACTATTTCAGAACGCACCCACTCCCAGAGTGGCATTAGGGCATCAGAATTCATTTCAGAACACATCGTAGGGAACGGGAATAGGTGGTGCTTGTCCAAATTGTAATCTCATAATATACAAATTACATTTGAGTATAAATCAGAGGACGAGCCAAACTATGAAACCAAGTTGACTTATAGTCCTAAAAATACGGTCATTGCAGGACATTAGATGATAACATTTTGCTCGTACTTATCTTGACATACTTAGCCTCTGACCGTGTTGGTTAAACAAACCAAAAAACTAAAAGGACTTCATTCCTCAAATGTGCACCACAGCAGCCTAAAAACAACACATTAGTCACAAACCTTGAGGTTGACATTGCCGCTCCAGTTGCTGGTGTCCAGAGTAAAGGAGGCCATGCCTTCTGAGTTTGTGGTGAGTTTGAAAGTGAGAGAGTTCGGGCTGAATAAGTAAACAGGCTCATTGGCGACAGGTTTGTTGTCCGGTCCAGTCAATTTGAGCTGCAAACAAGAAGATTTGGGGAAAAAATGTTGAGCCATTTCAGGTTTTGGATGGATACACCTTAAATTGGTCGCTTAAATAGCCTACCAAATCAAACATGTTCCCATCATGCACGCCAACAATTTAGTATTAGAGGTGCGGTCAAGTATGGTTGGGCTTGTATGAACTACTTTGGTCTCTCTAGTCTAGTGGCATCCTGCTGACCGAATAGCAGCAATTACAAAAAGCGCTAATCGCAGCGCCACCATCTGAACCTCCCTTCTTTGACCAGCTCGCTACTTTAGAGACTCACAAACATAAATTATCACGGATGAATTAAACTCCTGATGTTGCAACATTACTTTGAACAACTAAGCATTTAAATTGTATGGACCCAAAATACTTCACCATATAAAGCCAGTAAAATCATGAAAATACATTTATTATGATTGAAGTTTATATTTTCACCTTTTTACATGGAATATGGTAGAAAAGACTTGCAGCTATTTTAAGCAAAGCTGATCTATTGTCAAAAACATTTGGATGAAATCGTAAATATTTGATACTTTAAGCAAAAAATAAATAAATAAATAAAAAACGGAGCCAATCAACAAATTGTATGATTTCATTCCTGGAGATGCCTCGTCAGAGCACTTTAACCAGTACCCACCTTAGCTTTTTTGTTCTTTGAGTCACAAGAGTGCTCAACTTGGTTTGAGATCTTTTCTTTTGAAAGGGGAAGTCAACCCAAAAACGTTTTTTTACAATAATATGGTCTATGCACCCCATGAATCTAAACAGGGAATTCTGATTCATGTTGCGAAATTTGAATCAGCCATCTCAGGGGGCAGTTGTTTTGCCACTTGCTGTCAACTGAAAATGACCTCCAACTTGCTCAGGACTCAGGTCACGACCAACCACGGCTCACCTGTTTGCTGAAGCTGAGCTATGCCTGGTCGTTACCTGAGCCCTGAGCGACTGTGATGTCATTTTCAGTTGACAGCAAGTAACAAAATGGCCGTCCTCTGAGATGGATAAAAACGGGTGGATTTTACTGGAATCAAAACAGTAGTATTCAGAATTCCATGTTTAAAGTCATGAAAAATAGGGTTGATTTCCTCTTCAAGTTCAAGTATTCATGTACTAAAACATTTTCAAGAAAAGTTGAGCTTAAATGTTCAACTTTCTTGACATTGTGATGACTGTCATCCAAATCTATGACCGCTACGGTCCAAATCTCTCTGGACTTGAGTGTCCGCTTTTGAGGGCAATTTGTCCTTGGGCTCATTAGTTGGACATGGTCTTACGTTGGCTTTCATACCACTTGAAAAAGAGTGAGTACCTTTCCCTGAAATATGATGCCAGGCTTGTAGGATTGGGGCACATCTTCAAAAGTAACTGTTCTGACAACGGCACTGAAGAGTGTCCGCCCTGTACCTTTCAACATCACACCTAAATGGGAAATTGGATTCATCATTCGAACTGGTCATCAAGTAGTATCGGCAACATGATGGTTAGTAAAACGTTTCACTGGCTTACCTGTGCCACGCTCTTCCAGTTCAGCATCCACCACAAAACGGTCCTCATACAAATGATTGTAGAGGGCAAAATCGACCATGCTCACATTTTGTGTAGTGCAGCCGCTGCGATCGGTCTGGGAGAGTGTTGCGATTTTTAAACTAATGTAGTTCATGTATTTACACGAAGGGACAGACAATATTCGTTCTAAGTCAGTTACTCACTTCCAGTTTATATGTCTTGCAGATATTTGCGTTAAACGGGGAATGCAAGAAAGAGCGGACAGCATTCCGACAAAACTCCGCCTTGACTGAGCCAACAACTGGCTTCCCGTAAGTGTATCTGACCGGAGAAGCAAAAGCAAAGCACAATCAGACAGTTTTAACTTTATGATTGCTCACGTGCAGCAATGGTGAGTGCTGTTCGGAAATTAACGTTTCAGACAAATGACAAGACATTTGATGTCAAATATTTTCACTCAGTTTTAAAACACTTACTTTCCACAAATCTTGAACGTGACCTCCTGGTCCAAGATTGAGATCACACTGGGGAGGTCAACAGTTACCTCAAATTTGGGCAAAACTAAAGAAAGAACAAGAATAAATGCTCATGAACCAAAAAAGGAAGGTGAAGCGAGCACAACCATTACGTCGCAACTATAGCAGACCATATTCCTTGATGTCAAAGCTGTGTGAGATTTTCTCTCCTTTGTCCGTGGTGGCTGTAATAACGTAGGTTCCTTGTGTTGCCTCTTCAATCATGGGATGGGAAAGATCAAGGATTCCCGCCGAAACTAATTTATCCAACCACTGTGCGATCCGATTGGAATTGGGGTCCTACATGGACAGACAGAAAAAAGACAAAAATGTGCCGATTAGCCCCCTGTCATCGTGGTGTTGTAAGTGACCATCACCAGACAACTTGAAGAAGGACAGCACAATTCTTTTAATTTTCTGTGGCTCGTGTTCAGTGAGAATTCCAGCTTTGATCATTGTTAAATTAAAAAAAAAAGCTTCCATTCCAATTCCAATTAGCCCTTTGTCGTTAAATGTGGGAAAGCCAATTTTACCAACAGCAAAAATTCCTGGCCAATGGAGGTGGCTCCACTCACTGCCTGTCAATCAAGTGTCGGAGAGTCGCAAACAGTCTTTGACATTGCGGAAGCAGCAATGATTCGCACACACACACAGAATACGTTTACAACGAACTGCAGGCAGAACTCCACAGGTGGATGATGTCATGTTGGCAAGGGCCATCACATTACAGATCACCACTATAAAGAGGGCGATTGGAGACCACCTTCGACCGCTTTGACACCCTCCACCTGCACAGCTGTGTCACGGCCAAGGGGGGTGGGTGGTTTTCATATGGGGTTCTATCAATGCTGTTGTGATATCCATGAATGAAATACAATGACATCCATCACACATGTTCGTTGAGCGTAGAATCTGTCTGCCTGCGCCTGGATCAAATTCACCAAAGTCACATTACTCTCACCGCTCCACAACTTGGACCTGGTTTTACCTGCTCTAAAGTCACATCTACTTTTAGTCACCCCAAATTGTCTTATGCGCCGGGGGCGTGTCAAAGAAAAATACCCCCTCGTTCAACTATAACACCCAGCGTGGCGCAAACGCAGTCTACCTATTTCCCAAACACGGTAAACTAGACTTGCTGTGGCAGCGACCTGAAGGTGTGCCGGTTTTTACGGCAAGCGCATGTGCACCGTCTATGGACATACAGCCTCAGTTGTTGGTGTGGCTCAAAATGGGATTCTTACCTGGAGCTCCACCACCGTGTACTGAAAAAGAACAAACGGACAAGTCAGACTCATGACTGACAGTTTCTTGGATATACATAACAACATCACATCGCAGTTTAAATGTTCATGAAAACGTATGCTGGCAATGACATTAGAGGAATCTTATTGGACGCTGACATGACCATATGCAGGGCTTCAAGCAAAATAAAAACATACATACATAAGCGCGCATAATTCCAAATGCAAATGGTTAATTTATATTTATAAGTGTATTTTTCACACATTTGAAATAATTATATGTCTGAATTATAAAACATTATCCCCTCGAATAAAGCACCCGTACAATATCATATGTGTACCTTGAGCGAGGCGCGCGTGAACAGTATCTGAAAACTACTTGGCATTTGATTTTACAAAGAAGTGTTACACATTGCCTGGACAAGATTAACGTTTCAATATGGTCCATCAAGTTGTCCATAAAGAGCCCTTTACTGTCAGTAGCTGCTTGTCAGAGCACGTGCAGCATTGGTGTATGTTGGAGCGCATTTTTTTCCAATTCATGGCACGCTGGCATTGGTGCTCTCTGATTGCACGTCGTGCATTCTAGCATTCTCCCCACTTCCCTGTCCGCAATCAAAAATGCTGGGTTGTGTGATCGAACCAGGTGTTGGCCTTTGAAATGTTCGATCCATTTTGGAGCCGGGTGAAAATCCCTCAATCCAATTTGAGTTATTTGTTGTCCTTTACTCTACTGCCAATGGGATGTTTTGCCTCAAACGTCATGATTGACAGACCAGCATCCACCCGGTCAATTTAAATCGCCACACCTGCTCAGTGCAGACAAATCACCAGCAGGAGAACGTATCCTCTTGGCAAGGTGAATTCATGAACACCATAAAGAAAATCGAAATCCAATGTCTTTAGATTGCAGTAGTATGTTGTACAGTATTGTCAAGTCTAGTTGCAAACAACACAAGGACCGATTAGGCATTATAGTTGAAAGGCACATTCATAAGCGCTTCTGTTTTTTTCTCGACCATTCACAAATCACTGAGTGAAACCTGTTCACGGTGCCTGCCGTCATGTTCGTTTTGAACTCACTGGCAGTAGTTCCGATGCAAAGATCAATTGGCAGATGATGCAGGGAAAATTTAAAGTGGCCTGAGGTGCAATAATTATGATACATTGACAACCGACTTTAAAATCCCTCAGCCGGATAGGATGTTCAGATAGGAGGGTCGCATTTTTGTCAATTGACTTGTGCACAACTGACTTCTCCCGCCCCTCCGTGAGTCGTCACCTTACCGTGGTGGAGGGGTTTGTGTGTCCCAATGATCCTAGGAGCTAAGTTGTCTGGGGCTTTATGCCCCTGGCAGGGTCACCCATGGCAAACAGGTTCTAGGTGAGGGGCCAGACAAAGCACGGCTCAAAGACCCCTTATGATGACAAAAATATATGGACCAAGGTTTCCCTTGCCCGGACGCGGGTCACCGGGGCCCCCCTCTGGAGCCAGGCCTGGAGGTGGGGCTCGTTGGCAAGCGCCTGGTGGCCGGGCCTACACCCATGGGGCCCGGCCGGGCACAGCCCGAAGAGGCAACGTGGGTCCCCCTTCCCATGGGCTCACCACCCATGAGAGGGGCCAAAGGGGTCGGGTGCAATGTGAGCTGGGCGGCAGCCAAAGGCGGGGACCCTGGCGGTCCGATCCTCGGCTGCAGAAGCTAGCTCTTGGAACATGGAATGTCACCTCTCTGGCAGGGAAGGAGCCCGAGCTGGTGTGTGAGGTAGAGAAGTTCCGACTGGATATAGTCGGACTTGCCTCCACACACAGCCTGGGTTCTGGTACTAGTTCGCTCGAGAGGGGTTGGACTCTCTTCCACTCTGGAGTTGCTCATGGTGAGAGGCGCAGAGCAGGTGTGGGCATACTCATTGCCCCCCGGCTCAGGGCCTGTACATTGGGGTTCACACCGGTAGACGAGAGGGTTGCCTCCCTCCGCCTTCGGGTGGGTGGACGGGTCCTGACTGTTGTTTGTGCATATGCACCAAACAGCAGCTCAGCATACCCACCCTTTTTGGAGTCCTTGGAGGGTGTGCTGGAGAGTACTCCTGCTGGGGACTCCCTTGTTCTGCTGGGGGACTTCAATGCTCACGTGGGCAATGACAGTGAGACCTGGAGGGGCGTGATTGGGAGGAACGGCCCCCCCGATCAGAACTCGAGTGGTGTTTTGTTATTGGACTTCTGTGCTCGCCACGGATTGTCCATAACGAACACCTTGTTCAAACATAAGGGTGTCCATATGTGCACTTGGCACCAGGACACCCTAGGCCGCAGTTCGATGATCGACTTTGTAGTTGTATCATCGGATTTGCGGCCGCATGTTCTGGACACTCGGGTGAAGAGAGGGGCGGAGCTGTCAACTGATCACCACCTGGTGGTGAGTAGGCTCCGATGGTGGGGGAAGATGCCGGTCCGTCCTGGCAGACCCAAACGTATTGTGAGGGTTTGTTCGGAGCGTCTGGCGGAATCCCCTGTCAGAAGGAGTTTCAACTCCCATCTCCGACAGAGCTTTTCCCATGTTCCGGGGGAGGCGGGGGACATTGAGCCCGAGTGGACCATGTTCCGTGCCTCTATTGTTGAGGCGGCCAATCTGAGTTGTGGCCGTAAGGTGGTTGGTGCCTGTCGTGGCGGCAACCCCCGTACTCGCTGGTGGACACCAGCAGTAAGGGATGCCGTCAAGCTGAAGAAGGAGTCCTATCGAGCCTTTATGGCTTGTGGGACCCCAGAGGCAGCTGACGGGTATCGACTGGCAAAGCGGAACGCAGCTTCGGTGATCGCCGAGGCAAAAACCCGAGCGTGGGAAGAGTTCGGTGAGACCATGGAAGCCGACTTCTATGGGTCGTGACCGAAAGAACGAGATCCCGGTTACAAGCGGCTGAAATGAGTTTTCTCCGCAGGGTGTCCGGGCTCTCCCTTAGAGATAAGGTGAGAAGCTCGGTCATCCGGGAGGGGCTCAGAGTCGAGCCGCTTCTCCTCCACATCGAGAGGAGCCAGATGAGGTGGCTTGGGCATCTGATTCGGATGCCCCCTGAGCGCCTCCCTGGTGAGGTGTTCCGGGCATGTCCCACCGGGAGGAGACCCCGAGGAAGACCCAGGACACGCTGGAGAGACTATGTCACCCAGCTGGCCTGGGAACGTCTCGGGATCCCCCGGGGAGAGCTGGAAGAAGTAGCTAGGGAGAGGGAAGTCTGGGCTTCCCTGCTAAAGCTGTTGCCCCCGCGACCCGGCCCCGGATAAGCGGTAGATGATGGATGGATGGATGGATGGATGGATGACTTCTCCCGTCTCGTGTGCTGTCTTGCGCTTTTTCATTTCCACACATGGTGGAGTCGCTTCAAAACTTATTGAGAACTTACCAGGCGGTCCACGGGGATGAAATTGGAATCCATGGAAACAATTCGGAACTGCACTGTAAAGGAACGTCACAATGAGAAAAAGTTTCGAGCAATTGCTTTAAAAACATGACATGCAGGGAAAGCCGGAAGGAGGGCATTTTTCGCTCTGTTCGGTGGGTTGTCGAGGTCGACAATTTCTATGTGAAATGTATTTGGAAAGGACTCAGATTGTGATATGATGACTTTGACCACGGCAGGAGTAAGTAAAATCTGTGAAAAAAAATGTGCACTCTCTGGCCCCATTCAGTGTCTCAAATTTGGTTTGCAATCAGCGACCGCGCCTGAGGAAAGCTAACCAGTCACAGAGAGAAGGCGAGACTGATGAGGCGTTCAATCGTTTGTCGTGCACTGGCACGCACACTCATGAGCGGACCTGTGACCTTGGATTTCAGGGGCTTTTTCTGAAACGGTGGTAGAATGTCCACCGCCAGAAAATAACGAAATGTCCATTACTCATTGGCCAACAACTCGACAGTGAGAACGGGCCTTCGGCAAGGATTCCGATGTGATGCGCAAATAGCAACAGTTCTCCTTGACAGCTCGGTTCATCATCTCTTTTGGAGTTTGAATTGATTCAACGTTCCTGCCTTACCCCAAATCAGTCACTCAACTCTCAATATTTGGATAGTGGTGATACGTACCAGTCTGCCCGGGTTTGTAGATGGGTTTATCGGTCTGGACAATGTGGATGAACGCAGGAGGCTGAATGAGGATTTTGGTCTTCTTGTTCATGGTGGCATTCTCCCCTTTCACAGTGACGTTTATGGTTGCCACAGTACGAGTGCGCACTACCGGGACCTACAGTGCCAAGGAAAACACACACACACACACACACACACACACACACACACACACACACACACACACACACACACACACACACACACACACACACACACACACACAGGCAAGACAACAGAGACTGTAAACTTGTACAGATATGATGATCACCGGTCTCTGTTCTCTGCAGGTCTAGAAGTGGATTTACACTTGGGTCGATGACAACGCACCTGAAATTTAAGGCAGTGGTACAAGTCCTGGTTGACGTCCTTCTCCAGGATGACGGTGCTGTTAGATTTTGTGTCCAAGGTGATAGTCAAGGCGACGGGCTCCGTGGGCCCCTGGATGAGGGCGCACAGTGTTTCCTGCGACCCTCCTCTCACCTGGGAGCTCACGGTCACGGCAAAGATGCTGCACAGAGGGAGAGAAGGCCAATATTGCGCTAGTAAACAACTCGAGTGTCACATCGCGGCAATTTTTGGGGCAGACAGCATAGAGAGCAAATTATGAAATTGTCAAAAGTCAGACATCCATTTTCAAGTCAAAGTTTGAAATGAACACTGACGATCTTCATTCGTCTGTGGGAGCAACTATGTCAAGGATCGCGGCCAGAGTTCAGCTGAGGCAAAAGTCAAGATTGGCTCTACTTACGTGTCATTGAGATGAGCCGATGATGCACTTTGCAGAAAGACAGATGCAAATATGACCGCCACGGTGTGCAGGACAGGTGCCATGTTTGCGCAGCACACACAGCGCGTTGTTCCGACGGGTTGGCGAGGCTTTCTGCACCAGTGCTCTGGGACACTGATGCAAACCTTTTGGGCTTTGCGTTTTTTATACACCACCAATCCACCACAAACGCCCGCCCCAGCTTCATGAACACTGCCCCCAACATTCCCTTTTACTTTGCAGTCCCCACCCTGCTGCCAAACTAGTTTTACTCCCCAAAAGTTAAAACCGGACCTTCCAGCTCCAATTCTGGGGAATTTGAGAGATGTGGGGGGACGGGTGTAATCATGCATGCGGTGGCCGGACCAGTATCACATCTGTCCCAAACCTGAGGTCGGAATGAGTTCCGCTATGCAGGTCCGTTCCAAAGAAATTCTGCCCACCTACATGTGAAAAGAGAGGATATCAATCGATGAATAATTGTACCATGAATAAAATGAGCCAAAGTTTAGAAGACTCTTGTATGAATTAAGCATTTTATGCCACTTTTTGTGACGCGACTTGGCCCAAATCGGCTTGTGCAGAAATTAAGAGAAGTAAATGGAAATGTTTTAATCATCACAATTTTTGCTCTTTTATCATAGAAAATCTTTGAAGTAAAGAGTGACACCAGGGACACTTTTTAACAGCGATGGCCATCAAAAAAGGGCCGACAAGGTTAACATTATTCAACGTTGAATAATGTTATTGGCAGTTGTCGCTGCACAAAAGTTAATGTTTCACTCACAATAATATTCTTGCGGAAAAATTTGACCCAGCCCAGTCAATATATAAATTTTCTCATGAATTAGGGGGCATGAATTAGACTATGAAAGAGTACACAAAAGCAAAGCTACTGCAAAGGAAATGGCATTAGCGAGCAAATTAAGTTCAGCAAAATGTTTTTTACTTTGCTTTTATGCTGCTTCATTGTAAGCGTGAATGTCATTGTTACGGGTATGTGCAAATTTTATTTCATGAATCCCCGACTGTGGACAGTATGAGGAAAAAAAATGAACAGATACGCAAATGGCCGCCCCCGGCCATCCCACTGAAAATTTTCTGGCAATGTCGCTGTTTATACAAGGCACAAAATGTGAATTTGACTCACAAATTACCATGCAAATGCACTTCTTTTCAAGCATTGACCATTGATTTAGTCTGTTTCCTCAACAACATGCAGCGAAGGCTGGGAAGAGATTTTTCAGTCAGGCATCAAGGCCTAATCTTGGACCTCAAAGCGCACTCAACAAAATAAAGCAACGTAATGTTGTTGTTGTTTTTTAATCAATTGGCACCACGTAATAAACGGGGTTAAAAAAATTGGCAGATGTTCGACTTGAATGACCAACAAGGAGTTACGGAAAACGCATGGCGGTGCAAGCTGGAGCCATGACCAAAAAAAAAGACACCAAATAACAAAATAGACCCACAATAGTGGAGCTGGATAAGGATAGCCAAGAGGAAGAACTCATTTCTCAAGGTGTTGGTGAGATTAAACAAAGGATGACTTTCAATAAAACCAAGATGCTTGTCATCGGCACCTATTTGAGGTTTTAAAAAAAGAACGATTCCGCAAAGCGATTGAGTAAAAAGAATCTTGGACTCATATTTGACTCAAATCTCTCTTTTCATATTACTCGAACTGCGTTTCTTTTCTGTTCACCTTCGTAAAATCGTCCGGGTCCGTCACATCCTATCAGCTAGTGACGCATATATCATAATTCATGCGTCAATTATTGCAATATACTGTTTTCGGGTTTTCCCACGTGAAGCATTAAAAGTCAGTAATTAGTACACAATGCTGCAGCTAGGCTCCTGACAAGGACGAGAAAGTTCGATCATATTTGCACGACAGGAGTCAACTTGCTTTGGCTCCCTGTCCACTTAAGATGCGATTTCAAGGTTTTTACGAATCACCTTCCTCTCTCATTGATTTAGTGATTCCGTGGCATTGTGTTTGGTTATTCAAAGCTTATGTTTAGTCAATGGTCTAAGATTCAAAAAATTGTTTTTGAACATCCAGTATGACTCTGGACATTCTGCGTTCTTGTCAAGAAGTGGAACGTTTTTCTCCAATGTGACATCAATGCGGTCTGACTATTCTATCCTGTGAAGCATTTGCCAAAACCTTGATGTCAATTTTGTGGATGAGTGCCTCAGGTGCATCGGACTGAAATTTCCATTTATTTAGTTCAGTCTGCAAAGGAGCAAGATTGTCACCAGTGAACTTATATTATCATTTGACATCTTTGGGCTTTGATCCCATCTGAGATCAATCAACTACATGAATGAACCAGTTAAAAACAAAAATCCCATCAATGTTCCCGCCAATTTTTTGAGTGAAAACCTTTCGCTTGGCTGTTGAGCGCCAACAAGGACAGTTCAGTCTGAATGCACATGTATGATTTCTTTATTTCTTTCTTTTTTTTATTGCCTGAACAAATTCTGAATTGATTTGCCACATCAGGGCAGCGGATCTCAGCTGCTGATACCCTGTGAGTACTGCAGGTGTCACCAACGTGGTCAACCAAGTCGCGCCCAAGGGTCACATGAGTAACCCACAGGCTTGTTCTCTGAATTGGCTCACCAGTCATGGGACATTGTAATTTTCTATGAAGGGTGTAATTTGGTCATTTGAAAATGTAAACACTGTCACAGATTTCTAGAAATAAAGTGGTGCACATGTATCAATTTTTTCCTAATTATTCGGAGAAATCATGAAATGATCGGTGTCTTCACATAAATATGAATTATTATTATTATTTTATTATTATTGTGATTAAAGGTCATTTGAGAAAGACGTCTGCGTGAAAATGGCTGCAGTCGCCATTTTCAAAAAAGTTGGTGACCCCTGCCTCACTGTGCATTTTTCTTGCACGCCACAGAACTGACCACACACTTGCGGGCAGGCTGAGTAATACGGCATACAAATGGTGTGGAATGAAATGGCTTTATTTGGTTTGAATAAAGCAGGAGTGGGCAATTAATTTTCCAAAAGGGCCACACCAGAAACTGCAACGTTTTCCAAGGGCCAAGACAACATGCTAACCTCAACTTTGTCTATACAGTATTATTTAAAAAAGCATACTGTCTTGTTTCAGTAAACGGTCACGTGTTTGCATGGTACGTGTTGATATAGTTAGGAAATGCATATTTTAAACAAAATGAAAGAGGGTAATTAAAATGATATATTTACAGTTAAAAAATGACTCAATCGCCGTTACTCGTCAGCACTGCCAAATAAAAAGAAATGGCAAGTATACTATTATTAGCCGTGATGTATAATACAATACAATACAAAACAATACATGCTGATTTATATAGCGCTTTCACAACAGCGGCATCTGTAACAAAGCGCTTAACAAAACAGTTAACAAAGTAAAATAATAAACACAACACATAACATAAAGCACGGACAGTCGTGCAGTCCTAACCACTTTTCTGTCACACGCTTTGTTGTTTGAAGCAGTTTGAGATGAAAGAGGAGAGAATCAAAGTGTCCTTTAACCAGTGGATCAGAGATGTCATGCTCAAAATGTGCACACGTCGGCTACAAGCTAAGTTTCAAAGTCAACAAGAAGCTGTAGCATCCATTGACGAAAAAAGAGATTGGTTCACTTCTCCTGTCCCATGGAAATCCATTTCAATGATTGATGATGATGATTGATGGCAAATATACACCCAATGCAGACAGTTTGTGAAAATGTAGATTCACGGACAGTATAAAGGGACAAATCATGGTCCTCTTTCCACCACCGTGCAGGAAGAATGTTTTTCACATTCGTACCATGGTTTTCACTTATGTCTATTTCAGAAAAAGTGCAGGAGAGATCGGAAAAGCATCGAAATCCTGCAAAAATGTTAGATGATTGTGGACTTCCATCCTTTGCCACAGCGACCCAGCGTGTTGCCTAACTGCACTGTGTCAACCATCATGACCTTCGAGTTCCTGGGAATTGCTGTTTCTCTGGAAGTCAGAGACCATCATCAACTTCATTCTGAAAAGGTCACAGCAGAGGACTACCCGAGGCTGCTGAGGAACCCAGCCCTCCACAGGTGCTCTTGAAGCAGGTCCTTACAGCAATTTGGAATCGGTCCTTTGGTCATCCATCAGAGTCTGGCTTGGCGCTGCCACAAAAAAGGACAAAATCTGCAGACAGTCAGGGCTGCCAAGACGAGCATCAGTACTCCCATTCCCACTCTGAATGTTTTGCACATTGCAACAATTAAAACAATCCACCCATCCATTCTCAGCACTGCTTATCCTGAACAGGGTCCCGGTGGTGCGAGAACCAATCGCAGCTGACTTCGGGCAGAAGGCAGACTACGCCCTGAACTGGACGCCAGCCAGTTAAATGAACAACTATTCACTCCCACATCCACACCGTCACCGAGTGGTGCCGATTCCACGCTTCCACGCACAAATCAGGCGAGTGTTCTTCTACACCATCCATCCATCCATCCATTTTCTGATCTGTATATCCTCACAAGGGTCGTGGGGCGTGCTGGAGTCAATCCCAGCCGTCTTGGGGTAGTAGGCGGGGGATACCCTGAACTGGTTGCCAGCCAATTGCAGGGCACACATAGACAAACAACCATCCGCTCTCACACTCACAGCGAGGGACAATTTAGAGCCGTGGTCCCCAAACTTTTTCCTGTGAGGGCCACATAACTTTTCGCTTCTCTGATGGGGGTTTGCAGTTTGTAACAGCAAAAGTGTGACTGCAAGAGTACCTAGACGTAAAAATGTATTGTTTCCCAGAAACCCACACAAAATCAAATAACTTTTTTTGATACACTCGCTGTATTAAAGACGTCTTTCTTCTTGGGACACACCACCTCCGCGACAGCATTCAATCATTTCTTGACAAACTCTCCTTACCGCTGCTTGCTATCAGTTGAGCAAACCGAAAGCGAGCCCAAACAGATGGCTGGTTCAGCTGAGCTTGGCGTACAAATGTATTTTGCTGAGCTAACGTTCCTCTTTTTAGCATTGACAGTTTGTCTGCTCTCATTTGCCCATGAAAAAAATCGTACTTGTTGTTGTGACGGGATTCATAGTGTCTCCACAGATTGTATTCTTTGAATACCGCCACCGACAGATGAGACAGACAATCTTTTCTTTGCATTGAAAAAAAAATCGTTTCTCCATTTTGGGTTAAATTCCCTGATTTCTGAATAATTTTTTTTTCTCTTACCTCACCTTTTCGCCATGATTACGTTCTCTTTGAGAGGGACGGGTTTAGGATTTTTTTTTCTGGGGTTGACAGATAACGGCACAGACCGCAGAAGGATGGAACAAATGTCACGTTATACTGTATGTGTTTATGAAATATTTACTAGCTAATAGTTAATCATGAAAATAGTTCATAACTAAGGAATATTTTATCGCAAAAGCCAAATTTTATGATAAAATACAAATATACATAGATGAAAAATAAATCAAAAGACTCTCTGGTATTGTTCAGGGGTGCCGGACCAAATGTGGAGGCGGGCCGGATCCGGCCCGCGGGCCGTAGTTTGGTGACCACTGATTTAGAGTGTTCCATTTGCCTGCCCCGCAAAGAGAAAACCCACGCAAGCACTTGGAGAACATCAAGTCAAGTCAAATCAAGTCAAGTACAACTTTATTGCCAAATGTGCAGTATGTGCAACATACAGCACAGATGAAATTTCTTCCCTCTCAAACAGACAACAAGACAAGAGGAGCCGCTGTGGGTGGCGCGGGCAGTTAACATAAAATGACAAAATAATTCAACACAACACATAAGACACAGACAGTCGTGCAATCTTAACGACTTGACATGCAAACTTCACACAGGAAGGCTGGAGCCGGAATCAAACCTTGCACCTCTGCATTGTGAGGCAGAGTAACCAGTAACCAGTCGACCACCAGGCCGCCCTCTTCGACACCATCAGTGGCAAATCAACTAAAACAAAGAAAGGTAAAATTATTTTGAACCCTTCACATACTGGTCACGACCTCTTCCGGTTTCTTCGCTCTGGTAAGTGCTATCAGACTATGCTCACTGAATCCAGCAGACATTCTAATGTCTTTTTCCCTCTTGCCAACAACTCCCGAAACAGTTGACTCATAATTCACTCTACGTACGTATATTGCTTGACAGCTGTCTTACATCATTTGCACATTTGTCAATGTCTGGAACTACCGCACAAATGGCACCCTCCGTGATTCTGTATACTTAAATGTGATGTCCTAAATGTCATCTAGTTGGAGTTGCTTGTTGTTGTCATACTGGAGTGGCTCAAACTTCAGGAGAAAACTTCCCTGTGTGCTGATAACATGTGTGGCCAGCACAGATGAATCTGATTTTGATAAGCCCATTCGTCAAGAGTGAGTAATTATGTACATCCATTTTCAATCAATAATTTGGAATTAGCCAATGCAGGCCTGGATTTTCTCTTACCGATTCATGTGTCACTCACCCTTTGTTTTGGGTCATGCCGCCCAAGGCGCATGAAGTATATTCATCTTGCTCAATCCATTTTGCCTGTGTCCATTCGTCAGTTCACTCTCTTCTACATCCGTTTCCCCTGTTGGTTCCTTAATATTGAATAACTCGCAGACTATGTGACTATTGAAAACACATGAAAAGGGCCAAATTGGGTTGTTCGCTGGCTGGGTAAAACGGGTGGACTGGTGGTTTACCCGCAGCCTTTTGTGGGTTATTCTGCTACGTTACAGGCCAAATTTTGACTTTTTAAAATTCTGTGACATAGTCCTTGACCAAATCCGGACGGTACCTTGGTTGAACAGGCTCAGTTGTTTTTTGGAAGTCGTGCGAGACATTCCGGTCAAACAACGGTGAAGTCCCAGTCCCTGCCCAGGGGCCTCAAATCATTAGCAGCCGGACTGTTTAAGGTAGGTCAGCATGCCGATGTCATCCGTTGGCCAGATGAGCTTGTGTGACCGGTTGGGTCGGTGAATACCAACTCACTCTGGGACTTTGACCGAAGGGCATTTCGCCTGATGCTTATCATCGAACCATGACTTCAAACACCGTTGCCTCTCCTCCACTGAGCTGGAATAGGGCTTCAACGATAAAGTATCTCTTGTTGGAGGATGTAGGGGCTCCAGAGGGAGCGTCAGTTCACATTCAAGCATGATAAATGCTCCTCAGTTTTTTTGTTGCTTAAATTAATTTAATACCAAAAATAACGTAATATTAAGTGTAAAATGAATTACTAATGCAAAAAATAGACATTATATCAAATATTTATTATTCATATGGCTTTATTTATATTCTTCTGAACATACTCGACATGGAGTACAACATGGAGTGCTACAAAAATAAAAACAAAGTACAAAGACCCATCTCAAAACAAGGTCGTCAAAAAGTTCCAATCTTTGAATGTGTATATTTATAAGCTTTTAACCATTTACAGTAAAACAACATAAGTAAGCGTTGAATACCAAACAACAAATTATAAATTAACATTTGTAAAACAAAAAGAAAAAAGCAGCATCCAGGTACAGCTTTTAGCTTGTCTTTAGCGAAGATTGGCATGAAGAAAAACCAAGTGCCTCAGCTTTGAGGGGTTGATCCTGTTTCTCCTCTCTGTTAATATTTGCCCTGTTTTGGAGAAGATTCTCTCTGAGGGGACAGATGTTGCGACAACACACAGCCAACACAAAATGGCTGAAAATCCCTTGCAATCATTTTACCCAGTTCCTCGTCAATTGTGTTCTGTTTTGCTGGTTTTATAGCTTTTTGCATCAAGTGGCTCATAGAGCTCTGGGTTGTACATCTAGGCAGTTGTGACGTTGCAGCAGCAGCAACAGTTGCAGACACACTAGCACCTTCATTAATATCTGGTTCCCTTGCTTGTCTTTTCTCTTCAAATTGGACTAATGGGTGGACCTTTCTGATGTGCCTGTGCAGGTTATTTGTGGAGCCTGATCTATGGGATATTTTAACCTTGCACAGTCTACACGCTGCCTTTGAACCATCAATTAAATTGAAATGAGTCCAAATTACACTGCGTTTCCTATCCATTTTCTCACCTTTCCGCTTGCCACAGTGTTGTTTTTTTCGCTCACTAACTCTCTCTTGTCCTCGTCTGTCTTGTTCGCGTGCTGCTCAGTGTGCTGCTGTGTTTTTTGATTTGTTTGCTGTGATTGAGTTCAAAGGCAGCATGTAGACTCTATCTTTTATCGACCAACTATTGAGTCAGTCCTGCGCTTTCGAATAACCAGTTGGTTTGGGAACCTGACTAAAATCAAAAGCTCAGATAACCAGCTTGGTTAAGACAGCAGGGAAGGAGGTACAGGACCCTTCTCTGCAAACTAAACCGATACAAAAACTCGTTCATACCGCAGGCTATCAGCCTAATTAACAAACAACTGGAGGAAAGCAGATAGACAAGCAGGATGACATGAGGCAGTGTGGGGTGTGCATATGATTGTGATGTAACGTCCATTATGTGCAGAGTATATATCGTCCGGCACTGTATGTATTGTCCAATGTACGTGGTGTAGTGTATGTGTATGTTTTGCTCAATGCATGTAGCAGCAAGGAGGGCATGTCCTCCGAGACATGTTTCTCCTATGGGAGACCAAATAAAAAGTCAAAT
Source organism: Hippocampus guttulatus (assembly GCF_054856545.1). NCBI lineage: Eukaryota > Metazoa > Chordata > Actinopteri > Syngnathiformes > Syngnathidae > Hippocampus > Hippocampus guttulatus. Next base: position 18,323,880 of record NC_141272.1, read on the forward strand.
CAAATCAAAATCATGAGCATCTGTGGTGAGTATGATGTTATTTGTTCATTTAATGGTTTAAATATTTTTTCCTCGTCCACCAGGGTGGTATCTCCTTCAAGCTCGAGTGTTCTACCACAGGCCTGGGAGCTTGAGTGTACAATCTTAGCTTTTTCCAGTGTTGCACTCTTCTGCACAAGGTTGTCAGAAGTTGTTCCTGGTGGCTACTGGAGCCATCCATCCAGTTTGGGGGTAACTGCAGTCAGTGGCCCAATCACTAGTGGCACCATTGTTCCCTTCACCCTCCATTGTCTCTCGTATTTCTCCAACTTTTCGTGTTCCTTTTTCCGGATTTTTGGGATTCTTAAATCTATGATGACTACGATACACCACTTTGTCAGGCTTGTTGTCTAACACCAGTATGTTTGTCTGGATCTGGAAGTCAAAGGATATGGATGTGTCAGAGGAGTGCAGTTCAGAAAGCATGAATGGGAACTCTGCCTGTGTTTCGTTGTTCTTTAGCTTTGTGTGGCTTTCTCAAGTTCAGTTTTGGCAAAACCTGTTGATAGAAGAACAATATTCAGGAAGTTACAGTACAGATACACTGTGTTCTACAATATTAGGTATAATGTGCTTTTCTTCATTCTTCTAAATAAGTAGGTAATGTGCTTTAGAATAAAAACATTTTAACCATCAACAAGAATATTAACTTCTGGACTCTATTGAATAATCATTAAATCATTAATTATTTTTTGCAAAATTGCTCCAAATAGTTTCCACTGATTATCCACAACACTTGTATGTTGTCAAGAACTTCATGACGTAGACATCATTTCATAAACAAATGACTCAACCAAAAAACATCTTTCACAATCATGTAGCATTAACGTAGTAAGTAGACCATCTTCAATATCTCAACAGCCATTAAAAGTGTAAACCCATGGATCATTTTTGCCTGCCTCTCACTTGAGGATGCAATAATTGCCTCCCAAGGTTACTATTTGGCTGTATACTGCCATCCATCCTCATAAATTTTAATTTAAGGATGCTTTGGGAGTTTTTCTTTCTTTAAACCCTCAGCAGCCAACGCTTCAAGGGTGAGATGGTACATTGTCTTGCATGATAGTTATTATTTGACAACTGTACTTAGTTTTCTTTAATATTGGACAACATGAACAGGACTGACACCTCAAACAACACAATGACAAAAAAAGCCCTCTCCACTGAGATGTCAGATGTCACATGACTGCCATCCCGCACAGCTGTCATTATATTCTGTCAAAGAATCTACAGGGGACACTGCAGACCATGTAAATTTGACCTCCCGAATATTCAGCTTCCAAAACCCGTGGCTGCATCTTGCAGACAAAGCAGTTCTGGTGGTTGTCCATGATGACCAATATTCAAGGACGAAATCGCTGGGTTTCTGCTCTCATCACAAGCTTCATATACTCTATAAACTATCCTCTTAATTTTCCTTGTCACTTACAAACACACCAGTGGCGGATGCTGGTCTGTCAAGGAGGGGAAGCTCATTTTCGGCCTACATCATAAAATATGTCCGTTTATTTATACGTGAATTCTACTCTCCGTTCCTTTTCAAGAAAATGATCTGTGACCCTGTCATCCCAACAAGGTGTCTTTTCAAGGGGCTTAACAAGTGTCCTACAACAACAGCAACTACAATAAACCCCACCAGAAATACAAGATTAATTTGTCGCTAGTCGTTTTCAACAAAGAGAGTGTCGCTAAGATAATTAGAAGAAGTCTCCAGTTCAACTCAGAACAGAATGAGAATTGAAAAATGCTCCCACGGAGGCCTACACCAAAAGATCGGTGATTGGCTCATTTTGCTGTCAATCAAAAAGAGATTCAGCCTCAGACAGATTGAATTGAAGACAACTTTATTGTCATCATCCAATCATCATGCAGAAAACCTGAGCGTCCAGGCCAGCCGATAAATGCCCACTGTCCATATACTCCCAGAGACGCTGAGCGTCCGATGGGCGGGACAAAACCAGCATTTATCCAATGACTCGTCTCGTTTCAATGCATTGTGACAACGGGCTCTGAACTCTCTAGACGCTCAGCGTCCACGCTATCGACGCTCAGCGTCCACACAGTTTAAAGCACAGTGAACCTGCGGGAATGAATAAGAAGAGTCGCTTGGTAACCAAAAACATTTTATTTACTTGTTTCTGTTTTTAATAAAGGCGTTTTTTTAAACATCTTGAATTTGTAAAAAAATAAAAATAAAATAAAATAAACTATTTATCTTTCACTAAGGGTTCGGGGTGAATGTGCATATTAACTGGTTGGGTTCGGTACCTCTAAGAAGGTTAAGAACCACTGCTCTAGACTGAGACCGGTTTGGACAGACTGTATAGGCATCCTGTTCTGTATGATGCGTGTGCTGCATTGCAATAGGAATCAGACCAAAACTTCCATTGAGGGGCAAGGTGGGAGAGGCTACAAATGTTTGTGAGAGAACTACTCAAGACGTCTAGTGGTGTTGAAAATGGATGGATGGATGTTTATCATAATGGTTTTGGGGGGGAAATATATCATTAATTTTTTTTTTTTTTTAAATTGTGACAGCCCTTTGTGAGTTCACCCATCAGATATAGATAAGATAAGATAAGAAAACCTTTATTAGTCTCGCAATGGAGAAATTCCCAATTCACAGCAGCAAAGTTATCAAAGGAAGAAGTAGAACAACAAAATATAGGAGCTGCTGGAAAGGCAGCCACTCTCGCGGCGCCATTTTGAAGTCAAAATAACAAAAATAACACAACACAACACATAGGGCACAGACAGTCGTGCAATCTTCACCACTTTTCTGCATACACTTTGTTGTCTGAAGCAGTTCTAGATGAAAGAGGAGAGGATCAAAGTGTCCTTTCACCAGTGGATCAGAGATGTCATGCTGAAAATGTGCACACGTCTGCTACAAGCTAAGTTTTGAAAGCAAACACGAAGCTGTAGCGTCCATTAACGAAAAGAGATGAGTTCACTTCTCCTGTCCCACGTAATCCGCTTCAAACTCCAAGCCACGACTCCCAGTTCCAAATCCGCATCGGCGCTCCGCGCTAACGCTCCTTTCTTCTCATCGTCGGCTCCTCAAGACTTACATCCATCCAGCCGCAGACCGTTCAACAGCACCGATCTCTCGGGCTGAACAAAGCGGGGCTGTGAAAAATGCTGCCCATTACAGGCGCAAGGCACAAGCGCCCCGGTGTCATGATTCGGTTTAGGGACCAACAGGTGGCACTGTAGGGCTCCCCCGGCAGTGCACACCTGTTGGTCATAACTAATTAAGGCTTTAAAAGGACTCCCAGCCCGAACACTCAGTGTCGGGTCATTGTTGCTCTTGCTACTCTCATGTGTGTTGCTTTTTGCTACTGTCATGTGTGTTGCTGTTTGCTTCTGTTATGTTTAGTTCATTGTTATGTTTTAGCTTTAGTCATAGTTTTTGTTTGATACTTTGGACTTTGTTTGTTTTGGATTTAGTTTTCTTTGTTTTAAATACAATTCTTCAAATAAACCCTGCTCCTCCCTCCTGCCTGCTTTTTGGGGTCCACTACCACCACGCATACGTGACAGAATGACCCGACCACCTGGACCCCGCAGGTACTAAGGACTGGTCCCTGTTCCACCATGTGCCTGGCGGAGCGCGTCTGCGGCCGACACCCCTTTCCCCTTTCAGGCAGCGCTGGGGATGCGGCTGTCCTGTTTTCGTCTCGTCAAGCCGCGTCTACGGTGGGCCGAGCCTCGTCCGCGTCGACGTTGAGCCGAGGCTCGTCACGTGTCTGTTGGAGCAGAGTCGCATTCACGTCGACGACGAGCCGTGCCACGTCCACGCCCACGTCAGGCCGAGCCCCTGTTCACGTCCGGCTGTTCTATGTCCCCCGTTACGTCGAGCTCCGTCTACGTCAGGCCACGCCCAGCCAAAAGGATTGCCGTTGCTTTTGTTCCTGTTCCCTGGCGAGGTGAAGGTCACCGTCGCTTATCGTTCATGTATTTCGGCGAGGCGAAGGTCGCCGTCCCGTGTGTTCCTGTTCTGCGGTGAGGCAAGGGTTGCCGTCGCTTTTAGTTCCTGTTCCCCGGCGAGGCAACCCTTTTGGACAACTTTGGGACGTCTGGGATCCGTCCCTTGAGGGAGGGGTACTGTCATGATTCGGTTTAGGGACCAACAGGTGGCACTGTAGGGCTCCCCCGGCAGTGCACACCTGTTGGTCATAACTAATTAAGGCTTTAAAAGGACTCCCAGCCCGAACACTCAGTGTCGGGTCATTGTTGCTCTTGCTACTGTCATGTGTGTTGCTGTTTGCTTCTGTTATGTTTAGTTCATTGTTATGTTTTAGCTTTAGTCATAGTTTTTGTTTGATACTTTGGACTTTGTTTGTTTTGGATTTAGTTTTCTTTGTTTTAAATACAATTCTTCAAATACACCCTGCTCCTCCCTCCTGCCTGCTTTTTGGGGTCCACTACCACCACGCATACGTGACACCCGGACTGTCCAGCAACGACAGTCAAATGGTGCCGACATTCCTCCCAGTCAAAAACAGTGCTGGTATACCCATGCTGCCGAGAAGGCGCAACCACCGAGCACAGAGTCTCCTCCTTGATGAATGTCGTGGCCAGAAAATGCTGAAAAAAGTCCACATCAGGTCCACACAACGTAAACAACACAAAGTGACAAAACAAACACAAAAACAACAAAAAAAGCAAGGCTCATGAGAGCACTTGCTGACGGCTGCCTACTCGGGCACCATCTTGACTTCATTATATACAGCATTATAGAATGGTAATATCTGAGAATAAGACAAGAACGATTGGCAAACTGCAGACGAATACCTTCCCTGATGCTTCCTCGCTCTCTCGCAGTTTACAGTGTTTACCACTGAGAAAAGAGCTGGACCTGAAACTCCAGTCTTGGATGAGTAAACTTTCTGCCCCTTTATACAACAAATTGCTGAATTCAAGCAAGAAGAGGCAATCATCTAAGATTTACCGGCAAGTCAGCAGCAACTTGAGTCCTTCCACTCAACATCTACTCACAGATAGAATAAACCCCTCAGCATTGACATCTTTGTTTGTGTGTGTCAAGACACTTCATCAATCTTGCACTTGAATTAACTCAGATTCTTGACTGAAGTACCAAAACCTGTTGGTTATGAGGATCAGTCTGATTTTCATCACATTAAAATAGGCATGGCTGAAATAAAATTTAACTTAACAGATTTGACACACTTGTTTGATGGCAGACTTATTTGAATCTCACATCTGGTCTTTCACTGAAAAACTGAGCCAAAACTTGCATATGTTAATATGCTAATTCCGTTCTGTGTGGTCAAGGACTCACACAGTCGCTGATGCAATCTGTTCGCTTTTTAAAAAAACAAAACATCAAGAAATAGGACATTTTCACACCAGAGCTGTTGATGGCCACACCTCACACCCACACGCTCCACACTCAGACTAAAAATCTTCCCCCATGGCTTGTCCCCTCTCACTGATGTCACCCCTCAGGGATAAATTGACCAAGGAATTATTTCTGTTGGGAAAAATGTTTGGAATAGGAATCACCTTGAGACTAACATAGAAACAAGTTCCTAAATAGGAATTTGCATTTAAAATATAACAATGAGAAGGTACGGGAAAACAATTTGCTCAAATTTGTCATGAGTTTTACACAAGAGCATCCTCAATCCACTCTGTCATTTCAGAGTGATCTCTTCGATTTAGTCCTTTTTTATTTTCATTTTCACAACAGTTAGAATCTGTTTCTTTTCGCGCCTTGCCTCCCCTGAGAGTGACTCTCCTGTTTTGTCTTGCAGCCTTTCATGTTTTCGCCCATCTCCTCCCCCAGCGCCCATGGCAATTCGTCATCTTTGTACCTCTCATCAGACCGGTTACAGTCCTTTGTCAGTGTACGGCTGAACACTTCTGTGAAACGCTCGGCAATTTCACGTGCACCGCGCATGCCGAGCAGACAGGGTATGTTCAACAAAGTCTTGTTTTTCATATATCTGCGGGCAGATTTACATTTGCTATCTTGCCATCTGCTAAACAAACCCCACCCGCGATCGGGCATGTCGAGTTCCCAGCGGGAGGAACAACCAGATGATTGTGACGAGACATGTTATTTAAGCTTACACATGCAGCAAAGTGAGAGAGGCCGTCTCCAGTGGCAGTCAACCCCTCTGGATATTAAGATGCTGGTCCTCCTTAAAGATGTCACTGGCACTGATGTCAGGATAAAACCATGGAGCTGTTGCTCCCAGTGGGGGTGGCTGCCATGAAAAGACCTGAAACCTCCCGTTCGACTGAGATTCAAGCCTTCCAGTCACCACGTCACATACATTAGATTGCAAGAAGGATCAAAGACAATGATTAAAGGCTGTACTGGAGTAGAGGCTATTTTTCTTCTCTCTCTCCATTCCCTAAACACTTCTTGGGAAATATGCAGCCTTACTTCTTGATTATTGTTCCGGAGCGCCGGTTAGAAGTTTGTAAGATGTGCATTCAGTTGCATCAGATTGCAAGTTAAACAATTTGCTGTAAACATTATATTATAAGATTAAATATTCATATCCACGCTTTGGACGCAGATGCTAATGAGGTCCTCTAATAGTGAGTAGAAGAAGAGTTTAGTTTGAGTGTTTAGTTAGTTTGACAGCCCAATTTAAGCACCAAAGAAAGATACCGCTGTTTAACTCCGAAGCTCAAATATGGGTTCTTTTCAAGAAACCCCAGATGAATCGCGATTCATAATCGGGTATCATGAAACAGTACATCTATCAGAAAGGATATTGCTTACCTGCCACAAACATAAAACCAACCAAAATCACTCTGGATTGCCGCTTTATTACCAGTCATCTTCAATGCACTTCAATGCAATGCTGGGAACATGACAAAATAAGAGCATTTGATTCACAAAACATGACAATTCCCTGTGTCAAAAATAATTTCCAGTCCAGTAGGTTGTGGGACATATGGTAATACTCTCACTTAAGGTGCACGAAAACTAAATAAAATCTTTCTCAATAATTTTGAAATATTGCAATGTTCAACAACTGTAACTCTTTAAGTTGCTGAGAACTGTTGTGACAATTGAAGCATGTCATATAGATTCATCGGTGTTGACTCAGCTACTCCTCTAACCTTTGCTGAAGTCATGAACAGGGGTGGGGTTTTTTTGCAAGTCAAATATTTGCATTGGCTTTATCCAATATCGTGAGCAATGACGAGACTCTGCACGCTTTGATTCGCTCACAGACTCAGGTTGGTTGTTTTCTCTATCATGCTCAATATCCTCCTCACTAATCCCTGGTATGAATGATTTTTGTTGAGGTGACATCTGAATGTTTATCCGTCCTCAATCCTGATGTTGTCGATCCAAGGAGTTTGTTCTGGTTGGATCATTGTCACAGGTTTCCATGTACTCCCCATTTGCTGGAATTGGATGTAAGATACAGTGTGAAGTCGTGATAGGCGTCTTTGCTGGTCTGCTAATACAGTAGTTCACATTCTGATGCTCTTGGCAACGTTCCCGCCTTGCTCTGATATTATCCTGGGATATACCCGAGGTTGTAACTGGAGGGTTGTGTTGGGCAGGATGGAGCGCAGTCTACAGCTCATGAGGATTTGTGAGGTTAATTGGAGTCTGTCAAATGGCGTGTCACATATCTCATTAACCAACCAAAAAACAAAAAAACAAAAACACCTGCTCCCCAAACCCCGCCACCTAGACAAAAAATGTTTTATTTGTATTGTTTTAGCAATTGTCTTAAGTGGAAAAACATAACTAGGACAAAACGTGATCAAAAAATAAATGGCAGCTTCTTCCATCCAAGTCATTCCTGGGAAAAGGAAAGTCAGCAGGCACATCACGTAGTCCACGACAAACCGAATTCTGTCAGTCACAACGGAAGGCCGATTTGCGAGATGAGCTGTTGTGATCTTTTTTTTTTTTAATTGTTCTCATTCAAAGTTTGTTTGACCCGCAATTCGCCAATGGCACTGGCAAAGAATGAATCTGGAGTGCCAGGAGACGCATTTCAAAACGGTATACGTGAGCTACGATCTACTAAAATAGGCAGTGATTTCCTTTTCACAATCTCTTGCATCGACTTTATTTTTCTGTTTCATTCACATGAGTGGTCATTATGGCTGTTGCTCATCATGGCATGCGTGTGCGCGCGTGTGCATGGGTGCGTGAAAAGGGCGGTGAAAAATAGTTTTCATGAACAAACTGCCACATTTACGATCAAAATGTGACCGTCATTCGGTTGTGATTAGTCTTCTGTCGAAGAATTCCTCCCATTTGTCACATTGGTGTTCCACGAGGGCCTTAGAGGCCTTCTCAACAGGCGCGGACACTATCAGAATCACAGACCTACATTTTACAACTTAAATGAAGGAGATAAAAGATTATTTTGTCCAGCACTCTTTTGTCTTCATTTCATAGCGTGTGTCTTGGCTGCACGGATTCCAGTCCTCCATCCATCCATTTTCTGTTCCGCTTTATCCTCACACGGGTGTGCTGGAGCCTATCCCCGCTGTCTTCGGGTAGTAGGCGGGGGACACCGTGAACTGGTTGCCAGCCAATCGCAGAGCACACATTGATGAACAACCATCCGCGTTCACACTCATACCTTGGGACAGTTTAGAGCAGGGGTGCCGTCGCGATCGACCGGTAGCTCGTGGAATGGTCCCAAGTCGATCGCGAGGGGTATAGAGGAAAAAACAAACAAACATTTGTGTGTCTCGATGCATGTTCGTAATATATTTTTTGTGTTAATGCAAACTGCACCCTAATAATCCTATCAGTCTCACCTTCACAAAAAGTATGAAAGAAATAAAATGAAATAAAGCAGGCCATCTTTAACCTACGGTGGCGTGTGACCTGCATCAGCGGAATTTGTGAGTGGTCAGCAGTCTGCAAGTGCAGCTTGTGATGAGAGCTGTTGAACTATATCTTTTATCGATATCATTCTTTTCATTCAGGGTTTGTTTCATGTACAATTAACCGAGGCCGCGGGCAAAGAATGGGAATCTGGAGGGCAGAGAGAAGCACTTTAAAACGGTATGCGTGAGCAACGATCGTTAAAAGGCTGCCTAAGTGTGTCGCATGCCTCAGCGTCAGGCTATTGCTCATCATGGCATGCGTGTGTATGTGCATTTGTATGGGCACGTGCGCGGCAACGGGTTGATCGCGGGAGGTTGGTTGATCGATTGTCGATCTTAGGTTAAAAAAGTTTGGGCACCCCTGGTTTAGAGTGTTGCATGAACCTGCCATGCTTGTTTTTGGAATGTCGGAGGAAACCGGAGTACATTGGAGAAAACCCACACAGGCACAGGGAGAACATGCAAACTCTACACAAGAAGGCCAGTTTGTAACAAGCACAGGAGGAGGATCTGGAGCTGTGCGTAGTTGAGGAGTTTAGTCACAATAATTTAAGGTTTTTGTGCCGCAGACAGTGACCTTTTCGTCCTAAAATTATTCTAAAGACCAAAACATATTATGTCTTCCTGGCCTTTTCTCTCACTGCACACTTGGAGTGTGCAAACCAAATTTGACAATGGCAAGGCTGAGAAATCCATTCTGTTGATATGCTGATGTTGTCTGTCTTGAATCAAAGTAAAAATATACAGTTTGTAAAAAAAAAAAAAAAAAGGTGCCTGAATGGAAGTATACGATTGAAATGAAACACTATGACAATATCATGATGTTCTTTACTGCTGTCCATTTTATTTCATGACTGTTACATTTCAAATTGTATGGTACTGTCATGATAAGCTTTATCTTTAAAAACACACACCCCCTTCCCCCACACACATAGCACTCTTTTTTTCCCTGCAGTTATTGGTCCCTTGTAATACATCATCTTCTACTTTGACTTGGAAAACATGAATTTGTCAATCCTATGAAACCAGTTCCAGAGCGCAGTCTAATTTCTTGGTCCCAGCGGGTTGAACATGTTAAAAGATGTCCAGTGTAGAGCGGCAGCAATAACTACAGAATGAAGTGAATCCCGATTTTAAAAGAAAGCAACACAGAGAGGGAAAGAACATCATTTGCAATCACGGCGATTCACTTAAGTTCCAAACCCCAAAGGAAAGAAAAAGACACGTCAACAAGTTGGATGAACATCTGATCTTCCAGATATGAATCCGAGTAGTCTCCTCAATGTTCATTCACCCCTCGTTGCTAACGTCGGCTGCAAAGCAAACACAATTTTTGTTATTTCTCCATCTCACTATGTATTGTCTGGTCACCCAGTATGTACTGCGGAAGCAAAATCACGAATCCCTCTTTTAACTAGTATTAGCATTTGATTTGATTGAAATTCAAATTAAAATGAGAGTGGAACCTTTGAAGCCAGTCCAATATGCTCAATATGTTCCATGGCACTTCAACTTCAACTGTTTCTCTGACTATTTCTCCTACAGGACACAACACAAATAATTAATCAGTTAAACTGGCACCATCAATCATTGATTAACTGATTTGTGTGTGCGTGTGTGTGTCCACGCGCGTGCACGTGTGTGTCTTCAATTTGCACCATATCATGCAGGTGACTTACTCTTCTCACAGGGGGATGTGTACTCGGTCGTGGCCACATCAGCTGCAAATAAAAATAAAATCAGATCAACATCCTCGACAGGGGAACAAGGAAAAGGAGCACACAGAAAAGAATATGGACTGTAAAACGTTGGATACAAGACTGTTTGAGTTCCAAGCCGGTGTTCCATTGGAAAAATGTGGCAGAAGCAGAAGAGGATCTTACTTGGCTGGTAGTAGTCGTAGACTTTGACCACAGCTGCCTTCAGGTTCTCGACGAGCATGTCCTGCTCCAGCGTCATGCTGTAAACCGCCGTCTCACCTTTCGTCAGCTGCAAACACAAAACACATGCCACTGAAAGGGCTTGCACTTCTATTGCAAGGTGATAGCCTGATCTGCGACCTGAATGCTATGGCGTCAATGAAGGACATTGTGTGTCACTTGAAATGTGCTTGAACATATTTTTCGTAAAGTTGTGGCCTCCATTTGAATTGACATGCAGGGGGAATCTCATCAAATTAGTTCCAATAACTACAATATCAAATTTGGGAAGAGACAAAGCTCAGTAGAAAAAAGAAATTTTCTCCTCTCTAATTTCATGGACTTTGATGGGTGTGTCTTGATAAAACTGTCACAGTTTAACAGCTTGAGGTTTCTGTGAAAAAAACTCAATCTCATCAATAAAACACAGTTACTCGACATACGATCACTTACATGTTACCCAAAAAGGTTTTTGTAATTTATGACATTATCATTTGATGATTTCATAAAAATGCGAGTGCTTTCAAAAAAACAAAACAACTGAAACGACTTCATCTGCCTATAAAACTACCCGATAACTAAATGACAGCGAAATGCCATTTGTTTTCATCTCGGTCAAATCATTTGCATACATGCTCTTTCATTGGCATCCTTCCGATCAATTTGTGTAGGTGAGAGTGCTTGGGGGAGGGGAGGTGGGCACCGTACAGCCAATTGTGTGTGAATCTGCAAAGGCGTCAAGGTACTGCAACGCAATTCCATTGATTTCGAGCATTGGTCAGCGAATTTCAATCCAGTACATTTTAGAGATGAAAAAAAAATCTCCTACCCGGTCCAAGTAGATGTTGATATAACCATCTTCCACTTCCACACGTTTCACTGATTCGTTCTTCCTGAGCTGGAGCATCACACAGTAAAGCGCCATCAGCATCGTTCAAATGCTAACAGGTGACACACCAATATTTGAGGGGAGAACAAAAAAATCGGAATTTACCGTCTCCAGAGAGCTTTGATCCAAAAAGTGTCCAGAGAGGAGTCTGATGTTAATGATGACCATGTTTGTCTCCTCTCTCCGACCCTGGTAACTGCAAACACAAAATGGTTTCTCTGCAACTCTCAAGAAATAAACAGATTCAAAATCGAGCATGGATGCAGACGTTTTTAAGGGAAAGAAATCAGTGCATGTGGTTGTTTCGTTGTTTGAAAATTTGAAAAATGAATATATATTAGGGGTGGCCCGGTGATCCAGTGGTTTGCGCGGCGACCTTACAGTGCAGAGGTACCAGGTTGTATCCCAGCTCCGGCCTCCCTGTGTGGAGTTTGCATTTTCTCCCCGGGCCTGCGTGGGTTTTCTCCGGGTCCTCCGGTTTCCTCCCACATTCCAAAAACATGCATGGCAAGCTGATCGAGCATTCTCAATTGTCCCCTAAGTGTGAGTGTGAGCACGGATGGTTGTTTGTCTCTGTGTGCCCTGCGATTGGCTGGCAACCGGTTCAGGGTGTGCCCCGCCTACCGAGTTACAGATAATTGAGGACAATTGATGCTTTTGAGGACAATCCATGGACGCAAATCGACAAAATAAGTAATCTGTCGAGGCAGAGAGAGACATCAACGCGCCCTTACCTGACATTGACAGATAGGTGGAGCTGTGGCTTGCTGGAGCTGCACTTTGAAATGGCGTCCACAGTGATTTCGAAGGCAGAAAAGTCAGGAGGAGGGGGGATGTTGTAATGCATGGAGATCTGGCAGGGAACAGGACCAACATGTGTTCTTTGAACACACTTCCATCTCAATCGCACATGACGCTTCAACTAGACCAGCGGTGTCAAACTCATTTTAGTCACGGGCCAATTTGGAGTTACATCTTCCCTCAGAGGGCCATTATGACAGTGAGACCGCAAAATGATTACTTACACACAACAAATTAATAGATAACTCGTTTTGAAATAAGTCAAGCCGATTAACATAGTTTGTTCAGTTATTGTTGAAGTGACGGTAAACAGGGTAACAAAATGATTGCAAAATCTCAACGTTAGTTATTACATGTGACAATTTGACATTTCGGTACAGATTTAGCAACACGTTATCGGCTTTCGCAGGCCACATCAAATGACCCGGCGGGCCGGATCTGGCCCCCGGGCCTTGAGTTTGACACAGGTGAACTAGACAATCAAAATCGCGGGTACAGTCGGAATCAGATGACCGCAGGTAATGTACGAACTGTGTTACAAGAAATTGGATCACGAGTGCAAGGTCGTGGAAACGACGCCTGAAGTTCATCCCGAACATCGGCCCTCGAGTCAAGTACAAAGCTCGGATTTTGAAGCCTCGAGCAGCAACAGCTACCACCTGGACCAAGTGCTAATTAACTGGTAATTATTTGCATGTGAAAGGTGTGTCTGCCAAAAACATTGATCCATTGCCAAGTGAGATCTTACCTGTGCCAGAACACAGCTCTGCCCCTCGGCTCGAACGGTGTATTCTCCAGGGACTTCGCTCAGCTCCTCCTCCTGGTACAGGAGCCGATTGCTCTGGTCCACGATGAACTCCTTGTCCAGACCTCCTAATGACGTTACCGTCACGACAGTCCTGCCCCCAACGCTGTACGTGGCAGCGGCGTATTTCGCCAGCGCCTGCAGGGCCACCACGGTGTCCTGAGGAGTGCAAGTGTACAGAGTCAAAGTAGTCTGCCTGGATGGTCGAACCTTCTCCAAACTCCCGCTCACAGCTTTGCTTACCTGCGTGGAAGAGAAGCCTCCGTTCGTATTTTGCTGCTGCGTGAGCCAGTGCACGATGCCGGAGCTATAGTCCAGCCCAAAATCTGGCAGGGCGGGCCCGGAGAGCAGCGCCAGCAGCACATAGGAGGTGATCTCCACCTCCAGAGAATCCACTCCTTTCCCAGAGACTCCCTCTCGGTGCCAGTAGCGGGTTCTCCCTGCCACGACAACATTAGCGATCAACATGGATCACAGAAATGACTGGGGAGACATTGCGTTGTTCAACAATTGAAATCAGCAACATGGAATCAAACGGCAGAATCGGGCAGCACAATAAATTGTGAAACTATAAAACTCAGCTTTGCTCCCAACTGTCAGAGCTAAATTCATGTTTATTTTTGTGACTGTCGATTTCAAGAGGCGCAACAACAGAAATGTTTTGAAAGCGAAGCCACACTGAGTGCTGTTAGTCATATTATGATGTACCCATTGTAGTAGACTGCTGGTGCAAGTAGGTGATGAGTTTGACCCTCGTCTCCTCATCCCGAGCCAGGGTGAAGGTGTAGGACATCAACGCTGTGGTGTACAAGTTGTCCATCTGGCCAGCTGCCTCCTTCAGACAACCCAGACACCTCTGGATCACAGGATCCTGTCACAGAACACACGCAAAAATGTAAGGGATCCAATCGTCTCAATGGGGAAATCACAAAAATGACTGCTCTGTGCATCTTGGGGTGAACGGTTTGCTTCCAAACATTTTAAGACAAGAAAATGTCCTCATTCAGTCAGATTTAACGTTAACTTGCAACAGCCGTGAAATGACACATTGGAGACAAATTGAAGAGGCTGATTGTTAATAAGAATCGTGCAGGAGTCTCAATATAAGCCCCTCCTGTCTTGCTGGGGGCAGGAAGCTCACATCCGCTCCACAGTTCTCCACCTGTGTCTTTAGACTGTGAGCTCAACAAGTCATCATCGTGGCAAAAGTGTACTCGGAATTCCACCCGTTGTAAAGGCGGCACGGTGAGCAGTGGCTTATTTTCATGAAAAAAAGGGCAACCCCATTAAAGCGGAGTGTGATTTTAACCAGCTTGGTAAATTTGGTGTTCAGTGCGCTGTAATTTGGTAGTTGTGGAAAAATTGTGCATGAAAAAAAAATCGACTGACTGACTTGGGTGCAAACAGTAAAGGCACCGTTGATTCATTTCTTTTAAAAATTCTCAATCTTTCCCAGAGTGACATGTTCTCAAATGCCATGTTGAACTGCGCTCGAAAAAAAGCAAAACAACATTTGACACCCACGGCCAGACGCATCTGCTGTTCTATTGTATGAATAAAAGCTGAAAAGGAAGGTTGGCGATCGCGTACAGGAGGACACAGACAGCGAACAGCTAACATCACAGCTGGCAAGGTGGGATGAACACAAAAATGTCCACGTGTTATATCCGTATTCACACGTCGAAAATGAAGATTGAACTAAGCATGACAACCGATGAGGTTGGCGGCCAAATGCTTTCAAAATGGGAGTGACGTCACACTCACTTCAATGTCGGAGTCCAGTTCCAACAGGGCGGCAACGACGTAAGCCGTTAGGGACACGTCGTCACTCACTCCTCCCTGATGAGACATTAATATATGCATTCATGAATCATTGTATACTTCTTACATTGGTCCTGTAACATTCAACTAACAGACAGGAGCAATAAAACGAATAATATAAATGGATGTAGAAACACTAATCCTCAGAACTCTAAAATCAGTACTTTTAGACGACACCAAAAAAGCATGTGTGTTTTGCCTTGTCAAAGAGAGCAAGACATTTTCAACAGTTTAGATGCCGATCGTGGTTTGAGCTACTCTCATGACGCGATTACAGATCAATTTAAGACCGAATGTGTTAAGCAACTCCGCAGCCTAACGGCTTTGATGATTTTCTGACTGCGTCACATACACGCCAGGTCAAAAGTGGACACTTGACAACGTAGGACAAAATATAATGATTGCGGTCTGTGGACTTGGACAACATTGCCAGCCCATCTGCAAACACGAGCCAAAAAGGAGCAGGCGTTGGTCACTTGGCGCAGTTGCAAAGGAAGTGGGTGGACTTGTTTGCTGGCGTGAGCTATGAATATTGTGATGCGGTACATTGAAGACTGTTTTTCTATCATCTATGTTGTGGCTTATGTCCCTTTTCAAATAAACAACAAATGAAAGGGAAAATGAAATTTTTATGAAAGCTGATCACTGAACGGCCCACCAAAATCCTGATGGTGTGAAGTTGAATATGATATTAGGGGTGGCGCACTTTTTGAGATCCAATACCAAGACTGCAGCCTCGCGGATTGGCCGATATCAATCCGATACAGATCTTTGTGTCACGCTAAGAGTTGTTCATTATGCGTGGATGTAATTGGTTTGATCCTGACATCCAAAAACATCACAATCCAACAACTGCTCCCGTGACGAAAATGCACGGCAACAGCTCGTCTCTGCAAAGTGATTTAGTTTGGGTTTATGGATTGGATTGGACATCTCTTTTTTTTTTTTTTCCAAGATGGCGCCCGAGTAGGCAGCCTTCGGCAAGTGCTCTTCAAGAGCCTTGCTTTTTTGTTCTTTTTTGGTATTTTTGTCTTTTGTTTTGTCACATGTTGTTTGTTGTTTCATCGTGTGGACCTGATATGGACTGTTTTCAGCGCTTTTTGGCCACGACATTCGTCAAAGGAGAAGTATCTGTGCTTGGTGGTTGCGCCTTCTCGGCAGCACGCCTGTACCAGCACAGATGTTGATTGGGAGGAATGTCGGCGCCATTGACTGTCGGTGCTGGACAGACCTGGGGCGCTTGTGTTTTTTGCGCCTGTAATGGGCAGCATTTTTCACAACCCCGTTTTGTTCAGTGGCTATGTCGGCGCTGTTGGACAGTCGGCGTTGGTGCGGCTGGATGGATGGCTGCTGAAGTTGAGGATGAGGAGAGAGGAGCGTTGTCGCAGAGCGCCGATGCGTATTTGGAACTGAGAGTCGCCGCTTGGAATTGAAATGGATTTCCATGGGACAGGAGAAGTGAACCAATCTCTTTTTTCGTCAATGGATGCTACAGCTTCTTGTTGACTTTGAAACTTAGCTTGTAGCCGACGTGTGCACATTTTGAGCATGACGTCTCTGATCCACTGGTTAAAGGACACTTTGATTCTCTCCTCTTTCATCTCAAACTGCTTCAAACAACAAAGCGTGTGACGGAAAAGTGGTTAGGACTGCACGACTGTCCGTGTTTTATGTTATGTGTTGTGTTTATTATTTTACTTTATGTTAACTGTTTTGTGAAGCGCTTTGTTACAGCTGTCGCTGTTGTGAAAGCGCTATATAAATCAGCATGTATTGTATTGTATCTCATAAAAAAAATAAATAAAAAACTTTCCGATACGGATCCAGTCATTTTGGACATAATCAAACTCAATACCGATCCAATGGTTCGCATTGGACCATCCCTACATCAGATTGTATCTCTGACGATTGCGCGAGTGGTCATATTGTGGCTGACAGTTCTGGGTTCATCGCGTGCAAGCATGTCAACGAGGATACTGGCGTCATCACCTTCATGCCATTATGGAAGAGTTTGCCCACAGATTGGATGCAGCCGTCACTCCCTTGCTTTGAGTACAACCACTTCTTGGCATCTAAAATGTTCTTGGGATTAACAAAGATGTAAGCCTTTGCTCCATCAAATGACTTCATCACAAAGGTGGTCAGCCTAGAAAAAGAGAGAGAGAGAGACAGAGACAGCGACAGAGAGACAAACAAACTTTTGAAAACAAATCAAAGCGCAGTGTGTCTGTGGAGGTAACCCCAACCATGCAACAATCGCATCTCGACTCTGTGTGTGAAGGGAAGCCTCTGAGCTTGAGTTCAGCTGAATCTGACTGAGGGGCAGCAACATTTTTGAGTGCAAACTAAAATATTCACAAAATGAATCAAATATGATCACAGTGCGACCCTCCAGGATCCCCCTGCAACCTTGTTACCATTGAAGCAAAAATTCCACCAGAAATAAACAATCAGATACAAATACTCAGTGCACATTCAAAATTTGAACATATCAGACTCTTTGAAGGGAGTGGGGAGAAGCAAGATGCAAAATTAAATCCTTCCTTGCACTTCAAGCATCCTCGGGTCCCTTGAAATATGCATTAAAAAGCTGAATTTATTGTGATTATTTGTTCACCGAAAAGCTCCCAACCCCTTGCAATGCGGATGTGATGAATGCAGCCAAGATTACTGTCCTACATTAGCCACTTCAAGAGTGCAACACATTGAAGCTGGTTCGTCCACTCTTTCAGCAAATATGGATGTGATGTGACACTTGAGTCCTCATTTCCAGAAAAAGCCATCCCCAAGTGCCAAACTGCGCAGCATCCATTTAGCAGAAAAAAAAACGTTTGTCAAACCCCCCTCAGGCATGTTTTAAGCCCACGAAACGCAAATATTTCTTGGCAGCAGCCTCGCAAAGTACATGGCTGGAATATTTTCTGGTGCCAAAACCAGAAAGCTACGCACACCAGAAAGATACGTCGGCTGCCATTTCCAGTCTTGTATCAAATGAAGTGTGAACTTTAAGCTGAATAAAGTCATCGTATAGCAAAGCACTAAATACTTCAAAATGTTCTCGACCATCTGATGCAACTGCACTACGTTGTGTGTTTCTGAGACACATTTGATTTGTTTCTCCCAACAGGTCAATCATTTGAAATTGTTGACACAAATCACTGATGAACGCTGCGGCTTTCCTACTGACCAGGTGTTGCCAGATGCGTCTCTCTTCCCAAAGGCGCTGTAGGAGCCATCGTCATGCTTGTAGGTGAGCTCCCTTTGGTATCCTGCAACAAACGCGCATGTACAAATACACACGTCACATTCTCGATTGAGACCAAACATATGCACGCTGCCGCATGGCTTGGATATTTTCTGTTGCTTCCAAGACTAATTTTATCAACCATAAATGGCCACGGAGAGAATCAAACATACAAGCCATCCATTTTTGAATGCATGTGAGGCGTCTTAAATAATTATGAACCAAGTAGCAAGCAAGTACAGTCTTGAGACACGTTTGTTGACAGGGAGGAATCAAGTAAGTGCCTTCCGCGATCGTACTTTCCCAACGGTTTTGATGATGAAAGGTAGTTTTATTGAGCTCCTTGGTGCGAATGATGACTCACCACTCGTGAGGAAGCGCGTCGCTTTGTCCAGAATCTCAGCAGTCAGTTGACCGGTGCTTTTCAGGTAGTTGAGAATGAAGATGTTGGGGGCAAAGAGCAACATGTTCTGCTCCCCGCAGCCATATGGCATCGCCAGGAGTTGGTCCAGGTTCTTAATGGCTCGGCCCATCAGGTCACCTTTGGCAAAAAAAAAAAAAAATCTAGAGAGCAGTTCTCTGAAAATGCGGTACAAGAGCACAAACAAGAGGTTTTTAATTTTATTTATTTATTTATTTATTTTATTTTTTACCAATTACAGAGACAGTGGCTCTGACAGATCCTGGCACAAACACTTGTGGCAATGTAAGAGAGATGTTCTTTTCCTCCGGTCCCTCTGGCAACAAAGAGAATGCAAAAAGAATGCGTGAATGAGTACTCAGACCATTTAAGGATTACACTTTCCAAATAGAAGCAGAGTTAAAATGATTTCAAATACGACGAGAAAGATCAATGGGAAACTTTAAATTAAAGTTCCTCAAGTTTGAATAGGATCTCACATTTCCTCTCGATCCAAAAAAGAAAAGATGAAATTTTACCATCGGATCTGACAAATCTTTTGACCGGTAAATAGGATTTTCGAAATTCGAATCAAACTGCAGCCCGTGGCGCAACCTGCATTTGTGATTTGCCATGACAGGTCGTCATCTGGAATACAAAGAGCAAATTGTGTTCCCATCTGATGAGACTTCACTGCAAGAAGAGCAAGTTTAATTGGAAAGGCTTGTTTGATTATAAACAAATGGCAACTTTGGGACTCTTGAAGGTGAAAAAAGATTCACCAATTACCGATTCAATTCCAAAATTACAAGAGTTACCGTTAGAGTTTATCAAAAATTTCAGAAAAGAGCTTGTAAATGTGGATCCTGACGAACCCTATTTTTGCTATGACAGCAACAAAACAAGAATTCATCTCTCAAACTCTCCAGTGTGCAAAACAAGGAGCTCCTAACCCGTGTCCGGCCAGACTGTCGAAACAAGTTCTTGTTGGAAAAACCATACCTGCAGCGCAGAGGAGCGCGTTGTGGCTGACTGACTGGGGTGTTCCTTCAGCCTACAAGAGAAACCAACATGGGAAATGTTCCACGGGAGTTAATTGCACAACACAACAAGCCAGAGCCCCGACCCGAACACATTCGACATGGCGTAGGGCTATTCAAAAGGCCAAGCAACCTTCTGCGACCTTGATTGGCATCCATCTGTGTTTAGTTCAATGAGACATTGCATTTTTACGGCCTCAAAGCAGGTTCCAAACAAGGCCAACGGATTCAGAGAGAAAAGCTAACTCGACGGCTGCCAAGAGAGAATGTGATTTTCTCAGACCCCTGTCAGTGACGTGACCTTGCAGTCGCCACCAATTCCACAATCACATCTGCTGACGTTCTGTCAGCGCAGTCATGTGCAGTCGGATCTGGAGCATCTGACAGGAACTGACCTCCACCAGCAGGCTGCGGACCACGGTGTCAATGCGGCCCACGTCAGGGACAGAAGCCACCTCATTGCCGCACAGAAATCTGGTCCTCATGGCCTCAGCGCTCACCTTCAGATCGATCTTGCCTGAGTGCAAACAAACAGTCCTATTCAGAGATCGCGTGAAGTCATGCGTCTTCACTCCAACCTTCAAAAAAATTGACTGTACATCTTTCTGGACTCATTCACTTTTCGGGTTGATACGGAACTCTACCCCTTTCTAGGAATTTACCTTTTCGCGCCTAGGTTCCAGTCTTATTCACTGTCATTAATTTCAAACATGACCAGTCTGGTCGACAGCGTGTTCATTTAATTTCTGCTTGAGGGGTCACAACTATTGGAATAATTCCAGATAAAAAATATCTTGTCCAGATAAAATGAAATCATGACCTGTGAGTTCAAATAGCATTCTACCTCATGAATAATTCACTGAAAATCACAGTCGTCAAAGTGAAATGCAGAAGGCAAAAAAATTTGTAGTGATGTCATTATTTTTACCAAGAGCAGTTGGAGTGACAATCCAAGTGAAGGTTCTGGTCTCTTCACTGCATAGACACATGGTGTATTGGCAGTCGTCACAGTTTTTGAAGGTATACGTGTCTGACTGAGCCAGTGTCACTTTCACCTGCAGACACACAGCGACATATTTGCCAGTGTTCGAAGGCAAACAATAGAATACAGAAAGTCCTTTTGGAGAATGTGATCTCTCCGAGCACGGAGGGGAGGCTGTTACAATTCAAATGTCATATATGGCGCAAACACATGCCGTTAACACAAAAAAAAGTGATTTGGGATTATTTTTAACAGATGTGTCTTCGCTTGAATAGCCACTGTACACAAACTGCAAACAAAGAGAGATTTTATGTGCAATGCACAAACCACACGGGCGGTCTTGGCTCATTCTCCCAATGCTTTTTGCAGACTACAAAAGTCAGTGATCCAGGACAGAGACGCCAGTTTCTATCAGGGAACCAAATGAAATCATTTTGAATCCTTTCCAAGATGTTACTTCTTGAATGAGTTGTTGATATTTACCATGATGCACTTGGAGAGATAGTTGAAGACAGTGGCTTTGAGAGTAAACACTTCCCCACGGATGACAGAGTAGGGCAGCGTGAGACTGACGAAGAAGGACTGGAAGACAGTCAGCGCCGTGGTGGGCGCCACGCCGAAGCCCACAGACGAGACGCAGAAAGCTCCAGCGGCCCACTTGGTGATGGTGTCTGGGATGGTCTTCTCCACATTTACTGTTCCCGCGTCTCTAAACACACGCAAGGCATTGCACGCACACCAAGTTGCTTTGAGCTCAGACCTCATGGAGCAACATTTCAAGAAAGTTGCAATTATCTGCCATCTGAACAGATTTACCCAACAGAAATGAGGTCCCAGATCCATGTTTCTGGGAAGAATGTCCTCAGGGTCTCCTCCTTGTCCTCCTCGGTTTCCAGTTTATCGGAGAGCGCAATCTCATTGAAGCGCTGGAAAACCGGACCATCTACGGCGCCATCGACTATGAAGATAAATTGAAATACAGCAATGCTACGATTTCTGCGCTGGATAATTTGAGCTATTTCGAAAAATAGTGGCTGCCCATTTCCGCATTTGAAGGAGTGCAACTTTTCAAGTGGTGGAATTTGGGAACAAAAACTAGACACGTTCAAATGAGGAATCAGCAACCAGCTCATTCTCCAAAATCGCGATATAGTGAGAGATTAAAGTTTTTATTGTTGCAAACCCACCTCCACGGAAATACGGACCCCTAAGCAGGCAGTCGTAGGGTTTCTTCACATCAGAATTTGTCACAAGCTTGACTCCAACCTCCTGAAATCGAGAATGACATTCATCTCATCAATTATGGAGCTTGCTTGGTGAACTGGGAAACTGTCATGTTGGAACGGAAATGCACATTCTGCATTCTCAGTTGAATTTCCCAGAACATCTTGGTTCAACATAAACCGTTATATTGATTAACCTGGGAATTAAGTGTGGGTTCCTACTTGTTGGACAACATCAGGGACCTCATTTATCATGTGTGTATAGCACAGAAGTCTGCGTGAAGCATGCACACAATGTTCACACACTGGGCACATGTGTGGAATTCATCAAGATGGATTTGTCTGCAAGAAACTGCGCAAATCCACCAACAGCTCCGACCGTGCATACAAAATGTGGTGGTCGATCCGTGAAAAGAAAGCCTGAACTGCGATACATCCCAGCCATAGATTCATCGTAACCAGATTTGTTGAAAGCACTTTCGCGCAACTCGTTCAGATAGGAAGTGATTTTTTTTCAATCAATGCACAAATAATCTGTGACCTATATCGTCTGCCGGAACAAATTCACACTTCATTTTCTGGTGCGGTCCATCACTTTGGAATGCCCTCCAGCTATGTATTGACAGAATGAATCCTACATTACGTCAAGGTGTGGTCCATTTATACTTGATATCTAAGGTCGGGACGCTCAAATCATTCAAAGTAGAAAAAAGTCCTCATCTTCCAGACACTGTGAAAAAGAAAGATGCTAACAAAAGTAAACACGTCACATTTGGCTACGCTCGCTTTTCTCATGCACACCTCTCCCACTCAAGCATGCAAATACACAAACACATCACAACCGTAGCATTCATCACACCTAAAGTGACACAGGAAATAGGCTATCCAAAACACCATTTAGAAAATAAAATGGCCATGCTTATTCTACATATTTAGACTTTACAATGATCTTGCAACAGCAGGTCACGGATTGTGAGCCCCATGTGGCCCACAGGCCCGATACTCACATCCCCTAAAAATAACAAAGGCCAAAATCAGTAGTACTTGACGTAGCTGCCGTAAGAATCAAGTCCAAAGCCTTACTTTGAAGATGCTGTAAACATCATTTTTTTGAGTGGTTGGTCCAAAATAAGGTGAGCGCTTGCGCTGCCGTGCCACCATCTCCTCTTCAGGGAATGGTATGGGCCTCGGAAATGGTATGGGCCTCGGAAAGCAAGGAAATGGCTCAAAGTCTTCGATCTCATATGGGTATCCCATCAGCTTCTGCAGAGGCAGCTGATCGTACACCTACACAAAGTGAAACACATGATCAAATCAATGACTTCATTTGAAGTGCAAGTTTCTAATTTTGAGCACATCTGCCTCACATTGCAGATGTCAAGGGTTTGTATCTGGTCTCTGGACTCCCTGTGTGGAGTTTGCATTTTTCCCTTGTACCTGCGTGGGTTTTCTCTGGGACCACTGATTTGCTCCCGTATTCCAAAAAAATGCATGGAATGTTGATGGAACGTTCAAACTTGTCCCTCGGTATAAATTGTTGTTTGTCTCTGTGTCTTGTGATTGGCTGACGACTTGGTCAGCGTTGAGTGCAACAAACTGAAATTTCTTGGCGAGAAACTTTTTCACTGGGGTGATTTCAAACAAAAATATAAATTTCAGATTAAATTAGGTATTTCTGAATGGTTGCATGCTGTTTAAGCACAAGAAAAAAATATTTTAAAAAACAGATCTCCTGGAATGTAATTTTTGGAACTTTGTTTTTGCAGACCTCAAAAGTCAAAATCAAAATTCAGGACTCTATTGTGAAAACAAAGAAAAGTAACACTGCAATTATCAATATGTGTATCCTATATTATTATTCCATATTTTCCGCACTCTACGACCCTTCTAAAAGCATTCAATTTTCTCAAAAGCCACCTGTGCGCTTTATATTCCGATGAACCTTTTATATGGATCAATATTCTGATTTGTTGGATGCAGTCTTTTAAATGTTCTGTAAAGCGCTTTGTTTCAGCTGCAGCAGTTATTGTAGCCCTGTATAAATAAAGCTGTATTGTAATATATTCCCTTTAGCGTAGCTCCATCTCGTGGATGTAGAACGCAACTACAGCCACTGATGTAGCTTCTATTCTATGCGCCTTACAATGTGCCTTCTGCCCGAGTGATGAAAACGGTTTAAAAATAGGCCATTCATTGAAGGTGCGCCTGATACTCCAAACCGCCTAATAGTCCGGAAAATATGCTACCTTTGATTTTGTTGGCCAAGCCTCCTGGCTGATATGCATCATAACAGAAATTGATTCATTTCAGTTGCTGGTTCTATATTTAGTCTTACATAGCCAACGGTGAGTTCCCTCTCTGACTGCAGCAATAGGATGCTCTGGTCAATGGCTCGAACAGAGCACAAAGAGCCAGGCTGAGCCTGAAGTTTCAACGTGGTTTTCTCCGCTGGAAGCTCCTGGACGGATGGGAATTCAAGAGAAACCTGAACAAAAGACAACAGTTGGGGTCAGTGGCGATTTCAAATGATCTCTTGCTTTTACATTTACAACATTAATTTCATTCAGAGGGTAAGTATGTATCATTTGTGCTTGGTCATCACCAGGTACAACCTTGTTTTTGAGACAGAGTTCGATGGGGAAGTTCTGGCTGTCAGCCACAGCCTCGCCACCAGGCAACACCGTGTAAACTACAACCTGAGCAAAGGGTGCCAGGTCAATCACTTGATCGAGTGGGATGGTCACCTCCCCTTTGTTCACTGACAGAGGCAAGAACAGGATGTTGCAGAATGAAATCCACAATGTTTCAACCAGGAAAAAAACAGTCACTTTTCATTGTTTTGCAATGAAATTACATTCGAAAGCATGTTTGACTGACAAGTCAAAACATCCAAGCAGAAGAATGAAACAGCTATCGATCTATCGATCTATCAGATGATCAAAATGTGGAATGAAACAGGCATACCTTGTGAAGACACATTCACAATGAAATCATTTCACATTAAAGATTACCTGAGCCCACTGTAACAGACACTGGGAGATGGCCGTGCTGCACAACTGTTCCTTTGGACATCACCTAAGAAGTACAGATAGAATCAAAGTCAAGTGTGACCATACCCACCCACATACGTTTGAAACGGGTGTATTCAGTGTGCGTATTAGAGGTGTATTAGAGGGTGCTCGAATTTCTTGTGCAGGCTGAAGCTGTCAGTACAGAGACCAACTGGACTCATGTCAGAGTTATACCCAGACAAGTTTAAACAGAAGAACTCAACTCAGGGAAGGTTGTTGGTGCAGCCCAATGGGAGTGGATCTCTCAGAGCGAACGGCGGGCAGTTGCTCCGCGATCACACTCAAAGTCCCTCTTGTTCCTCGTTGGTCTTTTTTTGTTTATATTTGCAAAATACAAGAAAGAAACTGCCCCCCGTATTTGCATACTACGCCCCCAGTCCAGCCCCTTGGTCAGAGATGTGATTAACATTTGTCACGCTTTGAACCGCAGATACTTGAACACCATCTCCCACCAATAAACAAGTCGCAGACTTTGCAGATGACAAATGGTCGCTTGGGCCGCAACCAGTTACCAGACAGTTTTTTGATGTTCTAAAACACTTCGTTCCTAAACTGTTTACCGAGTCTAGCCTTCTTCTATCTGTTTGCACTATTGCGGTTTTGTGATAAGTGTGGATTCTAAGAGCCTCTCCCGAGACAGCCCGACACCCGAGCTTAGACATTTGGGGGTGCTAAATACACAACCCGTCCAGACAGAACCATATTACATGGAACTTTAAACATGATATCATTCTGTTCGTAGATTCCTCAACAACTCACCAAGTAGAAAAAGTCTAAGGTCATCTGACCCTCCTTGAGCTCCTTTCCCTGGATGATGTACCGAGCTCGTAGCACGGCATCTTTGTCGCAGGAGATCTTCCCGCTAACCTGCATGAGCTTCAAAAAACTCTTACTCTTTGAGTAGAAGACAGGAACGCCATGATAGGCTGCTCTGTACTCGGGTTTCCGTATTTCTGGAATGTACAGTTTATTGTCATCATCCAATTTGGACATGGCCTGTTAACACACAACAAAACAATGGTGAAATTCTGAGCCAGATGAAATTTTGAATTTAGGATCCCGTTGGTTGTTGTGCTATGTGGCAACGTTGCAAATTATAGGCAATCAAAATGCACACCGAAATTTTCACACAGACGAAAAGTCAATTTCCAGGTTTAAGCAGGGCAGAGACATCCGGCCGCCGCAAAGACATAAAAATACAGTATGTATGCATTGTGTCTTACAAAAATACTTGACCATGTTTACAATCTACTTGCGGATGAAAGAGTGAAGCTGGTGGCAAAAATATACGTAAGCGGCCAGGCATGACAACAGGATCTTTTATATTTTTTTGCCACGTAGCTTCTCCTCCCTTTTTGTTTACATAGTTTCTTGTATTTCCTTTTTCTTCTTTCCTCTGTAAAAGTATTGTCGTGATTTGGATCTACTTGTCCTTTTCTGACAAGCTCTTTACGTTGATATTTAAACGTCATTGGCATCAGACACTATTTATGGTAACATTGTGTAGATCTCAATACATAGATAACACCATTTTGCTCGTACTTATCTTGATATATTTAGTCTCAGACTGTGTTGGTTAAACAAACAGACAAAAAAAACAAAAACAAAAAGGACGTCATTCCTCAAATTTGCACCACAGCAGCCTAACAACAACACATTAGTCACAAACCTTGAGACTGACATAACCGCTCCATTTGCTGGTGTCCAGTGTAAAGGAAGCCATGCCTTCTGAGTTTGTGATGAGTGTTAAAGTGATAGAGTTCGGGCTGAATAAGGAGACAGACTCATTGGCGACAGGTTTGTTGTCTGGACCAGTCATTTTGACCTGCAAACAAGAAGAATGGGGAAAAAATGTTGAGCCATTTAGGGTTTTGGATGGCTACACCTTAAATTGGTCGCTTAAATGGCCTACAAAACGAAATATGTTCCCATCATGCACGTCAACAATTAGGTATTAGAGGTGCGGTCAAGTATGGTTGGGCTTGGTTCGTACTTTGGTCTCTCGGGTGGCATCCTGGCTACGAATAGCAGCAATTACAAAAAGCACTAACCGCAGCGTCATCATCTGAACTTCCCTTCTTTGACCACCTCGCTGCTTGAGAGACTCACAATAATAAATTATCACAGATGAATTAAACTCCGGATGTTGCAACATTACCTCGAACAACGAAGCATTTAAATTGTATGGACCCAAAATACTTGACAATAAAAGCCAGGAAACTGAAAATGACCTCTAACTTGCTCAGGACACAGGTCATGACCAACCACGGCTCACCTGTTTGCTGAAGCTGAGCCATGCTTGGTCATGACCTGAGCCCTGAGCAACTGTGATGTCATTTTCAGTTGACAGCAAGTGACAAAATGGCTGTCCCCTCAGATGGACAAAAACGGGTGGATTTTACTGTAATCAAAGCAATTGTCATCAGAATACCATGTTGAAAGTCATGAAAAATGGGGTTGATTTCCTCTTCAAGTTCAAGTATTCATGTACTAAAACCTTTTCAAGAAGATTTGAGCTTAAATGTTCAACTTTCTTGACATTGTGATGACTGTCATCCAAATCTTTGACCGCTACGGTTCAAATCTCTCTCGACTTGAGTGTCCGCTTTTGAGGGCAATTTGTCCTTGGGCTCATTCGTTGGACATGGTCTTACGTTGGCTTTCATACCACTTGAAAAAAGTGAGTACCTTTCCCTGGAATGCGATGCCAGGCTTGTAGGCTTTGGGTACATCTTCAAAAGTGACTGTTCTGACAACGGCACTGAAGCGTGCCCGCCCTGTACCTTTCAGCATCACCCCTAAATGGGAAAGAGGATTATTCATTCGAACCAGTCATCAAGTGGTATCAGCAACATGATGGTTCGAAAAACGTTTCACTGGCTTACCTGTGCCATGCTCTTCCAGTTCAGCATCCACCACAAAACTATCCTCATACATATACATGTTGAGGTCAAAATCTGCCATGCTCACCGTTTCAAAAGCACAGCCGCTGCGATCGGTCTGGAAGAGTGTTCCAATTTTTTGACGAATGCAGTTCGTGGCATTACACAAAGGGACAGACAATATTGTTCTAAGTCAGCTACTCACTTCCAGTTTATATGTCTTGCAGACGTCTGTCTGAACCGGGGAACGCCAGGAATAGCGGACAGCGTTCCGACAAAACTCCGCCTTGACTGAGCCAACAACTGGCTTCCCGTAAGTGTATCTGACCGGAGAAGCAAAAGGAAAGCACAATCAGACAGTTTTAACTTTATGATTGCTCACGTGCAGCAATGGTGAGTGCTGTTCGGAAATTAACGTTTCAGACAAATGACAAGACATTTGATGTCAAATATTTTCACTCAGTTTTAAAACACTTACTTTCCACAAATCTTGAACGTGACCTCCTGGTCCAAGATTGAGATCACACTGGGGAGGTCAACAGTTACCTCAAATTTGGGCAAAACTAAAGAAAGAACAAGAATAAATGCTCATGAACCAAAAAAGGAAGGTGAAGCGAGCACAACCATTACGTCGCAACTATAGCAGACCATATTCCTTGATGTCAAAGCTGTGTGAGATTTTCTCTCCTTTGTCCGTGGTGGCTGTAATAACGTAGGTTCCTTGTGTTGCCTCTTCAATCATGGGATGGGAAAGATCAAGGATTCCCGCCGAAACAAATTTATCCAACCACTGAGCGATCCGATTAGAATTGGGGTCCTACATGGACAGACAGACAAAAGACAAAAGTGTGCTGTCATCGTGGAGTTGCAAGTGACCATCACCAGACAACTTGAAGAAGAACAGCACAATTTTTTTAAACTTTCTGTGGCTCATGATCAGTGGGAATTCCAGCTTTGATTATTGTCGAATTTAAAATAAAATAAAAAAAAGGCTGACATTCTAATTCCAATTCGCCCTTTGTTGTTAAATGTGGGAAAGCCGATTTTCACAACAGCAAAAATTCCTGGCCAATGGAGGCGGCTCCTCTCACTCCCTGACTCTCCGACAATTAAGTGTCGGAGAGTCGCAACCAGTCTACAATGACATCCATCACACATGTTCGTTGAGCGTAGAATCTGTCTGCCTGCGCCTGGATCAAATTCACCAAAGTCACATTACTCTCACCGCACCACAACTTGGACCTGGTTTTACCTGCTCTAAAGTCACGTCTACTTTTAGTCACCCCAAATTGTCATATGCGCCGGGGGCGTGTCAAAGAAAAATACCCCCTCGTTCAACTGTAACACCCAGCGTGGCACAAACACAGTCTACCTATTTCCCAAACACGGTAAACTAGACTTGCTGTGGCAGCGACCTGAAGGTGTGCCAGTTTTTACGGCAAGCGCATGTGCACCGTCTATGGACATACAGCCTCAGTTGTTGGTGTGGCTCAAAATGGGATTCTTACCTGGAGCTCCACCACCGTGTACTGAAAAAGAACAAACGGACAAGTCAGACTCATGACTGACAGTTTCTTGGATATACATAACAACATCACATCGCAGTTTAAATGTTCATGAAAACGTATGCTGGCAATGACATTAGAGGAATCTTATTGGACGCTGACATGACCATATGCAGGGCTTCAAGCAAAATAAAAACATACATACATAAGCGCGCATAATTCCAAATGCAAATGGTTAATTTATATTTATATGTATATTTTTCACACATTTGAAATAATTATATGTCTGAATTATAAAACATTATCCCCTCGAATAAAGCACCCGTACAATATCATATGTGTACCTTGAGCGAGGCGCGTGTGAACAATATCTGAAAATTACTTGGCATTTGATTTTACAAAGAAGTGTTACACATTACCTGGACAAGATTAACGTTTCAATATGGCACATCAAGCTGTCCATAAAGAGCTCTTCTTGTCTTCTGCTTGTCAGAGCACGTGCAGCATTGTTGTACTGTATGTTGGAGTGCACTTTTTTCCAATTCATGGCACGCTGGCATTGGTGCTCTTTGATTGCACGTCGTGCATTCTAGCATTCTCCCCACTTCCCTGTCCGCAATCAAAAATGCTGGGTTGTGTGATCGAACCAGGTGTTGGCCTTTGAAATGTTCGATCCATTTTGGAGCCGGGTGAAAATCCCTCAATCCAATTTGAGTTATTTGTTGTCCTTTACTCTGCTGCCAATGGGATGTTTTGCCTCAAACGTCATGATTGACAGACCAGCATCCACCCGGTCAATTTAAATCGCCACACCTGCTCAGTGCAGACAAATCACCAGCAGGAGAACGTATCCTCTTGGCAAGGTGAATTCATGAACACCATAAAGAAAATCGAAATCCAATGTCTGTGCTTCGCTTTAGATTGCAGTAGTATGTTGTACAGTATTGTCAAGTCTAGTTGCAAACAACACAAGGACCGATTAGGCATTATAGTTGAAAGGCACATTCATAAGCGCTTCTGTTTTTTTCTCGACCATTCACAAATCACTGAGTGAAACCTGTTCACGGTGCCTGCCGTCATGTTCGTTTTGAACTCACTGGCAGTAGTTCCGATGCAAAGATCAATTGGCAGATGATGCAGGGAAAATTTAAAGTGGCCTGAGGTGCAATAATTATGATACATTGACAACTGACTTTAAAATCCCTCAGCCGGATAGGATGTTCAGATAGGAGGGTCGCATGCATTTTTGTCAATTGACTTGTGCACAACTGACTTCTCCCGTCTCGTGTGCTATCTTGCGCTTTTGAAGCGACTCCACACATGGTGGAGTCGCTTCAAAACCTATTGAGAACTTACCAGGCGGTCCACCGGGATGAAATTGGAATCCATGGAAACAATTCGGAACTGCACTGTAAAGGAATGTCACAATGAGAAAAAGTTTCGAGCAATTGCTTTAAAAACATGACATGCAGGGAAAGCCGGAAGGAGGGCATTTTTCGCTCTGTTCGGTGGGTTGTCGAGGTCGACAATTTCTATGTGAAATGTATTTGGAAAGGACTCAGATTGTGATATGATGACTTTGACCACGGCAGGAGTAAGTAAAATCTGTGAAAAAAAATGTGCACTCTCTGGCCGCATTTAGTGTCTCAAATTTGGTTTGCAATCAGCGACCGTGCCTGAGGAAAACTAACCAGTCACAGAGAGAAGGCGAGACTGATGAGGCGTTCAATCGTTTGTCGTGCACTGGCACGCACACTCATGAGCGGACCTGTGACCTTGGATTTCAGGGGCTTTTTCTGAAACGGTGGTAGAATGTCCACCGCCAGAAAATAACGAAATGTCCATTACTCATTGGCCAACAACTCGACAGTGGGAACGGGCCTTCGGCAAGGATTCCGATGTGATGCGCAAATAGCAACAGTTCTCCTTGACAGCTCAGTTCATCATCTCTTTTGGAGTTTGAATTGATTCAACGTTCCTGCCTTACCCCATAGTAGTCACTCAACTCTCAATATTTGGATAGTGGTGATACGTACCGGTCTGCCCGGGTTTGTAGATGGGTTTATCGGTCTGGACAATGTGGATGAACGCAGGAGGCTGAATGAGGATTTTGGTCTTCTTTTTCATGGTGGCATTCTCCCCTTCCACAGTGACGGTTATGGTTGCCACAGTACGAGTGCGCACTACCGGGACCTACAGTGCCAAGGAAAACACACACACACACACGCACACACACACACACACACACACACACACACACAGGCAAGACAACAGAGAGACTGTAAACTTGTACAGATATGATGATCACCGGTCTCTGTTCTCTGCAGGTCGAGAAGTGGATTTACACTTGGGTTGATGACAACGCACCTGAAATTTAAGGCAGTGGTACAAGTCCTGGTTGACGTCCTTCTCCAGGATGACGGTGCTGTTAGATTTTGTGTCCAAGGTGATAGTCAAGGCGACGGGCTCCATGGGCCCCTGGATGAGGGCGCACAGTGTTTCCTGCGACCCTCCTCTCACCTGGGAGCTCACGGTCACGGCAAAGATGCTGCACAGAGGGAGAGAAGGCCAATATTGCGCTAGTAAACAACTCGAGTTTCACATCGCGGCAATTTCTGGGGCAGACAGCATAGAGAGCAAATTATGAAATCGTCAAAAGTCAGACATCCATTTTCAAGTCAAAGTTTGAAATGAACGCTGACGATCTTCATTCCTCTGTGGGAGCAACTATGTCAAGGGCTGCGGCCAGAGTTCAGCTGAGACAAAAGTCAAGATTGGCTCTACTTACATGTCATTGAGATGATCCGATGATGCACTTTGCAGAAAGACAGATGCAAATATGACCGCCACGGTGTGCAGGACAGGTGCCATGTTTGCGCAGCACACACAGCGCGTTGTTCCGACGGGTTGGCGAGGCTTTCTGCACCAGTGGTCTGGGACACTGATGCAAACCTTTTGGACTTTGTGTTTTTTATACACCACCAATCCACCACAAACGCCCGCCCCAGCTTCATGAACACTGCCCCCAACATTCCCTTTTACTTTGCAGTCCCCACCCTGCTGCCAAACTAGTTTTACTCCCCAAAAGTTAAAACCGGACCTTCCAGCTGCAATTCTGGGAAATTTGAGAGATGTGTGTGCGTGTGTGTGGGGGGGGGGGGCAGGCCTTCGATCAGCAGGGTGTAATAATGTGCGCGGTGGCTGAACCAGTATCACAGCTGTCCCATACCTGAGGTCGGAATGAGTTCCACAATGCAGGAACGTTACAAAAAGTTCTGCCCACCTACATGTCAAAAGAGAGGATGTCAATGGGTGAACAATTGTATCATGAATAAAATGAGCCAAAGTTTGGAAGAATCTGTTATGGATTAAGCATTTTATTTACAAATCTTTTTGTGATGTGACTTGGCCCAAATTGGCTTGTGCAGAAATCAAGAGAAGTAAATGGGAATGTTTTAATCATCACAATTTTTGCTCTTTCACAAAAAAAAAACTTTGAAGTGAATAGTGACACAAGTGACACTTTTCAACAGCAATGTCCGTCAAAAAAGGGCCGACTAGGTATCAGGTCGTTTGCAAGTCATTTAGCACCATGCTCTCCACAAAGCTGGCATGGAGCAAGAAAGGTCACCAGTGACCGGAACAAATGGAGGAGGCTCGTCGCCCAATGTTCCAAATAGGAGCGGGCGGAACTAACTAACTAACTAACTCTCCACAAACATGCGGTGTGATAAACCAGAGAGGGGGCACCCATCATCCGGGCGCACCCCAGCCCAGTGTCGAATGGCGTTCCGCGCGGCCGGGGGGCGAGGTCCCCCCGCCCGCTAACCTTGACCAACCGGGGGGCGGCGGCGCTACGGTATCGCCGTGTCTAGGCGGGATTCTTATTTTGAGGCGTTCAGTCATAATCCCGCAGATGGTAGCCTCGCACCATTGGCTCCTCAGCCAAGCACATACACCAAATGTCTGAACCTGCGGTTCCTCTCGTACTGAGCAGGATTGCTATTGCGACAACACATTATCAGTACGGTAAAACTAACCTGTCTCACGACGGTTTTTCGCAATTTTGAAAAGTGAAAAGTCTTTTCACCTTCACAAAAATGCACATGCCCATCCCATTCTACCAGCGGGTGGAGCATAAATCATAATTCATGCATTGATTATTGTAATACTGTATACTGTTTTCTGTTGTTCACACGTCTCGCATTAAAAGTCATTAATGAGAAAAAAATGCTGCAACAAGACTCCTGACAAGGCCTTGAAAGTTCGATCATATTTGCCCGACGGGAGTCAACTTTCTTTGGCTCCCAGTCCACTTGCGATGCGATTTCTAGGTTTTGCTACTTCCTGAATTATTACAAAACTAATCATCTTCCTATCTTGTTGATTTAGCGGTTCCATTGTTCCGTCTAGAACTTCCAGGGCATTGTGTTTGGTTATTCAGAGCTAATGGTGAGTTGATGGTCTAACATTAAACTTCAGTTTCTTTTTAAACATCCAGAATGACTCTCAACATTCTGCGTTCTTGTCAAGAAGTGGAACGTTTTTCTCCAATGTGACATCAATGCGGTCTGACTATTCTATCCTGTGAAGCATTTGCCGAAACCTTGATGTCAATTTTGTGGATGAATGCCTCAGGTGCGTCAGACAGAAATGCGCATTTATTCAAGTTTGCAAAGGAGCAAGATTGTCACCAGTGAACTTCTATTATCATTTGACATCTTTGGGCTGTGATCCCGTTTGAGATCAATCAACTACATGAATGAAGATAAGATAAGATAAGATAAGATAAGATATCCTTTATTAGTCCCACACTGGGGAAATTTACAGCCTCCAGCAGCAAGAATGTAGGCAGAAAGAAGAAGAAAAAAACAGTTATTGAAAAAAAAAAAGTCCCATCTATGTTCACTACAATTCTTTGAGTGAAAATCTTTCGCTTGGCTGATGAGAGCCAACAAGGACAGTTCAGTCTGAATGTATTATTTTTAATATCGTTCTTTCTTTAAAATTGACTGTACAAATTCTGAATTCATTTGCCAATCCAGGGCAGTGCTTCTCAGCTGTTGTCACCCTGTAAGTACTGCAGGTGTCACCAATGTGCTAACTTCAACTTTGTCTATTTTAATAGAAAAAGCCTATTGTCTTGTTTCAATAAACTGCTACATATCTATGCGTGGTAAGTATTTAATGAATAAAATATTTTCAACAAAATGACAAAGGGTCATTAAAATTACTTCTTTAGAGTTTAAAAATGATCAATTGTATTTTCTGCATCCACCGCAAACTCATTTTCGCTGTTACTCATCAGGACTGCTAAATATATCGTGGGAAATGTCTTATCATCGATGATGACTTATATACACCCAATGAGTACAGTATGTGAAAATGTAGATTTATGTACAGTATCATTGGGCAAAATCTTGGCCCTTTTTCCATCACCGTGCAGAAAGGATGTTTCTCACATTCGGACCACAATTTTTGCTAATGTCTATTTTCGGAAAAAAAGAAATGCTGGAGAGGTCGGAAATGAGATAAATTTAGCAAAAATGTTAAGACGATTGTGGACTTCCATCCTTTGCCACAGCGACCCAGCGTGTTGCCCAACTGCACTGTGTCAACCATCATTACTTTCGAGTTCCTTGGAATTGCTGTTTCTCTGGGAGTCAGAGACCATCATCAACTTCATTCTGAAAAGGCCACAGCAGAGGACTACCCGAGGCTGCTGAGGAACCCGGCACACCACATGTGCTCTTGAAGCAGGTCCATACAGCAATTTGGAATCGGTCCTTTGGTCATCCATCAGAGTCTGGTTTGGTGCTGCCACCAAAAAGGACAACATCTGCAGATAGTCAGGGCTACCAAGACGAATATCAGTACTCCCTTACCCACTCTGAATGTTTTGCACATTGCAACAACTAAAACAATCCACCCATCCATTTTCCGCACTGCTTATCCGTACACCTTGAACTGGTTGCCAGCCAATCGCAGGGCACACAGAGACAAACGATTCACTCTCACACTGACACCCAGGGACAATTTGGAGTGTCCATTTGCCTGCCCTGCAAAAAGAAAACCTGCGCAAGCACTAGGAGAAAATGCAAACTCCACAAAGGAAGGCTGGAGCCGGAATCGAACCTTGCACCGCTGCACTGTGAGGCTGACGTGTAAACAGTTGACTCATAATTCACTCTACGTACGTATATTGTTTGACATCTGTCTTACATCATTTGCACATTTGTCAATGTCTGGAACTACCACACAAATGGCACCCTCCGTGATTCTGTATACTTAAGTGTGATGTCCTAAATGTCATCTAGTTGGAGTTGCTTGTTGTTGTCACATTGGAGTGGCTCAAACTTCGGGAGAAAACTTCCCTGTGTGCTTATAAGATGTGTGGCCAGCATAGATGATTCTGATTTTGATAAGCCCGTTCGTCAAGAGTGAGTAATTATGTACATTCATTTTCAATCAATAGTTTGGAATTAGCCAATGCAGGCCTGAATAGTCTCTTTCCGGTTCATGTGTCACTCACCCATTGTTGTGGGTCATGCCGCCCAAGGCGCATGAAGTATATTCATCTTGCTCAATCCATTTTGCCTGTGTCCACTCGTCAGTCCACTCTCTTCTACATCCGTTTCCCCTGTTGGTTCCTTAATATTGAATAACTCGCAGACTATGTGACTTTTGTAAACACATAATAAGGGCCAAATTGGGTTGTTCGCTGGCTGGGTAAAACGGGTGGCCTGGTGGTTTACCCGCAGCCTTTTGTTGGTTATTCGGCTACGTTACAGGCAAAATTTTGACTTTTTAAAGCTCAGTGACATAGTCCTAGACCAAATCCGGACGGTACCTTGGTTGAACAGGCTCAGTTGTTTTTTGGAAGTCGTGCGAGACATTCCAGTCAAACAACAGTGGAGTCCCAGTCCCTGCCCAGAGGGCTCAAATCATAAGCAGCCCCACTGTTTAAGGTAGGTCAGCATGCCGATGTCAGATGAGCTTGTGTGACTGGTTGGATCGGTGAATACCAACTCACTCTGACACTTTGATCGAAGGGCATTTAGCCTGATGCTTATCATCGAACCATGACTTCAAACACCGTTGACTCTCCTCCACTGAGCTGGAATAGGGCTTCAACGATAAAGTATCTCTTGTTGGAGGATGTAGGGGCTCCAAAGGGAGCGTCAGTTCACATCCCAGCATGATAAATGCTTGCGTGTTGCTCGTAGCAGGGTTATTGCAGAAGTGCAAGAGAGAAGGTGAGGCTGATGCACTCTGGGCCAGTTCTTGAGGGTATGATTGAATCTCCCCACACCACAGTTGGTCTGGAGGTGGTTGAAGGCCGTTCTGATTAGAAGTTGACCAAGGTGAATTGAGGCCCCTTATCAGTTTTCATAACATAAAGCATACCCTGGAGAGCAATTACGGAATAAAGGTCGGCAGCAGAAGTCGGCATTGACACCTGTCCCTCAGTTCCAATGAAAAGTCAATCAGTCTTTCACTGATGGACTCCCATTTCTGCTGGCGGGCTGGCAACTGACGGTGACTTTGAAACAATGATTGAATAAGTGCGAACGGAAGCGATTTTCATCTGTCCCCCAGAAAGCCAAATAAAGTACGTACCTCTGGCATCAGGCGGGAACCTCCTATGCCACAATTGGCCAATTTCATGTTTTTTCCACAAATGTATGATATTGGTCACCAGGTGTGGCTGATATTTTTCGGGTTATTGACCAACATGATTCGTTAGCACGTCGGTCTCGCAGTACAGAGGTGCAGGGTTCGATTCCAGCTCTGGCCTTCCGGTGTGGAATTTGCATGTTCTTCCCGTGCCTGCGTGGGTTTTCTCCGGGTACTCCGTTTTACTTCCCACATTCCAAAAACATGCATGGCAAGCTGATTGAACACTTTAAATTGTCCCTCGGTGTGAGCGTGGATGGTTGTTCGTCTGTGTGTGCCCTGTGATTGGCTGGCAATCGGTTCAGGGTGTCCCCCACCTACTGCCCGAAGACGGCTGGGATCAACTCCAGCACCCACCGCGACCCTTGTGAGGATAAGCGAATCGGAAAATGGATGGATTGATGGATTGACCAACCTCAAGTGTTGAAAATGGATTGCTTTCTGATAAATCAGTGTTAATGGTTGAAGAAACATGCCATTTTGGGGGGCTCCTAAAAAGTGATGATTTTGGAGATACAAGGATTTCTTCCAACAACAGCACTATACAGTAAAGACCTTGTATCACCATTTAATTAACAATCACAACAAAAATATGTACATTTATTTATTTTTCTAATTTTCTTTGGTGTGCTGACATGAGCGGCAACTGCTCACTCATAAAAGCCAATGATATTTTTTTAAGTACTGTATTTGCCTTGAAGGTTCAGAAAAGTCACAAAACATATTTGTGCCATATTTGCTAAGTTGGCAACATGGAAGACATGAATCTGCATCACTTGCATGTCTGTCAACCCCCCCCCCCCCCCCCACACACACACACATACACACACTCAAGTGCACATAAAAGAGCAGAGGGTCTGACAAGAGACTCTGAAGGTCCCAGATGTAGCCCAGGTCTCGGTTATTGTCTTCATTCCCAAGGACCTCAAAGCAAACACCACTGAGTGTTCAGCCCCAGGTTGTCGTGGAGCCCTAACTGCAATGTTGCTGGCATCGCAGGTCAGGAACATAAGCTCTACAAGTTGAAGTGAACCAGCACTGATAGAGTGGTGAGCTGTATCTTGAGCGGGCATATATCAGCAGAAAATGCGGGCGTCCAGGATCAGTGTGTGTTCTGTTTCAAGAAGGCATCGAGTGGTCCGGTGATGTCGGGGTAACGTTGTTGTGGGTCGTGTTCCCCAAGTAGTGTC
Organism: Hippocampus guttulatus; assembly: GCF_054856545.1. Lineage (NCBI taxonomy): Eukaryota > Metazoa > Chordata > Actinopteri > Syngnathiformes > Syngnathidae > Hippocampus > Hippocampus guttulatus. The sequence continues at coordinate 18,362,221 of NC_141272.1, forward strand.
AGTTATACTTCATTTGTTCACCCTCAGTCCAACTTGCCTATGACATGACATTACAGTCTCTTTGTTTCCACTGTTGGTTGCTGTTACGTCCATTAACTCACAGAAACAACTGAATGCTAGGAGAGCTTTTATTGATTTAACGATGTGTCTCTTTTTGACACTGATGGAACACTGCCATCAGACGCCCAGCTGCATGATGTAACCTCACCAATCCATACAGCTAAAATAAGGACCAGAACTAGGCCCTCCCTTGCTGAGTTGAAAAATTCAGTAAGATGGTACTTGAGAATAAATGGCCCAAGACATGCCTGAGCTGGACGGTACACTGGCTGCACAGGCTTTGCATGTTCTTGTAGTTGTTTGACAGGGGTTTCACGCTGCTCATTCTGGAAAGTCCCAGTCTCCGCCCAAGGGGCCCCAAATTGGTTGTTTCTCAATTAACAGAGCATCAGCATCTAGAAGCCAGGACTGATCTCATAGCATTTTATGGTTTAGCATTCATGATTCAATAGAGGATATGAGATACAAAACACCCTGGACTCACTCTGGAGGCTGAGTACATCTTGCCAACATGCCTATTTTCACAAGGAAAGGGTTTCACTGAGTTTGCGTCAAATTAGTTGTCCGTGCTATGTAGGCAAGAAGTACTACCTGCTCGCCAAACCCACGACCATGATCATTTGAGTTATCAAAGAACATGAGTACTCTACCTCTTAGTCATTCTAAATCTTTTTCACTCCTGTTTTAAGTATGCTGTGATTAAACACTAAACTACTAAACAAACTCTTGATTTTTACTCTTCTTCATCTTTGTCGTTGGTGTGAAGTTACTCCAATTTAGGGATTGAGGGAACAAAATGTGTAACCAACAAGGAATGAAAAAGTTGCAACTACTTCATCCATGGTACCTATGAAATTACAAATATGGTTCCCCTGGATCAATGTTAATGTATCCATCCCGCCATGCGCCTGTTGTAAAAGTAACATAGGCCATGTGGTGCTGGGCCAAGCAGATTGGTGTGTGGTGTCGGGCTGTTTGGGACGAATGGAAGAGCGCCACTAGTCTGCCTAGTGATAAAAATTCTCCATTCCTGTTTCATGGGTGGTGCGGGCAGCAACAAGCTTTAGGACATCATGAAAAAGCTTTCACAGCCACATTGGGAGTGGTGAAGTTTTAGTGAACCAGACGTCTTACTTCTGGGTTGGAAAAATAACCACTCGGCAAACTAATTTCAGAAGAAATTAGATCGCCTTTGTGCGTATGTAATCATAAATGTAGTTAACCATGGAAATCTTAAAAGAGCATGTATGATTTGGGCCCTTTAAGAGGCAAGTGTTAAACAGTAGCTATTCTGTTCTCATCAACCGCCTCCAAAGTACTGTCAGGATTTTGAGAGCATTTTTGAGGCTTGTTCCAAGCCTCAAAGAAAATGTTATCTCATTATGATCTCATTGTCTATTGTATTTTTCATCAATTTAACTTCACTTTTGTCGGGGTTAATTAACAGTTATTGTCCAGCTTGGCTCATGATTCCCTTATTTTTCAATATAAACATTTTTTTGAAGTTTGACGACTGTGTTTAGAGTGCCTGCAGAAATGTTGTACTGTATTAACTACATGAAGATGCAATTTGGAAGTCTCTCCACTAGAGGGGAGTATCTGCCTGTTGACACCCTCGCCAGTCGTGGCATTGTTGCATCTCCATGAAAACTAAGAGTAAGCATTCAAGATTAATATATCTATATTAATATATATATATAATATATGTGTATATATATATATATATATATATATTTATATATGTGTGTGTGTGTGTGTGTGTAATATATATACTGTATATATAATATGTATGTATATGTATATATATATATACACACACACACACACACACACACACACACACACACATATATATATATATAGAGAGAGAGAGAGGCGGCCCGGTAGTCCAGTGGTTAGCACGTCGACTTCACAGTGCAGAGCTACCGGGTTCAATTCCAGCCCCGGCCTCCCTGTGTGGAGTTTGCATGTTCTCCCCGGGCCTGCGTGGGTTTTCTCCGGGTACTCCGGTTTCCTCCCACATTCCAAAATAAACATGCATGGCAGGCTGATTGAACACGCTAAATTGTCCCTAGGTGTGAGTGTGAGTGCGCATGGTTGTTCGTCTCTGTGTGCCCTGCGATTGGCTGGCAATCGGTTCAGGGTGCCCCCTGCCTACTGCCCGAAGACGGCTGGGATAGGCTCCAGCACCCCCCGCGACCCTAGTGAGGATTAGGCGGTTCGGAAAATGAATGAATGAATGAATATATATATAGAGCGAGACAGAGGAGAGAAAGAGAGCGAGAATATATATACAAAAATGAGCACATAACACTATCCAGTGTGGGTCCTTGGGCAAGATCCTTCACGCTAATGCCTACCTCATACAATGATGAGAGACCATAAAACGAATGACATGCCGGCTCAGACGTCGCCCGGCCAAACAAGGTTTGCGTCAGGTGCTGGGGAACCAGAACACCTTGATGAAAAATGGGCTACTGGAACAAAGCGGAGATGGGCGAGATGCGATAACATGGCTCTGTTGGAATGCTACTACTCAAGCAACCCTAGTCAGAGGGGTTACATGCAAAGAATGTGGATTACTTCGAAACCCACAGTCACGGTTGACCACGAAACAACTACTAGCTCAGTGTTCCAACATCCACAAACGGCAACTGCTGTCGCAACTTGAGATTGACGAGGTACAACGCAGGTTCCATGGTGAAGGGCCCCAGGCTGCCAGATCAGAGGAGGAGGTCATACCAGAGATTGGGAGGCAAGCCCCAATGAATGCAGATGATGAGATTGGGAGGCCAGCCCCAATGAATGAAATGCTGAGCGAGGCAGCAACTGACCTGAAAGCTAAGATCATGGCGAGAATAAAAGCTGGGAAACCTAGAAACCGATTACAACGGCTATGTGAAGTCCCACCTGAAAGTCTCATGCAAAGTGTGAATGCAGCACGGAGGCTCAGAGAGGTGTGATGAAAAGGCCGATACCCGAGAGGTACATCCAGATGACCATACCTGAAGCACTCGAAACTGCCAAACAAAGGCCCCAAGCCTTGTCCAGCCACCTAAAGCGGTACACGAAAGAGAATGAGGCCAGACGAATAAACAGGCTGTTCGCAACACAACCTGCAAAAGTGTACCCTCAGTGGCAGGGTAACAGAGCTGACCCACCAAGACTGGAAACTGAAAGGTACTGGAAAGGCATATGGGAGAAGGAGGTTGCACATAACAGCAGTGCACAATGGCTGGTGACCCTGAGAGAGGAGCACAGCAACCTCCCTGAACAGAATCCAGTTACCATAACAGTGGCAGACATACAGGAAAGAGTCTCAGGTATGAAAAACTGGACAGCACCAGGCCCGGACATGGTCCACACATACTGGCTAAAGAAACTCACAGCACTCCATGAGCGCCTAGCAGCACAAATGAACCAGCTGCTGAGGGATGGGACTCACCCAGGATGGCTAACCGAAGGGCGAACGATCCTGATCATGAAGAATCCCTCAAAGGGTGCAGTCCCATCCAACTATCGGCCAATAACCTGTCTCTCCACAACATGGAAGCTCATGTCAGGCATCATTGCGGCTAAGATAAGTGGACACATTGATCAATACATGAGCGAAGCACAGAAGGGCATTGGTCGAGATACCAGAGGAGCCAAACATCAGCTCCTGGTTGACAGAACAGTCGCACAAGACTGCAGGTCCCGACGTACCAACCTGTGCACAGCCTGGATTGATTACAAGAAAGCCTATGACTCGATGCCACATACACGGATCACTGAATGCTTGGAGTTGTATAAGGTGAACAGGACCCTAAGAGCCTTCGTTGCGAACTCGATGAGGATGTGGAAAACCACACTTGAAGCCAATGGCAAGCCACTTACCCAAGTGTCCATCAAATGTGGCATATACCAAGGTGATGCACTCTCCCCACTGCTGTTCTGCATAGGACTGAACCCCCTAAGCCAAGTAATCACTAAGACAGGCTATGGATACCGCCTCAGAAATGGAGCTCCGATCAGTCACCTCCTCTACATGGATGACATAAAGCTGTATGCTAAGAGCGAAAGGGACATAGACTCCCTGATCCACACAACCAGGATCTACAGCAGCGACATCGGGATGTCATTCGGGCTTGAGAAATGTAGTCGGATGGTGACTAAGAGAGGAAAGGTAGTCCGCACTGAAGGGGTCTCACTCCCTGAAGGAACAATAGCAGACATTGAGGACAGCTACAAGTACCTCGGTATACCACAAGCCAATGGCAATCTCGAACTGGCAACAAGGAAAGCGGCTACGGCCAAATACCTCCAGCGAGTGAGGCAAGTCCTAAGAAGCCAGCTCAATGGCAAGAATAAGACCCGGGCAATAAACAGCTATGCCCTGCCAGTGATCAGATACCCTGCAGGAATAATAAGGTGGCCAAAGGAAGAGATTCAGACCACGGACGTTCAGACCTGAAAGCTCCTAACCATGCATGGAGGGTTCCATCCCAAATCCAGCACCCTGAGATTGTACGCAAGCCGTAAGGAAGGAGGCCGGTGACTCGTGAGTGTGAGAGCCACTGTCCAGGATGAAACATCCAAGCTCCATGAATACATCAAGGAGAAGGCTCCAACGGATGACTTACTCAGAGAATGTCTCAGACAATGGGGAACAGAGGATGAGGCGCTGGAAGAGGGACCATCGTGGGAGGACAAGCCCCTACACGGGATGTACCACCGGACCATAACTGAAGTGGCTGATCTCAAGAAGTCCTATCAGTGGCTAGAGAGGGCTGGCCTGAAGGACAGCACAGAGGCACTCATCCTGGCTGCTCAGGAGCAGGCCCTGAGCACCAAAGCCATTGAGGCCCAGATATACCACACCAGACAAGACCCAAGGTGTAGGTTGTGCAAAGAGGCACCTGAGACGATCCAACACATAACTGCAGGGTGTAAGATGCTGGCAGGGAAAGCCTACATGGAACGCCATAACCAGGTGGCTGGCATAGTCTACCGAATCATCTGTGCGGAGTATGGACTGGAAACCCCAAGGTCAAAATGGGAAACACCTCCGAAGGTGGTGGAGAATGACCGAGCGAAGATCCTGTGGGACTTCCAGATCCAGACTGACAAGATGGTAATGGCGAACCAACCAGATATCGTGATCATAGATAAAGGGCAGAGGAAAGCCGTTGTAGTGGATGTAGCGGTCCCAAGTGACGGTAACATCAGAAAGAAGGAACACGAGAAACTTGAGAAATACCAAGGGCTCAGAGAGGAGCTGGAGAGAGCCTGGAAGGTAAAGGTGACAGTCGTGCCTGTGGTGGTCGGAGCACTCGGGACAGTGACCCCCAAACTAGATGAGTGGTTGCAACAGATCCCGGGAACAACATCGGAAATCTCAGTCCAGAAATGTGCAGTGCTGGGAACAGCAAGCATACTGCGCAGAACCCTCAAGCTCCCTGGCCTCTGGTAGAGGACCCGAGCTGAATGAGGGACGGACACCACCCGAGGGGTGAGACGAGGATTTTATTTTTTATATGTGTGTGTGTGTGTGTATGTGTGTGTGTGTGTGTGTGTGTGTGTGTGTGTGTGTGTGCATTTATTTATGCATGCATTATATATCTATATATACCTATATATATAGATATATGAGAGAGAGAGAAGTTACATGGAGTTTCAAGGCCCGCAAAATTGAAGTCCCTGCTAAATCATTTGGTTGCATTTTTCATGTATTTTTAATTTTTAATTATATTATTTATGGATTTATTTTTAAATAAATGTTTCATATAAAGTGAAAATTATTGAAAATAAATTACACCTAATTAATGATTAGTATCTTAAATATGACGATAAATCCATGGGTTTCCCCTTTTCTTCAGGATGCCCCTTGTTGTGCTGCATTTTCATCATTCTTATTCCAAAAAATTCAGTCTGTGCTTCCTCTGCCACCTCGACTTAAATGGTACAAGGCTGGGGCGTCTGGAATCGAGACTATGGATAGTCCACAGAGCCAACACAAAGCAGTTTAAGGTCAAGAATGTGAAGGATGGACAATCACTGATCACAGATGTGAAGGCTTCCTTCATCTCATTGAGCACCACTGGAATTGCTCACCCAAACAATGCTTGTCAAAATTAAGTTTCCCATCACATTGAACAACAGTTCCAAAGAATCACCTTATCAAATTCATCATGAATAATTCACGATTCAAGGTTATAGTATAGATTTATGTGAAGTAAATAATAAGATATCCTTTATCCTTTATTTGTCCCACACTGGGGAAATTTACAGCCTCCAGCAGCAAGAATGTAGGCAGAAAGAAGAAAGAAGAAAAAACAAACAAACACCGTTCAATTAAGTGCAATATAAATACAAAATGGATAAATCGCAGTGCTATTTACAGTTGTTTTTCACATCATTCAATTATTATTAATATTATTGTTGCTATTTTTATTCAGCAGCCTGACAGCAGTCGGTAGGAACGAGCGTCGGTATCTCTCCTTCTTGCAGCGCAGGTGTAACAGTCTCTGGCTGAAGGAGCTACCGAGTGCTGTCAGGGCGGGCTGGAGAGGGTGGGAGGGACTGTCCATCATAGCTTTTAGCTTAGTTAGCATCCTTCTGTTGCCCACCTCCTCCAGAGTGTCAAGGGAGCAGCCCAGGACAGAACTGGCCTTCCTGACCAGTCGCTCCAGTCTCTTTCTGTCCCGGGCTGAGATGCTGCCTGACCAGCAGACAATGCCATAATGGATGGCCGAGGCCACCACCGAGTTATAGAAAGTCTTAAGGAGCGACCCCTGAACCCCATAAAGACCTCAGTTTCCTGAGTAGGAAGAGTCGGCTCTGTCCTTTCCTAATCAGGGTGTCCGTGTTTGTAGACCAGTCCAGTTTGTTGTTCAGAAGAACACCTAGGTACTTGTCGGAGGTCACCCTCTCTATGTCCATACCCTGGATGTTCATCGGTGCTGGTGAGGACTGTTTTCTGCTGAAATCCACAACCAACTCCTTAGTTTTCCTAGGGTTGATCTGGAGGAGATTCTGCTGGCACCAGTCCACAAAGTCCTTCGTCATTCCCCTGTACTCCCGATCGTCCCCCTCTGTAATGAGGCCAACAATCGCAGAGTCATCGGAGAACTTCTGAAGGTGGCAGTTTGGAGTGGCGTGTCTGAAGTCCGAGGTGTAGAGGATGAACAGGAATGGAGCCAGAACAGTCCCCTGCGGCGCTCCAGTGCTGCAGAGAAGCCTGTCCGATTTGTGAGGTAGTCAATGATCCATGCTGTGAGATGGTGGTCCACTCCGGCGTTCTGCAGTTTGCCTCCCAGCAAGTTGGGCTGGATGGTGGTGAAGGCACTGGAGAAATCAAAGAACATGATTCTCACAGTGCTCCCAGCCTTCTCCAAGTGTCATAGCACTGAGTGGAGGAGGTAATAATGGCGTCTTCCACGCCGATGCCAGGCTGATAGGCAAACTGCAGCGGGTCCAGTGCCGGGCTCACCAGCGGTCGAAGGTGGGCGAGGACGAGTCTCTCCAGCGTCTTCATCAGGTGAGACGTCAGCGCCACCGGTCTGTAGCTGTTCAGCTCCTTAGGGTGGGGGGTCTTGGGCACTGGGACCAGGCACGAAGTTTTCCACAGCTGTGGAGCTCTGCCCAGCTTCAGGCTCAGGTTGAACATGTGCTGGACAATGTCACACAGCTGGTCAGAGCAGGTCCTGAGGAGCCGGGCGGGAACTGATCTTGTCTGGACCTGCTGCCTTCCTCACATTCATCTTCCTCAGTTGGTTCCTCACCTGCTCTGTTGTGACGGACAGGCAGGAACCAGGTGACAGACTGGGTTGATGAGAGCTGGTCGAAAGAGGAGTCGAATGAGGCCAGTGTTACTTTTGTACATCTTCTGTAAATGTTTAGAGTACATAGAAGTAGCTTATTTTTGGCACTCCAAGGTGCACCTAAAAGCATTCAATTTTCTCAAAATCCGACAGTGCACCTTATAATCCGATGCAACTTATATTTGGATCATTATTCTGAATTCTTGGATGCAATATTTTACATGTTCTGTACAGTGCTTTGTTACAACTGCAGCGGTTGTAAAAGCTCTGTGAAAATAAAGCTGTATTGTATTGTTTTCTCCCTTTAGTGCAGCTCCATTTAGTGGATGCATAACACAACCACAGCCACTATTGTAGCTTCTATTCTATGCGCCTTATAATGCGGTGCACCCGATATACGAAAACCGTTTTAAAATAGGACATTCTTTGAAGGTGCGCCTTATACATCGAAGCACCTTATAGTCCGGAAAATACAATAAATACAATCAGCAAACATCTGCCATTTGGCCGATTAATTTGGAGGGCAATAATCAGACAATTTAATTGGCTGGCCGATTGATTGGTTGGAACCTAATCTGTATTGAAACATAAGGCTGGATGCTCGATCACATCTATTTATCTGTTATGGTTCCGGACCTGTCCAGAACAGAGGCAAATCCCACAAACGTAGACCAGGATAAGATCGATTATAAAAACAGCTTATTTACATAGTGTCGCTAGACTGACAAAATACAACTTAAAAGTGGGTAACAAATGACCTGAATTAGAATGAGCTTCGTCGAGGTCTGCTCATGAAGACAGTCCCGGCTTATCAGTCCATGGATGAAGTATCAAATAAGTATATGCTCATATTTATGCACTACGTTTTGGAATAAAAATAGAGTACACACATACATTTTGTGTGTGTGTGTGTGTGTGTGTGTGTGTGTGTGTGTGTTTACATCTGAGATAAAATTTGCGACAGTGAAAATCCCCGTGTTGTGAAAAATTTCTTGCTGCAAACATGATTTTGTTGGAGAGGAGTTTCACTGTACTAGCAACACGCAAGCATTTATCATGCTTGAATGTGAACTGACGCTCCCTCTGGAGCCCCTACATCCTCCAACAAGAGATACTTAATTGTTGAAGCCCTATTCCAGCTCAGTGGAGGAGAGGCAACGGTGTTTAAAGTCATGGTTCGATGATAAGCATCAGGCGAAATGCCCTTCGGTCAAAGTGTCAGAGTGAGTTGGTATTCACCGACCCAACCGGTCACACAAGCTCATCTGGCCAACGGATGACATCGGCATGCTGACCTACCTTAAACAGTCCGGCTGCTAATGATTTGAGGCCCCTGGGCAGGGACTGGGACTTCACTGTTGTTTGACCGGAATGTCTCGCACGACTTCCAAAAAAAAGCAACTGAGCCTGTTCAACCAAGGTACCGTCCGGATTTGGTCAAGGACTATGTCACTGAATTTTAAAAAGTCAAAATTTGGCCTGTAACGTAGCAGAATAACCCACAAAAGGCTGCGGGTAAACCACCAGTCCACCTGTTTTACCCAGCCAGCGAACAACCCAATTTGGCCCTTTTCATGTGTTTTCAATAGTCACATAGTCTGCGAGTTATTCAATATTAACCCTTATATTATGTTAAGGGTCAATTTGACCCGTTTCAGTTTTTGCGGTGACAAAAGCACTGGATATCCTTTCTTTTTCTTCATGAAATTTAGTGACTTTTCCTCATCTAGGGTCATGAACTGGTGTGTAAAATCTGGACACTCTGATGTGTAGTGGGATGTCTGTGCACAGTTTGAATACAAATATGATGTTGGGGGTCATTTTGACCCAGACACTTTAATGTGGGCAAGCAGCTTTTCAGATCCAAAAGAAACATGTCTAATTGATGAACAGTACTTTGTTTTGACTGCTCAGTGACTGCCAGATACCCAGCCAGGTATGTGTAGAGCAGGAACTTTCTCTCATTTGATTCGTCACTTTCTTTGACCAACATACCAAAAATGAGCTCCAGAAAATTTACAGCTGAATAAGCTTCATCACAGTTTGAACTGGGATAGTGATGCAGAGGAAGATATTTCAGAGACAGGGGATCTTTCTGGCACATATGGCATCAAAATATGGGCAGCCTGTGATGCAATATCTAGTTTTGCATGGAATATGCAAGTGCATACTGGAAAGCTACCTGGAGGAGCATCTGAGAAGATTCAGATGATGCGTGTGGTGCTGAGGATGAGTGAAGGACTGCAAAGTCATAACTTCTTTACAATATTACGGCCTTGGAGATGAAGTTCAGGAGAGAAAGCTGACTATGTTGGCAACAGTCAGAAGAAATAAGACAGAAATTCCCGGTGAAATTCTGAAGATGCAGGGCAGACCTCTGCATTCCTCAGTATTTGTTTTGACTGAGAAAGCAGCAGTTGTTTCATACTGCCCAAAGAAAAACAAAAATGTTCTTGTAATGAGCACAATGCACACAGATGCATCTCTGAGCACAAGAGAAGACATGAAGCCACAAATGATCCTGGATTACAACTCAACCAAAAGGGGATTTGACAATCTGACAGCACACATACAACTGCCAGTGCAATACTTTGTAGATAAAACACTGAAAATCTCAGAAAAGTTAAATGAAAAAAAGAAGCGTGACATGGAAAAACTTTAACTAAACAGTTCTTAAATATACTTTTGGGATTAAAAATCTGTTGTCTGTCTCTTATCTGAATGTTTACATCATCTTAAACAAAGTTGTTACTGGTGTAACCTGTTTTTTGACTATTTTGTGTGGATTTTTACAGTGCGGGTCAAAATGACCCACAACATAATCAATGTGATTTTTTTTCAACATAATATGAGGGTTAAGGAACCAACAGGGGAAACGGATGTAGAAGAGAGTGAACTGACGAGTGGACACAGGCAAAATGGATTGAGCAAGATGAATACACTTCATGCGCCTTGGGCGGCATGACCCAAAACAAAGGGTGAGTGACACATGAATTGGTAAGAGAAAATCCAGGCCTGCATTGGCTAATTCCAAATTATTGATTGAAAATGGATGTACACAATTACTCACTCTTGACAAATGGGCTTATCAAAATCAGATTCATCTGTGCTGGCCACACATGTTATTAGCACACAGGGAAGTTTTCTCCTGAAGTTTGAGCCACTCCAGTATGACAACAAGCAACTCCAACTAGATGACATTTAGGACATCACACTTAAGTATACAGAATCACGGAGGGTGCCATTTGTGCGGTAGTTCCAGACATTGACAAATGTGCAAATGATGTAAGACAGATGGCAAGCAATATACGTACGTAGAGTGAATTATGAGTCAACTGTTTCGGGAGTTGTTGGCAAGAGGGAAAAAGACATTAGAATGTCTGCTGGATTCAGTGAGCATAGTCTGATAGCACTTACCAGAGCAAAGAAACCGGAAGAGGTCGTGACCAGTATGTGAAGGGTTCAAAATAATTTTACCTTTCTTTGTTTTAGTTGATTTGCCACTGATGGTGTCGAAGAGGGCAGCCTGGTGGTCGACTGGTTACTGGTTACTCGGCCTCACAATGCAGAGGTGCAAGGTTTGATTCCGGCTCCAGCCTTCCTGTGTGAAGTTTGCATGTCAAGTCGTTAAGATTGCACGACTGTCTGTGTCTTATGTGTTGTGTTGTATTATTTTGTCATTTTATGTTAACTGCCCGCGCCACCCACAGCGGCTCCTCTTGTTGTCTTGTCTGTTTGAGAGGGAAGAAATTTCATCTGTGCTGTATGTTGCACATACTGCACATTTGGCAATAAAGTTGTACTTGACTTGATTTGACTTGACTTGATGTTCTCCAAGTGCTTGCGTGGGTTTTCTCTTTGCGGGGCAGGCAAATGGAACACTCTAAATCAGTGGTCACCAAACTACGGCCCGCGGGCCGCATCCGGCCCGCGTCCACATTTGGTCCGGCCCCCCTGAACAATACCAGAGAGTCTTTTGATTTATTTTTCATCTATGTATATTTGTATTTTATCATAAAATGTGGCTTTTGCAATAAAATATTCCTTAGTTATGAACTATTTTCATGATTAACTATTAGCTAGTAACAATTTCATAAACACATACAGTATAACGTGACATTTGTTCCATCCTTCTGCGGTCTGTGCCGTTATCTGGCAACCCCAGAAAAAAAAATCCTAAACCCGTCCCTCTCAAAGAGAACGTAATCATGGCGAAAAGGTGAGGTAAGAGAAAAAAAATTATTCAGAATACAGGGAATTTAACCCAAAATGGAGAAACGATTTTTTTTCAATGCAAAGAAAAGAAGAAAAGATTGTCTGTCTCATCTGTCGGTGGCGGGATTCAAAGAATACAATCTCACAACAACAAGTACGATTTTTTTCATGGGCAAATGAGAGCAGACAAACTGTCAATGCTAAAAAGAGGAACGTTAGCTCAGCAAAATACATTTGTACGCCAAGCTCAGCTGAACCAGCCATCTGTTTGGGCTCGCTTTCGGTTTGCTCAACTGATAGCAAGCAGCGGTAAGGAGAGTTTGTCAAGAAATGATTGAATGCTGTCGCGGAGGTGGTGTGTCCCAAGAAGAAAGACGTCTTTAATACAGCGAGTGTATCAAAAAAAGTTATTTGATTTTGTGTGGGTTTCTGGGAAACAATACATTTTTACGTCTAGGTACTCTTGCAGTCACACTTTTGCTGTTACAAACTGCAAACCCCCATCAGAGAAGCGAAAAGTTATGTGGCCCTCACAGGAAAAAGTTTGGGGACCACGGCTCTAAATTGTCCCTCGCTGTGAGTGTGAGAGCGGATGGTTGTTTGTCTATGTGTGCCCTGCAATTGGCTGGCAACCAGTTCAGGGTATCCCCCGCCTACTACCCCAAGACGGCTGGGATTGACTCCAGCACGCCCCACGACCCTTGTGAGGATATACAGATCAGAAAATGGATGGATGGATGGATGGTGTAGAAGAACACTCGCCTGATTTGTGCGTGGAAGCGTGGAATCGGCACCACTCGGTGACGGTGTGGATGTGGGAGTGAATAGTTGTTCATTTAACTGGCTGGCGTCCAGTTCAGGGCGTAGTCTGCCTTCTGCCCGAAGTCAGCTGCGATTGGTTCTCGCACCACCGGGACCCTGTTCAGGATAAGCAGTGCTGAGAATGGATGGGTGGATTGTTTTAATTGTTGCAATGTGCAAAACATTCAGAGTGGGAATGGGAGTACTGATGCTCGTCTTGGCAGCCCTGACTGTCTGCAGATTTTGTCCTTTTTTGTGGCAGCGCCAAGCCAGACTCTGATGGATGACCAAAGGACCGATTCCAAATTGCTGTAAGGACCTGCTTCAAGAGCACCTGTGGAGGGCTGGGTTCCTCAGCAGCCTCGGGTAGTCCTCTGCTGTGACCTTTTCAGAATGAAGTTGATGATGGTCTCTGACTTCCAGAGAAACAGCAATTCCCAGGAACTCGAAGGTCATGATGGTTGACACAGTGCAGTTAGGCAACACGCTGGGTCGCTGTGGCAAAGGATGGAAGTCCACAATCATCTAACATTTTTGCAGGATTTCGATGCTTTTCCGATCTCTCCTGCACTTTTTCTGAAATAGACATAAGTGAAAACCATGGTACGAATGTGAAAAACATTCTTCCTGCACGGTGGTGGAAAGAGGACCATGATTTGTCCCTTTATACTGTCCGTGAATCTACATTTTCACAAACTGTCTGCATTGGGTGTATATTTGCCATCAATCATCATCATCAATCATTGAAATGGATTTCCATGGGACAGGAGAAGTGAACCAATCTCTTTTTTCGTCAATGGATGCTACAGCTTCTTGTTGACTTTGAAACTTAGCTTGTAGCCGACGTGTGCACATTTTGAGCATGACATCTCTGATCCACTGGTTAAAGGACACTTTGATTCTCTCCTCTTTCATCTCAAACTGCTTCAAACAACAAAGCGTGTGACAGAAAAGTGGTTAGGACTGCACGACTGTCCGTGCTTTATGTTATGTGTTGTGTTTATTATTTTACTTTGTTAACTGTTTTGTTAAGCGCTTTGTTACAGATGCCGCTGTTGTGAAAGCGCTATATAAATCAGCATGTATTGTTTTGTATTGTATTGTATTATACATCACGGCTAATAATAGTATACTTGCCATTTCTTTTTATTTGGCAGTGCTGACGAGTAACGGCGATTGAGTCATTTTTTAACTGTAAATATATCATTTTAATTACCCTCTTTCATTTTGTTTAAAATATGCATTTCCTAACTATATCAACACGTACCATGCAAACACGTGACCGTTTACTGAAACAAGACAGTATGCTTTTTTAAATAATACTGTATAGACAAAGTTGAGGTTAGCATGTTGTCTTGGCCCTTGGAAAACGTTGCAGTTTCTGGTGTGGCCCTTTTGGAAAATTAATTGCCCACTCCTGCTTTATTCAAACCAAATAAAGCCATTTCATTCCACACCATTTGTATGCCGTATTACTCAGCCTGCCCGCAAGTGTGTGGTCAGTTCTGTGGCGTGCAAGAAAAATGCACAGTGAGGCAGGGGTCACCAACTTTTTTGAAAATGGCGACTGCAGCCATTTTCACGCAGACGTCTTTCTCAAATGACCTTTAATCACAATAATAATAAAATAATAATAATAATTCATATTTATGTGAAGACACCGATCATTTCATGATTTCTCCGAATAATTAGGAAAAAATTGATACATGTGCACCACTTTATTTCTAGAAATCTGTGACAGTGTTTACATTTTCAAATGACCAAATTACACCCTTCATAGAAAATTACAATGTCCCATGACTGGTGAGCCAATTCAGAGAACAAGCCTGTGGGTTACTCATGTGACCCTTGGGCGCGACTTGGTTGACCACGTTGGTGACACCTGCAGTACTCACAGGGTATCAGCAGCTGAGATCCGCTGCCCTGATGTGGCAAATCAATTCAGAATTTGTTCAGGCAATAAAAAAAAGAAAGAAATAAAGAAATCATACATGTGCATTCAGACTGAACTGTCCTTGTTGGCGCTCAACAGCCAAGCGAAAGGTTTTCACTCAAAAAATTGGCGGGAACATTGATGGGATTTTTGTTTTTAACTGGTTCATTCATGTAGTTGATTGATCTCAGATGGGATCAAAGCCCAAAGATGTCAAATGATAATATAAGTTCACTGGTGACAATCTTGCTCCTTTGCAGACTGAACTAAATAAATGGAAATTTCAGTCCGATGCACCTGAGGCACTCATCCACAAAATTGACATCAAGGTTTTGGCAAATGCTTCACAGGATAGAATAGTCAGACCGCATTGATGTCACATTGGAGAAAAACGTTCCACTTCTTGACAAGAACGCAGAATGTCCAGAGTCATACTGGATGTTCAAAAACAATTTTTTGAATCTTAGACCATTGACTAAACATAAGCTTTGAATAACCAAACACAATGCCACGGAATCACTAAATCAATGAGAGAGGAAGGTGATTCGTAAAAACCTTGAAATCGCATCTTAAGTGGACAGGGAGCCAAAGCAAGTTGACTCCTGTCGTGCAAATATGATCGAACTTTCTCGTCCTTGTCAGGAGCCTAGCTGCAGCATTGTGTACTAATTACTGACTTTTAATGCTTCACGTGGGAAAACCCGAAAACAGTATATTGCAATAATTGACGCATGAATTATGATATATGCGTCACTAGCTGATAGGATGTGACGGACCCGGACGATTTTACGAAGGTGAACAGAAAAGAAACGCAGTTCGAGTAATATGAAAAGAGAGATTTGAGTCAAATATGAGTCCAAGATTCTTTTTACTCAATCGCTTTGCGGAATCGTTCTTTTTTTAAAACCTCAAATAGGTGCCGATGACAAGCATCTTGGTTTTATTGAAAGTCATCCTTTGTTTAATCTCACCAACACCTTGAGAAATGAGTTCTTCCTCTTGGCTATCCTTATCCAGCTCCACTATTGTGGGTCTATTTTGTTATTTGGTGTCTTTTTTTTTGGTCATGGCTCCAGCTTGCACCGCCATGCGTTTTCCGTAACTCCTTGTTGGTCATTCAAGTCGAACATCTGCCAATTTTTTTAACCCCGTTTATTACGTGGTGCCAATTGATTAAAAAACAACAACAACATTACGTTGCTTTATTTTGTTGAGTGCGCTTTGAGGTCCAAGATTAGGCCTTGATGCCTGACTGAAAAATCTCTTCCCAGCCTTCGCTGCATGTTGTTGAGGAAACAGACTAAATCAATGGTCAATGCTTGAAAAGAAGTGCATTTGCATGGTAATTTGTGAGTCAAATTCACATTTTGTGCCTTGTATAAACAGCGACATTGCCAGAAATTTTTCAGTGGGATGGCCGGGGGCGGCCATTTGCGTATCTGTTCATTTTTTTTCCTCATACTGTCCACAGTCGGGGATTCATGAAATAAAATTTGCACATACCCGTAACAATGACATTCACGCTTACAATGAAGCAGCATAAAAGCAAAGTAAAAAACATTTTGCTGAACTTAATTTGCTCGCTAATGCCATTTCCTTTGCAGTAGCTTTGCTTTTGTGTACTCTTTCATAGTCTAATTCATGCCCCCTAATTCATGAGAAAATTTATATATTGACTGGGCTGGGTCAAATTTTTCCGCAAGAATATTATTGTGAGTGAAACATTAACTTTTGTGCAGCGACAACTGCCAATAACATTATTCAACGTTGAATAATGTTAACCTTGTCGGCCCTTTTTTGATGGCCATCGCTGTTAAAAAGTGTCCCTGGTGTCACTCTTTACTTCAAAGATTTTCTATGATAAAAGAGCAAAAATTGTGATGATTAAAACATTTCCATTTACTTCTCTTAATTTCTGCACAAGCCGATTTGGGCCAAGTCGCGTCACAAAAAGTGGCATAAAATGCTTAATTCATACAAGAGTCTTCTAAACTTTGGCTCATTTTATTCATGGTACAATTATTCATCGATTGATATCCTCTCTTTTCACATGTAGGTGGGCAGAATTTCTTTGGAACGGACCTGCATAGCGGAACTCATTCCGACCTCAGGTTTGGGACAGATGTGATACTGGTCCGGCCACCGCATGCATGATTACACCCGTCCCCCCACATCTCTCAAATTCCCCAGAATTGGAGCTGGAAGGTCCGGTTTTAACTTTTGGGGAGTAAAACTAGTTTGGCAGCAGGGTGGGGACTGCAAAGTAAAAGGGAATGTTGGGGGCAGTGTTCATGAAGCTGGGGCGGGCGTTTGTGGTGGATTGGTGGTGTATAAAAAACGCAAAGCCCAAAAGGTTTGCATCAGTGTCCCAGAGCACTGGTGCAGAAAGCCTCGCCAACCCGTCGGAACAACGCGCTGTGTGTGCTGCGCAAACATGGCACCTGTCCTGCACACCGTGGCGGTCATATTTGCATCTGTCTTTCTGCAAAGTGCATCATCGGCTCATCTCAATGACACGTAAGTAGAGCCAATCTTGACTTTTGCCTCAGCTGAACTCTGGCCGCGATCCTTGACATAGTTGCTCCCACAGACGAATGAAGATCGTCAGTGTTCATTTCAAACTTTGACTTGAAAATGGATGTCTGACTTTTGACAATTTCATAATTTGCTCTCTATGCTGTCTGCCCCAAAAATTGCCGCGATGTGACACTCGAGTTGTTTACTAGCGCAATATTGGCCTTCTCTCCCTCTGTGCAGCATCTTTGCCGTGACCGTGAGCTCCCAGGTGAGAGGAGGGTCGCAGGAAACACTGTGCGCCCTCATCCAGGGGCCCACGGAGCCCGTCGCCTTGACTATCACCTTGGACACAAAATCTAACAGCACCGTCATCCTGGAGAAGGACGTCAACCAGGACTTGTACCACTGCCTTAAATTTCAGGTGCGTTGTCATCGACCCAAGTGTAAATCCACTTCTAGACCTGCAGAGAACAGAGACCGGTGATCATCATATCTGTACAAGTTTACAGTCTCTGTTGTCTTGCCTGTGTGTGTGTGTGTGTGTGTGTGTGTGTGTGTGTGTGTGTGTGTGTGTGTGTGTGTGTGTGTGTGTGTGTGTGTGTGTGTGTGTGTGTGTGTTTTCCTTGGCACTGTAGGTCCCGGTAGTGCGCACTCGTACTGTGGCAACCATAAACGTCACTGTGAAAGGGGAGAATGCCACCATGAACAAGAAGACCAAAATCCTCATTCAGCCTCCTGCGTTCATCCACATTGTCCAGACCGATAAACCCATCTACAAACCCGGGCAGACTGGTACGTATCACCACTATCCAAATATTGAGAGTTGAGTGACTGATTTGGGGTAAGGCAGGAACGTTGAATCAATTCAAACTCCAAAAGAGATGATGAACCGAGCTGTCAAGGAGAACTGTTGCTATTTGCGCATCACATCGGAATCCTTGCCGAAGGCCCGTTCTCACTGTCGAGTTGTTGGCCAATGAGTAATGGACATTTCGTTATTTTCTGGCGGTGGACATTCTACCACCGTTTCAGAAAAAGCCCCTGAAATCCAAGGTCACAGGTCCGCTCATGAGTGTGCGTGCCAGTGCACGACAAACGATTGAACGCCTCATCAGTCTCGCCTTCTCTCTGTGACTGGTTAGCTTTCCTCAGGCGCGGTCGCTGATTGCAAACCAAATTTGAGACACTGAATGGGGCCAGAGAGTGCACATTTTTTTTCACAGATTTTACTTACTCCTGCCGTGGTCAAAGTCATCATATCACAATCTGAGTCCTTTCCAAATACATTTCACATAGAAATTGTCGACCTCGACAACCCACCGAACAGAGCGAAAAATGCCCTCCTTCCGGCTTTCCCTGCATGTCATGTTTTTAAAGCAATTGCTCGAAACTTTTTCTCATTGTGACGTTCCTTTACAGTGCAGTTCCGAATTGTTTCCATGGATTCCAATTTCATCCCCGTGGACCGCCTGGTAAGTTCTCAATAAGTTTTGAAGCGACTCCACCATGTGTGGAAATGAAAAAGCGCAAGACAGCACACGAGACGGGAGAAGTCATCCATCCATCCATCCATCCATCCATCATCTACCGCTTATCCGGGGCCGGGTCGCGGGGGCAACAGCTTTAGCAGGGAAGCCCAGACTTCCCTCTCCCTAGCTACTTCTTCCAGCTCTCCCCGGGGGATCCCGAGACGTTCCCAGGCCAGCTGGGTGACATAGTCTCTCCAGCGTGTCCTGGGTCTTCCTCGGGGTCTCCTCCCGGTGGGACATGCCCGGAACACCTCACCAGGGAGGCGCTCAGGGGGCATCCGAATCAGATGCCCAAGCCACCTCATCTGGCTCCTCTCGATGTGGAGGAGAAGCGGCTCGACTCTGAGCCCCTCCCGGATGACCGAGCTTCTCACCTTATCTCTAAGGGAGAGCCCGGACACCCTGCGGAGAAAACTCATTTCAGCCGCTTGTAACCGGGATCTCGTTCTTTCGGTCACGACCCATAGAAGTCGGCTTCCATGGTCTCACCGAACTCTTCCCACGCTCGGGTTTTTGCCTCGGCGATCACCGAAGCTGCGTTCCGCTTTGCCAGTCGATACCCGTCAGCTGCCTCTGGGGTCCCACAGGCCATAAAGGCTCGATAGGACTCCTTCTTCAGCTTGACGGCATCCCTTACTGCTGGTGTCCACCAGCGAGTACGGGGGTTGCCGCCACGACAGGCACCAACCACCTTACGGCCACAACTCAGATTGGCCGCCTCAACAATAGAGGCACGGAACATGGTCCACTCGGGCTCAATGTCCCCCGCCTCCCCCGGAACATGGGAAAAGCTCTGTCGGAGATGGGAGTTGAAACTCCTTCTGACAGGGGATTCCGCCAGACGCTCCGAACAAACCCTCACAATACGTTTGGGTCTGCCAGGACGGACCGGCATCTTCCCCCACCATCGGAGCCTACTCACCACCAGGTGGTGATCAGTTGACAGCTCCGCCCCTCTCTTCACCCGAGTGTCCAGAACATGCGGCCGCAAATCCGATGATACAACTACAAAGTCGATCATCGAACTGCGGCCTAGGGTGTCCTGGTGCCAAGTGCACATATGGACACCCTTATGTTTGAACAAGGTGTTCGTTATGGACAATCCGTGGCGAGCACAGAAGTCCAATAACAAAACACCACTCGAGTTCTGATCGGGGGGGCCGTTCCTCCCAATCACGCCCCTCCAGGTCTCACTGTCATTGCCCACGTGAGCATTGAAGTCCCCCAGCAGAACAAGGGAGTCCCCAGCAGGAGTACTCTCCAGCACACCCTCCAAGGACTCCAAAAAGGGTGGGTATGCTGAGCTGCTGTTTGGTGCATATGCACAAACAACAGTCAGGACCCGTCCACCCACCCAAAGGCGGAGGGAGGCAACCCTCTCGTCTACCGGTGTGAACCCCAATGTACAGGCCCTGAGCCGGGGGGCAATGAGTATGCCCACACCTGCTCTGCGCCTCTCACCATGAGCAACTCCAGAGTGGAAGAGAGTCCAACCCCTCTCGAGCGAACTAGTACCAGAACCCAGGCTGTGTGTGGAGGCAAGTCCGACTATATCCAGTCGGAACTTCTCTACCTCACACACCAGCTCGGGCTCCTTCCCTGCCAGAGAGGTGACATTCCATGTTCCAAGAGCTAGCTTCTGCAGCCGAGGATCGGACCGCCAGGGTCCCCGCCTTTGGCTGCCGCCCAGCTCACATTGCACCCGACCCCTTTGGCCCCTCTCATGGGTGGTGAGCCCATGGGAAGGGGGACCCACGTTGCCTCTTCGGGCTGTGCCCGGCCGGGCCCCATGGGTGTAGGCCCGGCCACCAGGCGCTTGCCAACGAGCCCCACCTCCAGGCCTGGCTCCAGAGGGGGGCCCCGGTGACCCGCGTCCGGGCAAGGGAAACCTTGGTCCATATATTTTTGTCATCATAAGGGGTCTTTGAGCCGTGCTTTGTCTGGCCCCTCACCTAGAACCTGTTTGCCATGGGTGACCCTGCCAGGGGCATAAAGCCCCAGACAACTTAGCTCCTAGGATCATTGGGACACACAAACCCCTCCACCACGGTAAGGTGACGACTCACGGAGGGGCGGGAGAAGTCAGTTGTGCACAAGTCAATTGACAAAAATGCGACCCTCCTATCTGAACATCCTATCCGGCTGAGGGATTTTAAAGTCGGTTGTCAATGTATCATAATTATTGCACCTCAGGCCACTTTAAATTTTCCCTGCATCATCTGCCAATTGATCTTTGCATCGGAACTACTGCCAGTGAGTTCAAAACGAACATGACGGCAGGCACCGTGAACAGGTTTCACTCAGTGATTTGTGAATGGTCGAGAAAAAAACAGAAGCGCTTATGAATGTGCCTTTCAACTATAATGCCTAATCGGTCCTTGTGTTGTTTGCAACTAGACTTGACAATACTGTACAACATACTACTGCAATCTAAAGACATTGGATTTCGATTTTCTTTATGGTGTTCATGAATTCACCTTGCCAAGAGGATACGTTCTCCTGCTGGTGATTTGTCTGCACTGAGCAGGTGTGGCGATTTAAATTGACCGGGTGGATGCTGGTCTGTCAATCATGACGTTTGAGGCAAAACATCCCATTGGCAGTAGAGTAAAGGACAACAAATAACTCAAATTGGATTGAGGGATTTTCACCCGGCTCCAAAATGGATCGAACATTTCAAAGGCCAACACCTGGTTCGATCACACAACCCAGCATTTTTGATTGCGGACAGGGAAGTGGGGAGAATGCTAGAATGCACGACGTGCAATCAGAGAGCACCAATGCCAGCGTGCCATGAATTGGAAAAAAATGCGCTCCAACATACACCAATGCTGCACGTGCTCTGACAAGCAGCTACTGACAGTAAAGGGCTCTTTATGGACAACTTGATGGACCATATTGAAACGTTAATCTTGTCCAGGCAATGTGTAACACTTCTTTGTAAAATCAAATGCCAAGTAGTTTTCAGATACTGTTCACGCGCGCCTCGCTCAAGGTACACATATGATATTGTACGGGTGCTTTATTCGAGGGGATAATGTTTTATAATTCAGACATATAATTATTTCAAATGTGTGAAAAATACACTTATAAATATAAATTAACCATTTGCATTTGGAATTATGCGCGCTTATGTATGTATGTTTTTATTTTGCTTGAAGCCCTGCATATGGTCATGTCAGCGTCCAATAAGATTCCTCTAATGTCATTGCCAGCATACGTTTTCATGAACATTTAAACTGCGATGTGATGTTGTTATGTATATCCAAGAAACTGTCAGTCATGAGTCTGACTTGTCCGTTTGTTCTTTTTCAGTACACGGTGGTGGAGCTCCAGGTAAGAATCCCATTTTGAGCCACACCAACAACTGAGGCTGTATGTCCATAGACGGTGCACATGCGCTTGCCGTAAAAACCGGCACACCTTCAGGTCGCTGCCACAGCAAGTCTAGTTTACCGTGTTTGGGAAATAGGTAGACTGCGTTTGCGCCACGCTGGGTGTTATAGTTGAACGAGGGGGTATTTTTCTTTGACACGCCCCCGGCGCATAAGACAATTTGGGGTGACTAAAAGTAGATGTGACTTTAGAGCAGGTAAAACCAGGTCCAAGTTGTGGAGCGGTGAGAGTAATGTGACTTTGGTGAATTTGATCCAGGCGCAGGCAGACAGATTCTACGCTCAACGAACATGTGTGATGGATGTCATTGTATTTCATTCATGGATATCACAACAGCATTGATAGAACCCCATATGAAAACCACCCACCCCCCTTGGCCGTGACACAGCTGTGCAGGTGGAGGGTGTCAAAGCGGTCGAAGGTGGTCTCCAATCGCCCTCTTTATAGTGGTGATCTGTAATGTGATGGCCCTTGCCAACATGACATCATCCACCTGTGGAGTTCTGCCTGCAGTTCGTTGTAAACGTATTCTGTGTGTGTGTGCGAATCATTGCTGCTTCCGCAATGTCAAAGACTGTTTGCGACTCTCCGACACTTGATTGACAGGCAGTGAGTGGAGCCACCTCCATTGGCCAGGAATTTTTGCTGTTGGTAAAATTGGCTTTCCCACATTTAACGACAAAGGGCTAATTGGAATTGGAATGGAAGCTTTTTTTTTTAATTTAACAATGATCAAAGCTGGAATTCTCACTGAACACGAGCCACAGAAAATTAAAAGAATTGTGCTGTCCTTCTTCAAGTTGTCTGGTGATGGTCACTTACAACACCACGATGACAGGGGGCTAATCGGCACATTTTTGTCTTTTTTCTGTCTGTCCATGTAGGACCCCAATTCCAATCGGATCGCACAGTGGTTGGATAAATTAGTTTCGGCGGGAATCCTTGATCTTTCCCATCCCATGATTGAAGAGGCAACACAAGGAACCTACGTTATTACAGCCACCACGGACAAAGGAGAGAAAATCTCACACAGCTTTGACATCAAGGAATATGGTCTGCTATAGTTGCGACGTAATGGTTGTGCTCGCTTCACCTTCCTTTTTTGGTTCATGAGCATTTATTCTTGTTCTTTCTTTAGTTTTGCCCAAATTTGAGGTAACTGTTGACCTCCCCAGTGTGATCTCAATCTTGGACCAGGAGGTCACGTTCAAGATTTGTGGAAAGTAAGTGTTTTAAAACTGAGTGAAAATATTTGACATCAAATGTCTTGTCATTTGTCTGAAACGTTAATTTCCGAACAGCACTCACCATTGCTGCACGTGAGCAATCATAAAGTTAAAACTGTCTGATTGTGCTTTGCTTTTGCTTCTCCGGTCAGATACACTTACGGGAAGCCAGTTGTTGGCTCAGTCAAGGCGGAGTTTTGTCGGAATGCTGTCCGCTCTTTCTTGCATTCCCCGTTTAACGCAAATATCTGCAAGACATATAAACTGGAAGTGAGTAACTGACTTAGAACGAATATTGTCTGTCCCTTCGTGTAAATACATGAACTACATTAGTTTAAAAATTGCAACACTCTCCCAGACCGATCGCAGCGGCTGCACTACACAAAATGTGAGCATGGTCGATTTTGCCCTCTACAATCATTTGTATGAGGACCGTTTTGTGGTGGATGCTGAACTGGAAGAGCGTGGCACAGGTAAGCCAGTGAAACGTTTTACTAACCATCATGTTGCCGATACTACTTGATGACCAGTTCGAATGATGAATCCAATTTCCCATTTAGGTGTGATGTTGAAAGGTACAGGGCGGACACTCTTCAGTGCCGTTGTCAGAACAGTTACTTTTGAAGATGTGCCCCAATCCTACAAGCCTGGCATCATATTTCAGGGAAAGGTACTCACTCTTTTTCAAGTGGTATGAAAGCCAACGTAAGACCATGTCCAACTAATGAGCCCAAGGACAAATTGCCCTCAAAAGCGGACACTCAAGTCCAGAGAGATTTGGACCGTAGCGGTCATAGATTTGGATGACAGTCATCACAATGTCAAGAAAGTTGAACATTTAAGCTCAACTTTTCTTGAAAATGTTTTAGTACATGAATACTTGAACTTGAAGAGGAAATCAACCCTATTTTTCATGACTTTAAACATGGAATTCTGAATACTACTGTTTTGATTCCAGTAAAATCCACCCGTTTTTATCCATCTCAGAGGACGGCCATTTTGTTACTTGCTGTCAACTGAAAATGACATCACAGTCGCTCAGGGCTCAGGTAACGACCAGGCATAGCTCAGCTTCAGCAAACAGGTGAGCCGTGGTTGGTCGTGACCTGAGTCCTGAGCAAGTTGGAGGTCATTTTCAGTTGACAGCAAGTGGCAAAACAACTGCCCCCTGAGATGGCTGATTCAAATTTCGCAACATGAATCAGAATTCCCTGTTTAGATTCATGGGGTGCATAGACCATATTATTGTAAAAAAACGTTTTTGGGTTGACTTCCCCTTTCAAAAGAAAAGATCTCAAACCAAGTTGAGCACTCTTGTGACTCAAAGAACAAAAAAGCTAAGGTGGGTACTGGTTAAAGTGCTCTGACGAGGCATCTCCAGGAATGAAATCATACAATTTGTTGATTGGCTCCGTTTTTTATTTATTTATTTATTTTTTGCTTAAAGTATCAAATATTTACGATTTCATCCAAATGTTTTTGACAATAGATCAGCTTTGCTTAAAATAGCTGCAAGTCTTTTCTACCATATTCCATGTAAAAAGGTGAAAATATAAACTTCAATCATAATAAATGTATTTTCATGATTTTACTGGCTTTATATGGTGAAGTATTTTGGGTCCATACAATTTAAATGCTTAGTTGTTCAAAGTAATGTTGCAACATCAGGAGTTTAATTCATCCGTGATAATTTATGTTTGTGAGTCTCTAAAGTAGCGAGCTGGTCAAAGAAGGGAGGTTCAGATGGTGGCGCTGCGATTAGCGCTTTTTGTAATTGCTGCTATTCGGTCAGCAGGATGCCACTAGACTAGAGAGACCAAAGTAGTTCATACAAGCCCAACCATACTTGACCGCACCTCTAATACTAAATTGTTGGCGTGCATGATGGGAACATGTTTGATTTGGTAGGCTATTTAAGCGACCAATTTAAGGTGTATCCATCCAAAACCTGAAATGGCTCAACATTTTTTCCCCAAATCTTCTTGTTTGCAGCTCAAATTGACTGGACTGGACAACAAACCTGTCGCCAATGAGCCTGTTTACTTATTCAGCCCGAACTCTCTCACTTTCAAACTCACCACAAACTCAGAAGGCATGGCCTCCTTTACTCTGGACACCAGCAACTGGAGCGGCAATGTCAACCTCAAGGTTTGTGACTAATGTGTTGTTTTTAGGCTGCTGTGGTGCACATTTGAGGAATGAAGTCCTTTTAGTTTTTTGGTTTGTTTAACCAACACGGTCAGAGGCTAAGTATGTCAAGATAAGTACGAGCAAAATGTTATCATCTAATGTCCTGCAATGACCGTATTTTTAGGACTATAAGTCAACTTGGTTTCATAGTTTGGCTCGTCCTCTGATTTATACTCAAATGTAATTTGTATATTATGAGATTACAATTTGGACAAGCACCACCTATTCCCGTTCCCTACGATGTGTTCTGAAATGAATTCTGATGC
Organism: Hippocampus guttulatus; assembly: GCF_054856545.1. Taxonomy (NCBI): domain Eukaryota; kingdom Metazoa; phylum Chordata; class Actinopteri; order Syngnathiformes; family Syngnathidae; genus Hippocampus; species Hippocampus guttulatus. Next base: position 18,388,156 of record NC_141272.1, read on the forward strand.
CCTAATGCCACTCTGGGAGTGGGTGCGTTCTGAAATAGTCCCCAAGTGCCCAAAGTGATGTTCAAATGTGTTGTTTGGTTATTCAGAGTGTCCAAAGCGTACCGGAATCCAGTGTGTCAAGAAAGGCAGGATGCAGAAATCAATGGGATCTCTGCATCCTGACTCCAACAGGACACACAACACACATTATTTCCAAACACAAACAGGCATGACAAAACTTCCGCTTCCCGCTACGTCAAAGTTTTTGTTAGCTCTCGGGAATAATCCGAAGAGAGGTGGATTCCACAAGTGTAGACACAGAAAAGGTTTTGAATTTAAAAAAAGTGCATTTCCAAAAATGCAAGACCAACAAAGTACAACAAAAGATGCTGGTCACAAAGAACCAGGAAATAACAAAACAAAACAAAAAACGCTCGCAAAAGGCCAATTTAAATAAAAACATTCAGAGCTTGTCACAGGAGAATACCTGTACTTGAACCGAGGAAAGAAGAAAAAGGAAATATAAGGAACTATGTCAACAAGAAACGTGAAGAGAAGCTAGGAGGCAAAAACAATGAACGTCGAGAACGGGTGTCCTAACTTGGTCCTCAAGGGGTGCTGTTCTGCCTGCTTTCTCGCTCTCCCAGGAGCAACACACCTGATTTAAAAAATCAGGATCATTGTCATGCTGCTTCAGAGCTGGTTGATGAGCTGATCATCTGAATCAGGTGTGTGTAGCCAGGAGAGCTGGAAAGCAGGCAGGATAGTGGGCCTCCAGGCCTGGAGCTGGACATGCCTGGTCTAGGACATTACAGGAACTTGGAGATTCGCATCGTGAGCAAGGCTGTAATCATTCGACAGCCAGTTGTCGGTGGGGCAGTTTTTAAAGGCAGCTGGTAACGAGGCACAATGAGAGACAGGTGCGGCTCATGAGGAACCGCCCAGTCTCCAGCAGGATACTAGAAAAACAAAACAAAGCAAAGCGGACAGGATCACGACAGTTTTTGATTTAAAATGGCTTACTTTCACTATAATTGTGTGACTTATTGCAGCCAAAGGTATCATTTTGGAGCTTGGTGGTGCTTTCGCCCAGTCAGAGCAACCTGTGGAGCCCCAGTCAAGCCCTCCAGTATTTTATTTGATATTCTAAAACATAAATCTTTAAAAATTATTTTTTGACGCCCCACTTCCCCATGCAATGGTCAAGCCCCCCCCCCCACACACACACACACTAGCCCCAGGAGAGAAAATATAAAAGATCCTGTAGCCATGCCTGGCCGCTTCCATACATATTTGCCACCAGCTTCACTCTTTCATCCGCAAGTAGATTGGAAATATGGTGACGTATTTTTGTCAGATCCAGTGCATACATAGTGAATTTTTATGTCTTTGCGGCGGCCAGATGTCTCTCCCCCGCTTAAACCTGGAAATTGACTTTTTCGTCTGTGTGAAAATTTCTGTGTGCATTTTGATTGCCTATAATTTGCAACGTTGCCACATAGCACAACAACCAACGGGATCCTAAATTCAAAATTTCATCTGGCTCAGAATTTCACCATTGTTTTGTTTTTTGTGTTTACAGGCCATATCCACACTAGACGATGACAAAGTGTACATTCCAGAAATACGGAAACCCGAGTACACACCAGCCTATCATGGCGTTACTGTCTTCTACTCAAAGAGTAGGAGTTTTCTGAAGCTCATGCAGGTTAGCGAGAAGATCTCCTGTGACAAAGACGCCGTGGTACGAGCTCGGTACATCATCCAGGGAGAGGAGCTCAAGGAGGGACAGATGACCTTAGACTTTTTCTACTTGGTGAGTCCAGTTGGTCTCTGTACTGGCAACTTCAGCCTGCACAAGAAATTCGAGCACCGTCTAACAAGCACACTGAATACACCCGTTTCAAACGTATGCGTGTGGGTAAGGTCACACTTGGCTTTGATTCTATCTGTACTTCTTAGGTGATGTCCAAAGGAACAGTTGTGCAGCATGGTCATCTCCCGATGGCTGTTACAGTGGGCTCAGGTAATCTTTAATGTGAAATGATTTCATTGTGAATGTGTCTTCACAAGGTATGCCTGTTTCATTCCACATTTTGATCATCTGAAAGATAGATAGATAGATCGATCGCTTTTTCATTCTTCTGCTTGGATGTTTTGACTTGTCAGTCAAACATGCTCTCGAATGTAATTTCATTGCAAAACCATGAAAAGTGACAGTTTTTTTCCTGGTTGAAACATTGTGGATTTCATTCTGCAACGTCTTGTTCTTGCCTCTGTCAGTGAACAAAGGGGAGGTGACCATCCCCCTCCATCAAGCGATCGACCTGGCGCCCTTTGCACAAGTTGTAGTTTATACTGTGTTGCCTGGTGGCGAGGCTGTGGCTGACAGCCAGGACTTCCCCATCGAACTCTGTCTCAAAAATAAGGTTGTACCTGGTGATGATCAAACACACAAATGATATATACTTAACCTCTGAATGAAACTAATGTTGTAAATGTTGTAGAGAAAGAGATCATTTGAAATCGCCACTGACCCCAACTGTTGCCTTTTGTTCAGGTTTCTCTTGAGTTCCCGTCCGTCCAGGAGCTTCCAGCAGAGAAGACCACATTGAAACTCCAGGCTCAGCCTGGCTCTTTGTGCTCTGTTCGAGCCTTTGACCAGAGCATCCTATTGCTGCAGTCAGAGAGGGAACTCACCGTTGACGCTGTAAGACAACTACTTCAAACCAAAACATGCATCAACCCCATTTCTAAAAATACGAAGACAACACATTGTTTTATGTAAAGGTTGCACAGTAGAGCACCTTGCCTCAGAAAGAGAATGTTCACAGTTGAAATCTGTTCGCTGGGGCTAACCTAAGACTGACACATCACCGTTTTTAATGGCTTGTGTGATGGAGTACAGTTTTCACCCAAGTCTGTCTGGAACCGCATTAAGCGGAGAACATCTAACTTTCAGCAGCAAATTAGCAGCCAATTTAATCAGTGTCTTGACTCCAGAGAGAAAATCAGACTCACTAAATAGAACCAGCAACTGAAAACGAATCAATTTCTGTTATGATGCACGTCAGCCAGGAGGCTTGGCCTACAAAATCAAAGGTAGCGTATTTTCCAAGACACAGAGACAAATAACAAATTACACTGAGAGTTTGAGTGTTCAATCAACATTCCATTCAATTTTTGCAATAGGGGAGCAAATCACTGGACCCATAGAAAACCCACACAGGTACAAAAGGAAAATGCAAACTCCACAAAGGGGGTCCAGAGACCAGATTCAAACCCATGACATCTGCACTGTGAGGAAGATGTGCTAACCTGTCGGTCACCATGCTGTCCTCCCTGGGATAACCTGCTCCCAAAAATTGCTCCTCAAAATTAGAAAGTTGCACTTCAAATTAAGTCATTGATTTAATCATGTGTTTCACTTGGTGTAGGTGTACGATCAGCTGCCTCTGCAGAAGCTGACGGGATACCCAGATGAGATTGAAGACTTTGAGCCATTTCCCTGCTTTCCGGGGCCCATACCATTCCCTGAAGAGGAGATACTGATGGCCGGGAGCTCACTTTATTTTGGACCAACCACTCAAAAAGATGATGTTTTCAGCATCTTCAAAGTAAGGCTTTGGACTTGACTCTTACTGAGGCTACATCAAGTACGACTGATTGACCTGTGTTATTTTTAGGGGACGTTAATATCGGCCGCACTCACAATCAGTGACCTGCTGTTGCAAACTCATTGTAAAGTCTAAATAATCTGTCGAACAAGCAAGGCTCTTTTATTTTGAAAATTGTGTTTTGGATAGCCTATTTCCCGTGTCACTTTCGGTGTAATGAATGCTACGGTTGTGATGTGTTTGTGTATTTGCATGCTCGAGTGTTAGAAGTGTGCAAGAGAAAAGCGAGCGTAGCTAAAAGCGACAATGTGTTTACTATTGTTGGCATCGTTTTTTTTTCACAATGGATGGAAGATGAGGACTTTTTTTTTCACTTTGAATGATTTGAGGGTCCCGACCTTTGACATCAAGTACACAAGGACCACACCTTGACGTAAAGTACTCAAATGACTCTGCCAAATTGAATGTGTCAAAGTGGAGCAATCAGTCAGGTGCCTCGTGCTGCGTCAACCCAGACCAAACGTTTTCAACTCAAAGATACCAGATATGACTGGACTAAGATTGGACAAGTCACACATAGGATTAATTCTATCGATATATAGCTGGAGGGCATTCCAAAGTGAAGGGCCGGCACCAGAAAATGAAGTGTGAGTTTGTTCCTGCAGACGATGTAGTTCGCAGATTATTTGTGCGTTGATTGAAAGAAATCACTTCCTATCTGAACTTGTTGCGCGATGGTTCTTTCAACAAATCTGGTTACGATTAATCGATGGCTGGGATGTATTGCAGTTCAGGCTTTCGTTTCACTGATCCACCGCCATGTTTTGGGAGTACGCACGGTCAGAGCTGTGGGTGGATTTGCACAGTTCCTCGCAGACAAATGCAGATTGATACATTCCACACTTTGCGTGGGAACGTTGGCGCATGCTTCAAGCAGACTTCTGTGCACACACACGCATGATAAATGAGGCCCCTGGTCTTGTACAACAGGCAGTAACCCACACTTCAGTCGCAGGTTAATCAATATAACGGTTTAGGTTTAACCAAGATGTTTTGGGAAATTCAACCGAGAATGCAGAATGTGCATTTCCGTTCCAACATGACAGTTTCCCAGTTCACCAAGCAAACTCCATAATTGATGAATAAATGTAATTCTTGATTTCAGGGGATTGGAGTCAAGCTTGTGACAAATTCTGATGTGAAGAAACCCTACAACTGCCTACTTAGGGGTCCGTATTTCCCTGGAGGTGAGTTTGCAACAGTAAAAAAATTCATCTCTCACTCTATCTCGATTTTGGCGCATGAGCTGCTTGCTGATTTCTCATTTGAACGCGTCTAGTTTTTGTTCCCAAATTCCACCACTCGAAGAGTTCCACTCCTTCAACTGTGGAAATAAACAGCCACTATTTGTAGAAAAAGATCAAATTATCCAGCGCAGAAAACTGAGCATTGCTGTATTTCAATTTATCTTCATAGGTGATGGCGTAGATGGTCTGGTTTTCAAGCCCACCAATGTGATGGCGCACCCTGGTCAAGGACCGGAACCCGAGGAGGACAAGGAGGAGACCCTGAGGACCTTCTTCCCAGAAACATGGATCTGGGACCTCGTTCCTGTTGGGTAAATATGTTCAAATGGCACATAATCACAACTTTATTGAAAAGTTAAGTAGTTCTGTGAGGTCTGAGCTCAAAGCAACTTGGTGTGCGTGCAATGCCTTGCGTGTGTTTAGAGACGCGGGTACAGTGAATGTGGAGAAGACCGTCCCAGACACCATCACCAAGTGGGCCGCTGGAGCTTTCTGCGTCTCGTCTGTGGGCTTCGGCGTGGCGCCCACCACGGCGCTGACTGTCTTCCAGCCCTTCTTCGTCAGTCTCACGCTGCCCTACTCTGTCATCCGTGGGGAAGTGTTTACTCTCAAGGCCACTGTCTTCAACTATCTCTCCAAGTGCATCATGGTAAATATCAATGACTCATTCAAGAAGTAACATTTTGGATAGGATTCAAAATTATTTTAGTTGATTCCTTGATGGAAACTGGCGTCTCTGTCCTGGATCACAGACTCTTGTAGTCTGCAATAAGCATTGGGAGAACGAGCCAAGACCGCCCGTGTGGTTTGTGCATTGCGCATACAAACCTTCTTTGTTTGCGGTTTGTGTACAATGGCTATTTAAGTGAAGACACACCTGTTAAAAATGGCACCATATATGATTTTTGAATTGTAACTGCCCCCACCCCCTGTACTAGTAGAGATGAGAACCTCCAGAAGGACTTGCTGTATTCTTTTGTACATGTTTGCCTTCTAACACTGGCAAATATGTCGCTGTGTGTCTGCAGGTGAAAGTGACACTGGCTCAGTCGGACACGTATACCTTCAAAAACTGCGATGACTGCCAATACACCGTGTGTCTGTGCAGTGAGGAGAGCAGAACCTTAACTTGGATTGTCACTCCAACCGCCCTTGGTAGGAATAATGACATCACTTTACATTATTTTGCCTTCTGCATCTGCCTATGACGACTGCAATTTTCGGTTAATCATTCATTAGGTAGAATGCCATTTGAACTCACAGGTCATGATTTCATTTTATCTGGACAAGATATTTTTTATGTGGAATTATTCCAATAGTTGTGACCCCTCAAGCAGAAATTAAATGAACACGCTGTCGACCAGACTGGTCATGTTTGAAATTAATGACAGTGAATAAGACTGGAACCTAGGCGCGAAAAGGTAAATTCCTAGAAAGGGGTGGGAGTTCCGTACCAACCCGAAAAGTGAATGAGTCCAGAAAGATGTACACTGTCAATTTTTTTGAAGCTTGGAGTGAAGACGCATGCCTTCACGCAACCTCTGAATAGGACTGTTTGTTTGCACTCAGGCAAGATCGATCTGAAGGTGAGCGCTGAGGCCATGAGGACCAGATTTCTGTGCGGCAATGAGGTGGCTTCTGTCCCTGACGTGGGCCGCATTGACACCGTGGTCCGCAGCCTGCTGGTGGAGGTCAGTTCCTGTCAGATGCTCCAGATCCGACTGCACATGACTGCGTTGACAGAACGTCAGCAGATGTAATTGTGGAAGTGGTGGCGACTGCAAGGGCACGTCACTGACGGGGGTCTGAGAAAATCACATTCTTGGCAGCCGTCGAGTGAGCTTTTCTCTCTGAATCCGTTGGCCTTATCTGCTTTGAGGCCGTATAAATGCAACGTCTCATTTATACGGCCCTACGCCTTGAAGAGCCCTACGCCATGTCGAATGTATTCGGGTGGGGGCTCTGGCTTGTTGTGTTGTGCAATTAACCCCAGTGGAACATTTCCCATGTTGGTTTCTCTTGTAGGCCGAAGGAACGCCCCAGTCAGTCTGTCACAACGCGCTCCTCTGCGCCGCAGGTACGGTTTTGCAACTAGAACTTGTTCGGACAGTCTTGCTGGACACGGTTTAGGAGCTCTTTGTTTTGCACACAGGAGAGTTTGAGATATGAATTCTTGTTTTGTTGCCGTCACAGCAAAAATAGAGTTCGTCATGATCCAGATTTACCTTCATTTATGTGCAAGCTTTTTTCTGAAATTTTTGATGAATTCGAACGGTAACTCTTGGAACTTCCCAAAGTTGCCATTTGTTGATAATCAAGGAAACCTTTCCAATTCAACTTGCTCTTATTGCAGTTGAGTCTCATCAGATGGGAACACAATTTGCTCTTTGTATGCAGGACGGCAACCTATCATGGCAAATCTCAAATGCAGGTTGCGCCACGGGCCGCTATTTGATTCGAATTTGGAAAATCCTATTTACCGGTCAAAAGATTTGTCAGATCCGATGGTAAAATTTCATCTTTTCTCTTTTGGATCGAGAGGAAATGTTTGATCCTATTGAAACTTGAGGAACTTTGATTTAAAGTTTCACATTGATCTTTCTCGTTGTAATTGAAATTACTTTAACTCTGATGCTATTTCGAAAGTGGAAGCCTTCAGTGGTCTGAGTACTCATTCACGCATTCTTTTTGCATTCTCTTTGTTGCCAGAAGGACCGGAGGAAAAGAACATCTCTCTTACATTGCCACAAGTGTTTGTGCCGGGATCTGTCAGAGCCACTGTCTCTGTACTTGGTAAAAATAAATAAATAAATAACTCTTGTTTGCGCTCTTGTACCGCATTTTCAGAGAACTGCTGTCTAGATTTTTTGTTTTTTTTGCCAAAGGTGACCTGATGGGCCGAGCCATGAAGAACCTGGACCAACTCCTGGCGATGCCATATGGCTGCGGGGAGCAGAACATGTTGCTCTTTGCCCCCAACATCTTCATTCTCAACTACCTGAAAAGCACCGGTCAACTGACTGCTGAGATTCTGGACAAAGCGACGCGCTTCCTCGAGAGTGGTGAGTCATCATTCCCACCAAGTAACTCAATAAAACGCAAACTACCTTTCATCATCAAAACCGTTGGGAAAGTAAGATCGCGGAAGGCACTTACTTGATTCCTCCCTGTCAACAAACGTGTCTCAAGACTGTACTTGCTTGCTACTTGGTTCATAATTATTTAAGACGCCTCACATGCATTCAAAAATGGATGGCTTGTATGTTTGATTCTCTCCGTGGCCATTTATGGTTGATAAAATTAGTCTTGGAAGCGAGAAAAAATACCCAAGCCATGCGGCAGCGTGCGTGTGCGTGTTTGGTCTCAATCGAGAATGTGACGTGTGTATTTGTACATGCGCGTTTGTTCCAGGATACCAAAGGGAGCTCACCTACAAGCATGATAATGGCTCCTACAGCGCCTTTGGGAAGAGTGACGCATCTGGCAACACCTGGTCAGTAGGAAAGCCGCAGCGTTCATCAGTGATTTGTGTCAACAATTTCAAATGATTGGCATTTTGGGGGAAACGAATCAAATATGTCTCAAGAACACACAACGTAGTGCAGTTGCATCAGATGGTCGAGAACATTTTGAAGTATTTAGTGCTTTGCTATACGATGACTTTATTCAGCTTAAAGTTCACACTTCATTTGATACAAGACTGGAAATGGCAGCCGACGTATCTTTCTGGTGTGCGTAGCTTTCTGGTTTTGGCACCAGAAAATATTCCAGCCATTTACTTTGCGAGGCTGCTGCCAAGAAATATTTGCGTTTCGTTGGCTTAAAACACGCCTGAGGGTGGATTGGACAATCATTTTTATGGTTTTTTTCTCCTGAATGGATGCTGCGCAGTTTGGCACTTGGGGATGGCTGTTTCTGGAAAAATGAGGACTCAAGTGTCCAATCACATCCATATTTGCTGAAAGAGTGGACGAACCAGCTTCAATGTGTTGCGTTCTTGAAGTGGCTAATGTATCACAGTAATCTTGGCTGCATTCATCACATCCGCATTGCAAGGGGTTGGGAGCTTTTAGGTGAACAAATAATCACAATAAACTCGGCTTTTTATCGCATCTTTCAAGGGACCCAAGGATGCTTGAAATGCAAGGAAGGATTTTATTTTGCCTCTTGCCCCTCCCCACTCCCTACAAAGAGTCTGATTTGCTCAAATTTTGAATGTGCACATATACCGAACACTGAGTATTGGTATGTGATTGTTCATTTCTGGTTGAATTTTTGCTTCAATGGTAACAAGATTGCAGGGGGATCCTGGAGGGTTACACTGTTATCATATTTGATTCATTTAGTGAATATTTTAGTTTGCACTCAAAAATGTTGCTGCCCCTCAGTCAGATTCAGCTGAACTCAAGCTCAGAGGCTTCACTTCACACACAGAGTCGAGATGCGATTGTTGTGTGCCTGGTGTTACCTCCACAGGCATGCTGCGCTTTGATTTGTTTTCAAAAGTGTGTGTGTGTGTGTGTGTGTGTCTCTCTCTCTCTCTTTTTCTAGGTTGACCACCTTTGTGATGAAGTCATTTGTTGGAGCGAAGGATTACATCTTTGTCGATCCCAAGCACATTTTAGATGCCAAGAATTGGTTGTACTCAAAGCAAGGGAGTGACGGCTGCATCCAATCTGTGGGCAAACTCTTCCACAATGGCATGAAGGTGATGACGCCAGTATCCTCGTTGACATGCTTGCACGCGATGAACCCAGAACTGTCAGCCACAATGTGACCACTCGCGCAATCGTCAGAGATACAATCTGATGTAGGGATGGTCCAATGCGATCCATTGGATCGGTATTGAGTTTGATTATGTCCAAAATGACTGGATCCGAATCTGAAGGTTTTTTTTTAATGAGAATCCAATCCATAAACCCAAACTAAATCACTTTGCATAGACGAGCTGTTGCCATGTGTTTTCGTCACGTAAGCAGTTGTTGGATTGTGATTGTGGAAAAACAGTCTTCAATGTTTTCTCACGCCAGTTTCAGAAGATGTAGCAATATATGATAGAATAACTTCAATATTTACTCTACAGTGGACCCCGCCCACACACCCCCTGCCCATAGCAGCAATGCAAACCACAGATCAACACTTAATACAACATAATGTGAACATGTACAAAATCTCCTTCTCTGACATGAACGAAAAGCAAGTGCATGAACAACGGTAGCCATTTAGGTGGCCGGGACTTTCATTTGCTCAAAGTATTGCCGCCGTGGTTCAACAGATGTAAACGAGTCCACACACTTACTTCGTAGCTGCGCCAAGTGGCCAACGCCTGCTCCTTTTTGGCTCGTGTTGGCAGCTGGGCTGGCAATGTTGTCCACGTCCACAGACCGCAATCATTATATTTTGTCCTACATTGTCAAGTGTCCATTTTTGACCTGGCGTGTATGTGACGCAGTCAGAAAATCATCAAAGCCGTTAGGCTGCGGAGTTGCTTAACACATTCGGTCTTCACTTGATCTGTAATCGCGTCATGAGAGTAGCTCAAACCACGATCGGCATCTAAACTGTTGAAAATGTCTTGCTCTCTTTGACAAGGCAAAACACACATGCTTTTTTGGTGTCGTCTAAAAGTACTGATTTTAGAGTTCTGAGGATTAGTGTTTCTACATCCATTTATATTATTCGTTTTATTGCTCCTGTCTGTTAGTTGAATGTTACAGGACCAATGTAAGAAGTATACAATGATTCATGAATGCATATGTTAATGTCTCATCAGGGAGGAGTGAGTGACGACGTGTCCCTAACGGCTTACGTCGTTGCCGCCCTGTTGGAACTGGACTCCGACATTGAAGTGAGTGTGACGTCACTCCCATTTTGAAAGCATTTGGCCGCCAACCTCATCGGTTGTCATGCTTAGTTCGATCTTCATTTTCGACGTGTGAATACGGATATAACACGTGGACATTTTTGTGTTCATCCCACCTAGCCAGCTGTGATGTTAGCTGTTCGCTGTCTGCGTCCTCCATGACGCGATCGCCAAACTTCCTCTTCACCTTTATTCATAAAATAGAACAGTAGATGCGTCTGGCCGTGGGTGTCAAATGTCGTTTCGCTTTTTTTCGAGCGCAGTTCAACATGGGATTTGAGAAAATGTCACTCTGGGAAAGATTGAGAATTTTTAAAAGAAATGAATCAACGCTGCCTTTGCTGTTTGCACCCAAGTCAGTCAGTCGATTTTTTTTTCATGCACAATTTTTCCACAACTACCAAATTACAGCGCACTTAACACCGAATTTACCAAGCTGGTTAAAATCACACTCCGCTTTAATGGGGTTGCCCTTTTTTCATGAAAATAAGCCACTGCTCACCGTGCCGCCTTTACAACGGGTGGAATTCCGAGTACACTTTTGCCACGATGATGACTTGTTGAGCTCACAGTCTAAAGACACAGGTGGAGAACTGTGGAGCGGATGTGAGCTTCCTGCCCCCAGCAAGACAGGAGGGGCTTATATTGAGACTCCCGCACGATTCTTATTGAAACAATCAGCCTCTTCAATTTGTCTCCAATGTGTGTCATTTTACAGCTGTTTCAAGTTAACGTTAAATCTGACTGAAAGAGGACATTTTATCAGAATAATTATTCTGATAAAATGTTCTTTTCTGAAAATGTTTGGAAGCAAACCGTTCACCCCAAGATGCACAGAGCAGTCATTTTTGTGATTTACCCGTTGAGACGATTGGATCCCTTATATTTTTGGGTGTGTTCTGTGACAGGATCCTGTGATCCAGAGGTGTCTGGGTTGTCTGAAGGAGGCAGCCGGCCAGATGGACAACTTGTACACCACAGCGTTGATGTCCTACACCTTCACCCTGGCTCGGGATGAGGAGACGAGGGTCAAACTCATCACCTCCTTGCACCAGCAGTCCACTACAATGGGTACATCATAATATGACTCACAGCACTCAGTGTGGCTTCGCTTTCAAAACATTTCTGTTGTTGCGCCTCTTGAAATCGACAGTCACAAAAATAAACATGAATTTAGCTCTGACAGTTGGAAGCTGAGTTTTATCGTTTTGCATTTTATTCTGCTGCCCTATTCTCTCGTTTGATTCCATGTTGCTGATTTCAATTGTTGAATAACGCAAAGTTTCCCCAGTCATTTCTGACCCATGTTGATCGGTGATGTTGTCGTGGCAGGGGGAACCCGCTACTGGCACCGAGAGGGCGTCTCTGGGAAAGGAGTGGATTCTCTGGAGGTGGAGATCACCTCCTATGTGCTGCTGGCGCTGCTCTCCGGGCCCGCCCTGCCAGATTTTGGGCTGGACTATAGCTCCGGCATCGTGCGCTGGCTCACGCAGCAGCAAAATCCGTACGGAGGCTTCTCTTCCACGCAGGTAAGCAAAGCTGCGAGCGGGAGTTTGGAGAAGGTTCAACCATCCAGGGAGACAACTTTGACTCTGTACGCTTGCGCTCCTCAGGACACCGTGGTGGCCCTCCAGGCGCTGGCGAAATACGCCGCAGCCACGTACAGCGTTGGGGGCAGGACTGTCGTGACGGTAACGTCATTAGGAGGTCTGGACAAGGAGTTCATCGTGGACCAGAGCAATCGGCTCCTGTACCAGGAGGAGGAGCTGAGCGAAGTCCCTGGAGAATACACCGTTCGAGCTGAGGGGCAGAGCTGTGTTCTGGCACAGGTAAGATCTCACTTGGCAATGTATCAATGTTTTTGGCAGACACACCTTTCACATGCAAATAATTACCAGTTAATTAGCACTTGGTCCAGGTGGTAGCTGTTGCTGCTCGAGGCTTCAAAATCCGAGCTTTGTACTTGACTCGAGGGCCGATGTTCGGGATGAACTTCAGGCGTCGTTTCCACGACCTTGCACTCGTGATCCAATTTCTTGTAACACAGTTCGTACATTACCTGCGGTCATCTGATTCCGACTGTACCCGCGATTTTGATTGTCTAGTTCACCTGTGTCAAACTCAAGGCCCGGGGGCCAGATCCGGCCCGCCGGGTCATTTGATGTGGCCTGCGAAAGCAGATAACGTGTTGCTAAATCTGTACCGAAATGTCAAATTGTCAGATGTAATAAATAACGTTGAGATTTTGCAATCCTTTTGTTACCCTGTTTACCGTCACTTCAACAATAACTGAACAAACTATGTTAATCGGCTTGACTTATTTCAAAACGAGTTATCTATTAATTTGTTGTGTATAAGTAATCATTTTGCGGTCTCACTGTCATAATGGCCCTCTGAGGGAAGATGTAACTCCAAATTGGCCCGTGACTAAAATGAGTTTGACACCGCTGGTCTAGTTGAAGCGTCATGTGCGATTGAGATGGAAGTGTGTTCAAAGAACACATGTTGGTCCTGTTCCCTGCCAGATCTCCATGCATTACAACATCCCCCCTCCTCCTGACTTTTCTGCCTTCGAAATCACTGCGGACGCCATTTCAAAGTGCAGCTCCAGCAAGCCACAGCTCCACCTATCTGTCAATGTCAGGTAAGTGTGCATGCATGACTCTCTCTGCCTCGACAGATTACTCATTTTGTCAAATATGATTTGCGTCCATGGATTGTCCTCAAAACCATTTTGAGCTCAATTATCAGTCACTCATTCCTGCTGTGTCCCATATCGTACGTCCACATATAATTGCTATAATGTTTTATGAATGATAAGACTGTCAAAGAAATACTTTGGAGTTTGTTCGCAACTTTTTCATTGAATGAGTATCTTGGCAAATGAGACAAAATGGTGAAGTACGCGGATGAGAAAATTGAATTCAAAAGTATTCTCAATGTGCATTCTTTGAAAAGAATTCATCTTATCTGACAATTTGGAGGACACTCAACCAACACTATGGTGGCATTATCTAGATCAGGGATGGCCAACTTACATTTTTCATTGGTGCTGCTGCAAGGCAACGTAGGACCACGCACGCACTTCCTGACCAGATAAAAGACAAAAATGCCTTTTTAAATATGGACAAAATACACACCTATGTTCCCCTAATATGTTTCACTTTTCAAAATATGCAAAGTAAAGCAAACAACAAAACAACCACATGCTCTGATTTCTTTCCCCTAAGAACGTCTGCGTCCATGCCCGATTTTGAATCTGTTTATTTCTTGAGAGAAACCATTTTGTGTTTGCAGTTACCAGGGTCGGAGAGAGGAGACAAACATGGTCATCATTAACATCAGACTCCTCTCTGGACACTTTTTGGATCAGAACTCTCTGGAGATGGTAAATTCCGATTTTTTTGTTCTCCCCTTAAATATTGGTGTGTCACCTGTTAGCATTTGAACTATGCTGATGGCGCTTTACTGTGTGATGCTCCAGCTCAGGAACAACGAATCAGTGAAGCGTGTGGAAGTGGAAGATGGTTATATCAACATCTACTTGGACCGGGTAGGAGATTTTTTTTCATCTCCAAAATGTACTGGATTGAAATTCACTGACCAATGCTCGAAATCAATGGAATTGCGTTGCAGTACCTTTACGCCTTTGCAGATTCACACACAATTGTCTGTACGTTTCCCCCCCCCCCCTCCCCTCCCCCAAGCACTCTCACCTGCACAAATTGATCGGAAGGAGGCCGATGAAAGAGCATGTATGCAAATGATTTGACCGAGATGAAAACAAATGGCATTTCGCTGTCATTTAGTTACCAGGTAGTTTTATAGGCAGATGAAGTAGTTTCAGTTGTTGTTATTTTTTTTTTTAAAGCACTCTCATTTTTATGAAATATTTGATGATGTCGTAAACTACAATAACCTTTCCGAGTAACATAAGTTATCCTATGTCGAGTAACTGTGCTTTATTGATGAGATTGAGTGCAGAAACCTCAAGACACGTTCATCAAAGTCCATGAAATGATATTTCTTTTTTCTGCTGAGCTTTTTCCCTTCCCAAATTTGATATCGTCAATCAATGACTGTGGAACTAATTCGATGAGATTCACCCTCCATGTCAATTCAAGTTGAGGCTTATTTTACGAAAAATATGTTCTTTCACATTTCAAGTGACACAAAATGTGGGCCGTCCTCCATTATTTCCTTCAATGGATCGCACAGGGCGATGATGCCGCAGCATTCAGGTCGCAGATCAGGCTATCGCCTTGCAAAAGAAGCGCAAGCCCTTTCAGTTGCGTGTGTTTTGTGTTTGCAGCTGACGAAAGGTGAGACGGCGGTTTACAGCATGACGCTGGAGCAGGACATGCTCGTCGAGAACCTGAAGGCAGCTGTGGTCAAAGTCTACGACTACTACCAGCCAAGTAAGATGCTCTTCTGCTGCAGTCATGCGTCTGCCACATTTTTCTAATGGAACACCGGCTTGGAACTCAAACAGTCTTGTATCCAACGTTTTACAGTCCATATTCTTTTCTGTGTGCTCCTTTTCCTTGTTCCCCTGTCGAGGATGTTGATCGGATTTTATTTTTATTTGCAGCTGATGTGGCCACGACCGAGTACACATCCCCCTGTGAGAAGAGTAAGTCACCTGCATGATATGGTGCAAATTGAAGACACACACGTGCACGCGCGTGGACACACACACGCACACACAAATCCGTTAATCAATGATTGATGGTGCCAGTTTAACTGATTCATTATTTGTGTTGTGTCCTGTAGGAGAAACAGTCAAAGAAACAGTTGAAGTTGAAGTGCCATGGAACATATTGAGCATATTGCTGGACTGGCTTCAAAGGTTCCACTCTCATTTTAATTTGAATTTCAATCAAATCAAATGCTTATACTAGTTAAAAGAGGGATTCGTGATTTTGCTTACGCAGTACATACTGGGTGACCAGACAGTACATAGTGAGATGGAGAAATAACAAAAATTGTGTTTGCTTTGCAGCCGACGTTAGCAACGAGGGGTGAATGAACATTGAGGAGACTACTCGGATTCATTTCTGGAAGATCAGATGTTCATCCAACTTGTTGACGTGTCTTTTTCTTTCCTTTGGTGTTTGGAAATTAAGGGAATCACCGTGATTGCAAATGATGTTCTTTCCCTCTCTGTGTTGCTTTCTTTTAAAATCGGGATTCACTTCATTCTGTAGTTACTGCTGCCGCTCAACACTGGACATCTTTTAACATGTTCAACCCACTGGAACCAAGAAAATCTGAATATGCTCTGTAACTGGTTTCATAGGATTGACAAATCCATGTTTTTCAACTCAAAGTGGAAGATGATATATTACAAGGGACCAATACCTGCAACAACAACAAAAAAAGAGTGCTATGTGTGTGGGGGTATGGGGTGTGTGGTTTTCAAGAAGATAAAACTCATCACAGCAGTATTTTACAATTTGAAATGTAACAATCATGAAAATTGACAACAATAAAGAAGAGAATGATATTGTCATAGTGTTTCTTTTCAATTGCATACTTCCATTGAGGCACCTTCTTTTTTATATACAGTATATTTTTACTTTGATTCAAGACAGACAACATCAGAATATCAACAGACATTATTTCACAGCCTTGCCATTGTCAAATTTGGTTTGCACACGCCAAGTGTGCAGGAAGAGAAAGGCCCAGGAAGACATAATATGTTTTGGTCTTTAGCCCTGGAGAACCCACATGGTCAAATTTGGCCCCTATAAATTCTGCTACTCAAATGCTATCCTTAAATCCCAAAGGGTCAAATTTGGCTCGAATACTAAATTAGGATAAAAGCATTGAATATTTGAAAGAAAACATATTTTGGTGTTCAGTGAACATATAGCAATCATTTCATGGATAATTCATCATTTTCCAAAGAAGAACAGGGTTCTTGGGTTCTCCAGGGTTAAAATAATTTTAGGAGGTAAAGGTCACTGTCTGAGGCACAACAACCTTAAATTATTATGACTAAACTCCTCAACTATGCACAGTTCCAGATCCTCCTCCTGTGCTTGTTACAAACTGGCCTTCTTGTGTGGAGTTTGCCTGTTTTCCCCGTGCCTGTGTGGGTTTTCTTCTGGTACTCCGGTTTCCTCCCACATTCCAAAAAACATGCATGGCAGGTTCATGCAACACTCTAAACAAGGGGTGCCCAAACCTTTTTGACCTAAGATCTACAATCGATCAACCAACCCGCGATCGACCCGTTACTGCGCACGTACCCATATGATCGCACATACACATGCATGCCATGATGAGCAATAGCCTGACGCTGAGGCATGCGACGCACTTAGGCAGCCTGTTAACGATCGTAGCTCATGCGTACTGTTTTAAAGTGCTTCTCTCTGCCCTCCAGATTCCCATTCTTTGCCCGTGGCCTCGGTTAATTGTCCATGAAACAATCTCTGAATGAGAATAATATCGATAAAAGATATAGCTCGACAGCTCTGATCACAAGCTGCAATCGCAGACTGCTGAGCGCTAATAACTTCCGGTGCTGCAGGTCACGTGCCACCGTAGGTTGAAGATGACCTACTTTATTTTAGTTTCTTCATTTAATACTTTTTGTGAAAGTGAGACTGATTGGATGATTCGGGTGCAGTGTGCATTAACACAAAACATATGTTACCAACATGCACAGAGACATGGGTTTTTTTTTTCCCCTACACCCCTCGCGATCGACTTGGGACCAGTCCACGAGCTACTGGTCGATCACGATCGACGGAATGGGCACCCCTGCTCTAAACTGTCCCAAAGTGTGAGTGTGAACGCGGATGGTTGTTCATCAATGTGTGCTCTGCGAATGGCTGGCAACCAGTTCAGGGTGTCCCACGCCTACTACCCGAAGACAGCTGCGATAGGCTCCAGCACACCCCGGGACCCTTGTGAGGATAAAGCGGAACAGAAAATGGATGGATGGAGGACTGGAATCCGTGCAGCCAAGACACACGCTATGAAATGAAGACAAAAGAGTGCTGGACAAAATAATCTTTTATCTCCTTCATTTAAGTTGTAAAATGTAGGTCTGTGATTCTGATAGTGTCCGCGCCTGTTGAGAAGGCCTCTAAGGCCCTCGTGGAACACCAATGTGACAAATGGGAGGAATTCTTCGACAGAAGACTAATCACAACCGAATGACGGTCACATTTTGATCGTAAATGTGGCAGTTTGTTCATGAAAACTATTTTTCACCGCCCTTTTCACGCACCCATGCACACGCGCGCACACGCATGCCATGATGAGCAACAGCCATAATGACCACTCATGTGAATGAAACAGAAAAATAAAGTCGATGCAAGAGATTGTGAAAAGGAAATCACTGCCTATTTTAGTAGATCGTAGCTCACGTATACCGTTTTGAAATGCGTCTCCTGGCACTCCAGATTCATTCTTTGCCAGTGCCATTGGCGACTTGCGGGTCAAACAAACTTTGAATGAGAACATCCATCCATCCAATTTCCGAACCGCTTGATCCTCACTAGGGTCGCGGGGGGTGCTGGAGCCTATCCCAGCCATCTCCGGGCAGTAGGCGGGGGACACCCTGAATCAGTTGCCAGCCAATCGCAGTGAATGAGAACAATTTTTTAAAAAAAGAGATCACAACAGCTCATCTCGCAAATCGGCCTTCCGTTGTGACTGACAGAATTCGGTTTGTCGTGGACTACGTGATGTGCCTGCTGACTTTCCCTTTCCCAGGAATGAGTTGGATGGAAGAAGCTGCCATTTATTTTTTGATCATGTTTTGTCCTCGTTATGTTTTTCCACTTAAGACAATTGCTAAAACAATACAAATAAAACATTTTTTGTCTAGGTGGCGGGATTTGGGGAGCAGGTGTTTTTGTTTTTTTGTTTTTTGGTGGGGATGATGAGATATGTGACACCCCATTTGACAGACTCCAATTAACCTCACAAATCCTCATGAGCTGTAGACTGCGCTCCATCCTGCCCAACACAACCCTCCAGTTACAACCTCGGGTATATCCCAGGATAATATCAGAGCAAGGCGGGAACGTTGCCAAGAGCATCAGAATGTGAACTACTGTATTAGCAGACCAGCAAAGACGCCTATCACGACTTCACACTGTATCTTACATCCAATTCCAGCAAATGGGGAGTACATGGAAACCTGTGACAATGATCCAACCAGAACAAACTCCTTGGATCGACAACATCAGGATTGAGGACGGATAAACATTCAGATGTCACCTCAACAAAAATCATTCATACCAGGGATTAGTGAGGAGGATATTGAGCATGATAGAGAAAACAACCAACCTGAGTCTGTGAGCGAATCAAAGCGTGCAGAGTCTCGTCATTGCTCACGATATTGGATAAAGCCAATGCAAATATTTGACTTGCAAAAAAACCCCACCCCTGTTCATGACTTCAGCAAAGGTTAGAGGAGTAGCTGAGTCAACACCGATGAATCTATATGACATGCTTCAATTGTCACAACAGTTCTCAGCAACTTAAAGAGTTACAGTTGTTGAACATTGCAATATTTCAAAATGATTGAGAAAGATTTTATTTAGTTTTCGTGCACCTTAAGTGAGAGTATTACCATATGTCCCACAACCTACTGGACTGGAAATTATTTTTGACACAGGGAGTTGTCATGTTTTTTGAAACAAATGCTCTTATTTTGTCATGTTCCCAGAATTGCATTAAAGTGCATTGAAGATGACTGAGAATAAAGCGGCAATGCAGAGTGATAAAAGCCAGTCAAGGGTGCGACTAGTTTTCGATAAAATACAGGACACATCGAATATATTTTCATCATAAGAGTCAAAGCAGTTGCAGCTCCTGTGATGTTTAACTCATTCAGTACCAGCCAATTCTGGTCCAAGTCTGAAAAGACGTTTAAAAACGTCTTTGGGAGTGAATGAGTTAACATCGCGAATGGTGATAATTTCCGCTGTCTTCAAATATGTGCATGTGTGGATCATATTGGCACAATCTCATAGTGATGGTTGTAAACATCATTCCTTGTTAGATAAAGACCACACTGCCCCATTGAATGTTTGAGTTTTTATGCCTCACATTGCTCTTTAAAAAAGTCCTCATGTTTGCTTCATTCTGCGCTCGCAGTCTTTTTGGTTGTTTTTTTTTTTTGTGGCAGGTAAGCAATATCCTTTCTGATAGATGTACTGTTTCATGATACCCGATTATGAATCGCGATTCATCTGGGGTTTCTTGAAAAGAACCCACATTTGAGCTTTGGAGTTAAACAGCGGTATCTTTCTTTGGTGCTTAAATTGGGCTGTCAAACTAACTAAACACTCAAACTAAACTCTTCTTCTACTCACTATTAGAGGACCTCATTAGCATCTGCGTCCAAAGCGTGGATATGAATATTTAATCTTATAATTTCATGTTTACAGCAAATTGTTTAACTTGCAATCTGATGCAACTGAATGCACGTCTTACAAACTTCTAACCGGCGCTCCGGAACAATAATCAAGAAGTAAGGCTGCATATTTCCCAAGAAGTGTTTAGGGAATGGAGAGAGAGAGGAAAAATAGCTTCTACTCCAGTACAGCCTTTAATCATTGTCTTTGATCCTTCTTGCAATCTAATATGTGTGACGTGGTGACTGGAAGGCTTGAATCTCAGTCGAACGGGAGGTTTCAGCTCTTTTCATGGCAGCCACCCCCACTGGGAGCAACAGCTCCGTGGTTTTATCCTGACATCAGTGCCAGTGACATCTTTAAGGAGGACCAGCATCTTAATATCCAGAGGGGTTGACTGCCACTGGAGACGGCCTCTCTCACTTTGCTGCATGTGTGCTCTTCCAAAGGCGGGAGGGTGCGAGTGCTATGATGATGGAAGCACTGTTATAAGATTAAATAACATGTCTCGTCACAATCATCTGGTTGTTCCTCCCGCTGGGAACTCGACATGCCCGATCGCGGGTGGGGTTTGTTTAGCAGATGGCAAGATAGCAAATGTAAATCTGCCCGCAGATATATGAAAAACAAGACTTTGTTGAACATACCCTGTCTGCTCGGCATGCGCGGTGCACGTGAAATTGCCGAGCGTTTCACAGAAGTGTTCAGCCGTACACTGACAAAGGACTGTAACCGGTCTGATGAGAGGTACAAAGATGACGAATTGCCATGGGCGCTGGGGGAGGAGATGGGCGAAAACATGAAAGGCTGCAAGACAAAACAGGAGAGTCACTCTCAGGGGAGGCAAGGCGCGAAAAGAAACAGATTCTAACTGTTGTGAAAATGAAAATAAAAAAGGACTAAATCGAAGAGATCACTCTGAAATGACAGAGTGGATTGAGGATGCTCTTGTGTAAAACTCATGACAAATTTGAGCAAATTGTTTTCCCGTACCTTCTCATTGTTATATTTTAAATGCAAATTCCTATTCAGGAACTTGTTTCTATGTTAGTCTCAAGGCGATTCCTATTCCAAGCATTTTTTCCCAACAGAAATAATTCCATGGTCAATTTATCCCTGTTAGAAAGCCTTTAACTATGGAGACAATGTTAAGACATTATTTTAAGTAATATAGTACCGTAATCTTAACAGGTGCTCGACTGGTTAGCATGTCTGCCTTACAGTGCAGAGTTGCACAGTTCTCCTCCAGGACCTGGCCTTCCTGTGTACAATTTGCATGTTTCCACCGTGTGTGGGTTTTCTCCGGGTACTCCGGTTTCCTCCCACATTCCATGGCATGGCAGGTTAAATGGAACACTAGAATCTTGAGTCTAAACTCATTTTTGTCGTGGGCCAAATTGTGATCCCTTGGAGGGCCATTATCATGGTGAATTTTGTGAAACCATATCAATGTTTAATCACCTCCACATATTACATACACGGCACACAACAAATTGATGGATAACTAGTTTTAAAATCAGAAGTCAAGA
This sequence comes from Hippocampus guttulatus, assembly GCF_054856545.1. Lineage (NCBI taxonomy): Eukaryota > Metazoa > Chordata > Actinopteri > Syngnathiformes > Syngnathidae > Hippocampus > Hippocampus guttulatus. The sequence continues at coordinate 18,409,831 of NC_141272.1, forward strand.
ATAATTACTTGTTTCAACATTGTTTACATGAATGTAATAAGGGGTTTGATAATGCTGCGATTGGCTGGCAACTGGTTCAGGGTGTCCTCCGCCTACTGCCTGAAGATAGCTGGGATAGGCTCCAGCACGCCCCGCGACCCTTGTGAGGATAAAGCGGATCAGAAAATGGATGGATGGATGGATTGTTTGGTAATGAGAAAATGCTTGCAATGTCATGTGCTCTTGTGGATTAGTTAATATGACAATTTGAAATTTTGTTTCACACTTTAGCAAGTGTGGCGGACCGATGGTCCGTAGGTTCGATCTTGGCTCCGGCCTTCCTGCGTGAAGTTTGCGTATTCTCCCTGGGCCTGCGTGGGTTTTCTCTGGGGACTCCCACATCCCAAAAACATGCATAGCAGGCTGATTGAACACTCTAAATTGTGTGAGTGTGACCGCGAATGGTTGTTCGTCTCTGTGTGCCCTGCGATTGGCTGGCAACCGGTTCAGGGTGTCCCCCGCCTGCTGTCCGAAGACAGCTGGGATAGGCTCCAGCACCCCCGCGGCCCTTGTGAGGATAAAACGTATCGCAAAATGAATGAGTGAATGAATTTTAGCAAGCATCATGGAAATTGACATGCTTGATTTGCTTTCACGGGCCACGTAAAATTATGTGGCGGGACAGATCTGGCCCCGGGCCTTGACTTTGACACCTGTCCCTCGGTGTGACTGTGAGCACAAATTGTTGTTTGTCTATGTGTGGCCTGCGATTGGCTGGCAACTGGTTCAGGGTGCACCCTGTCTACTGCCTGAAGGCAGCTGGGATAGACTCCAGCACAGCCGCGACTGTCACGTTCCGCACGAAGCAGGAAAAGGGAACTGCTTCGTACGTAATGGAGAAAACGAGAATAAGTGGATCCCCGAAAGAGCAGACACCGACAAGGACTTCGTCAAAACAAAAATATTTATTACAAACAAAAATCCCGCCTAATAAACAACAGTAAACGCTGGTCAAAGAACGATAGCCAGGAAAGGAAAAACGCGACAACAGAAAACGCTTGTAAAAAACGAGAACCAGGAAAATAAGAAAACACGACAACAGAAAACGCTTGCAAAAACCGGCAAGGAACGTATGTTAATACAAATACTAGATCAAGCACGATAATATAATGATTCCCTTGGGACGACGAAAATGTAACTAACCGCGAATGGTATCGAATAATAATTTGTGAAACATGGCCAACAGCAGTGGCACGGCATGTAATACTCCGGCAATGAGTTGACCGCCGGAGCGCCTAGATATAGCAGGTGCAATCACTGGCAAATAGGCAGCAGGTGTGCAGGCGGCAGAAGTGAACGTGTGCCACCTGCTGCCGAATACGGAACATGACAGCGACCCTCGTGAAGATCAAGCAATTACGATCATTTAACTGTTAACTGAATGACTTTTGTTCCCTTTGAACACGAATTGTTCAGTGGGTTACAGTTTAACCCTTTCATGCACCCTGTAACCTGATCGCATGATAAGCTGCCCACTGTCGTAACTCCAAAGGGTTCCCAATTGAATTAAGCTCTTGTGAATACTATATTCACAGCTCTATCCGCAGCTCATCCACTGTAGTGCAATGACATTAGCAATAGCCTCGGCAGCGAATGTGACACAAAGCTGTCGAGGTTGAGGGTTTTGGTGGCAAAAAGCTGGAGGACCCAAATGCAAGTGTGAAAAGGGTGATGGATTTCATCTGCCCTGAGGGGTGACATTGGTGAGAGGGGACAAGCCATGGTGGGGAAGATTGTCAGTCTGAGTGTGGAGCGTGTGGGTGTGAGGTGTGGCCATCAACAGCTCTGGTGTGAAAATGTCCTTTTTGTTGATGTTTTGTTTTTTAAAAAGCGAACAGATTTCATCAGCGACTGTGTGTGTCCTTGACCACACTGCAGGGCATTAGAGTATTAACAAATGCAAGGTTTGGCTCAGTGTATTTGAACACATCCTTACAAGTGAAAGATCATCCGTGAGATTCAAATAAGTCTGCCATCAAACAAGTGTGTCAAATCTGTCAAGTTAAATTATATTTCGGCCATGCCTATTTTAATGTGATGAAAATCCGACTGATCCTCATAACCAACATGTTTTAGTACTTCAGTCAGGAATACGAGTTAATTCAAGTGCAAGATTGATGAAGTGTCTTGACACACACAAAGATGTCAATGCTGAGGGGTTTAATCTGTCTGTGGGTAGATGTTGAGTTGGAGGACTGGAGTTGCTGCTGACTTGCCAGTAAATCTTAGATGATTGACTCTTCTTGCGTGAATTCAGCAATTTTTGCACAAAGGGGCAGAAGGTTTACTTATGCAAGACTGGAGGTTCAGGTCCAGCTATTTTCTCAGTGGGAAACACTGTCGACTACAAGAGAGAGCGAGGACGCATCAGGGAATGTATTCGTCTGCAGTTTGCCAATCGTTCTTGTCTTATTCTCAGCTATTACCATTCCATATCTGATGGGTGAAGTCAAAAAGGGCTGTCACGATTTAAAAAAATATATATTTTTAAATGATATATGAAAACCATTCTGATCAACATCCATCAATTCATTTTCAACACCGCTTATCCTGAACAGGATCGTGGGGAGTTGCTGGAGCCTTTCCCAGCTGATTTGGGGCAAAAAGGCAGACTACACCCTGAACTGGTCGCCAGCCAGTCGCAGGGCACATATAGTGACAAACAACCATCCACGGCCACAACCACACTGTCACAGAGTGGGTACTGATCCTATGCTGCCTGAACACAAATCTGGCGAGTGTACCACTACACCATCAGTTATTTTGTCATTTTGTCAAATGCATTTGGCCAAGTGAAGAAAATAAAAATGATATAATGGTTCTTCTCTGTGTTTACATTCATTAAATGCAATATGTCAGCAACACATCATCACGTTTTACATGTTTCCGAGTCATTCCAAGTCCAAAAATGCATTGTACACACGAAATGGTCTTTGGACCATTCATGTGGACATTTGAAGCTGGCATTTGTGGTTATAGTCATAATTTACCCACACAGATGTTTTTCTTTTTTGTGACACGCAACGATGATGTGATGTCAACTTAGTAGACGTCCTGAGGAGTACTCTCCCAAACATTTGTAGCCTCTCCCACCTTGCCCCTCAATGGAAGTTTTGGTCTTAGTCCTATTGCAGTGCAGCACACGCATCTCTTAATGCACGTCAACATCTGGATCACAGCCGATGAGAGGGTGGCCGCACGCTTCGCTTTCTGTGACTGATTCAGAAGATGATGTGTTTCTGATGTAGCTGAGCCAAATGGAGGCTTTCGGAATGACAGAGACTTCCTCTCTACTGGTGCATCCTATTATTTCTTTTCAGGCATCCTGTTGAGAAATGAGGATGCCTGTATGTCCAAACCGGTCTCGGTCTAGAGCCATGAATTTCTACATGTGAGTGGTGTCGCTGTCCAATGGATGGTTGGCTGACCGTGTTGACCAAGGAGTCTAAAAATAAATGTAATCAAAGTGTGCGACGATGTACACAATGAAGTTACCTTGAACGTACCCATAACACCTTTAAGAGCATGCTTTATGGTGTGTATGTATGTGATAAGAAAAATTAAGAGGATATTTTATAGAGCAGGTGTCAAATACACGGCCCGCGGGCCGGAACTGGCCCCCAAGGTTCGATCAGGCCCGCAGGATAATTTAAAGTGGAAAAAATGCATAAAAGACACAGAATGAATAATTTAATAAGATGCAATTCATGGAGCATCTGCTAGGGGACACACTGTTTTGATCAGAGTAGAAGACAACATTGTTTTGATCAGAGAAGAAGACAACAGCAGTCTCAGTCTGTCACAAAGACAGACCCAACACAGCAGACGCTATCCATGACGTGAATACTTTATGCTTTACACATTTAACTGCACTCTCCTTAGTTTGTAAGGTGGCGGCAGGGATTAAATTTAATTGATAAAAGTGAATTGCACATTTGTCGAAGGAAATCTAAGGTGCTTCATGAAATGTTTTGAAAAATATATGTTCATTAAATTTAGACATTTTCCTAATGTTCTTGTGCTTCTTTAGACCAAAATAAAGGAAAGACATTTTATTTTGGTTATTTATCACAGAGGATGGTATAATTTTACTGGTCCGGCCCACTTGACATCTACAAGGCCGTATGTGGCCCACAATGTGAAATGAGTTCCACACCCCTTTTTATAGAGTATATGAAGCTTGCGATGAGAGCAGAAACTCAGCGATTTCTTCCTTGAATATTGGTCATCATGTACAACCACCAGAACTGCTTTGTCTGCAAGATGCAGCCACGGGTTTTGGAAGCCGAATACTTGTAGGTCAAATTGACATGGTCTGTAGTGTCCCCTGTAGATGGGTTGACAGAATATAACAGCAGCTGTGCAGGATGGCAGTCATGTGACATCTGACATCTCAGTGGAGAGGGCTTTTTGTGTCGTCGTGTTGTTTGAGGTGTCGGTTCTGTTAGTGTTGTCCACTATTAAAGAAACTATTTAGAGCTGTGAAATAATAACTATCATGCAAGACAATGTACCATCTCACCCTTCAAGTGGTGGCTGCTGAGGGTTTAAAGGAAGAAAAACTCCCAAATCCTTAAAGTAAAATTTATGAGGATGGATGGCAGTATACAGCCAAATAGCAACTTTGGGAGGCAATTATTGCATTCTCAAGTGAGAGGCAGGCAGAAATTATTCCTTGGGTTTACACTTTTAATAGCTGTTGAGATACAGTGTTGAAGATGGTCTGCTACGTTAATGCTATGTGATTGTGAAAGATGTTTTTTGGTTGAGGCATTTGTTTATTTAATGAATGAAGCTCTTGACAACATACAATTTTTTTAAAGTGTTGAGTACAGGAAATCAGTGAAAACTATTTGTACTCATTTTGCAAAAATAAATCAATGATTTATGATCAACATAGTATTGTTCAATAGAATCCAGAAGTTAATATTATTGTTGACGGTTAAAATGTTTTTATTCTAAAGCACATTATTTAGAAGAACAATGCAAAGCACAATACTGTACACCTAATACTATAATGTAGAAGACAGTGTATGTGCACTATAAATTTCTGAAAAGTGTTCTTATATCACGTTCTTTACCTCTCAACACGTTTTGTCAAAACTGGGCTTGAGAAAGCCACACAAAGCTAAAGAACAACCAAAACACAGGCAGTGTTCCCATTCATGCTTTCTGAACTCCTCTGACACATCCATATCCTCTGGCTTCCAGATCCAGATTGGCAAACTGGTCATAGCCAACAAGCCTTACAGAGTGGTGCTGGATAAACATGAGAAGACAGTAGTCGCCAAGAATCCCAAATGATAGCAAAATCCGGAAAAAGGAACACGAAAAGCTGGAGAAATACGAGAGACAATGGAGGGTGAAGGGAACAGTGGTGCCACTAGTGATTGGGCCACTGAGGGCAGTTACCCCCAAACTGGATGGATGGCTCCAGCAGCTACCAGGAACAGCTTCTGACATCCTTGTGCAGAAGAGTGCAACACTGGAAAAAGCTAAGATTGTACACTCAAGCTCCCAGGCCTGTGGTAGAAGACTGGAGCTTGAAGGAGATACCACCCCGGTGGAAAAGGAAACAATAATTAAACCATTAAATGAACAAATAACATCATAGTCACCACAGATGCTAATGCTGAAGCTTCTTCCTGTCTGTGCATGCTAACGTGTCCACTATACATAAGTACTAGGAAAACACCGAACTATCAGTCAGACTGCATCCAATACTAAGGGCAAGACAACTGAGACAAAATTGTTGACCTCCGCAAGCTGGAAAGGACTATGGGCCAATTGCCAAGCAGCTTGGTGAATTAAGATCAACAGTTGGAGCAATTGTGAGATAATGGAAGAGGCTAATGATGACTGTCAGCCCAAAATCACACCTCATGTGGTTTCAATGATGGTGAGAAAGGTGAGAAATTAGCCCAGAATTACTGTACATCGGAGGGCATGAAAAAAGGTGGTACCATTGTTTGAAAAGTTACTATTGATAAAACAATTGACGAAGACGTCTTGGTTAAAATCATGGATCACAAAGAAGCCTCCCCTGCTTGAGTCAGCACATGTCCAAGCCCATCTGAAGTTTGCTGGATAATCCAGAGGAGTCATGGGGAAAGTCATGTGGTCAGATAAGACCGAAATAGAATTTTTTGGCCTTCACTCTAATTGCCATGTTTTGGAGGAAGAAGCTTGTTGGTGGAAGTACCATACTTTAGGGCTTTTTTTCTGCACTTGTATAATAGGATTATAGGTAAAGATTATGTTCATACTAAAATTCAGCCGCGTATAAATATCTGGAGTGATTTATTTGAGGGCTTTTTGTGATGAGATTTACAACAAATTTGCATGCCCCCTTTTGCACCTTAGCTTGTTATTCCCCACCCCCATCTCTGCCTGTCCACATCATAGCAGGCAAGCATTGTAATATTGCTTGATTTGTCACATTCTGTTGTCACCTAGTGTCTGAAACGGTGACCACTAAAACTAATGAATATGCACATGGCTCCTCGGCATATATCGACTGTCAAATTTTCGGCCATTTAGCTCGGCTAAAATGTTCAGTCTCAGGAGGCAGTCAGGCTTGGACGCCTCCCCGCAGCAATTTTTATGCGGTGGTGTTAAAAGTTACAACTGGTCAATGCAACAATTAGCTTTCAGTCATTAAACAGAAGAGGTTAGCAGGATCAAATCCGCCTCTTACCAGCCAGACATGGAACAGCATGTTGTGGACGCCAGCCGCTAATGTAGTCGAGTATGTTCGCATCCGCCTGGCAGCCAGTTCATGAAGCCATCGGCTGACCGGCCCTGGAAGTAGGCTTTTTGGCTTTTGTTCTGTGTCACAGTGCAGCATGTGTTTTTTGAGTGTCCACTTTAGCAGCATTGATGTCGGACAGCGAGCTCCACAACAAACCCAGTTGCCATGTCTTTGTGAAATTCCAAAGTTGGAATTTGAAAATTCCAGCACGCCTTTACACAACCTTAGTGAGGATATGCAGTACAGAAAATGAACGGATGGATGGACAGACTGAAATTCAGATCATCAAATCTTCAGTTAGGAGGCCAGCCGAGTGTGGCCGCCTTAGACATGTAATTTTTGAAGTCTAGATGACGCCCAAGTAGGCAGCCGTCAGCAAGTGCTCTCATGAGCCTTGCTTTTTTTTTTGTGTTTGTTTTGTCACTTTGTGTTTGTTGTTACGTCGTGTGGAAATGATGTGGACTTTTTTCAGCATTTTTTGGCCACGACATTCATCAAGGAGGAGACTCTGTGCTTGGTGGTTGCGCCTTCTCGGCAGCATGGGTATACCAGCACTGTTTTTGACTGGGAGGAATGTCGGCGCCATTTGACTGTCGTTGCTGGACAGTCCCGGGGCGCTTGTGTCTTGCGCCTGTAATGGGCAGCATTTTTCACAGCCCCGCTTTGTTCAGCGGAGAGATCGGTGCTTTTGAACGGTCTGCGGCTGGATGGATATAAGGCTTGAGGAGCCGACGATGAGAAGAAAGGAGCGTGAGCGCGGAGCGCCGATGCGGATTTGGAACTGGGAGTTGCGGCTTGGAGTTTGAAGCGGATTACGTGGGACAGGAGAAGTGAACTAATCTCTTTTCGTCAATGGACGCTACAGCTTCGTGTTTGCTTTCAAAACTTAGCTTGTAGCAGACGTGTGCACATTTTCAGCATGACGTCTCTGATCCACTGGTGAAAGGACACTTTGATCCTCTCCTCTTTCATCTATAACTGCTTCAGACAACAAAGTGTATGCAGAAAAGTGGTGAAGATTGCACGACTGTCTGTGTCCTATGTGTTGTGTTGTGTTGTGTTATTTTTGTTATTTTGACTTCAAAATGGCGCCGCGAGAGTGGCTGCCTTTCCAGCAGCTCCTATATTTTGTTGTTCTACTTCTTCCTTTGATAACTTTGCTGCTGTGAATTGGGAATTTATCCATTGCGAGACTAATAAAGGTTTTCTTATCTTATCTTAATTTTCGAATGAGTGGTGCAGGTCTACCTACATTTTGTGGATAAAAATGCACACTTGATCTTGTTAGTGAAAAAAATTTAAGGACAGGATGGACGGTGCCAGGTTCAGTGAGATTTTGGTCAACAAACCCCTTCAGTTTGAGCATTAAAGATGGGTCCGCTGTCATTACGTTGATCCCGAAGAACACAACCAGGATAACCAAGGAGTGGCTCCGTAAGAAGCATATCCTCCTGACTACCAGTAGTTCAAATTTGTTCTCTGTAGAGGACATTTGTGAACCTAAATATCTCCCACCCAGTGCATCCAATCGCATTAACTCCTTTTGTTACTCTAAATAGGTCATTCAGTGCTTTCCAGTGTTACCAAATTTGTAGGGGTTAGAAAAAGTAAGAAAATGGCTTCCCTCAGTGCAAGCACTTTTTATGGGAAGAGGAAAAGTAATACTTTTTATCAAACACATTTTGTCTTGAAATGCTGTTGGCATTTTAATTACAAGACTTATGAACACGTTAAAGTGTTGTTTGAGTTGTTTTAAGTGTATTTGAGCCTGTTTAAAAAATGTAGTGGGATTTCAAAATTTTCTTTTGGAGTAGTCCAATTACTTCACATAGATTGGGGAATTTCAAAATAAATGTGATTGGACAACATTTTTTTTCCTGGTAGTCAGCAGGATATAAATGTTCAAGAGCGGCCTAGTCAGTTTCCAGAACCGAATCCAACAGAAAATCTTTTGACGGAGCTGAAAGTCCACATTGCTCAGAGACAGTCCTGCAACCTGACAGATTTACAGAAGATCTTTGTGGCACAGAGGGCCAAAACTCCTGCTGCAGTGTGTCCAAAAGGAAATGTCTCTGTAATTGTAAACAAACCAAATACTGACATACATTTTATCATGTGTTCAAATATTTATTTTCAGCAATAAACATGCACATAAAGTCTGAAAAAAAAGTGATTACCAGATTTTTTTTTTTAATTCCGCCTCTCACAGTGGACATGCATCTTCAAGTACAGCGTGTATATTTTTCTTTCATCTTTCTTTGCTAATTACTTTGGAGAACTACCGGTAACATGCATGGAAAGTCCTTTTTGATTTCGGTTTTAGTTACCACATCTTGTGATGATAGGTGAGCTATAGAAATAAAGTACTTTGCTGAATGTTGTTAGAAAATCAGTCATTACATGAACAAGTGAAAGTGTCTGCAGTGATTTGTAATTCTGCTCAAGGAAGGACATCACTTCTTAATTCAAACTGCACGGGAGCTACAATTAAAGGAAAGATAACGTAAAACGGAACAGGATGAACATGTTAATGCTCCTGTGAGAAATTGGGCCATTGCAGTAGACACGTCGAATTAGGATACAGAAATGTAAAACAGGGATATAGCGGCTCGAGGGTATAAAGCATACTGCAGTTAAGAACAAAATTCCAAGTTGAAAAAAATGTTTCATCTTTTCTTCTTATTGTTTGAAATGCTTTCTAATCTCTGCATTGTTTTCTCTTCATTTTACCATTTTTTCCCATGCCGCATCTCCCTCACTCTGCTGCTGCTGCTCTGTGGGCTCTGCTGTACCGGTCTGAGGGCATCAGGCCTCCATTGCCCAAACCAGATTTCGAACAGTGGTACCAGGAGCTGTTGGCGGGTACGAGCCAGCTCTGGTCACCCACTCTCCTGCCAAGTCGCTCTCTGGCTGCAGGCCCATGTGGCAAATATAGGTCTTCCTTTTCTTTTCCATTCATCCTGTCTTTTCTGCACATTATGGTGCCCTAACAATGTTGAACCTGCAGTTTCTGTTGCAATTACATCTCTTTTTAACTCAACTCACATAGGACTACTATTTTCGTGATTTGCGTAACTCTGGCTGCGCAATTGTGAGCCAGAGCAGTTGAGACCGATGTTCGTAAGTAAGGATCTGCAGGTGCATGGGATATGCTGCTGTGGGAGTGTTTACAGCTGATTTAAATCGCTGCCAAATGCACCAATCAAAGCAACTCGGGTCATGTAAACGTTGAACAAATGACAGTCTTGACTGAAGGGGTGTTCACACGGCACACATTTGCTCCGGCGCTGCACCGATGTATTTTGTTGCGATATATTTTGCACCGCAGCAAATTGTGTGGAGCGTTCACACGTACAAAGCCGCTGAGCGTGTCTGCACCGACACAGCGTCGGCGCAGCCCCACTTGCGTTCACACGGCAGTTTTTGCAGCGGAGCAAAACGACAGAAAACAAATGAGCTGTCATGTTGGTTCTTTTTAAAACGTATACACAACTCAAGCGACTACTGGACAGGCACGTCCTTCTCCTTCTCGGTCTCCGTGCCTTCTGCTCAAGAGTGACCGCCCCCGAAAATGTAAATCAACGATGACTTCAATGACACTCAGAAAAGCAAACACGTAATGCGCCAAACAGAAAATCAAGAGAGGAAATCACAAAATAAATTATATGGGGGGCGGGGGGGGGGGGGGGGGTTGTGAACACACAACAAAGGAACAAACTACACAAACAACTCCGAGACAGTCCAGTCTCCTACAAAAGGAAAGATGTTACCAGCCAAGTCTTGTGTCGTTATTAAACAAACACATGACGTAAGTCCGACAGAGCACGAAAGCAACGCATTCTCGCCGTACGTAAACTCTTCACAAGCATTTGCTCTGGAGCAAATTTAACCCAGTTGCGTTCACACGTGCAAATTTACACCGGTGCTGCTTCGCTAACAAGCATTTGCTCCGGAGCAAATTTTTAAACCACCTCCCTGAGGTGGATCAAATTTGGTCCGGTGTAAACTGTTTTCCAGGGCTACGCCGGAGCTAATTTGCACGTGTGAACACTCTTCTTGGGCAGCCCTGGCGTAGCACCGGACCAAATATTGCCGTGTGAACACCCCTAATGACATCTATATTGTCATGATTCGGTTTAGGGACCAACAGGTGGCACTGTAGGGCTCCCCCTGCAGCTGCACACCTGTTGGTCATTAGGTAATTAGTGCTTTAAAAGGACTCCCAGCCCAACGTGTCATTGTTGCTTTTTGCTGCTGTCATGTTTGTTTGTTTGTTTGTTTGTCATGTTTCTGTTATTGATAGTTTTGAGCTTCAGTCATGGGTTTTGTTTGCTACTTTGGACTTTGTTTGTGTAGGATTTAGCTTTCTGTGTTTTATCAATGCACTTCTTCAAATACACCCTGCTCCTCTCTCCTGCCTGCTTTTTGGGGTCCACCACCACCGTGTTACGTGACATATATCTACCAATCGCTACGACTTGTGCAGTGGAGCAATGCCACTGCTCTTGCCATGGTGTGGCAACAATGTGAGCTGGTATACAGAATGAATTGGTGACTTAAATATGTCTGCAGAGCTCAGCGTCTGCCTTGATCAAATTCGTCCTGTCACTTAAACATGTAAAGTACTGAACTGTGATGTGCCTGTGGTTATTTTACGAGTAAAATATTAAGTGGATCAGATCATGGCTGGATGGAGATTGGTACTTTTAAAGTTTGGTGAAATACATTAAAGAGCCAGTCATTTGAACGGCTCTTTTCCGGCTCCATCACGAGAGGGACGGTTAGCTCAACGGTCAGTGCGCTGCGCATTTATAACAGTTGCAAGTTGACGCAAGTTATGGGTTTGATCCTTGAGTGAGGTGTTTGGTGATGGGTAATTGAGGCCTCATGAAGCGCTTCACCACAGTGGGCAAACTGTGTTGATAGTGTGTCACTCTATTGAAGTGAAGATCTATCCTTTGAAGTCAAGATGGCGCCCGAGTAGGCAGCCGTCAGCAAGTGCTCTCATGAGCCTTGCTTTTTTTGTTGTTTTTGTGTTTGTTTTGTCACTTTGTGTTTGTTGTTACGTCGCGTGGACCTGATGTGGACTTTTTCCAGCATTTTTTGGCCACGACATTCATCAAGGAGGAGACTGCTTGAGGGTTGCGCCTTCTCGGCAGCATGGGTATACCAGCACTGTTTTTGACTGGGAGGAATGTCGGCGCCATTTGACTGTCGTTGCTGGACTGTCCCGGGGCGCTTGTGTCTTGCGCCTGTAATGGGCAGCATTTTTCACAGCCCCGCTTTGTTCAGCGGAGAGATCGGTGCTGTTGAACGGTCTGCGGCTGGATGCATATAAGGCTTGAGGAGCCGACGATGAGAAGAAAGGAGCGTTTGCGCGGAGCGCAAGATGGCGCCCGAGTAGGCAGCCGTCAGCAAGTGCTCTCATGAGCCTTGCTTTTTTTGTTGTTTTTGTGTTTGTTTTGTCACTTTGTGTTTGTTGTTACGTCGCGTGGACCTGATGTGGACTTTTTTCAGCATTTTTTGGCCACGACATTCATCAAGGAGGAGATTGCTTGGTGGTTGCGCCTTCTCGGCAGCATGGGTATACCAGCACTGTTTTTGACTGGGAGGAATGTCGGCGCCATCGGAGAGATCGGTGCTTTTGAACGGTCTGCGGCTGGATGGATATAAGGCTTGAGGAGCCGACGATGAGAAGAAAGGAGCGTTTGCGCGGAGCGCTGATACGGATTTGGAACTGGGAGTCGTGGCTTGGAGTTTGAAGCGGATTACGTGGGACAGGAGAAGTGAACTCATCTCTTTTCGTCAATGGACGCTACAGCTTCGTGTTGGCTTTCAAAACTTAGCTTGTAGCAGACGTGTGCACATTTTCAGCATGACGTCTCTGATCCACTGGTGAAAGGACACTTTGATTCTCTCCTCTTTCATCTATAACTGCTTCAGACAACAAAGTGTATGCAGAAAAGTGGTGAAGATTGCACAACTGTCTGTGTCCTATGTTGTGTTGTGTTATTTTTGTTATTTTGACTTCAAAATGGCGCCGCGAGAGTGGCTGCCTTTCCAGCAGCTCCTATATTTTGTTGTTCTACTTCTTCCTTTGATAACTTTGCTGCTGTGAATTGGGAATTTCTCCATTGCGAGACTAATAAAGGTTTTCTTATTGCTCAGTCACACACCTTGCTGGATCTTGCATTTTTACATTGCAGACAACATATACACAATATTGTTTGGCTATGTTTGTAATGTATGTTTTATATCCTCTCTTTTTCAATCTAAATTTAAAATACATATGAAGTATGCAGTCAATAAATAATGTGACCAAATGCCAATGTGGAGATCAGAATGAAAGTGACATGATTTTGAACTGTTTCTTATGTAGCTACTTGTCTTTGAGGCAGTGAATTCCAAAATTCTTTGTACATTTTTATGTTTAAAAAAAATGCTAACATTTAGCCCATAACCTGAAAATTTTGTGAGCAGTCAGTTGTGAATGACGATCTGGCTGGAGCTCCAAAAAGGAAAGAAAAAAAGCCCATATTGCTCCAACCCCTCCCCTCCACCCCCAACAACTATCAGATTCTTGTGAATTTGTGGACAACTGGCAGCAGGCCAGTGCAGCTTGAACTTTTGGGAAGTGAAATTTATTTGGTTGCAGGGTAAAGAAGAGTGGGAGTGTTCGTGAAGCGAGGTGGGGGGCGGTTTTTCGGTGGGGTATAAAAAAACAAAGTCCAAAAAGTTTGTGCAGAGTCTGCATCGGTGTCCCGGGGCTCCAGTGCAGAAAGCTTCAGTCCAGTCGGAACAACGCGCTGTGTGTGCTGTGCAAACATGGCACCTGTCCTCCACACCTTGGCGGTTATACTGGCGTCTCTCTTTTTGCAAAGTGGTTCATCGGCTCATCTCAATGACACGTAAGTGGAGCCAATCTTGACCCGGGTGATCTCGAGAGTCATAACGTTGCTCTCCGCACGATGTTTGTATAAACTCGGGACACAGGTCCTGCCTAATGAAGACTATCTTTCTATCGTTGTCACTCAGCATTTTGACCCCGATGTATTTGCGTAATATGAGAGCGTGTGTTTGGCGTTGTCGCATCGACCGTTTGCATTGCAAAGTACTGCTTCAATCCAACGACGTCGTCATATAATTTTCTTTTTGGGATCCGAGGCGATGGTATTCTCTGCCCCCCACCAAGCAAAACCTCAAATATGGCCTTTATTTCTCATGCAACGTGCAAGGATTTCAGGCTATGGTTAAAAGTAGTTGGAGAAGGAAGAAATAATTTGTTTACTCACCAATATTGCTTCATTCACTTTTCATTAGTAGTTGGTGACTCAACACTCATGTTTTGCAAGTAAACACTTTTTTGCAGTGATTCACAACCTTAATTGAGCCATGGCACCAACTATACAAAAACTTCATGCCCCCCCCCCCTCAAAAAATGGCAGTAAAAGTATGACTACAAAAATAATAACAACCGTGTCTCAGGTTACTCACAAATTGATTCACTCGGTGTTAAAGCTGAGTCTGTTTATAATACAAAGCTATATACAATATATATATATATATATATATATATATATGTATGCATGTGTGAATGGGGTCAAATCACTATTTTACTCTAATACAACCATGGTCTCATCACTTTGGTCTTAATGTCTAATCAAACCACTAAGGTTCCATTCTTCAGACTCGTTGAATATTCAATGACATTTTACACACCCCAAAGTCATAGGAGGAATAAAAATCAAACACTTTGGTGCCCTAAGATTTTTCAAAACTCCTGCATATGAATAAAAACGTCAGTAGTGTATAAAAAATGTCATGTTTTTGTTTTTAATTGTTGAATGGCACAATTGGAATATTTTGTTGAGCTAATAACCTACAAATATAACAAAATTTAGGTTTTATTAGCTGAAAGCAATTATTTGACTGCTTTTTACTGATGTTTTAGGTTTTTGCCATTGTATTGTTTCCTTTTTTTGTCCTTTTTTGAAGTTATATAAAATAATTTTTTGTCATCCACTGCTTGTTGCCTACAAAGCTGTTCCAGTAAAATATTTTGCAAATACAGTACTGTATATCTTCAGCCACTGTCAGTCTTTTCATCATACAAAACCACACTTTGCCCATTGAGATGACGATACATCAGCCAATATGGTTATGCTGTCCTGTCAACAAAAATGGCGCGACCAAATCTGTTGGTGTGACCAACAAAAAAAAGTTGGCAGCACTCGTGATACCAGTGCACAAGCTCGTGTAGAGCCCTCATGTAAAATTTTTCACTTTTCAATATTTTGCTACATTTGCTGTCTCAAAAGAAATCCAGTCACGTTACACTTGTTTACTCGCACAATGTTTGTGTTTTTCCGGTCCATGCAGCATATTCGCCGTGACTGTAAGTTCCCGGGTTAGAGGAGGGTCACAGGAAACATTGTGTGCCCTCATCCAGGGGCCCACGGAGCTTGTTGCATTGAGTATCACCCTGGACACGGACACTGGCAGCGCCGTCATCCTGGAGAAGGCAGTCAAACAGGACTTTTACCAGTGTCTGAACTTTCAGGTCCGTTTGTTGACTATCTATCCATCTTTCCGTTCGTCCATCCATCATTATGTAGCAAATTATCTAGCTGGCGCCATGACTCGAGCTATCAGCACGGCTCTTTAGCAAATAACTGCTCTGGACTGTCTCCCCACAGTGCGTTGTTATGCAACCAAACAAGCTTTGCTCCTTTTCAATGACCGCCCAAGTGACCCCAACCACTCAGTGATAATAGCGTTTGATTCCCCCCCCCCCGAGTTAAACTCTAGCTGTGTCAGAATTGGTCTGGCATTTCTCGACCTGCAGCTCAACAAAGGCTGCGTTCTACTGCAGCCCAGCAATGTACCTGCATTCCTCTGGAAAAAATTCCCTCCCCCGACTCTTAGTCCCTCAACACGCACACACATATGGACCAAAAAAGGGCCCTTAGAAATTTTGGAAGCAGTTGCTGCCCCTCGTTATGTAATAACAGCTCCACTTGCACTGTAAAAACAAGTGAAAGCGTATGCTTAAAAGTATGGAGTGATTTCATAGTTGACCTTGTGGAGTGGTTTGTTGCAACACAGGGCCGCTTGGTAATAGAATATTTGTACGAATTCCATCTCTTTCTCATTTTCCCCTCCCTTTATTTACAATATATCTGTTGGCGTCTGTGTGTATGTCTTTTGGCACTGTAGGTCCCGGCAGTGCGCACTAGTACTGTGGCAACCATAAATGTCACTGTGAAAGGGGAGAGTGCCACCATGAACAAAAAGACCAAAATCCTCATTGTGCCCCCTGCTTTCATCCACATTGTCCAGACTGATAAACCCATCTACAAACCTGGGCAGACCGGTAAGTATCGCCACAATCAAAACATTAAAAGTTGAGAGAGCATTTTGGGATGGAATAGTTTGTTGCAATACAACCAAATCTATCTTTGCACTTGTAAAACAATACATTTACAATAGTGAGTACTTCTGAGCCAGAAGAGCTGCTTGTGGCCTCGGTTCACGAATGCCACACCCCTCTTCAAGTCCATGACTCGAGCCAAGGCCGTCACAAATGCGCACTAGCGCAATATTCAAACATGGCTTTTCATAATCGAACGTTGTGATGATAGTAGCCATGATAAAGACACAGAGAATGCTGCTTCAACAAAATCTCAAATCAAAGCCACCATTAACACTCTTAACCAGAGGTCCCCAACCCCGTGCCACGGACCGATACCGGTCCGTGGGTCATTTGGTACCAGGCCGCACAGAAAGAATACATAACTTACATTACTTTCGTTTTATTTATTTCTGAATCTGAGAGATGTTTTATTTTGAAAAATTACCGGATCCTCTGTTACATCCGTCTACAATATGTCACTCTTGACACAGGTGGAGGCGCGCTTCTCGGTCACGTGATCGGTTACCGCTAAAATGAAACCCAGTTACTAGCAAAATGAGTAAAAAACAAAGGTCTTTGGAAAGTTTCTTTGGGAAGGGGGAAAGGCCCAGACAGGAGACAGAGGAGGGGCCTATGACTTTCAAGAAAAAGAAGGCAAAATTTAATCGACAGTGTCAGGAGTCCTACTTAAAATGCGGATTGATCACAACGCGAGATTACCACGCACCAAGCCCAATCTGCATAAAATGCGGCGATGGTGAGTCGTATTTTTCATGCACTTTGTATTTGCGGTCTATCTTATTTTGAAGGCCCGTGTAAACATTACCATAGCGACCATAGAGTGTTGCGGCCGGTCCCTGAAAATGTTGTCTGACATTAAACCGGTCCGTGAGGCAAAAAAGGTTGGGGACCCCTGCTGTAAACAAGCAGATGTAAGCCACAGCTGCAATGTTGGTGGTGTAGAGCGTCTTGGTGTTGGTCCGCATTGTCCAAACACTTCTACAATAATCCAGCCATCCATACACCCTGAACTGGTTGCCAGCCAATAGCAGAGCACACACAGATTAACAACCATTCACGCTCACACTCACACCTAAAGACAATTTTGTCAATTCCATTAACCTGCCACATATGTTTTTGGAATGTGGCAGGAAACCGGAATACCCGGAAAAAACCCACACAGGCACGGGGATAACATGTAAACTCGACACAGGAAGGCAGGAAGCCGGAATCGAACCCTGCACCTCTGCACTGTGAGGCCGATGCACTAACCAGTTGACCACTGGGCCGCCTTCTATAATAATAATAACCATAATAATACAGTCAAACCTCGGTTTTTGAACGTCTCTGTTCTCAACCAAATCGGTTTTCGACCAAAAAGTTCGATTTTTTTATGCCTCGGATTACGACCGAAAAACGGTTCTCAACCAAACTGAGCGCACTTGAATGCGCCACTCGACTTCCTTACACGAGGAAGTGACATTTCCTCAGTAGACAAAGAAGTGACGCCTCCGTTGTGAGCAGACGTGTTCAATAAAGATAAAAAAAAGCAGATGTGTTTGTTGAGATCTACGAAAATTGGACTGTTATTTCTGCATGGCACCAAAGAAAGCAAGTGGAAGTAAAGCTGGTGAAAAAATAGGAATATAGTGCGCAAAAGTATTGAATTTAAGAAAGATTTGATAGTGAAATATGAATCAGGTGTGCGTGTGCGTGTGTCTGTGTTGGCTAAGGATTTCGACTTACCGAAATCAGCAGCATCCTAAAAAAAAAGACCATCGTAAAGTCAGTGATGTGGCTAAAGGATCTCGTATGTTTAGCAAACAAAGGCCACAAATATTCGCGGAAGTGGAGAAACTTTTGCTTATTTTCATAAATGAGAAACAGCGAGCAGGGACAGTCTTAGCCAAGATACGATTTGTGACGATAGTATGGAAATTTGATAAAAAAGGATCCTAGCATTGCTCCTGAAGAGTTTGATTTTAAAGCAAGCAGAGGATGGATGGAAAAGTTGAGGAAAAGAAGTGATTCATCATGGGGAGGCAGCCAGTTCAGACAAGGAAGCTGCCGAAAAGTTCAAAGTTGAGTTTGAAAATCTCAAATCTCACCAAGGCCAAGGAATATATTCCCCAGCAAACTTTTAATATGGACGAGACTTGTGTGGATAAAGCGGTTCAGAAAATGGATGGAGGGATGTTACCTTGTACCGTAGCGTAGGATTGCAGACAGCGCGTCCATAGTTACAGCCATTACTTCAGGGTTTATAAATTCAAGGTGTAAAAGAATTCAATCTACAATTGTCACGATGAGAGAAAGAGAGATGTTCAATTTTTATGTTACAATGTCCATGTTTATGTTAAAATTTGTAAAAATAAAACATACAAAATGTTTGTAGTTTGTTGTTACTTGCTCTCTTATTAAATGTGTATACAGTTTATGGTGTAAAATAGTTGAAAAAAGGCTTTAAAAAAAGTTGTTTTCTTAACTTGGAACGGATTAAAAATTTTACATTGATTATAATGTGAAACATTGTTTTGGTTTTCGAACAAATCGGTTTTCGAACAGCCTTCTAGAACGGATTATGGTAGAAAACCGAGGTTTGACTGTAATAATAATATTAGTACTACAATGAATAATATTCTTTTAATTCTTAATAAACTTGTCATTAGCAAGCACTATTGTCTTAGTATATACATCCATAATAATTTGCCGACAAATCATGTGTTGTTCTGTTCCGCGACCCTGCTGCTCTTGGTATGAATCTATTACGGCTAGCGATGATTATGCTAGCTGAAGCTAGCCACATGAGACTAATTTATGCCCCGATATAAAGTCATGCGTGAGCTCATCATATTATTTCATAACAACATACGGTTTCTGCTGGGATGTTTCAGTGACAAAAGCAATTTGGTCCAAAACTAAAAATACACTGTTGGGCCATTTTCAGTGAATCTGACTTACTTCTTTCTTACCTTTCTTACTGGTTGGGCCAGCGTCCGAAGGTGGGAATAGTTTTTTGACACTGCAGCCCATTGCCCACGGGCCATCCGGCCACTGTTAATGTCTAAAACTGTGTATAATCTATCTGTAATTATGACATTCACAGCAGGACAAATGAATGTTGTCAAATGTGCTTTTCCCTCCCTGTAATGTCGACAATGCAGTGCTTGAATACTTTTTTTCACTGCCAATGTTTCTTTACAGTGCAGTTCCGAATAGTTTCCATGGATTCCAGTTTCATCCCTGTGGACCGGCTGGTAAGTTTTCAATTGATTTCTGTCGTTTGAGTGATCGTTAAAGTGGATGTAACGGTGAACTTTGTCTGGTGTGATTTCTGGTAAATGTTAAGAACATTTTTTGTTCCACTATTTTTGTTCAAGAGAGTGGGAGGTGAACGGAGAGCTGTTTGTTGGTTTTTGAAGCCGGCGTGGGTGTGATACGCTGTGTGGAGTAGTGTGATAAACATGCTGTCAGAGTTCATTTGCCTCATACTGCATTTGACCCAAACATCTGAATCAATACAGGCTCAAGGCCTTTTCCATTAGTGGGGAAACGATCTGCAGTGCATGTTGAAGATCTGCCAAAACGGATTGAGAGAACTGCAGTTTTTTTTTTCTTTCCCTGTTTTACCACATGCTGAATTTGTCTATGGGATCAGGATTTGGTTTTCTTTCATTTGAATGAAAAGCAGCCAGCTAACAGCGAGGGTGATGTTTTACTACAGTATTAACGGTAGCTCAGTCATCAATCTTACAGGGCCAAAAGTAGAAATTATAAATATTTAATGGAATGTTGTAAATTAAATAGTAATTTAAATGACTAAAAGCAATACTTTAAAACGAGTGATCTCAACACCCTTGCTCATCCAATTTAAACTCCATCTGATTACAAATTATGCAATACAGCATGCACTGTAACATTTTCAGCCCAGTGACTTCAACACCCTTGCTCATCCAATTTAAACCCCATCTGAGTACAAATTATGAAGTATAGCACACTCTGTAACATTCTCAGTCTTGTTGCTTATCTGAGATAAAATATTGCCCTTTTTGTTTTGCCAGAAGATGAAAGGTCAAGTCTTGGGCATGGAAAGTAAACAATGTATACATCAGAAACTTGTCTGCACATTCCGATGTCACATCTACACTCTCCACAACCCTTAAAGGGAGAATACTATCTAGTAATTCTACTTTTGGATTGCATTCTCTGTTCCTTCTTTGACATTTTGGCTCAGTGACGGCATCATATTCACACACAATTTGTGAGGTGAAACAACAGGAAATGGGAATGCAGTGGTGTTCAAGATGCTTTGACTGACAAATAAAACACTGTTCCAATTTGTTTGGCTATTGCCGTTTTGTTCATTTCCCAAAATAGTCAACGCAATGTTCAGTGAGCACAAGTTTTCTTCTGCAAAGAACTCTGAATCTGTCATATTTCTGTTATTGCATTGATCTGTTAAAATAAATAATTCTATATCAAAAAATTGGTGTTTTGACAAATAAAAATCACATCCATCAATTTATTTTGAAATTCCTGATTTGATATCACCTTAACAACTCTTTCATCGACAATCCAGAAACACAAGCAGTTTTAAATACCTGCTTGCTTTTAGCAGCCTTTTTTTTTAAATACAGTGCGTTGTCCTATAAAAACTTGAGTTAAAATGGATGAACCCTTTCAGTCTCTGAATTATGCATATACAGTAAATATTCTCTAGTACGGACTCGTGTTTGCGCTGTCCAATTTGTCCTGATAACAGAAATTCCTCATTTGGGAAATGAGCATGGTACATGTCCTTTATGAACCTGCAAGTATGTTGATAAAATGCACGTGTAACAACACAATCAATAAAATACAAAAATATACTGTCCAAAAACTGTTTATATAACAAAAACTGCAATACAGGTGTATCCCAAAAAAATCACAACGGTAAAATACGTACAGTATTTTAATGTTTTTTTTTTTTCTGTCTTGGGAAAAAAATGTGTATTTTGGATTGTTTTGTTGGATGCATTCTTTGGTTTATGACAATGTTTGCCCGCGTGTCATACAGTTTTCTTGCTAGTTGCAAGTAACTGTACTGTTGATCACCGATGTCTGATAATTCTTGTGCATACTGAAGGATTTTTGTTGCCATTTGCATTGCTTCCTTGCTGGATGGTGGCTTGTCATCAGGAGTTGAATCGATGCCTTGTTTTTTAAAGTTTCGTAGATTTGCGTCTTTCCGACTCCAAGTGTCTGCTGGATCTTTTTAACTTTGTGTCCAACCTCGCTCAAACGGATGCATTTCACTCGCTCCGCTCCAGTCGTTACAGTTCTTCTACGTTTCGATGCGATGATCTACACGACGTAAGTGAATAAAGTTAAAATCTTTCGCAATTAAAGTAAAACGCACGCCAATAAAAAGTCGCTTACACGTCTTCGTTTTGAATCTGATGAATGAAAACGGCGAAGCGAGCACGTTTCTTCGGTCATGTCGAGTGGGTGCTGCTTTTAAGCTAGTGTCGCGTTCTCCAGGATGTAAGTGAATAAAGTTAAAATCATTCACAATTACAGTAAAACGCACGGCAATAAAAACTCACTTACACGTCGTCGTTTAGAATCGGATGATCGAAAAACGCGAAGTGAAAACTTGTTTCAGCGTTGTGTCTTTTCCGTCGCATCGGGTGGGCGTTGCGTGTACTTAAGCTCCCGCGGCATTACACCTTCATCCTGGTTACGGGTAGTGGAATTTCCGCTTACGCAAGTTCCGGTAACACGTAATATCGTAGTCAAAATGTTAATGCATAGGTTTTTATTCCGGGTGAAGGATATTCCTTTCCATAGAATTCCGGGATGGGAATATTTACTGTATTGAACAATACGGTGTCTTTCCTGAAATGTTCAGTGTTTTCATTGCCCTGCTAAAGAACACCACAGCGAACCAATCAGAATCGGAACAGAGGGGTTTTCGTAAGCTAAACTTGACATCCATTCATTTCTTGACATTTCATTGGCTGAGTGAACTGATTGACATAAAAACAAATATTGATGAGCGTAGATAACTACAGGAAAGTGGTGATGAAAGTTGGCGGAATGGCCACTCACAACGTGTAATGAACCCTTCCAGCGACAGCGGTTACTACAGTGGACAGCTTATCGTGTTATCAGGAAACAGGATGCAGCAAAGGTTTCACGATGGTAGTGCTGTCAGGAGATTAAGAAAATGGTGCGATTAATTATGATCTGTAATTAATTGGCCTAATTAATCTTTATTTTAATCTCATCTAAAAATTGCTGAGAAAACCGCTATTTTCTTTTTAAATTCATTACATTATTGAGCATTGTGGCAGATGAAAAGATTCACATCACAAAAAAGTGGGATTATAAAGTATTTGATTGTTTTTATACAGACTTGAACAGATGCAGTCCAAGCCATTTACTTTCTGCTCTATTTGACACTAATCACAAATCCTACCTGCAACCTTTAGTTTCGTCCACCAGGGGGAATATCACTGTTTTGTTTTTGTAAATCTCCAAACAATTACAAAATAAAATTAAAGGAGGACACCAGCTCCATAAAAAGTGCTTAGGTTAACATATCAAAAACAGTAAGAACACTTTTCTGAGCAATACAAGTACTGAACACTGAACTTGCGTCAGATAATAAATAAAACAGACCCTTAAATCACACTGCTGTAAGTTAGCACAGAAATAACACTGTTCATCATGACAAAATAAAGTGCTGAAATAAACATTAACCACTTCGAATAGGCTACAGAGGACACAACAGCTATGCTGACTTCATGCCTCATGTTCTCCTTAAGTTTAGTTTGGCGAAAAGCTTTGCGATGGCTTCCTCTATTGATCACACTTTCGGGTTTAACGTTCGCCGGAGCTGCACTTGCGACTGGGTGCTTTGCATTGATGTAGGAGACTAAACTTGAGCTGCTTCGGTGGTAAGAAAACTCCTTCTTACAAATTAGGCACACCACTCTACCTTTATCAATAGTGCCGTCAGGGTGTTTTTGGAATGTAAATTGTCCATTCATTGTGCCGAGAACTCTAACATGCTCCTCCATTTTCACCTCTCCTCCCCTCACCGCAGCTTACATAGCCCGCCCAACTCCAATGGGAGCGAGCGAGTCAGCTTTTGCCAAATAAGCCCAAACATAATGACAGTCAATCAATGTCTGCTTCAGGCTGTGACTGACAGTAGTTTTCCCACACTCAACAACTCGAACACAGGAAGCCAACACATTAAAAAGAGATACTGGAAAAAGGCAACCCACCTACAGAAACAATAAAGTTAGAGATTAAAATTTAGATTAATGCGAGTACAAAACACAATGCGCGAAATAAGACTGTAATTAATTAATCGCAATTAACGTGATAATTTGACACCTCGAAACGATGGATGCACGTATGTGTGTATGTGACGTGATACGAGCACCTAATAAGTTTGACTTCTTTGTTCTTTTTCAGTACACAATGGTGGACCTTCAGGTAAGAATCGCCGTTTTGAGCCACACTGACATGATATTCTCTTGAGTGGCTGAGAGGAACAGTGAAAATTTCTCATTTGAAACATAATATGGTGGGTGTGTCACTTAAAGAGGCACTTCAATGGATCATTGGTAGATGAATTTCAAAAAATTGTGCATGCATATGTTGATATGGTCTTGGCACAACACGGAGGGACAAGAATGTAAGCTTTTTTTTCATTCGACAATGATCAAAGCTGGAATTCTCACTGATCACGAGCCACATGAAGTTAAAAGAATTGTGCTGTCCTTCTTCAAGTTGTGATGGTGTGATGGTCACTTGCAACTCCACGATGACAGAGGGTCAGTCATCACACTTTTGTCTTTTGTCTGTCTGTCCATGTAGGACCCCAATTCCAATCGGATTGCTCAGTGGTTGGATAAATTTGTTTCAGCGGGAATCCTTGATCTTTCCCATCCCATGATTGAGGAGGCAACACAAGGAACCTACGTCATTACCGCCACCACTGACAAAGGAGAGAAAATCTCCCACAGCTTTGACATCAAGGAATATGGTCTGCTATAGTTGCGACGAAATGCTTGTGCTCGCTTAACCTTCCTTCTTGGTTCATGAGCATTTATTCTTGTTCATGATTTAGTTTTGCCCAAATTTGAGGTAACTGTTCACCTCCCGAGTGTGGTTTCAATCTTGGACCAGCAGGTCACGCTGAAGGTTTGTGGGAAGTAAGTGTTTTAATCCGATTCCATTTGCTCATCCTCATTTTTTTTTATAAAAAGGAAGAAAGCTAGAGAAAGATTTTTAAACTGAAGAAATGAAAATGTCTTGTAAAGAGCCCTGAAACTCATGCTATTTCAATGTAATTAATTTCTGAACAGCAATCAGAATTACTGCGAGTTACATAAGTAATAATAAAGAAAATAACTTTTGCTTCTATCTGCAGATACACTTACGGAAAGCCAGTTGTTGGTACAGTCAAGGCGGTGTTTTGTCGGAATGCTGTTCACTTTTACTGGCATTTTGAATCGAAGACAAACATCTGCAAGACATATAAACTGACAGTGAGTAGCTGACCTCCAACTTCTATTGTCTGTGCCTTCGTGTAAATCCCTGAACTGCATTCGTCTAAAAACTTGTGACTCTCTTCCAGACCGATCATAGTGGCTGTGCTACAGAAACGGTGAGCATGACAGATTTTGCCCTCAATAAGAATATTTATGAAGATAGTTTTGTGGTGGCTGCTGAACTGGAAGAGCATGGCACAGGTAAATTGGTGAAATATTTTACTGACCATCTCGTTACCAACATGACTTGAGAACTGGTTCTAATTGATTACCCTATTTCCCATTTAGGTGTGATCCTGAAAGGGACAGGGCGGACACGCTTCAGTGCTGTTATCAGAACAGTCACTTTTGAAGATGTACCTGAAGCGTACAAGCCCGGCATCCCATTTGAGGGAAAGGTACTCACTCTTTTTGAATTGTTGTAAAAGCCAACAGGAAACCAAGTCCAACCAATAAGCCAAAGGACAAATTGCACCTTAAAGCAGTGAAGCAATTCAGGTCAAATCCAGAGATGTGAGAGATGACAATGTTTTTCATTAATACACCACTGTGATAGATTTGAATGACCGTAACAGTGAGGTGGTTAAAATGCTCCTCTGTGGCAAAGTCCCGGTTTGATGAGATCTGCCCGGAGTTCCTCAAGGCTCTGGTTCTTGTGGGGCTGACCTGGTTGACACGCCTCTGCAACATTGCGTGGAATGGTAGCCCGGGGTGGTGGTCCCTCTTTTTATGAAGGGGGACCGGAGGGTGTGTTCCGACTACAAAGGGATCACACTCCCCAGCCTTCCTGGTAAGGTGTTTCCAGCAATGCTGCAGAGGTGGGTCCATTGGGAAGTTGAGCCTCAGATTCAGCATGAGCCGTGTGGTTTTCGTCCCGGCTGTGAAACATTGGACCAGCTATAGACCCTTAGCAGCGTCCTTGTGGGTGCATGGGAACTCGCCCAACCAGTCTACATGGGCTTTGTGGACTTGGAGAAGGCGTTTGACCTTGTCCATCAAGGAGTCTGTGGCGGGTGCACCAGGGGTATTGGGTACCGAACCCCCTGTTCCGTCACCATGCCACCGATGTCAGAGTGTGTTTCACACTAACGGCAGGAAATCGGATTAGTTTCCAATGAGGGTTTAACTCCGCCAAGGCTGCCCTTTGCCACGATTCTGTTTATAATCTTATATGGACAGAATTTCTAGGCGCAGCCGAGTTACTGAGGGGCTCCGCTTTGGTGGCGTCAGTGTTGCACATCTGCTTTTTGCAGATGATATGGGTGCTGTGGGCTTCTTCGAACCAGGATTTCCAACTCTCACTGGAGTAGTTCGTAGCAGAGTTTGAAGAGGTTGGGATGAAAATCAGCATCTCCAAGTCTGAAACGGTCGGACAAGGCTGCAGTGTTTTCTCCAGGTCGGGATGAGATCTTACCCCAAGTGGAGGAGTTTAAGTATCTTGAGGTCTTGTACACAAGGGAGGGCAGGAGGGAAGGAAAGATTGACAGGCGGCTCGGTACAGCGTCTGCTGTGATGCGGACTTTGTATCGGTCTGTCGTGGTGAAGAAGGAACTGATCCAAAAGGCAAAGCTCTCTATTTTCCGGTCGATCTACGTTCCAACCCTTACCTTTGGTCACGAGCTATGGTTCGTGACCAAAAGAACGAGATGTGGCGAGCGTGAGTACGTCTGTGCCAGCAGAAAAGGCTTTGAAGGCCCTGATGGTATGCCACCGCCTGCTTTTCAGTAGCCAGGATGGTGTCCAAAAAACCAAAGCACTAACCAGACCCTACCGTACTTGACCACACCCCTAATATTACATTGCTGAAATGCATGATGTGGACATGTTTCATTTTCCTGGCCATTTAAGGGACTATTTTCAGGTTTGTCCATCCGAATGGCTAAACATTTGTCCTCATTGTTGTTTGCAGATCAAAATGACGGGTCCGGACAAAAAACCCGTCGCCAATGAACCTGTGTACTTATTTGCCCCGGACTCAGTCAACTTAACACTCACCACAAACACAAAAGGCGTCGCCTCGTTTTCATTGGACACCACCAACTGGAAGGACCATGTGAGCCTTAAGGTTTGTGACCAGTGACGCAAAAAGGGGGGAAATCCACCATATGCGTGGCATAAGAGGTGCTGCTCCGAAGGGCCGCCAAAACTTTGGTAGGAAACATTTTTGGGGAGTAGGTATTTGATAACAGAGGCACGTCACTGATTCGACACCCCTCCGCTCTGCGACTGCCACCTCCTTTCCTCTCATCATCACAAAATAAAGAGGCAAGAGAACGGTTTTACAGGGATGAAAAGCAGGTTTTCACAGTAGTTAAGCGATGTTGACAAGTTCTGTCAGTGTATCAAGAGGAGATTTGTAAATATTCAGATTAGCTAAAAGCTACTAGTAAAATGATAAGTTTCTGTTGTTTTGCAACTGTGTACTGAACAGGATTATAAATGTAACAAATCATTAGAAGAACATTAAGCAGATGTTGAATCATAAAATTAATAAATTATAGAACTTGAGAACAGTGGCTTTCTTGTGTCTGTCGGCCGCCAGAAGAAAACTTCTCTTCATTTTTAATATTCATGCACCAGCTAGGGAAGTAACGACTCTGGAAAACTGATTTAAACTGTTTAAAATAGGCATCGTATGTGCTGCATTCAGATGATGATGGTCGAAAAACCGCCCTACCGGCCCAACAATAAGTTGTTGATGTATACAAAATTAAATTGCCATTGGATAACTGCAATGTTTTGAATGGAAGGATATATTAGAAAGAAACAAGTTATCAGAAGCGATCAAAGTTGACTCGGCTGACCCGAAATTTGCCGGTGGCTTAGAATCTCACCATCATCTTGTTTTTGTGTTAATAGGCCAAGTCCAAACTGGTTGATGATGATGAGCCGTATTTACCAGATATACAGAGACCCGAATACAGGGCAGCCTACCATGGCGTATCAGCATTCTACTCAAAGAGTAGTAGTTTTCTGAAGCTCATGCAGGTCAGCGGTAAGATCCCCTGTGACAAAGACGCCACGGTACGAGCTCAGTACATCATTCAGGGACAGGAGCTCAAGAAGAGACAGGAGAACTTAGACTTTTTCTACTTGGTGAGTTCAGTCATTCTCAGTATTGGCAACTTCAGTCTGTACTAGAAATTGTTGTACTGTGTAAAAAGCAAACTGAATACACACAAGTTTCAAATGTCTGTGTGGGTAAAGTCACACTTTGAATTTATGTGTACTTAGGTGATGTCTAAAGGAGCAATTGTGCAGCATGGCCGTCTTCCAGTGGCTGTTACAGTGGGCACAGGTAATCTAATTTGAATTCATTTAATTGTTCTTGCATCGGTTATCACAAGCTAGGCTGGTCTCCTTCCACATTCAAAAGACTTGTGGTAGTTTCATCTATAGGGGTGTTCACACGGCACACATTTGCATCGGTGCTGCACCGACGTATTTAGTTGCGATATATCTTACACTGGTGCAAATTTTGTGGAGCGTTCACACGAAAAAAGCTGCTGACTAAAGAGAAGCGTGTTTACCCCGGTGCAGCCCCACTTGCGTTCACAGACCCACCAAGACTGGAAACTGAAATGTACTGGAAAGGCATATGGGAGAAGGAGGTCGCACATAACAGCAGTGCACAATGGCTGGTGACCCTGAGAGAGGAGCACAGTAACCTCCCTGAACAGAACCCAGTTGCCATAACAGTGGCAATTACACAGGAAAGAGTCTCAGACTTGAAAAACTGGAAAGCACCAGGCTCGGACATGGTCCACACCTACTGGCGAAAGAAACTCACAGCACTCCATGAGCACCGAGCAGCACAAATAAACCAGTTGCTGAAGCATGGGACTCACCCAGGATTGCTAACTGAAGGGCAAACGATCCTGATCATGAAGGATCCCTCAAAGGGTGCAGTCCCATCCAACTATTGGCCAATAACCTGTCTCTCCACAACATGAAAGCTCATGTTAGGCATCATTGCGGCTAACATAAGTAGACACATTGATCAATCCATGAGCAAAGCACAGAAGGGCATTGGTAGAGATACCAGAGGAGCCAAACATCAGCTACTGGTTGACGGAACAGTCGCACAAGACTGCAGGTCCCAACATACCAACCTGTGCACAGCCTGGATTGATTACAAGAAACCCTATGACTCAATGCCTCATACATGGATCACTGAATGCCTGGAGTTGTATCAGCTGAACAAGACCCTAAGAGCCTTCGTTTCAAACTCGATGAGGATGTGGAAAACCACACTTGAAGCCAATGGCAAGCCACTTACCCAAGTGTCCATCAAATGTGGCATAGACAAAGGTGATGCACTCTCCCCACTGCTGTTCTGCATAGGACTGAACCCCCTAAGCCAGGGGTGCCTATTACGTCGATCCTGATCGACCAGTAGATCTAGGACTCGTCCCAATTAGATCCGAAAGATGGAGAGGAGAAAAAACCCCCAAAAAACATTTGTGTGTCTTTGTACATGTTAGTAATATATTTTTTGTGTTAATGTACACTGCACCCTAATCATCCTATCAGTCTCATTTTCCCAAAAATATTTTTTAAATAAAATAAAATAAAGCAGGTAAATCTTTAACCTATGGTGGTGTGTGACCTACGTCAGCGGAAGTTGTTAGCGCTCAGCAGTCTGCAATTGCAGCTTGTGATCAGAGCTGTTGCGCTATATCTTTGATCGTCATTATTCTCATTCAGAGTTTGCTTTGTGTACAGTTCACAGAGGGCACAGGCAAAAAATAGGAATCCAGAGGGCTGAGGGAAGCACTTTAAAATGGTATGTGTGAGCTACGATAGTCAACAAGCTGCAAAAGTGCATCGCTTGCTTCTGTGTTTTGCTTCTCATCATGGCGCGCGCTAATGTGTGAGTGCCCGATCGTGCGCGCGTGTGTGTGTGCGCCCGTGCGTGAGCGGTAAGGGGCGATCCCGGGAGGTTGGTTGAACGAAAAGTCGATCTTTGGTCCAAAAAGTTTGGGCACCCCGCCCTAAGCCAAGTAATCACCAAGACTGGCTATGGATACCGCCTCAGAAATGGAGCTACGATCAGTCACTGCCTATACATGGATGACCTAAAGCTGTATGCTAAGAGCGAAAGGGACAGAGACTCCCTGATCCACACAACCAGGATCTACAGCAGTGACATTGGGATGCCATTCGGACTTGAGAAATGTAGTCGGATGGTGACTAAGCGAGGCAAGGTACTCCACACTGAAGGGGTGTCACTCCCTGACGGAACAATAGCAGACATTGAGGACAGCTACAAGTACCTCGGTATACCACAAACCAATGGCAACCTCGAACTGGCAATAAGGAAAGCGGCGACAGCCAAATACCTCCAGCGGGTGAGGCAAGTCCTAAGAAGCCAGCTCAATGGCAAGAACAAGACCCGGGCAATAAACAGCTCTGCCCTGCCAGTGATCAGACACCCTGCAGGAATAATAAGATGGCCAAAGGAAGAGATTCAGACCCTAGATGTTAAGACCCGGAAGCTCCTAACCATGCATGGAGGGTTCCATCCCAAATCCAGCACCCTGAGATTGTACGCAAGCCGTAAGGAAGGAGGCCGGTGACTCGTGAGTGTGAGAGCCACTGTCCAGGATGAAACATCCAAGCTCCATGAATACATCAAGGAGAAGGCTCCAACGGATGACGTACTCAGAGAATGTCTCAGACAATGGGGAACAGAGGATGAGGTGCTGTTAGAGGGACCACCATGGGAGGACAAGCCCCTACACG
Source organism: Hippocampus guttulatus (assembly GCF_054856545.1). Lineage (NCBI taxonomy): Eukaryota > Metazoa > Chordata > Actinopteri > Syngnathiformes > Syngnathidae > Hippocampus > Hippocampus guttulatus. Next base: position 18,440,327 of record NC_141272.1, read on the forward strand.
GGATGTACCACCGGACCATAACTGAAATGGCTGATCTCAAGAAGTCCTATCAGTGGCTAGAGAGGGCTGGCCTGAAGGACAGCACAGAGGCACTCATCCTGGCTGCTCAGGAGCAGGCCCTGAGTACCAGAGCCATAGAGGCCCAGATATACGACACCAGACAAGACCCAAGGTGTAGGTTGTGCAAAGAGGCACCTGAGACGATCCAACACATAACTGCAGGGTGTAAGATGCTGGCAGGGAAAGCCTACATGGAACGCCATAACCAGGTGGCTGGCATAGTCTACCGAAACATCTGTGCGGAGTATGGACTGGAAACCCCAAGGTCAAAATGGGAAACACCTCCGAAGGTGGTGGAAAATGACCAAGCGAAGATCCTGTAGGACTTCCAGATACAGACTGACAATCTGGTAATGGCGAACCAACCATCTATCGTGATCATAGATAAAGGGCAGAGGAAAGCCGTTGTAGTGGATGTAGCGATCCCAAGTGATGGAAACATCACAAAGAAGGAACACGAGAAACTGGAGAAATACCAAGGGCTCAGAGAGGAGCTGGAGAGAGCCTGGAAGGTAAAGGTGACAGTAGTGCCTGTGGTGGTCGGAGTACTCGGGGCAGTGACCCCCAAACTAGATGAGTGGTTGCAACAGATCCCGGGAACAACATCGGACATCTCGGTCCAGAAAAGCGCAGTGCTGGGAACAGCAAGAATACTGCGCAGAACCCTCAAGCTTCCTGGCCTCTGGAAGGGGACCCAAGCTGAATGGGGGACGGACACCACCCGAGCGGTGAGATGAGGATTTTATTTATTTATTTTTTTAAAATATAAGAGCAATAATCCGACATGGGACATGATCTTGGCAGTTCTTAAATATACTGAATCTTGATTGCCTGACTCGAGACAGGTGTACCGCTGAAGTCACGCCCAACTCTCCAGCTGGTGCTGAAACACAAAACAAAACAAGGCAGAGCAGAATGTGGCGATTTGTGTGTGTGTGGGGGGGGGGGGGGGATAATTAACATTTTAGCTTGGTTTATTCTCTTGTTTGGATGTGTTTGTGAGTCAAACATGATTTCTAATGTAATTTTATTTAGTTAAAACCATGAAAAGTGACCGTTTTTTTGAAACATTGTGGATTTCATTCTGCAACATCCTGTTCTTGCCTCTGTCAGTGAACAAAGGGGAGGTGACCATCCCCCTGCATCAAGTGATCGACCTGGCGCCCTTTGCACAAGTTGTACTTTATACTGTGTTGCCTGGTGGCGAAGCTGTGGCAGATAGCTACGACTTCCCCATCCAACTCTGTCTCAAAAACAAGGTTGTACCTGGTGATTATCAAATTCACAATTGACAAATTATATGTACTTACCCTCTGAATGAAATTAATGTTGTAAATGGTGTTAAACAAGAGATCATTTGAAATCGCCACTGACCCCAATTGTTGTCTTCTGTTCAGGTTTCTCTTAAATTCCCGTCCATCCAGGAGCTTCCAGCAGAGAAAACCACATTGAAACTCCAGGCTCAGCCTGGCTCTTTGTGCTCTGTTCGAGCCATTGACCAGAGCATCCTATTGCTGCAGTCAGAGAGGGAACTCACAGTTGGCTATGTCAGGCAACTTCTACTTCATGCCAAGACATTCCCCACCCCCCTTGTTTATACGCTAATTTCTAAAAAATACTCATCGAAAAAGCACAGTCGAACAAATTTCCTCAGAATGAGAAGTTTTAGGGTTTAAATCTGTCCGCTGCGGAATTTCACTCTGCCTTTGACTGTTCTTGTTGGGCACACTGGCTTGCTCCCATTGTCCAAAAAACAATGTACTGTACTGATGTACACCACATTCAAGTTACATCACCGCTGTCGTAATGGAATGTCGTAAACCCAAGATTTGCTTCCCCTGTATCATATGGTCAACAAGTTATCTAAACAAATCTCTGTCCACACAAAATGCCATTTAAACAGGTAGTTTATTACCGTATTTTCCGCACTAAAAGGCGCACCTAAAAGCCTTCCATTTTCTTAAAAGCTTACAGCGTGACTTAAAATCCGATGTGCCTTGTGTATGGTTATTACGGTAATATGTGGACCCCAAAATGGCTCCTTGCTAGAGACATGCTGACAACGCAGAGTTCAAATTTAAGGCGATCGGGTTATGCATTTGAACACGGAAACAGAGCAGCGGCAAGAGAGTCGGACGTTAATGAGTCAATGTTATAACTTGCTGATGGTTAAGTGAACTGTGTCTCTGCTTTATTAAATAAGTTTTACAGCAGTGGACTATGGACTGCTGAGGCGCGCTTCACTCGAGTGGTGTTGCTACAGTTCTGTTGGCATTTCCTTGAGCGTAGCTCCATCTAGTGGATGCATTGTAGATTGTGTCTTATAGTGCGGTGCGTCCAATATATGAAAAAAATGACAGAATAGGCCATTCATTGAAGGTGAATGAATGGCCTTCAATGAATGGCCTATTACCCATACTCACTCATAATCCAGTGTGCCTTTTAGTGTGGAAAATACAGTCGTATTTTGTAGTCATCCATCCATCGGTTTTCTGTCCCACTTGCTCGGAAATGTTAAAATGTATTTGATTTTTTATTTTTATAAAACTCCACTCTTTTGCTACAGAGTTTTGATCATATTGTGTTGAATTCTGTGTAGGTGTACAATCAGCTGCCTCTGCAGAAGCTGTCGGGATACTCGCACGAAATTGAAGACTATGATCCTTATCCTTGCTTTCCTGGGCCCATACCAGAGCCTGAACCTGAGATGTTGGTGGATGTCGACGAAGGGCGAAGCAAGCGCTCACTTTACTTTGAACCAACCACTAATAAAGATGACGTTTTCAGCATCTTCAAAGTAAGGCTTTGGACTTTACACTTAAGGAGGCTACATCCAGTATAACTGATATTGACCGGTTTTATTTTTCGGGAATGTGCCTATCAAGTGCAGCTTGGCAGTATCGGGCCTGTGGGCCACATCGGGTCCGTTTACGATCTGTGACCTGCCATTGCAAGCTCTATTTTGAAAATGGTGTTTGCTATAGCCTATTTCCCCGTGTCACTTTAAGGTGTCATGAATGCTACAGTTGTTGTGTGTTTGTGTGTTTGAGTGGTACAAGTGAGCATGGGCAAAACAAGTGTGTCCAAAGGCGAGAACTTGTTTACTTTAGTTTGCATCATTCTTATTCACAGTGGACAGAAGATTTTTTTTCACTTAGAATGATTTGAGCATCCCGACTTTAGACATCAAGTATACTGTACATAGACCACACCTTGACGTAATGTCCTTCAATGACGCCGCCATATTGAATGTTTCAAAGTGGAGCAATCGGTGGGTTACCTCGTGCTGCGTGGATCCGTACCAAACGTTTTCAACTCAAAGATACCAGATATAATGGCATTAAGACTGAACAAGGACGTTTGAGTGTATTTGCCCAAAGAACCATAATTTTCCGAATTGAATCAGCTGGCTTCATGGCTTCTCATACTATGAAGTCCCATATTTGATTAATTCTATACTGTGCATTCCCACAGTGAAACCAGCCTGCAAACACAAAAGTCTTTCCAAGTTTAAATAAATTGCTGTGCATTGACTCCGTATTCTGGTTGTTAAGTACTTCGATAAAATTTTTCCTCATACTGTCAAAGTTTGCAGTGATTGCCGTGATCGCTTGTGAAAATGAGCACGATTCATGAAAATCAGTTACATTTAACTGCTGGTTAGTTAGTCAGTAAATATGATCTGTAATCTTGTGCATCTTTGTTGCACAGGAAATCTCTTTGCAATAATAAAACAAACTAACAAACAAGTAGGGGGAGAGATTTGTCTCAAAATCCTTAACACAAATATTTTTATCTAAGATATTTATTTGTTTTTTCAGATTCACAAATATATCCGTAATTTTATGTTTTTATTTTTTATTTATTTATTTACCATGCAATTATCACGACGTATCATTTGGAACTACAGTGATCCCTTGCTCTAACGCGGTTCACTTTCCGCGGCTTTGCTGTTTCACGGATTTTTTTAGTGCAGTTTTTTAATGCTCTTTAAACAGTGAATTGTGTTCTGCAACCTGATTGGCTCAGGCACTGATCGATGTGAACAGTCTCCGCACCTTGTCTCTGTACAGCTTGCCAAATTTACCTTTGCAAATTTTTGGTCTTTGGTTTCATTGTATCAGTGGCGGATGCTGGTCTGTCAAGGAGGGGTAGCTCAATTTCGGCCTACATCATATAATGTGTCCGTTTATTTTTTACAGTACAGGAATTCTACTCTCTGTTCCTTTTCAAATAAAGGAAAAGGATGCCTTCAACATAAGATCGGTGATTGGCTCATTTCGCTGTCAATCAAAAAGAGATTTAGCCTCAGAGAGAGATCATCCAATCAGCATGAAGAAAAGCTGAGCTTCTGCACGCCCACTGTCCATAGACTCCCAAAGACACTGAGCGTCCAATGGGCGGGACAAAAGCAGCATTTATCCAATGACTCGTCTCGTTTCAATGCATTGGGACAACCGAACCGAACCTGAACTCTCAAGATGCTTCTTTTTTAAAAAAATAAATCCTACTTCACAGATTTCACTTTGCACTGGTTCTTTTTGGAACGTAACCCCCGCAATAAGCGAGGGATTACCGTATTCAATTCTGCTTGTGAATTGTTGAATGTGCATTTGTGGCTCAGCGAGCATTTAATTTTGAGACAAATTTCATGCAGTTTTAAAATCTTCCCTCACAGATTCCAAACATTCACGCATTGAAAGGCCATCTCTCCTCCACCTACTCAGAGGCAATGTTGCTGCTTCTGTTGAACAGTCACGATTCATCTTCAGGTTTTTTTTGTTTAAAAATTGGAAATTGAAAAATAGACAGGAAGCCTTGATCTGATCTTAACACAAGTGAGGAAACAAAATACGACAATAACATGCAGTGGTGGGCACATAATTCCGTCAGTCATCGTGCTTCATTATTTCAGGCCAGCCTAGTTTGCCGTCGGCCATAGCCACTCGGCGTCAAGAACATACTTACCAGTACTACATCACAAGCAGGCACTAAACAAGCAGACACGTAGCTGAATAAAGCAAAATAAAACTGTTTTGTGTATCTTTTGGTCTCACAGACGGCAATGACATTGTCACGTTATTTTTATTTTACCAGTCAGCTGTGTGTGTTTTTCATTTCATTCGCCGACGAGGGATGGAGTTCGGCCCATAAGTTCCGGCCTGAAATAATGACGGCATGCTGACTTGAGAGATCACCGTGTCCACTTCTGCTTGGCCGCGAGATTGCGTTGCCTTTACACGGAAGACATTTTTCTTCTGCTGCGACCACTTTGGCTGCTGCTGCAGCAGCGTAGGAGTAGTCGTTTTGTTGTTTTTCAGGTTTTGTGACTTGACAAATCTATCTCTCTTATTTCAGGGGATTGGAGTCAAGCTTTCGACAAATTCTGATGTGAAGAAACCCTACAACTGCCAACGACATATGTATGCTGATTTCGAGGAAGGGGACTTTGGTATGTTTGCTAAAGTATATACTAATCCCCACTAGTTTGTGAGGTTGCAGCACAAGCTGCTTGTGGATTTCTCATCAGAGCCCACTTGATTTTTTTTTTCAGGAATTAAATCGTTACAGTGTGGCATCTGAAGCCTACCATGTATCGTTTTTGATTATTTTCATTCTTCTGGGGAACTCAAAATGCTCTACTTTGTTGTGCAAGGACACAAAGTTTCATTCCTTCAACTGCGAAAATGCAAGGCGAATGCCTCCACTGTATTTAAATGCCCCACTGATATTGTTCTCTGTTTATCCAAATGTAATGGACAGCAAGTATGTTTTGGCAGATGATTGTGGTTGATTCTTATTTAAAGGTACCGTAAATTTTTATGTCTTCGGAGCAGAATACGACACCCCGGTTTCCATGGCCTTCAATGTGATGCGGGTCTCTGGTAAAGAAAGTGTCGAGAAAACTAAGGAGGAGAAGAAGGAGACCATAAGGACCTTCTTTCCAGAAACATGGATCTGGGACCTCGTTTCTGTTGGGTAAATATGTTCAAATGGAAGATAATCACAACTTTATTGAAAAGTTAAGTTGCTCTGTGAGGTCTGAGCTCAAAGCCACTTGGTGTGCGTGCAATGCCTGCGTGTGTTTAGAGACATGGGTACAGTGAATTTGGAGAAGACCGTCCCAGACACCATCACCAAGTGGGCCGCTGGAGCTTTCTGCGTCTCGTCTGTGGGCTTCGGCGTGGCGCCCACCACGGCGCTGACTGTCTTCCAGCCCTTCTTCGTCAGTCTCACGCTGCCCTACTCTGTCATTCGTGGGGAAGTGTTTACTCTCAAGGCCACTGTCTTCAACTATCTCTCCAAGTGCATCATGGTAAATAAATATCAATGATTCATTCAAGAAGTAACATCTTGGATAGGATTCGGAATGATTTCATTTGGTTCCTTGATGGAAACTGGCGTCTGTCCTGGATCACAGACTTTTGTAGTTTGCAATTTTTTCCACATTAAATGGTGTTAATGGCATATGTTCTCGCCATAGATGACTTTTGAATTGTAACTTCCCTCCACCTCATGCTTCGATAGATCAGATCCTCCTGAAGAACTTGCTGTATTCTACTGTTTTCTTTCTAATACTGGCAAATATGTCGCTGTCGTGTGTTTGCAGGTGAAAGTGACACTAGCTCAGTCGGACACGTATACCTTCAAAAACTGCGACGACTGCCAATACAACGTGTGTCTATGCAGTGAGGAGAGCAGAACCTTCACTTGGATTGTCACGCCAACCGCCCTTGGTAAGAATAACAACATCACTTGAAATTGTTTTGCCTTCTGCATTTCACTTTGACTGCTGTGATCTTTCATGAATCATTCATTCCGTAGAATGCTATTTGTACTCAGTCTATTTCATTCTTCATCATGACTGAATATTTGGGATCTTGATTGAATATTTTGGCATTTTCGGGTAATTTTTTTTCTTTTAAATTATAATATTAGTTTTAAACCAAGTGGCAATTCAAGTAAGACTCTGCTGCATATATTTTTGTTGCATAGACCACACAAAGAACCAGATCATATAAGATTCATCATATTTGAAATACAGTGGTACCTCTAATTACGAACGTCTCTTCAGATGAAAATTTCAAGTTACGAAACGCCTCACCAGGAAAATATTGCCTCTTGTTACGAAATAAATTTCAAATTACAAAAGGTAAAAATACAGTATGGGTTGCAACTCGCAGCTACGAGTTTCATGAACGCAACATACTTAGGGCTGCTCTGCCATTGGCTATTACCGAGCATCATCCTGGCATCCCATTGGCTAAGAGGGACCTCTACCGTATGTGTATATGCGTGTAGATAGATGTCTTTATGCAGCGTCCTCGTCAGTCGCCTCTTGGGCCATGCGGTGTCCCGATAGTTTTACGTAAATGTGAATCCCCGGAAAAAATGTTCACCAGTCAGGCGATCACTCACAATGCTGATGTTTGCCTTGGACATTTTCGAAGGATTGTTCAAAGCCGACAAAGCAAACGTCCTTGGATCAGTTCTTTACAAAACGCCAGGCAAAAACCACTTCTGAGAGAGAACGTGAACTAAAGAGGGCAAAAAACAATGAGGACGCAATTAAAAGTTAAATGACCATTATTTCTATTCTTGACTCTATTGTTTGTTGTTTACATTATGCACAACTCTCATTTATTGTGCAATATTTGTATTTGTAACATGTATTTGTTACATATTTTGATGCATTTTTATGCTTCGGAAAACATGTATGTCTGAACTGTAGGCGACTTGGAAGTAATTAAGTAGTAATTTACATGGAAAATGCATCTCTCCTTACATTTTCTAGTCAAGAAATTTATTCCTGAACCAATAATTTCCGAAGTAGAGGTACCACTGTTCTCACGCAATTATCTGATAATCTTAAGACTGAATAAATCTGAAAAAAAAAGGAAGGGTATTAAATAAAAAAAGGATTGGATCAATTTGTGAGAGGGAAGCTCAAGTTGTGGACAGTCTCCAAACTACAGTATAAGTAAGAAAAAGTCTGTTATTGGAGCCAACATGCACTTTAACTACGGTAGTCCAAATTGCACAAAGGTGGCTTACATCTGCATTTATTTCGGTCAATGTAAAAATAATCACAATCATTTATAAACACATCACTAAAATATAAACACTCTCTCTCTCTCTTTCGGTTAATTAAAAAAAAATTGTGTTCCACATCATAATGTAAGGACGGCCCGGTGAGCCATTGGTTAGCGCGTCGACCTCACAGTGCAGAGGTCATGGGTTCGATCCCGGCTCCGGCCTTCCTGTGTGGAGTTTGCATGTTCTCCTCTGGCCTGCGTGGGTTTTCTCCGGGTACTCCGGTTTCCTCCCACATTCCAAAAACATGCATGGCATGCTGATTGAACACTCGAAATTGTCCCTAGGTGTGAGTCTGAGCATTGATGTTCGTTTGTCTTTGTACGCCCTGCGATTGGATGGCAACCGGTTCAGGGTGTCACCCGCCTACTGCCCGACGACGCTGGGTTAGGCTCCAGCTCACCCACCCCCCCCCCCCCCCCCCCTCCACGACCCTTGGGAAGATAAAAGTGGATTGAACAATGAATAATAATGTAAATGTTTCAAGTTCAGTTGATCCATATGCAGAGATGAAAGTCCTCCGGATTTTCCCGGAATTCCGGATTTTCAAATTTTCATGAAAATTTCTCCGGAGAATTGAGGAAAAATTGCCTAAAATTGATCCGGATATTAGTTGACAACATTGAACGAATACGCGTTTGAGTTCGTTGTTTTGCTTTCACGAGCGTAGCCATGTTGAGGCACTAACACAAGTAACAGTGAAGAGATTTTCGTCTCCTGATAAACACACTTGCTAAACCCCAGTGGAACGAATAAAAGACGCCGTGGACAAGACAGTTGTTGTCGTAAAAAATATATTTGGACAAAAAGGGAAACACACAGATTGGCAGAAAAACGTGTCCGTCCGACTTCGAGTGTCGTCTCGGCTAGCTTAGCTTAGCTGTTGTCATGTGTGACGTCGGTTTTGTCGGCGCTGATTGGTTGAAATCAAAAGATGCGCTTGCGTACATGTTCGCACTGACGCACGCACAGCAGAGAACAGCGTACTATCTCCTACTGAGGCGCGCTTAGCTCGAGTGGCGTCGCCACAACAGTAATACCTTCGCCTCGCATTCTCATGGCCTCGCCATATCTCAGAGATTTCGAAATTTCGGCAAGAACGGAAGCCACAAAGGGTGCACGTGTGCACACAAAAGGAAGATCAATCATTTAATGTCGAGTATTTGAATAGGGTTTTGTGTAAACTAATTCATGCGTGATGGGCCAGGTGTGTGTGTGTGTACATATATATATATATATATAAAAAATATCCTCGTCTCACCCCTCGGGTGGTGTCCGTCCCTCATTCAGCTCGGGTCCTCCACCAGGAAGCTTGAGGGTTCTGCGCAGTATCCTTGCTGTTCCCAGCACTGCACATTTCTGGACTGAGATGTCCGATGTTGTTCCCGGGATCTGTTGCAACCACTCATCTAGTTTGGGGGTCACTGCCCCGAGTGCTCCGACCACCACAGGCACGACTGTCACCTTTACCTTCCAGGCTCTCTCCAGCTCCTCTCTGAGCCCTTGGTATTTCTCGAGTTTCTCGTGTTCCTTCTTTCTGATGTTTTCATCACTTGGGACCGCTACATCCACTACAACGGCTTTCCTTTGCCCTTTATCTATGATCACGATATCTGGTTGGTTCGCCATTACCATCTTGTCAGTCTGGATCTGGAAGTCCCACAGGATCTTCGCCCTGTCATTCTCCACCACCTTTGGAGGTGTTTCCCATTTTGACCTTGGGGTTTCCAGCCCATACTCCGCACAGATGTTTCCGTAGACTATGCCAGCCACCTGGTTATGGCGTTCCATGTAGGCTTTCCCTGCCAGCATCTTACACCCTGCAGTTATGTGTTGGATCGTCTCAGGTGCCTCTTTGCACAACCTACACCTTGGGTCTTGTCTGGTACGGTATATCTGGGCCTTAATGGCTCTGGTGCTCAGGGCCTGCTCTTGAGCAGCCAGGATGAGTGCCTCTGTGCTGTCCTTCAGGCCAGCCCTCTCTAGCCACTGATAGGACTTCTTGAGATCAGCCACTTCAGTTATGGTCCGGCGGTACATCCCGTGTAGGGGCTTGTCCTCCCGTGATGGTCCCTCTTCCAGCACCTCATCCTCTGTTCCCCATTGTCTGAGACATTCTCTGAGTACGTCATCCGTTGGAGCCTTCTCCTTGATGTATTCATGGAGCTTGGATGTTTCATCCTGGACAGTGGCTCTCACACTCACTAGTCCCCGGCCTCCTTCCTTACGGCTTGCGTACAGTCTCAGGGTGCTGGATTTGGGATGGAACCCTCCATGCATGGTTCGGAGCTTTCGGGTCTTAACGTCCGTGGTCTGAATCTCTTCCTTTGGCCACCTTATTATTCCTGCAGGGTATCTGATCACTGGCAGGGCATAGCTGTTTATTGCCCGGGTCTTATTCTTGCCATTGAGCTGGCTTCTTAGGACTTGCCTCACTCACTGGAGGTATTTGGCCGTAGCCGCTTTCCTTGTTGCCAGTTCGAGGTTGCCATTGGCTTGTGGTATACCGAGGTACTTGTAGCTGTCCTCAATGTCTGCTATTGTTCCTTCAGGGAGTGAGACCCCTTCAGTGCGGACTTCCTTTCCACTCTTAGTCACCATCCGACTACATTTCTCAAGCCCGAATGACATCCCGATGTCGCAGCTGTAGATCCTGGTTGTGTGGATCAGGGAGTCTATGTCCCTTTCGCTCTTAGCATACAGCTTTATGTCATCCATGTAGAGGAGGTGACTGATCGTAGCTCCATTTCTCAGGCGGTATCCATAGCCTGTCTTGGTGATTACTTGGCTTAGGGGATTCAGTCCTATGCAGAACAGCAGTGGGGAGAGTGCATCACCTTGGTATATAAGATAAGATATCCTTTATTAGTCACACACTGGGGAAATTTACAATATGCCACATTTGATGGACACTTGGGTAAGTGGCTTGCCATTCGCTTCAAGTGTGGTTTTCCACATCCTCATCGAGTTCGCAAGGAAGGCTCTTAGGGTCCTGTTCACCTTATACAACTCCAAGCATTCAGTGATCCATGTATGTGGCATCGAGTCATAGGCTTTCTTGTAATCAATCCAGGCTGTGTTCAGGTTGGTATGTCGGGAGCTGCAGTCTTGTGCGACTGTTCTGTCAACCAGGAGCTGATGTTTGGCTCCTCTGGTATCTCTACCCTTCTGTGCTTCGCTCATGTATTGATCCATGTGTCCACTTATCTTAGCCGCAATGATGCCTGACATGAGCTTCCATGTTGTGGAGAGACAGGTTATTGGCCGATAGTTGGATGGGACTGCACCCTTTGAGGGATCCTTCATGATCAGGATTGTTCGCCCTTCGGTTAGCCATCCTGAGTGAGTCCCATCCCTCAGCAGCTGGTTCATTTGTGCTGCTAGGCGCTCATGGAGTGCTGTGAGTTTCTTTAGCCAGTAGGTGTGGCCTGGTGCTGTCCAGTTCTTCATATCCGAGACTCTTTCCTGTATGTCTGCCACTGTTATGGTAACTGGGTTCTGTTCAGGGAGGTTGCTGTGCTCAGGGTCACCAGCCATTGTGCACTGCTGTTATGTGCAACCTCCTTCTCCAGTACCTTTCAGTTTCCAGTCTTGGTGGGTCAGCTCTGTTGTTAGGACCCTGCCACTGAGCGTACACTTTCGCAGGTTGTGTTGCGAACAGCCTGTTTATTTGTCTGGCCTCATTCTCTTTCGTGTACCGCTTTAAGCGGCTGGACAAGGCTTGGAGCCTTTGTTTGGCAGTTTCGAGTGCTTCAGGTATGGTCATCTGGATGTACCTCTCGGGTATCGGCCTTTTCATCACACCTCTCTGAGCCTCCGTCAATTGACTCGCATCTTTCCGAGCCGCCTTGATCTTAGCCACCAACCGTCTTTTCCATGGTGGGTAACGTATCTCATGGCTTCCATGATTGCTCTTATTGCCAAGCATCTCTAGGATCACTGATGCTGAAGCGTATATCAGCTCATTGGTTTCCGTGATCGTTACGGTAGGGATCGCCCTCAGTGCTGCATTCACACTTTCCATGAGGCTTTCAGGTGGTACTTCACATCGCTGTTGTAGTTGGTTTCTAGGTTGCCCCGCTTTCATTCTCGCCATGATCAGTTGCTGTCTCGCTCAGCATTTCATTCATTGGGGCTGGCCTCCCAATCTCATCATCTGCATTCATTGGGGCTTGCCTCCCAATCTCTGGTATGACCTCCTCCTCTGATCTGGCAGCCTGGGGCCCTTCACCATGGAACCTGCGTTGTACCTCATCAATCTCAAGTTGTGACAGCAGTTGCCGTTTGTGGATGTTGGAACACTGAGCTACTCGTTGTTTTGTGGTCAACTGTGACTGTGGGTTTCGAAGTAACCATTTAGCCCACATTCTCTGCATGTAACCCCTCTGACTAGGGTTGCTTGAGTCAAAGCATTCCAACAGAGCCATGTTATCGCATCTCGCCCATCTCCGCTTTGTTCTAGTAGCCCATTTTTCATCAAGGTGCTCTGGTTCCCCAGCACCTGACGCAGACCTTGTTTGGCCAGGCGACGTCTGAGCCGGCATGTCATTCGTTTTATTGTCTTGTCTCTCATCATTGTATGAGGTAGGCATTAGCGTGAAGGATCTTGCCTAAGGACCCACACTGGATGGTGTTATGTGCTCATTTTTGCCCCAAGCGGGATTCAAACCACCGTCTCCCGTACGCCAAACCGATGCCTTACCAACTGAGCTATCCAGCCGCTGGATATATATATATATATACATACACATACATACATATATATATATATATTTTTTTTTTTTCTTTCCGGAATTTTCAGGAAAGTCCACTTTCATCTCTGCATATGAAAAAAAAACTGCTCGTCGTCCATTAAATGTCGACAGTATATTAAGGTTTATACAAGGTAAGACAAAAATAAGTGCGAAAAAAAGTAAAATGTAAAACTTAGTCAATTGAAAGGGAATGACAATGTGAAACAAAAACGAGATGGATTATGGCACAAAGTGGAGGAGGTTTAATCGCCTCCATCAAGCAGCGATGAGGACGAACGAATCTTTGCTGAGTGTCAAATCGTGCTGCTCCATCTCCTCTTTGAGGCGTGCTGACAATCACTTGTACTAACATGTCAGGTAGCATCACTGATGAAATACTTGGAAACCTCTCCCTCAGGGGCTGATCTGTACTCGGCCTCAGTGAGAACAATTTTGGGATGTGAATAACAGGGAGGGGGCGGGAGATCATTTGGTATGGGGAGAGTAAGAGTAAGAGAGTAAGAAGGAAACAAATAGGGATTAATGACTGTGAAGAAAACTGAAATCTGGGCGAGAAAGTGACATTCAGAGAGGGTGGTGGAGTGTGGGGGTAACCTCAAAAAACAAATGGGATGTTGATGGTAAATTTGTAGAAGGTCTGAGTGAAGACGCATGCCTTCACGCGACCTCTGAAAAAGACTGCTTTTTTGCATTCAGGCAAGATCGATCTGAAGGTGAGCGCCGAGGCCATGAAGACCAGCGTGCTGTGCGGCAATGAGGTGGCTTCTGTCCCTGACGTGGGCCGCATTGACACCGTGGCCCGCAGCCTGCTGGTCGAGGTCAGTCCCTGTCAGATGCTCCAGATCCGACTGCGTTGACCGAACGTCAGTAGATTTGATTGTGGAAGTGGTGGCGACATTTCCCATGTTGGTTTCTCTTGTAGGCCGAAGGAACGCCCCAGTCAGTCAGTCACAACGCGCTCCTCTGTCCTGCAGGTACGGTTTTGCAACTTGTTCGTCAAGTCTTTTGGAACATGGGTTTTGAAGCTCTCTGTTTTGCTCACATAAGAGTTTGATGGATGAATTCTTGGTTTGTTGCTGTCATACCAAAAATGGGGTTAGTCCATCATCTAGATTTGCCTTCATTGTGTGCAAGCTCATTTTGGAACTTGTCACTTTGGTTGGAATTAATTAGGTATTCAATCATTCTTCCCATGAAAGATCCTTACATAAAAAAAAAAAAAAGACTCAATTGCCATTTGATTATAAGAAGCGAAACCTTAATGCTCCCCCCACTCCATTTTGACAATTACGTTTCGGCGCTGGACGTCCACCGTCCTCCCACGCGAAAGCATCCACCCCCACAAGTCACAATTCCACATTGTCATGTAAATACTGACGATATTTGGGTTTTGAAAGGGTTATTGGATGCTTCTAAATGTCGTCAGTTTTACTTTATTTTTTATAATGCACAAAACAAAGAAAAAAAACACCCGCATGAATGCAGTCTTTTGAAAGTACCGGTAGATACTGACTTCTCACGTTGGAAATAGATTCCTTCAGGTCCTATTACACTAACTGCAATTCTAATTCGCTCACTCTTTTTGCATACTGTTTGTTGCCAGAGGGACCCGTGGAAAAGAACATCTCTCTTCTGATGCCAGAAATGTTTGTTGCTGCATCTGCCAGAGCCACTATCTCTGTTCTTGGTAAAAAAATAAATAAATAAAAGACACTAAATTTAAAAACTGTTGTTTATGTTCTTGGATTGTATTTCTCAAGAACTTCTCTTCGTAGAACCGTCCCTCATGAGATTATTATTTATTTTTCTCCTGATGAAGGTGACCTGATGGGCCGAGCCATGAAGAACCTGGACCAACTCCTGGCGATGCCATATGGCTGCGGGGAGCAGAACATGTTGCTCTTTGCCCCCAACATCTTCATTCTCAACTACTTGAAAAGCACCGATCAACTGACTGCTGAGATTCTGGACAAGGCAACGCGCTTCCTCGAGAGCGGTGAGTCATCATTCCCACCATGGAAGGAGGGGCTCACAAAACAAGACTATGAAAAATGGATAAGCATCAGGGACAGTCCAATTTTTATCATCAAAATCGTTGGGAAAGGAAAAATTTAACCTACCACATGTATTTAAGTTGCCTTTGTATTTAATGTTTGGAAGCCAAGTGAGACGAGCAGAACATGACACGTTTTACTGCAGTACAAGCGAAACATGGCCAGCTTTTCCTGGTAATCCGCCGTGTGTTGCTGCGCCATGGTCGTTCTTACCTGGATGGATAGATGGCACCGTATTCTAAAACAAAAGCCTGTCCTACCTGTCATCCTCATGTCCAGGCGTTGCACAAATGTCCCCCTCGCTGCATGCATCGAGCAAAATCTTAATCTTAACAATTATGTTTCAGCACAGGGCTGTACATGGAGGGAGTACCAAACAAAAGATTTAAAAAAAACTACTTTCCAGCGGTTGAAATGGTCCTGCCAAATCACATCTTTGTACACTGCTTCACAATAGTTCTGAAGGAAAAGTCGGTCGCCAAGGAATAAATGGAACGACATAAAGATCTGCAAGTGGTTTATCGGGACGTGTGTATTTGTGCATGCGTGTGTGTTCCAGGATACCAAAGGGAGCTCACCTACAAGCATGACGATGGCTCCTACAGCGCCTTTGGGAAGAGCGATGCATCTGGCAACACCTGGTCAGTAGGAAAGCCGCAGCGTTCATCAATGATGATGCTTTGTATCAGCGATTTCAAATGATTGGCATTTCACAGTTTTGAGTACCTTGAAGGTAAAAAGCGCAATACAAAAATAACCCCTGCAATTGAAAGGCTATTTAACTTCAAAAATAGAAAAAAAAATCCATCATGGATGTTTGGAAGGCGGTGGTTAAGTGTTTAGCATGTTGACCTCACAGTGCAGAGGTCGTGGGTTCGCCCTTCCAATGTGGAGTTTGCATGTTCTCACCGGGCCTGCGTGGGTTTTCTCCGGGTACTCCGGTTTCCTCCCACATTCCAAAAACATGCATGGCAGGCTGATTGAACACTCTGAATTGTCCCCAAGTGTGAGTGTGAGCACGGATGGTTGTTCGTTTCTGTGTGCTCTGCGATTGGCTGGCAACCGGTTCAGGTACCCGCCGACTGCCCGAAGACAGCTGGGATAGGCTCCAGCACCCCCGCGACCCGAAGCGGATCAGAAATTGGATGGATGAATGGATATTTGGGGAAAATTAACCCTTTCAGAGACAGCGGTTACTACAGTGGAGAGCTTATCATGTTATCAGGTTACAGCTTGCATGAAAGGGTTACAACAAAAACAACAAAAAACGAAGTTTTTATGAAATGTATAAATGCATGAATTTTGCTATTTAACAATAATCAGAACATTTTTTTCTCTTTGCGAGCAGTTATACCCTTGTGATGGAATCACTCAAAGAAAAAGAACTCCTGATGTACAGCTGTGGAAATAAGCCTTGAACTGACTTTATTGATTGTAAAACATGAAGTCATGCAACATTTCACCGCTGGGTTTTTGTGTGATGTGTGATGACATTGCAGTTCGACTTTTAGTGATTCCACCACGGAGGAAAGTTTGTGTACACCTCAGCAGGCAAATGCAGTTGCTGATTGCTTCTATGTTCGAGCGTGGGTTTTTTTTTCTCCCCCTGTCCCTCCCTTGTTTCTGACTTTTGGGTTGAGTGAACGCTGGCGCGTTTTGGCTGCCGCTGCTCAACCCGTATTGTTTTGTGTTTTTTGTTATTGTAAAGTGTCCTTGGGTGTCTTGAAAGGCGCTTATAAATAAAATCTATTATTATTATTATTATTATGTTGTTACATTGTGGCTATTTGCAAAATGTGATTCACTCATCTTGCGGCATTACACTTTTAATTTACTGTCACAAAAATATTTCGATTGTATTTGAGCCTGTCACTGATTTCACGTTAAAGCTTGATGATAATCTGAAATGACCCAAAAAAAGAAACCCCAGAATAAATGACGTAACACACACACACAGTGCAGTTGCATCAGATGTTCGAGAACATTTTTCAGTACTTTGTGTTTTGTTTTGCATCGACTTTATTCAGCTTAAAGTTCACACTTAATTTGATATGAGACTAAAAATGGCAGCCAAGGCAGGCGTGCGCATCTGTTTTTGGCAGCAGAAAAAAAAAATCCAGCCATTTACTTCGTCAAGCTGCTGACAGAAAATGCTAATATTTGCGTTTAATGTGCTTAAAGCACATCGCCTGGGGAGGATTGGACAAACTGGTTTTTTTTTTTGTTGCTTTTTTTATATTTATTTTGCTCGCTGAAAGGATGCTGGGCAGTTTGGTACTTGGTGAATATGTATGGGGGTGGCTGTTGTAGGAACAACGACTCAAGTGTCCAATCACGTTATTATTTGCTACAAAAGATTGGCCGAAACAGCTTGAATGTGTTGCGTTTACGAAGTAGGTAATGTAGGACTGGGCAAAACTAATTTGACCACATCAGACAGCTTTACAAGGGTTTAGGGGGCTTTTATGTGAATAATTAATCACCAAAATAAAACTCTGATTTATATAGCACCTTAAAGCACATCACCTAGGGGGAAATGAACAAAAGCTTTTTCTTCTTTTTGCCTCGTGACCACCCTCTACAATTGTGTTTGAATATTTTTTGCAGTCGAAACAACGTTACACAGTGATCCTGGCGTTGTCCCACTGTTGTAATATTTCATTGATTTTGATATTTGGTACTCAAAATTGTTGCTGCCCCTTTGTCAGATTCAGCTGAACTCTTTTGTAGCCCAGAGGCTCCATATCACACACAAGATCGTTGTGTGATTGTTCAATGGTTGGGTTCAATTTGGGGTTACCGCCACAGGCACTTTGTGCTTTGATATGTTTTCAAAAGTGTCTCTCTCTCTCTCTCTCTCTCTCTCTCTCACACTTTTTTTCTCTCTAGGCTGACTTCCTTTGTGATGAAGTCATTTGGTGGAGCGAGGCCTTACATCTTTGTCGAGCCCAAGCACATTTTAGATGCCAAGAAGTGGTTGTACTCAAAGCAAGGGAGTGACGGCTGCATCCGATCCGTGGGGAAACTCTTCCACAATGGCATGAAGGTGATGACCACAGTCTGCTCGTTGACATGCTCGCACACAGCTCGCGTGGTGGGATTTCTCCGAGTGGCGCGAGGGGGGAACGCTGGGGTTCTTGGGCCCCAGACACGGCTAAATGCCCACCAGCCGGCGGGGAAGGAGGTGGGGTCTCACCCGAAGGTGAGGCGCCCGGTGCTCGGCCCGCCGGAACGGAGCGGAGTGGGAGTGCCCTCCTTCAACAATAATCAGGCGAGGGCCCTTCCGGGGCACTGGGTGTGAACCTCGCGAGGCACCAGCGAAAGTCGTACCGGGTGTGGCACCCGGGAGGGGGAGCAAGTCCCTCACGGGGGCTTATTGCCCAGGAGGAGGAAAAGGAGGAGGGGGAGGAGGATGCTCGCACACATGATGAACCCAGAGTTGTCCGCCACAATGTGACCACTCGCACAATCTGACGAGAACCAATCTATTATCATATGAGTATCTGCAGATGAGTGAGAATGTGCGTGTGTGTGTGTGTGTGTGTGTGTGTGTGTGTGTGTGTGTGTGTGTGTGTGTGTGTGTGTGTGTGTGTGTGTGTGTGTGTGTGTGAGTGTGCACGCACTTGTGAGTGCGAACTCCCACAGAAGCGACAAAGTTGACAAGACAGGCGAGGGATGTTGATGCAGTATGTAAACAAACACGTATGCAAATGACCATTTATCCAGTCCATTTTTTGTGCTCATCGAATGATAAATTGATATAGTGACAGGCCTATGGGAAGACATCTTCAAGCACCAAAATAAAAACAAAAGATTATCATGTGAAAAAAATTGACATCGCTCGTCATTGCTGCACTTCAACGAGCCGTCGCCATTTACATTCCAACAGGTGTAGTGGGACACAGTGCAGTGTCCATCCATCTATTCTCTGAACCACTTCACTGTCAGCATTTAGCTGAGCCATAGCTTGACTCGGCTGACCTGCCTGCCGGATCCGACAATAAATTCATGGAGGTCCCCGCTGGTCACGTGAAGCGATCTCGTCCGAAATGTTGAATGTGCAGCGGAAAGTCGCTGGGACTCATCAATTTTTACTGTAATGCGATGTCGTCTAACGTGTTAATATTTAGAATAAATGTTTTTAGATTTGAGCAGACTTGGGCTGGTTGTAACGTTCGTGTATTTGATATCGGCCCAATTTGCACGATCTGGGTGAAACAAGTGACATCCTTTTTTTCCCCAAATATTGGGACGATAATTATTTCTCATCCCCATTTGTGACTGTCCTTCCAGCATGTTCCATGATGCACACAGCCTAAATTGTGAGTGTCGTGTAAATATAGGACAGTATGTATAAAGTGTCGATTTGCTATTCCGATGAATGCATTTGATATAACAGCCGTGATAAAATGCCATTGAACTTTTTTCACAAAAAGTGAAATGATTTTGAGACGCAAAATTCTTGAATCCAATTTCCCATTACGGTAATTTGACCTCATTGAAAACAATAACAACAACAACAACAGGTAGCAACAATAAAACAAGCAAACGTTGGCAGGTGATGCCTCAGGAAATGAGTTGTAAGCTTAATGGGATCTTCAGAGTTGTTTTGGGGCTGAGACCAAATCACCATTTTTGTCATATTTCATCTGTTGAAGGTGTCAAATGTCCTCAGATTTTAAAAGGTGAAAAAAAATCAGATGATGTACTTACTTGCTCTTGGAATTTGCGATTGAGTGGTCTTTCACAACCTGCTGACAGTTTGCGGTCAATATCATTTTCCTCAGGACGGGGCCTGGTTGCTATGGCCCCGGCCTTTCTGTGTGAAGTTTGCATATGCTCCCCGTGCGTGCGTGGGTTTTCTCCGGGTACTCCGGTTTCCTCCCACCTTCCAAAAACATGCATGGCAGGCTGATTGAACGCTCTAAATTGTCCTGAGGTGTGACTGAGTGTGAATGGCAACCGGTTCAGGGTGTACCCCACCTACTGCCCGAAGGCAGCCGGGATTGGCTCCAGCATGCCTGCGACCCTCGTGAAGATAAAGCGGTTCAGATAATGGATGGATGGAGGATTCCACCCAACGGCAGCGATATACTGTTTATATTGTTCTGCATATAGCTCCTGTTTGCTAGTTTAGTGTAACAGGACCAAAATGAAAAGTCTAGAATGATCCATGAATGCCTCTTTTAATGTCCCATCAGGGAGGAGTGAGTGACGACGTGTCCCTGACGGCTTACATCGTTGCCGCCCTGTTGGAATTGGACTCCGACATTAAAGTGAGTCAGACGCCACTCCCATTTGCAAAAACATTTGGCAGCCAACCTCACTGGGTGTCATGTTTAGCTGGGTCTTCATTTTCAGTGTGAATATATGTGGTTATGTTTCTATTCATCCCACCTTGCCAACTGTGCTTTCTGCTGCTGTTGTTTATGTTGCGACGTTATGGTAGTAGGTGTCAAATGTCACTTTAGTGCAGTGGTCCTCAACTAGAAATGCTGTAGGTCCACTTTTTTTTTTTTTTAATAAGACCAAGGTCTTATTAATAAGACCGCCGGTCCCATGCACGGCGGTCATGGGGAGCAGGGCTATATGCCAATTTAGTATGGTAAAGCCAAGCTTATACAAATCAACACTCCTCACAACCAACCAATAATGGTGTGCATGAAAATAACAATTATTCACTTTGCCAGTACACAGCAAATAATGAGAGGTATTGTGTTGAGGCAGAGGAACTCTTTTATTTTGTTAAGTTGTGCCTGCTTATAGAAATAGCCCTTTTAGGGAAATAAGACATTTTTACTTTAACTTTGTTAAACAGTAGTTGTCTTTTTTTCCCTTAATTTAACAAAAACAAAACAAAATACAAATTTTACCAAAATAAATACTAAACATGAAAACAAAAATATCCTTTTCATTTGTACAATTCCCCTTTTCACATCCCCTCTGAAATCACTTAAAAAATATATCAGAAGAGGAGTTAAGAAACCATTTTAAATACTGACACAAGGGAGCACAGGAATGTGCAGTGCTGTTCTTCCACTAAAGGTGAATGCAATGTCTGAGGCATGCAAATATTATTTGAGGACGCCATTGGGATGTTCATTTACCATGTTGCGGTGTTCTGCTGTTAAACAGCTGCAAAGATCCCCGGGTAGACGGGAGCAAAACTGCACACAATCGAAACCTCACGCGATCCGTTTTGTCTAATTGTCTGTGTGCGGCTCTCCTGGGCTGAAGCTGTGAGCACACTGTGGCGTCGCGCATGCGTCTGTTTCCTGACACAATGATCCATTGTGAATGCGTGTGTATTGGGATAGACGCGTGCTGACGCTTATGTATGGGCACACCTTAAGTTTAGAGGAGCCAATCAGCGCATCGTTATCGCCGACATGCCCTGCTCAGCCAGGGTCTCCAGTTAGTCAAACATTATACACACAAAGTCGTGCTGCTGCGGTCCTCTGCATTACATCTGTTCGTGCACGCAAAGAATACAACGGATAATTTTAACAAGCGATCGCAGTAATGCGCAGATTATAGTCCAAAAATATAAAATGTATAACGTAAGAATCACTTTATAATTTTTTATTTTATACAATTTGCCGAGGGTCCGGACAGAGGAGGTCGGCGGTCCGGTCGTGGATCGCGGTCCGCCAGTTGAGGAAGACTGCTTTAGTGCTTGGTTCGTTTTTTTGTACTCACAGGATAAGCAACACAGGATAGGCATTTTGAAAAAGGGGAAACGTTTGATTTTTTTATAATGAAATCAACAGTGTATCCAAGTAAGACAGTCAATTCTTCCTCAGTTTCTGCACATTATTTTTTCTACAAATAATTACCGGGGGTCTAAACATGTTGGTGACATGCGATTGTCAAAATTCTCCCAAACTCTCGGACATCACCACTTCACATCAAATTTACCAATGCATTTTTTGTGCAAATCAGCCACTGCTCACCCCATCCCCTCATTAACAGAGGCAATTCCAAGTAGACTTTCACTATGACGATGACTGGACTTGTTGAGTCGATCTCAAAAAGCGGGAGGTAACTATGAAGCGCATGTGATCCCCCACGTCCCAGAGAGACAGCGTGGCTTGTATTTCCATTTCTGGAGGCAGCACTTCATCACCAAGCCACCACATTACACCTACACGCGCACAATGTCAATCAACGCTGGCTGCGCACTGACAACATCACTCAGCGTTATGAGTATGTGCTGCTTGTCAGGAGCTAAGGCTGTTGGATAAAACTACCGTATTGCACCCAGTGAAACTGTTTTGCTTACTTTTTGGCTTTGCCTTTTTTCAGAATTTTTAGCGGGTTGCTTTTGACTGTGGTTTTGGATCTTCACCCGGCTTAGCTGCCAATCCATGGTAGGACAAAATTGTGGGGTCGGTGTTGAGTGAATTAGCCCCACTGTTTGGAATGGAAAATAAAGAATCAAACAAGCTGATCAGAGATTTACTGAGTTGTGTTCTGTATTTTCCACACGATAAGGCATTCAATTTCCTCAAAAGCCGACAGTGCGATCGATAATCCGATGCGCCTTCTGTATATATGGTGTCTCAGTCCCCATTGAGTTTTTTTTCCCTGTTAGTCTTCCGATGCCATCTAGTGATGATTATTAGCAGGAACCAGTTGTTCCCAAAGTGGGTCCCGCACTAACACTAATTGACATATGCAATTGCCAACACACACTCAAAACACACAACTACTTGAGCTCTGTGCAGCCATTATGAAAGGAAGATAACACCAAAAGCATGGTTAACTACTGACTAAACGAAGGAAGAAGGAGATAAGCAAGACTCCGACAGATACTTAGCCCCATGTGGATGTGAGCCCACAAGGTTTGTGTGCCTTTTTATTGAATTAATTGTCTTGATAACTTTTGTCTTTTATTTATTGTTTTGTAATGCCATTTGTATTTGTTTCATGTCCGTGTTTGTGACCGGTTCTCATGGCTTTGTTACAGCTGCAGCGGTTGTGAAGGCTCAATACAAAAAAAGCTGTTTTGTATTGTACTGTATTCCCTCTAGTGAACCACCGCCGGGTGATGCATAGCGCAACCGCAGCCACTATTTTAGTTTCTATTCTATGCGTCTTATAATACAGTGCGCCCTATTTATAAAACTTTTCAAATTGGCCATTCATTGAAGGTGCACCTTATAATCCGAAGCGCCTTATCGTGAAGAAAATGTGGTAATTTGATTGGTGCACACAATATTCAACAAACTATAAATCAACCAAATTCCAAACAGTCAATCGGGTCAATTATTATGCCCTTCACAAGTTGCAAATTGGAAGTGATTTTCTCACTGTCAAATGGCATAACTCTGACAAACACAGCAAAAAATATTCTGTGCCTAAGGGCCTACATCTGTTTTCTAAAAGTGAAATGCAAATGCTGCAAAAATTCCTCTCTCAGTTATCAGAGGATGATAACTCCTGCGTTATTCTTATTGAAACAACCAGCCTGTTCACTTTGTGTCAAATGTCTGCCTTTTCTGTTACTAGTTCAAATGAAATCTTATCAAACTCATGCACTAGTACTATCACTTTTCTCTAGATAGCCTGACCACCTATGAAGTTTACAAACAGATATTTCATTTTTGCGACCTGCCCAAGTAAAAAGATTCTATGGGAACCTTCACCCGGTCCTTCTATCTTTAATCCCACTGAACATTCGGCAAGCCTCCTCGCTGCCCATCTTCAAAACCCTCCTCAAAACTCACTTGTATTCTTTGGCATTCGACTCAGCATGACTTAGATTTGTTCTTGGTTTTACTGTTGGGTGCTTTCTACCGCCTTTATTACCGATTTGTCTTACTGTTTATTGTGCATGTTAAATTGCTCCATGTACAGCACTTTGTATGCAGCGATGGCTGTTTGAAAGTGCTCTATAAATACTGTTGTTGTTGTTAATACTTGCAATATTAACAGTAACTACCAAAAGGCTGCGTCTTCTCAGTTGAACTATTTAATAAATGCCAGAAAGATCGAGACACATGTGGAAGAAAGTGGAATCCCTCCAAAATGGTTCCTATTCTTTCTACTCCCTCAGCTGCGAACGCACATCAGGGCAACTCTGCTTCACCCACATGACAATGTGTGACTCTACAGCAGGGGTGGGCAAACTTTTTGGCTCGGGGGCCACATTGATTTCTAAATTTGACAGGTGGGCCGGGTCAGCACAAGATATGGTCCATATAAAAAACTGCACACGTCGACAGTCCATACCAAACATCAACAGAACAAAAGCATTGAAGTATTAACATACTTTTTTAAAATGAGAACAGTGAAACAACTGTGGTATATGTCCTGTATAAACGTCCAAGTATGTTAACAACATACATGTATGACAAGACAAGCAACAAAGTGCAACAATATATTGCCCAAAAACTGTTTATAACACAACAACTGCAGCATACAATAGAGGTACAGGTATATGAACGAAATACAACAAAGTTAGGACTATTTGCTACAAAATGAGACGAATAAGAGACCTGGTGGCTTTTCTTTCCACTCACTCGCTGTCTCTAAATTTACCTCCCCTCGATCACCACACATGACAGCATTGATAATAATAATAATAATAATAGATTTTATTTATAAGCGCCTTTCAAGACACCCAAGGACACTTTACAATAACAAAAAACACAAAACAATACGGGTTGAGCAGATGTCGTGCAACGAACTTTTGAAGCCAGCCACGGGACGCTTCGACATCCTCGATGCTCATAGTTAGCGCTATGGAGCTTGCCTTCTCTCTTATTGGCAGTCCAGTTTACGGAATGTTTTTTGCACGATAACAGTCCAGTCAGATTCCAGGAAACGTTCATTTACTCGACTGTCTGTCGAGCCGCAAGCAATTCACTCTGAGCACGGAAATTGCCAGAATCGGAATGAGCAAGAATCGCTTCCTCGTTTTTCAAAGTCTCGTTCATTTGAGTCTTTCCGACTCCAAGTGTCTCCTGAATGTTTCGTACTTTGTAACACGCTTCATTTAATCAGATACATATCACTTTCTCTTCCGCGGTCATTACTGTTCCTCTTTGTTTGGATGTCATGATCTACAGGGCGTAAATTTAAATGAATGAAATTAAAAAACTTTTGCAATTCCAGTAAAGCTCACTGCAATCAGGAGTCACTTACATGTCGCCATTTTGGATCCAATGATAGAAAATAACGGCACAGACACACTTATTCCGTTGTATCGAGCAGGATTTGCTTGAGTTGGCGCTACTGCGGGCTTCCGTATGGCTTTCGGAACTTTCGTTGTTATGAATCGATTATTCATATAATATAGTAGTAGAAAGTTTAATGCATATGTTTTTCTTTGTTGTTTTTTTGTTTGTTTGTTAGATTTTTCTTTTTTTTACTGGGATCGGGAATTTCCATTTGACAGAGGTCCGCAGATGGTAGATAAGATTTCTCCCGCTATCTCTCTCCCTCTCTCTTCATCTCCCCCTCCCTCCCTGTGCTCTGCAACTTCAAGCAACTGCGCCACCTGGCGTTGAAATGCCTGTCATTACAAGTCCAAATGAAATGAATGCAATCATTCACATTGAACCTTAATTGTGTACCAACCTTTGGCGGGCCGGATTAAAAAGACCAATGGGCCGGATCTGGCCCTTGGGCCGTAGTTTGCTAACCACTGCTCTACAGTCTTAATTGGGTCTAACTGAATATGTGTGCCAAGGGTGTGGATGGGTAGGATGATGCCGAGCCTGGAGTGGGTGAACGGCCTAGCTCGAGTCACCTACCTACTTCATCTAAGAAGCAAGATCTTCAAATTTTGGTGGCGTCACCCTAAAGCAGGGGTCCCCAACCTTTTTTGCCCCACGGACCGGTTTATGTCGGACAATATTTTCAGGGACCGGCATTTAAGGTGTGACGGAAATAATACAACAAAATAATATGATATGAACTGCATGAAAACTCTGGCGTTTTCGAAATATAATAACAATAAACACAAGGAGCGTATCATCTGGCGGCAACACTCTGATCGCGATGGTAATGTTTAATGCCTTCAAAATACGATACAATGCAAATTCAAAGTGCATGAAAATGACGACTCACCACAGCCCCGAGCTTGATTTTCTGCAACCAGACGGTCCCATCTCGTGGTAATAGGAGACAATGACACCTCAAGTGTGAGTTTTATGTCCAGTCTACGTCGTAATTTTGTTTTAGTCGCCGTAATTTTTTAAAATCTTTTTTTTTTTTTTTTTTGCGCGTTATTGGTCACGTGACGCAGAAGCGTGGTTTGATGCGTGTCAAGCGTGACAGAGACGGATGTAATGGAGAATCTGGTCATTTTTCAAAATAAAACATCTTTCGTATTCCGAAATAAAACGGAATTAAGGCAAGTTCTTTCTGTGCGGTCTGGTACTAAATGCCCTGCGGACCGGTACCGGTCCGCGGACCGGCGGTTGGGGACCCCTGCCCTAAAGGATCCACATCGTAGTTATTTGTGTGAGTTCCCCATGGAGACGACTGGATCCCTTATATTTTTGGGTGTGTTCTGTGACAGGATCCTGTGATCCAGAGGTGTCTGGGTTGTCTGAAGGAGGCAGCCGGCCAGATGGACAACTTGTACACCACAGCGCTGATGTCCTACACCTTCACCCTGGCCCGAGATGAGGAGACGAGGGTCAAACTCATCACCTACTTGCACCAGCAGTCCACTACAATGGGTACATCATAATATGACTCACAGCAATCAGTGTGGCTTCGCTTCCAGATCGTTTCTGTTGTTGCGCCTTTTGAAATCGACAATCGCAATAATAAACATGAATTTAGCTCTGACAGTTGGAAGCAAAGTTGAGTTTTAGAGTAGCATTTTATTGTGCTGCCCTATTCTCTCGTTTGATTCCATGTTGCTGATTTCAATTGTTGAACAACGCAATGTCTCCCCAGTCATTTCTGTGATCCATGTTGATCGCTAATGTCGTGGCAGGGGGAACCCGCCACTGGCACCGAGAGGGCATCTCTGGGACAGGAGTGGATTCTCTTGAGGTGGAGATCACCTCCTATGTGCTGCTGGCTCTGCTCTCCGGGCCCGCCCTGCCAGATTTTGGGCTGGACTATAGCTCCGGCATCGTGCGCTGGCTCACGCAGCAGCAAAATCCGTACGGAGGCTTCTCTTCCACGCAGGTAAGCAAAGCTGCGAGCAGGAGTTTGGAGAAGTTTCGACCATCCAGGCAGACTACTTTGACTCTGTACGCTTGCGCTCTTCAGGACACCGTGGTGGCCCTGCAGGCGCTGGCGAAATACGGTGCTGTCACGTACAGCGTTGGGGGCAAGACCACAGTGACGGTGACGTCATTAGGAGGTCTGAACAAGGAGTTCGTCGTGGACCAGAGCAATCGGCTCCTGTACCAGGAGGAGAAGCTGAGCGATGTCCCCGGAGAATACACCATTAAAGCCGAGGGGCAGAGCTGTGTTCTGGCACAGGTAAGATCTCACTTGGCAACGTATCAACGTTTTTGGCAGACACACCTTTCACATGCAAATGGTTTGGCATCAATCCAACCCAATGATTTATTGGGTTCATTGTTGTGAGGTGGGAATAAAATTATGAATATGCCACGATTATCATCAACAATTATTACAATTATCAATAATTTCATGAAATTAGTAAAAGAAGCAAAGAAAAAGGCACCCAAATCCAAAAAAGCATTTTATAATGATGATTTTTTTAATGATGAATTTAAACTAAATATTTGACCTATCAATTGTGAGTTGCAAATATAATGAAACTGTAGGTACCTAAAAAAAATTCAGCTTTGCAATATATGTACTTTTTCACCCTGCAAAAGGTGACCTTACAGTCTCATAATGAATTAGCCTTTATTAGTGCCTATTAGGATTATTTCATCCAGATTGACCATTGAGGGACATGCAGTCATGTGATTCCTACTCTACCCGTGATTTTGATTGTCAAGTTTCAACATCGTGCATTTGTGAGATAAAAGTGTAGTTTTGGTCTTGTTCCTTACCAGATCTCCATGCATTACAATATCCCCCCTCCTCCCGACTTTTCCGCCTTCAACATCTCTGCCACCATCATGTCAAAGTGCAACACCAGCAAGCCGCAGCTCATCCTCTTTGTCCATGCCAGGTGAGTGTCTTTCAATAAATAAATGATTTTCACACATAAAATGTCCTGCAAAGCGTTTTGAGCCCATTTAACTGCAATTAATGTCTGCTGTGTATAATATGATGCAGTGTAATATAATCTTTTTTCATAACTCAAAATTGCTTTTGAGTTGGATGTGACACATTTATTTGTGTTAATTAACAAAATGGTGCAAAAGGAGAAATAGGTTGTATATCAGAAATGTTAATTCAAAATACTACCAATTTTCATTAATTTTATATCACTGAATAATCAGAGAGTTTTGAGTCAACAATATTTTGCACCGTTTTTTTATTTGATTGTCCAGATCAGCGGTAACCACCAGGGTTCTAAATGTGCTTTTTTGAAGGCAATCCAAAGTGGTTGGTAACTATTAAGTTACCAGCCATTCAGAATTTCAGCTAGCCAGTTCTCTTTGAACTTGAGCTCTGCTGTTTTTAGCTAGCTCCAGACTGTAGTGTCAAATACAGGCATTCACGCAGCCAATGGGGGGGCATGAGGCTCCGTCAAGGGGGGCACGTTTGACCTTGGGGAACATGCTTTTTTATCTAGATTTTGTTTTTTACTGTCCTAAGAAAAAAGTGCAATTGCACCTCCACTACATTAGGGGGCAGTGACACTCTCATCGGCAGAGTGTGCGCAGGGAGCATTCGCTCTGTGTTTTGTTTGCACTAAGCATGCGCACTTTGCACAAAGCACAGAGTATGAATATGAAGTGTTGACACGAAGTTGACAGACGGAGAGAGACAAAGAGAAATGAAAGTTTCCCAAAAGGTAAGACGAGGAAATATAACGAAGCGTATGTAGCGCTTAGCTTCACTGTGACTACGGTGGGAGACGAGGAAAGACCGATGTTCTTATTGTGTCTAAAAATGTTGGTAGCGGACGGCATGAAGCCAAATGAATTAAGGCGTCACTCAAAGACATTACACCACAATCACGCTGATAAGCCACTTGAGTTTTTTCAGCGAAAATGTGCCGAATACTGGCAACAGTCATCCCGCTTTGTGCCTGCTACTTGAAGCCATTAATCCAGACATCATCTTTGATTTAAAAAAATCTGCACAAATTATTTTATATATTTTTGTTTTGCAGTTTAAAGTTTTTTTTTTATATTGTGCTCCTGAGTCAATGTTGGTGATCAGTTTGAATGCATTATTTTATGTAATTTTATTTTTCAGTATTGTATGGTTTGACATGGTCAGTCAAAAAATGTTGGTAGTTAAATTAAGGATTTAATTTTATTTTTGAATTTCAGATGCACTTTAAATCTTTTCTGTTACATTTACTAAAGCTATTCTTTGTTCTAAGTTGTCCATATTTCTTTCTTTTTATTGTCTTATTTTTGCTGAAAGTGCTCTATAAATACAGTTGAGTCTTATACGTTAATAAGGATACAGTGTTTTGCAAAGGTGTACTTTTTACAATTTTATAGACAAATGATACTATTTGTAGTCACGCAGGGGGGCGTGAGATGTTTTCTTCTTCCTGGGGGGGCATGACAGAAAATAATTGAGAAGCACTTATCTGGCATTACGGCACTGAATTTATTGGAGCTGTCAAAGTCATTGTCAGGGGTACAAATGACAGAGAACAAAACATAGCGTCCCATAGGCTTGGGCGTCATTTGAATTTGAACCATTCCGGTTCCATTTCCTGCTCCTCGTTTCGATTACGGATCCAAATGATTCTTGATTTTGATTCTTTTCTGATTATCCAAACTATGGTTGGTCATTTTTAGCGGCTCGCAGCACAGAAATGGCCCGTGTCATTTGTCTGCATCGTATGACGGTATTTAGACTTCTACACAGTGAGAAAAATATTTCGTATAACAGAACAGCGGGATTTTTCGTTGCAGGGGGAGCAGCAAAGTCACAATGGCTTTCATGCATGAACATTTTTTCACACTAGGGGGTATTTTCGCCCATTTAGGTTTCGTTGTAGAGGCGTTTCACTGCAGTTTGTTCACATCTCCCACTTCCTTGTTTTCATTTGATAGGGCCACTGACCATGCCAAAATCTTGAAAAATCATTGTTTTGCTTTTTTACCTAGCTGTTTTTTAATTACACAGTGCATATAAAAATAAGTATAGCTTCACATATCTTTCCCTACACGGATGAACTGTCTGCAAATTTATTTCTGTAAACGTTTCACTTTTTCATCAACTTT
The DNA here is from genome assembly GCF_054856545.1 of Hippocampus guttulatus. Lineage (NCBI taxonomy): Eukaryota > Metazoa > Chordata > Actinopteri > Syngnathiformes > Syngnathidae > Hippocampus > Hippocampus guttulatus. The sequence goes on from NC_141272.1 coordinate 18,470,597, forward strand.
ACGATCAGTTTCTCACAGGTGTGAAAGGGTTAATATCAAATTTATAAAGTTGAATTTATAAGTGGGTTTTTTTTCTTTTTTTTACAATCCCATTACAATTATTGGAAATATTCCTGAAAATAAACTCACACATGAGTGTAAATGAGTATCCATTCCACTGCCGGTCGAACCTACTCTGTTGACAGTCAAAAATTGGGCAATTTTTTATCCGGGTTCAGATTAGCGGCATGTACAGAGTGTGTTTACAATATGCCTGTTGTGGAACCACATGCTCGCTTGATATAGAACATACTGTACATAAGCTAATGTTAGCTTGTTATTTGCATTTGTGCTAACCCACCATTTCGTCGTTAGTTGCGTCAATATTGGCAATAGACATATTTTATTGTTGAACTCACTCAATTAGGACGCTGAAGTTCAGCGCGCTATAGGCTTTGTTTGACTTGGAGCCTGAGGCAGCACCAAGCCCTCAACTTATCATTGTCATATCAGCTCCTTTGCACAATATCATCTTACAGTGTTGCACTGATGTGACTCTTCATTTAGTTTCACAAAATTTAGCCACAGTTGTCATCACCACCAGGTGCACTTGCAGGAAACGCATGGTTGCACACTTCGTTGGTCTCAGCAAGCCCTGTTTCCGGTCGGCCAACGAGGTATTGTAAACGAATTTAAAACGCAAACGACAATGGAAGTATTGGGCGGCTCTTTTCAAGACTTGATGCCCAACCCAGTATTTCTGACTGGCACTGGCCAATCTTGGCTGGTAATTTTTTTTCAAAACTCGCCACAATGTATTTTAACCCGCATTTGGTTGGCTTGGCGGGTGTTAATTTCGAACATTGGTCACCACTCTTTTTAAGATGAGAGCGACTTCTTTGGCACTGACATGAATGTGAAGGTTTACCAGTTTTATACACACTGAAATAATTTGTTTGCTCAGATGACCTTGAATAATCTTATGATTAAATAAATAAATGTTGTTGATATCAGATGCATTTCATCCCACAACAGTGCACACGAAATACCAAAAGAAAGGAAACTCCATCCCTGCGCACAATTAGAAAGCGCTTTGAACAAGGCCTGCGCTACGCACGAAAATACGGCCCCAGTGCGAACAACCCTCAATGCTTTTTGACTGAAACAGACCACCCGAGTGGTGCTCCAGCACCATTCCTTTTGCCACTGATGAGAAAATGCCTTTTGCCTCGAGTCCCTTTTTTTTTTCTTCCAACATCAATATTTGAAAGGAAAAAAAAACTCATCAAAAGCGATGCCCATTTATTTGAGTTCTTTTTAGATTTGTGCCCCTCTCTCTGCAGTGCTCACAACCCTTCGCCATTTAAACAGGAACGTTTAGACTTCTACCCATGATACCTTCTGTTTACCTACTTTGTTTTTTGACTGTGTTAATATTTCTAGTACTTTTGACTTGTGTAAATCATTTTGTCGCCAAATGCCTTTTATTTTATTTTCTGTTTTGATCACATCTTATAAATGTCTGCTCGTGGTTTTTTTTACAAGAGTTACAGAGAAACCATTTTGTTTTTACAGTTATCAGGGCAGGAGGGAGGAGACGAACATGGTCATCATTAACGTCAAACTCCTGTCTGGACACATTTTGGATAAAGGCTCTCTGGAGTCGGTAAATTCAATTATTTTTTCCTCTACCTTCAAATATCTGTGTCAACTTTTATCATTTGAATGACACTGATGGCAGTTCTGTGATGTTCTAGTTAAGGAACGACAACTCAGTGAAGCGTGTGGACCAGGATGAAGGTTATATCAACATCTACTTGGATGGGGTATGACTTTTTTAAATGTTTTGGATTGAAAGCTCGAAATAAGCGGTTTCCCATCGTAATTTGTGAGTCAAAATTTACATTTTGCACCTGTAAGGACAGTGGTTATGCTCGTCACCTGCCATCATGTCGGCACTGGTTCAAGACCATCCCTGGACACACAGCTATGGTGTACTTGAGCAAGACATCTCATACCAGTGTGTGTACATTGCGACAATGAGTAAACGACCAGAAATATATTCTGGGAATATTTAAGAATGAAATACGCAAAATAACGTGCAATATGGAACCTGAGATAGTTCCATCCGCTCCACTGGATCGGTATCGGATTGTTTTTATTAGAACCAGTCTGATTCAATCTATAAACCCAAATCATATCATATATAATGCATTTTGGCAGTCAAAAATAATGATAAAAATGATGAAAATACAATATTAGCAAATTCATCTTATAAAGAGTGCTTAACAGTGAACCGACAGGCTTCTCATTCTGTTGGATGGGTTGTAACTTGGAAAGTAAACTCCTTGTGTGTTTTACATACTTGGCCAATAAACCTTTTTTACAGAAGTAAAGTTTCCCCTCCTCTGGTAAAGTTAATGAGCAGTATATAGTGGCCATGTTTTATTTATTTATAGTAGTGTCCATCAGTCCATCCATTTTCCGCCGCTTATCCGGGGTCGGGTCGCGGGGGCAGCAGCTTTAAGATAAGAAAACCTTTATTAGTCTTGCAATGGAGAAATTCCCAATTCACAGCAGCAAAGTTATGAAAGGAAGAAGTAGAACAACAAAATATAGGAGCTGCTGGAAAGGCAGCCACTCTCGCAGCGCCATTTTGAAGTCAAAATAACAAAAATAACACAACACAACACAACACATAGGACACAGACAGTCGTGCAATCTTCACCACTTTTCTGCATACACTTTGTTGTCTGAAGCAGTTATAGATGAAAGAGGAGAGGATCAAAGTGTCCTTTCACCAGTGGGTCAGAGACGTCATGCTGAAAATGTGCACACGTCTGCTACAAGCTAAGTTTTGAAAGCAAACACGAAGCTGTAGCGTCCATTGACAAAAAGAGATTAGTTCACTTCTCCTGTCCCACGTAATCCGCTTCAAACTCCAAGCCGCGACTCCCAGTTCCAAATCCGCATCGGCGGCTCCTCAAGCCTTACATCCATCCAGCCGCAGACCGTTCAACAGCACCGATCTCTCCGCTGAACAAAGCGGGGCTGTGAAAAATGCTGCCCATTACAGGCGCAAGACACAAGCGCCCCGGGACTGTCCAGCAACGACAGTCAAATGGCGCCAATATTCCTCCCAGTCAAAAACAGTGCTGGTATACCCATGCTGCCGAGAAGGCGCAACCACCAAGAACAAAGTCTCCTCCTTGATGAATGTCGTGGCCAAAAAATGCTGAAAAAAGTCTACATCAGGTCCACACGACGTAACAATCAGAATCAGAATCAGAATCATCTTTATTGGCCAAGTATGTAGAACACACAAGGAATTTGTCTCCGGTATAACACGCTGCATTAGTATCATCGTAAACAACAAATCATTGAACCATTTTAGAGTAACCAGTAGCAGTATTTGTAGTACAAGAAGAGTGACTACGTCAGTGACTGTTTAAGGAGTTAATGGCTAGAGGGAAGAAGCTGTTTAAGTGTCTACTGGATTTGGTGCGCATGGATCTGTAGCGTCTGCCTGAGGGGAGTAGCTGGAAAAGGTGGTGGGCAGGGTGCGGGGGATCCAGGAGGATTTTCCGTGCCCTTGTCTTGATTCTTGCAGTGTGCAAGTCCTCAAGAGTGGGTAGGGCGGTGCCAACGATTTTTTCCGCCGTCCTAACCGTCCGTTGAAGTCGGATTTTGTCCTTTTTTGTGGCGGCCCCAAACCAAACCGTGATGGAAGAACACAGGATTGATTCGATGACTGCCGTGTAGAACTGTCGTAGCACCTCCTGTGGCAGGCCATGCTTCCTCAGCAGCCTCAGGAAGTACATCCTCTGCCGCGCCCTTTTCAGGATGGAGATGGTGTTGACTTCCCACTTCATGTCCTGGGAGACTGTGATTCCCAGGAACTTGAAGGTCTCGACGGTTGACACGGGGCAGTTGGATAGTGTGAGGGGCAACTGTGGAGAAGAATGTTTCCTGAAGTCCACGATCATCTCTACAGTCTTGAGCGTGTTCAGCCCGAGGTTGTGTCGGCTGCACCAGAGCTCCAGCTGCTCCACTTGTTGGCGGTACGCAGACTCGTCGCCGTCTTTGATGAGACCGATGACCGTGGTGTCGTCAGCGAACTTTATGAGTTTGACAGCTGGATCTGTTGAGGTGCAATCGTTTGTGTAGAGAGAGAAGAGCAGTGGAGAGAGGACACATCCCTGTGGGGCTCCAGTGCTGGTGGTGCGTATTGATGATGTTGTTGCTCCCAGTCTCACCTGTTGTGTCCGTCCCGTCAGGAAGCTGAGGATCCACTGGCAGATCGTAGGGGACACACCGAGGTGGAGAAGTTTGGGGGTGAGGAGTTCCGGGATGATGGTGTTGAACGCAGAGCTGAAATCCACAAACAGAATCCTTGCATAGGTCCCTGTGCTGTCGAGGTGCTCGAGGATGTAGTGCAGACCTATGTTGACCGCGTCTTCCACAGACCTGTTTGCCCGGTAGGCAAACTGGAGAGGGTCCAGCAGGGGTCCGGTGACGTTCTTTAGGTGGTTCAGCACAAGGCGTTCAAAGGACTTCATGACCACAGACGTCAGGGCGACAGGCCTATAGTCGTTCAGTTCCGATGTTGCCGATTTCTTGGGAACTGGGATGATGGTAGACTGTTTGAAGCAGGATGGGACCTCACACAGCTCCAGAGATCTGTTGAAGATTTGTGTGAAGACCGGAGCCAGCTGGTCAGCGCAGACTTTCAGGCAAACAAAGACAAAGTGACAAAACAAACACAAAAACAACTAAAAAAGCAAGGCTCATGAGAGCACTTGCCGACGGCTGCCTACTTGGGCACCATCTTGACTTCAAAGTTTAGTAGGGAAGCCCAGACTTCCCTCTCCCCAGCCACTTCTTCAAGCTCTTCCCGGCGGATCCGAAGGCATTCCCAGACCAGCTGGGTGACATAGTCTATCTAGCGTGTCCTGGGTCGTCCCCGGGGTCTCCTGCCAGTGGGACATACCCGAAGGGACCAGGGAGGCGTCCAGGAGGCATCCTAATCAGATGCCCGAGCCACCTCATCTGGCTCCTCTCGATGTGGAGGAGAAGCGGCTCGACTCTGAGCCCCTCCCGGATGACCGAGCTTCTTACCTTATCTCTAAGGGAAAGCCCGGACACCCTGCGGAGAAAACTCATTTCGGCCGCTTGTATCCGGGATCTCATTCTTTCGGTCACGACCCACAGCTCCTGACCATAGATGAGGGTTGGGACGTAGATCGACCGGTAAATTGAGAGCTTCGCCCTTTGGCTCAGCTCCTTCTTTACCACGACAGACCGATACGAAGTCCGCATTTCTACATTGTATTATGTCTATTTTTAACCATATTTAGTTGTTTAGTGGTGAACAAAAATATCAGGAAGAGGATGAGGGAAGCGAAGGAGAAGTGCATCACAGAGCAGTGTGAAAACATAGACGCAGGGATACGACAGGGCAACAGTAAAGCAGCATACGCCACATTGAAGACACTGACAAAGACACGGCAACATACAGCAACAATAATAGAAGATGGGGATGGTGTTCTGCTAACCGAAAAGACAGCAGTAACCAGAAGATGGACAGAGTACTGCCAGGAACTCTACAATTTCACAATAAAACCCAACCTTAACATAATTACCGATGCCACAAAGACTACCAGCGAGGATGCAGACGCGCCAATACTACAGGCTGAAATGGAGGAGGCACTAAGGAGCCTGAAAATTGGCAAATCACCTGGCATCGATAACATCCCTCAGAGCTTTGGAAACATGGAGGGCATGAGACAATAAAAGTACTCACACACATCTGTCAAAATATCTGGGGAACCAAGCAATGGCCCCAAAAATGGACACAATCTCTCGTTATTCCCATCCCTAAGAAAGGGAACTCAAGGCAGTGTCAGAACTACAGGACCATCAGCCTGATCTGCCACGCAAGCAAGGTGCTGCTATGGATCATCCTGAATAGACGAAAGAGCAAGAAGAACAAGCAGGATTCCGACCAAAAAGGAATACCACGGAGTCGATCTTTAACATCAGATTACTCATCGAGAAACACCTCCAGCATCAACATGACCTTTACCACAACTTCATCGACTTTAAAAAAGCCTTTGACCGTGTGTGGCATGAGGGGCTGTGGCAGGTGCTCCGAAACTACAACTTTAACAATAATCTCATCCAGGTCATCCAATCGCTCTACACAAACTCAAGTAGTGCAGTTCTCATTAATAACACCATGGGAGAACTTTTCAAAACATCGATCGGTGTCCGCCAAGGATGTCTTCTGTCCCCTGTCCTATTCAATGTCTTTCTGGAAAACATCATGGATGAGGCCCTTGAAGAGTTCCACACCTCCATATCCATCGGCGGAAGACCCATCTGCAACCTCTGGTTCGCTGATGACATAGACCTTATGGGAAAAAGCGAAGCTGAACTCCAGGATCTTACCACCAGACTGGAAGAGGTAGCATGGAGATAAGTGCAGAGAAAAGCAAGATACTGGTCAATAGCCACAATAAAACAACACCAACAAACATCACAATGAACACGCAAACCCTGGAAGTGGTTAAGGACTTCAAATACCTTGGGTCCTTTGTGAGTGAGGATGGCAGCTCCACAAAGGAGATTAAAGCAAGAATAGGCATAGCAACATCAGCCATGACAAGACCAGAATTTGGAGGAGCAATACCATCAGCTTCACGGTGAAGGTCAGGTTGTACAAGTCACTGGTACTCTCCACCTTACTATACGGCTGTGAGAATTGGACACTCACAGCAGACACAGAACGCAGGATTCAGTCCTTTGAAAACAAGAGCGACAGAAGGATGCTCCATATATCTTACAGAGAACACCGGACAAATGATTATGTCAGACAGCGAGTCACCACCCTCGCTGGAGAACAGGAGCCTGTACTCTCAATGGTAAAATGTCACAAAATGGCCTGATATGGCCACGTTACAAGGCATACCTCGCTATCCAAAACCATCCTACAGGGGACAGTGGAAGGGAAGTGGAGAAGAGGCAGACAGAGAAACTGCTGGATGGACAACATCAAGGAATGGACTGACTGCAGCTTCCAGACCCTGCTACGAACAGCTAAGGACCGAGAGTGCTGGAGATCCCCGACTGCCCAGACGTCCACCATGGCACCCTTACGGCCTCTTAGGCCATGGGATGAGTGAGTGAGTGGTTGAACGGATTAATTGCATTTCCATTCATTTAAATGGGACATATTACCTCGATTTACGAACAGTTCGGTTCTCCCGAGTGTTGGCGCATCAGTCTTGGATATCATCAACAGCAGCCTCTCTTCTGGTGTAGTTCCCCAACAGTTTAAACATGCTGTGGTCCAACCCTTGATCAAGAAACCTGGTCTTGATCCAGATGTGCTGTCAAGTTTCAGGCCCATTTCCAAACTGCCTTTCATTTCCAAAATTCTGGAAAAAGTGGTGCACATGCATTTGAAATTTTTCTTGGATGAACATAACATCTTGGAGGTCTTCCAGTCAGGTTTCAAGACGATGCATAGCACGGAGTCAGCCCTGTTACGCGTTTCTAATGACATCCTCCTGGCAAAGTGGATCACAGTATTCTGCTGACTCGTTTGCAGCATTTGGTGGGCATTGGCGGCAGTGCTCTTGAGTGGTTTAGGTCCTATTTAGCTGACAGAACCTTCTGTGTCAGCCTTGGCTGCTCTGAGTCACGCACTGCTCCCCTGTCATGTGGTGTTCCACAGGGCTCAATTCTGGGGCCTCTGCTGTTCTCGCTGTATCTGCTCCCATTGGGTTCCATCTTAAGGAAACATGGTATTCCCTTCCACTGCTATGCAGATGACTGCCAGATCTATGTCCCACTGAGCAAGAAAGACGCCTTCTCATTAAGGCCACTTTTATCCTGTCTGGAAGAAATCAAAACCTGGATGGCACAAAATTTCTTGAGATTCAATGAAAAGAAGACAGAGGTGATATTGTTTGGTCCCAGTGGCCCTTGTACATTCCATCCTGTAGACTTGGGCCCCCTGTCTCCTTATCTTAAGTCAACAGTCTCAAACTTGGGCCTTAAACTGGACAGTGATTTCAAACTCGATCGGCAAATTGGTGCCGTTGTTAAATCCAGCTTCTTTCACCTTAGACAGCTGGCCAAAATAAAACCTCTCCTCTCACATGAACACTTTGAGACAGTAATTCATGCCTTTGTCACATCCCGGCTCGATTACTGCAATGCCCTTTACTTTGGAGTCAGCCAGTCCTCCATTAAGCGCCTTCAGCTGGTCGAGAATGCCGCTGCTCGCCTCTTGACTGGTACTCGTAAGAGGGAGCACATAACTCCTACTCTGGCATCCCTTCACTGGCTCCCCATTCATTTTAGAGTTATTTTCAAGATCCTCTTATTTGTTTTCAAATCTCTGAATAATCTCGCGCCACCTTACCTCTCTGAGCTCATCCGCCCCTACACACCTGCCCGGCGCCTCAGGTCTGTGGACCAGACTTTATTAGAAGTACCAAGAACTAAACTGAGGCTCAGAGGGGATCGAGCCTTTTCTGTTGCTGGTCCCTCTCTCTGGAATGACCTCCCACTGAACATTCGGCAAGCCTCCTCGCTGCCCATCTTCAAAACCCTCCTCAAAACTCACTTGTATTCTTTGGCATTCGACTCAGCATGACTTAGATTTGTTCTTGGTTTTACTGTTTGGTGCTTTCTACCGCCTTTATTACCGATTTGTCTTACTGTTTATTGTGCATGTTAAATTGCTCCATGTACAGCACTTTGTATGCAGCGATGGCTGTTTGAAAGTGCTCTATAAATACTGCTGACTTGACTTGACTTGACTACAAATAGGATCACAGAACCAATTAAATTCGTAACTCGAAGTTCCACTGTAGATGCCTCATGTGGGCAAAAAAATAAAATAAAATTGGAATTGACCTGTTGGCTATCCTATTTTCTTCAATTTACTGCACAGGGCTATGATGCCAAACTATTCATGTCATGGATCAAGCCATCACCCTCTCAATTAGAGACCCAGCGACTGATGCACAAGCCCCTTCAGTGACATACAGTATGTTTGTGTTTGCAGCTGAAGAAAGGTGAGACGGTGGTTTACAGCATGACACTGGAGCAGGACGTGCCTGTCAGGAACCTGAAAGCAGCTGTGGTGAAAGTGTACGACTACTACCAGACAAGTAAGATCCTCTTCTGTTACATTCATGTCCACGTCTGTCATTTTTCTAATGTAACACTTGCTTGTAACTCGAATGTCCTTGTATATGACAGTTTATAGTTCATATTTTTATTCCTTTTAATTTGTATGTGTGTGCTGCTTTACCTTGTTCTGCTGTAAAATTAGAATTTCCCTTCTTGGGATCACTAAAGGATGATCTTATGTGCAGGTGATGTAGCCGTGACAGAGTACATATCCCCCTGTGCAGAGAGTAAGTCACACAGATCTGCTTTGTCATATGATATTGTGGAAATTGAAACATTTTTGTACAAACGTTTGGAATTTGAGAAAGGAAAAATGTGCCGTGAAAATGCATTTCATTCAGGACAACCTGCCTGAGGTTGTCCTGAACTAAATGTGGTTTGCTATTCCTGTAGATTTTTGCAACAAAAAAAGCAACAAAAAAAAAAGGGGGGGGGGGGGTTATACCCAACAAGTACTGAACAAAGAATGTGACATAAGATGTGAAAAGCCTCCAGTTTAACAAAAGCTGTAGTTAATTAGCTTTGTTTAGTTGGACAGCGGTGAACATGTTAGACTTTTATCATGGGTTTCTAATAAAATGGACTTGTAAATGTGTGTGTGTGTATATAAATATATCTTTGTATGTATGTGTGTGTGTGTGTGTATACACACATATATATATATATATATATATATATATATATATATATATATAAACTAATAAACCTCTATATATACAGTATATATATATAGAGAGAGATAGAGATGTGTATAGATGTGTGTATATATACGTTTGTGTGTGTGTGTGTTACGGTCCACGATATTTCGTGGCCATTTACTTTGTTTTGTGCATGGGTGCGGTAGCTCTCCCCTGTTCTTTACTGCTTGTTGTCCCCTGTTCACAACTTAGCTGACCAATCAGCGCAAGGGACAGTGACCTAATTAGCCACTAATTTCAGGTGTGCCACCACCTGCAAAGATGAACCACCACTGTTTGAAAGGGCCGAGTTGTTTTCAGTTAAGAGGGTGGTGGGGGTGTTGTTGTGCTTGTAGTCAGTCCCCGCCGGTTGGCTGTGTCGGGATTATTGTCTTGTGTTGTTATGTTTGTCATCCCGATCCCTCGTGTGTCCATGATACCACTGCCTCTCGATCAGTGCAGCCAAATTAGTTCCTCGCCATAGCCGTCATCCATCCATTGATTCATTTCTCCACTTTATTCCTTCGTCTGTTTGGGAACTTTGCCAGAATTAGTTTTGGTTCATACATTTTGCCACTATTTACAGGATTCGGTTTGCACAAAGGCAGTGGGATCCGGGAGTGTTGACTCCAACATCGTCCACTTGTGTCGCATGTTCCCCCTCCCTTTTGCACCTCCCCAACTCCCACACCTCATGTTAGACCCTTCCTCAGTTGCCTTCATGTGGAAGGGTTGTAAATATAAAAATGGGGATCATTCTTTGGGTTGGGCTTATATAAGACATACAATGTGACCGTATACAGTAACATGTAAAAACACAGAAAATTATGTCTGCTTTTCAGGTGACGTTCTCAACCAGCTTTAAATGACCAGAGAGGAGACAACTCAGATGTTCATTCAACTTGTAGGCGTGTTTTTTTTCTCTCCTGTGTTTTGTTTTTAAGGGAATGCCCGTGATTGCAAATGATGTTCTTTCCCTCTCTCTGTTCCTTTCTTTTCAAACTCTGAATTCACTTATTAGTTATTGCTGCCTCGCCTCAACACTGGAAATCTTTTAACATGTTCAACCCACTGGAACCAAGAAAATCAGACTGTGCTCTGTAACTGGTTTAAAATGATTGTCAAATCCATGTTTTTCAACTCAAAGTGGCAGATGGTACATACAATAACTGCAGAAAAACACTTTTTTTTTTGAAAAAAGTGCTATATGTGTGGTGGTATGGAGTGTGTTTTTTTAAGAAGAAAAAACTCACCACAGCAGTAACATACAATAAAATAAAATGGACAACAATCAAGAACATAAAGATATTGTCGTGTTTCATTTCAATTGTATATTTCCATCCAGGCACCTTCTTTTTTTATACAGTATATTTGCACATTTTTTTTTCAATATTGACAACATGAGCCTTCATATCAACAGACTAGCCATTGTCAAATTTGGTTTGCACACACCAGGTGTGTAGGAAGAGTAAAGGCAAGGGAGAAATAATATGTTTAGGACTTTAGAATAATTTTAGGAGGGTAAACGTCACGATCTGAGGCACAACATCCTTAAATTATTACGCCCTACTCATCCACGCACAGTTCCAGATCCTCCTCCCGTGCTTGTTACGAACCGGTACATTCATGACAGATCTGCCGACTCACAAATTCACAGCCGACGCAGACGTATAAGTCACTCTGTGTGTGCTCCCATTTACAATGAGAATGTGCAGTGGCGGCAATGTTGCGATGCATTGTGCTGCTGAATGAGAGATGACTGATGTGGACAATTAGCTCATTAGTTTTGATTGTTGGGTTGGTGAAAAGCACTTATTACATAAACCAAAATAGCCGCAATCGAATCTGCCATGGCAGTATAGTTAACTGTTACGTATTTGTCATTCACACTCATTTACAAGGTTCTCTTCTTGTTGCATGGTGAAGCTTCTTCCGGTCAGTTTGGGATGCATTTTCTGTCAATCGCCAGACAAAATGGTTTTGTCGAATTTCAAATTCATTCTGCTGCTACCATCACAAGTTACAGAGTACATCATCAATAAAGACTAGTGAGCCAGTTCCAGAAGCAGCCAAGCAAACCCAAGTCATGATATTACCTCTCCACCATACTTCACAGGTGAGCTTGTGTGTTTTGGAATATAAGCAGAGCCTTTATTTCTCCATACTTTGGCCTTTCACTTTAGTAGTTTTCATCTTGGTCTCATCAGGCCATGAAATTTGTTCTGTACTGTATTTCTTTGCTAAATCAAATCTGGCCTTTCACTTGTTTTGCGAGTGAATGGTTTGCATCTTGTTGTGTGGCTATTTCTTCTTTCAAAGTCTTGATAAATGTAATCCATGTCGGTCGCAGCAGAATGACTTTTGAAGCCTACAAAACCAATTTCTCTGCCACTTTATAAAAATTAAAAAAAACATTAAAAAATGCATCCAAAATAATTGGGAGAAGCTTCATGGAGCAGGACAACGAGCCAAAACACAATCCCAACACAACAAAGGACTTCCATCAGGGGGAAAAAGTGGAAGGTCTCAGACTGGCCCAGTCATTCAATGCACCTTAACCCGATAGAGCATGCATTTTACCACCCGAAGAGGAGAGTGAAGAAAGAAACCCCCTCAGAAACAAAAGAGAACTGAAAGAGGCTGCAGGAAAGGCCTGGAAAATCATTTTATGTTGGTTTGTGAGCCACCTGTACCTTTGATAAGAGTATAGACGAACTCAAAGTTATCATGTTTAAAAGTTTCATTTTATTGTATGCTTGACTGACCTCGAACGCGTGTGTTTTGAGCACACAGAAAAAAGGCCCAACTTGAGCTGAATGAAACTGAAGCCTTGTTCACTTATAGGACAGACAGGAAGGTTCAACTTCGGGTGGGCAGCACGATAAGATGTCCTTGAGGTATTTACAGTGTCTCAATTCATGCGGAATCTACCCATAGAAGTAATGTAAAACTCTACGAATGTAAAAACTCCGGTTTCCTCCCACATTCCAAAAACATGCATGGCAGGCTGATTGGATACTCCAAATTGTCCCACGGTGTGAGTGTGAGCGTGGATGGATGTTCGTCTCTATGTGCCCTGCGATTGGCTGGCAACTGGTTCAGGGTGTCCCCCGCCAACTGCGCAAAGATGGCTGGGATAGGCTCCAACATCCCCCGCGACCGTTGTGAGGATAAAATGGATCGGAAAATGAATGAATATGGCATTTGATTCCCAGAAAAAAAAATTCGGCCAATTAATTATCAAAATAATAACATACCCTATACACTGCCACATTGGACATTTTGGACTGCTTCACATGATTTCTGTGACATGTGATATGCTGTACACGAGACTGGTTCATTTTGAACTCATTTCCTGGTCCATTATGCTCTGAAAAATGTTTTATTCCGTCGTCCGTGTGACTCTTTTTGCACTAAATTTAAAGAGAAAGTGGGCAGCAACTTACCGGTAGATTGGCTGTGAGTATGCTGTTTTCCCTCCCACAGTGGTGAAAACCCCACCTTCTACTTGTGCTCATCGAGAAAAATACCAAAAGAAAAAAAAACCTCCACCCATGCATGCAGGGAGTGTTTATGATGTAGAAAACAACTAATATATCGCCACTTTTTTTTCACAGTACTGTACCTTTGTTTGGAAATAAAAGTAAGACAAAACTTCCTTCATAAATGTAGGAATGTATCTTTTATTTCATATGAATAGGTAAGAACTAGTTTTCTACACACATGACATTCAACTGGGGTCCGGGGAAAAGGGGGAGAGCTGAGGGAACAGCCCGGATTAGCAGATCAAACAAAACACACTACTGACACATAAATCCAACCAGAGGATTTCAGGATTCAGTCGTTCCCATTCACTGGAAGCTTTTGAACCACGGGGATGAGTACGATCAGAAATGTGAATTGGCAGTGTGGTGGATACATACACTCGTCAAAAGTGAGAGCAGCCAGTCAAAACAAATGTACCAAAGTGGAGGAAAAGAAAGCAAAAGAATGGTGTGCGCAAGAAGGGGTCCAATTGAAAGAAGAACTAAAGATAAATGAGAGCATGAGGGAGAGCAGCATACCTTGGTGGCGCTGCGGAGGTGATCGTAATAAACCTCTTCGATAGCCTGGAAGTATATCACACCCTTCAGCTTGGTCTCGTGTTTGTCTAAAGGAGGAAAAGGCACAAAAAAAAACAATCAGATGGCGACTTTTGAGTTGGAATCAGTGGCACCTTATCTGATATCATGACACGCCACACGTCTGAAAAACAACACGTCCAACTGTGAGGACGAGCACAGTTGGACAGTATTTGCGATGATGGATGAAAAATGACAAGCGCAGCACTTTGGGCCCTGCTCTTATTGTACGTTGAGATTCGACTGGCTTCTTACGAGACTCCGGTACATCATTGCACTTTGTTTCATCAGCCACTGCAGAAGTGCAGCAAGGAACCGAGGGGGAACTCGACGCCCCGTTTCTACCTGCGGGCACATACACTCGGCAAGGCAACTTAAAGAGTGGTAGGTCGAGATGCGCTACTTCATTTCGAGGAATAGTTTAAGACACCGCTAATGACCTGTTTAGCGGTCAAATTGCCTCTTGTTTGCATCTCATTTGATTGAGGCCAAATGATTTCGTAGCGGCGGGGGACGATTGGCGGGAATTAACAGCCCTCGCAAGGTGGGCGTGTCACTTCTCGTTTACTTATTCTTCAAGGTCAAGAGACATTCAAGTGATGCATCTCAATCAGCCTCCTCAGAGAGCGCCGCCGCGACGTGCATTTTAACGACGGCGCGACTAATCTCCTCCTCGCGAGGAGCAAGGTGCGCTTTAAGAGGCTTTAAGCGGAACCTTCAGAGGACTTCAAAGGGCTGAATGTGAACAAGTGTCCCACAGCTCACGCCGGCAGATCAATCACAGCGCGGCGCACGGAAGGTCTGGATTGGAGCGGACATTTTCGGTCATCATTCTGGGGACAATCGTCTGCCATGCACACGTCCGACATCGCCATTTTTAAGATTTTTGTGCATCTTTGAAGGCGTTTTATGCCCAAAACATTCATCAAGCAAAGTCTTCGACTAGAAAGCTACAGTATATGTTGTATAATCAGGCTTCGTTTTTGTTTGTTTGTTTTATTTTGCTGCAATTGTTGCCAGACTTACAGTAGTGTATCCAGCGTGCATTATTTGATCTTATTTATTCATTTAATCAGACCTTTATTTCTTCAGCACAAGGGGCAACATAATCATCTGGAGTTTATTGTCGTTTCACGTATGTTCGCTTTGGGAAAACATTTCTATATGCAACTGGCCACATGATGTCCTTCGGTACAACCACAGTCATTCTTGCTGTCTCTGTTTTTATTTTTTAATGCCAGACCAAATATAGATAGGTAGAAATAGAATATCTGGCACCTTCCTGCAAAGCAAAACGTACAAAAATGATATATATTTTTTATACTGCCCCAAAAATTGACCTCCCCAGTAAATATTACCCACAAAAACAACAAACTGACTGACAAAGCACTTTGTCAAGAAAATGTGGCTCTGCATGATAGCTGAGACCCTATAAACATGTGTCTGCAACCTTTTTTGCGTCATGACCGTAAGTTAGAAACCCGAATCTAATTAGATCCAAAATTCTGCTTTCACAACAACAATAATAGTAATAATGCTCAATTTTGATGGCTTTGTTGTGGATATTAAGGGGTGGTGACGCAACAGTCCCTTATGACATCCATCCATCCATTTTCCGAACCGCTTGATCCTCACTAGGGTCGCGGGGGGTGCTGGAGCCTATCCCAGCCGTCTTCGGGCAGTAGGCGGGGGACACCCTGAATCAGTTGCCAGCCAATCGCAGGGCACACAGAGACGAACAACCATCCACGCCCACACTCACACCTAGGGACAATTTAGAGCTTCCAATCAACCTGCCATGCATGTATTTGGAATGTGGGAGGAAACCGGAGCACCCGGAGAAAACCCACGCAGGCCCGGGGAGAACATGCAAACTCCACACAGGGAGGCCGGAGCTGGAATCGAACCCGGTACCTCTGCACGACAGTGTTTTTCAAACTTTTTTGAGCCAAGGCACACTTCTTTCATTGAAAAAAAAATCTCGCGGCACACCACTAGCTGAAAATGTGCCCCCCCCCCCCGCTTATTTGAACAATTAACGTGTGATATTGTTACTATAACCGTTTTTAACATTGAAGAATGACGTTATAACAGCTTGAATTGGAATCAAATTAACACAAAGAAAACAGTATTTTATCATCTTTCATATATTGTTTCACCGTCGTCCTGCATTCATGCGTCAAAAATTCGCTTGTCTCTCGTCGAAACACAAGGCAATTGGCTAGCTGTTGCTCCTCCCTAGTGGTATGAGAGGGTACTACATGATTACTTTCTGGGCGAAAGACCACACAGGCATACAAATGGAATATTTTCCCGCAGCACACCTGACAATGTGTGCCGTACTGGTGTGCCGCGGCACACGGGTTGAAAAACACTGCCTTATGATATTATGTTTAAAAAAATCACACAAAATTGTTTGCACCTTTACTTTCAAGTCAAGTCAAGTCAACTGTATTTATAGAGCACTTTCAAACAGCCATCGCTGCATACAAAGTGCTGTACATGGAGCAATATAACATGCACAATAAACAGTAAGACAAATCGGTAATAAAGACGGTAGAAAGCACCAAACAGTAAAACCAAGAACAAATCTAAGTCATGCTGAGTCGAATGCCAAAGAATACAAGTGAGTTTTGAGGAGGGTTTTGAAGATGGGCAGCGAGGAGGCTTGCCGAATGTTCAGTGGGAGGTCATTCCAGAGAGAGGGACCAGCAACAGAAAAGGTTCGATCCCCTCTGAGCCTCAGTTTAGTTCTTGGTACTTCTAATAATGTCTGGTCCGCAGACCTGAGGCGCCGGGCAGGTGTGTAGGGGCGGATGAGCTCAGAGAGGTAAGGTGGTGCGAGATTATTCAGAGATTTGAAAACAAATAAAAGGATCTTGAAAATAACTCTAAAATGAATGGGGAGCCAGTGAAGGGATGCCAGAGTAGGAGTTATGTGCTCCCTCTTACGAGTACCAGTCAAGAGGTGAGCAGCGGCATTCTGGACCAGCTGAAGGCGCTTAATGGAGGACTGGCTGACTCCAAAGTAAAGGGCATTGCAGTAATCGAGCCGGGATGTGACACCCGAATTGGAGTTAGGCACACCATGCCGGAGCGATCGAAGTGTGTCTCAGATCCCGTTTTAGCTTCACGAGCTGACCGCTACGTTTGCCGCGGCGACGGCGGCGGCGCTTCTGTGAAGGGGGCGAGCGAACGCGGAAGAGATTAGCCGGCAGGTTAGCCAAGAACGGAGGTAGCGTCTTTTCACCACCGTCTTGCCAAAACGCGGCCGAATCTCCGACGTGTTGTTAAATCAATAACAACGATCGGCGATCATAAACCAACCGAGACGGTGTTGGGGAGGTAAAGTAAAAAAACCTGAAATGGCAGGAGCGTCGCCGAACACACTGGCGCACAGGCGGCCATCTTGGGCTTTTTTTCTCAAGTGAGAAAACCCCACTGTAGTCACGATAATATCTTGACAAAAATAATCTAGAATAAAAATTAACCGAACGGAAAAAAATGTGCTACTGGTCAACAGGTGCGAAAGTCTTATTGAGAGTTGAAAGATTTGTTGGATTGGGATGTCCTCAAAAATACTACAAAATACTGTGGACCATTTTTGTGGGTTATTTATTTATTTATTTATTTATTTGCCTGTACCAAAGAAGAAATGTTATTTTTCATCTTTCTTTGCCAGTTTAGCTGAGGTAACCATTCAATAAAAACGAAAAAAAAAAAACATGCACGGTAGGTTAATAGAACACTCCAAATTCTCCCAAGGTGTGATTGTGAGCGTGAAATGGATGTTTGTCTATGTGTGCCTCGTGATTGGCTGGCAACCAGTTCAGGGTGTACCCCGCCTGCTGCTTGATGACAGCTCCAGCATGCATCCAGCATTATTTTTTATTCTTACTTTGGTTTTGAATCTGAGAGCTCTTATTTTACAAACCTTATAAACATGCACAAAACATTACCAGTATATGCATTTGGGGGTGCGGGGGGTGACCAAATATATCAAGCAGGAGAGACTTCATTCCAGACACCTTCAGAAGCCCAAGTTTGTCAAACTCAACTATCTCTTTTTGAGGAGAGGCTATTTCACACATCACATTTCCAATTATGTCTCCTTTTACCAACTTGGGAGAAGTTCTTGGCCCTCAACTTCACTTCCTTCTCCACCAGCTGCTGTCGGTGGAGAGTTTCATCCTGCAGTCTTTTCTCTGTTTCTTCCCTCCTTTTCCGCTCTTCTTCCAACATTTTTGATGAAATGCACTAAGGAGCGGCACCCAAATTTCGTTGTATTCTATACAATGACAATAAAGGCGATTCTGATTCTGATTCTGATTTGATGGCGAGCGAAGCTCTCCTGTTCCTGAAAGAGAGATTTTTCTTTCAATCATTTTGACTAGAGTACATGTGAAGCAATATGGATCTTTTTGATGTTTTTACTCTGTTGTCCTTGCGCTCATCACAACATTCTATCCCCATACAAGCTTTTCATTCAGACAACTATTTTAACACTGTGACATCTGGCAGACAATGAACTGATAAAAAGGAATGAAAGGACTTCATTACAGTATTGAATCGTTCCTCCTCATTGATCCCGTCACACCAAAACGTCATCAATCAGGCAAATCTGATTTCCGCTGCTGTTGTATTGACACATACCCAAAACTCAATGAGTCTGGCTTTCTCCATCTGTGCCTCTTTCAGCATTTTCTCCATCTCTTCCATCTTCAGCACATCCGTTCCTCCAACACTTCTGGTGGAAATAAAAACACAGCATCTGCATTCAAATGGTTTCTGAGATCATCAGGATTTTACACAGTGATGAGCAACTCTGCTCTTCAGGGTGGAAATCCGTGAAAAACAACCTACCGAAAAAAAGCATCAGAGGAAAGGAGTCTGTGGCCGATTTCAATATTTTCATGTTTGTAGGCGAGAAACTGTACTTCCACCAGGACAGGCTGCTTTTGCAGAATGAGGTTGGAAATAGGTACATTTTAATCACACCGCAAATGAAAATTTTGACAAACTCAGAATGTGATGAGCCAGAAAAATGAATGCAGACTTTTGTTCATAGTGTGTGTGACATGACAGTGTCAAAACGGGATTCGAATAAGGACTGATGCTGACTGAGCAGAAACACGGATGTTTCCTCTATTTAGGCCCTTGGAATCCAATATGCACTTTTAACGAGCGTAGAAATGCAATTACAGTTTTGCAAAATATTTTACCAATACAGTTTTATCTCTTGTGAGCTACAATAAAGCTGCGAACATGTTGAGCTGAGAGCTTCCTGCAGCAAACGCTTTTGTGACACGGCACACAAACTGGTTCCTACAGATGGTCCCCAAATTAAAACGTGCAGATAAAGTCAATTGCTGGCGGGGAGCAGTTTGGGAAATGGTGCCTGTGAGTGCTTTTATCTGTGTGCCTGACTGAATCTGTCATAAAATAGCTCAATGGGATTATTCAGAATCTTGGGCCCTTCTTTGGTTCTTAAAATATGTGTTGCTATAGCACTGCCCACGAGGGGGTTGTATTGTATATTGATGGCATAAGTAGGTCACTTCTCACAAATTCACTCATTCATTTGACGAACACCTCACTTCGTTGCGATTTTGTGCACTTTCTGAAGTTCCTTAAATGCCCGCACTGATAGAAAAATGATTTTTTTGTGCCATTAGCGATTAGTATAAGCAAGAGTAATGGCTGAAGTTGTCGTGGGTACCTGGACAAATTATCTGGCGAGCAGGCGGAGTTGTTGCCTGTGGACACACTGGTGTCCATACTGTCTGAGCTCTCCAGGCTCAGTGTGTCGTAGGGCTGCTCTCCGGCTGATGCTGGATGGTGGTGTAGGATGGAGTGCTGGACCAGAGGAGGGGCGCCTGCAGATCTGTGACTCAATGTAGGACTGTAGGTCACTGCTGGGGAGCAGGGGGGCGCGGAGGTGCTGAGGTGAGGCTGCAAGCGATGGAGTGCCTCCCACTGGCACTGAGCCTCTTCTGCTGCTCTCTGCTTGAGCTCAGCCAGACGACGTCGCTGCTCTTCAATTACCTGCTGACCTGAAAAATATGACATTGAAATCATGTTTTTTGTTTATTTTTCTTTGCTTTTGAGCAGTGTTAATATACCATATTTTCCACACTAAAAGGCGCACTGGATTATGAGGTGCACCTTCAATGAATGGCCTATTTTGTAATTTTTTTTCATATATTGGACACACCACATTATAAGACACAATCTACAATGCATCCACTAGATGGAGCTACGCTCAAGGAAATGCCATCAGAACACTACACTCCACCCTGATTTATATCGCGACGATCAGATGTCAGTAAAACGTATTTAATACAGCAGCGACACAGTTCACTTCACCAACAGCAAGTTATAACATTGACTCGTTAACGTTGAACTCTCTTGCCGCTGCTCTATTTCCATGTTCAACTGCGAAACCGATCGCCTTGAGTTTGAACTCTGCTTTGTAAGCAAGGAGCCATTTTGGGGTTGACATATTACCGTAATAACCATACACAAGGCGCATCGGATTTTAAGGCTCGCTGTGAGCTTTTAAGAAAATAGTCCGGAAAATACGGTACCCTTTCTCCTGCAAGCAAAATAGCCCGTAGGTCAGCAGACACCCACAACAGGTCAAAGGCAGCTCATTAATATCAACATGTAAAGAGATACCCAAAGCTGGCTAAGTTGAATTAGTTCAATTCTGGCAAGAATCGGCAGTAAAGAGGCACTTTGGACCTTCACCCCAAAAGATTGGAAACATGCATGATTTATTGCCCACCAAAAAGAAAGACGGGATAGTCATGAGAGAAGATGAAAAATCATTTTTGGGAGCTAATGACCCACCAGGAAATCGGGCATGAAAGGAGACGGAAGGTCAGAGCCGTGAATTCATGCCCACCAACAGTCTCGGGAGGGTTAACGTTGCTCTTGCCGCATAAGACGGTAAAAGTAACACCATGGTAGTTTTGAGGTCACACTGTTGCAAAGGCTACCTGCTGATCTTCCCTCTATGGGTGGCTGACTGGAGGCCGGAGGTTCTAAAGACCGCAGACAAAGACAGGCAGATGGAAAGGATCTGTACATGCTGTTGCACAGTGCATACGAAGTGTCCGGGCAGCACGGTGGTCGACTGGTTTGCACGTTGGCCTCAGAGTGCAGAGGTTCCGTGTTTGATTCTGCCCTTCCTGTGTGGAGTTTTCATGTTCTCCCTGTGCCTGCGTGGCTTTTCTCTGGGTATTCCGGTTTCCTCCCACACTCCAAAAACATGATATGGAACACAACTCAACACAATCATGTACGTATTGGCTTTATTCTAAGTCATCACTGTCAATAATATTACACTTCATGCCTATTCTCTAAATATTTGGGACCCCTGACTAGGAATGACTGATATGATCAGTCAGCAAAATTGTTCTGGCCCAACTCTGGTCCACATACACCACTTGCACTTGGCCCACATACCTCGATGAATTATGTATGTACATAACATATTGACACACGTCGCAATTTATTGAGCCAAGACAATATGCTTTTCATAAATTCATGAAAAAGGATGAAGACAAAGTTAGGGTTCACATGTTAACCTGGCCCTTGGGAGGCGCTCCAGTTTCCCATTGCACACCCCTGGGTTTAGGTTGCTGTTTCATTGGTGCAGTGCATGATTTTTCGTGTTTTAATTCTCTTTCCTTCATTCCAAGTCTTTGCTGTCGCAATGTTCTTGCTTGATAATAAAATATAGTCAATGTAACGAAAACATAAAGTGTGTGTGCACAAGCGCATGTGTGTGTTGGTGATGTTGGGTGGTGGACTCGTACAGGGCGCAACTCAAGCCAGGAACTAACAGATTCTCATTAGGCTTAAGTGTGACGCTCAAGCTCTGCCTGATGAGTTGTCTATGTTTTCCCTGTGCACCAACAAAATACATTTTTATTCAAGTCAATTGACTGGGGCTTGATGAGCTCAATGGAATAATCTTTAACACATTTAAATTTGTCCAAGGGACTCTCTATCAGCACACAATGTCAGACATCGAAAGGCAGTGAGAGAACATCCTCCAGTGTGTCGCAAAAGACAGTCAGGCACCGCATGCAGATTTGGATGTTCAAAGAAGCAGTTTGTGCCTCTGGGCAGAGCGGGCCTCGCTCAAGTCAGTGAACCAAAGCTGTTGTTTAATGCATGCCTTTGCATGAATCTTCTACCAATACTGTATTCCAAAGCATGGGGACAAAAATAAATTCACACGGGTGGTACATGAGCCGGCGATGAGCACACTTGCAGAGAATTTTCATCAGAGACTGTATGAATCTCACACAGAGGTGGGTAGAGGAGTCAAAAATTGTACTCAAATGTATCTGTACTTTCTAGATTCATATAACTCGAGTAAAAGTCAAAAGTAGTCCTCCAAATAATCACGTGAGTGACACAAATTAATTGTTCACTGAAAAAAATCTTCAAATACTGAGGAAACTTTAAGCACTTACTACCGGTAATTTATCTTTTCAATAGTGAGAGTGTCAAAGAGACAAAAATAAAAAATAGGAATATACAAATTCAAATATTGTCCAATAATATCACTTTAAAATATTTTCTTAGTGAAATAACATTGGCCTCGGCAAATTCAGCCCAAAGAAATGGTTTCGAATTAACTTTTTTTGTTGACACACTTCATCAAGCATCACGAGTCACGAAGTCTCTCTAAATAGATTACAAGCAACAATAAATACAAGCTTTGAACAGAATGTAACCCAAGTTTACTTGAGTAAAAGTAGTGTTCCTTCATAACAACATTACTTAATTCAAAGGAAAAAAAATGTTGCATAAAAACTACTCTGCTCAGTACAATGTGACCAAAATTTTACATGAGCAAATGTTATGACATCACTGTAGCTTGTTGCTCCCCACATCTGATCCTTCAGTGGTAGAATAAAATCCTTGGGCTTTGTGTATTTTTGTGTTCACTGTGCACAAGAAGGGATATGTTGAGCTGTGGGTGGTGAATAGATTAGAGAGCTGAGTGCCTCTGGTTCCCTATATTCCTTTGTGGTTACTTCTAAGGGATTCTGAGAGGTCTTACAAGTACCCCAGTTCATTTTACATTGTTAGCATCGTTCTGAAGCATTTAAAACTTCTGCTCTCTATCATCGGTCATTGGCTCAACAGATGAATCGCACTGTTTTGGTTTACTGCTTTACGTGTGATGTCATTTACAGGCGCCAGAAAGTGTCAAAACGGCCGCCCCGTGAGATGGTTAAAAATGGGTGGATTTTGCTGCTTAATTCATATTCCACAAACCCAATATTAATCAGATGCTGTGTTTTGACTATGTTGGGGCCGCTTTGTACATATTGTAAAAAACACATTTTACTTGAATTTCACTTGATATAGCAGCCAGTGACTTTTGTCACTGTCTACATCTCACCCACATTCATTCACCTCTCTCTCTCTCTCTCTCTCTCCCTCTCTCTGTCTCGCTCAGTCACACACCCACTGGCAGGCAGCAGCTCCATCTACTGTATACCACGGGGCTCTCAGAAGGTGCTGAGGGAGTAGAGAGAACAATGTTTGAACTGCAGCAAAACACAGCTCCCATCAGCTCCCAGATCAAAGGAACCCAATTACCAACAATCGGCTATAATGAGACCACCATGACTTGAAAACACTGGGACAGATCGGTTCTCTCAAATTGCAATGTTGTTATGCGAGACTGTGGTGGAAAAGACAACAGTCATCGAGTAATATGGGTTTCTCCAGATGTAAACTCATTGACTCATTCGGCTTCTCTCCGCAGTCCTGCTTGAATTCTACACGGGGCAGCGAATAATATCGTAGGCAGCATTCCATTCAGCATGAAGGAATTTCATGAATATCAGTCATGTTTATAGAAGGCCATCAAAGAATAGCGACGCTCTGGCAAACCTTTTCACTTTTTTTTTTTTTTGCACCAATGTTTGAACAGTGTCAAATGAAGCCACTTGAATAAATTTTGACAGTACTGTATTTTTCTTTCCTTTTCAGGCATGAAGAACATCTTTTTATGTTAATTCTCTCACGATTTCTTGGCAATACACATCAATTTAAGCAATTTTAATGATTGTTTTTTTTTTAACACCACTTTTCTTACACACCTAACCAGTCTCATACTGCACGTCTATCTTCTATCAATTACAGTACTTCGCATTATTGTGGCATTGTTCAACTGATTTTTAGTGGTACTGTAAGAATATTTTGGTGCTTTATTTAGATACAAGGACATGCTGAACAATAGAAGTGTTTCTGAGGGGCATTACAATGTGTATAAGTGTTATTGTGTCACAAAAATGTACTCTCAAGTCTCTTGATTGTGAGTTCATATTTACTGTTTAGGAACTGGGGTGACATGTGGTTCGTATTTGCATTGTGATAAGTGTTGAACCTTGTCATAGAACATGATGGAATTTGGGCTGTTTCTTTTTTTTTCAAAATAAAATGACTTAAAATGATCCTCTTATTGGCCCCATATTGCAGTATGCCATCTGTGAGCTGCTTTTATTATATATTTTTTAAATTCATATATTACTATATACAGTATAGTTGATACAAGCCAAAATTGTGTACATTGTGGACTTTTGCATCATCATATCAAGGCTTCACATGATGGAGAAAGAGTGGGGGAAAAAATCATCACATAAAATATACTACATTAAACTATCAACGAATCACTTATGAAATTAACTAAAGATGTAGCGATTCCAGTGAATGCAATGGGTGAGGGTCTACGTGATAGTACGGATATTTTAGAGGTTCTGCATGCAAAATGTGATCCATCCAATAAAAAGTATTCACGCAGATTTTTGTTTCATGATGTTGTACAAATATTCCATCGGTCTCCAGACTTCAAGTCTGACTTAAATTGATCATTAATTCATGTGTTTTGATTTGCAAATTCAAATTTATGTTAATTGCTTTTCCGCTTTGATAACAAATATGTAAATGTAAACTGTATTTAACATTATATCTTGTCTCTCTCAGCCATCTCACGCAGTCAATGATGATATCACGGGAAGACGAGTGTCTATCAATGGGATCAGACTCTATTTGATATTCTTTCACACTCCCCAAGTGCCAGAGTATAATTATCACCATGT
This sequence comes from Hippocampus guttulatus, assembly GCF_054856545.1. Classification (NCBI taxonomy): domain Eukaryota; kingdom Metazoa; phylum Chordata; class Actinopteri; order Syngnathiformes; family Syngnathidae; genus Hippocampus; species Hippocampus guttulatus. The sequence continues at coordinate 18,495,713 of NC_141272.1, forward strand.
CAGGGTCTAACATGCTCATTTGGCTTCGTGTTTAAACTAATTAATTTGAATGTAGTGTGTGTGTGTGTGTGTGTGTGTATGTGTGTGTGTGCTTTCGCTCCTGCGTTAGTGTGAGCCGGCCTGCCGCTCTGCAGTTTTTCAGAATGAACGCTTTCATTATTATGATGACTTGTTTTGACGGTCTCACGGCGCCCACTTCCCCATCACAAAGATGCGAGGAGAACGAGGCTTACTCTCCTCCGGGAACACTTATCAAAACAATATACCAGCCATCATTCAAACACAGCCCTGCACACTGAAACAATCTCTTTTAAAAAAAATTTTAAATCCTTATTGTTTTTTTCTCTCCTCTTAATCCTGCTCTGACTGGAGGGATTTGGTTCAATTCTTCTCATTCAACAAATACAGCGCTTCAGCAACAAATAATATGTTGAGACAAATTCTTGACTATCGCGGGCAAAATGGGTTCAAGCGCTGGCACTGCTGTGCAGCCCCTGCCTTTGTGTTGCCAATCCTTGTAAAAAGTTAATGTAAAGCTGGATTCACAAGGAGCAGCTGGTGATGAAATTATGGTGTAACTGATGCCAACGTGCCAGAGTAGAGGAGTGAGTGCGTGGCCATCTGCGGCTTTGAAGGAGGCTTTCCCTTCCCGCGATACACCACTGGAGAGGGCTCCTTGTACACTTGTACAGTACAACGAAACAGACGGAGGCCAATATTGCACAAAAAGCTGCCAATCGTACTGAAAATGAAATTGAAGTTTGAATGATAGACAATGCTTGAAATAAAAAGTGTTGCCGTTGATTAACAGGTCATTTTTAGATTAGGACTACGTTTCTGGACAATTTTTCAATTTGAAATGCTTTTGTTTTTTTTTTTTAAATCAAGATCATTTGGAGAGAAAAAAACCCCATCTTCAATAAAGCAACACATCTCTCAGAGCTGGGCTTCATTCTATAGCTTCATAACTAACACCTTAAAGTTTATGGAACAGATGGGATGCAAATTTCTTGCAGGGGTATTGCACATAGCACCCCGTTCTTTTTCTCCGAGACCCGGAATGATTACGAATTAATGCGAGACTAAAGAGGCGCATCATGCATAATAAAAAAAGTGCACTGTTGGCAAAAATAGCAAGACGTACACTGTAAACAATGGGGGTGTAAGAGCTCGAAGGGGGAGGCCGCAGAAGCCATGGCGGTAGGAATGCCAAAAACATGTTTTTGAGAGGGGTGAGCCAGTGTTGCCTATTACTATAGCAACAGGAAGACTAGGGTGCTTCAATCAGCTTTTGGTTTGCGGGGGAAGCTGAGAAGAGGCAGCGAAACTGGAGCCAGGGAGTATGCAGCGCTATCCTGGTTTTACTAATGAGCGGAGTGAGACTTGTTTGGCTTCAGCCATTCTGTCCGACATCAACCTGTCCTTCCTGTCACACTGCTCCCAATGCCCTTGAGCCGCCCGAGGGTCACAAGATGCAGAGACAAAGCTGACAACCAGCAGCTCTTTGGGAGCTGGGAGAGTAAGCATGCATTTCGATAAGCTTGGGTTCACTTCTATGTGTTTTTGGATGTTTGGGTTTTTTTCTCACTTGTGAATATGTGTGTGTAATTGGAATTACATTTTAATCAAAGTCGACATTGAACAACAATACACAGATAGGTCAAGAGGTTTAACAATGTTATTTTCGCTAATTTTGTTTTGGTCTTTCAAAATGCGATATAAATATATAGATATAAATGCTGGCAATGGTTCTAGACAGTAAACCTGAAGTCGACACACCTGTGTTCAAATGCCTGTTTTTTTGTGATGGAAAAAATAAAGACAAATTATTTCAAAACCTTTTCCACCATTGTCTCCTATAACTGTGCAACTCCTTGTTTAGAGTGTAAAAAACCCAAAATTATGAATTAACCAATCGCATTCAAATGTTAAATGGGAGTCAGTCAGCACACAGCTTCCACTATTGTATTTAAAGTGCATCTGATTAGGCCGAAATAAATCTCAGACATTGTCGTCGGCTTTTTCTGACATTATGATTATTATTATCACCAGCAGGCCTCAAGGTTTTGTGCCGACACTGACTGGGATTTGGAACTGTTCATCATTCCTTCCACCCTGACTAAGTCTGAAATGACATGAATATTTCTTTTGGAGTGTTTTTTCTTTTTTTTTTTTTTGAGGTAAGTGAGGCTTCTTTTCTTGTACCATAAGTTTTTTTACTTCCTACTCCTTTGAACATATAATTTGTGATGATGACTATTTTCTTTTCCTTTTTTTATATCATGCTTGCCTTCATTTCTTGCCCATTTGTTGCTGTATTGTATATTTAATATGTTCAATGAACAATAAAAAATAAAAATAAAAAATAAAAAAATTCCAAAGCTCTCATCTGTTGTTTCAATACATTACAAATGAGTAAAAAAAAACAAAAAAACGTGATTGACCCTCACCAGGCATGTGCGTGTGTGTGTGCGTGCGTGTGTGTGTGCGTGCGTGTGTATGCTGCTCTGTAGTGGCATACAGGAGGATGTCTGACATCGTCCGGGCATCCAATTTAAGGGGGTATCCAAAGGAGGGAAAAAGCGGGTGGGGTGTGTTGTGGTGTGGGGGGTTCATTGCCAGAGTGTGTGAACAAAGGTAGTGATTTTGAAACTTCAGGAACTACACCCCCAGTTGACGCATATTTGCTGTTTGAAACAATTTAATATAAACCCCCTCTTCCATTCCTGTGTTGACGCAAACAGTATTCACAATTTAAATAAAAAAAAAAAAGCAAAAACAACACTACTCATAATTCTATGGTAAAAAAAGCAACGTCTCCGATTGGTTTAGTGGTTGTTGCCATGACCATCTTGAGCTACAATCGTTTATGGGACAGTAGAATTGGCGCCAGGAGCGATAGCCTATCGTAGTAAGCCGGTTTCTGTGATGATCAATTAAAATCATTCTGGCTCGCACCCTCCTGCTGGGCCTGTTCAGTGTTGACGTCCTATTAAAATCTATCCTGACAGGCGGGGTCAACAAGGTCAATCCATCTGGAGACATATGCCAACCTCTGAGCCCCAAGAAGCTTCCAGATTTACTTGGAAAGACAGCAAACATGTGTTGGGTTTTTTTCCCGCAAATTTATGTTTTGAATGGTAAAGGGTAACAAACACTTTGGACTGAAATGTACACAATAGGGAAATGGACGGACGAATAAATCTGAACGTCTTTGACCAACTATTGATTTCTCTATCTAGTTAGATTACATCAAACGTTTCATCAATATCGAAATGGATCTCCTGTAGTACATTAAAAATCCCAGCGCCAACACCCATTCTGCTCCCATTGGGTTTGACAAAATGATGTGCTTTTTATTGTAACAAAAGAAAAAAAGAGTGAACTAACTCAACTACTGGATCAAAAATCCACACCCTCAGCAAGCACATCATTTTGTTAAACCCAGAGGGACCGAGGAAGACACTTCCTCGACGATGACAAAGGACTTTTGCTCTTGCTGACCAAAAGACAATCAAGTGGGATTGGGAAACAACTCTCTGCAACAGAGGCTAATATTGTGGATTCCTTTCTTTTTTTTATTTATTTATTTTTGCAGATGCAATAACACCCAGGGATGAAGATTTTAGATATCCGAATTCCCTTCATAAAAGGATCTCTGAGTGAAGACGCCAGTGGAAGAAAAAGTCCAAGGTCAATTGAATTCATACAATTGCACTAAGGGACCGATGTCCTGGTTTTTTTTTTTAATTATTATTATTTTTTAATTAATCAGTGTTTTTTTGTACTGGATATTTATTTATTTGCGTTATCCTGTTGGAAATATTGTATTATCATTATTACTTTAATTCTTTTGTGTTGCCTTGTTAGGTTCGTGTCAATCCTCTTGTGTAATGTACCATAGTTGTTTTTAATTGTTAGTTTTTTGTTTTCAATGGCTAGCTCCTCTTTTGTTTCACCCACTCGCATTTGTTATTCTTACCTGCATTGGGTAGATTAGCTCGGTAGGTGTAGTCTTTTGTTGCTCGTGTCTTTTTCTTCCTCCTTACATCTTACATGCTCCCTCCGTTTAATAAATTGTTTGAGTGATGCAATTGCCCCTGCAATTTTTGGGGGGGTGTCCATATTTCTGTATACAGCCGCATAACTGCAAGCATTCACACTCACGTTCATGTCAAATGGGCAATTAAGAGTCAATTGACCTAAGAAGCATGATTTCAGAATTTTGGAAAAAGCCAGGAGAAAGCACAGGGAGAACATGCAAACTCCACAAAGGAAGGCAGTAGGGTCATAAATTTCCAAATTCAATTTGATAAGAAAACCAAGAGTTACATCCTGTACAGTTATGTAATACATGTATTTAAGTTCGGCAGTTGCTTGAACGGGCCTAACAGTGATCCATGAGATGTTGAAAATTGTTTGTAACTGCATTAATGCATTGCAAGTGTTGCTGACTTGAACTTGAGTTACATTGAGCAAACATTTTACAAACCCTTTACGGGGGACTGTTGTTATTACATTTTTTTTCTGATGCTTACGACAACTTTTGGTAACTATTGCCTATTTTTGCCAAATTCTTCTCACATATACGAAGACCTTTCACCAAATTGGCAAAACGCTGTACTTCTCCTGCAAATAAGTCTTACTTAACTCTTCAAACCATAACGTAAAAAAAATTATTTTTGTATCAAACTCAAGCTGTCATATTAGAAAGTACACACATATGCCAACTACACACTGATAAGAAGAATGAAAAACATGTATGACTTTTGCGTTCCCTCTACATAAGGTAGGCGAATGGCCTTGTCAAACTACGCAACTTTTTTGTCTGTCAGAGTCGAGCCGTTTCTCCTCCACATTGAGAGGGGCCAGATGAGGTGGCTCGAGCGTCTGATTAGGATGCCTCCTGAACGCCTCCAGGCATGTCCCACCGGCAGGAGGGCCCGGGGACGACCCAGGTCACGCTGGAGGGACTATGTCACCCAGCTGGCCTGGGGACGCCTCGGGATCCCCGGGGAAGAGCTACAAGAAGTGGCTGGGGAGAGGGAAGTCTGGGCTTCTCTGCTAAAGCTGCTGCCCCCGCGACCCGACTAAGCGGTAGAAAATGGATGGATGGACGATGGTCGCGCCGTCAGACCAGCAGATAAATCTCATTCTGTGTCTTGGACCAGGCAAGATGTCATTCTACTAGTCCGTTGCCGACCAGACCCTGGCCAATCGTTGCGTGCTTCCTCCAAGGTTCAGTCCGCTGGCGCAGGTCCGTCAGGGAGGCGGGACAAGCACCTGTCAAAGTCATGTCGACAGAGACGTTATGTGCATTTGCGTTGTTTATATGTTCAGGTAAAAAAAGAAAAAAAAGAAAACAAGAGAGTATGGACCCGTTCCGGAATGGTGGGGAGAGGGTGGTATAGACTGTTCTCCAAAAAGAACTTGAGATAACAAATTTGGTTAACGACACGACTCAGCTACTAGCTTTGCAATTAGCAGACGTAGCATGAATTGAAATGCTGCGTACACTTTCCAATATTTCCCCTTTTGTGCTAGTCACTTTTTAAGTCAGTTTTAAGTCCAAATTTCAAGTATTTTTGGCTCATTCGATGATTGATTACACGGTCCATTGTCATAACTCTGATGACATCAGTAATTCTATTTCTTTCTTTCCTTCCTCATTCACTTTCTTGTCCTTCTCCTTGTCCTCTCCACGTCTTCTTCATTGGCCTCTTCTAATTCTCACTCTTTCTGCTCCCTCAATTGTACTCCACATCAACAGATTACCTGTGGCTTCTTTAGAGCGCACAGGCTGATTGCAAAGTGAACTAATTATCGGAATCAGTATTTTCCTGTGACAGTGTGACCAGACAATGGACACAAAAGTGTAAATAGTATCCATAGGTTTGTATAGTTTTGCAGGGAGTGTCTTAATCATTTGGAAATTGAGTCTAAAGCACTGAGTTGTGTGTTCTAGTTCTGCAAAAAGAGTGCTGGGCGGTTGGAATGAACTCACACTTTTGCAAAGTGTGTGTTACAGAATGACAAACTCAGTGGAAAGCAGTGTTTGTCCTTTTGGATTTGCAAAGTGGTTTTGCGATAGTCATCAATAGTTTTAGAAATTGTGCTTCAAGAATCCCTGTTAAAGTTTATGCATTCGGGTAAAACTGTAAGTCGTACAAAAACTTGTAATCGGACCTGGAACATCTTGAAACATCTATGCTAATCGTTACCTTTTTTGTTGCTATATTCTTCTGTATTACATATTTGTATTTTATGCAATGATGTATGAACATTTCACTCCAAGAACCACATTGTTGAACCCAAAAAAAAGATCTAAAGAAAGGTAATAATAATAATGAAAAATTATTCAATTCAAATCAATTAATTTTAATGTTTAAAAAAAGGAAACAAAACAGATCTCGAAAAGGTTGGGGGCAATATGTTAATCGTGTGCAGCAATCATTTTATGAATTACATTTTGAAACTGAAAGTGTATTTCACTTTGTGTCCTATCCCACAATCGCATGCTTATTAATTTAAATCTGATCATTAAATAAAAAAGGAAGCATAAAGATAAAGAGACTTTTAATAAGCTTTAGTGCAATAGCTGTTTAATTACTGTATATCTGACAAGGATATTATATTCTTAGATTATTTCTGGAGCTCAGTAACACATTTCTCCCTCGGTGGTGCTAATGTGAAATGATTAGCAATCAGTGTAAGAATGATGGTAGGCCAATAGAAACAAAACAAACACAAAAAAAAGTTCCGAGTATAAGCCAATAGTGAGACCGCGGTGTTGAGTCCCCCTGCGCATCTGATGCAACAGGGCTGCAACTAAAGTTACACCTTCACGCTGCAATACTGTGTCCTTCCGCTTAGGCACATCAAAACCTAGTGCCGCTGTCTGAGCCACATGCAATGAACTTCTGCGCACTCTTCATTTAAACGTGTGGCAGAGGCCAACTTTGAATTCAACATAAACTATTTTCGACAAACTATTACGTACATTGGATAATTTTTTTTCCATTTCAAGGAAACAGTTTGTTACTTTATGCTTTTTTGTGGCGTTGTGTGTGTGTGCTGATGCTCCTCCGCTGTAAAGAATTTTTACTTTGCCACTGTTTATTAATTGTGGAGTAATTGTCTTGAATGCGTAGCAATAACGACCTAAATGCAAAAGAAACACGTAATGCAAAAGTGTTATGGTGAGTCGAAAGTCTATTGGTAGCGGGAAAGTCCCGTCGAATTGATGACGTAAGAGGCGGCTGAACTCTGGAAAGTGCGGAGTGATTTAATGAAATGTGATCCGGTCGGGGCGTCTGGAGTTGGAGAAGTAAGCGACTTAAAAACTTTGTCTTCAAGTGTTCTTGCCGCTAATATCGCTTCACGAACAATTGCTGGCTTCCTAAAAGGGAAGATATGGCTTTTTAAAGCGTGGCTTCGTCTCCGTCGTCGTTCTAAACTCCGTGTGCTTTGCTTTTGCAACGCACTTGACACCACACAGAACTATGGGGTAAGTACAACTTTTTTTGGGGGGCGGGGGTGACTTAGCAGTGAACATCAGTGTCTACTTTTTGCTCTTAAACCCCACGGACTCAGTTTAAATTGACACTTGACTCTCAAACTATTTCTTTGGGATTGTTTTAACCCAAGAATGACATGCTATACGTTGGTTTTCCATTATTAAAATTGATCTTGTTGCTTCAGGTAATTCAGGTAATAAAAAAAAACAGTCGATTTATGCAACATGTTCATAATCGTTTCAATCAATCATTATTTTTTGTGTTTTGTAGTTTTTATGTTTTCAATGGAATGTAAAAATAATTTTATTTTTTTAAGACATGTCGTTCCTCAAACGGATATTGTTAATTTGTTCCAATGACATCAGTGACAACTGTTTTCAGTACAGTACTCATTTTTTAAAAAAAAACTAAACAAAACTATTTTAACGTGTTAAATTGTGCAGTGGCTTTAAAACCCGTGATTCACATTCAGTTTTTGTGTCTTTTTTATGGATGTAAATGTATTTATTTAATTATTTGTTCTGTAGCATCTGAAGGAGAAAACAAAAAATTGTAACAGATGATTTATTTTTGTTTCTCAGGTCTTCAGGTGTTTCCAGGACTACTTCATCCATCAATTGCACTATTCGGGCCATTTCACAATTTAATCGCAGCAGACGATACAATGGCGGCATCGATCCTTCGCAAGAAAATTCACCCCATTTTTACAGGCGGACTTCACGTTCTCCCTCTCCGGCAGGCTAGCCCCAGCCAATCGCGGCCCACGACGGGGGCGGAGCCAGTGGAAAGGCAGCACTTAATTGGTGAGTTTTTCCAAGATGCTTTTTTATTTTTCCACATCCCGAGGTCGGAGCCGCAGTGCAGCACGGGACTAATGTCGTACAGTGAGTACAGCTAAGTGGATTTTTATCGAATGCAGACGATGCTGTTCAATCATTTTCAGATGATCGGTTAGTTGTTGGATTTTATTGGGAGTTCTTATTTTTTATTTTTTTCTTTTGTTTGATTTCAACATTGATTTGTTTTTCCCTACATGATTTAATTAAGCATTTTGATTTTTTTCTGCATTTGAGTTTTTTATTCAATCATTTTTTCATAAAATTCTGAACAAATGAGATTTTATTCATCTGAATCTTTATTTTTGTAGGTGATGGTCACTCAGATTGGATGACGGAAAAAGTTGATTTGTCTTCATTCGTGTCAACCACCGAGTCGTCTCCCAGCTCATCCCTTCCGCCCTCACCATTAGAACAAGATGTCAAGGTGCCCTCAGACCTGGAGGTCATGACCTCTCTATTGCAGGAGGAGCTAGCTCAGCTGGAGGACTACTTCCGCTCCGAGTCCACAGTCACGGCCAGCAAGTTGGAGAAATCCTCGAAATGTGACAAAGGTGCCCAAGCAATGGGCTCACAGTCTTACTACCAGTTACCCTATGGCTCGTATGGGACCGGCCAATCAGACACCAGCCCTGTGGTTGTTACCTTGGCAACAGGGGAACTGGACCTGGCCAGCTTCTGTAGCGGTCCTATGGGCAGATCCAAAATTGCGCGACCTGCGCCATACAACTACCACCACCGTTACCACCACAACAGTGGGCGAAGAATCATCAGCGAGGCGGTGAAAGTCGGGGAGGACGTCGGACTGGATTCGTGGGGCACCAGGGGAAGTTACTCAGGAAGCACAGAGTTTTCTGTGAACCACTACTCCACGTTGAAGACGGTGAGCAAGAACAGCCTCAGTGGCATCAAGAAGGTGAGAGAATGTGCTTTATCGTTGAAGGAAGAGGAGAGCTATTGTTTTTCCGAAGGAATGTTTTGCAGCGAAGAGATTGCGCGAAGTTTTTGCCTGGGTGGCTCCTACGACGGCCACCACAAGCGAGAGGGACAGCTGATGCACAACGTGAAGGTCAATGTAAGTTATGACAGCGCCGGACTCGAGGTCCTGCACTGCAGCAAAGATGGAGGACTGTCTGGAAGTATTCCCCAAGAGACAATGATGGCTGCCGACAGCTACTTCCAGCAATCCATGGCCAGCACAGAGCCATATCATAGCTTTATCGGTGAACTCGACCAGCCGTCGCAAGCCGTGGAGCCCCAACACGGCCACTACCTCTATCCGGAATGCCTTGCGGACCAAAGTTACGAATGTCTGTCCAGAGGAGAGGGCGAAGGGACGCTCCTCGGCGCTCCCATCCACCGCCCGACCCAAAGGCTAAAGGATGAGCCGTGCTCCATTAAATCGACGCTTGTGGTTGGTACCGCTTCTTTGGATTTGAACACTGGGGAGAGAAAGCAGAAGAAGAGAGACCAGAACAAAACTGCTGCTCACAGGTAAACTTGACCCCCCCCCCCCCCCCCCGCGCACTTTAACTGTTCATCATGGCGCTTGAATGTTTTGGAGTCCGTTTTGGATGTTGAAGATGGGCTACTCAATGTCAAATGTTGACATGGAGTTTGTTTGGTGCTCAAAATTGTAATTTCCCCATTGCGGGACAAATAAAGGATATCTTAAAAGGAAGTACCCTGATTAAGTATGATAATGTACAATATGTCCGGTAAATTGATTTGAGTCGGCACTTCTCACTCCTTACATCCCAAGAGACATCCCAAAAGGTTCCACACTCTTTCATCTCATTCATCAAGATGCCAGGCAACCAACCAAAAGTAACTCCAACAAACACATTTCCTCTGCAGGTACAGGCTGCGGAAACGAGCAGAGTTGGATTCTCTGGAAGAGGAGCTTCATGGACTGGAAGGGCAGAACAGGGAACTTCGCGACAAGGCGGAATCGGTGGAAAGAGAGATTCAGTATGTGAAAGATTTACTCATCGAGGTCTACAAGGCTCGCAGTCAGCGGCTCAAACAAGATGGCAGTGCCTAAAAAGCGCCCACGCTGACTCCCTAACAAACCAAGAACACAGATGGGTTTCAAGTCTTGTTCAAACGAACTGGTAGTTGCATGGTTTTGGTATTTAAAAAAAAAAAAAGTTGACTTCAATAATCTGCCGAGAGGAGAGCAGGAAAAAAACAAAAACAAAGCTTCCATCAAGAACAACAGAAAAAAGGGTGTCGATGAACTCTACAAAGCCTTAGTGACGTGATTTCCAGAGGAGATGCTGAACTTGTCCGTGACCACTGTGACCCCAATTGAACTCACAAGCCTTTGTGATCACTTTGAGTTTTACGCTTGCGACTGAGAAAAAAAAAAAAAGTGATAGTCATTGAATTTGCGTGTGGTTTTTGTGACACACACATTGGTGGCATCAAGGCAGAGCCGCACAAAATTATATACATATACAGTATATATATTATATTTTATTTTTACTGAATAATATTCATTTACCATTTGCGTTAAGATGAAGGGAGGGATTGCTGAAAAGGTATGTAAACATGCTCTATAAGTATTCATACTCAGAATCATTAAAGGGATTTGTATTGTTCAATTATTGTGTATTTGCACTTCTTAACCCCACTGAAATAACCAATGCATGTTTGATTTTGAGAACAGCATGTGTGAGTGTTATTTGAAGGCATTGTTCTGTTTACTGCATGACTTCTGGCTCTCCCACCTCATGTGGTCAAGATTTTGTTCTCTTTTCGCCAGTGTGATTCATACTCAGGTTTTGGTTTTGGGGCTCAGAGAAATACTAAATAATTCATTGTCCCAGCAAAATTCCTCACCTTCTTCTTCTGCCTTTGGTTTTCTGGCTGTATTTTGCGAAAAAAACAATCACGCAACAATAAACTCACGATGAGTGTGACTGGACGGAATTGTTGTTATTGACCAATTTGATATTCTGAGAATACAGGTCCTTTTATTGATCAATGCCGATGTCAGGAAATTATGCATCAGGTGAATTACAGCCAAATAAAGCGGTCATGTCTCATTCATCCCTGGCTCGGACTCTTTGTTTTTTTTCTTTTTCTTCCTCCTTTAGTTGTCGGTGTGAATGTAAGTGCGGATGCCTGTATGACCTCTGCGATTGGCTGGCAACCTTTTCAGTATGACCATGTCTTTGCTCTTGGTGGCTGCATTTGTGTCGCTCGGCCACTGCGGGCTGGAATCAAACTGACACCTTTCCACTAAACATCCTGTCTTTTTCTGCAGAAGTTGACGATATCATCTTCCAGCTAAGGGCGTGTGCGCGTATCTGTGTGTGTGTGTGTTTGAGTGAAGTCTCTTGGTATCTCTCGCAGCAGTAGAAGGCCTTTCAAGTGCATGAGGCAATATCTCACAATACTTTCATGAAGGCGCAAGAGATGCAAAGTTGAACCATCAGAATAAAGAACCGGGCTGACAGGGAATGACATGAAAAGTGTCGATTCACTCTCCTGTTCATTTAATTCAGATGGATTTATATTTATAAAGAGTGTCTCCATATTGTGCAAGTGGTCATAACGTGACAGAGAAGTGCACCTATTTAATTCTACTCAACTGTATTTATAGAGCACTTTAAAACGACCACCACTTTAGACAAAATGTTGTAGATGGAGCAAATATCATTTATACAAGAATAAACAATAATGAAGACAATAGAAAGCACAAAAACAACTAAAATCAAGTTTGAGTCGTGGTGATTCAAAAGTCAAAGAAAACAAATGAATTTTTAATTTTTTAAATTAGTATTAGAAATCATATTGAGATTAGATCAAGATGGAAAGTGGCTTTTTGTCCCCGAATGAAGTACTACACTGCGGTGAAAGGTAATTAAAAATGTAGCTATAGTTTAAAGATTGGGGGAAAAAAGTTATGCCGTTTAGGAATCACATTTTTTGAACTCCATAAATACTGCAAATATAATGCTGTACAGATAAACATTAATCGACAACTGTACGTCATGTACACGTTCGCACACACGTCTAATTAGATGCAAATCAACTGGGAGCTGTAAAGCTATAAATGATATAAATTAGGGAGCCTATTCATTTAACAATGTGTTAGTGAAACTTGATTCTGAGTGCTGTGAAATAAATCGTCTGAAGCTACAAATAGTACAAAATGAACGTGATGAGTCTGAATCACTTGCTCGATTTTCTGTGTTGTATTATTGTTATTTTATGTTAAATGTTCTGGAAAGAACATTATGCTCGGTATGTTCTGGAAAGATTATTTAACATGTTACGTTATGTTATTGCATACCGTATTAGCATATTTCTTTGTTACAGCTGTGGCTGTTGTGAAAGCGCTATTTAAATATCGATTGTATGTTATTATTATTATTTTGGACACGTCACTAAAGTAGCACTTAATTCCAGCATTCCGAAAATTTGAATGTGCCAATTGAAAAAAAAAAAATATATATATATATATATATATATATATATTTTAACCTATAATACCGTTCTAATTACATTGCGAATTTCACATGAATGGTGCAGTTTAAGGAAGCTACATTTATACGTGGAATAACAATAAAAAGGTCCTCCTTTTATTTCACGTATAATGATGACCATTCTCGAGCCCTAGGACGACGGACAGGGACGCTGGCGAGCAAACAGCACCTGATTGATTGGCACATGAGATTGATTGTACAGGGAGCCACGGACACATTGTCTGTGGGAATAAACAGCTTCCAAAACCCAAAGCGGATCCTCCACCACCAGGTGTCCCTCTCAGCATACTAACTAATTACAGCAACTTGCTTCGTGTGACAAACTGCATGCGCCAGAGAAATTATAAAAAGTATACCTGCGTAATATAAAGTGCACACACACACACACGCATATATTTATACATACATACATATATATCAATATATAGATATAGATATGTGTGTGTGTGTGTGTGTGTGTGATGGAAGAGCATGGCACTGGGAGATGTGATGCAAGAAGCGAAAACAAGAACAAGGGGGTTTATGTGGGCTGGGGAGGATTTACGGCGCACATCCAGTGGTGGTGGTGGAGCAGAACAGTGGATGAGTATTGTTACAATGGCCTGCAGCTCTCTAAAGCTATGTTTGTACCAGCAAGACGGGTTTCGTTTCATTCTGAGCGGCTGTGTGGATGTGGGTGGCATTTGGATGCCGGGTGAATGGTTGTTGATGTCGGTGGATTAAATGAAACAAAGAAGTCTGGTTATGTCTGTTGATAAGAAATAAGGGACAGACGTCATGTTTCCATTATGAGGGATGCAAACTCAACCATCTCTGAGGCAATGAACATAAATCTACAACTGTTAGTTGAAAATGTTCCCGATTTGAAAGCGCTCTATAAATAAAGATGTATTGTATGTATTGTATGTATATTGTTCGGCGACACTAAGTGTAGATCCCTCACAGACTGCGAGGGGTCGAGAACTCCCATTATGTCCGAAGTGCATCTGTGTCCTCCTTTCTCAATTGTCCATTTAATGTTGTCCTTTCCGTTTTTAATACGTCAGCTCTCTGTGTGTCTTCACCAATGGCGGAAAGGCCCTGAAGTAACATTTAGAATAGTGATAATAATTTTGAGGTTTCACATTTACTCCATGGAGTCTTTGAATTTGGTGCAACAAGTGTAGTTTGGCAGCCTGGTTGTGAAGTACTGTCTCCGTGAGTGAAAATAGAAAAAATGCTTTTAGTTCACCTTTATGGGAGCTTGCTTTTCTCTTCAGACTCTGGGTTGTTCACTTGACACATTAGCTCTGCCCAGGTTGTCTTGGTAACGAGGCTCTACTTGGTATTGGCCCCTCTGCAAAGCGGGTTGGGATGAGCAGAGGTTCATTTGCATCAAACAGCACCACCCCTTCAAAATGGCTCATTTCATCATCCATCCATCCATCCATTTTCTGAACCGCTTTATCCTCACGATCGAGGGTCACGGGGCATGCTGGAGCCTATCCCAGCTGTCTTCAGGGAGTAAGCAGGGGACACCCTGAACCGGTTGCCAGCTAATCGCAGGGCACACAGAAACGAACAACCATTCGCTCTCACACTCACATCTAGGGACAATTTAGAGTGTTCAATCAACCTGCAATGCATGTTTTTGGAATGTAGGAGGAAACCAGAGTACCCGGAAAAATCCCACGCAGGCACGGGGAGAACATGCAAACTCCAAACAGGAAGGCCGGAGCTGGGATCGAACCCACAACCTCTGCACTGTGAGGTTGACGCGCTAACCACTCGACTGCCGGGCCCGCATTGGCTCATTTAAGGGAGACTATTTTAAGGGTCTTATTGTTAGTGATCATTAAAATTGAATAAGAAAAAATTTGATAGGTGAAATAAAATCAAAATAAGTGCCTTAATAAACAACAACTCACTGAACTACATTTTAAAATTGTCTGGAATGATAACACCGATCAACACATTTTTACTCATTTTTTAAAATGAGAGATACAAGGAGACTAGATGACTTTTGAGCGCTTATTCCAACCCTGTCCTAGTTTTTTCTCTCTCTCTCTCTTCTCTCTCTTAATATTGTAATATATCAAGCAATGTTTATAAATGAAGCATTAGGTTCGTCAAAAGGTGTATATATATATATATATATATTTTTTTACGCAATAGCTCTAAATCACAACGTATTGTAAAATCTGTGTTGGCCAGGCTTTTAAAGGTCAATTTGAAAACAAAAAAATGAAAATATCTCAAAAACCTGTTGTGCTACCAAAAAAAAAAATTATAGACATTTTTGAAATCAGTGTGAGAATGCATGTGGGGACACATAAAGTGTCCTGTGATTAAAGTGTGTTGTTGTGTGATAATGCAAAAACCCCCACCACTCCCCTTCGGGACCATTTATTATGTGGGTGCGATGCCTCCAAGCTAAACGCTTCACCGACTAAGCGAACGTTGCCCGTTTTGGGTCTGTGCACATTTACATAGAACTGTTTAAGAAGAAAACTGCAATGACACAAGGAAGACAGAAACCGGTTTAACTTGTATAGATAATTAGTACTTCCATCTATCACCTGTTCCTCTTTAAACATTCACAAAGGTGTGTGTGGTGATCATAATTCTCTTGATATTCAATTTCAATTTCACTGTTGTGTTTGTTCTTGCTGTCTGTTACAATGTCGTTGGTTTCAAGTTGATGTGCGTGGCTACAACTTTTTCATCTTCTTAGTGGCTTCCTCTCTTCTCAGGATCATGCATTTAGTTAGTGAGTCCCCAAAAAGAACACTTATATTCACTGCCTCCACCGGTAGAACAAGTCCGAAAAACACTTGTGTGTGCTTCACACAGGAACTATGCAGTTGAACTTGATTGTCCTTTGCACGAAAAATAATTGCATTTATCACAAAAAATAAAAATAAAAAAAAGAAATGGATGGAGGATCCCTCCATCTGTGATTACCTCTCAAGATTTCTTCCTTTTTTTTACCCCCTGAAAGGATTTTCCAGAATGTTTTCCTTGCCCAGGGGGCCATGGAAATCGCTAAACTGTGGGCCTGTCAAGCCTTGTGATTAAGGGCCTCTTGTGATTAAGAGCAACACAAATAAACAACTTAAATTGTCACTCTTCTTCATTGTGACGAGTTAAAAAGCTACTATAAAACCTCAATTGTGGGCCCTATTGCAGAACAAAACAACTAAAAAAAGTCTTTACAGGAGGGCTTCTTAACCTGGGTTCGATCAAACGCCAGGGGTTCGGTGAATCAGTCTCAGGGGTTTCGACGGAGCCTCTGCCATGGAGGTTAAGACACACCCGACTCAACATGGCAATTAGTTATGACACGCCCACTTGCTGGCTGCAGATGATCACATCACACTGCTTGTCCAATCAGTGCTACGGGAAATTTAGTTCGCTCGGTAGTCAACGTGTGACTGTCGTGATATTAAAAAAAAACTGTATGTCTTGAAATTTTATTTACTTTTTTTCTGTTTTTAATAAATGTGTTTTTTATGTTTTGAGTTTATATAAAGTTGAATTTTTGTTTTTCACTCATGAAGGGTTCGGTGAACGTGCATATGAACTGGTTGGGTTCGGTACCTCTAAGAAGGTTAAGAACCACTGCCTTAGAGGTTGTAAAGAGTTCTACCATTGAATAACACATAATTCACCTATGATGCCTGCTTGTCACTGTTGCGTGCATACAGCCTTCGTTTTCACACATTGCAGCGTGATAAATCTATTCTCTTTGGGGTTTTTTGGGCAGGGCCTTAAAGCATCAGCCAAACCAAAAATATGACTGGCATTTGAATCTTGACACCTTTACCAGT
This sequence comes from Hippocampus guttulatus, assembly GCF_054856545.1. Taxonomy (NCBI): domain Eukaryota; kingdom Metazoa; phylum Chordata; class Actinopteri; order Syngnathiformes; family Syngnathidae; genus Hippocampus; species Hippocampus guttulatus. The sequence continues at coordinate 18,512,371 of NC_141272.1, forward strand.
TGTTACATGTTTGCCACTGCTCATTTGTGGATGCAATCACTTAACCACCTAAACCTCGGAGTGCTTCAACGGTGGCTGAATATGGGACGGTCGCCAATGAGGCCGCAGGCTTTGTGGACGTCTCATTCTCGCTGCATGTTGCATTCACCGTGGCCACTAATCTGAGATTTTCCGGGCGCAAGTCGAAAGTTTCAGGGTGCGCACTCAAATTAAAAAGTGATTATTTACATTCCTGCTCATTTTCACCATGCATTTTCTGAACCACTTATCACAAGGGTCGCGGAGTCTATCCCAGCTGTCTTGGGCAGTAAGCGGGGGACACCCTGAACTGGTAGCCAGCCAATCGCAGGTCACACAAAGATGACAACCATCCGCACTTTCAGGGACAGCAGTTACAACAGTGGACGGTGTATCATGTTGTCAGGTGACAGGGTGGAGCCATGATCCTTCTCTTATAATTTTCAAGAATTTTATGCGAAGATCACTGTGAATTCAGGAGGGAAAAAAATCTGGAGTTGTCAGAAGTTGTCAGTAGCAGTGGCAATGTAAGATGGCTGCCCTCTGGCTTCAGCAGCGCAGGAATGATTGATAGTTCATCCATATAAAGTATGTCCGTGACCCACTCTGAGAGTAGTGCATGGGTGCATTTCTGAATGTGCCTTAAATTGGATTTAGTTTGCAGTCCATCTCAGCAATGGATCGCTTTGTAAAAACTATCCATCCATTTTACAATCCACTTATCCTCACAGGGGTTGCGGGGCATGCTGGATCTGTTGCCACACAGAGACGAAGAACCATTCACGCCCACACTCACACTTAGGGACAATTTAGAGTGTTCAATCAGCCTGCCATGTGTGTTTTTGGAATGTGGGAGGAAACCGGCGTACCCGGAGAAAACCCACGCAGGTCCGGGGAGAACATGCAAACTCCACACAGGGAGGCCGCAGCTGGAATCGAACCTGGTACCTCTGCACTGTGAGGTCGACACGCTAATCACTGGACCACCAGGTTGGCCTTTTGGAGAACAGTGAGCACAAATTTGGAATTATGAAGTATGTAGTGAAGGAGCTCATTTCAAAATTTGTGACCCGAACTTGGAACTAGTTTGTGTAGAAAGTGGAGTTTCCCCAACAGTCGTGAATTCACCCCAAGAGCACAGAACCAAATCAGCTGATCGTGCAGTCTCATAGTATAAGCAGTGGCGGTGCCAGCTTGAATGGTGACCCCTTGTTGTTGCCCCCACGCCATCCATATGTATATTTCCTGTGCCAGTTCCACAGTGATGACGTTTTGGAGCAGATAAGCATTGTTACATTCTTTACGCAATATCACTCAATTATCTTTTCAGCAAAGTTATGAAAGTTATGAACAATTCAAAATATGAAAGGCATTTCTCAAATCCACCGTTTTAATTTACACTTGCCGATGCCTTTCCAAGGTTCTTACAATATTTAAAGCAAATATGACAAATTAAACAAAACTGTCTGACGCTGATTCATTTTCAAGGCGTGCCCCTCCTCGCTTGCTCTCCTGTGAGCAGCTGGCAAGCAGTGACACAAAAACAAAAAAATGAAGGCCTACTGCCGCCGACTCATTCAGCTCTTTTTCATTTGCATTTATGAATGTTGCCAAACACAAATCCCCTTCAAAACAAACGACTTGGATAATAGATTGCCTTTATTTCGTTCTCAAAGATGGCAATGCACAGTTATATTCGCACATCGCCACAGAGAGTTCTTTGTCACATGGAAGTACATTATAGTGCAGGGCACAAAATGCTGTATTTTCACATCTCCCACGATAAATGCCTCAATACCAGCCTTGCCAACTTGGCTCTGCCATCAAATAATCCCAAAATCAACAGTTATTTGTAAATCCCTTTTTTATGCTTTATGCATCGTGCCAATGACGAAGGATACGTATTCAGAACGTCCGCGGATATTTGGCATAAAATCAGAACAAAAAGCAACTTGTAGTTATAGTATTAAACATTTTGCACAAATACAGATACAATTGAAGCGATGACAAAAGATCAGAAAGTAACATCAGGTCGTTGTATTCAAGGCAGACACCATAATGATAGCACAGGAGAAATGCCTCTGGAATATATTTGACTAGATGCGTGGGTTTTCTCCGGGTGCTCCGGTTTCCTCCCACATTCCAAAAACATGCATGGCAGGCTGATTGGACGCTCTAAATTGTCCCTAGGTGTGAGTGTGGGCGTGAATGGTTGTTCGTCTCTGTGTGCCCTGCGATTGGCTGGCAACCGATTCAGGGTGTCCCCGCCTACTGCCCGAAGACGGCTGGGATAGGCTCCAGCACCCCCCGCGACCCTAGTGAGGATCAAGCGGTTCGGAAAATGGATGGATGGATGGATAGATGCAGGAATTATAATAACAGTTGTAGAGTAAAAAGTGTTGCTCGTGATCTAAAAGCGAGGCTTGAAAAACTGTTTAACAGTTGTAAATGAGCAAAAAAATATACACTTCCCGATGAAATCGTAAAGCGTGACATAAATGAAAAGCAATTCACCAAGGGCTATATTCTACCGTCTGCACGCAATACTTTTTTTTTTTAAAATAAACGTGCCTGTGCCTGGCATGTGCATTCTTCCATCCAGACTTCTGACACACCTTGGGAAATTGTGCGCAACCTCAAAGAGGCGTGACTCACTTAAGTCTGAGCTTGGCTGTAAATCAAAGTGCATGGAGTTTTCCTGACACATGTGAATGTCATTCGAATCCATTTAAACAATTTAGGACACTTTAAAGATAAAAATAGACCGTACGTTACGTAGCGGCCAGTGGGAGGTGCATATCGCTTTGTCAAACACACTACTTGTGGGAAAGCAGTTTCTATTCAGCATGAAATCCATCCATCCATCCATCCATCCATTTTCTGATCCGCTTAGGGTCGGGGGGCGTGCCAGAGTCTATACGAGCTGTCTTCGGGCAGTAGGCAGGGGACACCCTGAACCGGTTGCCAGCTAATCACAGGGCACACACAGACAAACAACCATCTGCTCTCACACTCACACGTAAGGACAATTTAGTTTTCCATTCACCTGCCACGCATGTTTTGGGAATGTGTGAGGAAACCCATGTGGGCACGGGGAGAACATACAAACTCCACAACGGGGAGGCCGGAGCCGGAATCGAACCCTGCACCCTGCACTATGAGGCCGACACGCGAACCAGTCGACCAACAGGTCGCAAAATGAATACATGTATTTTAATTAGGATACTGTGTTAATGACTGAATGCATGTTTGGGGGTCCAGCAGTAAGACGGTGGATGTTCCTGCTGTTCTATAGATCTTGCGCCATGTCACTTCAACAAAGATGATGACCAGCATATAAGGGAATCAAAAAATGATTCATTATCTAACTCATCATTGTGCCATTACAATGACTGTAGTTGTTGTAATCGCTCTTTCATTAAAAAAAAAAAGAAACTCCAAGCTGGCAGTTGCAGGTTTGAAGCCGAAAAAAAAAAACAGGTAGAAAGATTTAAATCCCAACTACATCGTTTTTTGTCTTTTTTCACGTGAGAGGCTATAGGAGGCTATAGAACGTCTGGCATTGAATGAGTTCAATTAATATGTTCGGCCATCAAAGTAATGTGGCAAGGACAGACATACGGCCATTAGGCAGTCAGTGAATGTCACTGAGTGGTTTCGGCCAGTTGTGTACCACACTGTCGGCATGAGTTGCTGGGTCGTTAACACCATCAAAACATGCAACACGATGTTTCACCTTCACGAGGCGCTAGACTTACTACAGCCTCTGGAGTGAGGAAGAAGAAAAGTGCTTAAGTCCATGGGAGAATGCACGCAGCCAGAAAAGCGTGCAAGCTGTGCACTTTTCAAACTCGTGCACACAAGATTATTTGGCCCAAAGTGCCTGCATGAAACACGCCATCTCAAAACAAATATCCTCCTGACTACCAGGAAAAAAAATGTTGTCCAATCACATTTATTTTGAAATTCCCCAATCTATGTGAAGTAATTGGACTACTCCAAAAGAAATGTTTGAAATCCCACTACATTTTTTAAACAGGCTCAAATACACTTAAAACAACTCAAACAACACTTTAACGTGTTCACAAGAGTCTTACAATTAAAATGCCAACAGCATTTCAAGACAAAATGTGTTTGATAAAAAGGATTACATTTCCTCTTCCCATAAAAAGTGCTTGCACTGAGGGAAGCCATTTTCTTACTTTTTCTAACCCCTACAAATTTGGTATCATTGGAAAGCACTGAATGTCCTCTTTCGAGTAACAAAAGGAGTTAATGCGATTGGAGGCACTGGGTGGGAGATATTTAGGTTCACAAATGTCCTCTACAGAGGACAAATTTGAACTACTGGTTGTCAGGAGGATATAAAGTAACAGAGTTCCCCAACACAAATTTTCAACACACAATATAACGCCCTTTCATATTTAAGTATGATCTCGATCCACTTATCATGGTTATAAAATGATTATCACTACTGTATATCAAGATGGAAATGCTGGAAACTGACACAAACAGACAATGACATTGGATTGGGCTACGTTTACAGTAGCACAATCACATTACCGTCAAGTCAGCTAACAGTAATTTAATACCATTGCAACATGTCCACAACTGTCCTAGCTGGTAACACAAGTTCAATTATGTGTATTTAGGCAGGTAAGTTAATTGTCTGCTGATAACAAACAAATTGTTGTCTGTGATGGAGCTCATCCATTCTTTGTAGGAGTTTGTTTGTTTAGTGCGTGCATGGAGTAGCATTGGTGTTTATACAAATAAACCTACCCTTTAGTTGAACTTGGTCATGGATTTGTAACCTGAGCCGAATTCAGCACATAGTACACCAACATATCCCATCAAGCTAGACAGCATAATACAAGCAACTTTCCATAGGATTATAAAAGTGGACCACACACTGAAGGCAAGTTGTTACTCAAACGTAACAAACAGTGAAGTTTCACAGAAACCATCTAATGGGCACCTAAACTTTGTGAAGATCTTAAAAAAAGGAATTTACACAACCTTAGATGCTTTACGTAACAGAACTGGATTCGTGAGAGAAGACACTTGATGGTCTCCCACAAACCAAGCCTGTTCATACTCAGAACATTACTGTCGGGTCTTTTACTGAGCTGACATGCTGCAGCTTAGGCGTTCATACCCCTGGTCCCCTGTGGAAAGAACAGAAGGAAAAGGAACTTCAGATTAATCACATGTAGTACAAAGAGATGAAAAACCTGACTACCATGCTTGTTCGTCTTGTACTACGCTGTACTTTAATTGGTAACTTGGTCATGTTTTGACAAAGTACTCCGTGTGGCTACACAAGTCATTGTGAAACCACAGGGAGTACTTAGCATAAAAGAGCCTGAGCCAACACCTGTCCCTACGCTGAAAAAAAAATTGTCATCGTGTGATTGATGATAAAACATTCAGGGCATACTGGTGGCCAGCCAGAGCACTGACATACAGTAGCTTGTTTGTTTGTTAGCCACTTAGCTGAAAAGACCAACTAACACTGTTCAGCCTTAACTCGTTCACTTCTGACAGCGCAGCCATGTTTTGATATTCACTTGTTTTAGTGGGGGCGGGGTGGTGGTTCATTTTCATGCTTGGGGCGTCTTTCTCTAAGTTTACTTTGCGCTTGAGAAGTTGAAATCGTCTTGTCAATATTAGCATGAGATAAAATGACGCTCCAGGTGTCTTTCAGACGTCACTTGGAAGTTTGGCATAGCAATAAAAGGTTTCATTTGTTACATTTGTAAAGAATTGTAATTCCTCTGATTCAGACACAAGACAGCTGAAAATAAGTCATGTGCTTCTCTTCCTTCACTCTTTCTGTCATTGTGATTCCCACAGTTGTGCTGGCAGACAGCTGCTAGCTAGCAGCACTTAACATTCAGTACCAGCCAATTCTAGACCCCCCCCCCCTTTTTCCCCCTAAGTCTTGGAAAAATTGAACCCCCCCCCCCCACGTATCCGCAGTTGAATGTGTGGAGTGTGAAAAGACAAATATGTCTTTGGGAGTGAATGAGTTTTAACTGGTCACAATGACCAGCTACGACATTAGGTCTTATTTGGTACAATCAAAGAGCTGTATTTTTTTTTCATTTAACAAGATTGCGTGTTCAGTGCTGTGGAATAGAATAATATAATACAGACCGATTTATAATACTTTTTGCGCTGGATGTGGTAACGAAAATATTAGAAATAGCTACAGCAGGGGTCACCAACGCCCCCGTGAGCCAAAAGAATAGCCTGCAGGCCTGTTCTACAAATAGCTCATTGGTGATGGATTTTCTAGGAATGTTTTGAAAATCTAAACACTTGGAGAGATTTATAGAGAGTGTTGCATCCTTAATTGGATCAATTTCATCAGTGGTTTCACAGAAATAAACATCATAAATTATTAATAAGTTATAAATGTAATTTGAGCATATTATTTCAGAAGTGTCAAGATGGTAGCCATTTGCATTTATAAGGAGCCCTCACTTTGAAAAATGTTGGTGACCCCTGAACTAGAGTGTACATATAAGTGTACCTATTATTGTAGTTGGACATTGCAAGTTACTTTTTCAGTTCAGTGTGGTGTGGCTCTTTATGATGGGCTGAACAGTTATCTGGCTCTTTATGCTTCTGTGCTGTGTGCCTCAGCCATTTTTGAGTTGGTAGACGTCTGTAGTAGTGTTCAGATGTGGGATAATGGAATAATACACATTTATGATTCAGTTGTAGGCCTACAGTCCATACACACTGGATACATGCTATAGTTTAACAAAAAAAAATATTATGGACATGCATAGGACTATATTCTAACTCTTCTACAGTCTTTGTACGAGTACGAACCATGACATGAGAGTAACTGGCCATTTGCAGTAAACACTCCAGGGTCTCTAGAAGCTGTTCTTTGCGGAGCATGTGGAGTCCAGTTTGACTGAGGTTCTTGCTCAATTCCAATTGCTGCAACGTCGCCTTGAGGGCCACTGAAGCACACTGAAGAACACTCATTCCTGTGAACACATACAATACACATTTTAAATGGTGGTTAAAATTAGATAATTTTAGATAAAATTCAAATTATCATCAGAAAAATATAAGCACAGAATAAAAAAATTTAAAAAAGGAATTACACACACATTTACAGCTATACAGTGATTTTATATTCTTCAAAACAGAGGTGCAGTGGGGTTTTCGTCCCGGCCATAGAACAGTGGACAATCTCTACACCCTTAGCATGGTCCTCGAGGGTGCATGGGCGTTCACCCAACCAGTCTACATCTGCTTGGTGGACTTTGAGAACTTCCCATTTGACCATGGGAAGTTCTGTGAGGGGTGCTTCGGGAGTATGGGGTACCGAACCCCCTGATAGGGGCTGTTCGGTCCCTATACCACCGATGTCAGAGTTTGGTTCGCATTGCCAGCAGTAAGTCAGATTCGTTCCCAATGAGAGTTGGATTCCCGCCAAGTCTGTCCTTTGTAACCGATTCTGTTCATAACCTTTTTGGACATAATTTCGAGGAGCAGCCGAGGCATTGAGGTGGTCCGGTATGGTGGTGAAAATCAGCACCTCGAAATCTGAAATAATGGTCCTCAGTTGGAAATGGGTGCAGTGCTCTCTCCAGGTTGGGGATGGCATCTTACCCCAAGTGGAGGAGTTTAAGTATCTTGGGGTCTTGTTCATGAGTGATTGAGATGAAAATCACCACCTCTCCAGGTCGAGGATGAGATCCTGCCCCAAGTGGAGGTGATCGAGGGTCTTGTTTACGAGTGAGGGAAAAATGGAATGGCAATTTGACAGTTGTTTATGGCATGTCCCACTGGGATCCACCTTTGCACTGTGAGGCCAATGAGCTAACCAGTGGCCCACCATGCCCCCCCCCCCACCCCAAATTGTAATGTGAATGTAAATCTTTGAATTAATACCTACTCAGCATGTAAAATATAGGTCTGTATATTAAAAATATTCGAATCACATGACTTGACTCAAGTTAGACCTGGGCCACAAATTTTCACACTTGGGACTAAGATTTACAAGCTAAAAATTATTGAGTGAGGCCATCATATCACTGCAACTTTTCCACTTGTTATAGTGTTCCTTAAGCTCATCCGCAAATAATTTAATCAAGTAATTAATAACTCAATAAGTAATCACTCCTAATTCTTATTGGTTAAGAATTTTGAAACATCTCTGCATCATCCAAACATCCATTATCCTAGCCGCTTATTCTCACGAGACTCATGGGTGTGCTGGAGCCTGAACACAGAAACAAACAACCATTCACACCCACAATCCCACCTGGGGACAATTTAGAGTGTTCCATTAATCTACCATGCACATGTTTTTGGAATGTGGGATGAAACTGGAGTACCCAGAGAAAACCGACACAGAGCTTGAAAGAACAGAGCATGGAAATTCCACACAGGCAGGCCAGAGCCCCGATGACACAAACCTTCTTTTTGGTCATTTACTCATTATTTTTACATGTGATGATGTGTGTGATTTTCATTGATTGTGATTGCCTTGCTTCATTTGCACTGAAACAAACAGTCGATTCCAAAAAAAACAACAAAAAACAACAATTTAAAAAAATAATAAAAAAGGGGTGATTCTGTCAGGTTTTGCGAGGTGGTAGAGTCGTTGGGCCCCAAAAAGCAGGGAGGAGCAGGGTCGACTGAGCACGATGTATTTCACAAAAAACAAACAAAACACTAGCAGGGTACACAGGTGAAAACATGAACTCGAAGTATTCGAACAAAGTCCTGGAAATCCAAGAAACCAAAGTAACAACAACAACAACAACAAAAAGACAGGAGCACACTGACGCTCACAATGATCCAACAAAGACTGACAGAACCCAGGGAACTAAATACAAGCAAAATGACGAGACAATGAGAAACCCCTGGACAAGACACAAAGGGTTGAGGGAGTTGATTGGTTAAACACAAGGGACACTGATGACGAGAACAGGTGGCGCCAAAAAGAGCACCAAACCAAATGTAACCTAAAAACATAACAAAATGTTCCTTATATTGTCTCTTCAGTGTGGAAAAAAGTGTGTTTAAAATTTACTTCCACTCTGACCCCCACGCCCCCTTCTTTCAAAAAGAAAGGAGTGCGTCCAACGCGCCACTAATAAAGCTTCAAACGTGCATTTGTTTATGCAGCCAGAAAAGTAGCAGTGGCAGGGGAGGGATTTACAATGGGGAGAAGTGATCAAATTTGGGTTCATCAGTCAACATTCTGTCCGAGTGAATTCACATCTCACTTTGGTGAAAAAGAGAGTGCAAGCTAGACAGGTTGGATATGAGATCCCTATGAAGCGACAAGAGAGCTTTTTTTGCACAATTGTCACAAAGGCAGATGGGGAGAACTACAATTGTGAGTCCTTGCAATCATACAAAATCTTGGAAGGTTACAAGTTTAGGTTACGGGCCGTATGCACTTAGACTTTTGCATGGTTTAATCGTCGAGCAGATTCTATTGGCAGGATCAACTAGGTTGCCTCAGAGTGAGGGGTGGGCTGGCTGGTGGGCAGGGAGCAGGGACCTCTGCGCACACACACTCTCACAATTCAAGTTGCACCATTTATAAAAATGTCAGGGATGCTGATATAAGCTGCAAGATATAATCAAAGTTGAATGCACTATCATCCTAAATTGTCTCAAATTTTAGTTTGTCAAACTTTCAAGATTTCAAGAACGAACACTGGCTTTCCAAATTGCACTGCTTACGTTACAAAACAAGTTCACCCAAGGACGTGTAAGAAAGAGTCAAGCGCGGCTGCTCTTCTAAGGAAAACTGTCTCAGGAGAGTCGGTCACTGTGAGGTCTCTGAGCTCATCCGCCCCTACACACCTGCCCGGCGCCTCAGGTCTGTGGACCAGACTTTATTAGAAGTACCAAGAACTAAACTGAGGCTCAGAGGGGATCGAGCCTTTTCTGTTGCTGGTCCCTCTCTCTGGAATGACCTCCCACTGAACATTCGGCAAGCCTCCTCGCTGCCCATCTTCAAAACCCTCCTCAAAACTCACTTGTATTCTTTGGCATTCGACTCAGCATGACTTAGATTTGTTCTTGGTTTTACTGTTTGGTGCTTTCTACCGCCTTTATTACCGATTTGTCTTACTGTTTATTGTGCATGTTAAATTGCTCCATGTACAGCACTTTGTATGCAGCGATGGCTGTTTGAAAGTGCTCTATAAATACTGTTGACTTGACTTGACTTGACTTGACTGTGTGTGATTGGCCCAACGCCGAACGGGACGGGTGATTTCATAAGTAGTTATTCAATGGCAATTTTCCATCACCGTGGATACGGATAATGACAAAGAGTACCTTCATCCTGGGCAAAAATGTATTATTCAAAACGGATGCTCGTCTGAAACGAGTACCTGGCTCAACCCAAAAGTTGATTGCAGACACGGCGTAAAAAAAATTGCATTGCATTGCGTTTGTATGCAGAATCTTTCAGAACAGTACTGAAGTGTGCCAAGTTCCCACATTGAAAATAGAGTATTGGTTAAGTGTTGTGAAATGTTACTCACTTGTGTTCTTGGCATTAGTTTACTCTCTAATAAATTACAGGGCACATTGGCCTTTTGGCTAAGGGACATCAACAGTAGTTACCATTATGCTTTTGGCTGTATGTCAGAAGTCATTTGAGACTAGGTTTTAAAATGGAACAAACTACAGGTGCATTTTCAGAGGCTATCAAAAAAATGCTTTACATCTATAAAATGGTTTGCAACCTTGCAACGATAACAAGATGCAGGTTCAGAACAACGCCTTCAGCGTACCTCAACAAATTGACAGCTAGAATGCCAAAGTTCTGCGAGTACAAAATGATTTATAAAAGCAAAGTTTCAAAGACCAAATTTTTATGGATTAAAAACAAAAATTATTTCTAACCTCATCTATCATGTCTTGACTATTTTTAATTTTGTAACACATTTAATGAATAAATGTGGAAACTTTGATGGAAAAAGTGTCTGGGGATGCATATATTTTTAAGTGTAGTGTATTGTCTAGAGCTGTCAAACGATTAAAATATTTAATCTAATTAAAAATGCAACTGTCATAATTAACTCAAATTCACTAAAAATTCATCGTGATTACTCACGCATTTTTGATTGTTTCTGAATTTCCTTTTATATTTTTTTGTTCTATTTTTCCCCATTTTAATGCTCTCATCAACATGGAATCATGAATCAGTTTTCTATGTGCAAAATGCAAATATTGACAAGACAATTACAACTTCTCAAGCGCAAAGTAAACTTAGAGAAAGACGCCCCAAAATTGAAAATCGAAATTGTTATATCGTGTGATATATTTTGTCACACAACAGCTGCTTTAACAGCTCTTTTTATGGAATCAAAACAGAGCAATATAACATTATAAAGTGCAACTCTAAGGTAAACTAGTACTCAGCCTATAGTGGATTTAAGCCATGGTTGCATACTTCGTTTTTCTCAAGTTTGCTTTGAACACAACAGTCAGGCTATGGTGATTCTGTTGGTCCTTCTTGCGCGGAAGTCTCTCGACGGTTTTGTGTAGACATTATTTCGGATGACTACACTTGGTTCAATGACAACACTGGAGACGTTTTATTTTTGCGAGGTCGCTACCACTGCAGTGCACTATCCCTGTCAGACGAACACAGAGAAGCTCCATCCGCTCTATTTATATGGACACGGAACACTGTAACCTTCCACACAAAATAGTTCCAAACAAGTAACAATCGCGTCAGTGGCAAACATCGTATACCTGTATGATACAGGTAACTTTGGCCTTGTCAGTGGAGCAAAAATTTAATCCCGTTGAAACTCATTTAAATTAATGCCAATAAAAACGTGCTAAACTGACAGCTCTAGTATTGACATATAAATTTGATTTCACACGCTGATGTTCTCTTTAACTTTTATGAGGCATAAAAACATAATAAATACAATTTTGGTGCTATCATTAGAGACAACATTGTATTCTCACCCTAATATATTTTGTGACTGTTCAAGATTGGATGAATTGACTTCTGACTTGCTTAACCCCGGTGATGATTTGACTCCATTTAAAATTTAGCTTGGATGAGACTTGCTTGATATTTGCCATCGTAATTTGTTACTTCTGGGGACTTACTAATGACTTGAGCAGACAGCATGTGACCTAATTCCACCTTTGCTAACGATGAAATGAAGTTGTACACAAACAATGAGTTCAAAACACCAATGCTTATGACATCATATTGTTCCAGAGATCCAAAGAACATTAAGTGAAGGAATTTCCCAACGCGGATTTCCACAAAGACTTACCATACTTATCGGTTGCTTCAACATCAATGTACACACCCTCCAGCATAGCGCGTTTCAGAACCTAAAATAAAGTGGACACGTGAGAAAGTTGTGTCACCTGTGTTGCTAGCTTGAAAGAAACCACAAGCAAGATGGTTGAGCTCAATTAAGAGCCGTGACTGAGTCAAATGGCAAGACGAAATTGAAAAGAAGTACACACCCTGGACTGCAAAGTATTAAGAATATGTAGTAAGTAAATTAATCCTAACAACACTTTTATGATAATTCAGAAGGTATCCCAGCATCACGAACACAAAGACAAAATATGTTTTACTGTGTGTACTATTTACATCATTGTAACCATGTCTTGTGTAAAATGCGTTTACATATATATATATATACCTATATGTGTATATATATATATATATATATATATATACATACCTATATATATATACATACAGTATACACACACACACACACACACACACACACACACGCATACATGTATACATAGATAAAAAATGTTTTATTTTGTGCATGCCAAACACACTCTGCTACACTCCAGATGGTTAGGAAACTCGCCGCATAATTGGAATGTAATGGAAAACTCTCAGATTAGACTTAGGACGTCAGATTGAATTTCCGAACACTCCCTTAGTTGTGTGGATTTGCATTTTACATGGCGACTTCTAAGTAATTGGTACTTTCCAAATGTAGGGCCATCGAGTTGCAAAGAATGTTAAAAGTCAGTTCATTTCCAATTTTACTACATTACATCAAGGTTCAACGCATCTCTTTTAAAACACAAAAATCGTAAAGAAGGACTGAATTTGATTTTACAATTAACTGGGTGGGTTTGCGTCACCATTTGGAAATAGAAGACAAAATGGTACACGGATTGAAGTACCGGTACTTCAATGCAAATGGAATAAAAGTCAATCATCTGAGAATAATAAAATGTACCAGGTCAGTTAACATATGCAAATTAAATGCATCTTTGGCTCACTCCTTTTTAGACAATGCTGTAATGTCATTAAAATACTTTGTCGTTTGGTTATGCATAAATTCGCACCTACAGCACGTATTTCGATTGTTTCCACTTTATTACTTAAATTCACTTGGACAAAGCACATGGGCAGATATGGAACTCGACACATTTGATGACGTATTACGAAAAGCAAGTTTCTAACCTCAAGCACTCGGATGAAGCCTTTCTCAGCACTGAGGTGAAGGCAGGATTTTCCTGAGTTGTTCCTTTCACTGACACGCGCACCTAAATTGATCAGATCTTCGACTATCAGGTGATGGTTGTGTTTGGCTGCGAGGAGGAGGGCGGTCTGAAAACATAAAAGACAGCTCATAAGCAAATCAACATCTTCATTATTCAGTGTATTATTCTGTTTTTAGATCTGATGGATCCAAGAGAGCCAAAAAATGGGTCCAGCAGCTTGGAATAGCAACTTCCGAATTCCGAATTTTCATGCTCGATGCAAGTCTAGCGCAAAGTGCAGTGTAACTGTACGAATTGTGTGGAGTTTTCTTTCTTTTGGGTTAATGCTCCACTTTGCATAGGTACAGTTAAGCGTCACGGGCCGTTTGCGCCACTGATAGATGGAACGATCCTTTTCCCGTCCAATCGTGACCACATCTTTCATTTGCTCCGTGCATGACATTGGCAGGTAAACTGCATTTCTCCTTGCAGATATTTGGTCATACATGTGAAGATGATCACGATTATAATCCACCAGCCACGATCGTGGAGCATGGACTTTTTCTGCCTGCGCCTCAATCAAATACACCAAAATTGCGTTACAAAACCTGCGCTGCACAATAGACCTGCTTTTAGTTAGTCTAAACTTGAGTCTAGTTTTTGTCACCGAATTGCGAGAAGCATCAGGAGCACCGACATCACGCACACTGAGTCTAAGCACGTTTACCAAATTCAATAGCGTGCTGAACTAGACCATTGCCCCAGGCTGAAAATGATGATACGCCCATTTTTATGCAGAGTGCAGACTATTTCCGCTTACAAAATTGTTGGATAAGTTGGGGCTGAGGCAACTCCATGCGCCGGAATGCCCAGAGAGGCGTGACACACCCCCAAACATGCCAGACTAGACTTGCGCTGGCACAAAAACATTTCATGACCCCCCTGGCACCGGTCTCCCAAATTTTGACCCTATGAGTTCTTGACATCTGAACCACACCTTAATAAACACCTACAGGACAGGCTACAGTCAAACCTCGGTTTTCGAACGTCTCTGTTCTCGACCAAAAATTTCAAGTTTTTTATGCCTTGGATTACGACCGAAAATTGGTTCTCGACCAAACTGAGCACACTTGAATGCGTCACTTGACTCCTCTCGCCTTCCTTAAATGAGGAAGTGACACTTCCTCGGGTAGACGAGAAAGTGACGCTTCCTCGTGTAGCGTTCCATTGTGAGCAGACGTGTTCAATAAAGATTTTTTTTTTTAAAAAGCGGGGTTTCGGTTTTCGAACAGCCTTCTGGAACGGATTATGGTATGACTGTATATTGAACTTTAAAACAAAGACATTGATAATTCAGCTTTTGCAGTCAATAAAAACTGTAATATTTTGGTGGCAATAAACCTTGATTTAATTTCCCCCTAAAGTACAAGACAGTATTTCAAACTTGTATTTTACCATTCCATCAGAGTCTTTTAAGTCCAAGCTGTTGAGTGCAGCCATCCTTTTCGCAATCGCGTAGGCCAGCACCCTCTTGCCATCACTCGCCACACTATGGAGAGCCCTGTGAAGAGAGGGAGAGAGACAAAGCCATTCATTTGTTCTATACAAAACAAAAAGCTTTTAATATTACAGTATTACATTTTGATACCATCACACATTTACATTGAAAAGATGTTCGATCCATCCATCCATTTTCCGAACCACTTTCTCCTCACTAGGGTCGCGGGGGGTGCTGGAGCCTATCCCAGCTGTCTTCAGGCAGTAGGCGGGGGACACCCTGAACCGGTTGCCAGCCAATCGCAGGGCACATAGAAACGAACAACCATTCGCGCTCACACTCACATCTTTGGAGTGTTCAATCAGCCTGCCAAGCATGTTTTTGGAATGTGGGAGGAAACCGAAGTACCCGGAGAAAACCCACGCAGGCCCGGGGAGCACATGCAAACTCCACACAGTGAGGTGGAGCCGCAATCGAACCCGGTACCTCTGCACTGTGAGGTCAACGCGCAAACCACCGGACCACCCTGAAAAGATGTTGATTATAATAATTTAGTTTCTGTGGAAAAACAGAATATCTTATTGATCGCTAAACCTGATTTTTAACTTGTTTAACATGCGGTATAATTAGGGTGATGACCGATGTGCAGCCCCGATAAGTTTGGTAGGATAATAATAATAATCGTAATTATTATTAGGATTATGATGATTATTCTTATTAATATTGTGCAGATTGATCACGTTTTGGAGGACTCAAGCATGCACGAAAACTCACCAAATTTTGCACACTCATCGGGCCTGGTGAAAATGTCAATACAGTATTTTAAAGTTGCTTCAAACAAAATGGCTATGTAGCGCCACCTTGGGTTTGAAAACAAAATCGAATCCTGGTACGTTTGACCTCGGGCGATGAAAATTGTCAGGGATGCCAAGCATCCTGACACATACAACAAAGTCCATTGCAGCCAAATGCTAAACTGCACAGGGAGTGAGCTATGAATTTTTGAATGTCAAATTTTTGTACCCGTGTCCTAGAGCAAGGGTGTCAAACTCATTTTAGCCACGGGCCACTTTGAAGTTACGTCTTCCTGCGTAGGGCTGTTACGACAGTGAAACCGAAGAAATGTTTAATCATCTCATCATATTCTTACTTGTACCTAACAAACTGATGGGGTAATAGTTTTGAAATCACTCTCGTCAACTATTTGTTTGGTGTTTGTTCAATTATTGTTCAAGTGTGTAGAAACACGGTGATAAAATTGTTGCAAAATCTCAATGTTATATATTACACAGGACAATTTGACATTATGGTACAGATTTTCAGCGAAGTTGGCACGCATGATTTGCTTTTGCGAGCCACATAAAATTAAGTGGCGGGGAAGATCTGGCCTCAAGTTTGACACCAGTGTCTTAGAGGGTTCATCCAATTGACTTCAAACTTGGGGTGTCCCATTTTAAGACCTGGGACAACAAAAGAGGGCATCATTTTGAGTTGTTCAAATACCTCATGGGTTCAGTGTATCAATGTCACTGCCAAAAAGGAAATGTTTAATAGCTCCTCTACACATGCTTCAAAAAGTCCCAAAATTCACATATATGAACAGTCACAGGCTTAACATCTTAATGACAATATTTTGTTATACTTATTGCGCCACAAGAAATGTCTTGTTTTGCATTTTAATGTCTTGCACTGAGCCCGTTGAACAAATTCAACTGAAAATTTGTCAGGAAAGCCTGAAAATGATGATCATGCTCTCGTCCGAATATTGCGACTTTTCAGTGAGGGGCGTGGCAATTACGGTGCCTCAACGTCTGATGATTCACAGTGACGATAAAAGATGATGCAATTTGATCCAGATTATCCAATCTTCTCAAAATGTCACACATTTGATGAAAATACAGGTCTGAGGACATATCTGAACTTATTTGTCCTTGTAGTGGGAGCACCACCTACTGTATTTGCTGAAGGAAATGCATGCTTTATTTTTTTTTGTTTGTTTTTATGTTTTTCCTCCTAGTGGGTTAACCAGATCTACCTCATATTTGTTCGGAAGATTGTTCAGGCCTTCATAATGTAAAACTGTGAACTTTCATGTGACGCTCTTGCCATGGCAATGCACTGTTCGCCAAAAAAACAATGTTAATTTTGAGGGTCTTAACCAGGGGTGTCAAACTCATTTTTGTAGTGGGCCACATTTTAGTTACCGTTTCCCTTTGACGGCTGCTATGACTGAAACCATATTAAAAAAAAGTCAAAAACAGTTTATTCAACTATTGTTTAAGTTGCTGTTATGAGGGGTTTGGTCACAAGAAAATGCTTACAATATGTTTCTTATTTATTACATATGATAATTTTTAAATTTGGAAGAGATTTTAGGAAGCATCTTGGAAGTTGACATTTTTGATTTGCCTTCGCGGCCCACATAAAATGATGTGGTGGACCAGATCTGGCCCCCAGGCCTTGAGTTTGACATCTGTGGTCTAAACATACACGAAAACTCATGACACACACCAGGCTAGGAAAAGTCATCAAATATTTCACTAGTTTATTGTGCGATAAAAAAAAAAAATCTCAGTTGTGCCCGCGACAAAGTTAAAGAAAACTTGATTATACAGGGTGAGGCAAAATGATCTGACACATTTGTTGGTTAAAAAGGCAAATAAAGTAAAGAAACACAAAAGTGTTTTTTATTTTCGCAAAGTGCATATAATGTCTTTTTTTTCATATAATGCCATTTTACTTTGTTTTTTTTATAATGCCATTGTTTTTCATTTCTTTTTCGGTTGCTGCCATGAATTGGATTGGTGAGCATCACGCTTTCATTGTGGAAACGTTTATCAAAACAAACGAATATGTAACTGCAACACAACAAGCGTTCCTTTTTACACTTCAATCTTGGTAGACATGGTCCCGTACCAGCTCGAAACCCGATCTTGTTCGGGGTTACCAACTTCAGAGCTACTGGATCTGCATTGAAACGAAAATCAACCGGCTGACCTCGCACCGCCAGAACTCCACTTAATTTTTCAAACATAATGAAACAGAATGGCATTATAAGTACTTTTCGGAAATAAAAACATTTTTTTATTTCTTTATTTGCCTTTTATTTAACCTACAAATGAGTCAGATCATTTTGTCTGACCCTATATAGCTCATATTTGTATTTTGGTTTCATAATGTTTGTGATTTTACATGAAACACTCTTTCCGTGGCAACGTGCCGTTCTCCAAGAAAACAACGCTGATTTTAAGGGTCTAAACACGCACAAAACTAATTGGAACTTTGCACACATACCAGGCCAAAACCTACGTAAAAGTCTCTTGAAGACTTTTGCCAAACCTAACAGGAAGTCTTCCACTTTGAATTTTCGAGTTTGGCCTTTTATAGAGATCGCATTTTAGAACTTCTCCTTGGAGATTTTATTCGACTGTCTTGAAACTGCAGGTGTTTATCATAAGATGTTCAAGATGAGATGGAAAAACAAAGATTTTTGTTTCACTGAGTGATGTTGCCATGGCAATGTGCTGTTCACCAAGAAAAAATCCATTATGTAACTGCTGAAGACCTACAAAAAAAGTCCCTTGGATCCAAATCCTAAACCTAACAGGAAGTTTCACCATTTAGAATTTTCTTTCAAATTTGGCCCCATTTGGGGGCTTTTATCGAGTGCACATTTTAGATAAGATAAGAGAAGATAACCTTTATTTGTCCCACACTGGGGAAATTTGCAGTCTACAGCAGCAAAATTGGGGGGGGGGGGGGTGATAACTCCTCTTTCAGATTTCATCAGTTTGGCTTGAAACTATCGGTGCTTCATTTTAAGATTTTCGAGATATAAAATAAAGGAAAAGCTCTTCATGTTGCCCAAAATGGTTACCCTGGCAGTGCCCTAACTGCAAAGTAAAATGTTAATTTTGGCGTTGCTTACATTTGGGAAAACATATAACTTGGCACACACATCACATTTTTCAAAATAATCACTACTTCATTCGTTTACTGTGCGGTTTAAAAAATGGCTTTGTTGCGCCTTATAGAATTTTTTAACCAGACAACCCTGGCTGAACGCTTCACCAAGCGGTATGATAAATTGGAGGCATATGTAACAGCTCAAGACCAACAAAAAGTTTTGGGAAGCCCTACCATAAAAACAATAGGAAGTCCATTTTTCATTTCCTTTGAAATTTTGACTAATTTTTTACCTTTTATTGAGGTAATATTTTTTCAAATATATTTTAATGTGATGTACTTCCTCAAAAAAAAAAAACTAATTCTAAGTGTCAGTATCCCAATGTGCAAATTCTACAACGTTGCCATGGCTGCAAGGGTCCTTTTTAGCTATTTGCAACTCTAGTTTATTCTTGAACTTCTTTTTCCAATTGTATGACAATTATGAACATTAAACTCACGTTTGGCCGTGTTGGTCAGTGGCCAACAGTGCTACATCAGAGATGTCCCTCAGCTGGATCTCCTCCTTCTGCAACTGTGCCCAAAAGAACTCAGAGCCTCTCATTGCGCAGTTAGCGTACCAACTGTCTCCTGTCCACATGGGCTGAAAACTTGTGGTCAGGAAGCCAGGAGGGCGTGGGCTTTGGTGGTACTCTACGATCCCGGGTGAGTAGACTGTATGGGAAGGGGGGCTGGGGATGATTTCATCAGACTCATCACTCATGTAACCTGTACCTTGTAATGAAGTAAAAGTAGAAATTGAGGTTATGCAATTGATGATGATGATGATTCTTATTATTACATCTATTTTTTCTCTATGACACAAATGAATTACCATTTGACTCAAAAGTGAACTCAGGAGATACTGGTGAGCTCGGAGAGGACATTTGGATTGTGGAACTGTTTGTGGTGCCTGTCCTCAGATCCTCCTCTAGCACCTCAACGATGATTGCTAGCTCCTCCAGGCTACTGGTGGGGCGTTTTCTCTGTGAGTGAAAGACAGCCAAGGTATTTGCGGTCCGTTGAAAGTTTCCAAATGCTTAACATTATCTTATGGCAACCGGCAGACATGTGAGGCGCTATCACATTCACTGACCTTGC
This sequence comes from Hippocampus guttulatus, assembly GCF_054856545.1. Classification (NCBI taxonomy): domain Eukaryota; kingdom Metazoa; phylum Chordata; class Actinopteri; order Syngnathiformes; family Syngnathidae; genus Hippocampus; species Hippocampus guttulatus. Next base: position 18,532,427 of record NC_141272.1, read on the forward strand.
TTGTTCGATTTCTTGTGCGAGTTTTAAATCGCTTCTTGTCCCCTGAAAACGACACATTGATTATGATCTCTCAAGCTGACATAAAAGGACTTAATGAAAAAATTGGTCCTTACCTTGTACTCGTTTGCTGTGCAGGCTCTGCTTGTAAATAGCAAAAAAAAAAAAAGTACAAGATACTCTTTAGGCATTGTTGCGCCTCTTACACGCTCCTCGGATATAATGAATGGGTGTCAAAGCACTTATCGTTATTTCATGCCCTCATATCAAGAGCCAGAAATAAGATTTAGTGGTGAAGGTTACCTGAGGATCTTGGGGGTCCCTGCCCTGGGCTATACGGATGTTACGAAGCAGATCTTTGACAGGCATCTTAACACGTACTCCAAGGTAGACCTTCTTGGTATCTTGACTGCAGTGCTTTGGAGCTACGATGATTTAAGCAAAATTGTATCATAATACTGTACATGAAAACACACACCCACACACACACGTGAAAGGAAGGAATTAAGTATATGCTGAATAACTGCTCATTTGTTCGCATGTGAAACACTGCAGTGAAGACTTAATCACGTCTGTCTGGAGCTGTGGAACCTATCAATGTTAAGTAGGCTAAATACGTAGTTCCTTTCGACGTGAATAATCGTGAAATACTGTATTTGACGACACCCAGGGGTTCATTCAACAACGCATCAAGTCATGGTACCTGTTTCCCAGTCGGCCGCCTCCTGGGCGCACACGCCGGAGGCAGCTGCATCCGAGGTTGCTGCGTGTGCTTCAGCTTTGAAGGACTCAGAAAGTGGATGCGCGCCGCTGTTGGCTCTTCCGTGCACTCGCTCTTTGTCCTCCAGTCTTTTCGAACGTCCTCTCATCTTGGCCCACTTCTAAAAACAAACTTGTTTATACGATGAAAAATGAACTGTCAGACAAAATGAAACCTTCCGTCAAATGCCTACACAAAACCGCGTGAGTCTAAACGTCCTCCAGTTTTGGTTTGTTGACAAATACTACGCCTACCTGGTAATGTGACACTAACCACGCCCACCGATACATTGCTCATGGGTTTCATAAACCGACCACAACAGTTTCTAATTCCGCCAATTTCCTGAATTCGGTCACGTGTAATTGTGTGACGGCCGAGCCCGTGATATGCTACTCTAGGCCGTTTGCTTTAGTCATCTATTTCTATCATACCTCACACATTTATTGACTTGCTACTGCTTTCACATTTTCCTTTTAATCTTTCTCATCGTTCCAACTTCAAACTATTCCAGATATTCACGAGGGGTGTGATTTAATTTTTCTCAATCCAAAAATTCACGTTTTTCTAAAAAAATTCACATTTCACTCCCAAAAATCACCATTCATTTTTACAATGTTTCATTTTTCAATTCAAAACATTCAGCTCATTCGATTCACCTTGCGAATGATTTTCAGTATGCCAAAAATTCCCACTCACCAAAAGTCAAAATTAATCATTCTCACCCCCACACACAAAAAACAAAAATAATAATGACTGTATTTTTGTTTTGTTTTTCTCCGCTAGTTTCTGCAGTTTTTGACTGATTCAATCAGTTGCAACATGAAACGGTTCATTTTATCCCTACCAATACCAAAAATTGTAATTAACCAAAATGTCAACATTTTCCCTATTAAAATAACAAACAAAGTTTTTGAAATTACAATTTTTGTTTTGATTTTTCTTCCTTTAATTTGTATATATTTTTTGACCAATTCAATCTGTTCCAACTTTAAACTGTTCCCTATCCATCGCAAAACTTCCCACTTTCAACCCCACCCCCAAACAAACCAAAAAAAAAAAACGATTTTATGTTTTCTCCTGTAATTTCTATATTTTGTAATTGATTCAAATTGTTGACACTTTAAATTGTTCATCTTATTGTGGGTCAGCATTCTCAAGCACTCTGATTCACGTCCTTCGTCCTCAGAGGGGCAGCCATATTGGACAGAACATAAAGAAATTATGGCTAAATGTAAACAAAAACAAAGCAGTAATAAAATCATTGATTCCAATTAACACTAACATAAACAAAAGGTACCAGGCCACCAGGCCTTCCACCGCAGCGACCAAGACCTCAACTACGGCTACCTGTGCCTCAGCCACGGCTACCTGGACCTCAACCATGGCTACCTGAGCGTAAACCACTGCTATCAGGGCCTCTCTCTTGAAGCTTGATTGCATATCGTGCCATCATTTGTGATTCTCAAAAAAATCTTTAAAACACAAATATCTGTACTTCCTCCTGTGCTGCTTATGGGCACGTGAGTCGTCAGTATGCTGAAAACGATGATGTTACTCTCTCAGATGGTACTGAGAATTTGATTACTTCCCCAATACATTTCACCATGTTCAAGCTGTAAATATCAGAGTTTCCCTTTGTTATATGTTCTATCCACCTTATTCCTGCACTCCATGAGCCTTTGCAGGAACTTGGTGTGTAAGCATTTTATAGAACGAAACACTGCATCGAGAAAAATGACCCCTGCAATGCTGTACAATAGCAAGCACATTGTAATTCAATGACAATGACATGCATTCATTGGACTGGAGCCATTCTTTTTGGACCACATACTATAGTGTTGGGGTTGTACAGGGAACTATCCTAGGAGAGCATTTAGACCCTGGATTATTTGTTCTTAACCTTATTAGAGGTACCGAACCCAACCAGTTCATTTGGGTTTAATAAGCCGATGTTAAAGTCGCCACATATTATTCGTGCTTTCTTATCGCTGGAATCACTTAGCATATCTGTCAGTTTTTTATTAAATGTGTCTAGACAAAATCCTGGTGTCGTATAAATGCAGTTTATGATGACATTTGATGCATTGTTAATATGTATTTCAATAGTTAGGCATTCCATTCGATTCTCTGTTGTGTTTGTGAGGCTCTCGATTTTACTGCATCGTAGAGCTTTCTCTACATATATAGCGACCCCCCCTCCTTTTTTGTTTTCCCTATTAGTTGCAAATATTTCATATCCTTCAATTTTCATTTCACTTGTTTTTTCATCGTCAAGCCTAGTTTCTGATATGCAATTACTTTAAATTTATTGAATTTAGTCAAATATTCTTGGATTTTTGTTAAGTTTTTATTGAGACTTCTACTGTTTAAGTGAATCACTGAAAGTGTATTTTTCAGTTCTACATTTGTGTTGAATTCTTTGTCTGTATGATACTTGGAGTTTATGATGGTGTGATTATGATTGAAGAAATTATTGTCCGGGTCCAAGTTGTTCTCAGGGTCGAATGTCTTGTGGTCAGCATAATCAAAGGTTTTGAAGTCCATGTTTTTGTTGTGTATTTCCTATATCAGTCGAGTCAAGGTTTTTTTTGTCTGGTGGTGATCAATTCTCAGAATGCGTGTTGAACTCGAGGCTGTTGTCTTGGAGTACTGGTGCAAGGGTGGACAATGAGTTTGTCGTGCCTCAAGTAGGCAATTTTCCCCTCTTTCACGTGCTGCTTTTAGTTTCGGGAGCAGTTCTTTTCTTTTTTGGCGCACGACATCTGTATAGTCTTCATTAATGTAAATTTTGGTGACTTTTAAATATTTTGCTCTCTGTAGAATCATTGTTTTGTCCTTATATTTTTCAAATTTCACCACCACTGGCCTTGGTCGAGGTCTTCCCGATTCATGCCTTTCCGTTCGTTGAGCTCTTTCCACCTCAACTGTCTCCTTTATCTGCAGTTGATCCTTGAGGATTTTTTGCACTTTCTGCTCTGTTTCGGTCCATGTTTCTCCTTGTGTTTCCTCAATTCCATCAATTATTAAGTTGTTTCTTTTTGATTGTCCCTCTAAGTAATCCATCTTATCAGTTAATATTAACAGACTGTCACATATTTTATATATTTCAGTCTGCATGTTTTTACCGTGGTCAGCTTCATTTATTAGCTGTTTTTTAATGTCATCTACCTGCTTTTGGGTGAAGTTGATACTGGTTTTAAGTTCTTGTACTTCCCTAGAAAAACTATCAAGTCGTGTGTTTGTTGTGTCAAGTATCATCTTGACAAATTCTTTAAAGTGATCCTGTTGTTGCTGCATGAGCGCTGTAAAAAGCTCTTTTTGTTGCAGGAGTAATTCATTGACTTGCATGAGGGTCATCAATTCTTCGTCCTGCTTTGCATCTTGTTTCTGTTTTGGAGGCATCTTTCGGGCTTTGTTGCTAGCCCACTGTAAGCTAGTTGTTGACGTGTCCAGTGGGCTTGCTGCCAACCCGGATGTTGATGACGTGGCAGTGGTTTTTTTAGCTTCCCCAGGCAATACAGCTTGCGGTAGTCGAGGAAATTCTTTGGCTGCTGCTTCCGGGTTCACTGTTCAGCCAGTTGGCTCCAAGTGGTGGCTCCAGATGCTTGTGCCGAGCCCGAAGGGTCGACCGCCGCCGGAGTTCTGAACCTAACCCTTGGTTCGCTCACGCTGGTTGGCTCTCGCTAGCTCACGTTGCCTCGGTGGTCGAGCGAGTTCAGCCGCCGCTGCTGCCGTGCTCGCGATCAGCCGGTTGGCACTTGGCCCTCCAGGGGTGGACTCAGCTGCCCGTGCTGGATCAATGGGTCGACCGCCGAGGGAGCTCGATCGCTCATGCTGGCTGCTCGCTCACCTAGTAAAGTAAACACAATTAGAAGAAGTATAGAGTATGTTTTTTAATTGTGCACAAAATGAACCAGCCAGTGATGGACAAGCGGGCGTGTCATAACTACCAGTAATTGACATGTTGAGTCTGGTGGTCTTAACCTCCATGGCAGAGGCTCTGTTGAACCCCTGAGACTTATTCACCAAACCCGTGGGTTTGATCGAACCCAGGTTAAGAACCACTGCCCTGGATTGATCAGAAGTCAATCACAGGGCTGACAGATTCATACCATTCATACCTGAGCTGCAGTTCCTGGTAATAATAATAATAATACATTTTATTTGTAAGCGCCTTTCACAACACTCAAGGACACTTTACAGGCATGAGCAAACAATAAAACCACAGATAAAATTATAAATAAAAAGGAGATAAATTTAAGTGGAATAAGCAAGTCTGAATAGGTGAGGTTTGAGCTGTGTTTTGAATGTAGGAAGAGAATCAATGTTACGAATATTGGGTGGAAGTGAGTTCCAGAGTTTGGGGGCAGAGCGGCTGAAGGCTCTGCACCCCATTGTACTGAGACGGGCAGAGGGTATAGAGAGGTGGAGGGAGGATGAAGACCTGAGTGAGCGAGAAGGAATGGAAATCTGAAGATCTGATAGATGGGGGGGGGGGCAAGGTTATGGATGGCTTTAAATGCATAAAGAAGTATTTTGAAATTGATTCTAAGTTTAACAGGGAGCCAGTGGAGCTGTCGGAGGATGGGGGTGATGTGATGGAAGGAGGAGGTTCTCGTAATGATCCGGGCTGCTGAATTCTGAACAAGTTGAAGTTTATGGAGAAATTTGAGATGGACGCCGAAAAGAAGTGAGTTGCAGTAGTCGATGCGGGAGGTGACGAGACTGTGAACAAGGATAGCAGTAGTGTGAGGAGTGAGAGAGGGACGGAGACGGTTGATGTTACGGAGGTGGAAATATGCGGACCGGGTAATGTTATTGATGTGGGAGTGGAGAGATAGTGAGCTGTCGAGGATGACACCCAGGCTCTTGACCTGAGGGGAAGGAGATACAGTGGAGTTGTCAATTGTGAGGAAAAAATTGTCGGCTTTGAATAGGGTGGATTTGGTACTGACGAGGAGAAGTTCTGTTTTATTGTTGTTTAACTTGAGGAAGTTATGGGTGAACCAAGATTTGATTTCTGAAAGACAGTGAGAGAGAGAGGAGGGTGGGAGGGAGGCGTAGGGTTTGCTGGAGAGGTAGAGCTGGGTGTCATCCGCGAAGCAGTGAAAGTGAATACCAAATTTGCAAAAAATATTGCTGAGCGGAAGAAGGTAGATAATGAAAAGGAGGGGACCCAGGACAGAACCCTGGGGAACATCAGAAGTGACAAGGAGGGATTGTGAAGTAAAGGAATTGAGTTGGATGAACTGAGAGCAGCTAGTGAGATATGAATGGAACCAACTTAGGGGGGTGTGGGTGATGCCTATAGTGGAGAGTCTATTAAGGAGGATGGAGTGCGAAATGGTGTCGAAAGCTGCACTCAGGTCAAGGAGGATGAGGATGGAGATTAAGCCAGAGTCTGGTGCCATGAAGAGATCATTTGTGATTTTTATGAGAGCTGTTTCTGTACTGTGACGGGGACGGAAGCCGGACTGGAATTGTTCATAAATACTATTACAGTTCTGCATTGCAAAGCATACCGCATGCTCGACGGTGATTTGAGAACAATCCTATAGGGTTGCAAGAATGTGCACTTGTTCTCTGAGTGCAAGCACATGTTTTTAAGGCTGTTTGCCCGCCAGCTAAAGCAAAGAGATATTGCTGTGACTATGTAGGACAGGGGTAGGGAACTCCAGTTCCTAGAGAGCCATACCCTGCCTGTTTTGGATTTTTCTCTCTATTCATATTCCTTGATCATGATCATTTCAGGTTTCTACAGAGCTTGCTGATGAGATAATGTTTTGAATCAGGTGTGTTGAAGAACAGTGGTACGTCTACTTGCGGAAGTACTGGAATTGGTTCTGGAAGAAATTTCTTAACGAGAACATTTTGCAAGCAGAGACGCGTTTTCCATGTAAATGCCCTAATCCTTTCCAAGTCCCGCCAAAATTCAGACATAAATGTTTTCTAAAGCATTAAAAAAAACATCAAAATATGTAATCGATACATGTTACAATTAGATTATTGCACAATAAATGAGAGTTGTGCATAGTGTAAAAAACAAAGAAGAGAGTAAAGAATAAAAATGATGGTCATTTAACTTTTAACTGCATCCTCATCGTTTTTTGCCCTCTTTAGGTCATTTTCTTTCTCAGAAGTGGTTTTTGCTCGGCGTTTTGTAAAGAACTGATCCAAGGACATTTGCTTTTGTCGGCTTTTAACAATCCTTCAAAAATGTCCAAGGCAAACATCAGCATAGTGAGCGATCGCCGAACTGGTGAACACTTTTTCAGGGTGATTCACATTTACGTAAAACTATCAGACATAGACACATAGCTATCTCCTTGTGCTTGCGGCACACCGGTGTGCCGCGAGATATTGTCAGGTGTACCGTGGGAAATTATACAATATGTATGCCTGTGCAGTCGATCGCCTGGAAGAGTAATCATGTAGTACTCTTCCATACCGGTAGGGAGCAGCAGCAGCTAGGAAATTGTCTTATGCTTCGAGATAAGTGAAGTTTCCGACGTGAGGCAATACAATGAAAGGTATCTTTCATTTAGATTTACATTTACCGGAGATGCAACGGCACCAATGTTCCCTCTAAGCTGCGCAACTGTGCGCTGGTCGTACACTCTGAGTGCACAAGAAAACCTATCCAGCGCAGTGAACGCACTGCAAATGAATGAGATATGCAACTTTTTTTTCTGTATCAATTTGCTGTGTAATTCTGTGAGTGGCAGGCGTCCAGCCAATCACACGATACGATGCAATGACGCTCTGCAGTCAATCACGGCATTGACAGCACTTGCTTATGTTCTCTGCTCCATAAGTGACACTAATGCTAATCCTTTATCATAGCGAAACGACCAGGCAGTGAACGTGATGCGTCGACTCCTCAAACCAAAATAAAAATGAACTGCGTTTTTTTAAAAATTGGAATGGCTGTCGGAGTATGTGCCAAATAGAAGAACAAGCAGTGAAACTGGGTGAGATATTTCTTTTTCGGGTGAGAAAGGTCTGTTCTGCAAAATATGTTGTAAAGCTTAAGCTGTAAGCAAATTTTCAGATGGAAAAATACGGACTAAATGGAAGCTGGACTACCTCAAGCGAGGCATTTAGCAGAAAAGTCATTTGAATGATGTTGGAATTATACAAAGACTCAAGATGGGAAAAGGGATTGGTACAATATTGCGGGAGAGCACAAACGGCCGGGAGAAAAAGAACCGGCTGTCACAGAAAAAAATCCGACCCTGAGCAAGTTAAAGTTCTCATTGACTATATTTTAACTTGCCATTAAAATGAATGCACCAAACATTGGTTTGATGTTGATTTGATTCCTATTCAATGTGTTATAATATTGCGTTCATTTTCAATGTTAAAAAAATGCTTATAGTAACAATATAACACTTAATTGTTAAAATAAGCTCTTTTTTTCACATTTTCAGGTAGTGGTGTGCCGCAGGATTTTTCAATGAAAGAAATGTGCCTTGGCTCGAACAAGATTGAAAAACACTGCTGTATAGGTCCCTCATCGCCAATGGGATGCCAGGATGATGCTTGGTAATAGCCAATGGCAGAACAGCTGTAAGTATGTTGCGTTCAGGAAACACGGAGCTGCGCGAAGCAAGCCATGCTCTATTTTTACCTTTCGTATCTTGAAACTTCTTTCATAACAAGAGGCAATATTTCCTTTTGAGGATTTCGTAACTTGATTAAATTTCATATGAAGAGACATACGTAACTAGAGGTACCACTGTACAGAGAGATCTAACACAAGCAGGATATGGCTGTCAAGGAACCGGAGTTCACGACCCCTAGTGTAGGACAAGAGCCTTAGGGGTTTCAAAGAATGTTGATTGAACTTGTTTCAATCAAGAAACAATTCTAATATGAGGTTCAAATTGAGAGGAAAGAAAAAAAATGGTATAAAATGAATTGAAGTTACCAAATGCATCAATTTATTTAGTTTAGGCAGTTATTTAACAGTAATTCACAACAACAGCAAAAACGTCGGAGGGATTTTCTTTTTACTTTGTGGTTATTTGTGAGTGTTGAACCCCAACACTCTTAGAACCTTCCAGGAAATCAGTGTCTTGATTCTTAACATGTCTATTCTTTGCTCTCGCTCAAGTGCAATCAAAACAGGTTCAACTTCTCTTGGCAGAGGAGTTTTATAACGATGGGTGTGTTACACTGGAAGTCTCATCATCTGGGAGGATTGAGGAATTACAGTCCTGTGAATTTTCAAGAGACGAAACATCGATATTATCTATTTCTGGTCCCTCACGTGATCACGTTTGACAACAAAGGAGGTAGAATGCTAACATATCTCATTTATAAAATGACTGGAAAAAAGTATAAATGCCTTTTGAAATTATATTTACACTAACTTTTAATTGTTATTAACCACCACCTTTATTCATTTGAAATATTGAATGAATGGTATTATGCAAAAATATATCTGACAATTTTTAATACTTCAATGGCAATTGAATGATCCTGAAATACAGCCGAATAAAAAATCTGGATGTGGCGATCCCCTTTCAGATCATTCCTCTCATATTGCCCTCTTTGCACAAAATGTCGACACTGTGCCATGTATGGCACGAAATGGCTGTGTGTGTGTGTGTGTGTGTGTGGGGGGGGGATTTACAGCCCCATCACAAATCTATCCAGCCCCCCTTCAACAACCCCAGAAATTGATTTATTTATTGATTGTATTTATTTATTTTTTAAGTTGACAAGTAGCCATTCTGTTCCAATACAATTCCTTTTTCTGTTTATGTTTTGCAACTGTACCCCATCTGTGTTCATGATGACATGAACAGATGGGGTAAATCTTATTATTACTTACGGACCAGAGCTGCATTCAGAAATACACGCTGAGCGCGCGCCGGTTCACTTCGACCATTTGGAATCTTTGACTGTTGCTCAAATTTGTCACTATTCAGAGTGCACCAAAACACCACTAGGTGCTGTGACTGGGTACACCATTGCGAGCTGCATTCGGAATGGGACCAGAGCACACTCTAGCTCTCCGAACTTATATATAAATGAACTTACAATGCCGCTTACTCTTCATTGGAAGGAGTGAAGCCACTGGCAGACATCTTAGGTTGCTAATCACTAAGCCCACCGAACTTAAATGCATTGATTTCTCTGCCACATTTTCACATTATTTTCTGTCTCTTTGTGCAAAAAAGCCACCATGTGTGACAAACAATTGTACCAGTAAGTCAGTTACTAAGTCAAATGATCATCTGCGACATGTTGCCAGAACCATCAACAATGAAATGAAAACAAAGCCCATCAGGAAAAAAATTCCCTGCGAAATGTAAACCTAACCTCTGGAGGTCACAATTCACGATATTAAGGTCATATACTCTGAATGGTCGATGTAAACAGCGAAGCAGGTTGTTTGAGAGGCTCTTATTACTCCATTCAGAGACGTTAGCCTAAAACACGCACTTATAACGGTGTTTTCCGTGAATAATAACAGAAGTTGTCAGTAACAGTGGCAACGTAAGATGGCTGCCCTCTGGCTTCAGCAGTGCAGGAATGATTGATAGTCCATCCATTTACAGTATGTCCGTGACCCACTCTCAGAGTAGTGCATGGGTGAATTTCGGAATGCGCCTTAAATTGGAGTTAGCTTGCAGACCATCTCAGCAATGGATCGCTTTGTAAAAATTATCCATCCATCCATCCATTTCCCGATCCGCTTTATCCTCACAAGAGTTCACCCGGCTGCCCTTGTCAAAACAAACAAAAAAAAATAAAAACTATTTAAAAATAACATTTTCCCCAGGGGAGTGAAGAAAAAGAGGCAGTTTGGAAAAATGAGCCCAGTTGGAAAAAGCACCAGCCGCACTTCATCTGTGCGGAGGCTTCAAAATAGTGTGTAACAGGCATTCCCCAATGAGAACAGCGGAAAACAGCAAGGTAATATGGATGTACAATTTGGGCATTTCTGTCAAACGGACCGCGATTGGACAGTCGGGTCCAATTCTCTACCTTCGGGCAAATTCATACCTCATGATGAATATACGTTTCTACTGTGCACCACTAGTGTGTATTATTCTTTGAAAGCTGAGATAAACTCGAAAGTTTTTTTCTCAGCACTTCCACATATCGGTCAAGCCCCCCTTAGCTCCGGGAGAGAAAAAGAATCCTGGCGAAGTGCCACTCTGTGCAAAATAATGGTGAATACCCACCTAGAGCTAAAGCTGTTTTTAAATTAAATATTATTTTAACTATTGTCATTTGTGCGAGCCATTGAAATAATAATTTTTGGGTTAGGCCACTTATTTGACCATTTTAAAGTGGCTCTAAATTGTTGAATGAATTTGAATGAAACTGATTGAAGTTCTATGATTGTGAGACACTTTGCAGAGCACAAAGACTTCTGCAAGGTGACAATGCAGACATTTAACAGCAACTCTTATTTTCATTCTTAATTCTTCAACCCCATTCTATCATCAATCAGGACACACTGACAATGGAAGCTTATTATCTATGATTTCATTTGAATAAAAAGGCTTCAGCTGACAGCATGAAGGTTGACCTCAAAAGAGAAAGAGCTCACACTGTGGGAAATGCCAACACAAGCTGTCAGACTTAAGAGCAGAACTGGTAATATGCTCTTTTGTTTCTCTGGAATGATCTGACAGAGAAGCATAGCACAGTGTTTTTCGATCTTGTTCGAGCCAAGTCATATTTCTTTCATTGCAAAAATCCTGAAGCACACCATGAGCTGAAAATGTGAAAAAGCTCATTTTAACAATTACAGTGTTATATTGCTATAATAGGACTTTTAAGTTCAGCGACAAGGTAACTTGCTTTCAGGGCTCTCTCATTTACTGTTGCTTGTTTCTCCGTGTGTTCACGGAGACAGTTTTTGATCCTTCGATGTCGGCTCTTCCTATCATCGTGAAGCAGAATTCACCAAGCGTTGGATTGTTCACCCACTAATAGGGAACGTGAGCTGGGATGAGACCGTCGTGAAACAGGTTAGTTTTACCCTACTGATAATGTGTTGTCGCAATAGCAATCCTGCTCAGTACGAGAGGAACCGCAGGTTCAGACATTTGGTGTATGTGCTTGGCTGAGGAGCCAATGGTGCGAGGCTACCATCTGCGGGATTATGACTGAACGCCTCAAAATAAGAATCCCGCCTAGACGCGCCGATACCGTAGCGCCGCCGCCCCCCGGTTGGTCAAGGTTGGTGCTAAATGACTTGCAAACGACCTGATATGAATGTAGACAAATACTCTACATTTTGTTTCGAAGTGAAGGGTGTTTTGTTTGGAGATGGAGTTTAAGCTTACTTACTACATGCGATAGACCGCACAGGCATACATATTGGATAATTTCCCACGGCACATCTGACAATATCACACTGGTGTGCCGCGGCACAGTGTTTGAAAAACACTGGCATCGCATAACCTTTTTGTGCTTTGGTGTTTTGTCACCTCTATTACTCATTCAAATATTGTGTGATTAACTCAACTCGACTCAACATCACTGTATTTATAGAGCACTTTAAAACAACCATCGCTGTTTACAAAGTGCTGTACATGGAGCAACTATCATATACTTTATACAACAATAAAACAATAATTAATAACAAAGACAGGAGAAAGCACAAAACAGTAAAACTCAGATCAAGTCTGAGTCATGTTGAATAAAATGCCAAAGAATACAGATGAGTTTTGAGATGAATTTTAAAGTTGGGCAGCGAGGGGGGGCTTGCTGAATGTTCAGTGGGAGGTCATTCCAAAGAGAGGGTCCACCAACGGAATTAGAACCGATTAACGCACTGTTATGCTTGAAATGAGGATCATTTATCCATTCATCCATTTTTGTTGTGGTTGCCCGTTTTTCCTAGTTGGGTCCCAGGTCAGTTTGAGCCTATGTCAACTGAATGTGGGTGAAAGGCAGCCTGGACTGGAACACATTACAAAACTTGCATAATCAGTTCATACCACAGTGCAGAGACATTTGACAATGAATAATAAATATTTGGATTCTGTGGTTGTTCAAAGAAAACTGTGTCACGTTTCATAAGTGTATTGAATCAAGAACACACCACAAATGTCTGATGGTAGACATTAGAATCCAAAATGTAAATATGTTCTCTGTCATGTCAAAGAGATGAAAAACACAATTTTATGTCATTGAAAAAAAGCTTCATTGCAAGGGTGCAGTGTGAGCAATTTCCCAAGTACCAATTAACCATCCTGTTTTCAGCGATAAATGTCCTTTACTTATTGTCATGCCTTCCATGCATGATTTTGGAATGTGGGTAAGAAACCCACTCGACCACCAGGCCGCCTGTAAGTAATATCAGTTCAATCAATCAATCTCTCTCTCTCTCTCTCTCTATATATATATATATATATTCATATATATATATGTATATATATATATATACACACACACACATACGGGTGGTCGACTGGCAGCGCGTCGACCTCACAGTGCAGAGGTACCGGGTTCGATTCCAGCTCCGGCCTTCCTGTGCAGGGTTTGCATGTTCTCCCCGTGCCTGCGTGGGTTTTCTCCAGGTACTCCTCCCACATTCCAAAAACATGCATGGCAGGCTGATTGAACACTCTAAATTGTCCCTAGGTGTGAGTGTGAGCATGGATGTTTCGAGGTTGGTGGTTCGATTCACGGGCCATTGCGACCATGCTGAAGTGTCCTTGGGCAAGCTACTGAACCCTCAGTTGCTCCTGATGCTGCGTCATCAGTCGGTGAATGAGGTAACAATATAAGTGCTTTGAGTACCTGAGGTAGAACAGCGCTCTATCAGTGACAGCCCATTTGAGCAACTTTCATCTATGCACATCAGACAAGCATCATTACAAAGATATTGTGTATTATATACATTTTAGTTGATGAAATGAGGGCAAAATGGTGGTTGATTGGTTTCCACGTCTGCCTCACAGTGCAGAGGACATGGGATCAATTCCAGGCTCCAGCCTTCCTGTGCGAAATTTGCATGTTCTCCCTGTGACTGCGTGGGTTTTCTGCAGGTACTCTGGTTTCCTCCCACATTTCACATGTGTGTGTGTGTGTGTGTCTGCACGTGTTCGTCAGGGATGACGATGGCACTTGGTCATCTTTTTTGAAAAAGCTCTGTTGTAAAGTTAGGTGCCGGTATTTTGCCATTTTCTCAACACCACACTGCTTTCGCACGTCACTTCATGAACCATCAACCACCACTTCTGTCATCTACTGGTGATTTATCAAACTGTAATCATTCCCACAGCCTCAATGCTGACTGAGGAATCATGTGAAGCCCTTTATTTAATATATATTTTAAAATACACTGAAAACATAATATATTTGAGCACTAAATAATAGGAAAAAAAGAGCATTAAAAGTGTTTTTTTCCCCCCCTTTAGTTTTGAAACCCCATGCTTGCTTATCGGTAATATGAGAACAAAAAAGGTTTATCACGTGCCATTTTAGATATTTAATATGTCAAGGCACCCACGCGGTGGATGTCTTGCAAGCTTTGAGATGATGCTTCCTTGGCGCATATTGACCATTTGCAGCTACCTCACGTGATCACGTGAGTGCACCATGGCGTACGGCAAGAGTAAATAACTGTCAAGTTAAAGTGGATGGAAAACAGAGTGATTTAGCGACTGTATAAGCTATTTTTTGGCTATCTTGCAATGACATCCACCACTTCAACGACTGTCTGGGCGTTGTTGAGGTAGTAGCAGAGGAATTGAGAAACAGCATAAATTACATCTAAATTTGACTATTTCTCTTTATAGTACAGCAATCAAAATCTGTTTCGACCAGAGTCAGAGTACCAGACCTCAACTGAGCACACACCGATCTTTGGACTGATTCAGCGTGACATACAGTTCAAGACCAAAATGATCTTTCAATAGAATACAGGTTCTAAGCTTGGATTTACAGACTTCACAGATCAACTGTGCTTACACATTACAGTTGTATTATTTTTTTTATTTCTCCAACATTACATCTCAATTTATTCCTATAAATAGTAATACAGGGGATCAGCATCAAAAAATATTATTTTGCCTGCACACTCCAAATTACTTAATTAGATAGGACTTAATCACTTATATTTAGTTAGTCTAAGGGTCCAACCTATTAATTAACCTATTCTATCAATATACCATTTTACCAACATAACTCACTTAACATGGTTCCCAGTGACTGTCTCTATATGTGTAGGAACATTTTTATGTACACCGAAGAAATATGTTAATGCCCTACATAAGATTTTTTCACAGTGTTTTTGTTTACTGTAATCCGAGACCCAGGCACAATAGTCCAACACTGGACAAACACATGATTTGTGCAGATCAGTGTGATTTTTGTAGCCTAGATCATGACATGTCTTAACTTGATTGACAACAGCGTTCAGTGCTTTCATTCTATCATCAAATGTGAAATGTTCATGTTCTCTTTATTAAAGGAGAAAATGGTAGCTTATGGTCTTATGCATTCAAATATCTTACTGCAGTGAATTTGGTGTTTTTGTGGAATTGAACAATGAATACAAAATTTACATAGTATTCTAATTTATCGAGATCTACCAAATTACAATGCCTTTACACTCATAAATATATTTTATTAAATACATATCTACAATATATAATTATACATACTGTTCGTAGATATATACATGAAATATCCTTAAATTTACAGCCGGTAATTCTTCGCAGTATTAAATTTCCTTGCAGTTGTCCGTGTTAATCTGGGGCCATCTGCTGGTGACATTGCGACAAACATCATTTTGTCCCCACATCGTTCTGTAAACGTCATCTTCGATGTAAAAAAGCAAAGACAAGGCTGAGGTTAGGATTAGTTCTCGAATGTCGTTTCGGGTTTTTTTGTACCGAATAAATGTATAATAACAATAAGAATAAGAATATTGCACGACCTCTAAAACGATTACTGTATTTTAGTAATATAAATGGAATGAGCATATTGCCAATAATCAACAAAGGTGTAACATATGTGCAAATAGCAAGTAAGTCTCACGTTGCAACTTTCAAGTCCCAAGTCTCTGTGAATAAAAACAACCGAGAAAATCGAATCGCCACCAAATTTTAAGGGATAAAATCAAGATGGCTGCCTTCAATCAGTTGTGTGGACAATTGGCTAGGAATGCAAGCAAGCCTCTTAGTTAGATAAGGTTTATCAAAACATTATCTGAAAGCATTATTGACAGTCTATATTATTCCAAACTTGAAAGATCAATAACGTTTCTTCAATATCAATTCCAGTACATGTCCAGCAATCATAATTTGACTCCTGACGTCCTTGACTGAACAAAGAAATGGTGAGTTAATGCATTGAAGCCCTGCTGAGAGCTGTACATGCTGCGTCCAGAGGTCATCTTAATCAGATGCCCAATTTACCTGGCTACTCTTGACGCAAAGGAGTAGCGGCTCTAGTCTGAACCTCTCCTGGAAGAACAAGCTTCTCTACCTCTCTCTGAGTTAAATCATAGATACCCTGTGGAGGTGACTCATTTTCGTCTCTTGTTTCAATCTTGTTCTTTCAGTCATGCTGAAACCCCCATGCACCCTTGAGGACCCTGCCAAGGGTTTAGAACTGCTCCATTGTTCCACGGCCAGGACGAAAATCCACACTACTCCTCCTGAATCAGACATCTGACTTCCCAATGGACACTCCTTTACAGCACTTCCTGAGTAGAACTACTAGGGAGGCAGAGAAGAGTGATCACCCTGTAGTTGGAACGCACCCAGCCCAGTCTACCAATGGAGAAGCACTATCCCCGATATCCATGCAATGTCGCTGAGGCATGTCAACTAGGAAAGACCCACAGCACTCAGAGCCTTTAGAAACTCTGGGTGGTTCTAATACAGCCCAAAGTCCCTTCTTTTAACACTTTGGTGACCTCAAATCCAAAAATTGGAGAGCCCACCGGATAGAACCGAAACTCTGCTTCTTCAACGGAAGGGGTGTTGATGGAAGTGAGGTATTCTAAGTGCTTTGCATTCTCTCCACCAACTCACAATATCCAAAGTCGAGGTCAGCAGCGTGTTATAATGTTGCATTGCTTCCCCCTCCTAAGACACCTGATGGTGGACTAGAATTTCCTTGAAGCTGTCTGGAAGACCTTCTCCATGGATTCACCAAACTCCCCCACAGTTTTGGCCTCACTGACCACCAAAACTGCATTCCACTTGGCCAGGCAGTTGCCACCACAACCCAGGCACAGACCACCTTTGTGTCACGTCGCAAGGTGGTGGTGGACCCCAAAAAGCAGGCAGGAGGGAGGAGCAGGGTGTATTTGAAGAATTGTATTTAAAACAAAGAAAACTAAATCCCAAACACACAAAGTCCAAAGTATCAAACAAAAACCATGACTAAAGCTAAAACATAACAATGAACGAAACATGACAGAAACTAAGAGCAAACCGCAACACGCATGACAGTAGCAAGAAGCAACACAATGACCCGACACCAAGTGTTCGGGCAGGAGTCCTTTTATACAACTAATTACCAAATGACCAACAGGTGTGCAGCTGCCGGGGGAGCCCTACAGTGCCACCTGTTGGTCCCTAAACCGAATCATGACACTTTGGGCCACAGTGCTGGTCAGTCGCCTCAACAATATAATTAAAAAACATGTATAATGCAAATCTGAAAACATTATTGCTGCTGCCATAGTTTGACCCAAAAAAAAAAAATTCACAAGAATGGATGGAGTGAGGAGACGATGAAAATAAAAAGCCCCATTAGTCCAAGGAGGCAATTCCAACACACTGTCAGGTTTGAATTTTTGCTGCCGTGTATTGTCCAGTCCAATGCACTTATTCTTTTTCAGGTGATCGAAACAGAGCAAGAAACAAACGTTTGAACAAGTTCACAAGAGCAAACTACCAAGACACCTTGACTAAAAACACTTTTTTTTTGCACAACAAATATGGTGTTCTTTAATTCAGTTCTGGCCATCTATAGGACCCCCCCCCCCCCCTTTTCCTTATGAAGTGAAATAAGATTAAAACAAACCAACAAACAAAAAGTGTGTGTGTGTGTGTGTGTGTGTGTGTGTGTGCTCCTGGGATTTGAATGACTTTTAAGAGGTTGTCCTACACGTACTTGAAGTTACCGAGATCTACCAATAGATGGCAGTAAAGCATAATGATAAAACGAGCCTTTTAAAACTGAAGCTGGGTTCGAGCTGTTGAGTAATATATTAACTAGATTTCCTTTTCCGTCTATGGAGCAAAATGGAGTTCGTGCATTGATGAGTTTCATGATATATGAAGATCCTTTTTCTGTTCAAAAAGACTCAGTTTCTTATGCTATTGTAAAATAAAGCAGCTGTGTGCACCAGCTGGTAGGCAACATAAAAAGGAATTACAATGCGCGCGCGTGTGTGTGTGCGCGTACGCGTGTTTGTGTGCGCGCGTGCGCGTGTGTGCGTGTGTGCGCGTGTGTGCGTGCGTGCGTGCGTGCGTGCGTGTGTGCGTGCGTGTGTGTGTGTGTGTGTGTGTAAGGGTAATGGCTCCTGAAGAAGTTGCAAAGGTAATGAAGTGGACAGACTCAACAGCTCTTTTGAAAATTCAATCATGTAAAAAAAAAAAAAACCCCAAACAAACACGTTTTCTCAGAAAATTTAAACAATGTTCAAGTCTTTGGCCATAATTTCAAAAGGTAGGTTTTGGACAACCACAGCAATACTCGTTAACATAAGATTAAAAAAGATTATTTCAGGCTGGCCCAGTACATCTTCAGAGGTGACAGTCAATCGTGTTGAAAACATACTTCATAAACACACATGCAAAAAACAAAAAACAAAAAACAAACCCAACAACAACAGACCAACGCACACATGCACTGTGGTCCATGGGCATGTACTCAGATACAGTATGTATATATGACTGTATTAACAAATGGCCCCTCGCGGCTGAAGCCAGAGGTCAGCCATCTTACATTGCCACTGTTATTGACAACTTCTGTAATTGTTTTCACTGAAAAACTGTCATCAGTGCGTGTGAGAGCCTCTCAAAGAACAAACTTTTGCATCACCCATCCAGAGTATATTTTCTTACGATTGAGAACTTTGACTAACAGAGGTAAGGTTTACATTTTGCGCCAAATTCTATCCCGATGGGCTGTGCTTTCATTTCGATGTTGAGAGCTCGGACAACAGGAAGCGTTCTGCTCTTTGGAGTGATCTCCCACTAAAGTTTAGGCAACGCATTTTCATGCTGCAGGCATAAGACATGGCCTTGTTTCCATTTTTGAAATTGTTTACTGTTTTTATGTTATTAATTTATTGTTTCAACTGTCATTATTTTTGTATGCCTGATTCGCACTCCATGTCCAGTACTTTGTAGGCAGCAATCTTTAGCATTAAAGTGTTCTATGATTAAAGTTGAGTTGAGAGTTTGTCAAACTTCCCCTCTCAAATAACCATTTGTGCTCACAATCACTCCTATGGACAATTTTGGGATTCAATCAAGCTACCTTGCATGTATTTGGAATGTGGAAAAGCCCTGCAGGCACAGGGAGAACATGCATACTCCACACAGGTGGGCCGGGGCCGGTTTCGAAGCCATGACCTCCGCACTGTGAGGCTAACCAGTCCACCACCTAAAATATTTCTCAAACTCTTACTACCCTTCTTGCAGCAGCCCATAAACTTTATTCAGTGAAAATATAATTAATTTCAAATTTTGATCACATCCCACTCCACTAGCTATTTTTAAAAATACAAATTCAATATACTGACCAGTCAGGACTAAGATATTTGTGAATCTTATAGAGAATTAAATACATTAAATACATAGAATTTAAGTCATTTACTTACTTAATGCTAACCCAATAATTTGAAAATGTATGCAGACAAAAGAGAAAGACTTTAAATGAGGTCTCTAAACGAGAAAACTGTGATATTCATCTCTAAGACACACACACTCGACGGTGTGTACAAGGAAGTAGTGTATAACTTCATGAAACCATCTAACATCTTGTATTGGATCAGATTTATCGAATAAAGCTTTGTGCCTCAATGACCTCTTAGGAATACAAACCATTTCCGTATTCCAGTGTAACATGATACATTTCCAGTAAGTTCATTTACAACCTTCAGGTCAAGGGGTCGATACAACGAACAGTGTGAATAATCTCACACTGTATTTCGCAAGTCCGCCCTGCACCTTTGTGTGCACATAGCAGAGGGGGTTTCTTCTGACTCAGTCAAATGTGATTTAGAGTCATTCATTATGAATGTGTACAAAGCACCGACACACACCCGTGCCTGATAACAGAAACTCTCAGTTGGCAGGTCAAACAGTGCAGCCACATTGAGAAAGTGGTAGGAACTTCTTATTTAGACGTCAAACATGACTAAGCCGTACTAGTCTGTACTAGTGAAGCCTCCTTTTTCGAAAGCAGTTGACATTTTTCAATTAGTGCAGAAACAAAATGTTTTCATTTTTTTGTGAATAACATTATCACTATAATCACACACTATGCAATACAGGAGCCCCTGAAAGCCTTTGTAAAGGCAACATTTAAAAAAAAAAATAAAAAGATTCTTATACTTGATCTCATTAGATTGAGCGGGCAACCTGGGTGCTTCTACTGATAGGCCAATGGCCACTGCAAAATAATCTACGCAGGGTACAGGCCCATTACTCACAGTGCTGCCCTGCAGAGAATACTAAACAAACTTAGTCAAAGCTGTATTCTTAAGAAAAGAATGACATGAAAGGTTTTTTTTCTTTAATTATGTGGTGTTCAGTGTAACCGTCCCGTGGAGTGATAACGAGCAGAAATAACAGGCCTCGGCATGACCACTCCTGCTTGTGCGTCCTGAGCCAGTTGTTCACCGACATTTGAGATAATTCCAATGTACAAGCAACAAGAGCCAACATTTGCAGCCCCGGGGAAGTTTTTGTTTGACTGTGTCATTTACCAGGCATTTTCTCACAATTTCCTCTCTGTTGTTCACAACAGTTGCACACAACAACATTAAGATTAAGATTAAGATATCCTTTATTTGTCGCACACTGGGGAAATTGACAGTCTACAGCAGCAAGATAGTGGGTAGAGAGAAGATAGAAGAAAAAAATAACACCGTTCAATTAAGTGCAATATAAATACAAAATGGATAAGTCGCAGTGCTATTTACAATTGTTTTTCACATCATTTAATTATTATTATTGTTATTATTTTTATTCAGCAGCCTGACAGCAGTCGGTAGGATAATATACATATTAGAGGTGTAGTTTTGCTTTCAGATGTGCAGTAAAGTGGTTATTTCACACCGAATGGTTTCAATGCTTATGCTATATTCATGTTACGTTTCTGAGTGAATGTCAGGTTCATCATAAGTTGAGCTAAGATGACAAATTTCCAGTTATCTTCTGCTGAAGGATCCACAAAAGGGTACCGTTTAACAAAACCCCTGGGCTCGAGTCTCGCATTTGTTTTGGGGTAATTTCAATTAACAGTAGGAAACGCAGTGAATAGGTAATAAATACAGGCGTGGCTAAAAACATTGGAACCCCTGTGCTTTCGTCAGATGACGCACACATTCTTCAGTATTCAAATATTTCTCTTGTTTACAATAACAAAAAAAATTTTTAAAGAGAAAGGGCAAACCTGATAATTCCACACAAAAATGTACTAGACCAAATTATTGTCATCAAAATGGTGACGAATAATGTACAATTATTCCATGCCATGGTGTTTTCATTTTAAATTAAATTCAGGTGTGCTATTTAGAAATCTCTTTAGCAGCTGGTTAAAATGGGGAAAAGGTTGTTTCTTGTGTGGGATTCCCTCACAAACAAGATTTTGCATAATGGTTTATCCCACATGAATAAAGAATTTTCACCAACAAAAGGTGATTCAGCCTTTGTGTTGTGTGTCTGTGGAGAAAAGAAAGAAGAGCAAAGACGTTTGAGGGGATTTGAAAAAAACTGTGCAAAAGCATGGACAAGATCAAGATTATGGGCCCTATTTTCATCGGCAGGCACCCCTGCGCTTGGTGTGAAAACATCTTCATTTTGGTGCTGGGGCAAGTCTAGTCTAGAGTGTTTGAGATCGCAATGTGCTGGCATTCCGGCTGCCACGCCCCCCACACGCCTGATAATTTGGTCACAAAAAGATGACTGCGCTTGGCATAAAAACGGGCACTTCTCCATTTTCATGCCGGTTCAAGTCTAGTTTATAATGTTTGTGAATGTCGTAGACCGCGCCGCGTGTCGCGAGGCGTTGCGGGACAATAAGGGCATTTTGTATTACACTGCTCTGGCGCACTTGCCAATTTGGTGAGAAAACTTTGACTTAGCAGGTCTAAATGGTAGCACAGGTGGTGGAACACGATTTGGGTGTATTTCTTCGAAGCACAGGCAGACAGATGTCAGCATATATCATTCATAAATATGACAACAGCTGGGACGATCCCTCTGGATCATTGTAAAAATCAAACCCATCCATCCATTCATTCATTATCTGATCCATTTATCTTCATGAAGGTCGTGGGCGTGCTGGAGCCTGGCCTAGCTGTCTTCGGGCAGTAGGTGGGGTACATACTCAACTAGTGTTCAACCACTCACAGGGCAAACACAGACAACTAACCATTCGCACTCACATTCACACCTTGGGACAATTTGGATGGTTCAATCAACCTACCATGCATGTTTTTGAGTGTGGGAGCAAGTCCGCGCAGGCCCATGGAGAACCTGCAAACTCCACACAGTAAGGCCGGGACCGGAATCAAACCGCAGACCTCTGCACTGTGACCGGTAACCAGTCGGCACCTGAATTTGAGGAAACTGTGAGCACACAGGTAGCAAATGTTTGTAGAGGTGAGAGGTTTGTCTGTGTCACCTGGATAAGCAAACGTCAAGTTAGCAAAAGTAACAGTCACTACTCATCTCTCGTCAAGCACTTTGGGAAGCTGGCTGAGGCACTTTCTGTAAATACCTTCTGTTCCTGCATGCAACTGTTCCATGGTCAGTTTGGATGAGATAGGACATTGGCTCGGAAGCTTGAAGGATGACTTTTGCTGGGGGTTTTCAGCTCTTTTCCCCATCCAGTTTGCCAGTAACGCACTGGCCAGGCTCCAGTACAAGCAGAATATGGGTGGAGTGGCGCCTGTTGTAGAAAAAGCAGCAGGCGGCTTTGTGCGTTGGTCCTGTGTTCTCATCGCCTGGTGATAAACTGCAGTCAGGCTCAGCTGGTGTTGCAATAGGAAAACTGTCGTTATTTCACGCAGAATTATCAGTTGAGCTGGGCTCTGGTTTCTTGCAGCGATGGGTGTGGATCTATAGCTCAGCAAGAAAAAATTGTGGATCTGGTTGACGAAGGGTTCTTTTTGCTTGAGCAACACTCCTCCCAGCTGCTCCATTCGCTTGAGGGTCGAGAGGACTTGATCGAAGTGTGCTTGAGGTTGTACTCCCCGCTGAACTGATGTAATGCCGATGAAGCAAACTGAGGGCCATTGTACGTTCCAAGTTCCAGTGGAATCCACCATCCGGCGAACATCCATCCATCTATCAATTTTCTGAACCACTTTATACTCATAAGGGTCGCGGGACGTACTGGAGCCTATCCCAGCCGTCTTTGGGCAGTAGGCGGGGGACACCGTGAACCGGTTGCCAGCCAATCGGAAGGCACACAGAGACGAACAACACAGTGCGCTAACACTCACACCTAGGGACAGTTTTGAGTGTTCAATCATCCTGCCATGCATGTTTTGGGAATGTGTGAGGAAACCGGAGTACCCGGAGAAAATCCACGCGGGCACGGGGAGAACATGCAAACTCCACACAGGAAGGCCGGAGCCGGGATCGAACCCACAACCTCTACACTGTGAGGTCGACGCGCTAACCACTCGACCATCGGGTTGCCCTCAAGAGATTTTAGGTCTTTTTATAAACTCACTGGCTAAACCCCGGTGGAACGAAAAAAGACGTTGTGGACGAGACTGCTATTGTGTAGAAAAATATATATTTGGATAGAAAAGGAAAAGAGACACATACAGATTGAGAGAGAGCGTGTCCGTCCGACCTCGAGCGTGGTGTCGTCTCAACTCCACTAGCTTAGCTGTTGTCGTGGCTAGGCTAGCTGAGCTGTTGAAAGAGATCAAAGCTCTTTGATGTGTAACGTCCGTTGCGTCAGCACTGATTGGTTGAATCCAAAAGACGTGCGTGCGTACACGTCTGCGCTGATGCACGCACGGCGGAGAGCAGCGGACTATCAACTGCTGAGTCGCGCTTCACTCATTCAACAAGTGGGATCTGTCAAAACCTACCTTTGAAACATCCACAAGAAGACTGTTTCGCCTGGTTCAATGTCCCCGACTGTGGGCAGGATGCACCTCTCTCTCCTCAAAGCTTTGTTCAATCGAGTTAAATTGACACAGATCAGAGGTTTCTTGTTCCTTTTAATTACTGGCACCATCAGGGCGCGCCAGTTTGTGGCTTCCCTTTACTTCCTCTACAGTTTGAGGATTGGAAATTGAAGTCGGATTGGAAATGGGATGCGCCTCAGGGTTGCAATGCTGTATTAGCTCGGCCTCCGACTGAAGCTCCATTTTGAGTGGTTCATGATTTAACAGTCCAATGTCCCCGAAAACATCATGACTCAAGGCCATTTACTCTGGGCACTAGCCTGTGTTTACCTATAGCTGGACATGCAGTGCATTCATGCTGTCATCCAAACGTCATGCGCATTTTCATTGTTTGTTGTGTCACAGTTTTTTATTGATCAATATCTTTGTGTTTAAAATGTCTTTCATCATACTGCCTGGGCTGCTTGTACTTGCGTGCATTTGTTGCTCCGGTGCTGGCATATTTTTTTTCAGCTCTGACTGATGTGCAATACTGATTGCCTTTTTCAATGTCAAATCCGGTTTAAGTTTTAACTTTTGTGGCACGTCTATATCTGTGATGCCGATCACAATGAGATGCTTTATCTGCTCATCTCTTGTAGTCACAGTGCTCTGCAAGCTTGTAAAACCTTTGTCAAGCTTTCTGACAAACACCTGCACGCTATTCCCTTGGAGCTGCGAGCGCCATTGGAAACAGGCACATTGGTCTATTGAATTAGGTTTAGGAACAAAATGTTCATGAACCTTTAACACTTCTTCATAATAGCCCTCAACATCATGTGGACACATAAAGGTGATAAAAATTGGTTCTGCTTCTTTCCCCATAGCCTATGACAGCATAGTTACGAGTATATCCTAATCTTCTTGGTCAAACTTGTTTGCAATGCTAAAGCGGAAAAAATGCTGCCTCAAGGTCGGCCAAGTCGACAGTTGGGTCAAGTCAAACAATTCAGGAGAGTGAAACTTAGCCATCACGTTGCTTCAGTCTTGGCTGCAGGGCGACTTTTGATGCCATTTTATGATGTCACGGATTCATGTTCAATAACTGTTTTTATTACCAGATTAGCTGGGCAACAACAATGGAACAGGAAAATCATTCAGGCTGCCGTCAATTGAGCCTTCTGCCGGAAACAAGTGGTGGTAATCATTAGTAAATCCACTAGCACCTCCTGGTTGAGATGGTTCGAATAATCCTTTTAAATCTCACCACACCAATCGCAATCACTTGTTTTCTTCAATTGCGCCGTGTCTGGTCATGACCTGAGCAACTGTGATGTAATTTTCAGTCGACAGCATGTGGCAAATGACCACCCCCTGAGATGGATAAACAACGGGGCAATTTGGCTGATTAACTCTTTCTTCACAAACACAATATTAATGAGAATACCTCGTTTAGACTGGTGGGGGTGCATAAAACATGTTTTAAAGACATTTTTGGGGTTGACATCCCCTTTAATGAGCTACGGTTAAAGTTTATATACTGATTAAGCAACGTCTCCAGACCTAAACACTGTTTAGGCATGTGTGGCAGCCTTAAATGGAAAATGGAGGAATCTAACCCTTTCAGGGACAGTGGTTACTACAGTGGACAGCTTATCAAGTTATCAGGTTACAGGGTGCATGAAAGGGTTCAGGTCTTTGATATCAACCGGCTGTGTGAAGTTGTCATTGGCAACCTGTGAAATGCTGATGAACTCCATGCCAGAAGTGTGAGAAATCTTGCAAATGCTTTAAAAAATGGTGGTCACACAAAATATTGAAATTTTGGGCACGATTTGGGCTTTCACACTGAGTTTATGCACTTTTGATATCAGCAGTTCAGACTTCAATGGTTGTGTGCTGAGTTATTTTGAGGGCACAGTGAATTTACACTGGGAGACAAGCTGAATGCTGACTTTGGAGGAGAAGTGTTATCTCTTCAGCTTTGAAAAGATAGAATAAAATATTTTTTTAATGTGAGTGAAGTGTGCAATCTTATGAAATGTTGTAGCTGCTGATCACAACCAAAGGACACTAAATACACTGGATGGAAAAGTAATTGTAGCCAGGGGGAAAATAATCACTTTAGCACAGTGTTTCTTTTTTTAAAAAATATTGTGCTCTGAGATAATGTTGGTGATTAGTTTGAATGCATTATTAGTTATTGATTTTATGTAATTTTATTTTTCAGTCTCGTATGGTTTGACATGGTCAGTCAAAAAATATTTATTGTTAAATTAAGGATTTAATGTCATTTTTGAATTTCAGATGCACTTTAAATCTTTTCTGTTCCAGTTACTAAAGCTATTCTTTGTTGTAAGTTGGTCCGTATTTCTTTTTTTTAATTCTCTTATACGTTCATAAGGATACAGTGTTATGCAAAGGTGTACTTTTACAATTTTATAGATAAATGATACTATTTATAGTCATGCGGGGGGAGGGGGGCGTGAGATGTTTTCCTCTTCCTAGGGGGGGCATGACAGAAAATAATTGAGAACCACTGCTTTAGCATGACAACAGAGTCGGCAATTATTTTAGATTTCATGGATGGTACAGCTTTAAATGACTGGATGTGTCTGGATAAATTAGGACCATATGCTGTTTCTCAAGCTATTGGTGAGACACGTCATTCCAAAAGTCACTGAATACTTAAAAAAAATTACCCTAGAACAAGCACCAGAGCTTTCCTTGGAGGTTTTCCCTGAGGGGACACGGACATTGTGAGAAGACCAACAATTCATCTGTCAGTTTTACACCTGGAAAGATCTCAGATGCTATCTTTTCATGTGTTGTCTCCCGCTCACGTGAGGAATTTCACTTAGACATGTTGTAAAGCATTTTACATCATTGGGCCATTTCATTTTAAGGCAGACAAAATGGCATTTTGTCTCGTCTGCATCTTAAGATGCTCAGTGTCTATTTTCACCCTGACCCAAAAAAAGCTTGGCTTACTTTTTTTTTTTTTAGTTCCTGCCAGCGCAGGATACATAGTGTATGCTTGAAGTAAAACCCTTACATCAACAAGTTCTGACATTTTTGATGATGCACTGCTGTATATTGCCGTGTCTCCTGACAACACGGGGCCTTGATAACCTTTTAAATTATATTTCAGATATTGAGTCATGGATGGCAGGGAATTTCCGACAGCTCAACCAGGACGAGGACCAGAGGGCGGGAACACATGACACCAGTGTTAAAATTGCTGCATTGACTCCCTCTGTGCTTTAGGATAGAGTTTAAAGTGCTTTTATTAGTTTTAAAATGTCTTCACGGTCTTAGGCCATCTTATTTATCTGACCTGCGTTTATCATATCAACCTTCGCGGATTATTATTCCCAGGGTGAGGACCAAAACACATGGTGAGGCTGCATTCAGCCATTTTGGTCCCCAGTCATGGAGTAGCCTGCCAGAGGACATCAGATCTGCAAAGACTGTTGACATTTTTAAGAGGAGGCTTAAAGCACATCTTTTTAGCTTCGCTTTTGAATAACTTATATACTTATTTTAATTTGAGCCCTTTATATTTATTATTATTATTGTATTTTTTAAGAGCCAGTGTTTCCTCTTCACGGGCCTCCATGCTGGGAGGTATGGTCCTTGCTTCCCCCCCCCCCCCCCCCCCCCCCCTTATATGGTTTCTCTGTGCCTTGCCATGTCTTTTTAGTATCATGATCATTACGGAATGTGTGCAAGTTTTGTATATTTGTGTGAATGTGTGTATGTGAGTGTGTGCGCGAGCATAGGCATGTTTGTGGGGATATAAATTTGTGTATATTGAGGGGAAGGGGGGAGTCCCCCTTTTTTTTGTTCTAAGTTTGAAATGTGTTAACTGTACAGCACTTTGAGCTGCATTCTATGTATAAAAAGTGCCAATGTAACAAGGTACTCAGCCCATCCTGCCTCAAGACACAGAAGCCAAGCAAATACCAGGACCTATACTGTATATACTGTTTTATATATATATATATATACTGCTATACTGTATAAAGTTTGTTTGATTGATTGATTGATTGAGTTCTTCATGGCAGTTTATCGTTGCCGGGGTCCTGGTATTTGCTTGGCTTCTGTGTCTTGAGGCAGGATGGGCTGAGTACCTTGTTACATTGGCGAGCGGTTGTCAGCAACGACCTAAGCTGCATCTTGCTCAGGCCCAGAATTGGTCCTGCACAGGTGTTTGAGATCACAACTGCTGAATGAATGAATCCTTTCATATATCCATTTTCAATACTGGAGGCTAGCCAAGCCGACTCGGGCAAAAGACGGACTACACCCTGAAATGGTCTTCGGTCAAAGGACATTTGGTGTCCTATTCTCATGCTCTGTACACGTCTAGCGCAAAGTGGAGTCTAACTGTACACATTGGTGAAATGTGTAATTTCTTTTGGTATTTTCCAAGGCTTTTCACAAGTCGAATTGGATGTAAAAATGGGTGGAACTATATATGGTGGCCATCAATCAAAATGATTACTTTCACACCACCGTGAGTAAACAAGATAGCTAAGCACACTTATACCAATATACACAGTCATAATACAAATGAGAACATGGAACAGGCAGAAAGCGCATCGACTCACGACTACTGAATAGCACTCATGGAAACAGTCACGGATCTCTCATCATTTATCTTGCTGTCCTTTATTTTTGCAAAATGATTTCAGTGTTGACTCAAACAGTAAGCTTCATTGTCAGTCCTTTTGTCAATTAAAGCCTCCATGGGATTTATGCTGACTCTCAGGCTTAATCCTGAGGGTGGTACAGCTGCGCTAAGGAAAAAAAGACTGTGTTGAAAAGCAATATCATTTCTGACACTGGTAAAAGTTAGTTTACTTTATATATCATCTCCCGAGGGAATTCTCACACGTCATAGCTGTGACGGTGTACGTCCCCCCCGTCGGCCAAGGTTGATGCAGCGTGTGATGCCCTAATGACTGTCGTGAACAGGCTGCAAACACAGTCACCCAACGCCCTGCTGATCATCTCTGGGGACTTCAACCATATCTCTCTGTCGTCCTCCCTTACAACCTTCACGCAGTATGTAACCATGCCACCAGAGACAATATAATTTTGGACTTGTTTTATGCCAACACCAAGGAGGCATATACACCCCACCCCCTACCCCCTCTTGGAAGAGCGGACCACAACTTGGTATTTCTCCAGCCTGTGGACAAACCCTTGGTGCACAGGCACCCAGCTGTGACCCGCATGGTCAGAAGATGGTCCACGGAGGCTGAAGAGGCTCTGCGGGACTGCTTCGACTCAACCAGGTTGGAACTCTTCAGCGAGGTTCATGGGGAGGACATTGATTCACTCACCGACACCATCAAAGACTACATAAACTTCTGTGAGAGGAACACCGTACCCACCAAGACTGTGCGGTGTTTTTCCAACAAAAAACCATGGATTACTCCCGACATAAAGGCCCTCTTGAAGGAGAAGAAGAGGGCTTTTGTGTCAAGAAACAGAGAGGAGCTGAAGGCCGTGCAGATCCAGCTGAGGAGAAGGATCAGAGAGAGAAAGAATGCCTACAGGATGAAAATGGAGGACCAGCTACAGACCAGTAATGTCACTGGTGTCTGGAGGGGCCTAAAACCCATCTCAGGCCACAAAAGCCCAAAGACATTGACTGAGAAGGACAAGGACTGGGCAGATGAACTGAATTGTTTCTTCAACCGATTCGACCAGACGTCTGTCCCTCCCCCCAACCACCAGCACCCCCTGCAGCTGCACCCACTCTCACTGTGGACTTCCCCTCCTCCCCCTCCTCTTACGACCAGCTTCCAACAACCCAGTCTGTCTGCTGGTTCCTGCCTGTCCGTCACGACAGCGCAGGTGAGGAACCAACTGAGGAGGATGAATGTGAGGAAGATCAGTTCCCGGCTCCTCAGGACCTGCTCCGACCAGCTGTGTGACATTGTCCAGCACATGTTCAACCTGAGCCTGAAGCTGGGCAGAGTTCCACAGCTGTGGAAAACTTTGTGCCTGGTCCCAATGCCTAAGATCCCCACCCGAAGGAGCTCAACAGCTACAGACCAGTGGCGCTGACGTCTCACCTCATATAGACACTGGAGAGACCCGTCCTTGCCTACCTGCGACCGCTGGTGAGCTCATCACTGGACCCGCTACAGTTTGCCTACCAGCCCGGCATTGGGGTGGAGGACGCCATCACCTACCTCCTCCACTCAGCGCTGTTACACCTGGAGAATGCTGGGAGCACTGTGAGGATTATGTTATTTGATTTCTCCAGTGCCTTCACCACCATCCAGCCCAACCTACTGGGGGACAAACTGCGGAACGCTGGAGTGGACCTACACCTCACAACATGGATTACAGATTACCTCACAAACCGGCCGCAATATGTGAGGGTCGTCAGAAGTTCTCTGACGACTTTGCGATTTTAGGCCTCATTACAGAGGGAGACGATCGGGAGTGCAAGAGACTGACGAAGGACTTTGTGGACTGGTGCCAGCAGAATCACCTCCAGATCAAACCCGGGATTGTGGATTTCTGCAGGAAACAGTCCTCACCTGCACCGATGAACATCCAGAGTACGGACATAGAGAGGGTGACCTGCTACAAGTACCTGGGTGTTCTTCTAAACAATAAACTGGACTGGTCAACCAACACGGACGCCCTGATTAGGAAGGGACAGAACCGACTGAGGTCTTTTGGGGTTCAGGGGTCACTCCTTAAGACCTTCTATAACTCGGTGGTGGCTTCGGCCATCCATTATGTCATTGTGTGCTGGTCAGGCAGCATCTCGGCCCAGGACAGAAAGAGACTGGAGCGACTGGTCAGGAGGGCCAGTTCTGTCCTGGGCTGCTCCCTGGAAATCTCTGGAGGAGATGGGCAACAGGAGGATGCTTGCTAAACTAAAAGCTATGATGGACAGTCCCTCCCACCCACTCCAGCCCGCCCTGACAGCACTGGGTAGCTCCTTCAGCCAGAGACTGTTACACCCGCGCTGCAAAAAGGAGAGATACCGCCGCTCATTCCTACCGACTGCTGTCAGGCTGCTGAATAAACATACGTGAAAACCTGTAACCATTGTAAATAGCACAGCCACCTTATGCTGTGTTTTCTATGTTCTTGCTGATTTATTATATTTATTCTACAAATATATTGCTAATCCTGTATTTAAATTGCACCTATATTTTACTGTGTACAGTTTCTTTCTGAAACATTTATTCTGTGCAATGAAACACTGTGTTTTTTTCTGCCCCCCCCCCCACCCCCTCCAAATTTTGCTGCTGTAGACTGCAAATTTCCCTAGTGTGGGACAAATAAAGGTTATCTTATCTTATCTTATATTATTATGTGGTGTTACATTACACTGGCCAACAAATGTTTGGAACATTTTTAAATCAGAGATGCACATAAACTCTTCTTTATGATATTTTTGCGATGATTCAGAATCTGCCACAGGTTTTTTTTTTTGGTCAAGCATATTTAACAGGTTTTCATAAGAATAATAATAACAATAATAATAATAATAATAATAATGCTATTGGCTGGCGATCAGTTCAGGTTGTATGTAATGGTTTGATCTTGCTCTGTTTTCTTTCAGTTCCGGCTGGAGTGGAGGGCGTTCCCTCCAGCAGTGCACCTGCCACTAATTTGCAATCACTGGACTTTAAAAGGACTCTGTCGAGTGCTGCACTCTGTCGGTTTATTAAACCTGTTACAATGTTCATGTTCAAGTGTTTGATCTCTATACCTCTTATTCATGCTTATAGTTTGGTTCAGCAGATGACAATCCTCTGAAATCCGTCATTAATTAGAAGGCTGCCAGATTTAAAGAGTATTGAGTTTGTTTTTCGAAGCTTAGAGGTTCATAACTGCTATTGAGGCACATACACTGTACACGTTTCATTTTTATGGTGTGAACATTTATTCTCAAAATCTACATGGGAATTGGGAGGAAAACTAACTCAGGTGGAAAGGGTGGCAAAGAATGAGAATCTAATCGGAAAAAATAAACTAATACAAAAAAGTAAAAGGGTTTATCTTGACACAAGATAGTGTTAACTTTCTAAAAAGATGGACATGTGGCTCTGATGAACTTAACCCCTTTCATACCCAATTTTAAGCACCAATTTGGTTTTGTACACTGGTAATTTGCACTCGCTGATTATCCTCTGAATGGATGAGCTGTGAGGAGTTTGTCCTCATTCAAGCCTAGCAGGTGAGATGGCCAAGTTGTGAAGACAGGAGGTGACGGAAAGAAGTTGGTGTGAAAAAAAGGGAAAAAAAGAGAAAAACACAAGAAAAAGGAAATAAGGTGGTCTCACATCACTCATAAGATGGGCGCGTGTGATGCTGTTGAAGTCTGCTGTCTTCTTTTGAGGTGCACTGGAAGGCGTCCCGGGCGCCCTCGTGTGGCCGGCAGGTTTGTAGGCTTGGTAGCAGAGCACAGTCATAGTTGAAGCCTTTGGCCTTGTTCTCATAAGAAAAAGGCACGAGACCGGAGAGCGCTAGGCGCGCCACCCAAAAGGAATAAAAAGATTCTTGAAGGGAAACGCGACAACATATTGTAAAATCAAAGCTGTAACTCTTCTTCCAATTAATTAATGTAGATCAGGGG
Organism: Hippocampus guttulatus; assembly: GCF_054856545.1. Classification (NCBI taxonomy): domain Eukaryota; kingdom Metazoa; phylum Chordata; class Actinopteri; order Syngnathiformes; family Syngnathidae; genus Hippocampus; species Hippocampus guttulatus. The sequence goes on from NC_141272.1 coordinate 18,565,106, forward strand.
TGCCCAACCTTTATTGACCAAAGATCTACTTTTCGATCAACTAAGCTCCCGCGATCGACCCGTCACCGCACACGCGCGCATACACACACACTTAGACGCGCATGCCATAATGAGAAACAGCCATAATGGTCGCTAAGATGAACGAAACAGAAAACTAAAGTAGACACAAGAGTTTGTGAAAAGGAAATCACTGTCTACCCTATTGGGAGACCTGATGTGGAGGCATGGGACACACTTTTGCAGCGCGTGGACTATCGAAGCTCACGTGTACCATTTTAAAATGCTTCTCTTGGCCCTTCAGAATCCCATTCTTTGCCAGAGCCCTCAGTGAATTGTACACGAAACAAACTCTGAGTAATAGTAATAAGTATAAAAGATGTAGCACAACAGCTGATCACAAGCTGCAATTCCAGACTGCTGACCGCTAACAACCTCCGGTGATGCAGGTTCCATGCCACCATAGGTTAAAGGTGACCTGCTTTTTTAAATTTTATTTTTAAATACTTTTTCTGAAGGTGAGACTGATAGGATGCTAAGGGTGCAGTGTGCAGTACGTAACACAAAAATAGATCATATTAATAACACCCACACAGACACACAAATGTTTTGGAGTAGGTTTTTTTTCCCCTCTATACCCCACGCGATTGGGAACCGGTCCACAAGCTACTGATCGATCGCGATCGATGTATTGGGCACCACTGATCTAAATAACGCAAGTTGAAGAACATGATCAGACATGAAACACAGCATGAACATAGTTGAGGTATTTTGTAAAGTTCTGCTAAAAATTGCATCCACATGGGATTACAGGTTTTTCATGGTTCTGTTCTCCAACACACAAAATGCAATTCTTATAGCTGCCCCCTTCTTGAATGTAACTTGATGGTGGAATGTGCACCTTGGGATGGAGGATGGTCTTCACTGCCACTCTCGAGAAGACCCCAGAACTTTCTTGAAGCTTCTGAGATGTTACACCAAGCGCACTTGCACCACACCATGGACTCATATGTAAGTCACTTCTCCAAACGCACTTGTCAACACTTTCGCTACTTGTCTTCTCTTCTGGATTCTCATCAAGCCAGTGTCCATGTCACACACGCTGGTGAAAAAAATTAAATGCACTCATTTATCGCACAAAACATCAGTCAAATTAAACACACGTGAATTGGTCCCGTGAAAAACAATAAAAAGGACATTTTCATGAATTGATAAACACCCCCTGGAACCCAGACAGCGTGTCGTAAAGTGGACATGTCCGGCCAAAAAAGGATCTCCCTTCGTCAACGATCCACGCTGTGAAAAACAAATTGATGGTTACTGTCAAAAAAATAAACAAAAAAAAATTGTTGACGAACAGAGCCCGCAAAATTGTTGGAATGACTCCTACAGCCAGACCAGATTGAAGGGCCAACGGATGGATACAGTCAGGCATATTTGTTTACTTCCCTGTACTGGCAAATGTATGTGATGTAAATGCGAACACGACGTGAGTAGATCCCCCGGATGGGGGCCCAGGGGGCAAAGCCCCTGGAAGCTAATGGGTTTTAGATTTTAGATTTTAAAGCCTTAAAACCATTAATTTTATCAACAACATTTTTCATTTTTTGTTGAAATACCATCCTCTAGTTGCATATAAAATTGACACTTCATTCTAAAGTAGAGGTTTATTTGGAGTACAGTACATACATTAGTTTATGGATTTTAGAGATTTTAAAGCCTTAAAACCATTAATTTTACCAACAACATTTGACACTTTTTGTTGAAATACCATTCCCTATTTGCTTCCAAAATTGGCACTTTATACTAAACATGCTAAAGATGAAGTGTATTCAATGTACGTACACACTACTTGAAACCTTCACAGAAAAAAAATCCCAAGATTGTTCACTATTCTTTCAAGTGAAAATTTGACATAGGCCTTTGTGCAATTTTGCTTATGCATTCCTGGTGAGCACCAACATGTAACTTCAAATTTGCTGCTCAAAATCAAAACAAAAAGACAAACACATTCCCTGCCATATTTAAGATTTGTTCATTACTTGTATTCATAAAATGTTGTGTAAATGTGATAAAAAGCTGTTGATTCTTACCTCATACAGTGATAGTGAAGTCCCAAACTGTTTACTATATATGGGTTAGATCGTTTAGCCGTCCAGGACAAAGGGGCAAATGTATGACACCTGTAAATGTGCACAAATGGGCGAAAGTGTACGTTCAAATACTCATAACTTAGTTCCTTTACATTTTAGGGGATGGCTACGACAGACTGTTTTGGAGGTCTGAGGTTGCTACACATGCCTTCCTTTTTTTGTTGTCCTCGGTCAAAGCACTCCGTTAAACCTGTGTCGGAGGCGCTACAGACCCCCTTTTTTGTACTTGTGTATGCAAACTTGAAAATATCAAATATTTTGCTGAGGACAATGTGTATGCAACATTTGGTAAGTTTTCGTTTTCATTCAAGACATAAAAAAAAAAATAATAATAATAATAATCGTGACGGAGAAGGCCGTAAGTGTAAGAACAAAAAAGTAGAGTGAACTCAAAATTTCAAAGCAACCGGCTTCGATAACATTTTAAGTTGGGCAAGTCAACATATTTTTTGTTTTGCCTTTGTGAAAGTTGGCTTTCCCACATTTCACAACAAAGAGATAACCGATATAAGTTAAAACACCTCAGCAAATTGTTTTGGGGCAAATAACTTACTGTCTTTGTTGTGCTCACTCACACTGTTGTCATAAATGTTGTTTGTTTAAAAGTTGCTCCAAATTAAATGTCTTAATGTGGGAATATGTTATTTAAACCTTGAAAATGACCCAAAAAGCAAACAAAGTCCTCTATCCTCACTTCATTCGTATTTAAACAGAAATTTTAATGGGTGAAAATATAGTAAGTTCCATTGACATCAGATATTGGTTGTGTATAATTCTGCGGACAAAGGAGCAAATCATCGATCCTTTGCACTTTTGTGGTCAGTGGAGTTAAAAAAAATTAGGAGTTAAAAAGCACTGGGCAAATAGAACCAGTTACTGTATGACACCTTGCCTCCCGAATCTTCATCTTTCCCCTGATCCTCCAGAATTTTATCAAGTAAGTTTGGTGTTTCCAATTCTACTTCTTGATCTTCATCTCGCACCTCATTGTGTAGCTTGGTCTGGTCCGAATATTGCAGTGGCTCCAGTATCTGGTGCTGAGAATCTATATCTTGGTTGGTCAAAGACTTGGACAAAGGCGTGTGGACCAAAGAGGACCCCGACACAGGTGTAGACCCCGAGGCAAACTGAACCCCTGAAATCACGGTAGAGAGGGTGGTGAGGGGGTGGGTCCAGGGGAGATAAGCACACCCTAAATCTGGGAGGTCCATTTGAGGAAGGGAGCATGTCGTTGCGGCCACAGGTATGGTCTGGAACGACAAAAAATAATCTGTAAACAGCGGTAAGGCATTGCGTCAATCTCCAAAGCAACAATTACAGGGCATATATTATGGATTATCGCCACCAAGAAAGTCCTGATCAGGGTCACATCGGGTTTGTGCAAATACTTGTTCAGGGCCACTCAGCTTCAGCTTTTCACATACCACATTTTGCTATGATCAGCAGGCATTCCTGCAAGCATCTTCCAATTAAATCTGGCGAGATGAATTGATCACAGGCTTGAATACCGTATTTTCCGGATTATAGGCCGCAAAAGCCATAAAATGCATAATAAAGAAGGAAAAAAACATATATAAGTCACACTGGGGTAAAAGTCGTATTTTTGGGGGAAATTTATTTGACAAATTCCAACACCAAGAACAGACGTGTCATCTTGAAAGGCAATTAAATTAAAACCAAAATCGAGAACAACAGGCTGAATAAGTGTAGAATATACTAACGTGGCACGACGCATAAACAACAAACTGAGAATGTGCCCTCTTGCGGTTTAATGTGAAAATAATATTTGAAATGATAGAGCATAATGTGTTAATAATTTCACACGTAAATCGCTCTGGAGTATAAATCGCACCCCCCACCAAACTATGAAAAAAACCCTTGCGACTTATAGTCCGAAAATACGGTAAGCAAAATCGATGAACTCATTTTCTATCACTACTTATCCTGTTCTTAGTTGCCGAGAACTGGTGTCTTTCTCAACTTACTCCTGGAAAAAACACACCCCGCCATCACAGGGCAGAGACAAAACACATGCGAAATCCATCGAGGAAGCCCGGATTCAAACCCCGAACCTCAGCACTGTGAGGCACAAATGCTATGTGCTGCCCATTACATTGAATATAAATGGGATTTTATTCCAACTACTCACCCCAACGTTAGTGAGCAGTGGTGTCTGTGTGTAGGTTAGCATCGTGTAACTTGGGCACAGAGTTGTTTGCATGTAGACATCAGCTGTCAAAGTTGGGCCAGCCCGGCAGGCCGGAGGCTGAGCGGAGGTGACCTGCTGGCTGTAGTCAGGTGTGGACCAAGCCGTTACTGCCTGCTGAAGTCCATTCCTGTTGGCAGAGAGTGAAGCTCTCCATTGTGCCATCTCTCCATCATGTACTGGAGACTTTGCTGGAGAGCAGCTGGCGATGTCATGCCCCAAGATTCCTGAATCGAGTAAAGACATAAAGGTACAAATGTATGGGACAAACATTTCTGGCAACCCTCGCAAGCAGGTGTTTGGCTGGAAGGCAAATGAGAAATGAGTACCTTGTGCTAATGTTGGCTGGTTGTTGTGTGTAATCACATCCTTCAAAAGATAACAGAGATTGCAATGAGGAGTCGAAAGCTGACGCGAATGAGTGAAATATCCTGAAATTACAGAGGAACCGTAATTATTACTGCTGCTGAACTCTCACCATACTATATGTAAATACGCAAAATTACTCTTGCACTGATTAAAGTCAAATACCAGCTACTGTGTACATGAGGGGGCTGGAGCAACTGTGTTCCACACCACAGCAACAGACAATTCATCCTGTGGTAACCACAAGCATACATGATCATCCTTTTCAAGTATCGAATCATAGTGAAACCCTATCAAAATGAATCAAGACACATTTGTGGAAGTTTTGCGAGAAAGAGCCGTCAAATTATGATCTAAATGTGCCATGTTCACGAAGTGTGGGACAGCGATTATCCCCTAACAGAATAAAAAATGAAAGGTGGGAATTGTTATTCATGTGCATGAATACTGCATAGTTGGGACACATTTATGGAAATCTTTTGAACCACTCTGAAGGATCCTTCAGGTAACTTCCAAGTATAGTATAGAGAGCATTTAGAACACTGGATATGTCTGCTGAGAAAGGTTAGGAAAATAGGACCATGTAATGATGCTTAAATGTGCTACTTCACTCTTCACCCTTTCAGCGGTTACTACAGTGGACAGCTTATCATGTTATCAGGTTACAGTGTGCTATGATAGGGTTTATCACAAATCTGCCAGATATGTAATTGTGTGTGAAAAACTGCCACCGGTCAATCCATTCATTCAGAAGCAAATAAATTGTCATCTCACAAGTATAATAGATAATATTCCAACTTTTGTGTTTTTCATCAAATGAAATGGCAAATTCATAGTGCAAAATGATGTTCAAATATGTTGCATCCTTGTGCAGGTTTAAATAGATTACAGTTCTAATCTTTAAACCCCCATTCCACTGTGCGGCGAACAAGTGCGAGAATTTGCAAAGGCAGCAAATGTTGTGTTCTTGTCAAGGCTCCAAATGTTTGCTGAACGGACGCCGGCGTTCGCCAACAGTTTTAGTGTTTTTTTTTTTTCAAAGAAATTTTGAACGTGTTCAAAATTCTCACATGACAAGAAAAGTACAGGCGAACCTCAAACGAACCCTGACGAACCTACGTGAACGCAACATTCCCTGCCTTCAAAAGCACTCGCAATTGTTTGCCGCTCAGAGGGATATGGGCATGACCAATGCGTATGTTCTGAAGAATCTGTGTGTGTGTGTGTGTGTGTGTGTGTGTGTGTGTGTGTGTGTGTGTGTGTGTGTGTGTGTGTGTGTGTGCAATAAAAAAGAAGGGGGACGGATCTTTGGCAAGGCTGCAGGTTATTTTGCATAGGGCACTGTGCCCTGTCCTGGAGCCATCCAGCAAATGGCTGTAACTGTCATGGAAAAACACCTGCATTATATAAGGCCAAAATCCCCCCCGTGTTCAGGGAAAAGCTCTGGCTCATCACAGGGCTTTTCTTGAAGCTCTTGTGAATAGCGTCAATGATCAGGTATTATTCTTCAGTTGTGAAAATGTGAAAAAAATCCAAAACATCCATGCCACAGCACTCATAGCAAATGACTTTTCATTTTAAATCTATGCTCCGGTCGCCAAGCATGTGAACAAGCAAAATAAATAAATAAATACATCGCAACATTGTTCATTTTCTAGACAGGTTGATTGAGTGAAAACTCCACGCATTAATGAAATGTAACTGGTGAAGGCGCATCATTTAGAACAGAGATTAGCAACCTTTTTGAAACGGAGAGCTATTTTTAATGTGCACCGATTAATGTGAAGGCTCACCAGTTTGATATGCACTATATTAATGATTTCTCACAATAATTATGAAAGGGATACTCATGGGCTGCCAGGTGTCCATGAGCGCCATGTTGAATTAGTAGAATTCTGAAGGAAGTACAGGTATTCTCTAGTGAGGAATCATATTCGCGTTGTCCAATCTTTCCTTATAACAGAATTTCCTTATGTGGGAAACGACGATGGTACATGTCCTTTATGAACATGTAAGTATGTGATCATAATACATGTGTAACAACACAAGCAATAAAATGCAAAAATATAGGTTCCAAAAACTTTTTATAACACAAAAACCGCAGCATACAGTACAGGCATACAAACAAAATACAGTATAACAATATGCATCACAAAATTAGGCCTATTTGCTCTAAAATGAGACTCGTAACAGACCTGGTGGCTTTTCTTTCCACTCACTCACTGCCTCTAATTTTACCTCCATTCGATCACCACACAAGACAGCGTTGCTCATCTGATGTCGTGCAACGAACTTTTGAAGCCAGCCACGGGACTCTTTGAAGTCCTCGATGCCCATAGTTAGCGCTATGGAACTCGCCTTCTCTCTAATTAGCGGTCCAGTTAGCGGAAGGTTTTTAGCACGATAACGTTCGTTTACTCGACTGTCTGTCGAGCCACAAGTGGCTAATCGGATGCATTCCACTCTCTCTTCCACGGGCATTACCGTTCCTCTTCGTTTGGATGTCAAGATCTACAGGGTCTAAATGGAAATGAATGAAATAGAAAATCGTTCGCGATTCCAGTAAAACTCATACCAATAGAGTCACTTAAATGCCGCCGTTTTGGATCCAATTAGAGAAAGTCGCGTTGCGGACACAGTTATTCCGTTAGTACTGTATCAAGCGGGACTTGCTTGAGTTTGCGCAACTGCGGGCTTCCGTATGGCTTCCGGGTTTCGGGAACCGGAATTTCCGTTGTTATGAATCGATCGTTAATGTAATATCGTAGTCGAAATTTTAATGCATAGGTTTTTATTCCGGGTGAGGGAATTTCCGTTTGACATTAGTCCATAGGTGTGAATACGTATTGTATTTGACCTGAGAAAATGCTTTTCATAGTGAAATACTGGTGAAACTTTATGCTCCAGCTGCGTTGCATTTGCCTTGTGTCTGTCTATCTGCCTTCGTTGGGAGCACAGTGCACGATTCGACCACGTAGGGTCAGTGCGAGTCCTCGTAGTAAAATACGTGTAGTTACATTGAGGAGTAGAAGAAGAAAATCCGATCGGGTTTGGTCGGTACCACTTGGTTTTTACCAGTGTCGGAAGAGCATATGCCTGTGAGTGTTGTTGGGATGCTTCGCTGTGTGCATTTTTTATTATATCAATGGATGAAATGCACACATCATTTCCTCATTTGGGCTACGGGGGCGTGCTAACTTCCAGTTGCTAGGCTAAGGCCAACTTACTGTATGAGTCAAATTTTATTTTATTTTTTTAACTTTGTGTAAAACTGGTTCTTGAGGATCACTATCCTGCATGTTTTAGATGTTTCCCTCCTCCAACACGCCTAATTCAAATGATCAGCTCATCAGCGAGCTCTTCGGAAGCCTGGTAACAATTGTGATCATTTGAATCAGGTGTGTTGGAGGAGGGGAAACATCTAAAACATGCAGGATAGTGGCCCTCGAGGACCAGACTTGCATCCCTGTTGTAGACGGTCGGTGTAAAAAGAATTTATACCCTGCCAATGACACAGGCAAATTTCTCAAATCACAGTTTTGCTCGAATCTATCGATATGGTCATGCATGGACTAATATGATGTGCTTACTGGATCAAGTGCAGTTGTCTTGGTGCTCAGCAACTCCGCACTTCTTTTCCTTCTCAGCAGCTCTTTGACTGAATCTTTCACTCGAACACCCTGGTATGGTCTGGACCTGCTCGGAGTAGCGGGATGGGCTAGAAATGCCAGAAAAAGAGCAAGTTAATCTCCACTTTGTAGAGAAATGAGATCTGGGCACTTTGAAAATACCAGAGGTGGCCATTCCATTAATACTGATGAAAGACCACGAGGGACCCAGAAGACGTCCAGCCAGCAACCGCGAGGGAGCCAGTGATGACGGCGAGAGAGCGAGCGACGACAGCGAGGGAACCAACGACGACCGCGAGGGAGCCAGCGACGACCGCGTGGGAGCGGGAAATTCACATCCCAAAAACATGGACTTCCAACCCTTTGAAGATATTGACTATAAGCCATTCGATCCCGAGAACAATTTGGACCCAGACAACAACTTCTTCCAGAACAAACAAAGGGTAACAAACTCTGACTATTACCTGGATGAACAATTCAACACTAATATAAAATTGGAAAATGCACTTTCAGTAATACACTTAAACAGTAGAAGTCTCTATAAAAACTTCACAAAAATCAAAGAATACCTGACTAAATTCAATAAATTTAAAATAATTGCCATATCAGAAACTTGGCTTGATGAAGATAAAACAACTGAAATGGAAATAGAAGGTTATGAAATGTTTGCAACTAATAGGGAAAACAAAAAAGGAGGGGGGGTTGCAATATATGTAGACAAAGCACTTAAATGCAGTAAAATCGAGAGATTGACAAACACAATAGAAAACCTAATGGAATGTCTAACCATTGAAATACATAATAAAAAGGCATCAAATATCATCATAAGTTGCATCTATAGGACACCAGGATCATGTATTGACACATTCAATAAAAAACTAACAGATATGCTCAGTTACAACAACGATAAGAAAACACGAATAATATGTGGTGACTTTAACATTGACTTATTAAACCCAAATGGACACAAAAAAACAACCGACTTCATAAATACTATGTACAGCAACAGCTTTTTCCCAGTAATCCTGAAACCTAGCAGAATAACAGTTGACACGGCCACATTAATAGATAACATATTTATAAATAAGATTGACCATAAAATGGAAAGTGGACTTCTCATTAATGACATAAGTGACCACCTACCTGTTTTTGCAGTTTTTCATAATTATTTTGATAGAAAAGCTAAATCAACAACTCGCATAACAGAAATAAGACTAAGAACCCAACGCTCCACCGACGCCTTTAAGCAAGACCTAGAAAAACAAAACTGGACCGAGGTCTATTCAAACGAAGACCCAAATACAGCGTTTGAAGTATTTCAGTCTACCATAATCTCCTTATATGATAAACATTTTCCATTAACTAAAGTCTCCAAAAAGTATAAAGACCCAAGTAAGCCATGGATAACGAAAGGCATAGAAAACGCATGTAAAAAGAAAAACAATTTATATAAATTGTTTTTAAAATTGAGAACTGAAGAAGCAGAAAAAAAATATAAGACCTATAAAAATAAACTAGTAAATATTATAAGAACCAGTAAAAGAGATCATTATCATGCACTATTAGAGCAGAATAAAAGTAACACACAAGAAATATGGAAGATACTTAACCAAGTAATCAGAAATAGTCCTAAAAAAATGGATTATCCAGAGTATTTTATCAAAGGCAAAAATACTATTTTGGAAAAAACTGCAGAAATAGCAACTGAATTTAATGAGTATTTTGTCAACATCGGCAGTAACCTAGCAAAACAAATTCCTGATCCAACAAACTTGTTTGAAATAGATAGATATGTAGAAAAAAACTCCTCCACGATGTTCCTTACTGCTGTAAAACAAGAAGAAGTATCAAATATTATAAAAACTTTTAAAAATAAAAAGTCAACTGATTGCTTTAATATTGACATGACAATAATAAAGCAGATTATAGAATATGTAGTGCGACCTTTCACGCACATATGCAACCTGTCATTCAAAGCTGGTATCTTTCCATCAAAAATGAAAATTGCTAAAGTTATTCCAATCTATAAAAGTGGAGAAAGACATCGGTTTACAAATTATAGACCAATATCACTACTACCACAATTTTCAAAAATATTAGAAAAACTATTTTCTCGCAGACTTGATAGCTTTATACAAAAGCATGCGCTGTTAAGTGAGAATCAATATGGCTTCAGGGAAAAACGGACCACCTCAATGGCAGTTATGGAGTTTGTGGAAGCATTAGCCACTAATATAGACAACAAAGAATTTACTGTTGGGGTTTTCCTAGATCTAAAAAAAGCTTTTGACACAATAGATCACAGTATATTATTGAAAAAACTAGAAAGATATGGCATTAGAGGTGTAGCTTATAAATGGATAAAAAGTTATTTAGAAAACAGATATCAGTACGTGCAACTCAACAATAAAAAAACGAATCAACTAAAAATCACTCACGGAGTTCCTCAGGGGTCAGTGCTTGGTCCAAAACTATTCATCTTATATATAAATGATATCTGCAAGGTCTCAAAACAATTTAAATGTGTCCTATTTGCTGATGATACAACTTTCTACTGTTCTGGAATAAATCTGAAACAGCTCCTGACAACCGTAGAAAACGAATTAAACAAATTAAAAAACTGGTTCGACAGAAATAAATTGTCACTTAACCTGAAAAAATCGAAGTTAATTGTTTTTGGCACAAGACCAATCAAACACCAAGCTAAAATTATGGTAAACTCAATTGAGATAGAAAGAGCGTATGAAACCAAGTTTCTCGGATTAGTAATAGACTCAAAACTATGTTGGAAGCCACATATCGATAACGTAAAAAGAAAAATAGCCAAAACCGTAGGGATCCTCTACAAAACCAAGGAAGTGCTAAATAAGAGATCCTTGTACACATTATACACTTCATTATTATTACCATATATGACCTACTGTGTGGAAATATGGGGAAATGCCTGCAAAACAAACACACTCCCTATTCTCAACCTACAAAAAAAAGCAATTCGAATTATTAATAGATCAAAATATACGGAACCCACAAATCCACTATTTATCAAATTAAATACGATGAAATTTTATGACCTGGTTGACTTTAAAATCGCCCAATTAATGTACAAAGCACACAATAACCTGCTCTGCCAAAACATTCAGAAGTTTTTCGAAATTCGAGAAAGCAGCTATGATTTAAGAGGTACCAACTTATTCAAAAAACTCAAAACAAGAACAAACATCAAGCAAAGAAGTGTATCTATCAAAGGTGTTAATCTGTGGAATAATCTCGAAACGGACCTGAAAATGAGTAAATCGCTTGCTGAGTTCAAAAACAAATTCAAAAAAATAGTACAAACAACCTACATCAATCAGAGTTAAAATGATAAATTCAAAACATTAAATATAATGATAAATCAGAACTAAGTTGATAAATAGAGAAAGGTATTGAAATATCCATTATGAATACAAGAGAAAATTGACACAAGAGTGTCAGGGTGTGGAAGTATATAATCCCGATACAAACCAAAAGTTGTAAAAATATCACGGTTAAGGGTAAAGTATGAGCCTTAATGGAGACTTCTTTCTTCTTACTTTTTTCTTTTCTGATTGATATAAAAATGATTTATTAGATACAATCACATAACGGGGTAGGACTAGATAAGTTTTTTACTTCTTCCTACTCCCTTGAACATAATAACTGTGTTGTATGAAGATTGATTTCTTTCTTTTTTTATCTACCTTATTTTCTGTCAAATTATTACTGTGTATGTGTTTTATGTTCAATAAACAAACCAAACCAAACCAAACCAAAGATCTGTCAGTTCGTCACTGACAGGTGCCCGTTTTGCTAAATGAATAATGACAAACTTCAAAAAAAGAATTTTCATCCGTCAGTGTAATCGTCACTGACTGGGTCAAGTACCCACAGACAGCCTGGAGAAATAAGTGTCGGTGAGTGTATGTGTTTTGTCAAGCTCTTTGGAAGCCACCGTGTGATTTTATATATAAAAATGTGTTTGTGTGTGTGTACTGTACTGCTATATAGCGCACTCCATTTATCATTTTAATCAAGTTGGATATTTCATCTGTTGGACTATGACTTTTTTTTCTTTTTTTTCACCCTTTCATGCACCCTGGAACTCAATAACATGATAAGCTGTCCACTGTAGTAACCGCTGTCCCTGAAAGGGTTAAACTGACGGAAGCGATGATGGAAGCTTGGTTAAAATAACATGACACACTGATTGACTGATGATTATAATTTGGTTTGGCTTGAAAAAATGACGGAGCGACATTGATGGACAGGTGCCACTGACGAATGACAGACCATCCATTTTCCGAACCGCTGAATCCTCACTTGGGTTGCGGGGGGTGCTGGAGCCTATCCCAGCCGTCTTCGGGCAGTAGGCGGGGGACACCCTGAACCGGTTGCCAGCCAATCGCAGGGCACACAGAGACGAACAACCATGCGCGCCCACACTCACACCTAGGGACAATTTTGTTTGTTCAATCAGCCTGCCATGCATGTTTGACAGACCAGCAAAATGTTAAAAATTGCCCACCTCTAGAAAAGACACTTGCTGGACTAGGAGATTTGATAGAAGGACCAGTTTAGAAACGCCTGTCAACATTCTATACAAAACATCATTGCAAACAAAACACAAAATTAAGGAAAATTTGTTTCATGAACTCATCTCTGACTGCAAATCAAATAGAGCACTGATATCTTGGTATTCGTGAATGTTGATGCTGATCTTATCGATTGGATCTCGTTGGATTTGATTGTGTCATTACATGCACAATTTGTGTGCATGTGTAGTATATGTATAATTTTGTTTGAGCAAAATTCATGCAAATGTTGGAGTTGCCCCAGGCTCCCAGGATTTTAAGAAACATTTTCCAATGGCATATCACATATCAGGAGAGCATGTTTCATCTGATTGGGGAGAAGTGAAACATGTACACTGATCATCCGTCATTGTCAGGGTATAATGAACAGTAACTCACTCATCAGTTCCTCAACGTCACAATCATGCCACCACAGTTGTCTAGTGTGCACTGCCAAGTGGCCATTCAGAAGGGAACAACGTTCAGTTCTAGCATTCCAAACTAAGGCCCGATGAGGCCTGATGTTGTTAATTTTGCACACGACCGCAGGCCAGAGGATCTGCAAGTGGGAGTGCTGCGTCGCCGTGGGAGTGGTAAAGGCCAACATCAGTCATAGCCAATCAAAGGAGCTTCTTTCATTCGCTTTAAATGTCGTGTGCTAATTGCCCACTAGGGTCTTAATATTGCACATATGCGCTTTTGTGTGAGCACTAGGAGAATGCTCACCACCCCGATCATTTGTAAGCCCCATTGCTGTGCTGCCCAGAGGGATAATTAGAATGAGTATAACAGGTCAAAATTAAACAATCAGTAGCCAAAAGTTAAGCAGACAAAGTGGTAGGGGACAAGTCCCTACAATTTCCATCAGCTTCACATTTACATCAGTCACCAAATTCTCTCTGTACACCTTAAGACAACTGTACTGATCAGCTGGCTCGCTTCGTCTTTGATCAACACCTCATTGGAGTCAAGCCATGTTTTCTGCCTGCTTGTGTAAGTCTGCCCTGTCCCTAAGAAGACAAACATTACATGACTTAATTGATTATAGTGGTCTGTCTTGACATCTGTAATCATGAAGGTATTTCAGCGCCTGGTCCTCCCCTACATGAAGTCGTGATTGACTTCATGTAGGGGAGGACCGCTGCAGTTTGCCTCCAGAGACAACAGGTCCACAGATGTTGCACTCAACATGGGCCTTCCACTTAATACTGCAACAGCAAGGTCACTGATAGTGTAGTGTTACTCTCTCCTGGCTTGGGTGGGGGCAGTGTGGGATCGGTTACCACTCAGTGGTGCTGTGGATGTGGGTGTGAATGTTTTTTTTGTCTCTCGATGTGCCCCGTGACTGACTGGCGACTAGTTCAGGGTGTAGTCTGCCTTCTGCCCAAAGTCAGCTGGAATAGGCACCAACAACTTCTCGCGACCCTGTTCAGGATAAATGGTGTTGAAAATGCATGGATGGACTGCAACCGCTAAACTCCCAGTAAAACCACACCAACTCAATTCAACTCAACTCAAGTGGACTTCAGCTTTGCCTTCAACTTCATCATCCCAGCTCTAATCCAAGACAGACTCTCCCAGCTCAATGTGCCCAATTCCCTCTGCATGATCTCAAAGACTTCCGAACTGACCGGAAGCAACATTTGCAGCTCGGGAAGACAAGGACTGTTTATTTCTCCCTATACACCAACTTATGCACCTCTAGCCTTCAGTCTGTAAAGTTGATCACGTTTGCAGAGCAACACCACCCTCACTGGCTTATGTTAGACAGTCATAAATATGCCTGCAGTAGGGAGATGCACCGACCGGCTCATGTCCTGTTGCAACTGCAACAACCTGGGCCTTAACACCCAGAAAAAAAAAGATGGTTGCAGACCTCTGGAAGAGCACAGCTCCATGGTGATCCTTACCCTCAAAGACTCCTCCATCTCCATTGCAGACTTCTTCCACTTCCTTGGCAGCACCATCACTCAGGACTTATGGGATCTGACCATCAGCTCCCTCATCAAAAACGGCCCGACAGAGGATGTTCTTCCTCAGGCAGCTAAGTGAGATCAATCTGCCAATCAAGATGAGGGGCACAGTCCTACATGGCCTTCCTCTCCACCTACATTGCCATGTGGTACGCTTTTGACACTGGCAGGGACAGGCATAGACTGCATGGCCTTGCACTTGCTGCTGAGAAGGCTGTAAGACCTCATCCATTCAGAAACTGGAGGTCTCCAGGACCCGGGGGGCATTTAGGTCAGATTACATCTGACCTTTCTCAACTTCAACATGGCTTGTTCAAACCTCTCGCCTCAGGCAAGAGGCTACAGTCATCCCACCACATGAAGAGGTTCTTCCCCCGAGAGCGTTCCTTCAAGGTCACAAACTGTCATAAAGACAGCCGCCAGAGGTGAGCCAAATAATTTGGAACATGTCCAAACTTTTGGACATGTTCAAAATTTCCTGGTGACAAGAAATATTGTTTGCGACTGTTCAAAACTGTTGCCGGACGTCTTTGAGATTTTTTGCGACTTTTGAGCGAACCCTGAAATAACATTTGCTCGGTGCGCACAGACTCGCAAACCTGCGCAAATATTAATTTCATTTTCACTGGGTCAAATAAAGGATACATTACAACAAAAAAAATCATTTCAAAAACCTAGGTGCTCTACCAACGTAGGTTATCAGTAGGCAGCAGATTATCTGAGGTGAATTCCGGCAAGAGGCTGAAGACAGTAATCATGTTTGTTAGTTTATTTACAATGAATAAAAGAATATGCATGTAAGAATTGAAAAACAAAGAAAAAAGTGTCAAATGCATTTTAATTTATGGAATACTAATTGGATTCTGTTTGACCAAACAGGATGTATTTGGTTTGGTTTTAAAATATAAAACTAAATAATACTATAGACTAATACTGCCAAAATTACTTTTTTCTCTCAAGAAATATAAAATATCGTTTTTTTTTTCTTTATTTCAGAATTTTTGAACGATTAAGGGGGTCGTATTCTTGAATTCCAGATTCAAGGTCAAATTGCATGTTGTTCTGTCGACGTTAATTGTTCGATATGTTGCTTTCTTACACTCTTAAAAAAATAAGAGTCGATAAAGAAAAACAGCTGTCTTTAGAAACAAAGAAATAAAATCTGCCGACCTATATTAAATGCACCAGCACAGTTGACAACAGGAACAGTGTCCTTGTCACCTCATATGCCGTGACGGCCCTCCAATTCCCAGAGTGTCTTTGCAGCTCTCACAGTGACAAAGGTGAAACGGCACGTGTCCCTACTCCCATTGGGGCTGCGCGTCCACTTAATCTCTGTTGTAAAGATGAGTGTTGTGCTGTCTGTCTTTTCCCTTTGTTCTTATCAGTAGCTGATACGTAACTGATAACATTGTACATGTCAGATATGAAATGTTCTCGTGTAAACATACAGCCCGACAGCAGAATTTGACACATTTCTTTTTATCTTTTTTTTCTCCTTGACTAAATTATGTCATTGTTCACGGAATTTACTTTGAGCATCCATTTATGGTAAGTGAATTGATATACTTTTTTTTGCCAAACTTTGGTTAAATGAAGGAAAGTAAGAAAATATCCTTGTGAATAGATTAAAAAAAATCATTAATCATACAATATTACTATTTCCCATTGTTTTTAGGTCAGTTTTATACATATATAATTTTTTTATCTTCCCCCCACCCAGGATGAGTGTCCTTGTCCTGGTTCGCATGTTTGACTTTTGTGCTGGCGCTCACTGTTGGGTTTAGTTCCCACTCACTGACAGTGTGAATGATTGTCTGTCTTAAAATGAGCCCTATGAGTGACTGTCAGGCAAGTCCAGGTTAAAGTCTGGCTTTGTGCCTGACAGCAGCTGGGATAGACTTCAGTTAGTTCCCCGTGACCCTGAACAGGAAAAACGCTCTAAAAAAACGGATGGATGGAAATTCTTTGCAATTATTGTAAAGGTCACGGTGGTCTCATGAGCACAATACGAGATGATGCGCAGTCGTTTTGAAATTCGGTTTGCCCATGATAAAATGTTCCGAATCAGGCGATGAACTCTTAATGCCCAAAGTTGCAGGACTGATAACATCTGCAATGAGTGAATGGAATGTAGTGTCAACAGAGACTTGATATTGGCCATTATCGCTTCCACAGATTCAGACTGCACCTGGTGTTTGGAACTGAAATGTCAAAAGGTCGCCCAATAAAGACTTCATTATAAAATCTGGGAAGTAGTATTACGACTGTATTCATAGCTGTAGATCATCTTTATAAGTGATCATGCCTGCATACGTTACTTTTTGATCTTGCGACGAAACGACTTCATTCGAATTTTGAAAATACATGAATAGAAAATGACCATGCACAGAAATACATCCACACAGATAATAAATAAACAGGGACGAGGAGTCAAAAGAGGAAGCGCCACAGCTGCACATTATTTGACACAGATGGGAAACTTTCTACCTTTTTGCATATCAACATTACAATCCACTTTTAATGTGAAGCCATTTTACCAAATGATTTCTCTTTAGCAAAGAGGCCCACAAGTTCTAAAGCACGAAACAAAATTTGTGTGAAAGTCACTGCAGTTATTAAGTGTGAAAAACGTCCCCAAGTTATATGCAATCATGAGCACAAAGAGATATAAAATCAAATTTGAATTTAAAAAAAAGCACTCATTTTGATCATGATGGGTGATAATCAAGATGCTGATCTTGCAAAGTTGTCTTCATATGATATGCTATTGATTATATTTTGCCATAACACAGGAATGTGCTCGCCTTGTACACATGTGGTCGCTGCTGCAATCATGTTTATCTCATGTAACATAAACAAACAACAAATCACATTTTACTCTAACCGTGAAACCAAATGAAAGGTTATATGCAACAGATATACAGTAATTATAGAAAGTAATATCATGACAATACATTACATATCATATGAGTAAGCACACGCAATTCCATGTGTTATACTTACATTTGTCTAAGTGCATTTTGCTGATGTGGATTGGCGACTAAAGCAAATCTAAGAGGCGTGCTGCCGACTTGGCTTTTTAAGAGGCGAACCATTCCCCTGAGATGTTGCAGCTTCTAGTTTGGTGGCACTGGTGGCAGTTTATCCAATCAACAAACTTTTCCCCATACATATGAATAATTTCAAGACACAATAAACACAAACACCAGGAAGCGTCGTTATTAGATTTCTACGTACTAAAATTGTGCATGAGTGCACCAAAATTTGACTGACAAAGCTTAGTAGTGGGAGTAGACATTTTGGTTCAAAAATTCTCTCTACATTGAAGGAAGCTGTTTAGTCCACTTACAGCTGTACCCACACTTACTGGACAATACATTCACCCCAGTTCGTTTTTCTGATTGGCGGTTTCCTACATGGCGATGTCAATATTTCAAGTTCCATACTCCACATCTTAACCCCTTTCGGGGACAGCATTGATCTACAGTCGACAGTTTATCATGTTATCAGATTACAGGGTCTATGAAAGTGTTAAGTATCTCGTCCAGCTTGGCTCCACTGACTGCTTCTTCACACTCGAATCAATGCAACCTCTTTCTGAATTTGGGCTACGCACTTTAATTTCCCTTTTAGATATACAGTATATACATTTCAGTTTTTGTGGTAACAGTTTGGGCATTGCGCTTTTAAAAGAAAGGTGAATCAAGGCATGCTGAGATGAGTTGGATACAGAAGAACTTGAGTGGCCCACAGAGTCGATGCCGTAACGTAACACGACAAAACACCCCTGGGATGAACTGGAAAAGAGATTGCGATATGTTTAGGCAACAATTAAAGACATGCATGTGCGTGGTCGCGTTGCAAATTGTGGGGACTGCAGCGCTTGCTGATGGAGTAATTGTGCTTTTGCACTGACAGGAAGAACTATGAAGGATTAGTTGGCATCAGTTCAGGCTTGTTCAGAACAATATTTTGCGATGAATGTTTTCCTTGATGTACCGGTGGAAAGGAGCCAATATGAGAGGCACTCAATTCTCAATCGTGATTGCGCCGGCATGTTTGAGAGTGTCAATAATTAATTCGGCCTGTTTAAAGATGTAGCTGAGAAACTTCAATTTCATTTGGCAGAATAGCTCAGCTGGATTAGGTCACAGTTTGCACCTCTGTGGTGTATGAGTTCATTTGCCTGGCTTTTGTGCAAGCTGCTTCAGTTTAAGTTCTCACTCAGGAATGGTGTCAGTGTGAGGGTCGATGATTGTTTGTCTGTAAATGTGGCGACCAGTCCAAAGTGGAGTCCTTCTGTCACCCAAATTAAGCTGAGCTCCACACTTAAGTGGTATACAAAATAGATGGATAGCTGGATGGACTCCATTCTTGCATGGTTAGTTGATTCACAAAACCTCAAAAACAACAATACAAATTTGATTCAGTTTGATCTATATTACTAATTACGCTGCACATTCTACCTTTGTTTGTCCTCAATGTACAGTCATATCTCGGTTTTCGACCATGATCCGTGCCAGAAGGCTGTTCGAAAAGCGATTTATTCGAAATCCAAAACTATTTTAGTAGCCCATGGTTAGGGGCTAATACACGATACAGAAATAACATAAAAACAGTCAGATTTGCGTAAATCACAACAAACATGTCCGCTCACACTGAACGCTACACGAGGAAGCGTCATTTCCTCGTGTAAGGAAGCCGAGAGGAGTCGAGTGGCGTATTCGGGTTTACTCAGTTTGGTCGTGTCAAAATCTCGAATTTTCTGGTCGAAATCCGATTTGATCGAAAACAGAGACGTTCGAAAAAAGAGGTTTGACTGAACATGTTTTTGCATGGACTTCTTTGACTGTGACGACAACTACCAGAGACAAAGATCTTGTGTGGCCGATAAAAAAAAAAAAAAAGAAAAATTCGGATTCAGGTGGCGATAACTTTTCATGGGGGGTTGAAACAGTGAAAACAACATGCCTGTTCCCCTTTAAATGAGAACTGGTTGACCCCATCTCGTCTGGTGCAGTCTGAAGCCTGCATATATATATATAGTGTATATAAATACATATATATAGTGTGCAATCATTGGCCAGTGCAGTCATCCATTACGGAGTACAGTATTGAAGATTACCCTGCTTGGAAGTTTATGTGCCGGCAGTAGCACATAACAAAAGGCAAGTTAAATCATTTTAAGGGCCAAATACAGATAGGAAAAAAAATACTGGGGGGGAAATCCAAGAAGATTTGTATCTGATGCCCCTGTCATGTTTTCCTTGAAGGCCATGGATGCATTGAAATCAAACATCAGATAAACCATGAGCGTTCCGCTGCTCCACTTCCTCTACTCATCTCACACAGCTCCTATAAACTACTGTTTTGGTGTTTTAAAAAATCTCTTGGAACCTTGACATAAACACAAATGATCAAATACATGACGGTCTAAATGAAAGAACAGCTGCAGAAATCTCAAGTCTAAATTCAGTCTTTGTTTTTCGCCGGGCTCGAAAATACCGTATGCGACAGCAAAAAGGGAAACACCTGCATGTTCTTCAGGGTTCACTGGTCAGACTTGCAAGAACGAGAAAAACAAATAAATATAGAACTATGAAATAACAGCCAAACACTGATGGTAGATATTCCAATGTGTCTGCCTGTTTCTGAAGAATCGTACACCTATTGTATTACTGTGATTGTTCACAATGTGTGTGTGTGTGTGTGTGTGTGTGTGTGCATGTGTGTGTGTATATATATATATATATATATATATATGCGCTGTATATAGACACACAGCACACACACACACAGTAGGACTAGGAAGCATAATTAAGGACAGAGGTTGCTACAGTCGGCCACTTATCATGTTATCAGGTTACAGAGTGCATGAAATTGTTAAAAGTGCTTGTGGTTATCATCCTTATAATATCAAAAATATAGTCTGATTATGGGACTACACTACTACTACTACACTACTGTCCAAATACTGTAACGGGATACAAATGTGACACAATTCAATTCAAAATAAACGTGTCATTTCTGCTGGGTTTTGACTGTTGGGTATTAGAGTCAGAATTATCTTTATTGGTCAAGTATGTAGAACACACAAGGAATTTGTCTCCGGTAAAACACACTGCATTAGTGTCATCATAAACAAGGACATGACAAATAAGTATGGAAAAATTAAGTGTGGAAGGACATTTCGTAATGTACCAGTAAGTGAAACGTAGTGCGGTGGTACCACTCCGTGACAACTGTGAGACAATGTGCAAAGCATCAAGCAGCGCTAAAGTGATCAGTGGTAGAATACAATACTATAACAGGTTTACAGTTGGTGCAGAAAATCATTTAACCATTTTAAAGTGGCCAGTAGCAGTAATTGTCGGACAACAAGTGTGCAATTGTGCAGATGTCCTTGAGCGCTTTGAAGTGTCTGGTGCAGTGGAGTATACGTCAGTGACTGTTTAGGGATTTAATGGCTACAGGGAAGAAGCTGTTCAAGTGTCTGCTGGATTTGGTGCGCATGGATCGGTAGCGCCTCCCTGACGGGAGTAGCTGGAAAAGGTGGTGGGCAGGGTGTGGGGGATCCAGTAGGATTCTCCGTGCCCTTGTTTTGATTCTTCCAGTGCGCAAGTCCTCAAGTATGGTAAGTTCATGCTTGGAGATTGCCGAAACAAAGAGTTTTTGATCATTTGCATTTGTGGCTATACGGAGCAAACTGTTCACTTCGTCTCAGCAACACAGTGAAAGAGATTGTGAGGGTGTTTCACATTTCAAGAGAGAACACGGGAGTACCAGAAGCTTTTTTTCTTTAGAGGTGAGGAGGATTTTTTTTTTCTTCAGACAACACATCCATCAACAAATCCTGAAATATTACCAAGTGTATTCATTTCAGTTAAGCCCAGTGAAGTAATGAGATGCTTTGCTCGGGACTCCTAGTAGATGATTTTATTGTATCATTTTAGATTGGAGTAACTTCATATTCTGCATTTTTTAAAATGGGAATTTAAACTCAAAATGGTAAACAATTGTTAAAGTTCATTGTGTAGATCTTTATCAGCTGCTGTTCACTGGAATTTTCAAAATATTTATTTCAAAAAATACATTTAAAACATCGCATCTCTCGGTTGTGGTGGCTGACATTTTTAGGTCTTTTCACTCTTGCAAGAGTGCAAATTTGGGAGAATGTGACACTTATTAATGGAGCTGACCAATTTATGAAATTTTGCCGGTCTATCGTTCATCAGCGGCCTGAGCACCCGTCCATCATCATCAGTCCATCATTTTTTCAAGTGTGAAAGTCAGTAGGTCACTCCGTCATGTTAATTTAACCGCATTTCCGTCCTTAAATTTCACTGGTCCGTTAGTCGTCAGTCCACCAGTTCCCCCACCCGTCCCTCTTAAGAAACACGTCATCGTCCAACATCTTATTAAATGTAGCCTTCTTTGTCTTGAAAGTGGTAGGCCCCTCTTCTGTCTCCTGGCTGGGCCTTTTTCCCTTCCCAAAGACGTTTGTTTTTAACTCATTTTGCTAGCTCCTGGGTTTCATTTTAGCGGTAACCTATCACATAGCCGTGAAGGGCGTCTTGACCTGTGTCAAGAGTGACACACTGTAGACCGGGGTGGGCAAACTACGGCCCGCGGGCCAGATCCGGCCCATTGGTCTTTTTAATCCGGCCCGCCGAAGATTGGTGCACAATTAAGGTTTGATTGCATTCATTTCGTTTGGACTTGTAATGACAGGTATTTCAACACCAGGTGGCGCAGTTACTTCAAGTTGCAATGCACAGGGAGCGAGGGGAAGACGAAGAAAGAGGGAGAGAGTAATGACCATGGAAGGGAAAGTGATATGTATCTGATTAAACAAAGCGGGTAACAAAGTACGAAACATTCAGGAGAGGGCGGCCCGGTAGTCCAGTGGTTAGCACGTCGGCTTCACAGTGCAGAGGTACCGGGTTCGATTCCAGCTCCGGCCTCCCTGTGTGGAGTTTGCATGTTCTCCCCGGGCCTGCGTGGGTTTTCTCCGGGTGCTCCGGTTTCCTCCCACATTCCAAAAACATGCAGGCTGATTGGACGCTCTAAATTGTCCCTAGGTGTGAGTGTGGGCGTGGATGGTTGTTCTCTGTGTGCCCTGCGATTGGCTGGCAACTGATTCAGGGTGTCCCCCGCCTACTGCCCGGAGACGGCTGGGATAGGCTCCAGCACCCCCCGCGACCCTAGTGAGGATCAAGCGGTTCGGAAAATGGATGGATGGATGGACATTCAGGAGACGCCTTGAGTCGGAAAGACTCAAATCTACGAGACTTTGAAAAACAAGGAAGCGATTCTTACTCAGTCCGATTCTGGCAATTTCCATGCTCAGAGTGAATTGCTTGTGGCTCGAGTAAATGAACATTTCCTAGAATGGTTTGATTGTTATCATGTTAAAAACTTTCCGCAAACTGGACCGCTAATAAGAGTCGGAGAGCAGTCAAATGTGTAGAGCGTGAACAACAGGGGGCTCAGTACACATCCTTGAGGAGAACCTGTGCTGAGTGTGATGGTGGAGGAGAATGTTACATTATTACTGGCATACAAAGACATTGTGCTAACTTCTTTATTTTCTATTTCTATTTCTAACTTTTGGCCCGGCCCTCCACAATATTTTCTGCTTCTCATTTGGCCCCCCCCGGGAAAATAATTGCCCACCCCTGTTACAGCCGTCTACAGTGTAGACGGCTGTAACAGAGAATCCAATAATTTTTCAGATCTTTCAGATTCCAAGGGAAATAAAACGGAAGCAATATAAGTTCTTTATTCTTTCTGTGCGGCCCGGTACCAAATGACCCACGGGTCGGTACTGGTCCGCGGTCCGGGGGTTGGGGACCACTCATATACGGGACATAAGGTGCACGTTAAAGGAATGACTGATATCACTGTAAGTTTAACAGTCAAACCGCTAAGCTACCAGTGTATATTATGAGAGGCAACTTTACACCAATCATGCGGCGTGTGTGGTTGAAAGTACGATGTCTTGGTTGGCAATAGGCGAGACAGTTGTCAAATAAGGATTTAGTGCACGGCCCGCTACTGATGCCATCATATATTGTTTTGTTTGCAACGGCCTTCACCCTGGGCGGGTTGAACCGGCTTCTTCCTTGGCGCGCACGACATCCCTGATCATGGCGGCCCAAGCGCGGCGATCCTGTGCCAGGTCAACCGACAGCTTCAGCCAGTCCTGGTTCCACCATCTCAGACCCCCCACCTGGGGGCCGGAAAGGTACGCGAGGTCTTCTTTCATCGTGGTGGCCCAGGTCTTGACTTGTCCACCACGCCGCTTGCGCCAGGCTGGCAAAGGAGCAGGAAGGAGAACATCCCTGATCAACTCGCCTTCCTGGTGGTTTGCCGCATGCTCGAACCAACGGAGTCGGCGTTGCAGGAGAAACGCTGGTAAGGGACGAAGGTGCAGGCAGCGACGAAGGTCAGCAGTGGGGACCCGGTCCGATCGGCGGCAGCGGAGAATACGGCGGACGCAATTGTTATCGAAGACTTCTAGCTTGCGCTGGTCAGCCACTCTCATAGGCCAGGTCTCACAGCCATAAAGCAGGATGGTCCGCACGATCGCCTGGTACACACGCCCCTTTGTCACTGCCGAGATCTCGCGCCGACCCCACAGATGGCATTGTAGGCGAACGAAGGCGGATCTGGCGGCCCCGAGGCGATGAACGACTTCTGCTTCTCCTTGCCCCGATGGAACCACAGAGCAGCCGAGATATGTGAAGGAATCAACGTTTTCCAGGGTCACGCCCTCCAGTGACAGCGACCGTTGGTCAGCTGGGTTGGTGAGGGAGGACATGATCTTGGTCTTCGAGGCATTGATGCGCATTCCAACGGTCAGGGCCGTTCGATGAATTTTCATCAGCGTGTTTTCAACTTCCTCGAACGTGTTTCCAAGTAGAGCGATGTCATCTGCGTATGCCAGGTCCGACACTGCGACATCTCGGCCGACCCTTACACCCTCAAAGCCATGGAGAGCAGTGTTGAGGATGTGATCGATGGCATAGTTGAATAAGGTTGGCGAGAGCGCGCAGCCTTGTCGGACGCCCGACCGCACCTCGAAGGTTTCTGATTCGCTGCCGTAGGCCCGCACTCGGACTCGGGTTGACCGGTAGTATCCCTGGATGAGCCGAAGCAGTTTCACAGGGATCCCGTCAGCCTTCATGATCATCCACAACACACCCCGGTCAACTGAATCAAATGCCGCGGCAAAGTCGATGAAGCACACGACTGTTGGTTGTTGGTAGGCCCATCGTTGCTCCAGGGTGCGACGCAGGCTAAAGATCTGGTCTACACATCCCCTTCCGGGGCGAAAGCCACCCTGAGTTGGGCGAGTCCGGTGGTCACGGGCCATCTGGAAGCGTTTCAGCAGAAGGACGAATGCTTTTGCAGCCACATCGAGAAGGCTAATGCCTCTGTAGTTGGCGCAAGGCTTCTTGTCTCCCTTCTTGAAAAGGGGTATTAACACTGCTTCGCTCCAGTCATCCGGGATGGTCTCGGACGTCCACAAGGCGTTGTAGACGCGATGAAGCCACGCTGCGAAGACGTCAATGTCGCTTTTGTAAACTTCCGCCGGGATGCCGTCTTCACCTGGGGCTTTATTATTCCTGAGCTGACGCAGGACGCCTCGAATTTCGTCTACTGTAGGCGGGTCCGAGCTGCAGTCGTACTCCTCATCAGTTGCAGGAAGCACAGGCGCTAACACTGGTGGTGGGTGATTGAGTAGGACTTCAAAGTGTTCGCGCCAACGTTGCAGCCGTTCCTCGAGGGCGGTTATCACAGAACCGTTCACTGTGCAGATCGTTTCGCTGACTCCTGCTCGCCTTCTTTACCAACTGATAAAGCTTGCGGGTATCTCCCACAGCGGCGACCCTCTCAGTTTCTTCGGCAAAGTCGCACCAATAGGCATTTCGATCTGCCCGAATCGCCCGAGTGGTAAGTCGCCGTAGTTCGTGGAAGTTGGCGTCTCCCGTTACTCGCGCAAGCCTGGATCGTTCTGCAAGGGCCAGAGTGTTTGCAGTGATCCAGTCGCGGTTCTGGCGTTTGGTGGAGCTGAGGTGTGCGTGCGCAGCTGCAACGATGGTAGATTTGAGTTCCCGCCACTCCTGCTCCGGCTCATTGGAAGCCAGTTGTAGTTGAGCGAAGCGGTTTCGGACCTCCACTTGAAAATTCTTCCCCCCATCCAGCTTCAGTTTCGCGACATCAATCCGCGTGGTGCGTTTTGGGGGGCGATTAACTTTAAGTCTGATACAAAGGGTAGCACGCACAAGCACGTGGTCGGAGCCGCTCTTGCCTCCCGTGTCTGCTCCACGGTACGCCCGCGCGTCGAGGACTGAACTCGCCCAACGTGATCGAACCAGTATGTAGTCAATCTGGTTAGTCGTCCGCCCATCGTTCGAGTACCAGGTGACTAGCTGATGTTGGGGGTGTTGGAAGCGTGTATTCATCACGACTAGGCGATTTGAGGCGGCGAAGTTAACGTGCCGTTCGCCATTGTCGCAGCGTCTTCCCAGAGCAAAACGCCCCAGCACTCGTCGCGTGGTGTCAGTCGCCGGTCCGGTGCGCGCATTCCAGTCTCCTGCGACCACCAGGATGTCATTGGAGGGGATGCCATCGACAGTCGTCTGGAGCTTATGATAGAACTGCTCCTTGTCCACGTCAGCAGCGTTCAATGTGGGCGCGTATACCGCCACGAGAGAGATGTTGGCAATGGCACCCCTCAAGCGCACCTTGGCAAGGCGGGGGGAGATGGGTTCCCACCCCAGCAGTGCAGCCTGTGCCTCGGGAGCAAGGGCGATTGCAACGCCGTGCCGGCCGCTGTTGTCCGTCACTCCACTATGGTAGAGGTTGTAGACCACATCGACACCAGGGACCTTCAGCTCTCGCTGCCCGGCATCAGGGAGACGTACTTCGGAAAGGCATGCCACACTGACGCCATAGTTGTGAAGTGACCTCATGGTGAGGGCTTGGGTCCCTTCGTCGCGGAGAGTCCGGATGTTCCAGCAAGCAATTTTGAGGCGCTCACAGCGTCGGAGGAGGTGATGGTGGAGGGGGTAGTGGTGCCCGACTTGCACATTTATCACTTGCCCCGTCGAGCTGAGGGCAGGCGCGTCGATTCCCGCGGACGCCGTAGCTCGAGTCGTAATTACAGTCTGTCGTGAAGTCATGAAGAAGTTTCGTGGGAATTTATTGAAAAGCCGGGTCCCCAGCCCTGCTTCTACCAGAGCCTTCTGTTGGCCGGGTAGATTACCCGTTCACCCCCCCCCCCCCCCCCCCCCCCACCACGATGAGGTCGAAGGTTGGAATTTAATATATCCTCAATGGATTATGTGGTGTTCAGTGTTATTTAGATGACATACTGTTCACAGAAGAAACCGATCGATAAACAACCTCTTCAAAATGTAGGTGCAACACTGCAAAGATTTAGCGAGTATGGACTCGGAGTTCGCAAGGAAAAATGTGAATTCCAAGTCATAGATGAAAAAAGGTCTACATACCTTCACAGATCACAGCCAGATCCAGTCCCGGTTACTGTGATGAGGAAGGAGCATCATCCTTCCAAGCTCGTACAGCTTCATGCAGGATACAGTGGAATAGTAAAATTGAAAGGGCCCTTGGTATCACATTCATATTGATTTTGGGGGTCCATTTGATGACAAAATGTGTCTGGTTGCTGTTGATGCACACAGAACGTGGTTAGAGGCGGCCATCATGAAAATCCACAACCTCTGAAAAGACAGTTGTGGAACTTGGAGAAATATTTAGTCGATTTGTTGCTCCTTTACAACTTGTTTCAGATAATGGCCCTCAACTCGTGTCAAAAGAAATGTTAGATTTTCTGTAAGCCAATAGAATGCAACATATCGAGTCAGCTCCATACCACCCTACAACAAAAGGGTTAGCAGAGAGGTCTGTGCAAACATTGAAAACAGCACTTAAAACATGACAAATACACGGAGCTGTCCACCAGAGACTACATAAGTTTCTTCTCAAATACCAAACCACGCTAATCATATTCAACTACAAAGCCATGACAAGCAAGCCTGATGTTCACCAGAGAACGACGGAATGAACTTGGATGTTCTTAAAACCCCAGTGGTGAAAAACATTGTTCAGGTAGGTCAAAAGAATCTGTAACAAAAGAATACAGGACCTTCATCCAAAAGACAAAGTCCTCACAACAGGAGACACGGTGCTTGCAAGGAATTATCAAGGCAAAATTGAGTGGATTCCTTCTACTCTTATTGCCAAACTGGACCTGTCTCCTCCACAGTTAAGGCAACTGATGATGTGTCTCCAGGCACTCTTGAATTGTCTGTGACTATTGAATGTGACAAAATGTTTACCTGCACCCTTTAATGTATCTTTACTATTTGACGAATTCAGCCCGAGTGTCTGTGGAAATCTGTGGAAGAGAGGGCACCAGAACCGAATCCAACAATGGGAACTAGTCCAATTGCGCAAATACCCCGTGAGGCCAATTCCACCTGTGCAAAGCCTGAGAAAAAAATCAAAAGGAAGAAAACTCCACCCATGCACAGTTAGACTGCGCCTTTGCACAAAATTTGCACTTGTAAGGAAAATAAGAATAAGGCGTAGAAAAAAAGTAGTGTGTTTCCGATAACCCGACCGACTGAGAATTTCTACGTCCAAAAAAACTTTACGGTCGGCAATTTTTTTCAAACAACCCTCTACATTTTTGTCGTTTGCCCTGTCGTCTGTCAACAACATTGAACCATGGCGTCATGGCGGCCGCGATCTGCGACGACAGTTTAAACCGCGTTTTCTGTGTTACAGTTGCATGCTCGCACCGTAATGTTAAGAAAATAGCATCCATTGATGTATCGAAAAAAATCTGCGAACTATTTGATGAACACCACGGGCCAAGTAAACACGAGGGCGGAGGAGGACGTCGGTGGAGGCGGCGGCGCGCCCCGGCCCCCCCGAGTCCGGAGCGGGGAGAAAACTAAATAGGTGGCGGCGGCGGGTTCAATGTCTTCTTGTTTTATGTTTTATGGTTATTTTGTTTACATTTTTGATGGAAAAAATTTTTTGTCCGACCTACCAACCCCATGCTAAAATTTCATGTTACCGGAAACACACTATCTTTTTTGTTTGGCCTAATAATAAGAATAAGAAAAGCTTTATTCGTCTCACAATGGAGAAATTCCCAATTTACAGCAGCAAAGTTATTAAAGGAAGAAAGAAGAACAAAAAGTATAAGAGTTGCTGTTTAGGCAGCAACTCTCGCGGCGCCATCTTGAAGTCATAATAATAACAAAATAACAAAAGAATACAACACAACACATAAGACACAAACAGTCATTTAATCTGAACCACTTTTCTGGTCCAATGTACAGTATCTGTATCTAGTATCCTTCCACACTTTTGTATATAACCATTGCAAACTGCAACCACAATGACAAACCCATTAAAAAAACACCTCTAAGGCAGTAAAAATAAAGTTATTGAGGTTGATATTGCACGTACAATATACAGAAAAACCCTGGAGGAGTATATTGTGCACGCCGTAAATTGTATTCGGTGTATGTACGTTTCTATGCAGCATCTTGGACGGCCCAAGTGTGGCTTGAATGGCAAAAGAGGTCAGACGATTGATTTTGTAACTGAAGGATACTCTCCTCAATGTGTTTGAGATAAGAGTGGTCAAAGCTCAGACGGGTTTATTGCCTGCTCTCTCCTGGGATTAATTTTTAACCCGAGCTCTTGAAATGGGTCAGATCTCCGTGACGGAATATGTACATACACATGGAGTGCAAGATGTTTGTAGTGCAACCAAGGTTAAGTCACATTTCAAAGTTGGGTTCGGGAAATGTGGATGGCATGATAAAAGCTGCATTGGTTACGCAAACAATCTAATATTAGTCATTCATACGACACTGTAATAGACCGCCAATGGATTTGACAAAGAAGATGAAAAAGAAGCGCTGCTGTTGGTTATCCTACCGAGGGTATTCTGTGATGTGTCGCTTTTTTCTTTTTTTTTTATTTACAATTTTTGAAAATGAAATCATACAATTCCAAATTAAATTGACATAATCGCAGCAATAGCAGTTGACTGACAACAAGACAAAATTATAAGATGAAAATCACTTCACCTGAAGAACAAACAAGTCACAATCTGTTAACAATGTTCCCTCAAACTTTCGAAATGTTCAAGCATGTAATTTTCCAAAAAGGACAAGTTCTGCACCATGTCTGCCGATTACACAGAACTACTTGGCCGTCCTCCAAACTGCACTTGTAACCAACCCCGCCCCCATCCCTTAATTATAAATCGTGTCAAGTCGGGAGAAACATCCAACCTCCTCGTCAAAGCTTCCAGGCTTCTCCTCTTAGCATTGATGACCAGTGTCATAATACGGCACACTCTTAAATTACACTAAGTGTGGGTTGTAATACTCTTGTTTCATCTCTAATAAAGGCCAAAACTCCTGACCATAGAGGTGCACCTGTCAAAAAGTGATAACAGGCAGTTGTCATCGACTGACACATAAAGTCAAAGTAACGACAACGGGAAACATCCTGAAGCGACAATGACTTCAGGGTAGTGTGAATGTGCACTAGCAGGGAACAGGGGAGCGAAGCTTGCTTTTAATCTCTCCGCATGTATATGATGATGACTGAAATGAGTCATAACTAAAAGGAAGCATTCTGGCGGGTGCACTTCGGGCATAATTAGTTTCAGTAGTTCAATTCGAAAATGATATCACATGTTACTACAGGCAGGGTGAAATACCGTATTGATTTATTTTGTTTTGTTTTTAACAACTGATGTTTGTTGTTGCAGCAATTTAAAACCTATGATAACTGAAGGTCAATATTGAAATTAGGCAGGAATGGGACCCAGCTCTGGGGGTGCACAGTGTATGGCTGCCGTTCATCTGAATTGCATACCTGTCAACTCATACGGTTTAGCCATAGTTCATACGGATTTTGTGGTGAATCTTACGTATATGGCCGTATCGCACAAATCATACGGATTCTGAAAATTTCCGTTTTTTTGTTTTTTTTTCCCCCCTAACAGGTAGTTCCGTTTGCTTTTGCCCAGAATGGTGCTAGTCTACTCGAATGCTTTCATTTCCGGTAACTTAAGTAATGCCACTAAGTAGAATGATGATTAGACATTAACCAGACATTGTATTATGGAGATCTACAATAAATATCATTGAAAATTTTGTGGGGGGGTTTCTGCCGTTATTTTGACATATAAAATGCTTTGGTATGTTATAAGGATTTTTTGCTCTTTATAAGGATTTTTTTGGTAGTTTATACAGGTTGACGCTCCGAAAAGTTGACAGGTATGGAATTGGTCCACCAAAACTTGATACCAGACTGGCCCTAAAACGCCTGTTTACACCATCCTGTTGCAGAAATTATTATTATTATTTTTTTTTAAGTGTGGACGGGTGGGGGGGGGGCAGACTTAAATATGTCCCTTAAGAAGGGGGTTATGTCATGATCAGTTAATTATGTTTTGTTTGATGCGATTTCATTTTGTTCCACATCATGTTATGTTTTCCTGGGTCCCTTTGAGATATCTTGTCGACTTGTTAGGTTTTGCACCTCTTCTTGTCAGCTCCCTGCAGCCATTTGTATCTTGGCAAGGTGTGCCTTGTTGTCTCATCAATTTATTTTATTTGTTCCCTGGCGCCCTGCAATTGGACGGCAACCAGTTCAGGGTGTGCACCGCCTGCTGCCCCAAGACAGCTCCGATAGGCTCCGGCATGCCCCGTGCATCTTGTGAGGATAAAGCAATTCCGAAAATGGATGGATGGTTGGTTCCCTGGTTTTTCTACGTGTGTGTCGGTGTTCTTGCTGTCACATGTCACATCAATTTCCCCCAGCCTTAAGCAGTGAGTGTTTTGTTCCTCCTGTGTTTCTTTGTTTTTTACATCTTGATTCAAATTATTTTTTGTTTAATTCCTCCGTTTTGGATCATGCTGTACGACTTTCTGTTTTGCTTTTTCTTTTCCTAATACAGTAAAACCTCGGTTTTCGAACGTCTCTGTTCTCGACCAAATCGGTTTTCGACCAGAAAATTCGAGATTTTTCCGCCTCGGATTACGACCAAAAAACGGTTTTCAACCAGTCTGAGCAAACCCAAATATGCCCCTTGACTCCTCTCGGCTTCCTTACACGTGCAGCGTTCATTATGAGCAGACGTGTTTGTTGTGATTTACGCAAATCTTTTATGTTATTTCTGCATAGTGCATTCGCCCCTAATCATGGGCGAATAAAATAGTTTTGGATTTCGAACAAATCGCTTTTCGAACAGCCTTCTAAAATGGATTATGGTCGAAAACCGAGGTATGACTGTACAACGCAATTTAGAGTATACATCCTGTGCCCTCCCTGCACACCAACGCCACAGAAACCCTCATTGGTAACAGGTACACCATGTGGAAGGAACATGAACAAAACTCACATGCAAAATACATAAATATATTGTATACTCAATTTATCACCCCGCTATTCCATCATCTGACAAGTCTAAAGTATGAAAGATACAGTATGTGAGTGGTGGTGTAAATCCACTGGCACTGACTAAGCTGCAGCCATAATTGCGACATAGTGGTTGCTGATGGGTTTTCCCCACTTGGCGTAAAGAAAACTATTTGTGATCATTCAAAGAGCTAATCATTTAATGTTTCAGAGGCAGCAAGAGAATGCAGGATGCAGGACCCACCCTGAAAAAAAGGTGTATCTTTGTGGGTCCACTGGCTTGTTATTGAGTTGAGTACCCTTAGGGTAAATTGATTGTACTCAAACATGACTTAGGACTTATTTGTATATTCGTGCATTCAGTTGAACTACATTTTGGCCTGTTTGACTGCCAATGTTTCTGTTTGTCCTCCCCCAGCCCCATTCCTGTTTTGGATAAGGTGTGAAGTGGCAATGACCCAGTTGCTTGTCGCTCTACAGGTACTTCTCTGATGGATCTGGACAAGATCTGCATCGATTGATCTGGATAATCAGAGATGGTTCACCTCCTCGTTGGCGCTGCGATGCAGATGTCTTCATCGACAAACCGGGAGTACTCATCTCTCCGGAAGCGTCTTCCTGCAGTGTTTCCCCCTATTAAATGGACTATTACATTATCCTAACTAACATCGTATAGCACCATATTGTGTCAAATGTTGCCCACTCAGCATTCATTGCAGCCTGTTCATCTTGCAAGGGGGATTCTCCCATCTGGGTCCCCTTCTCAAGGTTTCTCATTTCTCCCCAGATGGTTTTCCTTGCCCTCTTGGAGGTTAAGATCAGGGGATGTCATTAATATGTGTCTACCGTGAAGCCCTTAGAGACAATTTTTTTGTGATTGAAGCATATATAAATACATTTGACTTGACTTGACTTCTCATGTTCTGACCTTACATGTCAACAGGTACATAATATCAATTTCTCCGCCGTCACATGCAACCCTCCGGCCTGTATGCAGCTTGTCAGCCATCCTGATTAAGTACTAATTCCAAACTGCAGACCACAAGGCTAGATTTTTTGTGTCTGTGGAGGGGGGGGGGGGGGGGGGGGGTTGATGTCAGAGGCAGCCGCTCCACCTGGTCTTGGCCTGTGTGATCATGTCAAGTCCTGAACGTGTCTGGACCCGCAGTGCAAACAAATGTGCTCTTCACTTTCACCTCTCACTTCAGGCCCTCGCTGTCTTTGTTCAGTCAATACATATGTGCTCGTTGCATGTCCTCAGGCCCTTAAGCGTGAGGACAGTGCTGGCTGGCTCTTGACTTGTGCAGCAGATCCAAACTTGAGCTGGGAGCATAAGATACAATCGCTTGGAGGGGGTTGCAGCTGAACCATGCTTGCACAGCTGCTTTCCCTGAATAAATAGTTAAACAGCGACAAGGAATGAAAGAGTATCCAATGTGTTAACGTTCAATGAACACACGTTTGAAATAAGCCTTTTGAGTTAATGAGACTCCCAAAAGTAGCTGGAAGAGGAAAGGATGGAAACAATAATTGGACAGCTGTAAAGGTTGGCGGACCTTCATAACTTTCACGGTACAAAGACCGAGAGCTTCTTGAGAAATCGCTCTTCGCTGCATTCACCATTCAGGGTCTGAACATTTACCATTTGGGTCGTAATAAAAATAGATTCATGGAACTTCCCTATTTGAAACATAAGCAGGCCCATCAAACAGCTGTGCCAGGTGTATTTACTGTTCATCTAAGTTAAACATCAGCTTCCCTTCATTACCCTCGTGCATAGAGGACACAAGGCGTCTGTGTTCATGCTGCAGGGACTCTCCCACTCTTCATTAGTTCAGATAAATGGATTTGCTGTCATATAAACCAACAAGATTTCCATAAGTTTTCAACTGGCGAGTCAAGTAGAGTGAGGACGCAGCACAGCTTTGAGGGCAAAGAGTGCAACTCTTTCTGACATGAACGTTTTGTTTCCAGCAGTTGACCCCCCCCCCCCCCCCCACCCGTACTCGCTTCGAAACGACTGGTTTTCCGAGTCAATTCATATTGAGTGAATTTACATTTGCACTTCAACAATTACAAGCGCCGCATTTATGTTTCCCCCCCCCCCTCAGTCATTAACAACCAACACAGAACTTTTCTCTCTTTCCACGTTCTAAACCAACCCACTGTTGAAGATCTCAAGCAGCTCAAGTTTATCCCAGCCGACTTTGGCGAGGGATCCTCATTCAATCACACGGTACGGCATACAACCAACGATTGACACTGCACTTTCATAATTTAAATTTTATTTGGAGCTCTTAATCTTCCATTCAAATTCAGTTCAAACAATTTGGTATTTGACATTGTTTTTTGTGTTATGCGGTAAAAGTACTGAACAAACAGTGTCAGGTTGAATACTAATCTGCAGACGAGCCTTCGTTAACCACAAAGAAAGTCATTTAATGAATGTGACCTGGTCTCCACATGTGAGGGCTTGTGTCAGGAAAGTAAAGTACAAACACGGTGTGCACACGTGCCGCCTCTCACACATGCACGTGCATGCCCAGCAATCTTTTAATGCTTAACTTTGGCAGTGAACTCTATCTACTACAAAACATCAGGAATGAGGTGTGAGTGAGTGTTATGCAAGCAACCAAATCCTTGTTCTCTTTTTTTTCTTTTTTAGTCATAGGAGAGATTTAACCTTGTACTGTACAGAGTATACTGTAACTATTGTGTATTGAAATCCTATGCATGACCGTTATTCATTGTTGACGACAGTTAATCGCCAGCACTTCTCACAACACACTTTTATCAAACCCTCTAAGTCAGGGGTGTCAAACTCATTTTTTGTCACGAGCCACGTTATAGTAACCGTTTCCCTTCGAGAGCCATTATGACTCTGAAACCATATGAAGAAGTCAAGAATAATGGTTTATTCAACTATAGTTTAAGTTATTGTAATGAGGGCTTTGGGAACAAGAAAACTTACAATATCTTTTATATATTACATACAAGAATTTGAAAGTTTGGTACGGATTGTAGCAAGCATCATAGAAGTTGATGTTTGATTTGCTTTCACGGGCCACCTAAAATGATGTGGGGGGCCAGATCTGGCCCCGGGCCTTGAATTTGACACCAGTGATCTAAGTGAAAATGTCCAAGTTGTGACCACCATTAACTGCAGATGCAGTTCCAGGGTGATGATGAATATTTTTATAGTTTCCTGGCTACATGCAGCATTAAAAAAAAATAATCTGATCCTAATAAAGTTCTTTGCCATAAAGTGCCATTTAAACTTTCCGTGACCAGTAGGAGAGAATTGGGCACACGCTCCCAGTGCACCTGACAATTTGACAAGACTTCAGACCAGGTGAAACAGGTCTCAATTCGGGCACAGGGGGTCTAACTTTTTGTAGATTTTAGTGGCTAACGACCTAGATTTTTGATCGGATACATCTCATCAAACCACCATGAAAATTACTCTATCCTGGT
This sequence comes from Hippocampus guttulatus, assembly GCF_054856545.1. Lineage (NCBI taxonomy): Eukaryota > Metazoa > Chordata > Actinopteri > Syngnathiformes > Syngnathidae > Hippocampus > Hippocampus guttulatus. The sequence continues at coordinate 18,600,986 of NC_141272.1, forward strand.
GAGATTTGAGTACATGCCATGCAGTTTTTTTGTTGTTGTTTATTTTAATAGGTTTTTGGAAAATGACAAGCGAGAAAGAACACAATGAACTAGAATGAGTTTTTTTAAAAGGGGAAATCAACCTAAAAAAATCTTTGCAGTCATATCTTCTATGCAGTCTAGTCCCAACACAGCATTCTGATTAATATTGTGTATGTGGAAGATGAGTTAAGCAGTAAAATCCACCCATCGTTTTGTCCATCTCAGGGGGCAGTCATTTTGCCACCTGCTGTAGACTGAAAATGGCGTCAGAGTTGCTTAGTGCTTAGGTAATGACCAATCATTGCTCAGCTTTAGAAAACAGGTGAGCCGTGATGGTCGTGACCTGAGTCCTGAGCAACTGTAAGGTCATTTTCAGCCGACAAAATGGCCGCCCCTGAGATGGCTGGATTTGGCCACTGAACTCATACTCCACATGCGCAATATGAACCATAATGCAATGTTTAAACTCGTGAAGGTGTGTAGAACATCTTATTGTTAAGACAAATTTTAATGAAGTAAGTATTTATATGTCCTTACCTGACACCTCTGCCCAGGAGTGAAGTTTTACTAATGTTCACTTGTCCGTTACATAAGTGAGTAAATGGTCAGATTCGATATTTTCTTCTACGTTCTGTATTTTCGTATATATTTATGTTGAGGGAGGAAATGCAAATGTATTATAATTATTCATATCTGTCATATTTTTACATGAGCATTCAGAATAAATGAATTGGACTGATTATTATTTGCCCCATATATAGACTTATTCTGGTTATGAAAACTACATCCAGGTATTTGGGAATTATGACTCTGGTGTCATGTGTTGAGGTTTTGGTGGGTTTCAGAGGATTTTCCGTTTTCAAACTGAGACCTGGAGCACTTTGAGTTTTGAGGATGACTGGGGTCGTGTTTGATTTAAAACATGTCAGAAATATTGACCAGTTTAATCTGATTTCCATGAATGTCTTGTCTTAAAAACAAATCATTTGTCATTATAAATTGTCCAAAACCTTTTCACCGTCTTTCCATTTTGTGTTCAATAAACCTGCTGGCAGGACTGTTTGAGTTCTCTACAGTAGCCTCTAATGCTTTGCTGTCAGTGTTTTTTTTTGTTGTTTTTTTTACCTCAACCAAAGGTTTGACAGTAGGTTATTTAGTTCTTAAACCACCATGGAGAGGAGCAGTTGAATGCAAGAGGATGGTCATTTGCTCAGAATGTGGCTTACTCCTCAAGGATCTCTCCCCTTCCCCCATACGTCCAAAATACTGGATTCAACCCTGACCCCATTTCTGCCCCAAGGTGAGCCGCGATCGGCTCCGAGTTGTCCTGCAACGCTAAGAAAACGAATGGTATCGAAAATGGAAGGATGGTCACACAAATTGTACCTGTAGATCCAGATTATACATAGAATTTGCTATGTATAATAACTATGATGTTAAATCTGTATCAGTACCCAAGCACTAATTTATCCATGAGCACCTAGGAATTTATAAAGATCATATCCCGCATTGTTACACTTGAAAACTTCTATTTGTGTGTCTGTGAATATGTATAGGATAATTGGGAGCTCAAACTGAGAGTGTTTTAATATTTTATTAAAAACAGATTTGTTATGGGTATGAAAATAAATCTGAGTAAAAAAAAGAAAGAAAAAGCCTGATAAACTCAGCCACTTCATCCATCCAATATCCATTCATCATATCCACTCCACCCTTGCTTAAAGACACGCACAAGCGGTTTCCTTGTTGAGCGCTTGAAAAGAATTGAACACACCATCATAATACATTATAACACATTTCACTGCCCAATGCTAAATTGCTCTTGAAATAATCCTCCATGAGGCAGGGGTAAGTATAATCTGTGGGAGGGTAGTAAGGGTAGTATTCAGGAGCGCAGATGCTCTCCTGCAGGTTGGCCCAGCACTGAGGCATGCAGTCACAGTCCTGAAGGGTGCAGTTCTGGTTGTGGTAGTTCTCTGCGGAGTAGCTAATGACGTTGCACTCCATCCTGGTGGGCGAGTCGTAGCAAGAGGAAGAGGAAGAGGAGAAAGAATCCTGTGGCGAGTAACTATTGTGATCGGCTGGGCTGCACAGCTTTAGTGACTCTGGTGAGGAGCAGGGGACCTAAAACAGATCATTTCACTTTTGTGAATCCGGGAGTCCAGCTTTCATACCAATGTGTCTGATAAACTGAAATGTTTAATTTTCTAATCAGGAAAAATAACATCATCGCTTCACATACTGTGCCTCGTTTGGCAAAGGTGGGCTCGGCTTTCTTCGGCTCAAACGTTTAGTGGTTCAAAAATATTACACCTTTTCTGCAACAATAATCGAGGGCTTTAGTTCAAAACCACAAAAACGAACATGATAATTGCAAAGTAACACACGGTTTGGTAGTACAGCCGCTCATTTCCTTTTTTAAACCACCGTTCAGTGAGATGACACATTAGAAAACTGTTTTTATTTCAGCAAAGTGATCAGATGGTCTATTAATGTGGCTAAATAACTCTCAATCTATTTACGTTTTAGGTTGGACCTTTTTGAATGGCTGAAATGTTCTCAAGCATCGGTCACCATGATGGGGCCAATAATGACATCGTCTAACAATTACACACACACACAAATATGTTTCAAATCTGCTCTTTATTTCGTTCATCAAATTAATTGTGCTACCTCAGGTAGTTGCCAGCAGAGAAGTGTGAGTTACTTCTGGGAATACTCATACCTGTCAACTCATACGGTTTAGCCATAGTTCATACGGATTTTGTGTTGAATCTTACTATACGGCCGTATCGCACAAATCATACGGATTCTGACAATTTCCGCCCCCCCCCCCCCTAACAGGTAGTTCCGTTTGCTTTTGCCCAGAATAGTGCTAGGCTACTCGAATGCTTTCATTTCCAAAGTAAAAATGAATGGATGCTGTAACTTCGAGCCGATGGGTCAGCATTTGGAGTTGGTGAAAAACGTAACGCAGGAATACAACTCTGAACACAGTAATGCCACTAAGTAGAATGATGATTAGACATTAACCCGACATTGTATTATGGAGATCTACAATAAATATCATTGAAAATTTCGTGTGGGGGCGGGGGGGGTTAAATTCTTTGGTATGTTATAAGGATTTTTTGCTCTTTATAAGGATTTTTTTGGTAGTTTATACAGGTCGGCGCTCCGAAAGGTTGACAGGTATGAATACCCTACAACCTCCTGTCGCGAGTGTGACGTCGATCGTGTGGAGCCACGGTCTTTTACATTAGCGCGGTGCATTCTGGGACCTGTAGTATTTATGACGCGTACATTTAACTGGCCTTGCGGTGCTTTCTTCTTTTATATCGTCCGTCGATTGTTTAAAAAGACAAATTCTTGAGCCCTTTTGGAACGCTGTGGTAGTCTAAATCGTTTAAAAAATAATTACTAATACTCCCAGACAATTTTACGAGTTTTTTAGGACGAACAACACTTTTTTAAAGGCTGCTAGTGTGCAAACCTACCAGCCCGTGGCCATAGTTGTCTGAGTCCAAGGGAAGGCCGTGGCTCCAGGGCAGCGGCAAGGAAGGAGGGAGAGGCATGGAGATGTTGTTGTAGCAACAATCGCTGTTGTTGGGGATGTTGTTTCCACTGAAGCAGTCAGGAGGCACCATCATGTCCCCAAACGGCTGCTGGCTGCACGGAAAGCCGCTCTCCGTTGCCTGGATGCTGCACCCTTTGTCCGCTACAATGAAGGAGGCGGGGCGCGGCTGCACCGCTGCAGAGCCACAAGTGACGGGGTCCACATTGGTTGTGGTGGGGGGATCCACATAGCTACCTGGATTAAATGGATAAATAAACACTTAAATAAATAAGTGGTGATTACAAAAAAAATGCCCCCCAGTCCGTCGCGAAACAATTGTTCAAATGAATGGCCACACCAACTCAGTCCTCCAACCCCCTTAAAGTCTAACAATTAAGATCATCTAATTGGTGGGTTTGTCTGGCAATCAGTTGGCAGGGTGTATCCCGCCTCTACTGCCTGAAGACAGATGGGACAGGCTTCAGCACGCCCCGCGACCCTCGTGAGGATAAACAGATTAGAAAAATGAATTGAATGAATTGGCGGGTAGAGTGAACATCTTCTCATCAGAATACAAAGAAGAGCTGGCGCGCAAGAGCACTGGTGCTCTTGAAAGGGTTAAAAATTCATCAAAAATAGGTTGGAACGAATCCCTCCAGCCGAGTGCGGTAAATGCAAAATGCTTTAATTTATAGCTTTAGAGACTTTTACATTTCCAATAACCATCTGAGTGCCTGGACCCAGAATTCTTTCCCACCTCTTTTTTGACGGTTTTAAGAGCTTCAATAAAAAATCCAGGAGGGCTTTTAAATGGGTCCGTAATTTAAGAGAGTGATGTCACAACATCAACGCACACAAACGTTTATAAATAGGAGCCCTGCGCACTTCCAATTGTGTTGTCAAATGTTGCAATGATCTGCATGGCGTTTTATGTGAGTACATTTGGTTTTGGGGCTCAGTCCTTGGTCGCCACGGAATTCAAAGATTTTTCAGACGTTTAATGTGAGTCATTCGTAATCTGCATGCAGAGCACTTTGCCATTGCATTCTTGTGTTGGTAATTCGTCATATGCAAAGTTTCGAAACTGCTGTGTAGACTTACTTGGAAAAGGTGACGCAAATAAACCCTGAAGATCCAAGCAGTCTTGAGGTATCTGAATGTCAGAGAGAACAGCAATATTTAAACATGGGGGAATGGCCGATTTTTTATTTTTTTTTACGTGTTTCATGTGCTGCTTGTATTAGGCAACATGTGGCAGTGTGTTTGGGTGTGTTTTGCTGGGAGAACACTCTTTTGTTTACATGTAAAGTTTATTTATGTTCTCCCCATGATTTAGTTTACAGGCAATACAGTTGCATGTCGAGTATGTGCTGAGAGTGGAATTACCGTTTTGACTTTTTTGCGGTTGGCCTCGCGGGCTCGGTGCCTCTGCAGGAGCTCTTTGACTGTGGTCTTCACTCTCACTCCTTGATACACCCGTGGTTTATCTGCAGGGTTGATAGGAGTCGGGGGGGGGGGGGGGGTCATGCCACTCCTGTTTACCAAATAATGGACAATAACAAACACCCACTCGGCTCCCAGCCTCCCTTACCCCAACAACACGACGCTTGCGCCCCCTCCCCAGGATCCTATTCATTCGAGTCCCTAATGTTTTTCTCTCTGGATAAGAATGAAATATTTATTAGTTTCTGGTTTATTTTACTCTCATGAACCCCCCGCCGCCCCTCCCACACACACAAAGAATAACCACGTGATAATATACTGTTCTGTGTCTTGAAGGTATATGGGAAACATGCACGTATTTTAAATATGCAATAATAAAAAAAACGGAATTAAAAAGAAATGCCTTTGTATGTGTTTTCTGTTCTTTATGCTGCAAGCCCCCCCCCCCCGTTTTTTTAAGCGTGCGTAAATACAGTACGAGTAGAAGCGCACATAATCGCTCCATAACTCATTGACTGTTTCCTTCACCCGGGTGAGCCTGTGCGCTCTTCCCCGATCAACGCGCCCCTTCCAGCAATTAGGCTTGAAACTTCCCACCACGGAGCGAGTGAAAGCTTCCTCTCTAAGCTGTGGATCTGCTTGACGCGCTCTTCCAACCACCCCACCCAAACCAGAACACTCTGGTAAGATGTAGAAAATATGCGACTGAACTTGTACATTTCTCACGTGTAATAGATTGCTATGACCGACATTGATCTAAAGTGAAAATGTGGTTGTCGGTCGGGTTGGGTTTGTCGATATTAAGTCCACGTAAAATACAATCAAATGAATGGGAGAGGGGAAAAAAAGTTCCGTATTCCGGTGGGATGAGTGAACTCCTTCGATGTGTCAAAAATCACTGTAAATGTTTAGGTTTGCGTGCAAACGCAACTTTAGAGCGCGAAAACCTTGAGGATTCAGTAGGAATGTTGTGAATTTATTGATTTTGTGTAAGGGCGACGTCTGGGCTGCGCGTAGAGTCAAATTGCTCTCGCCGATCTCTGTTACATATTAAAATCGACCTTCTGCACGGTTGAAATAATCAACATATGTGTCGGGAAAAAATCCTCTGAATGAGAATAAAGATGCAATGGAAAACGTTTGCATCAGTGCGTGGGATTTTCGCCCAAAGGCTCGGAATACTCGGGAATGCCAATTTGATAAGGCAGGAACCCGACAACGAGGGACGCCATCTGATAAATATTCATACATCTAAATGCTAGTCTATGATTTGTCTTAAACGTGGCAAAGAGAGGGCCAAAAAATTGCACGGCAGACACATCCCACTGAAACACGTTAGTCATAACTCCCTGTTCCACAAAGTCAGCTTGCATAAGACAAAGAAAACTGTCCAAATGTTCCTTTTATTTTTATTTTATTTTTTGCTAATGGTTGTTGGATAAAATGAATATCATGTGTGCTGTGAAAACGCAAATTAACACGTAATAGAAAAAAATAGTAATGCATCGCACAGTACGGTTAGTGAGAGGGACAGGTTAATTTGAATGAAAAAGGACTCCCCCGATGAGCTAAGAACAAGGTGGTATCAAATAGTAAATATTTGTCATCTTTTGTTAAGCTGACAACAAATCCAACTTTGGACGAAATTTGCGGCCGCGAAGTGAAAGGGGAAAACACATGTTCTCCGCATGGTTTAATTAGTGCTTTAGTTAACAATTCAAGCATGACTTATGTTCTCTTTTTTGTTGTTGTTGTTGTTATTTATCAGGAGAAAAAGCTACAAGTGGATTGGACTTGATGAAAATCCTTCTCGAAACTCACCAGACATGACGACAGAGATGATGAGAAGTTTCCCTGATCAAGACCCGTGGGGCTCCTCAATGTCCCTTTCTGCCTCAGCACAATGACCAAGAACGAAAATTGTACAAAAGTCTCCAAAAATACCAACCCAAATCTCTTAGAGCAGCCTCAGAGCATACAACAATATTGTAATGCAGCTGGGAACATATTAGTTTGGGATTTTCTCCCTCCATGCCTACTATTTAAAACCCTTAGAACTCAATGATTTGACAATGATTTGATTGCGCGTTACTTTCGATTTGAATATTCAGAGGCAACGGAGTTATATCGATTTTTCGGCAAAATACACTAAATTGGTGCATTCTATATGCACATCTTTAATAGATGATCACTTTATTTTACATTTGGATCGAAAATAAATCATATTTCTACTCATTTATCCTCCTTTTGAAAGATGACAGCAGCACACCCCCTCATTAAGCAGGGGGGCAACCGTGCGTCTTCTGCGCAACTTAAACACCGCAACCTCACTTTAATCCATCATCACATATTGGCAGGGCTCGCCCCTTGCGTCAATACCGCGATCGGACACATTTAATGCTTTTATAATGAAAAAAGCGGAGAAAAGTGGGACTCGGGTGGGCGTGGCAAAGGGCAGTAGCCATCTTTGGATCCGCGGGCCTTCAGCAAGTGCAGAAAGAGCAGAAACGGGTCCAATTATGACGTCAGAAGGGGTTCAGATTCAACTGGACTCTGTATTAAAAAAAAATAGTTTTATTCTCTTTATCCGTTGTTGCACCTAACTAGTAAAACGATTTTTTTTCCAATAGAAATAAAGGACACCATGTTGACTCACAGTCTAAATTCACTTGTTTCATTCTGTATTGGCTCGTTTGCTGTTATGCATTTTTGGGTTTTGCAAACTGGAGTTGTTATAATATCGTCTACTAAAATGTATACATTGTGCCATACTTTTGCTCAGTTATGTTGAGCAAACTGCACGTATAGACAAACGGCCTTTTCCATCAGATCGATATGGCTACAATAATGTGGCAATAGCATTCAAGCCAAGTTTGAGATTTTGATTCCGTTTTTAGGGTCACCATTAAGAGTAGTCGTTAATTATTGTCAATACTGTCATATATTGCAGAGGAAATCAAAAGGTGTTCACACTTTGTGCCTAAAATACTGTTTTGGGAATTCATTTATAAGGGCTATGTTTTATAGTCTGTCTTGTTTTTATATTTTGTACTTTTCCTCATGCATATTTTTATTTTAGTTTAGTTTTTTGCGGTATTTCACTTACCTAATGCACAGTACTTTACGTTTCTTGCTCAAACCTCTCTCTCTCTCTCTCTCTCTCTCTCGCTCTCTCTCTCTCAGGCTATGTAATGTCGCCCCTTGCTGTTCAAAAATGAGAACGTCGTCTTTCCTCGAACCCCTCCTCAGATACAAAAATCACTTTTTCCTGTTTAAATCCGCCCTTTTTTATTTAATAAAACGACATTTGGAATTACATTTTGATGACGTTTCATATTGTATTCCTCCAGCAGGTCCAAATCACAATTTTGGAACAAATATTAAAGGTATAAACATGAGCCTGCTTTTGAATTTGAACAGGCATGTTTTCTACTTGGTTTCAGATTAAATTATAGCACAAATAACGCTGCTGCAAATACTTTTGTTGAGATACTTCTCTTGAATTTAAAGCCATTGAAGAGAAATATATTTTATTAAACATCATGAAAACCATTAAACAAAACCTTTAAATCAACATCGTCTAAATCCTCAACTTTTCTCCATGGGCCTCACCCAAAAAAGAATATTGACTTGTACTGAACTACCGAACATATTGACTAGTTTGGTAGTTTTATGATCACATTCTGTACTTAGATATGTATCACACATAACTTTGCAACATTCAGGTGCTCTTCCTAAAAATTTGAATATCATGAAAAAGTAGATTTATTTCAGTAATTCTATTCAAAAAGTCAAACTTGTGTAACGCATACAATCAAGCCACACAGACGGATACATTTCAAGTGTTAATTCATTTTAATTTAGATGATTATATCTACATTTTGAGTTGCATGTTTATGGATAAAAAGTGCAATAGAAATAAAGCTTGCTTGATTGACTGATTGAGATCCAGGCGGCGCAGTGGTCGACTGGTTTGCGCGTTGGCGTCACAGTGCAGAGGTGCATGTTTCGATCCAGCCTTCCAGTGTGGAGTTTGCATGTTCTTCCAGTGCCTGTGTGGGTTTTCTCCGGGTATTCCGGTTTCCTCCCATGTTCCAAAAACATGCGTGGAACATTGATGGAACACTCTAAATTCGTCCTCGGTGTGATTGTGAGTGCGGATGGATGTTTGTATGTGTACCCCGCGTTTGGCTGGCAACCACTTCAGAGTGTACCCTGCCCGAAGACAGCTGGGATAGGCTCCAGCACACCCTGAAACCCTTGTGAGGACAAGCGGATCAGAAAATGGATGGATGGGTGGATGATTGGATCTGAAAACGAATTAAAAAAAAAACAATGAAAATAAATGTGGGGGAGATTAACAAAGTGTGGACTGCAGCTGGAATCAAGAGCTTCAGGATCCACCATGCACAGACAAATGTGAGACAAGGGTTTCAGTTGTCGCATAGCTTGTGACAAGCCACTCGTGATTAACAAACAGCGTCAGAAGCGTCTTGCCTGGGCTAAAGAAAAAAGGACTGGACTGCTGCTGAGTCGACTTGTGAAGAGGAAGCTGTGAAGGCCACTGTTAGAGCAACATGGGTTCTCATAACACCTGAGCAGCGCCACACACTGATCGACTCCATGCTGCGTCGCATTGCTGCGGTAATTCAGGTAAAAGGAGCCGCAACTACGTATGGAGTGCGGTACATGTACATACTTTTCATGCATCTACTTTTTGGAAGGGCAAAATTTCGAAAACTCCTTTCTTTGTATTGTCTAAAGTCATTTTTTTAAAATTAGTTTTCAGATACAATCATCTAAATTCAAATGAATGAACACTTGAAATGTATCAGTCTGTGTGGAATGAATGTATGCAGTACACGAGTTTGTTTTTGTTTTTTTGAACAGCATTACTGAAATAAATCAACTTTTTCATGATGTTCACATTTTTTGATGAGCATCTGTCTTTGAAAGGTCCCAAAAAGCCGCCAAACATATATTTGCATATTCGGTGACATCAATCATCATCAAAAGAAAACTGCTCAGACAGTAACATGCAGAAATGTATGACAAAAAAAAAAAAGAAGTTACTGATCATCAGTGATCAAAGTCAGGTGAAGTTGCAGCAGCTCGAGAGCAAACAAAGTCACATTTGGGCTCTTGCTCTGAAAAAGGAGATGTCGATGGTGGACAGTTGTGTTCGATATCACTCCAGCCAAAGCTGCAGGGCCGCTTCAATTCAATACGTTTGATAAGTTCAAAGTCGCGACTCAAGCGACAAGAATGCCAAGATAACTTATCTTGTCTCGGGTGGCAATAAATTCTGTCACGCGCCCTCTCAGAAGGAGAAATCATTTATTTACTGGAAGGATAGAATCATATGATACATTCAATGTGTGGGTTATTTTTAGACCCGTTTCAAATTAGGGTCCCCACAATCGGGAAACCTTATGATTTGAAGAGTAGCTTTTTTGGAAATTGTGTTGAATATCCTACACAACAAATAGGTTATCAGATTTATTTGTTGAATTGCAACCTCTACAGATGAAGTGGGCCATGTTTTTAGTGGTCCTTTGACTTTGTGGAGACTTTGATTCTCCACTACGGCCAAGTGCTTGTTGAGTTTTTCAACACCAACTGAATTAAGGTCCATCGACTCCTCCCTGTGATCTTAGTCACAGATCCTTTTTCTCCTGAAAAATACTCAAAGCTCAGACACGTGAGATACAGTCAGTAGGTCCTCCTTAGCTCGTAGGGACACCAGGAGCTCACGGCGTCCTCCTTATCCCAAGAAGTGTGAGCCTCCATATTTAAAGGGAGACTCGTGTGGCCATCTGCTGCCTCCTCTGTGACGATTTTGGACGCCAAGTCGCTGTTCATGTAGGGAGAACAGGGGAAGGAGGAGGACGGAGCTGTGTAGGAGTTGCTGGAGGTTAATAGGTGGTACTGTGCATCCTCAAGGGAGTGCAGCGTGTAGGACTGGCTGGTGGAACCCGGACCCATTGACGACGAGCCTTGGCTTGGTTGGGAGGGGCTCCCCTGAGATTCCGGGCCGGGCATAGATGATGGGACGCTGACAGAAGCCAAGTCGTCTGGACAGAGAGCATCCACCTGGGGAACTGGCTCTGGAACCGACTGCTCCCACGAGTCTCTCTGAGGAGGATAAAACAAGAGTAAGACCGATGTTTCCCAACAAGGTGTACCAGCCACTGGTGGGCCCATGTCGGCATGGGAGTCACTTTTGGTTTAGTTCAGTCATGAGGATAAGCGGTATGGCATATGGATGTATGAATTCTCAAAGTGTGGTACAAGCACCATTAGTGGTATGCAGGCTCCTCCCACTAGTGGTATATGAAAGAATAACTGACTTGGTCAAAATGTGCCTGTGCATTTTTTAAATCTAGTATAGCATATTTTTTTTACTACAGTTTACTTGTAAATGACCGATTAGACTGTTGGGCATGTTTGTGCTGGGGGGTGGCGGGGGATAGTTCCTGTTTCGATTAAATCAGACAATAAAGAAGTCAGACCACCTTTCCTGGGCTGAAAAAAGGGCACCCATTTGACAAAATCTCAGTTTGCTAGCAAACAAAAAAAAAGTATGACAGTATGAAGAGGCCAGCGACAAGGTACTGTCCCATGTTGATCTATTTTCTGAACTTTTTTTGTTTCAGACAGTGAGGCAATAAGGCAGCGGTGGCCAACCAGTCAGGGACTAAGAGCCATTTTTTTTCGGTGTTACTGCAAAGAGTCACCTCATGCTCATGGGCACACATAAACATCACTGCATCCCTTCCACACACACACACACACACACACACACACACACACACACACACACACACGCACACAGACCTCTGCTCAGCTACATGGATTGTAAATGCCACACACCAACATGATGACAGAAATTCACTCCTACAGTACAAAGACCACAGGCCAGTCATTTTCAACAATGAATATTGTGTGCACTGTCCCACACACACACAAACTCCCAGTTCAACCAAGTCCACAAACAAAAATATAATAACCTTTTTCTCTTAGCATGCATGTTGCTTAGCGCATATGTGCAGGGACTTTTGGCATTCCTTCTCTTGAAAAATCCTCTTCAAATGAGGCTTGTATTCCGTTGTTGCCACTCGAAACAGGCACTGTCTGCATGGTAGCTGCAGTGGTTACTTACTACTTAGGTCAGCTTGCTACATATTTGACCGAAGATCGACTTTTGAAGCGACGAACCTCCCGCGATCGACCCGATCGTGCACGTGCAAGCATTTTCACGCGCACGCACGCGGGCGCCCAACCACGCACACCTGCGCATAAGCAGGCAAGCACGCACGGCGAGATGAGCGACAGCCGCAACGTCACACACAGACACACAAAGTCCCCCCACCATTTCCTCCTCCCAATCCTCGCGGTCTACTTGGGACCAGTCCGCTGGCTCTCAGTCGATTGTGATTGACGTATTGGGCACCCCTGCCTTAAAATCTGGGGTAATTCGCTGACGAGCTTAGCGCTTAGTGCCGTTGTTTGCGCATGAGCAGTGATTCAGTTGTCATCTGATTGGTTGCCCTGTATGTCAATCAAGTAACAGGCTTGATGATAGGCTGACATCATAATTTCGGCTGTACATAGTGCCGTTGTTTGAATGTCAGCGCCATCGCGGAGGCGTTTTCGACGCTTGTCATGTGAACGCCCGGGAGCCGCACTGAACCAGCCAAAGAGTCGCATGTGGCTCGCGAGCCGCCGGTTGGCCACCCCTGCAATCAGGGAGCTCAATAGCTCTGGGGCGCATTAGCATCTACAGGTATATGACAAGTAAGTTGGTATATTTGTTAAACAATGTTGGTCACACTCTTATTTAGCCTAATGTAAAAAAGATTCACATCGCTCGACATCATTAAGCCGCATCATAAATCTTTAAAGTTTCTGTGAACATCTTGTTGGGGGAGAAAGTGGCCTTTCTCTTCCTCCGCGTGTTCGTTAATTTCAGGTCCAACAGACAGAGAGGAATAATTCCTTAACAATCTCTACTTATGTCAACTTCAACCACCTGCTGCAAATATAAGGACAATCGACCCCAATGTTTTGAATTTTATGAGCATCTCCTCTTCCTCTCCATAAGTGCTCACGACAGTTTTCTGGGCACAATGTTCAATGTGTGTGTTGTGGCAACGTGCTCTTTGTCCACAAAATGAGAAGGAGCAGAGGTACGTTGAGGTGGTCTTTTCAAATGAAGATTCTCACACTTTTGTGTGTGTGTGTGTGTGTGTGTGATCCTCATTCACATGCAGTGGCTGGAAACGTTTATCACAACATTCTCTCCTCCTGGTCCGGTGTGCCATTTCAAAACAATTGCTCTTGTAGTCACAGATTGAACTTTTTCTGATGTTACAGTGAAACTCCTCTCCAACGAAACTTACATGGGCAAAAATACCCCCTTGTGTGAAAATATTTTTATGCATGAAAGCCATTCCCACTTTTCTGCTCCCCTACAACGAAAAGTCCCCCTGTTGAGTTATACGAAATCTTTTCCTCTGCTCTTGCCTTGCAACGAGACTCACTACAACGAAAACAAGCCTTCCACAAAAATCTAATCCAACCTCAGCATGCCACAGTGACCTCTACTGCTTCATCCGGAAACGGCAACAGCAACCACCACACTGGTTTACACATGCGCAGTAGTACAGGAAGTATTTGTTTCAGATGCAGCACGAACGTTGCATTGCTAAAATGGCGACAAAACGGACCTTTGCATACCAAGGAGTTCGGGAAAGGAAAGCTTTAACACTTGAAGACAAGATAAAGGCAATAAAAATGGAAGATGGAGGATGCAAAATAAAAGACATTATGCAAGAAATTGGTGTAAGTGAAAGTAAATGCGGATCGTAAATTTCGTAATTGCTTTCCCTTTTTTTCTTTCTACGCTGGCTGTATGAAGTGTCAAATAAGTGTATGCTCATGCTTATGCACTATTGGAATAAAAATTGAAAGTACACATATATGTTTTTTGGGTGTGTTCATGTTTACGTCTGAGATAAAATTACTACAGTGAAAAGTCACCTGTTGTGAAATATTTCTTGCTGCAAACATGATTTTGTTACAGAGGAGTTTCACTGTAGTGCAACCGCCCCAAGCCGTGCAAGACATTTTTCAATGCCAAAGGAGCTTAGGACCGTTTGGAAAAGGGGGTGAAAAAAAAACGTTCAAACAACTCCGTGAAATGAAACCCATGGTACCAAATAGCAAAACTCTGACCAGAATTATTTTCCGGGAAGTCGCACGCATAATCGTTTCTCTATGAATTTACTAAAGTACAGTAATAAGGTGGATACAGTCTATGAATAGACTAAGAATGGCAAAGATTCCTACCATATATACATGTGATGACTCTCCACTGAAAGGAGGCAAAAGCGATGATAGGGACGAAGAAGGTAGGAAAGATCCACCAGAGCCTGAGAAGGTGGTGGTGGTGGTGGTGTTGCGGTATTCACTGAAAGTGTCAGGGTAGTAGGTGTCAATGAAAGAGAAGCTTGATGTCTCACAGCCCAGTGGTCTGCCTCCAAAGGTGGATGGGTACACATCTGGTGAGAACTGCTTGGTAGATGGACCAAAGTCCGAATCCGATATGAAAGGACGCCTCATACCGTAGTAGCTGGGTAACATATGAGACCCTGTAGGAAAGAGTGGGACAATTTTTATGAACTTACGAAAACAATTTGCTTCAAGATTCTATGAGACACACTAAGTACTCTACCCTGTAAACATGATCATGCTGCTCTGCAACGACATGACTTGGGCAATATGTTCATCATTGTGGTTTTGAATGGTGAAGAACTTCGTTTCACAAGTCAGGAAATGTTTCTTGCCTTTCCATGCATCCAATGTTTCTGCCACCTGTTCTCATTAGAGTCACAGGTGAGATGGAGCCTCTCTTAGATGAGGGTGGGCAAGAGGTCAGGTACTTCCTGGATGGGTTTCCAGCTTATCGCAGGTGTCACATTTGAGTTTGTTATTTAGCTTTGTGAGAAGGGTAACCACTATCAGAAGGACACACTAATGCAAACTATAATGATACTAAACAACATGAATGTTGTTCTCTTAATATATTAAAGGTTCAGGAATGTTGTGGCCGGTGAGTATAAAGTGAACAGTGTATTTGGTCCTTTATTCATTCATTAAAGTTGCTGGGGTTTTTTTTCCCTGAGTCATTTTCTCACCTGACATCTGAACAAAAGAAGGTGGAGTTGTTGAACCACTCTGTTAAGACAAAAAAAAAGACACGTGAACAACACTTAAATCCTTTTTACGTTTCTTACTTACTTGACAGCAAACATGCTACAGGTATTTTTTTTGTACCAAACAAAGAATTCAATTGGAATTAAAACAATTCAAGAATTTCACCGAAGGTCTACAAATATCTCAAAAGACAATCAAAAGAAATGAAAGGGTATGAGTGACAGTCACGGCAAAGTGCATCTCATTTCTTCTGTTCCAATTTGGAAACATTCTAAGTTTGAGTCCTCAATGTACGGAATGGAGCAAATTGATGAGCAAAAACGAATTTCAAACATTTTAGAATAAGGCTTGGATGCTATTCCATTTGTTACATGTTTTGCTTAGTAGCAGCAGTCGTACTGGTAGTCATAGGAGAAGTTGATAGTCGACCTCCATCATTGTAGCATCATGCTAACACCACACTGCTGTCTGTTGAAGTACTTCTTCTTGTGGGATTCATTTTGTTGTTGTTGTCGAGTGCAAAGTCTGGTCATGGAAAACTGCATTGAGATAACCAAATGAATTCAATGGACAGGTTACCGTATTTTTGAGGAACCCTATTTAGTCAAATCAATTTGAGTTTGTCTCTCTCTCTCTCTCGCTAAAATGTCATATTTGTCAGTTTTAAGACCTAAAAACCGAGTTTAGCCGCATGTGGGGAAAAGACAAGAGATAAGCGCTCTTGTTTGCATATCGCCGACATGAAAGAGTTGATAATATGAAGCCCATGTAGGCTGGGAGGCAAGCAAATTTTGAGGACAAAATTTGAATGTGATTTGCCAATGCTAAGACTTCCTCTTATGGCCCAGGTACGGCTCAGTGCATCTCTGAAAGCCTTGTAGGGAAATCAGCATGTTTAAGTTCATACTGCGTGTGTGTGGCTGTCTGGTTAGGTGCCATCCTTTCTTTGGAAAATACAACAAACCCAGACAGTACTATTTGAAAAAGCACAGATTTTTCAGTGACAATATTCAACATATGAATGTTTATATTGCATCCTTGATTGGGATCATTTGATATTAGGGCGTGTTTGTAAAGACGACATCCATAACCACGCCTATGGCAGTCTTGTCCCCATTTCGAACAGTAGACAACTCACTCTGTGGTCAATGTTTGCTCTGACAGGCAATGAAAGGCCTGGATAGCTTTGGTACTCCTGTGTCTTTGTGAGTCACCTTTTGTAAACATAAAAGTAAACAGTGCAATGAAAAGGCCCTGAACTGAGACCAAATACCCTCACACACGAACACATGCATATGTTGACATGTCCTTTTTTTTTTTGCGTTCATAAAAAGGATCCAATATATTAACAAGACATAACCACACTGTTTTAAAGCTGCTGTTAAATCGCTATGGCCACCATCAGCTGTTGTGGTCTAAATATTGATGACCAGCCAAGGTACCTCATTGTTTTTTTGGCACAAACGGCGGTGTAATATATTCATTCCAGTTATTATCTGCATACTTGTACAAACTCTTTGGTTCACTAATATGATCAGACAATGTTTTATTTTGATCTTATGACATATATATTGATTGGCTTAGCCTTCTTAATCTTCTGATTATATATTTTCTGTTTCACAAATGCTTATTGACGGCTGTGAATGTGCTTTTGCCATGATGATCCAAAGTAAATTACATTCACAGTGGGGAGGCAACTTCAGAGCTGGCATCGTTTTATGATGATAACAATAATATTCTTCCACTGAAAAAAGGTTGTTAAATTTCCATCCATCCGCAATCAATCCGCAATCTACTGATCCTCACGAGGGTCGCGGGCGTATTGGAGCCTATCGAGCCTTCGGGCAGTAGGCGAGGAACATCCTGAACTGGTTGCCAGCCAGTCGCAGGGCACACTTAGACAAACAACCATTTACACTCACAATCACGGTTCTCAATTATTTTCTGTCATGCCCCCCCTAGGAAGAGGAAAACATCTTGCACCCCCTCCCCTGCATAATTATAAATAGTATCATTTGTCTATAAAATTGTAAAAGAACACCGTTGCATAATACTGTATCCTTATTAACGTATAAGAGAATAAAAAAGAAAGAAATACGGACCAACTTACAACAAAGAACAGCTTTAGTAACTGGAACAGAAAATATTTAAAGTGCATCTGAAATTCAAAAATTACATTAAATCCTTAATTTAACTATAAATATTTTTTGACTGACCATGTCAAACCATACAAATACTGAAAAATAAAAATTACATAAAATCAATAACTAATAATGCATTCAAACTAATCACCAACATTATCTCAGAAGAACCATATTAAAAAAACTTTAACCAGCAAAACAAAAATATATAAAAGTATTTGTGCTTTTTTTTTTTGAAATCAAAGATGATGTCTGGATTAATGGCTACAATGAGCACGTTTTGCAATGCACAGCTTTTCTAAGCGAGGTTTGAAGCAGGACACAGCAACTCTCGGCTCCTGCTCAATGTGTAGCCGGGACCTGTATTTTAGTTTACTGAAGTAGCAGTCACAAAGCGGCATGATTGTTGGCAACATTCGGCACGTTTTCGCTGGAAAAAAAACCTCTAGCAGCTTATCAGCGTGATTGGGGTGTAATGTCTTTAAGTGACGCTTTAATTTATTTAGCTTCATGCTGTCCGCAACCAACATTTTTCGACACAGTAAACGCACCGATCTTTCCTCGTCTGCCACCGCAGTCACAGTGAAGCCAAGTGCTACATACCCCTCGTCTTATTTCCTCCCTTAGAATGCTCCCTGCACAAACTCTGCCAATTAGAGCACCACTGCCCCCTAACGTAGTGGAGGTGCAACTGCACGTTATTTTAGGACTAAAAAAATTAAAAAACATGTTCCCCGAGGTCAAACGCGCCCCCCTTGACGGAGCCTCGCGCCCCCCTGGGGGGCGCGCCCCACGATTTGAGAAACACTGCATTAACCTAACATGCATGTTTTGGAATGTGGGAGGCCGGTGTGTTGAATTTACTATTTTTTTTGTTTGTTTGTTTTTGGGGGGTTTTGGCAAGTGGTTGCACGAAAAAAAATCATCAGGACACAGAAACATCTTATAAGTAGACTATCCATCCATCCATCCATCCATCCACCCATCCATTTTCTGAACCACCTTATCATCACAAGGGTTGCGGGGGGTGCTGGAGCCTATCCCAGCTGTCTTAGGGCAGTAGGTGGGGAACACCTTGAACCGGTTTGCAGCCAATCGCAGGGCACACAGAGACGAACAACCATCCGTGCTCACACTCAAACCTGGGAACAATTTTAAGTGTTTAATCAGCCCGCCACGCATGTTTGGGAATGTATGAGGAAACCGGAGTACCCAGAGAAAATCCACGCAGGCCCGGGGAGAACATGCAAACTCCACACAGGGAGGCCGGAGCTGGAATCGAACCCGGTACCTCTGCACTGTGAGGTCGACGTGCTAACCACTCTTCACCTGGCCGCCTTGAGAACAAATATTGCTTAAAAAATGTTCAAGCATATTTAATTCAATAAAAATTCAGTAAGGATCATTTTGAAGCACAAATAATGCTAACCTGTAACCTGATAACCTGATAAGCTGTCCACTGTAGTAACTGCTGTCTCTGAAAGGGTTAAGAGTAGTAAATTCAAAGTGAAATTTGATTTCTTTCATTAAAATAAGAGGTAATTCATATTGACTGTAGTGATGCATGATGTGTTTTTCTGGCTTCTGTAATTTGATTTTTGTTTGCACAAGGCACATTTTTTTTTGCAAATAATGAAACAGACACTGGTCATTTTGTTGTTGTTGTAGTTTTTTGGGGGGTGGGTGGGGCTGGATATCATCTTGGTCTTGTCTTTGTCTCGATAATGCCTTGGTCTCATTTGGTGGGGCCATGACGACAAAACTCGTATTTTCCCATGCTGTGGGCAAAACAAAGGTGCTAGACAATGAGGCATACATTTTTCAGCTGAGCATGGTTTTGTGCAATTAGCGGAAACACGGACAGCGTTGAGAGTCAACGGGTCACATTTTCAGGCTCAGCGCAAGTCTAGCATAGAGCTCAGTCTAAGTGGGGCGGGGTTCTTTTGCTTAGCATTTTCCTACACTTTACACAGGTAGAAATTGGCATCAGGGGGGCATTTATGTAATGTATGCCAATCGAAGCGGATCCCCTCGTTTCCATTAAAATCAGGGTGGTTTAAGTGGAAGAAGAAATAGACTCAGTGACGTCTGTGCATGACACTGGCACGCTCAAAGTGCATTTATACTTGGAAACTGAGAGTTCTCCCCTTGCGGATGATGTATTTGGTCACACATGTGACGTGAGCAATCGGAGACCATCTTGCACCCACGGCCGTGCGTCCATGTGTGACCCCCACCTAATAGTTGTGCTTTGCGGTCAGGGGGTTCCGTTGAAATATTTATCAGATGATTATGTTTGTTGTTCATTCAATTCATTGATTTCTGCAATGATTCCGAGGGATTTACACCCCGGCATGAAAATGAAGATCCTGCCCTACAAAAATTAGTTATATTTTTCTTATGTACATACTTGGAGATTATCTCAATCAATCAAATTTGACAGGATTGTTCACAACACTTTTGTCTGTGGGATGTCAAATGTAGAAAACACTTATTTTCACTTTCCAGGAACAATAGAATGATAACTGTAATTTATCATCCATCCATTTTCTAATCCAAGGGTTGCGGGGCGTGCTGGAGACTATCCCAGCTGTGTTTCAGGTACACCCTGAACTGGTTGCCAGCCAATCGCAGGGCACACAGAGCAGAACAGCCATTCACTCCCACACTCACACCTAGGGACAATTTAGAGTGTTCAATTAACCTGCCACGCATGTTTTTGGGGATGTGGGAGAAAACTAGAGTACCCGGAGAAAACCCACACAGGCATGGGGAGAACATTCAATCTCCACACAGGAAGGCCGGAACTGGAATCGAACCCTGCACTGTGAGGCTGACGCGCTGACCAGTCGACCACCGGGCCGCCCGTAATAAATCACAAGATTGAAAATGTTCAGTTCACAGTCTACTATTTTATCTAGCTTCTGCTTTAAAGCAATCTCAATGACGTTTTGGATGATTTTTCAGAAGTGTGCTTTATCCGTTTATCTTCAGCATAGATTAAACTTTGGTGGTTCGCACGTCCGCCTCACGGTGCAGAGATGCAGGGTTCGATTCCAGATTCTGGCTTTCTGTGTGAAGTTTGCATGTTATCTATCCCCAGTGCCTGCATGGGTTTTCTCTCGGTACTCCCGGTTCCTCTCATATGCCAAAACATGCATGGTAGGTTAATGGAACACTCTAAATTTACTAACAGTCATTTACACCCAATGACTGTGAGTGTAAATGGTTGTTTGCCTATGCATGCCCTGCGATTGGCTGGCAACCACTTCAGGGTGTACCCCCGCCTACTGCCCAAAGATGGCTTGGATAGGCTCCAGCACACCCGTGATCCTCTTGAGGATAAGTGACTTGGATAATGGATGGATGGGTGAATAGATTGGATGGATGGATGGATGGATGGATGGATGGATGGATGGATGGATGAATAGATTCGACTTCCCTCTGAGATACAGCTCAATGTTTCTGTGTCATGTCCATCCAACCATTTCCCACTGCTAATTCTGTTTCGGGTCACAGGTGGGCGGAAGCCCATCACAACCAACATTGGGTGATAGGTGGAGATACAACTTAAACTGACAGCTATTCAAGATTATATCCATTCCTTTAGGCAATTTATAGTCTTCAGTTCAGTCCAACATGCATCTTTTTGAAATGTGGGAGGAAACTGCAATGCCCTTAATAAACTCCCCATGTAAGTGGAGATTTGGACACAGAACATTTGACTGCGAGATAGGCATCCAAACCACAGGCCCAACCGTGCTGCCCTTCCCTGGTTATGTCTCACATATGCGTAAATAAAAGGCATTTTCAATCAGTGATTGTTTGATTCCAGCATAAAAGCAAACACTGTCCTGCAACAAGCTTGTGTCAGGTGGCTTGGATGAAAAAGCAGTCTTGCTTGTGCATGTCGATGCCTAAAGCGAAGCCTGACTGCAAGTGAGAATGCGTGTTGTTGTGTGTTTTTGAGGCAACAATAGAGCGGTTGTCTGTGGCCTGTGCAAGACTGCGGACAATGCAGGCCTGCAGGTGTGTACGGCTCAAACTTTGCATAGGCAGCCTCCTGCACGAGCTTTTCACTGTCTCTCTATGGTACTCGTCCACCCGTTCCCTCCTCCAGCACACAGAAGGTTTTTGGAAAGCATGGCCATCACTATTGCTAGCAGTGAATTAGTGCTCTTTTGTTATCCTCTCAGCACCGTGCTTAGCTATTTGCGGATTGGCTTTGCAAGAGCTTGACGGCTTTTCTAAGCAAAGAAAGCTCGGGGAGGGTGGTTACAAGATAGACAATGGATCAACCGTGGAGGTTTCGTCCACATAACCAGCTTGAACATCAACAGACGGGGAGATTTTTAAAAGGCCACCAGTAGAATGTCAACTGTGGCCTTGAGGTTTGGTCAGGGAGGGGGAAAATAGATGGAGAGACAGGAAGGGACAAAAGCGTAGTGGTTTTTAGAATGTTGTACTTACACTATATCTTGGCCCGTTCGTCTGTCTGGATCGTTTCTCTGCCAACAGGTCTTTGACTGTGTGCTTCACTCGGACGCCCTGGTACACTCTCTTTGAATATTCTATTAGGCAATAAAACCAGTGTGACTAGACATAGCCCAAATGCAGAAGCGGTTCCGATGTGTCGGGCATTGCAGTGTCACGTAGAGTACATGATTATGCTGCAAATATGTTGATTTGAATGTTTCACAGTTTAGCAATATAAAGGAGTAACTCTTTGGGAGTCATGTGTCAATGTCGTGGAAATTGTCTTTGGGATGGCCAGTGCAAATGCAATGCTAACTGGACGTACATTACACCAGTTTTTCATGCCATAACATTTAATTAAAACTTTCATTTGAAAAAGTTACCAGGCGTTTTTTTTTTTTAACTCAACTATCATACATAAAATGGAGGGCAGAACATATTAAGATTCTAATGTCAATTGTAATTCATTAGACATAACACTGTGCACAATATTTTAGAAACGCCCAAATATGTAGTTGAAATGCAAAAAAATATTATGATTATTGGGAAAAATGCATACATGCAGGATATAATTTTTCTATGTATTCTGACTATAAAAACTATAACCAACACAGAATGACAAATGCGAATTATTCAGCCCTAATCATTGAAAACAGTTTCTAAAGTACTTATTTCCTCAAAGAAAAAGCAATATATATATATATACAGTATATATATATATAAAAAGTTGAAGTTGCTTACCAGTGTCCATGATGCTGTTGTTCAGTCTGACACACAGACAAGCCGTTCTATTCTTCTGCTGTATTTGTCTACAGTAACTGAATACCAATGTTGAGCACCATGGTGAGTGGTGTGCCTCCGTGAGAGCTTTAACCACGTCGTCAGGAGGGCAGGTACGCATGGAACATGCCACCTTACTTTATCACTGCAGATGTGGAGTGTGAGCTTTTTAAAACATATTTGTTTAAATGCAAATATTTGTTAAGGACGTTTTTTTGGACTATTTGCATCCACGTTTAAGATTCTGTGTTAGAAACATTGCGTGCATAGTAGTGAGGCCAGCATGTGCGCATGCTTTTTTGGAAATGGACACATACTATGTCACACAGCTTTTAAACGCTCTATTCGGGCAATGTCACATAGGATTGGGCTGAGAGGTACAAGGAAGAAACTTGTTCTCTCTGAGACTTAGAAAGAAGAGCTTCAGGACACAACAGACATGATGACAAAATAGACACGTACTGTATACGTAAGCGATGAAGTCTTCAATCAACACACACACACACACATATATATATATATATATATATATATATATATATATATATATATATATATATATATATCTCCACATATATATATCCACACACACACACACACACACAATTCAACAACTGTTTTTATAGAGCACTTTAAAACAACCACCGCTGTATACAAAGTGCTGTACATGGAGCAAAAACAATTCATACAACAAACAATTGAACAATAAATGAATATCGAGTTTGTTTTCGGTACCTCTAATAGTGTCTGTTCTGCACACCTGAGACATTGAGCAGGTGCGTAGGGGTAGAAGAGCTCTGAGAGGTAAGGTGGGGTGTGGCCATTTATAGTTATATACAATATTTGAAAACAAATAATTGGATCTTAAAAAGAACTAAAACGTATAAGAAGCCAGTGAAGGGATGCCAAAGTAGGGGTTATGTGCTCCCTCTTATAAGTTCCAGTCAAGAGGTGAGCAGCAGCATTCTGGAACAACTGGAGACACTTAATGGTGGATTGGCTGACTCCAAAATACTGTAAAGTGCATTCCAGTAATCAAGCCGAGATGTGACGAAGGCATGAATTAATGTTTCAAAGTGCTCTTGAGAAAGGAAAGGCTGTACTTTTGACAACTGCCTAAGATGAAAGAACCTGGATTTGTCAACAGCACCAGTTTACCTGTCCAATTTAAAATCACTGTCCAGTTTAAGACCCAAGTTCGAGACTGTTGGTTTAAGATTCGGAGCCAGGGGACCCAAGTCTACAGGATGGGACATACAAGGGCCACTGGGACCAAACACCATCACTTGTCTTCTTTTCTTTGACATTCAAGAAATTCAGTGCCATCCCAGGTCTTGATTTCCTCGAGACAGGATAAAAGTGGCCTCAATGAGAAAGCGTCTTTTTTGCTCAGCGGGTCATAGATCTGACAGGCATCCACATAGCAGTGGAAGGAAATGCCGCGTTTTCTTAAGATGGAACCCAAAGGGAGCAGATAAGAACAGCAGAGGCCCTAGAATTGAATGCTGTGGAACACCACACAACAGTGTGGCAGCTCGTGACTCAGAGCAACCAAGGCCAACACAAAACGTTCTGTCAGCCAAATAGAACCTAAACGATGCAAGGGCGCTACTGCCAATGCCCACCAGGTGCTACAAATGAGCCAACAGAATGCTGTGATCCACTGTATCGCATGAACGTGGAAGAAGTCAGCCGGGACGTCTGCTAGAAACGTCGGCAACGTCTCCTCAACACTACCATGCTCAAACGCAGCTGAACTTCCAACGTATCCTTGAAAATCCGACAATGAATGGCGATCATAAACCAAGCACTGTGAATAGAAAATAAAGCTGAAGCAGCTGGAGCATCGCCACACACACTGGCGCACTGTCCACTATCTACACAAAATATGCAGGCCTTACAGTAATAACTAATCTAACGCATTAGTTTTCCCAGCTAAGTAGGCAGACAACAGCAACTCATCAAAAAACAATGTTAATTTGTTTACTTTGATAAGATGGTGATGGCAGAATTTCAACTGAGAAATGGCTTTTACCACCAAAGGCAGTTACCACTAATCATCCCTGGGTCACAGCAGTGAGAAACATTTGACAAGAGCTCAGGCCGGGTGGTCACTCATGCACGTATTGTGCATGGAACAAAACTAATAATCGATGGTTCATAAAAATACTGGTGAACATTTCTCATACTCTTGTTCACGAAGTAAACAGCTGTACAGTATGGAACATATAAGAACATCAGTATTTACAGCTAAAAGTGAGGCATTGTGGGAACCTTGAACTTCACATTCTCGTGTCTGGGGGAGCAACATCGCATATGCCCATGTCACATTTTCAACACGTCGACAACTCATGCGCCCGTACCATAGCACAATGGAGGGTAAGGGATAGATTTGCCTTTTCAAGCTGTAAATACAGTCAATTTTTGATCATATGTTGGCTGAAGATGAAAATATTTAGGTTTAGGTAAAAAAAAATAAATAAATAAAAAACGTATTGCAGCACAGTACACATTCAAGTTTAAAGAGAAAATCCCACCAGATGATGTGATTGCAGGACAGCCCCAAATGCAATCATGATATAAACGATGTACCTTATGAATGTTAACATTTGCCATTATAATATGCATAGTCTATCAAGCAACCAAGCAGCCATACTATGTTCAATTTATGTCGTTATTCTTTTGGAAAAACTACATCAGGGCTTTCTGTTGAAGGTGATGAGCCAATAGTTTCTGATGATGTATTTATTTCTGTATTTATTTATTAGTTTATTTAGGTTTTGGGATGTCGATCAGTCCTGGCTGAACCCCATCTTCCCACACTTTGTCTGATGCGTTCACAAATCAGACTTTGATACTAAGCAGAATGGGGAGGAAAACATTTTTGTTTCTGGAATGGAATAAAGCTACCATTTGAGCTGTAAATGGATTTGTCTTTGTGACTGTCTAGAAAAGCTGATCTGAACAAAAGCGCTGAGACAACAGATTCACACTCTGAATATTTGGGTGAGGTGATGCTTCACTTTGCTGCCCTGAGCCATGTCCTACTCAAATTGCTGTTCCAATGATTTGTATAAAACAGTTTGAGCGAACCAAAAAGCAAATGAGCATTGTGTTGATTCGTGTTATGAGAAAATGGGACAGCTGGTGGCATGGGACAGCGACGACGCTCCCATCTGACTTTAATTGCTAACCTGGATAAACCTGAGTTGACTTGTCGGTGCAGTTCAGTCAAGCAGGAGTGAAGTACCCTACACTTGTAGCATCTAACAGTACAAACATGGAATGTAAAATTATTGAAATGCATTATTGTAGAAGATCAACACTATTGGCATTCTGCAATTGTCCATGATTGGGTAAATTGTGTATGCAGTACAGTTTGGCAACTGTTCAATAAAACGGTCAAAGTTAATAAAATCAGATACAGTTTCCATCTAATTGTTTGTGTGATTAATTGATCTGCTTTCGTCCAACCAATACATCTGTAAGTGAACTTGTAATCATTTTAAGGGATGCATCGAATACTTCGACTTTAGAAATACTACCAGTACATTGTATCTTGCATATTAATTAAAGTAGCAAAATAAATACGCCAAGTATCAAAATATTAGTCGAGCCATACAAATGTAGTGTGGTACTGAAGAACTTTCACTGCATTTTCAAAAATGTTTCTGATATTTTGACTCTGAGAGGAAACCAAAGTGCCTCAAAAGCTTAGTGCACTCTAAACTGCAATCACATTAATAACAACAATGTTAACTGAATGCCTTAATGAAGTCAAAATATGTATTGCTGTTTTATTATCCATCCATTTTCCGAACCGCTTGATCCTCACTAGGGTCACGGGGGGTGCTTGAGCCTATCCCAGCCGTCTCCGGGCAGTAGGCGGGGGACACCCTGAATCAGTTGCCAGCCAATTGCAGGGCACACAGAGACGAACAACCATCCACACCCACACTCACACCTAGGGACAATTTAGAGCGCCCAATCAGCCTGCCATGCATTTTTTTTTGGAATGTGGGAGGAAACCGGAGCACCCGGAGAAAACCCACGCAGGCACGGGGAGAACATGCAAACTCCACACAGGGAGGCCGGAGCTGGAATCGAACCCGGTACCTCTGCACTGTGAAGCCACTGGACTACCGGGCCGCCGCTGTTTTATTATTGTTATTATTATTGTTTATCATTGAAATCACGAATTCAAATGACACAACTGTGAACATAGCATGATTCAGGATTACAACTTCAAATTGTCCTCCAACTCACAATGCCTTTTAATACTGTACTGTAGTGCCGTCTATGCTTTGTATTAACCTGCACCAAAGTATTCATTTGCCATTTTCAAGCTGCAATGTTTTGAAAGGATATAAAACTTCGTATCTAATTAAAAAAACCTCTGGTGCCCAAAGGGTTACTAGTGTTATTAATTCTGCATGAGAATAAAATGTAGTGAAATATGACTTAAAACGTTACCATTTTAAAGTTTAATGAGGTACAGTGTGACCTCAGAACCAGTTTATATTCCAATTATTTTGTATGGGAGCATTTATTTAAACTCCCTGATGGTGTAGTGGTTCACTTGCTTGATTTTGGTTGACGCAGGCGTGGTTTCATTTCCCATTCAGTGGTGGTGTGCACTTGATTGTGACCGATTGCCTGTTTCTATGTGTGTCCTGTGAGTGACTGGGAATCAGTCCAGGGTAAATGCAACAACTCCCCATGGCCTTACATAAGCTATATTGAAAATTGATTGCTCGACAGAAAATGTATTTGAAAATTGGACTATGTTCCAAATTAGAGGTTTTATATACAGTATATGCAACTTAGGATATATAAGTAGCTGGGGTGAAAAAGCATTGTGGCACATACTGTATGTAAACCAAAAAAAAAAAAGTGTTTGGGGGGTAAATAGTGTTTAAATGTATTGTAGGTCGATGATAAACCGGCTGTACACACTAAAAGACCCAAAGGGAAGGTATTTCCCAAACGCTAACTGTAAAAGCCCAACATCTTTTTGTTTCAAGGTGGGGAACCAGTTAACAGCCAGGAGAGAGAGCAGTGGAGTCCCCCAGCCTCAGGTATTGCCGCGAGCCAGGGCTCTGCCATGGATTGCTGTACAGCAACTTTTATGCAACTGAGCTTCAGGGTAATCTCCAAAGTCATTCTGCTCATTACGCCAACTCTAGCCGCAGAGAGGCTGAACCTGTACTGATGTGATATGATCTTCTGCACCAGCAGTTTTACACAAACTCACTGATCATGCCATTAAGCAGAGAATACACAATCCCATGCATGAATCACAATGTCCCAAGATGAGGTCAGCAACTCCGCATCCCAACGATACACAATGTTGATGGTGCACTGCTTCCTACTCCTAAAACGCCAGATGGTGGAACAGAATTTTTTTCAATGCCATCCGGACGTTATTCTCCATGGCTTCACCGAACTCCTCCCACATCTCAGTTTTGTCTCGATGACCGGCAAGGCTCGGTTCCGCTTTGCCAGCCGGTACAAATCAGCTGCCTCCGGAGTACCACACTCACCACTGGTGTCCAAAAAAAGTTTCGTGCGTTGCCGCTACACCAGGTACCGGCCACCTTCTGGCTCCAGCTTCAATCCGCTGCCTCAACAATGGAGGCACGGCTTATGATCCACTCTGACTCAATGTCCATTGTCTTTCCTGGGATGTCTGTCAGAGGTGGGAGTTGAAACGCTTTCTGACAGGGGATCCTGTCAGACGTTCGCGAAAACCCTCATAATGTGTTTCAATCTGCTAGGGCAGGCCGGCATCCGCCCCCCACCATCGAATTGGACTCAAAAAGGTACAAATTTACGGTAACTCATTTTTTCTGACAGTGTTGAGTACTGTCAGCACTATCAGTTGAACCTGTCATGAGGAGACTGACAACAGCATTACATCCATACTCAACGATGTTATGTGGTCTAGAAATGTCGGTTGGCTTCCCAATTCAACTCACAGATCCCATTATCTGAAGCAGAAGTGAGAATTCTGGCTGCCGGTTTGGACTGTGACTGTAGCTTCTCTCCAGCTCTGCCAAAGGCAATTTTCCCGATGCCCCGATGAAGCCTGTATTTTATTTATTATTTCTTTAGGCAATTGTTGGTGAAGTAATCACTAATTATATTACATAGGGCACATCTCCGCTCTGCCGTCTTTGTGCTACAGATGCCTGAAGGAGCGTAACGTAGTTGTGTGAAACAAAGGTCATGCATTTACTCCATCACTTGGAATTTTTGAAGTCATTTGGGATAATATTTTGCCTGCACCTCTGCTGAAGAAATTTGTGGTAGGCTTGTGAAGTGTGGTTACTCTGAGGCACCACCGTGTTAGTTAGTTAGTTAGTTCCGCCCGCTCCTATTTGGAACATTGGGCGACGAGCCTCCTCCATTTGTTCCGGTCGCTGGCGACCCTTCTTGCTCCATGCCAGCTGACACCCATCTCACTGAGGTCTTCTTTGGCAGTCTGTCTCCACGTCTTCTTTGGCCTACCTCTCTTCCTCTTTCCACCCTCTGGCATCCAGTCCATGGCCACACTTGCCGGTCTCTCTCTTGGCAGCCGGAGTACGTGGCCGATCATTTTCCTTCTCCTTTCAGAGACAATGTCTGACAGTTCAGCCACTCCTGCCCTCTTCATCACCTCCTCGTTGGTGATGTGGTCTCTCCATGAGATCCTCAGGATGGATCTCAGGCAACGCCGATGAAAGACATCTAACTTGTTGGTAATGTTGGCTGTCTTCATCCATGTCTCACAGGCGTAAATCGCTGTTGGGATAACCACTGACATATAGAGGCGTAGCTTGGTGGTCGTAGTGATGGCTTTCGATGACCAGATGTTGCGGAGGCGTTGGAACACTCCCGCAGCTTTACCAAGTCTACTGTTGACGTCTTTCTCCACACCACCTGTATTTGAGATGTATTTCACCACCGTGTGCGCAGTTCAAAATGCACGTGCTTCGAGTTTAGATCATTGCATCATATTAGTTCGATGCTAAATGGCACATTTCTACACACTGTACTTTGAATTTAATTTAATTACAACGGATCCAAGTCGTTTGCTCACTTGAAAAGTATTTGGCTTCAAACAAAAGGTGCCCTGTCCTGAATTGTTTAACACATCTCCATGTATATACCATGACATAAAAGCTGGAATTTTGTATCATATCTATCTTTTTATCTGAAACCCAAGTGTTTTCAGCGTACAACAAAAACGAAGACATTAACCTCGCCGTCCAACACATGATGGGGGGGGGGGGGGGGGTGCTAATAGAGAGCGCTAAAGTCAACTGTAGTTGAGATTTTTGATTGAATGAGTTCTTGGAGATTTAAACAGCAGAAAAAAAGGGACAGAAGCGACACGGAGGACGGTGGACCAGAGAGCATTAAACCATTGACATACCAGATTTGTAGTTGCAAGATATTCTCCCTATGTGTCCTTATTTAGAAAAATAGTTTGACATTGTTGGCTCTAAGAATGATTTGCGGCAAATGTGTTCTCTTGTGCCAGCCAAACAATTCTCCATCGACTTTGAAATAAAAAAGACATGCAAGGTGTATTTTTTTTTCAATTGTCATTTGTTAATTCTATTGTGAGTCAATTCACCGGTTTACATATCCAGTGAGTCAACACCCCCCCCCCCCCCCACTCCCAGTCAGACCACATTACAAGTGAATATTTTTTGTGCAGACCCCCCCCCCCCCCCCTCCAATTGTACACAATTGTCAAATTGGTTATTGTACATAATTGTGAGCTAAAATAATGTTTTACTTTTTACTTTGGTACTCAGCTTTGTAAATAGCATGGAGCTTCCTGTTTTACTCAAGTTAAAGCAGCTGAATTACTACCTTTGCTTTTACTAGAGTTAGTTTTCACACATGTATCTGTACTTCTACATACGTGTGAGTACTTTAGCCACCACTGTATCTTTGGCAGCATAACTGGATGGATTTGTACCGTGTCAAGCTAACCTCTTAGGAATGTTCCCGTCAGGACAGCAGTGGCACATCTTGGCCAATAGGCGGCAGTAAAAGACAACTCAATGTAGTAGTCAAGAGTGTGCTTACAAGTCTGGAAAGTTGAGAGGGTCATGTAAACAGACTGGAAAGTTACGATCGAAATTTACAGACAAGTTTGAAAACAAACGATGAAATGGACAAACAGGAGGAGCTGTTATATATCCTCTCATTTTATTTGCTTGCTAGGTCTGTTCGACAGCTTTTACTCATCCCTGATGCTGTCTGGTCATAAATTATCACAGGCTGGATCTGGTCACCTAGCAACTACCAGTTTCAACAAAGAATGGACTGTGTTCAAGTTTCACTCATATAGGTTTCCTCCCCTTTTTACTAAAAGACAGTCACAACACAAGGCAGCATTTTTTTTTCATATACACTGTCGATGTATCTATGACGAAAAAGGCTAACCATTGAACTTGGATGACCTTAGGGAGTAAAAGTAAGGCGCAGAAAGTGGGGAAGGAGTTCAAGAAAAAAGAAATGGGCGCTCTCGCGGGAAAAGGGTAAATGGAAACAATATTTCAAATAAAGCATAACATTTTTCTGCAAGGTTCGGAGATGTGTGCCAAAATGCCGGTTTACTTCCCATTTCACAATATACCCAGTAGTACCTTTCAAAGTGTATCATGATGAGAAATTAAAGTCCGTTTAAAAAAAGGACCCGAATGTCCTTTCTCTGCCACCATTGTGAATAGTTTGTTTCTTAACACAGTACACTGATCTTGGTTTAGTTACTGGAATATTCCAAGGGACCGAGTACTGTGTCTGGCAAAGAGTAAGAAACTGTTGTGAAGTCAATTCTCCACTGTTGCAATGTCTCTCATCCACATATAGGGATTATTCGCATAAAACTAAATTACATAATGTAATGCCTTGGTATGCATCTGAGCCTCGCTTGCTTGCTCTCTCTTGGAAATCATTGTGCGGTGTCATAGTTAAAAGCAATGCTTTGAATTCTTCCGAAGGTCTGGAAGATATATTTTGTTGAGTGGGGTAACATAAATGTTTATTCCAGGCCTGTCTGCACTCATTCACATCACCTTTGTATGAGCTCAGACAATCCAATGAGAAATGAAAAAAAAAAGGGGTAGCGTTTGTGGAACATGGAGATTTCTTTGGGGGTGGGGGGATACAAATATAACGTGCACAAAATACTGTTTTGTGGCCATTCAAAATTAATTTGTAGCTCCCTCTGGACAATTGCGAAAGCAAATCGAAAGCTCCTTTTATGGAAATGGTAAGGTCGAGGTGGAGACCCAGGCTGCACAGGGGTACAGTAGTAAGATTTTCTTTTAGACTGGTAATAAGCAACAAAGAAAAATCTGAAAAAGCTGGCATTGCTGGAATTAATGAGAACAGACTGCTAAAAGACACTTGTCTTTAAGGATACTAGGAAATGAGGTTTCCAGCAAGGGTCTGCACCATTGGTTTACCCAGATGCAAAGTTGTTTACATGAATTTAAACCACAAATTAGTATTTTGCAGAGGTGAGCATTCCATCAGGACTGACAGAAGGTTCCTCAGTCTGTCACTGAAGGATGCTGGTTTTGTTGATGAATTCGACTGTCTTTGTTTTTAATTTATTGTTTTATTGTTTGTTGTTGGACGAATTATCATGCACAGCAATTTGTACACAGCGGTGGTTGTTTTAAAGTGCTCTATAAATACAATTGAGCTGTGTCAAGTTGAGTCGAGATTGACAAATTCATTTTGTCTTCTAACAACATTCAATACACATTTGTGAACTGAGGACACTCATTGTTGAAGCTTTGTAGGTGGACCCCCCCCCCCCCTCCCATTCTTGCTTGATGTACAGTTTCAGCTGTTCAACAGTCCAGGGTCTACCTTGTCGTATTTTATGCCTCATAATGTGCCACACATTTTCAATGGGAGACAGGTCCAATCTAGTACCTGCACTCTTTTACTATGAAGCCGCATTGTTGTAACGTGCAGAATGTGGTTTAGCATTGTCTTGTTGAACTAAGCAGGGGCATTGCTTGGATGGAAGCGTGTTTCTCCAAAACTTGAATGGAACTTTCAGCATTAATGGTGTCTTCACAGATGTAGTTACTCATGCCACCGGCACGAAACACAACCCCATACCACCACAGATGCTGGCTATTGAATTTTGCTTCCATAACAGTCATTTTGCTAGCCTACACACTGGCCCAACAGCTTAAAGGGAACAATGTGCACTTCTAACTTTTAAGCTAGGTTCCAAGAACAATACCAGAACTGCCAAGTGATTCATAGATTTGTATCTATTGGACCAGGGGTCCCCAACCGCCGGTCCGCGGACCGGTAACGGTCCGCAGGGCATTTGGTACCAGGCCGCACAGAAAGAACTTGCCTTAATTCCGCTTTATTTATTTCGGAATACGAAATATGTTTTATTTTGAAAAATTACCGGATTCTCCGTTACATCCGTCTGTGTCACGCTTAACACGCGTCAAACCACGCTTCTGCGTCACGTGACCGATTACGCAAAAAAAAAAAAAAAGAACAAAAAAAATTGTAAAAAAACTGCTGGAGATCGCAAATGACGGCAGCCTTAAAAAGACTTTCGAGACAACTGAATTAAAGTTATGGCTGAATATTCTGAGATCGCCACAATAGCACTGTTGCTATTTCCGACATGCTACCTGTGTGAGGCGGGGGTTTTCTGCAGCAACGGCGACGAAAACAAAATTATGAAGTAGACTGGACATAAAACACACACTTGAGGTGTCATTGTCTCCTATTACCACGAGATGGGACCGTCTGGTTGCAGAAAATCAAGCTCGGGGCTGTGGTGAGTCGTCATTTTCATGCACTTTGAATTTGCATTGTATCGTATTTTGAAGACATTAAACATTACCATCGCGATCAGAGTGTTGCGGCCAGATGATACGCTCCTTGTGTTTATTGTTATTATATTTCGAAAACGCCACAGTTTTCATGCAGCTCATACCATATTATTTTGTTGTATTATTTCCGCCACACCTTAAATGCCGGTCCCTGAAAATATTGTCTGACATAATCCGGTCCGTGGGGCAAAAAAGGTTGGGGACCCCTGTCTTAGACCACTCTCAAAAAAGATTTTGCCTCATCTTGCTGCAGGAATAATGGGAGCATATAGAGAAAAACCAATGAAATATTTCGATTCTACACCTGAAAGTGCTCTAGAAGGAGGGAGGATAGACACACCTGCTGGTGCTCTTTCACTCGCTTTACTGAACCAACAGTAGCGAAATACAGCAAACACCAGCTAGTTCTTAGCCAGCCTGCTGATAACCACAACTGATACCAACATCCTATAAGCACAGCGGCTATTGTTTTAGCCAGTTAACAGCCGGCCAACTGCATACCCTCACTCACTCTGCTCACTTCCTTGTCACTGAACAGCCTGCCTTTTAAAGACCCACGCATTCAATGTAACAGATTGTGGAATGTAAAGATGGCGACCCCAAGCGGACAAAAAGACCTTGCCCCCTCACAGGCATACATCCAGGGGCATACATGTTGACACATCAACACAATTCTCGCTTTGTGGCTCAAAACGCCACCACAATGTATTTTTAACGGAAAGAGCTGGATGTGCTGTGACTGCAGACTCTCAACATTGATATGAGGGTATTGACATCCAAATCCGGTGAACGTTGTAGGAATGACAAGTTTGTTTCGGTCCCCTCCCATTTTTCTAAGGGACCAAAAATAAAGCAGTAGTTGGCTGCTCAGCTGTTCCATGCATGGTCAGTGAAGCATGTATGGCTGCCGTTGCAACGGCTCACCTTATATTCATGGGTGATGCAACCACTGACAAAAGCAGGAAGATGAATTCTGAAATTGTTGGGTTCATATTATCAGCTCATATTTAGTCAAATGCTCCAGAACTCATTGGGTGGTGCTTCACAGTACTGACGTTAACCTGAAACATACTGCAAAAGCGATCATGGAGTATTTTAAAAGAAAGAAGTGGAATGTTTTGCAATGGCCAAGTCAATCACCTGCCCTGAATCTGATTGAGCATGAATTTCACTTGCCGGAGACAAAGCTGAAGGGAAAATGCCCCAAGGACAATCAGTAGCAGTTGCAGTAGAGAACTGGGAGAGCATCTGTAGGGATGCAGTCCACCATCCGGTGATGTCTTTGTGCTCCAGACATCAGGCTCTAATTGACTGTAAAGGATTTGCATCCAAGCATGAAAATGTGAACGCTTCATGTATGATTGTTCATTCATCCCATTACTTGTTTTTACTTAATGGGAAACATATGCAAACCGATATAATTTATAAAGGACTATTTCGTTGCTACTTTGTACATTTCGTCTATTGCCGGGGTGGTCTGGAACGTAACCGCAGCATAAATGATGGATTACGGCATTTCAATTAGTGCCATTCTCATTTAACTCTATTTTTGTCATCACCGGCTGTGATTCAGAAAATGAGCGTTCATTCAATTTGATGCAGCTGTCCACTGATAGGAAACTAAATGACAGAACTTTGCACAGGTTAAAAAGCAATATTGGCCAGCTTTTAAAGTGATGTACAATGTGTGGTCCACTTGTGAAGCCTTTGCCGATGGCACTCTCAGACCTGAAAAGAGTTGATTTCCAGATGTGTCGTTTGCCACTGACTTATGTAAGGTAAGTGGAGGGGTGGAGGCAGCGGGTCCCGTCATCTGCTCTGTTGATTGAAAATGTTCAAATGTTGATTCTGTCTCAGCTAATGACCTCGGTGAGCAAGCAAAATTAACCCTCTGCTTATTCAATATGCTTCCATAAAGGCTTGGAAAATGGTCTTCATTTTCCCTTTATGACTGTGTTTCATAACCTACTGGTGTCGGGCACAATCCACATACCTCCAAAATCTGCACATTTCAGAAGACCCCCAAAACAGCATGTTTGCTCTCCCATACCATCATTAAATACAGCAAACCATTTTCAACCCTTGAGACTGGTCAATCATTTTTACAATGGAAAAATATATAATTGGATAAAATGAATAAATAACATGCACATATGTGGAGTAACTAATCGTCTAGATTTGTGAAAAATACTAAATGTACCTGTCACAGTTAGGGGACGAACTGAATGGCAATCATATCCCACAAACGCAGACACAAACAAAATCCATTAAAAAATAAAATATTGAAAAACAAAAGCGCACTGAGAAAGTACAAACGAAAATCGCTGGTCAACAAGAACTGGAAAAAAAATACATTAACAAAAAGTGCTTGCAAACGGCAAGGAAATAGTTAATCCGAGAATACAAATGAAATGACTAGAGTCCAAATGTACAAAACAAAATAAGAGCAAGATCATAAACAAAATAATATAAATACTTACTCCCGAAGAACAAGAGGCGCAAACCTCAATGTTGAGAGGTTGAGAAAACAACACTTGAGCAAGGGCAGCAACATCAATAATCCGAAAAAGACACGAGATTTTGGCAGTCCTGAAAAACATGGCTTAATCATGATGATGAAATTGGCAGCAGGTGTGCACTCTGGAAAAGAAGCCTTCCACTGCCACCTGCTGGAGAAACACAAGAACAGGATCATGACAGTACCCAATTGTGACACCAGAGGTTCTGGCCCAATGCCGTTCGACATGGAAAGAAATGGAATTCCCCATTAGCATGTAGGATTAAAAAAATAACAAAAACAAAAACAGACTACTTAATTCACTAGTTCGCCAAGCTAATAGGAGCAGGATGGCCTTGTTCAAGAACCAGATGCTTTTTCTATGGCCCCAGATCAATTTTTTCATTGACTATACTGATTACAATCCCTCAAGCGGAAATTCATTTTACTTGCTGTATATTTTGTGTGGCACACCGCACCGCAAACTGGATCGTACACAATGCAGGCATGCGACTGGAGACGTCTGAATGAAAGGGGCGGCAAACAAAGCGGCCCTTTTGAGCTATAGGCTGAGGGAGTATATGCCTTGCTCAGAGGAACTTTGAAAGTAGTTAGGAAGCAGACTAGAATGAAGCCAGCTCATCTGAAACATTTGGTAGAGAAAAAAGGACAGTTAGGGAGTTCTCTACTTAAGTGCTGTTCAACGGGACAATTTTGAAAGAACAAAACAACTTCGAGTAACATTTTGGTATTCGTTCGTTCTTGCCTTTGTAAAGGAAACGTCAATCGAACCAGAATCAGAGGGGCTTGTGGACAATCAAGATCTGAAATGCTGAATTGAAAAGCGTGTGAGTGAATATTGGATTTGATGACGAACCACTCGTAATTGTTGGCAAAATTAAAAAGGTAGAAAATATAAGTGTGATATTTACAGTAACAAATGTAGTCATAACATAGCCATCTGTATTTCGTTTGAGTAATAAACTGGCTGTTTTCAAAGCAAGGCCACTCCTGACGTCAGCAATGCTGGCGAGGAACCTGCGAACATTCCTGAGAAGAAGAGGAATCCAGACAGACTCATTCCCCTGCACCCCATCCCTGCTCTCCCAAGCTCCTGTCAGCCAGGTCAACATCTTCAGCGAGTCAGGAGTCAGCTGTTTCTCTCTCTCTCTCTCTTTTAATTACTGGTACTCCTTTATTTTTTCCATTTTGATGACATAGTGGTACAGCAATTCAATTCATTTTCTATACCACAATCGCTTTGTGTTCCTAAGGGGCTGGAAACGATTCCATGTGACTTGGGATGAGGGGCTGACACCCCTTGACTGATCAGCTGCCAATCACATAGCTGACACAGAGATCCAGACAGACAACAATTCGCACTCACATTCACATGCAACCTTCACTGAACCCAACATAAATATTTGACATTGTCGGAAAATGCACATGGAGGAAAGCAGTGCAAGCACAAGGGAAACAAAACAAACACACACACACACACACACACACACACGCACACACACAGAACCGGCATCCAATCCTGAAATGAAGAGACAAATACAACATGCTGCCAGACAAGCCTTCCGTGAACATAGGATATTGTATTATTATAGATTATATTCGAGAGGAATTAATAACGTTTTGTACTTATAGTTTGCAGTGGTGTAAAATGGCACCGTGACACACTGAGATGTGGTGCGGTGGTGGGGTGTCAATAAAAACTAAGAATTATCAACATAATAGATTAACACAGAACAAGTGTCAAAACTGTTCTCAAGCGGGAGTCACTTCATTAACCCTTTCATGCAGCCTATAACCTGATCACATGGTAAGCTGTCCACTGTAGTAAACCTCTGTCCCTGAAAGCGTTAAATATCTTCAAGTTAAATTAGAACATTATTTACTGACAAGAAAAGTTAGCATAATGTATATGGGCAGTCGACCAGCAAATCTTTACATTGGAAATGGTAAATGAATTCAAAATGACACAATCCTTACATTTACTTCAGGTTTTCTAAAGTGATCACATACACATAAAAATAAATAACTAAATAACATACGTAGTCTCAATAGCATTAACTGGCCCGTCATGTTCTGTGAAGCTCATACGTATGTTCTGGCCTTCGTTTGTGCGCACAAATTGACCCCAATGTGCTGGCTGACACCAGCGCTACTGGAAAATGTCACAGGTGTCGTATGCGTTTTACTGTCACTGCTGTCAGGTCGGCTTTTCCGTGACTTCCCAGAAATGCAATGGAAACGACTGTCATGATAGAATGGAAAAAAGTTCCCCAGACTGGCTTTTGATGGTTAATTGGTGGGTTGGAATTCACTTAATCGCTTAAAGAAATCCCTCAAGTGAGCCAAATATTATTGCTGTTTGTCTGTCCATAAACTGAGATTTAGTCTTGAAATAAAGCGCAGCCGTTGCAGACAAGAGTCGCATGCTAATGAGGGGAAAAAGTGAGTCTATGCCTTTCATATGAGCAGCACGCGCCTTATGTCACAAATGTGTCCTCTTAAGAGCCTTTTTTCTGCACACATGGGAACATGTTGAATCACTCACAGCTTATTAATGAAATGATGACACCATGGAGTGAAAAAACAGACCCTGCTCTGAACCTGTGCCGGGTTGTCTTCCAGAGAGTACTGCTCGGAGTTGGAGGAAGACCATTTGGGAAACTGACACCACTGTTTGACGTCAGTACTGATAGTGTCCGTTGTAACATTGGTAACAACAGTAAAAAGATCAAATAAAATAGTGGACAAATACAATTTTGAAAGCGGTACAGACAAGAATGACCAAGTTTTATACATCACCGGAATAATTACTGGAATCCGGTTATATGATGGCGTTGTAAAAACTACAGCATGTGGCACTAGCGCCGCTAGCAGACAATAGTTTGGCTTCATATTATTGAAAAGGTATTATTTTTCTCCCACGCATTTGTCTGTCTCTTCATAAAGGCAAAACCCTGACACCCTTTATGACTTAGCTAAGTGGTTAAAAAAAATGTCCATCCATCTGTTTTCTGTTCCACTCACCCGTGACCAATGTGGCCATCACGTAGCCTCCAAGTACTAACACAGTGGTTCTTAACCTTATTAGAGGTACCGAACCCTACCACTTCATATGCACATTCACTGAACCCTTCATGACTGAAAAACAAAAATATGACTTTTTACAAATTGAAGACATAAAAAATGCATTTATTAATAACAGAAAAAAGTCAATAAAATTTCAAGACATAAATGTAAGTTTTTTTAAAAAAATATTTTACGACGTACCATCACGACAGTCACACATTGACTACTGAGCGAACTAAATTTCCAGCAGCACTGATTGGACAAGCAATATAATGTCATCATCTGCAGCCAGTGATGGCCAAGCGGGCGTGTCATAACTAATTGACATGTTGAGTCGCGTGGGTCTTAACCTCCATGGCAGAGGCTCCGTCGAACCCCTGAGACCAATTCACCGAACCCTTGGGGTTTCGATCGAACCCAGATTAAGAACCACTGTGCTCGCAGTAGTAGTCGCAATAGTAATGGGACATGGTGATTTTATTTTAGAAATGTTGTAGAAGTGGTCATGAAACTGTAAACACAGTCAGAAAATCAATAGTTATTCATTGATTATCCATCCATCCGCGTTATACTTACAAGGGTCGTGGGGAATGCTGGAGCCTATCCCAGCTGTCTTCGGGGCAGTCGGCAGGGGACACCCTGAACCGGTTTCCAGCCAATCGCAGGGCAGACAGAGACTAACAACCATCCGCGCTCACACTCACCTAGGCATGATTTGGAGTGTTCAATCAGCCTATCATACTTGTTTTAGGAATGTGGGAGGAAACCAGAGTACCCGGAGAAAACCCACGCAGGCACGGGACGAACAAGCAAACTCCACACAGGAACAGGAAGGCTGAAACCGGACTCGAACGCTGCACCTCTGAACTGCAAAGCCGACGTGCTAACCAGTTGACCACCGGGGCGCCCTCGTTGATTTTCTGTTTTCTATTTGTTGTGAGAAATAATTGAGATAATTAGTGTCTTTACCTGAATAAAAAGTTCTTAATTACACTGGTTAACAGCAAATTTTAATCAGAGATGTCTATATGTGAATGCTGATTAATTTTAAAGTATTTCCTTTTTTTCTATCATATCAGGTTGCTGAGATATTTTCAAGTTTTGTTTTTAAGTTTGACAAGTAAAGTCTTGCACAATATAGATTTTTCCATGTGTTCTTTCTTTCGGGGGGGGGGGGGGAGAATTCCCCGATACTGAACATAACCCGCAATTGAAAAATGCTACTCAAAATATTACTACATTACATGTTTTTTCCATTTTTAATTATGAATACCTTATGTGCTAGAGAAAAAAATGATAGCAGATTTGGAATCAGCCCAAAGATGTAATCTAGAAAGGTTTTCTTGCATCTGTGATATAAAAATGTCGGGAAAATTTGTTGACCACTGTTATGAACCCTTTCAGCGACAGCGGTTTCAACAGTGGACAGCTGATCATGTCATCAGGTTCAGGTTAAGAATGGAATATTGCCATCCTGCTAGACCAGCCATACTGTTTGGACTGGAGACAGTGCCATTGAAGAAAAGACAGGAGGCAGAGCTGGAGGTAGCAGAGACGAAGATGTTGAGGTTCTCTTTGGGAGTGACTGGGTTGGATAGGATCAGGAATGAGTACATCAGAGGGCAAACTCATGTTAGAGGTTTTGGACAGAAAGTCAGAGGCCAGACTGAGATGGTTTGGACATGTCCAGAGTAGAGAGAGTGAATATATTGGGAGAAGGATGCCGAGTCTTGAACTGCCAGGCAGGAGGCCGAGAACAAGATCAAAGAGGAGATTTATGGATGTAGTGAAAGAGGATATGAAGGTAGCTGGTTTGAAAGAAGAGGATGCACAAAACAGGGTTAGATGGAGGCAACTGATACGCTGTGGTGACCTCTGAAGGGAAAAGCCGAAAGGAAAAGAAAAAGAAGAATTGCCATCTTGCCCGACAAGAATAGTGTAGTTGCACAGCCACTACAGTAAGTGGCGCTGATGCTCTCTATTTATTTTTATTTACTTTTCAAGCAAATTAATGCACTTTAAATCTTTTCTGTGGCAGACGAAAAACAGGTTAAAGATTTTTTGTTATGTAAGCTGATCTATATTTCTTTTTTTGTTTGTTTTCTTTGGTGTCAATATGTTTACAGTTTTAATGCAGAAGTGTACAAATTTTATGGACAAATGATACTACATATTGTTGCGGCTGAGAGTTGGGAGGGAGGGGCGGGAGATTTTTATTTTCCTAAATCCCTGTGGCATAACTCAAAAGTAATTGAAATCCACTGGGGTAGTGTCAGGAGGTTTCAAACATCAGCAATATGTGTCTGCCACTCCTTCTCATCAACCTCGAAGACGCAAAATGCCTTCTCCTTTCTGGTGATGGGCATTATCAGTAAATCGTGTTTTGCGGCACTGGCCGCAACATATATGGCTGAAATCTTCTTTGTTGTCAGAGTCACATTGTTTAGTCTTTTTTTTATTTTTTAGGGATTCGCACCTACTTATTTTTGTGTTTGTTTGCTCCAAGTTCGTTTGCACTTGCGAGTCTCAGAAGTCATAAGAATCTGTTACTCTCAATCGACGCTAAGTACGATAAGGAACAATGACTTAAATGTGAAATGCTAACCGTCTGAAAA
This sequence comes from Hippocampus guttulatus, assembly GCF_054856545.1. NCBI lineage: Eukaryota > Metazoa > Chordata > Actinopteri > Syngnathiformes > Syngnathidae > Hippocampus > Hippocampus guttulatus. The sequence goes on from NC_141272.1 coordinate 18,642,697, forward strand.
TGTGACCTTGAAAACCAAGAGAAACAACTCAAGGTCCAAGAAATTTAATGGAGAAACCCGTTATACAACCAAATTATGAAACATTTATTTATTTATTTATTTTATTCAATGCTTTCTAACTGTAGTGTACATGCAGGAGAAGACAGAGAATTGAGTCTGTTAAAAAGTCATGATGACGTGTCAGGCTTTTTTTTAATCTGGCAAGAAATTCTTGAATTTTATATGAATAACACAAAAATAATACAATGCTGTTTGTTTGGATGCATTGCCTTTGGAAAAGTTTGGGTGGCCAGCACATTTAATGAGCATGGAGTAAAACGGGAAGATTGAAAGCACACAACACTCTGCCATTGCCTACAGGTTTTCCACTTATGTAACCTTATTTCAGACCATTAAAAACTCATTCTCCTTGCGGCATTCAATCTTTTACTTTTCTGTGATTTTTTATTTTCATTTTTTTCTTTTTACCGTAGGCTTAAATCTTGCCAATGTTCCCAGAGTTTATGATTTTTTTCATTTTGGCTCATTTGGTGAACTTGGTTTTGACTTATATATACATATGAATAAAAAAATCTCGGAACAAGACCCTTCAACTTCAAATGACTCCATTCCAAACCAAGATGCCAGAGAATTCTTCGGCGCCACCATGCGGGAGTGTATGAAAGGACTTCCGCACAGTGACACCCCCGACGTGTCATCGAATAAGTGGTCATTTAAGTCAGTGGTACTCAATCCCGGGGCCACGGACCGGTACCGGTCATTTGCTGCCGAGCAGCACAGAAAGACTAAACTTAAATTACTTCCGTTTTATCCATTTTGGAATCCGAAAGATATTTTATTTAGAAAAATTACTGGATTCTCTGTTATATGATTCGTCTACACTCCAGTATGTCACTCTTGACGCAGGTGAAGGCTGCGCTTCTCGGTCACATGTTAGGTTACCTCTAAAATGAAACCCAAAATGAATAAATAAACAAACGTCTTTGGAAAGTTACTTTGGGAAGTGGACAAGGCCCAGCCAGGAGACAGAAGAGGAGCCTACGACTTCCAAGAAAAAGAAGGCTACATTTCATAACACAGGATCAGGAGTCCTACTTAAGATACGGATTTATCTCAATGGGAGAGTCTCACGCACCAAGCCCACTCTGCATACTTCGCGGGGATGGAGAGTCGTATTTTTCATGTGCTTTGTATTTGCGGCGTATCTTATTTTGAAGGCACGTGTAAACATTACCATAGCGACCAGAGATTGTTGCGGCCAGATTGGACGGTGCTCGTGTCATGATTCGTGTTTATTATTATGTTTCGAAAATACCGCACTCCTCATGCAGGTCATATCATATTATTTTGTTGTATTTATCCGGCCTTAAAGGCGGGTCCCTGAACATATATTGTCTGACATTAAACCGGTCCATGGGGCAAAAAAGGTTGGGGACCGCTGATCTCGGTGCTATGGATGAAATGGATGATGAAAGATCATCTTCCTGACTAAGAAGTCGATGGAAATGCTCAACCGGCCTTCACAACTGAGACTCCCACTGCCACACCATTTTAGGCCCTTGGCCCAAAGCTGATAACAAACTGGTTACCCCCCAGAAAGCCCGACCCCCCACCATATCCCTGCGCAGGGTCAAGCAGAGCTGTTGTACCTTCTGGAGAGCCTTTGTTTTTCACTCCTATTTGTCTTCTTGTCCATCCACCCAACCATTTTCTGATCCGCTGATTTTTGGAATGTGGGAGGAAACCGGAATACCCACGCATTTAATTTACCTTTCTTGTTTCAGACGTTGATTTATTATTATTTATGTTAGGCATTGCCATTTACCCAGGATAGGTTTACCCACCAATCCACACGTCAGAAGCTGCGGGGTGTTCACCACCAGACACACGATTTTAAACAGTGTGCTGCTGGCTTACCACACCTACCCACCTGAGGGAGTGTTCACCCCACAGCGCGGCAATGTCAGGCAACACATCTTTCCCTTTACTCCCACCTTCACCAGGTGATCCTACTTCGACGTTCTTTGGTTCGGCCGTCGAATAAGTGGTCATCTAGGTGCTGTGCATGAAACGGATGAAAGCATAGCCTTCCATTTAGTGCTTCTCTTTCTCATCCCATGAGCGAACCAACCCAGAAAACGCTGAACGTCGTCCATTGGCTTTCTAGCTTTTGGACTCGAACCTCACAAAACAAATTGAGCCAGCATGCGTAATCGACCACATCGTGTTGGTTTGTGGCATTGTGCATCATCATCCATTCACATACACACAGAAAGCAGCGTCAGTTCGAAGAAGAAACAGCAATGCCGTTTGAAGTTCAGAGAAACCGCTATGCCAGATGAGGACACTGAAACAAGTGGGGAAGAGATGGATGGATATGGAAAGGGAAGTGAAGCAAAATATCCCGGATGCTTGATCACTCCATTATTTCTCAAAGCATGTTGAGATGGATCCCAAGTACAGTATTGCCCTTACCTCTCCTGAGGACGGCAGGGAATTGAAAGCCACACAGCTCACCTCGGATAAGAGATTGGTTAGTAATGTGCAAATATGACCCGCGCATAAAATCTGTGTGGCTGACGGGTGACTCTGAATCCCCAGGTCTTCACTTTCACCCTTTCGCACGCACAAAGTCTTGATTAGACTATCACTCGGTTTTGAAAAATTCAATTGAATGAATTCCCTCATGCTGTTTGCATAGAGGGTGAATTCAACTTCCAATGTGCTGTACGTATATTTTGTGTTGCACGCCACACAAATCTAACGCATCCGCAAGGAGACGTGTCAGCACGTCGGAACACCGTTATCCCTTTAAGACAGTGGTTCTCGACTATAAATAGTATCATTTGCCTATAAAATTGTTATAAGTACACCTTTTCATAACACTGTAGCCTTATTAACGTATAAGAGAATAAAAAAAGAAAGAAATATGGACCAACTTACAACAAAGAATAGCTTTAGTAACTGGAACAGAAAAGATTTAAAGTGCATCTGAAATTCAGAAATAACATTAAATCCTTAATTTAACAATAAATATTTTTTGACTGACCATGTCAAACCATACGATACTGAAAAATAAAATTACATAAAATCAATAACTAAAAATGCAAATTAATCACCAACATGATCTCAGGAGCGCAATATTTAAAAAAAACTCACCAGCAAAACAAAAATCTATGAAAGAATTTGTGCTTTTTTTTTTTTTTTTTAAATCAAAGATGATGTCTGGATTAATGGCTACAATGAGCACATTTTGCAATGCACAGCTTTTCTAAGCGAGGTTTGAAGCAGGACACAGCAACTCTCGGCTCCTGCTCAATGTGTAGCCGGGACCTGTATTTTAGTTTACTGAAGTAGCATTCACAAAGCGGCATGATTGTTGGCAATATTCGGCACGTTTTCGCTGGAAAAAAACCCTCTAGCAGCTTATCAGCGTGATTGGGGTGTAATGTCTTTAAGTGACGCCTTAATTGATTTGGCTTCATGCTGTCCGCTACCAAAGGTTTTAGACACAGTAAGCACATTGATCTTCCCTCGTCTGCCACCGCAGTTTGAAAACTTGAAGCCAAGTTTTCATATAGCCATATTTCCTCACTGCGCAAACTCTGCCAATGAGAGCGCCACTGCCCCCTAACGTAGTGGAGGTGCAACTGCACGTTATTTTAGGACAGTAAAAAAATTAAAAAGCATGTTCCCCGAGGTCAAACGCACCTCCCTTGATGGAGCCTGGCGCCCCCCTGGGGGGGCACGCCCCACTATTTGAGAAACACTGCTTTAAGAGAATTGTCGATTTAATTAAGCTTGATAGTTGTTTATGTCATTTTATCAGTCTGAGCTACACTGTCTGGCGGACTGACTAACCAACCAACCGTTTATTCCAAATTTCATACATCACTTGTTTGGCTTAAAAAACAGAAGATGATGCAAGTCTCAGACACAATGCGAACAACAATGGATCAAATGAAATTTTGGATGTAACAAAGCTCTTTCTGGCAATATAAATGATGAAACGCTCCATTCCTGGCTAGATTATGGTTTTAAGAAGTAATGCGACACATAAATAATGGGAGGTGCGGTGCCAAAATAACTGTAATGATGTAATTGCAAACACATTGATTCAAATAGTGAACATGTTTGAAATGGCAGAGGGAAGCATCTGGGCCGTCTGAATCCCAAAACACGGCACAGGGAAAGGCAAAGGATTCCTCTGTAAATAAAATCCTCAAATTTGCATGTTGTTCGGTGTTTCTGTCACTGGAATTCCGACATTGAAGTTGGGGGAAATTGGTTCGCCATTGCCATGTCTTGCCCAATATAAATCAACGAACACATGCTTTGGTGTGGGCTTGGGGACAATGTTGGCAGTCCAATAGTTTTCTCAACATCCATGTGAGGTCCCCATAGTGCATCTGTGTTTTACACTGGAAGAGCTGTGTCACATTTCTTTTCGTGACTGAAAAAAATAAAATACAAATAGGACTGGAACTAATAACATGTACTCTCTATGAACTGTACAGTGCATGTCTCCGAAAGCTGCCCGCTAATACCTCCTAAACGATACATCCAAGTCATCAAAAGAAGACATTTGAGGTATGGAATGACCTGATCCAAGTCGAGGTAACCGCGAGAGGTTTGTGCAACAGAGATTTCTTGCAGTCTGACATATTTAGTGCTGCGAAAGAGCAAATATGACTCCAAATGACGGTAGATATTGTATTGTCTTCATGAGTTGGCTGGAGAAATTCAGTTCAGAGCTTCATAGTGAAGTTGATGAGGTCATTTCTCAGCTGGGATATTTCTCATTCAGTGTTGTTTGCAAAACTTTATAAATACAGGTGCAGCGGGGTGTGATAAAAAGCGGGTCTCCTTGCTCTAATGTTTTCGTCTTCCTCCTCCTTCCTCCACCCAAGGCGCTGTGCTACATCACATGATTTCAAAGGAATTTACGTTGGAATGAAGGCTTAATGTTCTGTCTGGCTAAGATTTCAGTTTTCCAACATTAGATTGGCAGGATAATATTGTGATCTGTAGCGAGCCGGGGTGGGGGTTCGGGGATTGACATCTCTGTAGAGAGTTGAAATGTTTTTCTTCTTGCTCCTGTCAGCAGGTAGTTGGAACATTCGAGCTACTGCTGGGCAGAGAAAAATCATGCCTAATACTTTTCAGATGATGCTCTCTCTCTCTCTGAATTGTTGGAAACAAATGGAACAACTGAATTGCTTTTTTGTAGTTTTGCAATTCTGGCCGTGTAACATTAGCAACATTAGTAGGCGGTTCACCTTTTGGGATGCAGAATCTGAAAGTCTTAATGTTATTTTCTCGGGATGCAAGAAGCTAATGAATCTGGCAAATGTTTGATTTGTGGAATATTCCATTGACTCCAACTTTTCCATTGATTGGGACTGTATGACATGTGCATTAGTCATGCAGACTGTTTTATTTTTCCTGGCTCAGCGACTTACCATTGCATTATCTAGTCTCTGCTCGCTAACTGCTGTATCCATTTCATCTAAACCACTCCCACTTCCTCCTCCTGCCCATGCACGTCCACAGATAGCCGAAAATGTAAACCAGTCGTGAACACATCTGCGAACACCTATTCCAAAAATAAATAAATAAAGACACACACACACACACACACACATTTGCAAGGAGCAACAGATGAGCCAAGTGTTATACAATAGGGATCAAATGGAGCTGGCGGGAACAAGTGCTTTATCATTGTGTCATATTTATCCACCTGTCTTTTGTCAAAAGATAATATTTGCATAATTGCCATTAGTGTTTTAAAATAGATTTATCAATTTGGTCAATAGTATCAACAAGCAGAGGCCCAAATGAAGAACATTTACGATGATCAACAAGAGCGATTTCTTGAGGAAGATAAAACCACGATCATCGCACGGTAGTTTTGGATGACGCAAATGTTGGCTGAAAGCAGCAATATTTCATGTGTTTCGACATCGCCCAGTTCAATTTTCATCTATCTTTTAAAGGTTCCGTCAGAAGCAGGGGGCCACGTCATGACGGGGGCCACGTCATGACAAGTTTAATCCAGTGTATAAAGTTGAATTTATCGTGAGCTTTGTTTGTTGCCATCTCAAAGAGGTAGACCGAGAAAGCCTGTCGTAAATTCCTTTAAAAGGTACATCCAAACATTTAGTAAAATAAATAAATGCATTGTGGGCCATTTGTCGTGCCATCTTGGGAAACTTGCTTTATCACGACCAAATCCTTTCTCTCATCTGCCTGACTTCAACTGCACTAGCTCTCCCAAAACCAGCAGAAACAGCACCACACATGGAATTCGTTAGTTTTCTTTTTATTTGCATGTTATGCATTTACAAAAACACCCTTTTTAATAACAGGACTGCAGAGCCAGAACATTAGCAAATTCAGAATCAGTACAACCACAAACCTTAAAATACAGAGTGGTATTGTCAGTTTTTAAGAGCAAGCTGTAAAACAAACTCCAGACACACCACAACATTAGTTTCTCCCTAATGTGCAGTTTATATCACTAACCGGGATGTTTTAAACAGTTTCTCAAAACTAGGTACAGTATCAAAGACACAAAAATAAGTTTGTCAGAAAGTGGGTTGTAATCAAATAACCTACAGTATAAACAATATGCAACATACTATGTATATACTGCATATATTATTATTATTATTAACTATACACATACTGCAGACAGTTACAGAATGAAGACGACCCTGACATACTCCCAACTGAAACGGTTCTATTCACATTTAACAAGAAAGATGCCATCAAACAGTGACCCATGATATAAAATTCAACAATATATATCTATCTATATATATCTATATATGCCATTATGAAGACAACTTTTAAATAAAGCATCGACTGGTAGAAAACTGGTATACAACACCAAGTGCACACTGTAAAGGCATATCATCAAGATATTGTCAAAGCATTGCACATAAAAGGGCTGAATATACGGGAAAGAAAGGTCATGCTCCAGCAAAACGGATCCAAAACCAGGCTGTAAGATCAACACATTACACTTGCCAGAACACATCGGCAACGCAACACGAAGTGCTCTCAACTTTACATAGCATAAACATGCAATTTCAGAGATGAACACAAAAGAGCAGAACGGAACCAACCCCTTGTTTCACAGATCAAATGGGTTCTATTTTTCTCCCAAATAAGTGATACATTCTTTTTTTAAAAATACATCTGTAACTGATCAGCATTCCAGAAACAGAATTTTAACTTTCAAAACAACACCTCTCCATTTATTGCACACGTTAGTTCACAAAACAAAACAAAACAACAAAAAAAAAACAGCTGGGGCACTTTTCAGCAAACAGCAGCATTTTCATGTATATTAGGGATGCACGATAATTATCGGTATCGGGTGGGTAATAACGTTTTTTTATCAGTCCTATACTGCAAATTAAGGACGATATTGAGGCCGATGTTGAAAGTCGCATCAAATAAACTAACGTACAACTCGACCAGTGGTTCTTAACCTGGGTTCTATTGAACTCTAGGGGATCGGTGAATCGGTCTCAGGAGTTCGACTGAGTCTCTGCCATGGAGGTTAAGACACACGCGACTCAACATGTAAATTAGTTATGACATGCCCGCTTGGCCATCACTAGCTACAGATGATCACATTACATTACTTGTGCAATCAGTGCTGCGGGAAATTTAGTTCGCTCAGTATTCAACGTGTGACTGTCATGATAGCACGTCGTAAAATTTAGTTTTAGTCTTGAAATTTTATTCACTGTTTTTCTGTTTTTAATAAATGCGTTTTTTATGTCTTGAATTTGTAAAAAGTCATATTTCTGTTTTTCACGAATGAAGGGTTCAGTGAATGTGCATATAAACAAACGGGTTGTGTTCAGTTCCTCAAACAAGGTTAAAAACCACTGAACTAGACGAAGTCTCATCAAGTCTAAATACAATATTTATTATTATTACTCATATTTTAACCAAAAAAAATCACAAGTGCACGTTCACGTTCACTCGAACGAGAGCCGTAACCGAGGCTCCCCCCGAGGTCACTGCCCAACAGTCGTGGCATTGCCTCAATGGCGGCCTGCTTCTGGGGCTGCCGCAGCTGGAGAATGATGAAGACCGATGCCTTTTCCTTTTTAACTGCATTTTTACCTTCGTTGTTGGCTACTCTAATCGAATGGACTTCATCGACATTGCTTTACAGCAAGAACTGATGACTCGCAGAGACTTTTCACCGCAGTTTCAAACATGAACGACATCACATGCGACCGGCGGGTACTCCGTGAATTGTTGTTGGGTCAAACAAGCGCCGTGGGTGGCGGAAGGCAACGTAAACAAAATCGGGCCAGCCAAGTTTCACCGCACTTTCAACATCCCGGAGGAGATCGCCGACCAGCGGCTCCTCTGTGGATCGCATCGGTTTTTAGGGTGTACCCCACAATCGAACAAAGACACCCGGAATAGGCTCGACAGCACGTCCACGACCCTCATGTTTTATGATGGATGGAAGGTATCAGTATCGGCCATACAAAACAGTATATTATCCAGAGAATATGATGAACTAGTGGCGAAACGGTTGAAAAAATATTTGATAATGTGCAACTACAGTTAATAGGTCCATTGACTAAGGCTAGCCTGTTGGATGCACAACATTGTCATTTTTGTTTTTTTGTTGTAGTTTTTTTTAAGGGAAAAATCAGCCCAACCCCTTCAAGAGACTGCATGGACTGCTGATAATGATTATCTCTTTCTTTTGTGTGCAAGCACTGATTGCCGTGGCAAATCCTCAAATGAAATAAGAGAACATTTGGTCCTAAGGATAAGAGCTTGAGTTTTTAGTCAGACAAGGAAAAAGTCAAATGGCACCCATTTGAAAATGTGGCGGACAGTCACACTGTGTGACACAAAATCTTCAGACAGCACTCAGTGAATTTAAATAATGTTACAGTTACAAAACCAGACAATGTTCATCTCTACAATCAACTCTTCAAGGAGGGCTGGAGGGGATAAGATTTACGTCCTCTTTTTTGAACCTAAAGTGGCAGCTGCAAAATTTACAGAAGTTAAATATAAAGTTAGGCAGTCAGTAGCATTCAACTCGTGGATAATAAGAAAAATGTGTGTCATTAGTCAGTATCAGCAACGTCTCTGAAGAGAATGGCAAACACAAAAATTTGATCCCCCCCCACGCCCAAAAAACCCCCAAAACCCCCCAAAAACAAATCACACGAACAACAAAACTACAACTACGACATCTCTCAAGTAATCTCTTCACATAATACCAAGAAACTCTGCTTTGAAAAAGTGGCCATGGGAAAACAACAGCCAGCACATGTGCTTTGGGATCATCATCACGCAGAGACAACATTTCTAGAAAAGACAATCATGTTGTAACAAACGTCCAACTGTTTGCAAGATCCTTTGCATGACTGTTATGCAACTAGTTACTTTACAAACAAAGATCCCAAACATTTATGTGATCCAGCTGTTCAGTTCTCTTTTTTTGGGTACACGCTAAATGGGGAAAATGTGAATCCCAAACTGTTGCTATTGTATTTGGACATTAGAATGAGAAATAAGATAATGTGTGGAAAAGCGAGAGATAAGTGGACATGGGCAGACGGGGAGAAATATCATCAAGTGTAAAAAGAAACAACACATTATCAAATAACGAGCAAGCTGGACTGCAACCGACATGAAATGCTACATTCGGGTTTGTTTGAAAAGCTTGCAGTTTGAAATATGAAGGTGTCACCTTCTACAGTCATGGCCAAAGCTTTTTGGCAGTCACAGAAATACTGAGTTTCATGAACTTTTCTGCTTTACTTTTGAAATTTGTGATTCACACCGCTTACTATGTTGTTGCATTTAGATTTTTATTTTTCAACATTGGTATGCCTTTGTTTTTTTGGGAGTAGACGTATGATTCAAAACAGGGAATGCAAATTGTTTTCCAGTACATAACAGAAAAGCACCAACGTTAATTGTCGTTGTCTTCTGATTGCCAACCTATTGAACTGACCGAAGCATAATAGATGTGACAGACCATGAAAATCATTCCATCACCTTCAAAGTTTTGTTTTTCGTGCCATTTTCCAAACATTGTCAGATGACTCTGTGAGGCAATCCACAACTTCAGACCACAACTGTGTAATTGAGTGAAAAAGTTGCCAGTGCTAAAAATATTTTATCTGATTTGTTAGTGAACCACAGTCCTGGCCTAAAAAAAAGACAAAAAATTAATGAGGAACTATACTTGCAGTTTTAAACATATTCATGAAATGTATTTCATCCACACATCACTTTTGTTCTACAACAGTTGACATGTACTGCAGAAGGGATGCAAGAGACGATACTGACATGTTGTGACAAGACCGAAAGAGACAGGTGTGTGCCCATACACATTAACATCATCGTAAGAGAGAGAAAAAAAAAATAAAAGCTCAGCTTGTAAAGCCTTAAGTTGCTATTGTTGGCAAACAAGTGCTCTTCATCTATTCTCAGGCACTTTTCAAAAGGACACGGCTAGAATTTCACATACTGTACCTCCAGCGGCAGTGCATTCACGTCAAACAGGATGAATAACCCTTGTGAAAAACACACACGCACATGACTCATTTTATGGTGGAAAGCCATCACCGGGATAACCAAAGTCTTGATAAAACTCGCCGTGATTCTGTCAATGGAAATGTGAAGTCCACTTGAGCTCTTTGGGCATCAATATTCCTCAGATTTTCCCAGATGTTATCACTGCAAAGTTGCACAACATGGGCAAGAAGAAGACTTCCATCACTAAATGGTGATAGAAGCCAACTCCTAGGCCTGGATATTGGGCCTCCGATGGTGCATTTGGTCAAACGCGGCGGGTGAACCGCCTCCTTCTCTGTTGTCCTTCTTGGTCTCCTCTGCCAGGGCAGTGGTGCCGCCTGCATGCTTCTTGAAGGAGACGCGAGCTTCCAGGGGATCCATGGAATCGGGTGAAAGGAAGCCATGTGAGCTCTCACAATTCTGGGTCGAGGAGGAGACCTGGGAGATGACAGCCATCTGAACTGAGGAGGAGGACGAGGCGGGAATGGTTGTGGATGTGGAGGTGTTGCCCGCATAGACAGGGTGATGTTGAGATTCTTCCAATTCATATTGGACTCCGAGCACCTCCTCCTCCTCCTCCTGCACATGGCTCAGGTAGTCGGGCACGAGGAAATCACTACTGGGAAAGAGGAAGGGGAGAAAAAAAACAAAACAAAACAAAGCAATCACAGCACTTTTCACTTCTCCATTGACACTTCTAATATAATAAATATACAGCATATTGTTTTTTGTCTCCAGACTCCTATAGCTCAGTGAAATAATTTGCAATACATTCCAATGCCTCATCGCCAACACAATGAAAACATGATTAAGTCCTTTAAAAGCATTGTGATGCAAAACTGAAACCGGCTTAACTCCAAAATCTGACATTCATCTCAAGTTTGTTCTGTCTGAAGCTCTGAGGAAGGTGACATTTTGCGACCACTTGCGATCCCTTTGTCATTTCCAGACTGCTCTGAAATGGTCCGATTTTGCCCTTTAAAAAGGAGGCACTGAGAGTTAAATTTTCCTCCACTCGCGCAAAGTGCGACTAATAAAGCGACTGATTTTGAAATTTTGTATTAAGATGAATAGTTTTTGTTGCTGGCAAACTTCTGCTCCACACTTCAGATCAGGACTTTGATGACCGAAACAACGCTGGCAGGATGTTGTGATGACACAGGGAAGGAAAAAACAAAGAAGAAAAAACAAAAACGACCGGAATTTATTTTGGGTCATTATAAAAAGTAGGAAGTACACAGAGTAAGACATTACAGGGAAGTAAATGTTCATCAATTCAAGATGCATTGACTTGAATTGACAATCTGTAATCAAACTGAAGTGTGGCCCTCTAAATCAGACATGAATCGAATCAATTGTGACCATGATTCCCATGTTCAACCAAGATGTCCCCTCTAAATTAACATCACAGGCGTCTTCAAATTTGGAATCAGTAATTTGGCCTATTTAAATGGTGACAAGTAGTCGCTGTGCTATTTGGCGACATGCTGTGTACCACACTAAACACCCACCAGAGAAAGTGAAGGACAGAGGTGTTTCAACCTTTGCCACATTATAGGCTTCAAACAAAGATATAAAAGAGGATTTTTTTGGGTTTGTTTTTGGCGAAGCAGCAGCACCAAGTGGGACTCAATCTTATAGTGGAATAAAATCAGAGATGAAAGTGGACTTTCCTGAAAATTGAGATGTATATGTATATCTATCTATCTATTATATATATAAAAATAAAATGATTTTAACGTTTTTCGACCTTTCTAATGTAGTCGGACAAAAAATCTCTGTTCAAGTCCTTTTCCTCAAGCCATGACCACTTGAACGTGTTCCTAACACTCGCGTCTATTGCACGTATGTCAGCTTGCCTGTCTACCTGTTTGAACATTGCGCTGGGCCCGTACCTAGCCGATCACGCATGAATTAGTTTACACAAAACGCTATTCAAATACTCAACATCCAATGATTAATCTGCCTTTTGTGTGCACCCTTTGTGGATTCCGTTCTCGCCGAAATTTCGAAGGCGAGGCCATGAGAATGCGAAGGGAGGGGTGTTACTGTTACTAGTGTTCGTGCCTCAACATGGCTACGCTCAGGAAAGCAAAATTTGGACAAAAAGACACAGATTAGCAGAAAAACGTGTCCGTCCGACCTCGAGCGTCGTGTCATCTCTTCTAGCTTAGCTGTTGTCGGAGATCAAAGCTTCTTTGATCTGTGACGTCGGATGCGTCGGTTGCGTTGGCGCTGATTGGTTGAAATCAAAAGACGTGTGCGTGCATACATGTTCGCTCTGACGCACGCACAGCAGAGAACAGCGGACTATCGAGTGCTGAGGTGCGCTTCGCTCAAGTGGTGTCGCTACAAGCAAAACAACGAACTCAAACGCATGTTCATTCAATTTTGTCAACTAATAGCCGGATTAATTTTAGGCAATTTTTCCTCAATTTTCCAGAGGAACTTTCATGAAATTTGAAATCCGGGAAAATCTGCAGCACTTTCATTACTGTAAGATGTACTTGATATTCTAAATTTTTCGTTTTACAACCAAATAACTGAAAAGCTGAACTGAAAAATGATGAACACCCTTTTCTCTCAGTAGAAAGCTGACAGACTCCAGAATTTCCCTGATGATTTCTGAATGATCCAATGTTGACCTAAATGACTGATGATGATAAACAGAGTCCACCAGTGTGAAACTGAGACTCGGTAGAAATGCACCTACTCTGTGATGCTCTCAAGGACTGTTAAAAGAATATTGGGGAGCAAACAGCATTATGAAGAGCCAAAGGAACACACCAGAGAGGTCCGGGATAAAGTCGCAGTGAAGTTTAAAGCAGGATTTGGTTATAAAAAGATTTCAACATGTTTTAAAAATTTGATGGGGCAGTGTTTGATCAATCATGTTGAAATGAAGAGAGTATCAGACGAATGCAAACCTATCCAGACCCAGCCATTCCTCTAAACTTCCAGTCCAAACAAGGTGAGCACTGATCAGAGATGCAGCCAAGACGCCTGTGGATCAATATGGATTAACTGCAGTGATCCACAGCTAAAGCAGGGGAATTTGTCCATTGGACACACTGCACAAATCTGGTCTTTATAAAAGAGTGGCAAGAAGAAAGACATTTCTCAGAGAAAACCATAAAAAGTACGGTTTATATTTTACCACAAGCCACCTGGGAAACACAACAACCATGGAAGAAGGCCATTGTCAAAATTGGTGGTGGGGGCATCATGGTCTGGGACTGTTTCTCTTCAGCAGGACGTGGGAAGAGAGATACAGTTGATGGGGAAGATAGATGGAACCACATACAGGCTCCTATTTTGGAAGAAAACCTGTTGGGGTCTGCAATAGACCTGAGACTGCAACGGAGGTTTACCTTCCAACAAGACAATGATAACTAAACATATAGCAAAATCTGCAATGGAATGGCTCATCCATCCATTTTCAAACCCCTGCTGCAGCCTATTCCAATTGCAAAGTTGTCAAGGAACACTTTATATGTATAAACATATTAGAGATGTTCAATACCACTTTTTTTTTAGCGCATACCAGAATGAATACTCAACTCTTGAGTCATCACAGATACTCATAGGAAGTATCGATACATAGTTTTCTTTTTTGTCAAACCAATGACAGATAATTTTAAAGGATATACAGTATGTAATATAAAAAACACATCCGTATTTTGCATTTGTCCTTGAAATGGCGTGAAACGAATGGCGCATAATTGATAATTTTTCTTGAAATATCTGGAACTCAACATTACAGCCATTGTGAGGTCACGATCAGTGATTTCCGTAACAAATGATGGACAATCCGTCACAACTGGCAGCTCTGTATACATACGAACGATATGTATCAGATACAAAAACTGAGGTAAAGTACATTATCACATAACCATACCAATATGATTGAAGTATCGAATAAGAAAACAGACTTAAAGTACATTAATGTGACATAATGACATCAATATGACTGAGGTGTTTTCTATGTACTGTAAATATGTATCAAATAAGAAAACAGAGTTAAATTACATTAATGTGACATCCTGAAATCAATATGATGATTGATGTGTTCTCTGACCCCAATGTGAATTGAGTGAACGATGGGGTCTTCTCACCTGCTCTGGAAGTAGTTTGCTAGTTCAGATGCCTCATGGTTCAGACTCCTCAGGTGTACAATTAAATTGCCAGAGTTGGTGAACATGGCGCCACACGTTTTGCACTCATAAATCCGCGGCTTGCGGATTATGTGTCGGGAGACCCTCATGTGGTGCTTATATTCACCGAAGGACGTGAATGTGGCACTACAAATCTGGCACCGGAAACAGCGTTTACCTTCGTGCTTCAGCCGATGCATCTTTAGAGAGTAGGCCCGTGTGAACTTTTTCCCACAGCGGTCACACTGGAAAGGCTTAATGCCTAGCGGAATAAAGAAAATCAAAACTTACATTCAGATTCGGTTTATTTCAGTCACTGAAAATGAAATGTTTGAAATGTATAGTGGAGGAGGAAGCTAATAACAATTAGATTTTTTTCCCCGAGTTAACCGTTTCGTGCACCCTGTAACCTGATAACACGGTCAGCTGTCTTCTGCTGTAACCGCTGCCCCGAAAAGGGTTAATAATCATTTTCATGAATTACAGTACAATTTTGTACACGGTCGTACTTCATAATGAGAGAATAACATCCATCCATCCATCTTCTACCGCTTATCCGGGGCCGGGTCGCGGGGGCAGCAGCTATAGCAGGGAAGCCCAGACTTCCCTCTCCCTAGCTACTTCTTCCAGCTCTCCCCGGGGGATCCCGAGGGGTTCCCAGGCCAGCTGGGTGACATAGTCTCTCCAGCGTGTCCTGGGTTCGTCCTCGGGGTCTCCTCCCGGTGGGACATGCCTGGAACACCTCACCACGGAGGCGTTCAGGAGGCATCCGAATCAGATGCCCAAGCCACCTCATCTGGCTCCTCTCGATGTGGAGGAGAAGTGGCTCGACTCTGAGACCCCGCCAGATGACCGAGCTTCTCACCTTATCTCTAAGGGCCAGCCCGGACACCCTGCGGAGAAAACTCATTTCGGACACTTGTATCCGGGATCTCGTTGTTTCGGTCACGACCCATAGCTCGTGACCATAGATGAGGGCTGGAATGTAGATCGACCGGTAAATTGAGAGATTTGCCCTTTGGCTCAGCTCCTTCTTTATACCACGACAGACCGATACAACGTCCGCATCACAGCAGACGCTGCACTGATCCGCCTGTCGATCTCTCGCTCCCTCCTGCCCACACTCGTGAACAAGACCCCAAGATACTTAAACTTCTCCACTTCCCCGACCCAGAGGGGGCACTCCACCCTTTTCCGACTGAGGACCATTGTTTCAGATTTGGAGGTGCTGATTTTCATCCCAACCGTTTCACACTCGGCTGCGAAACGCTCCAGTGAGAGTTGGAGAGCCCTGCTTGAAGGAGCCAATAGTACCACATCATCTGCAAAAAGCAGAGATGCAATACTGAGGCCACCAAAACGGACCCCCTCAACGCTTCGGCTGAGCCTAGAAATTCTGTCCATAAAGGTTATGAACAGAATCGGCGACAAAGGGCAGCCTTGGCGGAGTCCTACCCTCACTGGAAACGATTCCGACCTACTGCCGGCAATGCGAACCAAACTCTGACATCGGTGGTATAGTGACCGAACAGCCCGTATCAGGGGGTTTGGTACCCCATACCCACAAAGCAACGCCCACAGAACTCCCCGAGAGACACGGTCAAACGCCTTCTCCAAGTCCACAAAACACATTTAGACTGGTTGGGCGAATTCCCACATACCCTCGAGGACCCTGCAAAGGGTGTAGAGCTGGTCCACTGTTCCACGGCCGGGATGAAAACCACACTGCTCCTCCTCAATCTGAGGCTCGACTTCCTGACGGACCCTCCTCTCCAGCACCCCTGAATAGACTTTACAAGGGAGGCTGAGGAGTGTGATCCCTCTGTAGTTGGAACACACCCTCCGGTCCCCCTTTTTAAAAAGAGGGACCACCACCCCGGTCTGCCAATCCAGAGGCACTCTCCCCGCTGACCACGCGATGTTGTAGAGGCGTGTCAACCAGGACAGCCCCACAACATCCAGAGCCTTGAGGAACTCCGGACGGATCTCATCCACCCCTGGGGCTTTGCCACCAAGGAGCTTTTTAACCACATCCGTGACTTCAACCACAGAGATAGGAGAGCCCATCTCAGGGTCCTCAGACTCTGCTTCCTTCAAGGAAGGCGTGTTGGTGGAGTTGAGGAGGTCTTCGAAGTACTCTGCCCACCAATTCACAAAGTCCCGAGTCGAAGTCAGCAGCGCCCCATCCTCACTGTACACAGTGTTAGTGGTGCACTGCTTCCCCCTCCTGAGACGTCGGATGGTGGACCAGAATTTCCTCAAAGCCGTCCTGAAGTCGGCCTCACCGAAGTCATGGCCTCACCGAACTCTTCCCATGCCCGGGTTTTTTCCTCGGCGACCACTGAAGCTGCGTTCCGCTTAGCCAGTCGATACTAGTGATGTGCTCCGCGGGTCGAATCCCTGAAGCGTGTGCCGAGTAATCTAGATGAGTGGTTCATGAATGGGGAGCCGAAGCGCGTGTTGATGACGTCAGTGGTGACGTTTGAAGCCCCGCGAAGGGGGTGTACCACGTGACTGATTCAGGAAATGATGCGATCGGTTCGACTGTGGTTCGAAATGAAAGCGGCAAAGCAGCGCTAAATTCCCCGTCATACCAACTTGCTATCACATATCTATGCACCCCTGCTTCATCAGTACCATATGAAAGAGTTTGTTCAAAAGCAGGTGAAATTCTCTGCAAAAAAAGAAACTGCCTGAGTCCAAAAACTTTAGATAAAATATTGTTTTTAAATAAAAATGAATAAGCACTTTATTCTACCTCCTTACTTCACATTTTCACTTGTTGCATAGGCACAAACATAGACAAAGTAAAACGGAACAATTCATGTAAAAACACTCCTCAATTACATATTGTTATATGTTCAGAGTCAGACAACAAAGTGTATGCAGAATAGTGGTGAAGATTGCACGACTGTTTGTGTCCTATGTGTTGTGTTGTGTTGTGTTATTTTTGTTATTTTGACTTCAAAATGGCGCCGCGAGAGTGGCTGCCTTTCCAGCAGCTCCTATATTTTGTTGTTCTACTTCTTCCTTTCATGACTTTGCTGCTGTGAATTGGGAATTTCTCCATTGCGAGACTAATAAAGGTTTTCTTATCTTATCTTTACACCCCACCATTTTATTGCATGCACCAAGCATGTTATACATTTTCCTGTCCACATGATGGCGTAGTCGAGGAAATTATTCATCTTGAAGCCCCGAATCGTGTGTGAAGCATTTCCCTGCAGGGCTTCACTGCTTTATGGGGCTTTATTTTGCCATCACTAGTCGATACCCATCAGCTGCCTCTGGGGTCCCACAGGCCATAAAGGCCCGATAGGACTCCTTCTTCAGCTTGACGGCATCCCTTACTGCTGGTGTCCACCAGCGAGTACGGGGGTTGCCGCCACGACAGGCACCAACCACCTTACGTCCACAACTCAGATTGGCCGCCTCAACAATAGAGGTCCATGGTCCATTCGGACTCAATGTCCCCCGCATCCCCCGGGACATGGGAAAAGCTCTGCCGGAGGTGGGAGTTGAAACTCTTTCTGACAGGGGATTCCGCCAGACGTTCCCAACAAACACTCACAATACGTTTGGGTCTGCCAGGACGGACCGGCATCTTCCCCCACCATCGGAGCCTACTCACCACCAGGTGGTGATCAGTTGACAGCTCCGCCCCTCTCTTCACCCGAGTGTCCAAAGCATGCGGCCGCAAATCCGATGATACAATCACAAAGTCAATCATCGAACTGCGGCCTAGGGTGTACTGGTGCCAAGTGCACATATGGACACCCTTATGTTTGAACAAGGTGTTTGTTATGGACAATCCGTGACGAGCACAGAAGTCCAATAACAAAACACCACTCGAGTTCTGATCAGGGGGCCATTCCTCCCAATCACGCCCTTCCAGGTCTCACTGTCATTGCCCACGTGCGCATTGAAGTCGCCCAGTAGAACAAGGGAGTCCCCAGCAGGAATACTCTCCAGCACACCCTCCAAGGACTCCAAAAAGGGTGGGTACGCTGAGCTGCTGTTTGGTGCATATGCACAAACAACGGTCAGGACCCATCCCCCCACCCGAAGGCGGAGGGAGGCAACCCACTCGTCTCCCGGTGTGAACCCCAATGTACAGGCACTGAGCCGGGGGGCAATGAGTATGCCCACACCTGCTCTGCGCCTCTCACCGTGAGCAACTCCAGAGTTGAAGAGAGTCCAACCCCTCTCGAGAGAACTGGTACCAGAACCCAGGCTGTGTGTGGAGGCAAGTCCGACTACATCAAGTCGGAACTTCTCTGCCTCACACACCAGCTCGGGCTCCTTCCCTGCCAGAGAGGTGACATTTCATGTCCCAAGAGCTAGCTTCTGCAGCCGAGGATCGGACCATCAGGGTCGCCGCCTTTGGCGGCTGCCCAGCTCACGTTGCACCCGACCCCTTTGGCCCTTCCCATGGGTGGTGAGTTCATGAGAAGGAGGACCCACGTTGCCTCTTCGGGCTGAGCCCGGCCGGGCCCCATGGGTGTAGGCCCGGCCACCAGGCGCTCGCCAACGAGCCCCACCTCCAGGCCTGGCTCCAGAGGGGGGCCCCGGTGACCTGCGTCCGGGCAAGGGAAACTGAGTGCCATTTATTTTATTCATCATTAGGGGTTTGTGAGCCGTGCTTTGTCTGGTCCCTCACCTAGGACCTGTTTGCCGTGGGTGACCCTGCCAGGGGCATAAAGCCCCAGACAACTTCGCTCCTAGGATCATTGGGACACACAAACCCCTCAACCACGGAGGGGTAGAGAATAACAAGAGAAGCCAATATTGTCAAAATGAAGAAATTGTTGACAACTGTATATATTAAAAAGAATATTTCGAGTTGATGAAAGACAAAAAAAGTTGTCATTTTGCCAGACCTTGTTGTTTCACTGTTGGTCAGAATACAGTGGCTAAATTAGACAAAGCAAATGATATGCAAGACTGTATTTTGTTGACATTGCATCTGTATTGTGGCGCAAATGACGGCGGATCTTGATTCTCATATCAGTGCAAGGTTCACTGCTTGTGGTTGCCAATTTGGCAAACCAATCTCCTCCAAGTTGAGCAGGGCAGTGCAGCATTAGGAGTATTTTTCGAAATGCACCTGGTGGAGTGAACAGTTGGTGGCAAAATGTCAATCTAGACTGAACACGTGATCAAATCACGTCGAACAACGGAGCAGGGTAGACAGCTGGTCTAATGTGATGCATTTCAAATATATGAGTACAGTATACAGCCCACGTTCACGGGTTCTGGATTTGCGGTCAGAATAAATTTGCCCATTTTTTCCCCCAGGTATAACTAATTTGTGTTCTTTATTTTGGTGTATAATTCCACTTTAATTCGTTCAGTCATGCACAGTATTGTGAAAGCAAGGCTCAAGATAAATGGTTTCGCATTGCAGTTTGCGAGTCAAAATTTGCATTTAGCGCCACATCATACCCCACTGAATGGCAAAATTGAGAATCACAGATGTTGAAGTGTTTTTCTGATTATTGAATGGCAGAGATAGTCCCAAAAAGCTTTGCTGGCCAAGAAGCACACGTTTCGTCGCCAAGGCAAAACGTGTGAGGCAGAGGCAATCTTGGCATTATTTATTAATTTTTCATATTAGACTTAAACTCCCCTAATTTACTCAAAAATCGACAGTACACCTTGTGCTGTGGTGCTCCTTACACAGTCAAACCTCGGTTTTCGAACGTGTCTGTTCTCGACCAAATTGGTTTTCGACCAAAAATTTCGAGTTTTTTATACCTCGGATGACCACCGAAAATCAGTTCTCGAACAAACTGCGCGCACTTGAATGCACCACTTGACTCTTCTCGCCTTCCTTACACGAGGAAGTGACGCTTCCTCGTGTAGCGTTCCATTACTGACCAGACGGGTTCAATAACGATTCTTTTTTGAAAAAGAGCGTGGTTTCTGTTTTCGAACAAATCGGTTTTCGAACAGCCTTCTGGAACGGATTATGGTCGAAAACCGAGGTAGGGCTGTATATGGATGGATGCCTGCCTTTCAGTTTGACAACTTTCATTCAAATTCCTTCATATTAGCTTTGCATTCTTATCTGCATCTAATCGCAAGCAGGTGTCATACCAGAATTAGAACTGCTTTCTGCTTCTGTGTCTACAAGAGTGACTTTTTAACCTGGGTTCGATCGAACCCCAAGGGTTCGGTGAATCGGTCTCGGGTTCGACGGAGCCTCTGCCATGAAGGGTAAGACACACGCGACTCAACATGTCAATTAGTTATAACAGGCCCGCTTGGCCATCACTGGCTGCAGATGATCACATGACATTGCTTGTCCAATCAGTGAGGTGGGAAATTTAGTTCGCTTAGTTGTCAACTGTCGTGATAGTACGTCGTACAATAATTTTATTTTTTTTTTAAGTATACTTATCTCTTGAAATTGTATTTAGTTTTTTCTGTTTTTAATAAATGTGTTTTTTTTAATGTCTTGAATTTGTAAAAAATATATATATTTACTTTTCACTCATGAAGGCTTCAGTGAATATGCATATTAACTGGCTGGGTTCGGTACCTCTAAGGTTAAGAACCACTGGTCTACAGTTTGTTAGTGCACAGGACATCGCATTAAATCCAAAAAACAAAGTAAACCGTGTGTGCTAATGTTAGCTTCCAAAGATGACTGTCCCTATGTCAGAACTGAAATCAGGTATCAAGTGCTTCCTTTTTAAAATGATCGTTTATCACCGCCGTGCTGTCATTAAACGGAAGTTTGCATTTGCAAACATTTCTCAACAAAACCGATCAAAAGTGCAGTTTGTGGAGTTTGCCACAAGCCACCAGGGAGACACAACAAACATGTGGAAGAAAGTGCGCTGGGCTGATGAGACCAAAATTGAACTTTTTGGGCTGAATGCGTTATGTTTGGCGTAAAAGCAACACCTCACATCGCCCTAAAAAAACCTTCCCATTGTCAAGCATGGTGGTTGCAGCATCATAGTCTGGGGCTGCTTTTCTTCAACAGGGACTGGGAAGACAGAATTGTTGAAATGTGGCAAAAGGTCATTAAGTTCAAGGGGGTCTAATGCTATCGCAAGGCCCTGTATGCAATATTGTATTTTCGATACTTTCATCACTGCCGTGGACAGCCACAGTGGTGCACCATCGTCTGACAGCTTACACGCCGTTTCATATTTTTTCTCTGAAACTATGATCTCAATTTCACATCTTTACTTACCGGAGTGTATGAGCATGTGCTGCTTCAGGTTTTGAATGCGTGTGAATCGAACTCCACAGGTTGGACACTGAAAGGGCCTGTCAGGGCCATTGGTGCCGGGCCGGGCTGATGGGCCAATATAGAGGTGGTATGGATATTGAATACCTTCTAATCTGAAATACCAAACAAGAGGAAGCACAGATTGATCTCGCAAAACAAGAACATATTTTAAAAAATTGATATTTCACTGGCTATGATTGAAGTCGGCTGTGACGATTCCCTCAGAGGTGCAACCCTCACTTGAACAATTCCGCCACCTGTTCTTGTCAGTTTAATTACCATCAGGTCTAACCCATCTCTGCACAGTTATGCCACATGCAGGGCATTGTGTGAGATTCTCAACGCACCACCCCCCACCCCTCCACCAATCCTGATTACAATCAGTTATCATCTATATCAGGGGTGCCTGAAAACTTTTTCGACCGAAGATCTACCTTTCGATCAACCAACCTCCCGCGATCAACCCATTACATTACAGGCACATACACACGCATGATGAGGAACAGCCTGACGTGGAGGCATGCGAAGCACTTTGGCAGCTTGTTATCTATTGTAGCTCACACGTACCGTTTGAAAATGCTTCCCTCGGCCCTCCAGATTCCTATTCTTTGCCCGTGACCACGGTGAATTGTACACGAAACAAACTCTGAATGAGAATAACGATAACGATAAAAGATATAGCGCAACAGCTCCAATTACAAGCTGCAATGCAGACTGCTGAACGCTAACAACTTCCAGTGACGCAGGTCACGCAACACCGTAGGTTAAAGATTTACCTGATTAATTTTTTTAAGACTTTTTGTGAAGATGTGACTGATAGGATGGTGCAGTGTACATTAACACAATAAATATATTACTAACATCCACAAAGACACACAAATGGTTGAGGGGTTTTTTTTCTCCTCAAAACCCCTCGCGATTGACTTGGGACCAGCCCGCGAGGTACCGGTCGATTGCGATTGACGTAATGGGCCCCCCGATCTATATCAATTACTCTGCTAATTACTTTAATCACATATTTGGGATGGATTTAGCAATGTGCTGTCGAACACCTTATCATTATATTGAACATTTCAATTCATTTCAGATGTGTTGTCACACACTTTGGAGATTTATGCCGTATTTCGTAGTCGACCACACTAATGACTTCCTTTGCTGCAAGTCTAAACAAATTGAGATACCTTTCATCATCCTCCGCATGTCCTCCAGCA
This sequence comes from Hippocampus guttulatus, assembly GCF_054856545.1. Lineage (NCBI taxonomy): Eukaryota > Metazoa > Chordata > Actinopteri > Syngnathiformes > Syngnathidae > Hippocampus > Hippocampus guttulatus. The sequence goes on from NC_141272.1 coordinate 18,665,889, forward strand.
TTAGCGGTACTCTGAATTGACGGCAAGCCCTCTGACACTCCCTCATCCATTGATCCTGAAAAAAATAAAAAAATAAAAAAACCCTCAAAAGATGACATGGGCGTTTTTCTGAATTCATCTTATGCATTCCTCTCACACAAGGAGTGTTCACACGGCACACATTTGCATCGGTGCTGCACCGGTGTATTTTGTTGCGATATATCTTACACCGGTCTAAATTTTGTGGAGCATTCACACGTATAAAGCTGCTTACTGAAGAGAAGCGTGTTAACCCTGGTGCAGCCCCACTTGCGTTCACACGGCAGTTTCTGCGGCCGTGCAATACGATAATAATACGGAAATAAAACATGCGAATGCGTAACGTGTACTTCCTTTTCCCCGCCTTGTTTGTGACATATCGAAAAACCATGGTTTATACTTCTCCAGATAAATCAATGCTGTGGTGTATCAGACACCGTAAAAGGATGAGAGAAGAGAGAAAGGAAAGATGACGGAAGTACAACAGAGCATGAAAGCAACGCATTCCACCCGTATGTAATCAACTCTTCTCACGCGTAGCGAGTCTACTCCTGTTGCATTCACAAGTCCCATTTTATATCGGTGCTGCCCCGTAAACTAGCATTTACTCCGGAGTAAATTTTTAAACCACCTCCTGAGCAGGGTTAAATTTGCTCCAGTTTAAGCTGTTTTCAGGGGCTACACCGGTATAACTTTGTATGTGTGAACGCTCTACAGGGGGCAGCCCCGGTGCTACACCGGAGTAAAACTTGCCAAGTGAACACCCCAATAGTATCTTTAAATTGATAAACGTGCACAGAAGATGTGGTTGGGAGTCCACACATTTTGGCACTTTTGTACACATTATACACTTCATTATTATTACCATATATGACCTACTGTGGAAATGCCTGCAAAACAAACACACTCCCTATTCTAAAACTACAACAAAAAAAAGCAATTCAAATTATTAATAGATCAAAATATACGGAACCCACAAATCCACTATTTATCAAATTAAATACGATGAAATTTTATGATCTGGTTGACTTTCAAATCGCCCAATTAATGTACAAAGCACACAATAACCTGCTCTGCCAAAACATTCTGAAGTTTTTCGAAATTCGAGAAAGCAGCTATGATTTAAGAGGTACCAACTTATTCAAAAAACTCAAAACAAGAACAAACATCAAGCAAAGAAGTGTATCTATCAAAGGTGTTAATCTGTGGAATAATTTCGAAACGGACCTGAAAATGAGTAAATCGCTTGCTGAGTTCAAAAACAAATTCAAAAAAATAGCACAAACAACCTACATCAATCAGAGTTAAAATGATAAATTCTAAACATTAAATATAATGATAAATCAGAACTAAGTTGATAAATAGAGAAAGGTATTGAAATACCCATTATGAATACAAGAGAAAATTGACAAGAGTGCCAGGGTGTGGATGTATATAATCCCGATACAAACCAAAAGTTGTAAAAATATCACGGTTAAGGGTAAAGTATGAGCCTTAATGGAGACTTATTTCTTCTTACTTTCTTTCTTTTCTGATTGATATAAAAATGATTTATTAGATATAAACACATAACGGGGTAGGACTAGATACGTTTTTTACTTCTTCCTACTCCCTTGAACATAATAACTGTGTTGAATGAAGATTGATTTCTTTCTTTTCACTATTTTATTTACCCTATTTTGTGTCAAATTATTACTGTATATGTTTTATGTTCAATAAACAAACAAACCACTATAGTTTTTTGAAAATATGCCCATATGAGGAATGTGTAAAAAGATTTTTTTACCCAAAAGAGTTCACGAACAGTCAGAAGCGCCTGAGTTTCCATGAAACAATCAAGAAATACCCGTACTTGACATTGAACTCAGCGTAGTGCAGATGCATTTTAACTTAACTAAAGCCCATGAGTTGCACTAACTCCCTCACCTATGGATGATGACTGTGGACTGATGAGGAGATCCTCCTGACTCTGCTCACTTCCTGGAACCGTCTGTTGATCATTCAGTGAGCTCTGGGAGGCGCTGACAGGGTGGGAAGACGCCTCCTGGACCTCCTCGTCGCTGAGCCTTTCCACTTTCACCCTCACATCTTCTTCCTCAGTTGGCACGGGTGGTGACACTGCCTTGGAGCTTTCACATGACAAAAAGTCACCGAGTCGCCGACCGACCACTACCTCAGAAGTAACTGTTGCTGCCTGCTCTTGGCACCGGGGGCTCTCTGGGAGCTTTGATTTATCCGAGTGGAATCTCCTATCAATTCCGAATGGGAAGGTCCACGGGAAGGCCAGCGAGGACTCCACAGGCTGGGCCGTGCTGTCTGAAAACGAAGGGGATGGATTGGGCACCTGAGGGGAGGTCGTGACCATCTGTGTCGTGCATTTGAGGGGACTCTCAGGCGAAGCCATGCTTACAAAACTCTTTCGTTTCCGTCGTGATTCACGGCAAACGGGAACGTTTCTCTCCATCACACTACAGTCAGATGACACGGGTGACACGCTGCCGTCAAGTGGCGTGAGGGCACAGTTTGAAGAGGCACTCTCAGGTGCTGATTCAAGGGGTTTGCCTGTTGTAAGAGTGTTGCTGTTGTTGTTACTTGGACTCCATAGAATACTGGACTTCATGAACTCTGAACAAGTGCTTGCTACGGCAAACATCTGCATGTAACTCGCAGCTGCGAGGACGTCGATAATATTTTCTGTGCTGATGGAGAGTGTGGATGTGTAGGCATATTCCAGCAGAGGAGCAAAGCCACTAACGGTCACGTGGTGAAGGTCCAAGACAAACTTGTCCTCCTCCTCGGGCCGACCCACCAGTTTGGAACGGAAGAATTCACTGCAGCACGCCAGGACCACTTTATGTGCCAGGAAATGTTTGTCTTGCACCCTGATGGTAACATCACACAAGTCACCTTGGTTACGCAAAGTGTTGAGCTTTTCGAGCATCTCCTGGCTGTGGGAGGTCGAGCAATGGGTAAAGGTTTTCACTCCCATGTTAGTCAGCTTCTGAACATGTAGAGAAAACGTGTCCTACGAAGACAAACAAAGTATTTAGTACGTACTGTAGCTTAATAGAGGAATAAGTTCATGTAATCACTTACTACTCTGTCTAATTACAGTATAGGATTTGCACTTAAACAACAAAAAATATATAATAAAACAACCATTGGAATTTCTCTGTGTCACTTTCTTGTTAAATTTATGAGTGCATGCCAGTTGCAACTTAAAAGTCGAATAGGCCGAAGTAGGGCTAAGTTTTAGAAAAAAAAGGATTCATTGGATCTAATTGATTTTCCTTTGCAGAGCTCATTATCAATTCATATAATCATAAGGCATAGAAAAAAAAGTAGTGTGTTTCCGGTAACCCGACCGACCGAGAATTTCTACGTCGAAAAAAAACTTTACGGTCGGCATTTTTTTCAAACAACCCTCTACATTTTTGTGTAGAGGGTTTACATCGGTGCAAACTCTCGCGATATTCAAGTTGAGCACGTGCGTCATTTGCCCTGTTGTCTGTCAACAACATTGAAACATGGCGGCGGCCGCAATCTGCGACGACAGTTTAAACCGCGTTTTCTGTGTTACCGTTGCATGCTCGCACCGTAATGTTAAGAAAATAGCATCCATTGATGTATCGAAAAAAATCAGTGAACTATTTGATGAACACCACGGGCTGAGTAAACACCGAGGACGGAGGAGGACGTCGGCGGAGGCGGCGGCGCGCCCCGGCCCCCCGAGTCCAGAGCGGGGAGAAAACTAAATAGGTGGTGGCGGCGCCGGCCGCGGAGCGGCAGGTTCTATGTCTTCTTGTTTTATGTTTTATGGTTATTTTGTTTAAATTTTTGATGGAAAAAAAAAGATTAAAAATATATATACTTTGCCCGACCTACCGACCCTATGCTGAAATTTCATGTTACCGGAAACACACTACTTTTTTTTCTACGCCTAAATCAATACTTGGGACCTGGGATAAGTCGCCACTGTCTGTCGATATGTGCTGTGCACTGCTTCTACCCCGAGGTGACAGTAATGCCTAAGGCATGGAGTTCAATGCAGCATTGTTATGGTTTCAAAAAAAAAACAACAACAAACACCACCCAGAAATCGAGATATGCTGATTAGAGGTGTCAAATTATCGCATTAACTGTGATTAATTAATTACAGACCATTTAACATGTTAGTTTTTAATCGCGTTCATCTTGATTTTAATCTCTGCCTTTATTTTTTCTGTAGGTGGGTTGCCTTTTTCGAACAGCCCTTTTTATGTGTTAGCTTCCTGTGTTCAAGTTGTTGAGGGTGGGGAAACAACTGTCAGTCACAGCCTGAAGCGGACATTGATTGGCTGCCATTATGTTGGGGCTTGTTTAGCCGGAGCTGATAGGCTCCCATTGGAGTTGGGCGGGCTTAGTAAGCAGCGGTGAAGAGTGGAGAGGTGAAAATGGAGCAGGATGTGAGAGTTTTCGGCACAATGAATGGAAAATGTACATTCCAAAAACGCCCTGACGACACAATTGATAAAGGTAGAGTGGTGTGCCTAATTTGTAAGAAGGAGTTTGCGTACCACTGAAGCAACTCAAATTTAGCCCCCACATCAATGCAAAGCACCGAGTCGCATGTGCAGCCACAGCTAACATTAGCACCGAAAGCGTGAGCAATATAGCGAGCGAGCCATACATAGCAAAGCTCTTCGGCAAACTAAACTCAAGAACACTCCACGTATGAGGCATCGTTGACGTGTCCTCTGTAGACTACTAGAAGTGATTGATATTTTTTTCAGCGCGTTTAGTTTGTCATGATGAACAGTGTTATTTCTGAAGTGCTAACTTACAGCACTGTGATTTAAGGGTCTGTTTTATTGTTTATTATCTGAAGCAAGTTCAGTGTTGAGTACTTGTATTGCTCAGAAAATTGTTCTGTTTTTGATATATTAACTTTATAAGGACCTGATTTTATTTTTATTTTGTAATTCTTTGGAGATTTACAACAAAAAAAAAGTGATATTCCCCCTCGTGGTGGAAACTAAATAATAATACATTTTATTTATAAGCGCCTTTCAAAACACTCAAGGACACCTTACAATCAAAACAAGAACAATAAAACCACAGATAAAATTATAAATAATAAAAGAAGGTTGCAGGTAGGACTTTGACTAGTCTCAAATACATTTGGCATATATATTTGGTAGGGTTGGTAATCACACTCTTCATTGTGATGTGCCAAATTTCAAAAGCATATTTTTGAAGACATCTTTATTTTCACTTTTCAGCAACTTTAAATTTAATTACTTCAGAATCTATTAGCAAGAGAACTTTGTAAAGTTTTAAAGAGAAGTTAAAAGTGCATTGTGGACAGTTAAACAGCAACATTAATACACTGATCGGAAAAAAGGAGGAGGGTGATAAGTGAATGGAGTGTCGAGGACAGAACGCCAGGTTATGTAACCACAATAAAGGCAATCCAGGCTCAAGTGGAGGCCAGTGAACTACAGGATGCTTAGCAGCTGTCTGTTAGACATGTGGACTCCCAGCCATGAGATTTCCATCAAACAAAAGCTTGAGTACAGGGGTACCAGTAAGGAAAGCACACACACACACACACACACACACACACACACACACACACACACACACACACACACACGCACACACACACACACACACAGACCAAATAAAAGTACCTGCCCTAATAAAAAACATGGAGAATTACAGACTTGGAGTAAAAAGAATAGAAAATAATATAATGCCATTTTCTCACAGTTGAAGAGCCTCTCAGGCATTTCTATGGAGACATTTTGAAGGGACTTAAAGTTGACACACACAATTATCCATCCATCCATTTTCCGAACCGCTTGATCCTCACTAGGGTCGCGGGGGGTGCTGGAGCCTATCCCAGCCATCTCCGGGCAGTAGGCGGGGGACACCCTGAATCAGTTGCCAGCCAATCGCAGGGCACACAGAGACGAACAACCATCCACGCCCACACTCACACCTAGGGACAATTTAGCGCGTCCAATCAGCCTGACATGCATGTTTTTGGAATGTGGGAGGAAACCGGAGCACCCGGAGAAAACCCACGCGGGCCCGGGGAGAACATGCAAACTCCACACAGGGAGGCCGGAGCTGGAATCAAACCCACAACCTCTGCACTGTGAAGCCGACGTGCTAACCACTGGACTACCGGGCCGCCACACACACACACAATTATTTTAGTTAAATTACTTTGCCATAATCACAAAACATTTTGACGGTTTTTCTGCAACATTGTAACAAAATGTAAATAAATCTTGAACGTGTGAATAAATGCCAGATTTACAAGACAAAAAACAACGTGGAGACTTTGATAATCTAATGGGATTTTTTTTTACTAAAATGAATAGGCCACAGGTGGTGATAGATGCTTGTTATTGGTTGTTGAAGATCATATTTTCGCTAAAATTTTAAACCTAACCTGACATATTTTTTGACTAAGAAAGAGTAACACACAAAAAGTTCACATCCACCGTACCTTTCAATTACTCGTGATGGCGGCGTCCAGTTTACAACCTGGTCCTTTCACTGTAACTATCATCACATCCTACTAGCAAGTGGTCAGACAGCTGAAACAAGTAGGAAAATGCTAGTTGAAGCCGTTGGGCCGAAGTAAACAAAAAATACATGTCCTCTGTGTAAGACGAGCAATAGGAAGCCGCAAATTCCAAAAATGAACATTAAAAAACTCACAACAATACAGTTTAGCAAACACCAGCTATGTGTCAAGTTCCAATTTCTAATAACGGATGAGATAAGAAATACATCCTGTTTCACCTATCACAATAAAACTATTACAGTTACGTACTTCGACAGATTTTCATAACGCTGCCCCCGCCCCGCCCCAAAAATGAGTGTGTGCGCGCGCGCACGTGTGTGTGTGTTGGGGGCAGGGGGGGGGGGCAACCTCCTAAACCCATAGGAGGTTGCTAACTATAGCAATGGGCATTCAGCATACATGACGATGGCTGAGGGTAGAGTAAAATAAACATACAACACTATACATATTTAATTTATGAGAGTGCGTATTTAATTTGTAAGACTTGGCAAAATTGTTCAGCCATCACCCAATGCTTTAACGCTAAGTAATTAAAGTTTCCTAAGTGGCTGCTATGTCGTAAAGAACTATATTTAAAACAATACCGTGATGAAGCATTGTTTTCTTTATTAATATGTACATTTATAACTATTTAATCAGCTCGCTTCGTCGATTAATACGAGGTACAATGTCGACACCAAGTACACACACCTTGTTTTTCTGTCCAATTCAACAAATGCTTTTCTTTCGAAGTTTCAGATGATGAACTTCCGGTTTGACCGTGGATAACCCTGACTACCTCAACGAACCGAGCGATGCACGACAGCTAGCACGTTAGCTACAAAGATTACCGTCGCATAGAATACAGCATCCGACAACCAACGAAAAGGCTTAACCGACATATTAGTCGGATAAAAACCGCGCAACATAAGAATGACACTAAAACAAATTACAACAAGGATATTTACCTTTAGTCCGAGGCCTCTGCGAGCTGCTGGGCCTGAGTAGGCAAACAGTCGAGCTGACACAAAGCAGCTTGCGACGTGTCTTACATCCCCAGCGTTATCCCGGAGAATTTACAGCCCCCGACAACGCTCACTGGAACTCACATCATAGCAACTTGTCATTTAAAGATTCCGTTTGTTATTTTCTCTCCTTTGTTATACCGGCTAGCCTTTTGGCGCTCGTATTTGTGTCCCCACAATGCAGTGCGCATCTGTACTGTACCGTACTGTAAAGGAGCAGGAAGTGTCATTGTCCAACATCCCAATAATGACTCTGCCACATAGCTACCCACTATTTACCTTCACTTTTGCCAAAGTTGAATTAATTGCACGAACATTGGACTCAGTTGCTACAATATGGGGAACACAAACACCACAAATTACAAGCATTGTGACAAAACATTCCTTTTAAAAAAATCTGTTTTATCTATGCTCAGTGATGCTTATTATTGTGGTTGTGGTCCTAAACTGCAAGTAATGTAGGTTTTCAATATTTGACCCTGTAGTACATGTCTCAAAATGGTAGGAGTACTGTACAGGCTTTTGGGAGACATTAAAGAATGACCCTAAAATGTGGTTCTTAACCTTTTTAGAGGTACCGAACCCAACCAGTTAATATGCACATTCACTGAACCCTTCATGAGTGAAAAATAAATTTAATTTTTTTTTTTTTTTTTTTTACAAATTAAAGATATTTAAAAAACGCATTTATTAAAAACAGAAAAAATTAAAGCGATAAGTATACTTTTTTTTATCACGACAGTCACACGACTACTAAGTGAACTAAATTTCCCACCTCACTGATTGGACAAGCAATGTCATGTGATCATCTGCAGCCAGTGATGGCCAAGTGGGCGTGTCATAACTAATTAACATGTTGAGTCGCATGGGTCTTACCCTCCATGGCAGAGGCTCCGTCGAACCCCTGAGGTTCGATCGAACCCAGGTTAAAAATCACAGTTCTAATTAAAAGGGAATATATGAATCTACATTTTCATTGTATTTCAAAATGGCGTAACGCATACAAACTTAAGATAACCAATAGAATTTATTCAAATCATGTTCATTATGAACGTATTAAGTATGGCCCTTGTTAATGAGAGGCATTTAATGTGGAATGTCGGACTCATGCCAGCATACAATATTGGTTCGGATAGAGTGGTTCCAGTTGATAGTGAGATCGCAATTATCCATCCATCCATCAATTTTCTGATCTACTTTATCCTCACAAGTTGTTGCGGGGGGTGCTGTCTTCAGGCAGTTGGCAGGGGACACCCTGAACCGGTTGCCTGCCAATCGCAGGGCACATATAGACGAACAACCATCCGCGCTCACACTCACACCAAGGGACAATTTAGAACACTGGTTCTTAACCTTGTTAGAGGTACCGAACCCAACCAGTTCATATGCACATTCACCAAACCCTTCTTGAGTGAAAAATAAAAATATGATTTTGAACAAATTCAAGACATTAAAAATGCATTTATTAAAAACAGAAAAAAAGTAAATACAAATTCAAGACATAAGTCAAAATTTTTTAATTGGATGGTAAGAGGCTCTGTCAAACCCCTGACACCGATTCACCGAACTCCTAGGGTTCGCTCGAACCCAGGTTAAGAATCACTGACATACATACATACACACACACACACACACACGCACACACACACACATATGCACACATACTGTGTGTGTGTGTGTACATGGCATGGTGGTTGACTGGTGAGCATGTCCACTTCACAGTACAGAGGTCCAGAGTTTGATTCCAGGCCCCAGCCTTCTTGAGTTTGAATGTTCTCCCCATGCCTGTGTGGGTTTTCTTTTTTGCATAGTAGGTCAGTGGAAAAACTCTAAATTGTCTGTAGGTGTGGCTGAGAGTGCAATTGGTTCTTTGTCTATGTGCCTTGTGTTTAGCTAGCAACCGGTGCAGGGCATCTCCCATCTCCTGCCCGGATAGGCGCCAGCACGCCTGCGACTCTTGTGACTCAGATAATGGATGTCTGTCTGTGTGTGTGTGTGTGTGTGTGTGTGTGTGTGTGTGTGTGTGTGTGTATGTGTCCATCCATCCATCCATCTTCCGATCCACTTTTTCCTCGCAAGGGTCACGGGGGGTGCTGGAGTCTATCCCAGCCGTCTTCGGGCACTAGGCGGGGGACACGCCGAACCGGTTGCCAGTCAATCGCAGGGCACACAGACGAAGAACCATCCACGCTCACACTCACACCTCGGGACAATTTAGAGTGTTGAATCAGCCTGCCATGCATGTTTTTGGAATGTGGGAGGAAACCGCAGTACCCGGAGAAAACCCACGCAGGCCCCGGGAGAACAATCGTAATCACCATTTAAGAGCTATATTCTATGTTTACTTGTATTATCGATGTCTAATATTTTCAGAGTGATTTTAGCTGTTCTCTTCATGGTGTTTGTTCAGTTTGAGGACCTATGACCGATGACTGAGCCCAAGCTGTCTAAATCTCAACAGCACACTTTACTCCAGAGTTTCCTTGCCAGTCTTGAGATTTCATTGGTCTCGCATAGATTCAAGACTCCCTGCTTCCCAAACTTTTTTTTTTAATGCGGTCCCAAAACAAATCTGTACTTAATGTGATATCATTACACTTGCGATGCAATGTTATTTTGAAAGTAATTTGAAAATAATATTTTCAATGTGGTCTTTGCCACTTTTGCCTCCGACGTATTTGAAGGAATCCATTGGGATTCAAGCCGAGAAACATTTACACTCACATAAATGGCTCATGATGTTCTTTTTGTACACTGGCACAACACAGAGTCTTTGGGAAACATTAAACGCTGCCTTATTGACATAAATGTGTTTATTTGACCATTTTTAGAAACAAAACCATTCCTGAGACAGTAGCATCTGCCAGGTTCATTACACATACTAAGTAAAAACTTAAAAAAATAAATAGCTTAAAAGGAAGCTTTAATCATAGAATTGCAAGGTCCTTCATTGAAGGGATAATGGCCTGATGCTCCCTCGATTTTCTCTCATTGCATACTGTAAATTAACAGGAACTAAGAATAAAGTAATACATACAAAAGTTTCAAAACATGTTTGGATATGATTGTTGACATTGTTAAGGAACATGACAAATGACCATCGTAATCACATAACATGAAATGCACCTTTAATTTGGTGGAACTGACCAAATATGAATGTGTTGTTGCGTAAGCCCGATACCCTCAACAGTAACATAAAGCAGAAAGGAAAATACAGGACAGGGTAATTCTCTGCCTTGCACTATTCTTGATGTGAAATATTTCACACATTGTGTCAACTCCCAAAACGTTTAACTTACTACAAATGGAGATTGGCACTGAAAACAAATTGTTTTGGCAAAAGCAGTCCAATATTTATTTAGAGCCCAAGATCTTGCCCTATTTTGGACTCAATGAAACGTATGTTGATTTAAAAACACACACACACACACACATTTACGATCCTTAACATAAATCAACTGTCTGTGTCTACAAATAAGGAGCAGTGAACACGTCGAGAAAGCTTCAAACCCACAACACACTAATCTCACCCACCTCAGCAACTGAGATAAAACGCTAAATTGAAGCAGCCCAGCGGAGGACAGTATGTCAGATAAAAGCACAGTATATTCACACCATGCTGCACAATGTTAGGCTTCATGCCATTTTCTTCGCCCCACTATAAATGAGAGCTAATTTACAAATATATTCTGTAACCAAGACTAAATGGAACGCCAATAAATTAGTTGTCATTTAAAGCGGAGAAAATAAAACACAGCACCTTAATCATCTAGCATCTATAAATGGCATCTCATGACATTTCCGAGGTAGGTTTTTTTTTTCCCCCATTGGTTACTTTCAACAGTGGTTGTCAACAGTCCAAAAATAAAACAGCCAAACCATACTCAGGCAAATGCGCTTTCTGTGATGTGATGCAATCCTTTGATAAGTGCAGTCAGATCAAAAGGGGAATTGTTCAGTGGTCTTATGTTCTTCATCAGCACTCAAGGTTAAAACATTCCCCAGAGACAGGCGCAGGTTTTTTATTCGGGTCGCACTTTTCTGGTTCAACAGTCTTGCCAGTGTAGTCTATACAGAAAATGCTGCGGCGCCGCTCGCCCTGACCACAAGTTCGTGAGCAGGCCGACCACGGTCCCATCTGCCAGATGGGACAGGGCTGATCTCCGCAGGCCCTGATGTCCATTGGCTTCAGGTCTTTATCACAAAGGCTTGAGAGAAAGCCCGCGCTGTCTCTGCACTCCACATTCCTCCGCGACCACCCCGAACCGCAGCTCTTTGAGCACTCGGACCACTCTCCTAGCACCCAGTCTGACGCACTGAAAGGATGAATCACGTGCAAAGATGCTGAAGAGCCCTTCTTCTCTTTTGACTTGAAAGCAACATCTCTGGGGATAAAAAAGGAATATTTGACTTTCGGAGGACTGCTATCCCCTGCTGTGGCCAGAAGCTGAATAACGATGGCCTCCTTAAGCCGCATGAAACTCTGGATCCTCTCCAACGTGGTGGAGGAACCACTGTATTTCAGCACAGCACCAAGTACAGGAATGTCCTGTTCCACCATCGATACGGAGAAATTTCCGTTGAGGATGTAACTTCCACTCTCTCTCATGATAGCCAGATAATTCCCGTCATGTTTGATTCCTCTGTGGCTGCGCTGTTTGATATCGATGTTGGTTGCACCGGCAGGGATTGTGACAATGTCACTGTATCCATAGCTGAAAATGAAGAGTTCGACATCATTTAAATACAGAGTATTCTGCCCCGGAATAGTTTTGTGGCACAAAGGTACTTTTCATAGTGTGGTGTGGTACCAAAAAAAAAACGTTTCTGCCCTGACCAACTAAACCAGCGGTGTCAAACTCATTTTTGGTGCGGGCCACATTTTAGTTAGCGTTTCACTTGGAGGACCGTTATGACTGAAACCATATAAAGAAGTAAGGAATAACTGTTGATTCAACTATTGTTTAAGTTACTATCATGAGGGGTTTGGTAACAGGAACATGCTTAGAATATATCTCTTATTTATTACATGTGGGAAATTTATTGCATGGTCGACAATTTAGAAAGGATCACGGAAGATGATATGTTTGAACTGCTTTTGCAGGCCACATAAAATGATGTGGCGGGCCAGATCTGGCCCCCGGGCCTTGAGTTTGACACCTGTGAACTAAACTTTAAAGATTGCAATATTTTATGCAAAAAAATAAAATAAAAATTAGGTCACTTACCTTGCCTTGTTGTAGGACCCAGTGATCTTCCTGCAGCTAAGTCCGTTTCCTCCACACACGCCACACTTATCCACCCTCTTATTGGATCCGATCACCTGATCGCAGCCTGCCTTCACACACTGGCCTTGGACGCACACAGATGTGGTGTCAGGACCACAAGGTGTGCCATCAATTACCTACACAAATATATTGATTGCATGATTAGAGTTCACAAGACGTTTTGGGGAGTTTTCAAACGGTCATCATCTTTTCTGGCAATGACGTTGTATAAAATGCGCTGTACGAAATACTAATCAATTGACATTATGAAAAGCCACAGTGAAACAAAGTTCAGTTTGTGTACAGTATTTCCATTTGTAGATGTTACAACAACAAGTCGCCTGAAAGAAAAATGCCAATTCAGGACCGATTTGGATTATTTTCATTTGTTTGTAATCCTGAGTTTTACTCTGAATGTTTTTGAACACGTTGTGATGTTGGATGTGTGTACCTTGGACTCAAACACCTTAAATTCACTGCTGCCCCTCGCCCGGCAGAACAGTTTGCATCTGTCCCTGGGAGACACCCCGGCATACTTTGGTATCCAATGCTTCATTTTACCATTGTAGTCCAGGTAGTTTGGGCTATTGTACTTCTCACATTGCTCCTCTCGATAACTTTTGCCTGTTAGGGAAAAATAGAACAAAGGTGTGTCCGCGACCTCCACGACGTATCTTACAACCAAAACACTTTGTTGTACTCATTGTAACTGGCTCATTATGTTTCCGAAAGTTCCTAATGCCGCAAGGCCAGAAATACTGACAGTAAGTTTACAAAGCTCCTGGGGCAAAAAAATGTGATTGTACCAACAATATGTGATGATATAGAGCACAGGTGTCAAAGTCAAGGCCCGGGGGCCAGATCTGGCCCGCCACATCATTTTATGTGGCCCGCAAAAGCAAATCAAGCATGCCAAGTTCCATGATGCTTGCTAATGTCTGAACTAAAATTTCAAATTGTCACATGTAATCCGCAATAACAGGCATTATTCTTGACTTCTTATTTTAAAACTAGTTATCTGTCAATTTGTTGTGTGCTGTGTTTGTCATATGTGGAGGAGTGATTCAACATTTATATGGTTTCCCAAAATTAATAATGGCCCTCCAAGGGAAATCGTAACCACAATGTGGCCCGCGACAAAAATGAGTTTGACACCCGTGATATAGAGGGAATACAAAAAAACCTACACACCCCTCTTGAAATGGCAGTTTCAATCATTTGAACGTCACATTCAAAGGTAGATTTTTGTGTGGTTTCTTTGTGTGTATGTGTGTGTGTGTGTGTGTGTGTGTGTGTGTGTGTGTTTATAAACGTACTGTATGTAAAAACAGACCAAGATAAATCATTTCACAACTTTTTGACCCATTAATGTGGCTTATAACCTGTAAAAATGTGAGGGGAAGTAAAAATAAATGACTGAAACAAAACTAATTTTAATCGGAGCCATCACACATCTGACACCGTTTAAAGGCCTCTGATTTAGCCCAAATAAATGTTAGATGTTTTTGAAGGCTTGTCATGCCTCAGTTTTGTTTTTTTTTCTTTCTGGCAAAATAATGAGGGTTTTGTGATCATATTGGCTGCTATTTCCAAGTGTTCATTATCAAATGAATTATCTTGGTCTCAGTTTTAATAACACAAAAAAACTAACATTTGAACAGGGGCGTGTAGACTTTTTATATCCACTGTATGGCGCATCAGTTGATTATGTGGCTCAAAACCAGAGGAAATCACTGAACTTTTGCCTCACCATTGTTGTCACAAGGCTGTGTGTTGCAGGACTGGTATCGAACCCTCTGTCCCTCACAATAGTTGCCCCCATTCTGAGGCTCAGGGTTCGTACACTCCCGATAGGAGAACTCTACTCCACCTCCACATGTCCTGGAACATTGTTGCCATGGTCCCCACGTGCTCCAGCCGCCATCCACAACCACCTGCGGTAAAGAAAAAAGGGACAAAAACAGGGAGTAGTTAGAGAGGTTGGTTGCCACAGGAAGTCTCAACTGTGCAGGCGAAACCACAGTCTGGGCTTCTGGCTCTGAGGCTGCAGCGGGTTGGCATGCCGTGACTGGAGGCTAATTCTGTGTTGAAGTACGGCACGCGTCTCCTGTCTGCTTGTGTCCACATTCTTGCTACATGTGTCACTCACTACTTGTGGAGCCTGCCATAGAGCTGCTCGCCGAGGTAAAATTTACAATTTGTGCGCCTTTTCCAGAGGTTGAATGACTTTAGGACAGCTCAACTCCCAGCTGCCGATGCGTCTGTGCGTAAAAACAGATGTGGGATCATAACACATGGGTAAGATATCAAGGTACCCAGACTAAATTTAAACAGAGCAAGCGACTTTTTCTGAACAACATCCACTAAGAACTTGCTGGATATTAACGATAATTTTGAACATTTTATTTTGCTGTCATGTACATTCCCAGCCTTGCAGTGGCAAAAGGCATTTATATTTAAAGAGCTGTTTTAAAACCGAGAGTTACATCTTGGGTACTGATTAATGTGTTATAGACACTTTTGAAAAAAAGACATTTGCTTAAATTAATATTACATGTTATTATTAATTAATGATATTCATTGTTGTGAAAACCCCCGCTTACGTTTGTCAGATTAATTAGGAAACAGATAAATATCATATGTAACACTTTATTTCTACAAATTTCTCCCAGTGTTTCCATTTTCAAATGTTCCCTTCCACAGCATCCCGACAAAATAAGGTCCCTTCACTGGTTAGCTGAATTTAGAACAGGCCTGCGGGCTGCTCATGTGTTCCTTGAAGGTAGCTGGTGCACACCACCTTTGGTGACCTCTGTGGCACAGCATTAGATCCATTCAACAGATGGTTGTGATTTTAACGGGTACTTTATATTAAAATGCTTTTTTGGTCACAGGAAATGGGTGATGCTAGAACAATTTTAAAACAGGGTTGTTTTCTGTATATTGATGTCCTAAATTCCACTTAAAAAGAAACTATGTTCTGTTATGAGTTTGTCATTGAAATACCATATGACTACCACTTAAATAAACATAGAGAGCTCGATTCCGGCTCCGGCTTTCCTGTGTGGAGTTTGCATGTTTTCCCCATGCCTGTGTCGGTTTTCACTGGGTACAACGGTTTCGTCCCACATTCCATAAACATGCATGGCAGGCCAATTGAACACCCTAAATTGTCCCTAGGTGTGAGTGTGAGCGCATAAGGTTGTTTGTCTGTGTGTGCCCTGCGATTGGTTAACAACCAGTTCAGGGTGTACCCCGCCTACTGCCCGAAGACAGCTGGGATCGGCTCCAGCACGCCCCGTGACCCTTGTGAGGATCAGCAGATTAAGAAAAAAATAATAATAATCAACAACAAAACACTTTTTAAAGTGGAACGATCCGATTCGGTTCCATTCCATACACACATCTTTTAAATCAAAGCACATTTGACAAGAGCTGTATCAAAATGTTTTGAATTTTAACAATAGATTTTGCATTGAGGGCATAATTTGTTCCACCACATAATGTATTACAGGCTGTCCCAAAATAATGTTTAGATTCCTGAAGGCTAAACTGCCCTTTTCAGATTAACCGTTACAGTTGATAATGGGGGCCAGAATAATCTTTGAACAAATTAAAAATTTTCCCTAAAACACGACTGGACACCAAACATAACACAGTACAGCCTATTTTAAGTTTGAGGTCTGATTACATACAAGTAGCATTATCTTCATTGAAATAATGCCTGATAATTTCCCTGCATTTAAAAATGAAGCGAAAGTGATCAAATACCATCTTTGTATCTGTATACAAGTGTATACACTTGGCCGCCTTGTATACGCTGCTATTCTTACCAGTGGCTCCAGCACCTCCTTTGTCGGCATGCAAACTCCGTGGAGGCATGTCCTGTTGAGACTACAAGGGGTGCCGTCAGCCCAGGGCAGGCTGCCATTCTTTGTGGAGCACTGGGATGTTCCATCCTCTTGGCACCAGAGCTGGCTGCAAATATCACTCTCTGTTGTGTTAGGACAATGGTAGAATTCCTCTCCAAAAATCTGTTGGCACTGATGGTCTAGGTTGTATTTGGTGCCTGGCAGGTCCTTTGGTAATGGCAAACTGCTCTCTGGAACATCCAGCAGGCAGTCTCCTGTGGTGACAATTCAGAACAACATTGAGGTAAAAAGGAAATCGTGGTTTTTGTGGCGATACGGTACTTGTGCATATGCCTTTTTTGCATGGTGACAACAAGAAGAAAAACATTCAAGTTTGTGTCCTCAATATTGAACTCATTAAATTAACCGATACAATGTGCTTTTATAGGCATATCTGACCTATTCATCACTGTCAAATTTGCTTTTATTGTGTTCAATAAGCGATTCGTCCGGAGTAACATTCCCAGTTTGGAATGAACGTGTTTTGCCACAAGCTTTCTTTGCAGACAACTGATAAAAGGCATATTTTGCTGACAAGAGCTGTTTCTTTTGGCTCTTGAGGGCAAACTGGAAGTATTCCATGCATAGCAAGACTCAAAGACCAAAAAAGGTTCATCAGTAGTTCTAGCAAGTGTACGAGCCAATGAAAGATACAAGAACAATGAGTGTACTGCGAACAAAAGAAATCTAAGCCGCTCCTGAAGTAGACGTGTGAAGACAGTATTAGGAAACCTAGGGTGAGATAAACTATGCGACTTGTACTTTATAGGGGTGGCATGTTCAAGCAGGAAAGAGAGTTCAGAGGAAATATCGGCATGTTATTCATATTAATAATTATAGAGTCTGTGCGCATGACAGATGTCCACAATGACGAAGTGTCAGCTCATATTATTTACACATTTACTTTTCTTACCATGACCGTTGTCAAAGAATTCCGTGATGTACAGTGCACTACAGGGAGACCAAGGCATGTTTTTGTTGAGGCTAACAAACAAAGGGGCCATCAAGTAATGTCCTCCAAGATCCCCAAACAGCCTCTCGCAGGTTTTGGAGTCATCATGGGGCATGCTCAGAACATGACCTAAAGTAGGAAAGAGTGTCAAAAAAAAGAAAAAAAAAAGACAAAATACGGAAAATGTATTTCACGCATCCAACAAACTAACCAAGTTCATGTGCAGCTGTGAACGCAGCTTGCAGACCGTTGTCCTCGATAACAGAGCAGCTTCTCTTGGGATCGCACATTGTCCCGACATCGGCAACACCCAATGTATCACAGCTCTTTTGTCCACAGATGTCCTGCCACACAAAGAAAACACAGACCACTGCAACAGCAATATTATGACAGGAAAGGAATGATGTCCATCCCAATGCCGACAATAAAATAATTTTTGTCAAAAATAAAATGAGAGAACAAATTAGCTTTTGTGTCTCCCGAGTGATGCATATTATTGGACTGTATGTCATTAGGACCAGCACGCCTTCTGACGACACAAACTTTTCCTGGTAGGAATTTTATTATTCAGTGCCAAACGGTTGCTCGTTTAGATTGCTAGTGATGTGTTTTGATCATTTAATCAGCACACGGCACACCCAACACATTGGAATCAAACGATGCGTTGTGAGTCTCATGAGATTGAACACAAGAGCTGGATGGGGAAAAAATGTTTTCACAAAGATAATAATGAAGTGGTAAAGATTTGTCAACATCACAGTGGGTCTGACTCCAAATTAAGTCACAACCATACACAGTGCTTGCTACCTTTGCTGTAATCCCATCTCAACATGAAGTAAATCCTTTTCAATGCCAATTTATGTTGTCAGACATTTTTTGTTGCGTTTTGTACCCTTTTCACCGAGAAACTGTAAATCCCATCCATTTTGAAGTACTGCTCTTTGTAGCTAAAACAAAAAAAGCAACCAAAATATCGGAAACAGCTCTCACAACTGTGCAGTGTTTCTTCTTTACAGCACAATGACATTAAGAAACAAAAAAGCAATACATCTCTGAATGAAAATCAAAAGAAAGCAGTGTGTGTGTGTGTGTGTGTTCTTTTTCAGAACCAGTAAAACACAGTCAACATCGTTCTGTCCCATGCACGATTTCTAAGGGTCACAGGCGTACGGGAGCCGATCCCAGCTGTCTTCGGGCAGAAGGCGGGGTACACCCTGATCTTTTGGTTGCCAGCCAATCGCAGGGCACACGGACACGAACAACCATCCGCGCTCACAATCACATCTAGGGACAATTTAGAATGTTCCATTAACGTGCCATGCATGTTTTTGGAATGTGGGAGGAAACCGGAATACCCTGAGAAAACCCACGCAGGCACGGGGAGAACATGCAAACTCCACACAGGAAGGCCGGAGCGGGAATTGAACCCTGCACCTCTGCACTGTGAGGTCGACGCGCTAACCAGTCCTTCAACATGCTCCTACGACCAAAAGACAGCCAGGATAGGCTCCAGCATGCCCACGACCCTTGTGAGGATAAGGTTGTCCAGATGATGGGTGGATGGAATGAGATATATTTTATATATATATATATACAGTGTGTGTGTATATATATATATATATATATATATATATATATATATATATATATCATTCCATGGTGTGTGGGTGTGTGTGTGTATGTACATGTGTATGTATGTATTACTCTTATATTCATGTCAAGACTTCAGAGATAAAAACACTGAACCTGATTTATATTCAAATAAACAACAATAAATGCATGCACTCAAAAAGTTCATTCGACACGTTCCCAAATATTCACAATCCACTATAATTGAGAACACATCTGGTTTTGGCGCCACAGTTGAGTACTGCTCAGCATGTTTGTACATCTTGTTCCACAAAAGCATCTGCCATTTATGTATTCAGCTCTACGTCAATGCCTGTATGTATGGTTCAGCACACAGGGCCACAATATTAAATTTGCAAAACGGAGACTGTGAAAGTTCAATAATCAGATCAAAGTTGCATGTTTTCAAGGCATGCAACAATGTGGTGAAGCGAAATGGTGTACTACAGGCTCTTGTGACTTTGTAAAAAATGACATCGGCATCAGAAAACTGAACCTGGCTGAGCATTCGAGCTGAACCATAATGTCAAGGTTGATTTGTGAAGGTCCTAAAATTAGCTCATTCATGATCTTGCATCCTTTGCATTCCAAAGTTTATCTCCATTTGAATGGAAAGAAAACCACAAAGTATCTTTGTAAAAAGGATGGCTTTTCTCAATGAGTGTAACTCTGCAATACTAACTCGGAAACAACCCATTTGTTGAATCATCTTGTTATAAGATTTATGGAAGCGCATGACTCAGTGAGTCAGTTGGGTCTGAGTAGTCCAGACAAGTGGAATGCCTTCATTTTCTTGAAGATGGTATTTACATTTGCAACATTACCTTTACTGTGGTATGGTTCTATTAAAATTAAATGTGGGGTTCCCCCAAGGACCTGTTCTTGGACCACTTTAATTTACTCGTGGTAATAGAAGAAAAGGAGCATTTTATGATTCATTCATCCATCCATTTTCTAATCCGCTTATCCTCACAAGGGTTGCGGGCGTGCTGGAGCCTATCCCAGCTGTCTTCTGGCAGTAGGCAGGGTACACCCTAAATTGGTTCCCAGCCAATCGCAGGGCCACACATAGACGAACAACCTTCCGCGCTCACACTCACACCTAGGGACAATTTAGAGCAGGGGTCACCAATGTGGTGCCCAGGTAGCCCGTGATGACCGCATGAGTAGCCCGCCAGTGCTAGGACATTGTGATTTGCTCGGAATGTTGTCGAAATTATGATTTAAAAATGCAAACCCTGGCAGTATTGTGAGACATCTTCAACGTGACCAGAGCCGGCAGATTAAAATCATCAAGTACACATGCTAACATTCACACAATCAGTACACGTGAAGTAGCGCTCTCTCTCTCTCTCTCCAAATGGATGGTGAACCCTGATTTACAGTATTATTTTATTATACAGGCCAAAATAATCCATTTGAAAGGTTTTTGGTTTCTTACCTTCGAGAATTGCTAAGACACAGCTGTTTTTGTTACTTATAATAAATAAGTAATCTGCGGATGGTTGTTCGGACACGAACAACCATCCGCGCTCACAATCACATCTAGGGACAATTTAGAATGTTCCATTAACGTGCCATGCATGTTTTTGGAATGTGGGAGGAAACCGGAATACCCTGAGAAAACCCACGCAGGCACGGGGAGAACATGATTAAGAACATGTTGGTTTCTGATGTTTGCTTCCCCTGTGCATTTTCTTGGATTTTATTATTCAAGGTTAAAGAAATCCACCAAATGTTGTCACTTACCTCTCTGGTGAAGAGCATGGCCGTGTCATAGTGCTCTGGATGACGCTGACTTGGTGGGTTGAAGAGCTGCTGCCACGAGCAAAAGTTCCTGAGAGCGACCCCTCCATTGCTGGAGACTTCTGGCCCGACCTCCTCATCCTCGACCACCAGCAACTTCACGACCACTACGTTGACAGAATTCTTTATGCTGGGGTGCTTGTATAGCTGGGCAGCCATTGACATTAAGGTCAAAATATAGTGCTGTGGGAAGAAAGAACAACAGCAAAAAAAAAAAAAAAGCTTGAAAGGTAAATGGCAAAGGAATATAGCTCATGGAAACATTTTTGAGAGATTCAGTGTAAAACAAACAGTTGTATATTAAATGGTTGATTGGCATTTCAAGTACAAGTTCAAGTTCAAGTTCAAGTCAATTTTATTGACACATTTCTATTTGGAGGTCTTGGATGAGTGTTCTCGCAGCCTGTTCCAAATGTTATTCTTTTAAACTATATTGTTTATGACCCTGAAGATGATAGGCGGAAGAAAAATTACAAATGGATGTTTTAATTTAGCAATCAGTATAGAGAATCAATTGGATCAAGAGGAAGTGATGGTTTGAGACTGAATCAATCCAAATTGACACAGTTACAAGGATATCCAAGGCTAAAATGTCTCCAGTAGTTGAAAAATGCTCACTTTAATCGCTTAGTTGTTATGTGGGAGAGAAATCATGATGATTCTTGTCGCCCCCAGGCCAAACAAAATAATTGAGCTTGCATATCCTGAGCATGAAAACTGTATCAGATTATTGTGGTAGGTGTATTTTTATTCCATCGTCACTACATTTTGTGTGCTGTCATTTTATATATATATATATGTATATATATATATATATATATATATATATATATATATATACAGTATTTTTATATCAAAATGGAGAAATCCTTCTGGCCAATAAACTGTGTTGCCATTTGGAGGGAATGAGAGGAGCAGATGTCATGAAGCCTCCAAGTAATGTGGAATATTTAGAATCTTCTCCATGTCTTGAGCAAAGTGAATAATTAAGATTGATCGCCTTTTTTGGATTTGACGGTGGAAAGACTTGTTTTCAAATAATCTTATGTTCACTCGCCACGACTTTTATGTGAAGCACGCTTTCCCAACTCTCGTTTTGTGTATGTGTGTGTGTGTGTGTGTGTGTGTTCTTTTTCAGAACCAGTAAAACACAGTCAACGTCGTTCTGTGCCATGCATGATTTGCAAGTACCTCTGAGGATATAAATTTTTCCTTGTTGCA
This sequence comes from Hippocampus guttulatus, assembly GCF_054856545.1. Taxonomy (NCBI): domain Eukaryota; kingdom Metazoa; phylum Chordata; class Actinopteri; order Syngnathiformes; family Syngnathidae; genus Hippocampus; species Hippocampus guttulatus. The sequence goes on from NC_141272.1 coordinate 18,688,277, forward strand.
CATATTTTTAAGCATAGACTATGGTGCCAAGTGTTCATTCTGCCTCTGTTCATCTATCCCTTCGTGTGTGGCATTTTTTTGTTGTTGTCATGACAAACACATGCCAAGTTTATTGTGCTTGTAGAGTTTCATCAACATCTGTTGATTTTGGTCAATAACGGCCCAACAAAATGGTCACATTGTGCCAACATACATACTTTCAACTCACAACAATTGAAATGTCACAACTTCATTCAAACAGGAAATCCACCATACATTTTGCTATTGCGTTCCATGGTATGCACTTTACATAGTTAAGTTGTGAATCATGGGAAGTATCTTCCATGATGCTGCTGCTCCGCTTGCCAAATCATGATCAAGCCCAGAGGAATGTGTTTCAGCATTTTTTGGTGCATTTCTTTTCTCCCTGACCTTTTTCTTTTATGCAAAACAGAGAATTAAATCACTCTCAATACCAACATCTTATTTTGTCCAAGCCCTTAATCTAAACAATACGTTATTTATAAGATCATTAGGGCAAAAAATACGGGACAATTACAACTTCAGGAGAAAAGGATGGGTGGAATCGTTCAAATATGTTGCCAAAGGTGATGTGCAATGTGAGTACGGGCGAGAGTCTGACCTTTATTTCATCCCCGTAGAAGTGGACCATGCTTGGATCTGCCACTGCCAGGGTCTCTATGAACCGTGGCGCTGAAACGAAGCGTCTCCGGCGAGGTTCCCTTTGTGCGTCACTGCCATCACGCGTAAAACTTTCCCATTTGTTTTTCTCCAGTCCACTCGCTTCGATCGCGTGATCGAAAAGGAAAGGGGCATCGTGGCTTTTGGACAACGTCCTCCTCTTGATCACATGCAGCTGTTCAGCCGAGTGTGACCCAAAGCCTCCTCGAAATTTGGGTTCAATTAGGTACTCGGTTCCCTCCGTTATGAAGGAACCATAAACGCCGGAGCATAAACTCAGAGCCACAAGCGAATGTTGATCTTCATCAACGTTCCCGGAATAAAAGCAACTTCTCAGTTGTCCTTCACTCTCCCCCGTCCGGTTGATTAAATTGTGGAGCTCTTCACCCAGAGAAGGTTGCGCACCTGTGGCGCTGCGCAAAAGCCCGACGTCTTTGGCTCGCAGGCGCCGGACGGTAAAATAAGGTGAGATGAAACTGGTATCGGGAATAAGATTGAGGGTAAACTCTTTGCCAAATGCGTTGAGGATGACTCTCGCCTGGTCCTCGCTTCTTTTCCAGAAGCGACCGCTGACTCTTCCGTTTATCCGAACGGGCACAACATCCTCGGATTCAAACAGCGCGGAGAGCGCTGGATGGAAGACGCATAAAAGTAGCAAACAAGCAACGGGGCACATCTTCAGGAAGTAAAAAAATTGGCTTCCAGACGAATTTATCACAATGATATGCTCCTTAATCTTCGACAAAGCGTCTGTCTTCGGGAATCAACTCAAACTCTGCTAGAAAGCTTCTCACGTTCAGGTTTAGTCCTGTCACGTCAGTCTTGGTCAAAGTGTGTCTGCTTGTAATGCTCGCGTGCGTGAGTGTTCCCCGATCCGAGCTCGCTCGGTCCTTGTGTCACTCACCAGCGTCACTCGCTGCAGTCTGCACACAGCAGGTCTATTTATACGTTCTGTTCTTCTCCAGACAGGAGGCGACGGGGGCGGTGGGGGTGTATTTTTGATTATCTCGCTTGCTGGAAATCCTCCTCCCACTCGGAGGTCCACTCGAGAAAAGAAACTGGAGGATAAAATGAACCCGCTGGGAATAAGCCTACCCTTACCCTTGTGGAGAAACTATTATTAACCAAGCCTGTTAGTGTAGCTGGATAGGCTGGACATGGACGCTATGTTAGCTGCGTGTCCGCTACTCTAGTTATTTCAGTGTGTGTGTGTGTGTGTGGGGGGGGGGGGGTGTAAGAAAGAGAGAGAGAGAGAGAGAATCAGTGACAACCCCCCACCAAGACCTAGGCCACCCCCGTGGATGATTTTGTTGATGTTTGTTTGTTTATTGAACATAAAACATATACAGGAATAAATTGACAGAAAGTAAGGTAAGTGAAACAGTAAAAGGAAAGAGAAATCAGTCCTCATTCAACACAATTATTATGTTCAAGGGAGTAGGAAGAAATAAAGAACTTATCTAGTCCTACTCCTTGTTATGTGTTTATATATAAATAGATCATTTTTATATCAATCAGAAAAGAAAGAAAGAAGGAAGAAGTCTCCAGAAAGGCTCATGCTTTTACCCTTACCATGATATTTTTACAACTTTTGGTTTGTATCGGGATTTTATACATCCACACCCTGGCAACACAGTTAAGGCAGGGTGTGTGGTCAAAAGCAGAGACCCCAGACCAGTGTCCAAAAGCTAACGTAAGCATACGTGCTTTTCGTTTCCGACGAGATTTGATATGATAGTTATTTAAAATAGTCATTTTCCATCTTAATCAATTCCATCTGACACCCACGCGTCCAAGCAAGCAAGCATGCACGCACACTCACACTCCACTTTAGTAGAATACAGCGTGCGCATATTTACACGCACGCACACACACACACACACACACACACACACACACACACACACACACACACACACACACACACACACACACACACACGCGCGCGCGCGCGCACACACACACGCACGCTTACACGCTTACTTATTATGATACCTTACTACTTTATCATGCCTATGTTCCTGATAGATATAGGCTAGCATACCTTGAAAATGCACAATATAAAAATTTGTAATATAATAACAAGAATATTCTCACTTGTTATCATTCTTCTTATTATTATTATTATCATCACCATCATCATTATGAATATTATATTTGAAATGATTTACAATCTCGCTGATCTGTTTACGTGCACCTCAACAATCCTACAGTGCAAAAGATGTACTGTAAATAAAATTCTCCCTTTACAATCACAATAATTCTCCGTTTTGTTGAAGCTATTACGCGGGGCATTGTTTTTGGGGCATGTTTATTGCAATTTTGTGTTCCTCTCATATGGCTAAATAATGAAAACCTGTTATTATAAACTCAAAGCATAATGCACGATAGTCCCCTAAAACTGCGGCGACGGATACTTTGGTAAATTAACTTGTTTGACAATCCAAACTGCGCGTTATCATCGTTGTAATTGCACGGTACCAGCAGATGGTGTGAGAATACAAGATATTTTCGTAGCGTCACAATTGTGACGAAGCCAAGGTCGTTGCAATCACCAGCAGATGTCGCTCTTTGCCTATTCCCATTGTGTTTCAGACTGCCACATTGATAGAGTGTCCAAATTAAAGCTTTGATCAACTTTATTACCGATGCAATATGAGACCACGATACGCCAGAAAATGCAATGTTTATTTTTGTTTGTTCAAAGTTCCGAAATGTTTGAATAATTCCCAATGTTTTAAGCGTTTTTGACACAGTTGAACGCGTGTTTGTCAATATAGCAGGAAATCACTCTTAGAATAAGGCTGAGATAATATTTTTCTGCGTTTGTATGAAAACGTGAAGTTAAGCTGTACGCGCATGCAATGTGAGTGAACCGTCTCGGTGGGTCTCTCTCGCGAGTGGGGGCAAGTGGGAGGGCTGATGATGCTCTGGCTGCTGTCACATATGCTGCACAGCAACAATAATATTTGGAGAGTTACAAGTGGCTGCGGTCTGCAGCACAAACCGAGATGCATGAACAATGAACTTTCTTTTGCGCAAACCTCCAGCTGACAGAGGTCATCGGTGTGCACGCTTCGAGATTTTCTGCATGGCCTCAGTAGTCACGCCGACGAAATAATTGTTCAAGAGCAAAACGAATGGAAGTTGTAGTTCTTTTTTTTTTTTTTTAAGAGAGTGCTACTGTGCAATAAACTGCAAGCAAATGTAATTTAGGGCATTTACAAGGGACTTGCAAGACGTGGAGCAGCTATGGCTATACTGATAACTTCCACTTTGATCGTTTGCGTACAAGTGGTTCTTTATGTGACATTTACGCAGAGCATGGACGCTGATTTCTGCAAGCCTTTACGAGTAGCGCGTGGAAAGCATTTACAAATGAATGAAAGACAAGTTACGTTTAGGATCAATGCGTTCAAACAGGTTTTTTACCTCCACCTCCAGCCGGATTTTAATTTTCTCGGACCGGGTAGTTTAAACTCATTCGAGCCCAACGCATCGACGGCTGCAGACCTCAGGAAGTGCTTCTACTCCGGTAACGTCAACTCACAGCCGGACTCGTTTGCTGCCCTAAGCTTATGTAAAGGTCTCAACGGGGGGTTTTACGAGAACGGCGTGGAATATTTCATCAGCCTCGCTAGAGGTGAGGATGGATCATCCGAGACTGGGGACTCTTCATCCAAGACGCACGTCATCCATCGCCGGAGTCGCTCTGCACCCTTGCTCGGTAACTTCACCAGCAAGTGTGGAGTGACACGTGACTCTAACTTTAACACGTCCCTGGAAAAATACAAGTATTTGAGTGAAATGGAAATTGGAGGCTCGTCTGAAACAGTGTTGGAAAGACTGGGGAGGTCCAAAAGATTTACCTCCATCCCCAGGTTTGTGGAGGTGCTGGTGGTGGCAGATCCATCCATGGATTCGTTTCACGGGGATGAGCTGAAGCACTACCTGTTGACACTCATGTCGGTGGCTGCCAAGCTTTACAAGCACCCCAGCATCTTAAACTCCATCAACATAGTAGTTGTGGGCTTTGTGGTGCTAAAAGAAGATGACAGAGGGCCAAAGGTTTCCAATAATGCTGCCCTAACTCTGCGCAATTTCTGCTCTTGGCAGAAGAAATTAAATAAACACAGCGACAAGCATCCTGAGTACTGGGACACTGCAATTCTCTTCACCAAACAGGTAAGAAAAATCCGAACGTATGCAGCTGGTATGCGTCACTCTTCTCATGCAGTCTGTGATCATTTAGTGAGTCACTATAAAATACCCACAGTATGGAAATTTAGTCGCTGAAAAGGTTTTTATTTCAAGAAAAAGTCCGTCTTCATCTACGTAAACAACTATCTCACATTCGTATCTCATGAAATATCAATTTTATAATACTGTATATCTTCGGTACCGTCTTCGAAATGATTAAAATTGCTTGTGACTGTGGCACAAACAGTTGATATTTAATGCAATCTTTTGGGGTACATGCGTGCAGATTGAACAACCGGCATCGAAACCAACTCTGCCCAAAGCTTGTTTCTGACAGTGTGAATTGAGTGAACAAAATCTCGCTATTTGCCTTAAAGATGGGTTAACCACCATTGCTGCCAAGTAATGATACCCTTGAAGAATGTTGTCGTGACAGCACATAGAAAAGGCTGAACCAAGAAACAACCCAACTGTTCTTAGTCTGTGGCAGGAGCGCAGACCAATCTGTCACTGTGGCTCCCTTTTATTACATACCTGTGCTCAGGGGTACCACTAAGTTTGATGGACAAAGAGGGCTCAGGAGATGTACAGGAGGTGAACGAATCTAACATGCGAGCACATTTCACAAGCAGCTAACAAAAACTGATAATACTGTCAAAGTTGAAAATCACCACATTGGATTTGTAGTGTTATTTTTGGTCTGTTTTTAATACAGCACACAATCAGGAAATGTGTTTGGAACCTTAATAATCCAGAAAAAGAGAACATGAACACATTGCCACATTGTATGCAAAAAAAAGGGTCACTGTGTTGTCACAAAGTAAGCCAAGACATGATATTTAATAAACAAAAACATTATGGACAAAAATGTACCATCTAAGGGTTTTTAATATCCACCCATCCATCCATTTTCTAATCCGCTTATCCTCATTAGGGTCGCGGGCGTGCTGGAGCCTATCCCAGCTGTCATCGGGTTACAGCTGGAACTAGCTGCCAGCCAATCGCATGGTAGCCATAGGCCAACAACCATTCACACTCACAATCACACCTAGGGACAATATAGAGTAATCCATTAACCTGCCATGCATGGTTTTTTTTTAATGTGGGAGAAAACCGGGGTACCCAGAGAAAATCCACGCAGGCACAGTGAGAACATGCAAAAACAGTAAGGCCGCAGCTGGAATCGAACCCTGCACCTTTGCACTGTGAAGCAGACGTGCTCACCGGTCCTGCACTGTGCTGCCTAAGAGTTAATAATGTTTTTAAAATCAAATTAACAGCTGCAATCGACAACTACTTGGTCAGTGGAAGCGTCGAAGAGTCCCGCCGTTTTTTTAAAAGGTGGTCAATCGGTTGGTTACTGTGCTGTGAGTCTGTGCATTGAGGCTAATCACATGACTTTGACTCAAAGCACAATAAATGTTTGCTCCAAAATACTTTTGATGATGCAAAGAATGGATTTTGGCGCACATGTGCCTAAATGGTTGGGGAAAAATATGACTCACTGATGTTTTAATTCAATAACAAAAGTAATTTTAAAGTCGTTGCCTTGAAAATATCTGGGAGATGCTAATTTGGTTTTATCCCTTGGTCCTCTCCAATTTAATTACATTCCGAAATTAAGTTTGAACTAAACAAGTCTTATGTGATGCACCTTGCCTGAAATGTTTCATATTTCGTATCCACATTGAGTTGCATATCATTCCTACTGACAGTCTGCATCACAACTGACTTTATTCTGTGAAATCTTAAGGCCTCACATTCTGATATTCTGCTGTTCGGCAGGAGCTAACTAATTGTTACTAACAGCAGTAATGAAGTTTTACTTTCTTGAAAAAAAACGTCCATCCTTCACGTTTCTTTTATTCTCTGTTCTGCTTTTAATTGCCATGTTTGCTAATAAGGCAAGCAATAGCGTCGTAAGGGAACGGGCTAATGTATGAGTGCACTAACAATTCCACTTACTCGCCATAGGGACAAGTGAAGCCACCGGCAGCCATATTACATTGCCATATATAAGTCCGGGGCGGCCCGGTAGTCCAGTGGTTAGCACGTCGGCTTCACAGTGCAGAGGTACCGGGTTCGATTCCAGCTCCGGCCTCCCTGTGTGGAGTTTGCATGTTCTCCCCGGGCCTGCGTGGGTTTTCTCCGGGTGCTCCGGTTTCCTCCCACATTCCAAAAACATGCATGTCAGGCTGATTGGACGCTCTAAAATTGTCCCTAGGTGTGAGTGTGGGCGTGGATGGTTGTTCGTCTCTGTGTGCCCTGCGATTGGCTGGCAACTGATTCAGGGTGTCCCCCGCCTACTGCCCGGAGATGGCTGGGATAGGCTCCAGCACCCCCCGCGACCCTAGTGAGGATCAAGCGGTTCGGAAAATGGATGGATGGATATATAAGTCCATTAGTAACTGCCGCAAGCAAGGACACAGGGAAATCATGGGCTGGCTTTACAAGAAATCCGCTGTCCCTGAAAGGGTTAATGAAATTAAAAACAAAAATACATTAAGAATGCAGCCTAATCATTTCGTAGTGGCTTCAGCCCCACTAAAATAGGCCGCCAATTTGTTTGTGATACTTAAAACTATAACAATCAAAGTACCATGCAAAAGCAATTGGATTCTCTCTACCGTTTGTTGTTTTCCCAATGTCATGAAATGCATATGTTACTGCAATGTTGCTCAGTGGAGAAATGGATGTGCCTTTGACAAAGGATTTCAACAAAAGACCCAAAATGAGAAAAGGATGTGACATCTCCACGATATGTCAAACTGACAGTAAGTGAAAAACAGAACCAAAGCTAAAATAAAATCCATTGTCGATGCTTCTCCTTTCGCAATCAAAATTAAGTAAGCGAGAAGTTTATTCAGGCAGCTGCCAGTGCATTTAATTCCTTAAACGATTCCACAGAGCATCGGTCCAACCCAGTGGTTTACCACAAATGAATAAAAGACCAATTTAAGCTCACCCACAACTTGTGATGCAGTCGGGAAAGGAAAATTGCCCAACCCTACTTCACTAGAAATAACAAAATAAATTCCTGGCTTATTCACCTATCGTTGACTATAGACTATAATTACTGTACACGGCTGTATGTGGGCTAAGTGTATGTATTCTTTCCTAATGCTCTTGTATTGCCTTTATAACAAGAGTCAATCTTGCTGGAGCCCATCCATCAACACAGAGTTAGTTTACAACAAAGCCAGAGCATGTGCATTGTGTTAGTGTCTGTGATCGTCATGGCTCAGTTATGCCAAACGTGTCGTGAGTAAGGTTCTGATCCCTTCTTCAAGCAAAACACTTCATAATGAACTGTTACCAACCAGGATCTTTGCGGGGCCACAACCTGTGATACGCTGGGGATGGCTGATGTTGGGACCATGTGTGACCCCAAAAGGAGTTGCTCTGTCATTGAAGACGATGGCCTGCCGTCAGCATTTACAACAGCCCATGAACTTGGTGAGATGCAACGTTGTTCACTTCTTTTCCTGTTTTGTTAGAGAAACCCTGATCTGGCTTGCATTTCCATTACGATACTGTTGGCAATCGTCATGTTATGCAAATAGCGGGATATAGCAGTTCAACTTACCAATCAACTAAACAATGAAAACATTGACATGGTGCAGTGGTGACAGAGGATGGGTCTTGAAAAAAGGCTACGCTAAACTAGAGATCTGAAAGAAATGGTGCTAAAAAGTGGGAATGTATCGATGTTTTATGACACTTTATAATGGAAATACATCACGTAATACACTGGCAATACGTGTCATAAGCCACGCGTTGATACACACGTTCTGTATTCATTTCTGCACTCAACTTTGAAATGACAAAAAAAGGAGATAACCACTCCAGTTCTCAGTGGCGAAATTATAATAAGGTTAGCTGTAGCTGTGTCCAAAACCAGCTAATAACTCCCCCGGAGACGCATTGCATTACATTCCTCTCATATGTGTCATGTAATAAGTTGTTAAACAATTTCACTGAACATGTTCTTTTCATAATTGATCACTTTGAAACCACAGTTTCGTTTTCTTTTGGACGGTTCTTCATGTTCATATTAAGGGAAAGAAATTGTTTCCTTGGGAACTGAATTCCCCTGTCAGGCATGGTTAAGCACATGGATGTATGCCATGCTTTATATTCCCATGCATAGCTGCATTCCTGCCTGCTATGACATCAGCTTCAAATCAGTCCAATTTTAGTCTGGTCTGCCTTCTCCATACACAATGAATAGATGTCTGGCGAAACCTTTAGAAAAAATATTTTCACATGTGTCAGTGTTGCTTCTAGAAACATAGCATATATGCGTACATAGTCTGCAGACTTACAGATTGACATGTTTTCAATAAACTGAAAAGAGAAATACTTCAACTATGATGTGACCTTTTTTTTTTAATTTTCCCTTCCCACGCTATCCTCTTAGGTCACGTCTTCAACATGCCCCATGACAATGTGAAGGCATGTGAAGAGGTCTTTGGGAAACTCAACGACAACCACATGATGTCCCCAACTCTAATTCAGATAGACAGGAGTCGTCCCTGGTCTGTGTGCAGTGCAGCCATCATTACTGAATTTCTGGATCGAGGTCATGGTTAGTGAACCCTTCCTATGCACGCTTCTTGATTCAAAAAAAGAAATCCAGATTTTGTCCCAACGCTGGTCGTCATCTATTTGTATGTCTTTAAAAACTGCTTAAACTGCTGTTACAAATGTCATAAAACACAAAAGCAAAATCAGTAGTCATTGATTCATGAAAATGCTTCAAAGTCAAAAATGGTGGAGTGGTTCATTCACTTGACTTCTGTGGCAGCAGTGTGGGTTTAATTCCCACGCAGTAATGTTGTGAACATAAGTATGAATGGTTGTCTGTCTGTATATGTGACTGGTGACCAATCCAAGGTGTAGTCTGCCTTTCTCTCAAAGTCAACTAGAATAACCTCAAGATCTCTCCAACACCAAAGGGGGATATGCGCTATAGGAAAAGTATGGATGGATGAATAGAAAATGGAATTACATTTTCATTACCTAGTTGACACACTCTTGTCAATCAACAGAATAGCTTGGATTCTGTGAGACCCCCCTGCCAAAAAATATTGACAGCAGTGCTATAAAAAAAATTAAGATGATAATGATTATAATACACTCAATTAATTTATTTGTCCAATGATTCTGAGGGACTGTCCCACTTGTCATATTTGCGAATTCAATAACATGACGTCAAACACGCACGTACGCAAGCTCCGCATTTGTCTGCCCGCGCCTCGAACAAATATATCAAAAACACATGATGTCACCTGCGCTGTAAAGAACGTTTTATCCAGTCAAAAATTTAATGTACATTTTATAAACAAATTTGCAGGTGTGCTGGCGGTTAAGGCAGGAACACTCAATGAGGTGTAGCGCGTCTAGCAAATTCACAAACATGCTGAAGTGGACCATTGCCCCAGCATGAAAATGACACTGCACCCGTTTTTTGGCTGAGTGCAGACTGCCTTCTGTTCCCAAATTGTTGAATGGGTGAGGCAACTCAATTCGTTGGAACGCCCAGACAGGCGCAACACTGCCCCAAACACACCAGACTATCATTGCACTGGCTGGGCCTACATCCATGGGGCCCGGCCGGGCTCAGCCCGATGAGGCAACGAGGGCTGACCACCCATGATAGGGGCCAAAAGGGTCGGATGCAGTGTGAGCTGTGCATCAGCCAAAGGCGGGGACCCTAGAGGTCCGATCCTCGGCTACAGAAGCTAGCTCTAGGGACGTGGAAGGTCACCTCTCTTGCAGGGAAGGAGCCTGCGCTGGTGTGCGAGGTAGAGAAGTTCCGACTGGATATAGTCGGACTTGCCTCCACACACAGCCTGGGTTCTGGTACCAGTTCTCTCGAGACGGGTTGGACTCTCTTCCACTCTGGAGTTGCCCACGATGAGAGGCGTAGAGTGTAGGTGTAGGCATACTCATTGACCCCCGACTCAGTGCCTGTACATTGGGGTTCACACCGGTAGACGAGAAGGTTGCCTCCCTCCGCCTTCGGGTGGGGGGACGGATCCTGACTGTTATTTGTGCATATGCACCCAACAGCAGCTCAGCGTACCCACCCTTTTTGGAGTCCTTGGAGGGTTTGCTGGAGAGTACTTCTGCTGGGGACTCCCTTGTTCTGCTGGGGGACTTCAATGCTCACGTTGGTAATGACAGTGAGACGTGGTTGGGAGGAACGAGTGGTGTTTTGTTATTGGACTTCTGTGCTCGTCATGGATTGTCCATAATGAACACCTTGTTCAAACATAAGGGTGTCCATATGATGCCATTGGCACCAGGACACCCTTGGCCGGAGTTCAATGATTGACTTTGTGGTTGTATCATCGGATGCGGCCGCATGTTTTGGACACTCGGGTGAAGAGAGGGTCGGAGCTGTCAACTGATGACCACCTGGTGGTGAATAGGGTCCGATGGTGGGGGAAGATACCGGTCCAACCGATGTGTTTAAAAAGCTCCTCTGTGGCAAGGCCCCAGGGGTGGATGAGATCCGCCCAGAGTTCCTCAAGGTTCTGGATGTTGTGGGGCTGTCCTTGTAGACATGCCTCTGCAACATCGCGTGGTCATCGGGGAGAGTGCCTCTGCATTGACAGACCGGGGTGGTGGTCCCCTCTTTTTAAAAAGGGGGACCGGAGGGTGTGTTCCAACTACAGAGGGATCACACTCCTCAGCCTCCCCGGTAAGGTCTATTCAGGGGTGCTGGAGAGGAGGGTCCGTCAGGAAGTCGAGCCTCAGATCAAGGAGGAGCAGTGTGGTTTTCGTCCCGGCCGTGGAACAGTGGACCAGCTCTCCACCCTTAGGAGGGTCCTCGAGGGGACATGGGAACTCGCCCAACCAGTCTACATGTGCTTTGTGGACTTGGAGAAGGCGTTTGACCGTGTCCCTCGGGGAGTTCTGTGGGGGGTGCTTCATGGGTGTGGGGTACCAAGCCCCCTGATACGGGCTGTTCGGTCCCTATAGCACCGATGTGAAGAGTTTGGTTCGCATTGCCGGCAGTAAGTCGGAATAGTTTCCAGTGAGGTTTGGACTCCACCACGGGTTCCCTTGGTCGCCGATTCTGTTCGTGACCTTTATGGACAGAATTTCTCGGCTCAGCCGAAGCGTTGAGGGGGTCCGTTTTGGTGGCCTCAGTATTGCATCTCTGCTTTTTGCAAATGACATGGTACTGTGTGCTCCTTCAAGCAGGGCTGTCCAACTCTCACTGGAGTGTTTCGCAGCCGAGGGTGAAGCGTTTGGGATGAAAATCAGCACTTCCAAATCTGAAACAATGGTCCTCAGTCGGAAAAGGGTGGAGAGACTATGTCACCCAGCTGGGAATGCCTTAGGATCCCCCGGGAAGAGTTAGAAGAAGTGGCAGGGGAGAGGGAAGTCTGAGCTTCACTGCTAAAGCTGCTGCCCCCACGACCCGACCCCAGATAAGCGGTAGAAAATGGATGGATAGATGGACCATCGCCGTGTGTTTTTTCAGTAATAACCTAGTTGGGTCAGCACTATAATGTGAAAGCCATCCTTCCTGATTATACACGAGAGAAATATCAGAGAGTCTGCAACTCCTCTTGGCTTTCGGGGCTTGACACAAAGTTGCACAAGCTCCACAACTGTATTTTGGTTGCTTCCTAAAACCCGCTGAACTCACTGATCAACACAGTTTCCAACAAACTGGTTCAATGCGGCTCCGGGCTTTCACACGGCAAGTGTCGAAAACGCCTCGACAGTGGCGATGCCATTCAAACAAGGCACTAACTACACAGAATGTACTACGTCAGCCTATCATCAATCCCGTTACTTGATTCACATAGAGGGCAACCAATCAGATGACTGCATCACCGCTCATGCGCAAACAACGGCGGTGTGTGTGTGCACGAGCGCGCGCGAAGAAGGGTATGAGGTGGCTCTTTGCAGTAACACAGTAAAAAAGTTGATTCTTCATCTCTGACTGGTTGGCCACCCCTGGACTAGAGTAAACATTTTTCTCATTTTAAAATGGTGCTCTGCAACATGATGCATGCAAGTCTGGAGTACAATGAACACTACTAACTCCTTCTTATTTTCTTTTCAACTTGTCCTTTTCCACCGAAGCCTATCTTCTGCATCCTCACTCTACATCTATCAACCTTCTCTCAGGTGTTTATCCAGCTTTCTTGCCTGTAGCTCTTTCCTTATTATCTTTCTGTCCATGTACGTACTCACTATCTCATCAGCTTTCTAATATCCGTCCAGCTGCTCCCTGCTTTCACAGTCGATCACAGTGTCATCTGCTAACATCATGGTCCATGGAGATTCCAGTCTAACCTCATCTGTCAGCCTATCTTTTGTTATGCCAACAGAAAGGGGCTCAGAGTTGATCCCTGGTGCAGTCTCACCACCACCCTCTTCGGTCACACCCACAGCACACCTCGCCACTGTCCAAAAGCTGTTACACATATTCTGTCGTATTCTAACATGCTTCTCTTTCACTCCTGACTTCCTCATGTGGCCTCCCTTGGTATCTATTCATTAAGCTTACTAACTGAATGCATTAAATTATATTATCCGAGAAATTAAAAATTCGTTGCATAACATCAAACTAGGGAGAATATCCATCCATCCATCCATTATCCGCTTTATCCGCGGAGGGTGCTGGAGCCTATCCCAGCTGTCTTCGCGCAGTAGGAGGAGGACACCCTGAACCGGTTTTCCAGCCAATCACAGGGCTGAGGAAAATATTTCTATTTATTAGTCATTTGTCTTTTCCGATGCAGATTCTTTATACCAAGTTTTCCCAAGTGTAAACTGACTGTAAGTGGATTCTGTGTGTCTATGACAACAAAGCACACTGATTTTATGACATCCTCTTGTCCTCTGTAATATTTGTAAAACGAGCAGTCAGTCATAAAGTTTAGCATGACATGAGTCACTTGCACTAGCCTAAAACATTTTGTGAAGCTGGAATATCTTATACAGTTCTGTATAATATTCTGCATGATTTATGTTCAACACTTACTCTCAAGTAGTCATTTAAAGAACACACGTCAAGAATTGCTGTCATTGATAGTGCAGCAATTTTCAGTTCCCACACTGCGATGGTGTGAATCTGAGCATGAATAGTTATCTGTCTCAATATGTGACTTGTGATTGGCTGGTTCCAGGCCAGCATATAGTCTAACTTTTGTACAAACCCAGCTGGAATATGTTCCAGTACTCCGTGACCCAGAACAGCACAGGCAGTTGTACAGATGCGTGGATGGGTGTTTTTTTGTATCAATATAATGGAATGAAGTACTTGAAATTGATTGTTTTTCCAACTGTTTTTTTTGTTGTTATTGTTGCAGGAGACTGTTTGCTGGATCAGCCCGGGAGGCAGCTGTCTCTCCCCAATAACCTGCCTGGCGCTAGTTACAGTCTTCATAGTCAGTGTGAACTGGCTTTTGGTGATGGCTCCAAGCCTTGCCCCTACATGCAGCCCTGCTCCAAATTGTGGTGCACGGGAAAGGCCCATGGCCAGCTGGTTTGTCAAACCAGACACTTTCCCTGGGCAGATGGCACCAGCTGTGGCACTGGAAGAGTTTGTTACCAAGGGATCTGCACTGAGAAGAACACTACCATGCACATCAAGGTGTGGTACACTGTTTAAGTAAAGGAATTTTTTAAATTATAAATACTTCTCCTAAACCAATGTATTTTCTGGGACGCGTTTGTGTTTTTGGAAGAAATCTGCCATATGGTGCTGCAAATCCAGTTCCAACTAGTTTTTGACACATGGTCGCATGTGATCACCTCAATTAATCCGCTTGGGCTCAAGTGCTTACCCCAAAAGTTTTTTTAAGCCAATGCAATAAAGGTATCGCAAATATGAGTCTGAATATTAACAAATGGTGTTCATCACATTTGAAAGGTGCGTGGCATGTTCTATTCGGAGAAGTATTAACTTTTTTTTGTTTTGTTTTGTTTTTGTCCCAGGTGGATGGTAGATGGGGGAAGTGGGGCTCATTTGGGGATTGTTCCAGAACGTGTGGTGGTGGTGTCCAGCTGGCCAGGAGAGAGTGTGACAACCCAGTCCCTGAGAACGGAGGCAAATACTGCTATGGCCTTCGAATTAAGTATCGGTCCTGCAACCTCAACCCCTGTCTTGATACAGGTACAAGGCTTTGTCTGTACATTCACACATTTATCACAGGACGTTGAATTCTTCATCAGAAATTTGCCAGTGATTTTCATTGCAATTTAATTCATTTATTTATTTTTTGTACCCCTTTAGTTAAGAGTTTCCGTGAAGAGCAGTGTGAATCGTTCAATGGCATTAACCTGAACACTAACAGATTGGGCTCGTCTGTGGTCTGGGTTCCTAAATATTCTGGCATCTCCCCCAAGGACAAATGCAAGCTCATCTGTCGTGCCAATGGGACGGGTTATTTCTATGTTCTTGCCCCAAAGGTACGTATGGATTTTCATCATTTCTAATGTCTAGGAAAGAGTGAAAAACAATAATAGTCATTAATGGACCTGGAATAACAGACAACTCATGAATCGTGTGTTAATGGTGCATTAATTAAAAAGTAGAACACTACTCAGAAATGCATCTCTTGTGTCGTCCATTTCTGTCCTTTAATGTATAAATAATATGAGTAAATAAATTGGACTTCAAGGTAATTTCTTTGCTCCTTTTGCATACTAAAAAAGTACAGTTTCATTCTCAAGGTCTATAAAGTCACCTTATTTTAATATGTGGTGTGGTTGTAGTTCTCTAAGGATTGGTTGCTGCAGCAGAATAGCTGGTCCACTACTGACAACAACTATTTTGGCTTTGTCTATTTTTTTTCTTTTTAATAATTCAATATCCGTACCCTGCAGGTTATTGATGGGACGCCCTGTTCACCGGATTCCACTGCTGTATGTGTTCAGGGAAGATGCATCAAAGCAGGCTGCGATGGGAAGCTTGATTCCAAGAAAAAATTTGACAAATGCAATGTGTGTGGCGGTGACAACCAGGGCTGTAAAAAGGTCTCCGGAATGTTCACAAAACCCATGTATGTAGTTTGTATGTGATTTGTCAGCATGTTTGAGAAACTATGTCTCAACAAGATTGACGCTAAAAACAACAGAGCTACTTTTTAGGATAACTAGCAGTCTAAACATTATTGTTACAGCGCATACATGATATCATCATTGTTTAGTAACTGTTGAACCCATAAATGTTGGCGTGACTTCCAAAGAGCCAAAACACAACACATACTACAGAAAACAAACAAGAAACAAAGAAGCACCTCATGAACTTTGTGCAGCCGGGGACGAACGGTAATGTTTGCGGCTAACGGGTGTCTCTATGAGCCACATATCCATCCCAATTTTTGGTTCAATGATTGAACTTTGTTGCTGAACTTGAAGTGTGCATTTAAACCATTGACCACTTCTCTCATTTTCCCACTGTTTCAGGTGTCTTAAAAAACAATTTCAGCCATTCTTTGGTGAAAATACACAAAGGGAAAAATATTGACAATACATTTAAAACCAATTTGTAAAACCCCACCTGAAATTGTTTGGTTTGGGCTGTGCAAATGATGTTATATAGCCAAGGCCAATACATATTCAATTACAATGATGTCCAGGCGTGGAGTTAAGGCACTGTGACGAGAAGAGCAGATACTTGTTAGCAAGCAGCGTCTGAAGAGAAAGGTCAGCAAAAAAAAAAAAAGGGGGCAGCACTTGAACACTCAGATGCCAGCATCGGTCAATCAGTGAAGCCGATTAATGCATGTGGCACATACAGGCAACACGTTACTAATCTCAGCTCTGCATACACTATGACGGGGGTCGGCAACCCGCGGCTCCGGAGCTGCATGCGGCTCTTTAGTGCCGCCTTAGTGGCTGCCTGGAGCTTTTTAAAAATGTTTGAAAATGGAAAAATATGCGGGAGTGAAAATATATTTTTTTGTTTGAATATGGTTTCTGTAGAAGGACAAACATTCTTAACATTTTCCAATGCTGTAAAAACGTGTCGAATAAATATTTCATTTCAACATTTCTGTCAACGAAGATTCGCGTCATAGCCTGCGACAAACGTTTCTTATTAGCAGGGCGGTATGCAAGGCAGGTGGCTGTTGTACGAAGAAACGGGGTTTCATGTCCAATTCACCGAGGGAACTGGCAAAGAATGGCAATCTGAAGGACCGAGAGAAGCATTTTAAAACGGTACACGTCAGCTACGAAATTTAACACGCTGCAAAAGTGTGTCCCGTGCCTCATTCATCTCAGGGGCTGTTATGGCTGTTGCTCATTATGGCATGCGTGTGTAAGTGCATGCGTGCGTGTGCGGTCACAGGTCGATCGCGGGAGGCTGGTTGATCAAAAAATAGAGCTTTGGTCAAAAAAGGTTGGGCCCCCCTGCTCTTCAAGTTGCACTTCAGGGAAAAAAAAAGTTTAATCAAGAAGGCTCTTTGTGTATTTGTAGCCAACTTAATCATTTTGATAGTAGGCTAATATAGCTAATATGGGTACATACACCATGTGTTGCCTTCTTTCTAAGGCTTTTAATTTGTTGCGGCTCCAGACACATTTGTTTTTCTTTTTTTTTTTTGGTCCAATATGGCTCTTTCAACATTTTGGGTTGCCGACCCCTGCCCTTTGACTTTGATTTGATAGTGCAGAGACCCAAGAATACGTTGACAATTAAAAAGTAAATATTTTTGATTTTTTCTTGATTCAAAGAAATTACGTCTCTTCAATATCTTTTTACGCCAACTCACCTGGAATGACTTTAATCTGTTTACATCTATGCTCTTTTCCAGTCATGGCTATAACTTTGTGGTGACGTTGCCTGTTGGCTCATCAAACATTGACATCCGCCAACGGGGCTACCGAGGAATCGTCAGTGACGAAAACTACCTCGCAGTTAAGAACGGGCATGGGAAGTACCTGCTGAATGGTAACTATGTGGTGTCAGCTGCGGAGCGCGACCTGATGGTGAAGGGAACCCTGTTGCGCTACAGTGGCACTTCAACATCTGTGGAGATTCTTCAGTCCACTAGGCCGCTGCAAGAGGCACTGACAGTGGAGGTGCTCTCTGTAGGGAAGATGACCCCTCCCAGGGTGCGCTACTCCTATTATCTTGCCAAAGAGAGTAAAGAGGAAAAGACCTTGCGGAAAGAAGAGAAGAAGCACGTGTCACACAATAGCATCTTATTGACTGGCAACAAAGTAGAAGCCAAAAAGAAGGTGACGGGGAAGCAGCCGGTAAAACACTGGGTGACCGGAAGCTGGGCTGCATGCACAGTGACTTGTGGAAGCGGCCTGCAGAAGAGGCTGGTGCTGTGTCAGAACACGGACGGGAATCCAGCCTTCGGCTGTCACAGTGCTGACAGACCTGTTGCTCTGAGAGCGTGTGGAGATCCATGTCCCATGTGGGATGTCGGAGCCTGGTCTCACTGTTCAAAATCCTGCGGCAGGGGCTTTAAACGGCGGCTGGTGCGCTGCATGACTGAGAATGGTCTTAATCTGCCACGAGACCACTGCTCCGGAAGAAGGAAGCCTCAGGAGCTTGACATCTGTTATCTGAGACTGTGTTAAGGGTGACTCAAATGGCATTTGACACATGCCACATCATCATCATGGTTGTAACTCAGCGGTCTTTGTTGGTTGAAAGTACACTCAATTGCCGCGTGACTGCAGCCGGCAGAGTGTTACAGCAACAAAAACAAAGTCACTGACGACCGAGAGGGTCTTCCTCAGACCTTCTGTTTATGCGAGAGGGACATGTTTTTCTTCTCCTCAACTGACTAACCAGTTGAGTCAAGTTGGACTTTACGTAAGTCTACCTCCTCGGGGACGTGAACTATGCCTCTGTATCCACAAGTGATACCTGGCATGCATGGGAGGGTGTTTGAAGAGCAGAAAATAGTAAAAAGTTCAGGCAAACCGATAAGATATACAGAGTGTGCTTGAACCCTGTGCTGTTAGCAGTACCATTAAATGTGCGTTGTCTGTGAAATGACTCTCCCCACACCCACACAACCCCCCACACCCCCAACTCATTTTAGCAAAGAAACTGGTGGAAATGTGAAATGCAGTATTGTATTGGAAATATTTGACTGAAATGTATGTTCCTGTTTTTTTTGTTTTTGTTTTTGTTTCAGTGCTGTTGGCTGCTGAACAGTTATCTTGGACGAGAGTACACTGTAGGTCTCAATGTCCAGTTTTGATTCTGTGTCCGTATCAGACGCTTTTCACAATTACATTGATTTTCAAAGTACATACTGTATATCCAATTTCACCATTTACATTTACTGAAGACCTGAAACAAACTATATACATGCAAACAATTCCACAAGCATAGCATTGAGATGGCCAGAACAGACTCCCCTTAGATAAATGCTGGTAACCTCTGCATTGTTTTCCTTGTTTAAAGGTCACCAAAGCACTAATGTATTATATTTAGACCACATCTAATGCCCTCTAATTTTGCTTCAGTTTAAATTTTCAGTGGACATTTTTTTTTCAAATGTTTTGTCTAGAGACCCCCCACATACAGTGCTTCCTCAATTGATGAAATTCTGTAACATCAGACTCACATTGACAGAGTATTGTTTGTATGATGAGTCTGTTGACACTGCAGTCACCTTGGCAGGTGACTGATTCATATCAGATTTTTATCCACATCTGAGGTTCTCCAATTTCAAATCACCTTTTTCTCTCCATGTGCCGTGATGTACTGTATATCTGAAATGAACATTATGTCACCTGAACCATGTCATGAAAAACATTGCCTTTCGTTGTAAAATAAAACGTGCGCGAACAATGTGACAAGAACAGAGTCATTCAGATTTTCTTGCGATCAATCACATTGTGTGACTCATTTCATTAAAATAAAATGTGTGGTTAGAGGCAAAGTGTAACTATTTTGTCGGAAAGGGCGACATGTGGACTGCGGTGAATGTGGACTGTTTACATACCATATGGTTCATTCAGAAATAAGCGAGCTGACAAGTTGTTTGTTCTGTGGCACCAAGAATCCATGACCTTAATGACCTTGATCTGGGTATCCGTATTCTGAAGGTGGAACAAGAATCATCACAGACTCAACAGAAGCAACCTGAAGTTACGGTTGTCACGTTGCAACAATCGAGTGTTCATATAAAAAGCTACCGTACCTCATGTGCATCCTTGTTGTTAGCTGAGTGATTAATCATTTCTTAACACAGGACCGGTTTGTTAATAAATATGGTGAATGGATTAATTAGTATAGTATTTGCAGCATAAATTCCCATTTTTTGTTTTATTTTGAATTTCAATTCATAAGTTACCAATTGATGAATCAAAAATCACAATAGGCAAAAGCGTTCATAGTTGCTCCAAGTTGCTTGCTGTTATCTTTACTGTATCGTCAGCATGGCTGATTTAGCACCTCCAGAATAAAAACAAAAACAAAGCAAACAAACCAAAAAACCCCCACACATCTTTAAATTGCTAAATTATGTTTGTGTTATTTTGTTTTTCCAAGCTTGCTGCATATACAATGCAGAAAATATAAAGCCAGGTTCATGCCTGAATTTGAAGGGAAGATGACCATAAAACCGTACTCAGATTAGATAAGACTGATTATTGCGTTGCAGGCCATATTGCATTCCAGTCACCATTTTTCGTTTTTTTTTGTAAGGACTGTTTAAATTTCACTGGGGATATTGGTGCTCATGTCATACAATCTGTTCGAATCCTAACCCTCCATGACTTGTATCAATCGCATGGAAATTTTCCACCATAGAAGGTTAAAAGGGCCCATTTTCACCTTGTCTGTTGTGTTTAGTTTCAGGGATACATATCATCGACTCTAAAAGATGGCAATGTACAGTTTGTTTCTCCTGACTCAATGTACTAAAGACATTATTTCATTTTTTTTGTATTGTATACTATGTATGCATTTGTTTAGACGTGAACAAAAATAAACTATAAATAAATGTACTGTATATATGAAGTAAAGGCATGTAATACACATTCTTTCAGGGCACTTTTTTTCGACAGACATTTTGGTCTTTACTCATACAAGTGCAGGTACCCACATTCACACACATAAGATACACAAAACAGCTTATGCAGACTAAAAAGTCTATGTGCTATGATAGCCCATCTTCCCAATCACACCAATGAGACAGTATTTGTCATCTCATCACTAACGCCTGCACGCCTGTTCAAGTGAGGCATGACTGCCGATGAAAACAGATTCATTCATCCATCTCAAAATGATGTTTTGTCAAGCAACCTTGTCCCGACTGCACTGCGAAAACAGCTGGCACAAAACCCTCGTGCATTTTTCATAGACATTTGGTCTCGACAATCTCATTTTGGCAGAAAAAAAACTCCCATGTGATTAGGTTTTATTTTTAATACTCCATGAGGTTAACCCTTTCGGGGACAGCGGTTACTCCAGTGGACAGCTTATCAGGTTCTCAGGTTACAGGTTCTCTTTATCGGTGCATGAAAGGGTTAAAATGGGGTTAGTTAGGTTATCAAAAAGGTTAAAAGAAAGGACTAATACAAGTTGTGCTTGATACAAAACATCTTGATCTGGATGACTCAGAACATCCATCCATCTACTACCGCTTATCCGGGGTCGGGTCGCAGGGGCAACAGCTTTAGCAGGGAAGACCAGACTTCCCTCTCCCCAGCCACCTCTTCCAGCTCTTACCGGGGATCCCGACGCGTTCCCAGGCCAACTGGGCGACATAGTCTCTCCAGCGTGTCCTGAGTACGTACATGGACAGAAAGATAATAAGGAAAGAGCTACAGGCAAGAAAGCTGGATAAACACCTGAGAGAAGGTTGATAGATGTAGAGTGAGGATGCAGAAGATAGGCTTCGGTGGAAAAGGACAAGTTGAAAAGAAAATAAGAAGGAGTTAGTAGTGTTCATTGTACTCCAGACTTGCATGCATCATGTTGCAGAGCACCATTTTAAAATGAGAAAAATGTTTACTCTAGTCCAGGGGTGGCCAACCAGTCAGAGATGAAGAATCAACTTTTTTACTGTGTTACTGCAAAGAGCCACCTCATACCCTTCTTCGCGCGCGCTCGTGCACACACACACCGCCGTTGTTTGCGCATGAGCGGTGATGCAGTCATCTGATTGGTTGCCCTCTATGTGAATCAAGTAACGGGATTGATGATAGGCTGACGTAGTACATTCTGTGTAGTTAGTGCCTTGTTTGAATGGCATCGCCACTGTCGAGGCGTTTTCGACACTTGCCGTGTGAAAGCCCGGAGCCGCATTGAACCAGTTTGTTGGAAACTGTGTTGATCAGTGAGTTCAGCGGGTTTTAGGAAGCAACCAAAATACAGTTGTGGAGCTTGTGCAACTTTGTGTCAAGCCCCGAAAGCCAAGAGGAGTTGCAGACTCTCTGATATTTCTCTCGTGTATAATCAGGAAGGATGGCTTTCACATTATAGTGCTGACCCAACTAGGTTATTACTGAAAAAACACACGGCGATGGTCCATCTATCCATCCATTTTCTACCGCTTATCTGGGGTCGGGTCGTGGGGGCAGCAGCTTTAGCAGTGAAGCTCAGACTTCCCTCTCCCCTGCCACTTCTTCTAACTCTTCCCGGGGGATCCTAAGGCATTCCCAGCTGGGTGACATAGTCTCTCCACCCTTTTCCGACTGAGGACCATTGTTTCAGATTTGGAAGTGCTGATTTTCATCCCAAACGCTTCACCCTCGGCTGCGAAACACTCCAGTGAGAGTTGGACAGCCCTGCTTGAAGGAGCACACAGTACCATGTCATTTGCAAAAAGCAGAGATGCAATACTGAGTCCACCAAAACGGACCCCCTCAACGCTTCAGCTGCGCCTAGAAATTCTGTCCATAAAGGTCATGAACAGAATCAGAGAAAAAGGGCAGCCTTGGCAGAGTCCCACGCTCACTGGAAACGATTCTGACTTAGTGCCGGCAATGCGAACCAAACTCTTAACATCGGTGGTATAGTGACCGAACAGCCCGTATCAGGGGGTTCGGTACCCCATACCCATGAAGAACCCCACACAGAACTCCCCGAGGGACACAATCTAACGCCTTCTCCAAGTCTACAAAGCACACGTAGACTGGTTGGGCGAGTTCCCACATACCCTCGAAGACCCTGCTGAGGGTGTAGAGCTGGTTCACAGTTCCACAGCCGGGACGAAAACCACACTGCTCCTCCTCAATCTGAGGCTCGACTTCCTGACAGACCCTCCTCTCCAGCACCCCTGAATAGACCTTACCAGGGAGGCTGAGGAGTGTGATCCCTCTGTAGTTGGAACACACCCTCCGGTCCCCCTTTTTAAACAGAGGGACCACCACCCTGGTTGGCCAATCCAGAGGCACTCTCCCCGATGACCACGCGATTTTGCAGAGGCGTGTCAACCAAGTCAAGTCAACAAGTCAAGTCAACAGTATTTATAGAGCACTTTCAAACAGCCATCGCTGCATACAAAGTGCTGTACATGGAGCAATTTAACATGCACAATAAACAGTAAGACAAATCGGTAATAAAGGCGGTAGAAAGCTGTCAGAGATTTTCTCGGACAAAGTTAAAGAAATGACTCGGCACACAGGAAAATTGTCTTCAATATCGGCGGGAGCGGATCTCTGAGAGCGAACGACGGTTAGTTGCTCCGCGATCACACTCGAGCTCCCTTCCCGCCAATTCAGGCTTTTATTGTAACATACAAGGAAAACACTGCCCCCGATATTTGCATACCGCACCCACGGTCCGGCCCCTCGGTAGTGATGGGTTACCCGTGTTAAACATTGAACCACCAGTACATTGGCGTCTTTTCTGGCTGGTCTACATCGAATTAGCATGTTGTAGACTTTGCGGATGGCCAATGTCGTCTGGGCGCGACGGGTGTTCTCAACTCGTCTTTTGTTGTTCAACCGCTGTTCCCGAATTATTCATTCCCCTTTTGTGACCGAGTTTCGCCCTCTCCCCCGTGATCGCCCACCTGTATTGACGTGCTAATTGTGGACTTCAACAGCCCTCTGGCTTTGTGCACAGGAATTTGGGGGTGCTGGATACGCACCCAAACGTTTAGATGTGTCCAGATTAAATGAAACTTTAAACATGATACAATTTTGCTCATAGATTCCCCTAACAAAAGCACTAAACAGTAAAACCAAGAACAAATCTAAGTCATGCTGAGTCGAATGCCAAAGAATACAAGTGAGTTTTGAGGAGGGTTTTGAAGATGGGCAGCGAGGAGGCTTGCCGAATGTTCAGTGCGAGGTCATTCCAGAGAGAGGGACCAGCAACAGAAAAGGCTCGATCCCCTCTGAGCCTCAGTTTAGTTCTTGGTACTTCTAATAAAGTCTGGTCCACAGACCTGAGGCGCCGGGCAGGTGTGTAGGGGCGGATGAGCTCAGAGATGTAAGGTGGCGCGAGATTATTCAGAGATTTGAAAACAAATAAGAGGATCTTGAAAATAACTCTAAAATGAATGGGGAGCCAGTGAAGGGATGCCAGAGTAGGAGTTATGTGCTCCCTCTTACGAGTACCAGTCAAGAGGTGAGCAGCGGCATTCTGGACCAGCTGAAGGCGCTTAATGGAGGACTGGCTGACTCCAAAGTAAAGGGCATTGCAGTAATCGAGCCGGGATGTGACAAAGGCATGAATTACTGTCTCAAAGTGTTCATGTGAGAGGATAGGTTTTATTTTGGCCAGCTGTCTAAGGTGAAAGAAGCTGGATTTAACAACGGCACCAATTTGCCGATCGAGTTTGAAATCACTGTCCAGTTTAAGGCCCAAGTTTGAGACTGTTGACTTAAGATAAGGAGACAGGGGGCCCAAGTCTACAGGATGGAATGTACAAGGGCCACTGGGACCAAACAATATCACCTCTGTCTTCTTTTCATTGAATCTCAAGAAATTTTGTGCCATCCAGGTTTTGATTTCTTCCAGACAGGATAGGAGTGGCCTTAATGAGAAGGCATCTTTCTTGCTCAGTGGGACATAGATCTGGCAGTCATCTGCATAGCAGTGGAAGGGAATACCATGTTTCCTTAAGATGGAACCCAATGGGAGCAGATACAGCGAGAACAGCAGAGGCCCCAGAATTGAGCCCTGTGGAACACCACATGACAGGGGAGCAGTGCGTGACTCAGAGCAGCCAAGGCTGACACAGAAGGTTCTGTCAGCTAAATAGGACCTAAACCACTCAAGAGAATGCAAACTCCACACAGGAAGGCTGGGGCTGGGATCTAACCCATGACCTCCACACTGTGAGGTCGACGCACTAACCACTCGCCTGAGGGAAATGGATCCAGGGCACAAGTAAAGGGTTTCATCTTCCTTAAGATGCCCTCACTCTCTCGCTGAGTGGTGTCTACAAAACAGCAAAGAGAATGTGGTCTCGAAAGGGGTACAAGAGTTGGGTTTGGAAGACAGAAGGGATGGAGGCATTTGGCAACTGGGATGGGAGGAGTCTGGATAGGTGGGATCACATTTTTTCATCTTTCATCTTGTGAAGAACAAGATGAATCTGTGACACCGCTCCAGGGAAGTGTCCCAATGAAGGGGGGTTTGTGGCTTGTGCAGGGGATTTATAGTGGAGAAAAGTTGCTTGGCGTTTCCACAGCTACTGTTGATTATGTGGGAGTATAACAGGGACCATGTGTCACTGAGGAGCTTTATTGCAGGGCTTCTGATGATGCTGATAGGCAGTTTTGTGGATAGTAAGTCCCTTGTCCTTGTAAGCACCATTTAAGGACACGTCATGCTTTCTTCATTAGTCACTGCTCATTAGTGTACAAGAGGGAAGTGTATGTAAAAGTGATCGTTTGGACCTTACTGGGGCATGATGGTAAAAATTCAGGACATGGCAGATGGTCAGGGTATCTGTGTAATTGTTTTGGGGTTTTTTTTTTTGGTTCTTGAAACTGATGACTCTTTCATGTTTACTAACAAAGGGGGTAAGGGTGTTGGTTTCCATGGCAATGGCCTTGTGCTCAGACAAGCCCAGATCGTATACTGGGAGGTTCCTGATCAAGGCAGAGTCTATAATAATCAGATCGAGGGAAAGGCTTCTGGTGTTTGTTGGGACATCAATGTGTTGGGGGAGGTTGAAGCTGTCCAACAGATGGAGAAACTTGGTGACACAGTCGGAGGACTGGGTGTTAACAAGAATGTTGAATGCTGGGTGTTAACAAGAATGATACCGCTGCCTGGAGTTGTACAATGGGTGGTGAAGAGGTTGTGAATCCCAGGGATGAAAGATGGCTTTGGGAGACCGGTAGATAAGAAATACCGTTGTGGAAAGCGGAGGTTGACATTTGAATACCTTGCATTCAAATTAGTTGAAAGTAGGCAAGGGTATACAATATAATACAATACATCCGGTGGACAGGTTAAAGCAGTTCTGGTGCATAATAATTCGGCCACCGCCCTGGCCTATGGTGCTAGCTTTATTGAGGGAGCCGGTGATGAGCACATCAGTACGTCAGTCACCACTCTGTCGACATCAGCAACAGTCAGTCGGCATTGAGAACGTACTTACTAAGTCACATGCAGGCGGAGAATAAGCAGGCTCAAGTTAAAAAAACAAAACAAAACAAATTTTAAAAAAAACACTGTTGTATACCTGGTCACTGATGGTGTAGTGGGACACTCGGTTGACTTCTCTGCGAGCAGTGTGGGATCATTTCTCACTCAGTGACGGTGTGCATGTGGGCGTGAATGGTCGTTTGTCTCTATATGTGCCCAGTGACTGACTGGGGATCAGTTCAGGGTGTAGTTTGCCTGAAGTCAGCTGAGATAGTCTGCTGCGACCCTCTTCAGTGTAAGCGGTGTTGAAAATGGATGGATGGATGTTGTATACCTTTCACTCACTCAGACCACAATGACGTTGTCCCATATTGTGTTAATTTCCCCGCTCGCCACGCTGTGTCATTGTGTCTGCTGTGTTTTTTTTTATTGGGGGTCGATTCGAGTCGAATCTTTTCCTGTTAGCCTGAAGAACACAGTTTAGAAAAAACAGAATAGATGAATGGGCATGTTGAACAAACATTGTAAACCAAACCAAATGTTTACATTCTCCCAACTGTCTTTTTCTTCAAAGCCTCAAATACACAGCACTCCGCCAGATGTGCTTTTTGTTTTGCTTTTTATGATAACCATTCATTTTCTATTCCGCTTGTCCTCACAAGGGTCGTAAGGCATGCTGGAGCCTATGCCAGCTGTCTTCAGGCAGCAGGCGGGGGACACTCTGAACTGGTTGCCAGCCAATCGCAGTATGATGAATATCGACAGAAGCTAATTTTAGTCTAGCAGTGAGAGCAGTTTACCCAAAACACCAAAAAATGTTCTTGTCACAAGAATGGTGTATGCGCTGCACGCACACAGGCTAAATGGATCATTTTAACGTGTAGTTTAGCTTTAGAAGGGTTGAGGCAGGGAGTGTGGGTATTTATTTCAACGGTGTCCTTCCACACTCATTGGTTCATATTTATTTGGGTTACATTGCTCAAAAATGCCAGCTGAACCAACTGGGCCTTTTTTTTTATCGAGGAGCAATGTGCACCCGTCATCTGAAAATTAGGTTCTTAGAGCGGGGAACCCAATGCTCAAATAGTTCCAGAAAGAAGTTGGCAGTAACATGCTATATTTACTCCACACAACTCAAATCACTTTTTGGATAAATTGTACTGTACTTGCCAGAGTAATTTTGATGCCACATATGTTTTACTTTTACTTGAGTAGATATGTAAAAAAAAAAAAACGCTACTTTTAGTCCAGTATGTTAAGCTAACAATCCATTCACTACTTTCATTTTTATCCATTCATTTTATTGCTTGCACAATTGAGGGTTTTTTTTTACATTTAAGTGTATGAAAAATAAGTTTAATAGGTCATCTGTGCATAAACGTGAAAAGTTCAGCATACAAAAACTTGACGTTTCCCTAAATTGAAGATAGGTCTGTTGTTATTTACTTCTTTCGGCTGAACAAGGTAAAATAAATTATCAAATATATTTCTTGGGTTAAGCTTGTTTTGATTATTATTATTATTTTTTTATCTCTATCAAATTTTTCTAGGATAGATTCTCTGCTAGGATAAATAGGGCAGGCAGCAGGGGTAGACGGGCCACAGCAACTTATTTGAGGGAGCTTTGTCCAGGAATGCCCCCAATGACACTGACAGTATTGTAAGGATGAATAGATTAACCTGACCAAGAAAACACGTCTACTTGGGTTTCCTTGATGATGTTTGAAGGAAGTGAAGTTGCATTATTTTGCAGTGGCTTCCTGTCTTTTCATTGCTGCTTTCGTGGCACTCTATGGACTATACACACTGCATCCTTAAATGAGAAGCTCGACTGAATGTTATAGTTGGTTAAGTATTGAGGGAATCATTCACAGTGGGGCTGTGCTGCAGAAAAGTGTGACGAGAGCTCTTGTCCGGAAATCACATTATCTGCATTACAGAGTGTGGCCTTGGCTGAGAGTGCAGTGGATTCTGATGGACCGCCCCCACCACATCTCCACCCCAATTGGGGGCTTTTCCACCTATTCAGAGCACACTTATGTGATTAATGGGCATGAAGGGTTAATGTTTGCAGTCCATGGGAACTGCTAAGGCTTCAAGTTGGCCTTTCTTCACATTGAGTGAGGCGTAAAGTCAAAATGACTAGCGTTACAGAGCAAAGTGCATGTCGAGGGCTGTCAACAATGGGTCAACCCAGGAAGTACATCAAGTTCCTCCCCTGTTTAACTTATTCATAAATTCAAACTAATCTTTTAGCAAAACACTTTTTTAAAACTCAAGGAGTAAAACCACATGGCTAAGTTGATCATTTATTTGATTTCAGTTTTAAATGTGATTTGAATGGCTAAACACCCCAAATGATTGTCACTTTAAATGGAACATATTATGGAAACCCTTGTATGGCTTGGAGACTCTTGAATCTTAAGAGTGCCTGCCCAAACATCCATCCATCCATCCATCCACCCATTTTCTGATCCACTTTATCCTCACAAGGGTCGCCAGGGGTACCGGAGCCTATCCCAGCCGTCTTCAGGCAGTAGGCAGGGGACACCCTGAACCGGTTGCCAGCCAATCGCTGGACACATAGAGACGAAAACCTATGCGCACTCACACCTAGGGACAATATCGAGTGTTCAATCAGCCTGCCATGCATGTTTTTGGAATTTGGGAGGAAACCAGAGTACCCGGAGAAAACCCACACAGGCCTTGCCAAACATCAAGTGTGAAATTACACAACCAAAGCAATTGTTAGTGCACTGTCTGTCCTGTGTCTGTGAACTGAATTTTGCCCGACTGTGACGTCACAATTTGCTAATGTTATCCCCAGCTGAGGTGGGGACAACAAACAAGGCCCTTGTACGCCCCGCAATAGATGGGGCATTGGTGGCAGTGGCTGCATTTCTTTCAATGTAGTTTGATTCAATAGTCCACTACTGGCCATGCTGGCGCACATGAGTCAGCTAGTATTAGCCATACAACCTAATGGTATACCGAGAACCCCATATGCCCATCAATTTCTATTTTGGTGCCATTCTGTTAATGGAAAGTATTGTGCCATGCACTACCTTTCAAGTCAAATGTCTGTTTTATTATACTCACATGAGGTGTGCTTAGATATAGTACATGTTGTTACATTCACAGGAAATGCATTTCTCCAGAAGCAGCAAGCATTGTATCTCCGACTAAGTCATTCCTTAAATGGGAAGAAAAAAAAAAGAAAAGGAAAAACACCTTTTATGGGAATGGATGGGCACAGACCAACAGTAACTTCATCAGAAAGCAATGCTGTCTGAAGGTAGAGAGTTCACAGGGGGCAACGTCATATATCCACCACCAGTCATTACACCAAGGATGAAGAAAATAGATTCGAAATTGGAAGAAAATGTGATATCACTGTCTGAAAAGCTTGAAAAGAACATTACCCTTAAGAATCCTGGTGTTTTCTGAAAGACCGTTGCTAAGTTTAAGGAGCGATTAAGCGCACATGCATGCCATCATCCGTGATATTACGTAGCTTCAACTCGGGGTGTTTTTGAAACATTAGGGCTATATTTTACATTTTGACCGCAGACACAACACCATTTTTGGTCAGTTACAGTAAATAGTGCGAAGGTCTCATGTGAGGATAATGGAGGGAGCCAAATTATTATGTTATTATTAATAACATAGCCAGATTGCCATCCGCGCAAACAAAAATAAATGAATGACTGAAAAAGTTTGGATCAAGTTTTATAATATGCTGACGAATGTGTTGTTACCCAACAGCGTCCTTGATTCTGTTGGCCCAAGGAACTATACCTTGAGTGTTTTGAAAGGCGCTTATAAATAAAATCTATTATTATTATTATATATCGCTGTATGTTTTCACACATTTTTGTCCAATAAAGTTAAAAACTAATTTGTGGCAGAAAAGTCCTAAGATAAAGCTCAAGACACGAAACCTTAGGTACCACCTTGATTTATTGGTGTAGTTTATGATACAGAAGAATCCTCACGTTTCTTCACAAATTCAAAGCTCGAGTGGAGGATTTCACACACATCTGTATCTGCGTGTATCCAGTTTGGCTTATGTCAGAAAGATGGCCTTGCATTTATGGAGGAGAGGTTGAAAGACAATATCTAGAGTACATTAAAAGGGTCGCAGGTGTGCTGCAGTCTACCTCAAATGTCTTCGGGCATTCGACGGGGTACACCCTGAACTGGTTGCCAGCCAATCGCAGGGCACACTTAGACGAACAACCATTTAGGCTCACCATCACTTCAAGGGAAAATTTCAAATATTACCTTAATCTGCCATGCATGTTTTTGGAATGTGGGAGGAAACCAGAGTACCCAGCGAAAGCCCACGCAGGCATGGGGCGAACATGCAAACTCCACACAGAAAGGCCAGAGCCGAAATCGAACCCTGCACTTCTGCACTGTGAGACGAGCATACCAACCAGTCACTCACCGTGCAGCCTACTCTTGACAAATGATTTTCGACTTTCAACAACAACAAAAAAACCTCATTGCATCACCCCTCTCCAACATATTGATTTGAATCTTAATCCCACAGACTCAAACGGAATCAAATCGTTCCACTTGAAAATGTACCCTCCTTGAATCGTATTGCGCTGCATGTCTCGAGAAATGTATCGAATTGTCTTTTATTGGAGGGATGCACACCCTTAGTTGCTATACAGCCAAAATAATAAACTGATGATTAAACTGGAGTATGTTGAGACACTCGTTGCCACTTACCCCTGCCCATATTTCTCTTACTTACTTACCCCATGACTACTATAGTGAATTATTATCCTCCACGGCTAATAAGGGTGCGCAATTTTGCACCTGATAGATATCCTAATTTATGTATAAAACAAAATACTTTGGTATATGCCCAATCATCATGAACAGAATGTGAAAAACGGTTTTCTGCCGATATAAAAGTCCAACGACTCTTATCGTCACAGGTTCCACAAAATAGAGTCTGCCCGCTAAACATTTATTCACAAGTTCAAGTTTTTCATGGTTTGTTCGGAACACGGGGTGGCGCAACTTGCCCCTATGCTCAATTTACCCTCGTCTCCTCTACACACATAGACAAGTGATACACACTCATTTATCAAAATAAGCCAGGTAAAATGACCCTGAACATATTCGGGCATTCTTCATACTTTGACTCGCACATCCTTTCTTGGTTCTCTCAGAGAAGAAAAATGCAGAGAACACGGGGTTTTCCAGGTATACTGTACACAGATTTACGTTACCATGGAAACCCTGCAAAATAAGGGTCAGGCTCTACTTAAGTTTCAGCAATCAACTCGACTGTAATGAAAAGCAGCATGTGGCAATGACTCCACTCTTTATGCTTCTTGGCAGTCAGTTTTGCTTTATTCGTTCCTAATTTTATGCTTTAGTGCTGAACATAACACGGCTGCGAGAATGGATCCCAATGCCTTGCTAAAGGCTGAATTGATGAAGGGGTCACAATGAGAATCACAATGAGTGATTTCTTTGCCCGTGTATGAATTTATGGTGCGGACACAAGATTAAAAGACACTCTTGAAGATTCCTGTTGCCTTTGTCGTCATTGGGGGACATCTGGCCTTCAGCCAGTGTTTCAGGGTATCATGCTGGGAACACGACTTAAAGCGTAGAAAAAAAGGAAAAGAGGGTGAAATGAGGCTGAAATGGAAATCCGGTGAGAGCTGTTCTTGATTGGTGTTTTCGTGCAGGAGAGTGAAACTGAACAGTCTGAATCACAATATACTGTTGTCTTGACACATTTATCCTGAAGGCATTTGATTACAGGTCACACGTGGGAACATTTTGTCGAGATGTGTCATGAAGACAGCAAGAAATGAGACAAGATGTTGAAAAGTCCCAAGTGTACACTTTTATTGAAGTTTAATCTGGTGCTGTAGTATTTCAGGGAGAAAAAGATCTACATCTCTCCACCAGTGGCGGATGCTGGTCTGTCAAGGAGGGGAAGCTCAATTTCGGCCTGCATCATAAAATTTGTCCGTTTATTTATACGTGAATTCTACTCTCCGTTCCTTTTCACGAAAATGATCTGTGACCCTGTGGTGATTTAAGTGAGTCTGCGAACACAAGCAACGACAATAAAACCCACCAGAAATACAAGATTAATTTGTCGCTAGTCGTTTTCAACAAAGAGAGTGTCGCTAAGATGATTAGAAGAAGTCTCCCGTTCAACTCAGAACAGAATGAGATTTGAAAAATGCTCCCATGGATGGCTACACCAAAAGATCGGTGATTGGCTCATTTCGCTGACAATCAAAAGAGATTCATACTCGGACAGATCATCCAATCATCATGCAGAAAAGCTCAGCGTCCGGGCTAGCCCATAAATGACTCCCAGAGAAGCTGAGCGTCCGACGGGCGGGACAAAACCAAAATTTATCCAATGGCACGTCTCGTTTCCATGCATTGGGACAACCTACACTGAACTCTCGAGACGCCCAGCGTCAGCGCGGTTGACGCTCAGCGTCCACACAGTTTAAAGCACATTGAAGCTGCGGGAATGAATGAGAAGAGAGTCGCGTCATAACCAGTAATAAGAAGCTGATTCGGAACAAAAGTTGAGCGCATATTTAGTCAATGACATGTACACACAATTGTATGTACACACATTATTTTTTGACATTTTAGGTTAGAAAAGAAAAACAAAGTATTGCATACACAAAATAATCCATCCATCCATCTTCTACCGCTTATCCGGGGTCGGGTCGCGGGGGCAGCAGCTTTAGCAGGGAAGCCCAGACTTCCCTCTCCCTAGCCACTTCTTCCAGTTCTCCTCGGGGGATCCCAAAATAATGTTCCAGAAAAAGAACTGTACACAGTACAGAATGCAATATAACATAGATATAGGCATATATGCAACTGCATATACAGTATGCTGCATAAGGTGGCTGTGCTATTTACAAAGTATGGATGGGGTGAGTCCAGGTTTTCACGTGTGTTTATTCAGCAGCCTGACAGCAGTCGGTTCAATTTTACTTTGCTACTGTCAAAAAAATAATAATAATAAAAAATCCAATTATATCTAACAGTCAAAAATATTCCAGACATCCTTGTCACCAGAATCACTCAACTGATTAATATTGTGGCAGGGCAAATCTCTCTTATCTGCAATTTACACTATGTTATTGGAACACAAACACCGGTTACTGATTTTAGTCTTGCACCAACTTTTCTACAGTCCGCAATCAGATTCCAGTTATGACCAGAGTACCACACTGCTATACCTATTTTGTAATATATTTGCTTCACATACAGTCTCTTCCAGCTTATTCATATCTATAATTTTTTGCGCTACTGCGGGTTATTGTCAGTGTGACAACATTGCTTCAATCTACTGACATTAGTCAAGGGAACCAGAAGTCTTTTCCCTTAATGTCGAAAAATATGTCAGGAAAGGATTATTTTCTAGCATTACCTCAGTAGGCACGTAATTCTTCCACTGCACCGTGGCCTGTATTTCTGTTCTAACCATATATCTGTGTCATCGCGAGATGGATTTGTAGCCAGTGTTGATGGAATTATTGGGTGGTCTCAGTGTCAATCACCACTTGGACAAATTACATTTTCGCCGACAAGACAGATTTAGAGAGCTTGTTATTTATTAGACAAACTGTTATGAGTGATGGAAAAACTGACTATTCCACAGTTTCAGCGGTAATAATGATCCAGCATATTATATTTTCAATTGGCAGCACAGACATGGGGGTGCCACTGTGCTTTGTTTGTTTATTCGGAGCACCTTAAATCGCCGGCAGCGCCACAGTTTGACACCTCTGTCTTAAAGTATAGACGGAAAGGGGCTAAATACAAAGATTTCAAATTTTTATTTGGCTAAAATTTTGAAAACGATGCATTGTTTCCATTCCAGAAAATTATTATGTGCTACTACATGTCAGCCAGTTATAAAAAGTCTCAATCTGAAACTCTGAAATGAGAAAAAGTTAAAGTGGTATGAATGTATGTTTTCAAGGTAATGTACATGCCGTGGGTTGCAAAAAATTAAATTAAAAAGCGACAGCGAGCCACAAATGGCCCTTGGGCTGCAATTTGGACACCATGTTTTACATCTGAAGTGGGTCGAGAGTCGGCCTGTCTGTGCTTTGACCATATGCTACACATTGCATCAAAGTGGTCTGAATAGCTGTCATCCCAGAAGGAAGCCTCTTCTAAGGTGATTCACAAAAAAAAAAACCCACCACCAACACTTTCTTGAAGACAAGCAGACGAAAGACACAGATTACTGGAACCGTGTCCTGTTGTCTGATGAGACCAAGCTGAATCAAAATAAAGCCAATTTGATCAGGTGGGTTTTTGAGAAAGGGATTTGATGTTTTTTAATGAATCTGAGTTTCTGTTCATGGGAGTGACTTTCAGAAGGTGGCGGCAGCGACGGCAGAGTCCGGTGATGTGACAAAATATTGACACTTTGGGCACTATTTGGACATTCACGGGAGAACTCACTTTTGTTGCCGCCAGTTTCGACATTCATGGCTCTTGGCTGGTCACGAATGGTGTATTGGTATATTTGCCAAACTTTGGTTTTCGACAGGGTGCGTTTCAGTTCCCACTCAATTATGGTGTTAATGTGAAAATGAGTGGTTGTCTGTCTTTGTATTTGCTCTGTAGTTGACTGGCAACTAATCCAGGGTGTAGTCCACATTTTTGTCCCAATTCAGCTAGGATAGGCTCCAGCTCCCTTGCAATCCTGAACAAGATAAGTGATAAAGAAAATAAAATACGGTATTTCAAAAATTGTTTGGGACGCTTTACATTTGCTTGAACATGTCCTTCCCATATTTGCTTCATTTAGTTTCAGAAGGCTGGTTCAGTGGGCCGGCCAGTGGTTAGCACATCGACCTCACAGTGCAGAGGTCGTGCGTTCGATCCTGGCTCCGGCCTCCCTGTGTGGAGGTTGCATGTTCTCCCGCGACCTGCCTGGGTTTTCTCCGGGTACTCTGGTTTCCTCACACATTGATGGTTTTTCATCTCTGTGTGCCCTGCGATTTGCTGGCAACCGGTTCAGGGTGCCCCCCCCGCCCCGCCTACTGCCCGAAGACAGCTGGGATGGGCTTCAGCACGCCCCGTGACCCTGTGAGGATAAAGCGATTCGGAAAATGGATGGATGGATAGTTTCAGAAGTCACGTGCTATCTAATTATTGTGGGGAAAAAAATACCATGAAACATGGAGCCTTGAAGATGTGTGAGCAACAAGAGTGCAAGTGAAAAAGTATGTCAGCAGTCTAATGTAAGATGTCTAAAGTTACCCCTCCCACCTTCTTCATTCCGCCACATTCTGCAATACATCACTGTCAAAGTGGATGTAGGCTGTTTCCAAATAGTTTTGCTTGACAGGACCCATGACCTGATGTCATTTATATTAGTCAAAGAAGTAAACGTCATTGTCGCAAGCAGCTTTTCAATAAGCAGCTGCAGTATGTTTCTATATTTGAAAAAAAAATGCAGATTTTGCAAAAAGCAATGAACCTTGAAGTCAAATTGTTTTCAAAAGAAAAAGTGTACGTACTGTAACAGACATGAATGGAAACTGAGCATTTTTATTGCAGCAAAGTATAATTTATTGTGTCTGACTACCCACTGCTGAATTTAATACTAAACCTCAGTTAGGTCAGATTGACGATTACATATTACATCTAATTACCTATACATGGTATGTTCCCACATGTAGTGATTTGTGTTGTTGTTTCTCCAGCTTTCTTGGTGAGCACTGTTGGGCACCGTCTCCACACCTGGTTTCTATTACAGTCAGCTGACTATATAGTTGCAGCTGCGCTGGATTTTCAGCAAGTGTGTTCACCGTTTGTTGGGCCGTTTATTGAACACAAGGACCACTTTACCGTATTTTCTGCACTTTAAGGCACACCTAAAAGCATTCCATTTTCCCAAAGTGCATCCTTTAATCCGATGCGCTTTATGTATGGTGTTACACAGTCTCTTTTATTCCCGTTGAGTTGTTTCCCTATTAGTGTTCCTATGCCATCTAGTGGTGATTATTAGCAGGAACCAATTGTAACGTAAAAGGATTCTGCCCAACACAAATTAACATGCAGTCACCAACACACACTCCAACAGACAACTACTTTGTGAGCTCTGCGCAGCCAGTATGAAAGGAAGATAATACTGAAACCATAGTTAACGACTGACTAAACGAAGGAAGAAGGAGACAAGCAAGGCCTCTAAGGATATTTAGCGCCTTGTGGATGTGAGCTCACAAGGTTTGTGTGCCTTTTTGTTGAATCAATTGTCTTCGTAACTTTTGTCATTCATTTGTTGTTTTAGAATGGCATTTGTATTTTTTTGGTTTATTTATGTTTTTTGACCACTTCTAATGGCTTTATTAGAGCTGCAGCGGTTGTGAACGCTCTATACAAATAAAGCTGTTTGTATTGTATTGTATTGTCTTTTGTGTAGCTCCATCTAGTGGATGCATAGCGCAACCGCAGCCACTATTGTAGCTTCTGTTCTATTGAGTCTTTTTATGTAGTGCGCCCTATTTATGAAAACAGTTTTCAAATAGGCCATTCATTGAAGGTGCGTCTTATAATCCGAAGCGCCTTATAGTGCAGAAAAATATGGCCGTTTTAGTTTGTTTGTACGCCTAATTTAGGTTTGCTCATCTCTTTCAGTTAGTTACTGTCCACAGTGTGTTCTGGTCACGTCAATATTTTGTCATCATCATTTGATATCTCGGATTTGTTGCGTTACTTGCTCCCATAGTTTCATAAAGCTCTGTTTGATTGCTTAACCATTTTTTCACCTCTAGTGTCCACATTTTGAGTGCTTTTCGACAACCGTTACAATTCTTGGGCCTAATGCTGGACCTAAAATGCACATTTGGTTGTTGTAGTCCCCTACAAAACAGTAGTCAAATAAAATCTCATCTTTCTTACCAAAATAACCAAACATTGGATCCATGGTCATATTGTAAACAGCAATTAGTACCTGGGTGTAAATGTGGACGGCTAACCAATCAGACAGTATCACCATAAAGTTTCCGAGAAATACCAAATGGGTCAAGCGCCCACCTGACCCATTTATTTACTATAAATTAACTACAACCAGACAAATTCAAAGGCTGAATCAAAGCAACTGGACTTGTTCTTGTTTGTTGAAGGCATTTCACCTTTCATTCAAAATACTTCTTCAGTTCTTGATTTTTAGAGGTGGAGGGGAAATACGGTATGGTTCAAAATGTACTTGATTCTGAGTAAGTTGGGTGCTTGTTAATTGGAATAACATTAGAAGCAGAGCTTCAAACGTCACAATAATTCATGTGGGGCTTCAAATGTGTTGCTGCATATGACTTAAGTGGTCGATTGGTCACCCACCAGCCTGAAGGTTGTGTGCTTGATCTGAAATCCCTGTGACCAAGCCGAAGTGTTCTTCAGCAAGAAACTGAACCCTCGGTTGCTCCTGATGCTGCGTCATCAGTGCGTGAATGAGGAAATGGTGTTAAAATTCTTTGTGTGCCATCAAGGTGGACAATCCAAATGTGAAAGCGCATTCACTATTGAAAACCAAGGAAGCAGCATCACAGAGTTTAGTGGGTATCTATCTACTATTCAAATGTGTTGGCCAAGTCTGAGCGTTACACTCTTGCACAGCTCCAGCTGACGTTTGAACAACACACGAGAGAGCAACAAGAGGAATGGGTGAGTCACTTTTGTTAATGCAGTTTTATACTCAGATGTCAATATCTGTTTTCAACTGAGCACGGGGTGACTAAACAAAGGAATGTGGGATATGTCTGCAGCTATGCAATGCGTTTTCAATATTTTTCTGGCATTATATTTCACCGGCAGAAGAGACCAATCTTTTCATCTAAATTGTCTCCCTTTTGAGCATGACCCATAATGGAAACCAGCGAAAGCTTTTCATGACAGTTCGCAATTCCAGAGATGAATCTTTACCAAGTCAAATGTTCATCGAACTGGACTCCGCATTGTAAAGGACTCCCACTCCTCTAAACTCCTCTCACAGTCTGTTCAGCCAGTTGCCATCTGGCAGTATTGTACTGACAACATCAGAGGAATGAGCAGCAGATTCAAACCCCCGGGCTCTGCGACACTCGACACTCATCAACCCCTCACAGGGAGACATTGTTACCGTGTACAAGTGGATAGATTTTGCTGGCACCGAATGCCGGGAACACAAGTATCACCAAAAAATGTGTTGTGACATTGTAAATGAATCTTCTATGTTGTGTCTCTGATCCAGATGTTAACCATTGGAAATAAATCCTGGCTTTCTCATTTCATGTCAAACAATATTATTTCGGTCTGCAGAAAAAACAATAATTTAATAAAATTATTTATGTTTATGTTCCAATATGTATGGCCAGCGAGGATTGTGTGTGTATGTGTTTGTGTGTACGTGTAGTCAGGTTATTCCCTGAAAGAAAATGTTGAAACCCCAGTAAATAAATACTGTATCGACTCAGTAAGTGGTTTTGTGTAAACAGAACATCCATCCATCCATCCATTTTCCGAACCGCTTGATCCTCACTAGGGTCGCGGGGGGTGCTGGAGCCTATCCCAGCCGTCTTCGGGCAGTAGGCGGGGACACCCTGAATCAGTCGCCAGCCAATCGCAGGGCACACAGAGACGAACAACCATTCACGCTCACACTCACACCTAGGGACAATTTAGAGCGTCCAATCAGCCTGCCATGCATGTTTTTGGAATGTGGGAGGAAACCGGAGCACCCGGAGAAAACCCACGCAGGCCCGGGGAGAACATGCAAACTCCACACAGGGAGGCCGGAGCTGGAATTGAACCCGGTACCTCTGCACTGTGAAGCCGACGTGCTAACCACTGGACTACCGGGCCGCCCTTAAACAGAACATGAGTATGTCAAAATACTCGAGTGTGGGTAATGCAGTGTGACAAGTATTCCAGGTAAGCGACAGCGGTGGTGAAATTGACTTCAAAATGTGACTCATTGAGGAAAACACACTTTTATGCTATTAAAGACACATGTTGCTAAAACATTAGTGAAGAATGGCAATCCGGAGATGAGTTTTTTTTAGACAAGTGTGGTGGAGTTCAGTGAAGTATTTTTGCATGACTGTGATGATGTGTCAAAGATGAAAATAGCAATTAAAGGGGACAAAACGAGTTGCTCGGCTACCTAAGTACACAGAAATTAAAAATACTGCTATCCTTGTAAATACAGAATTCAAAACTTTACATCAATGTATGAAATAGAAATATTGTTTCCGTGTTTGTTTATGTGTTTCATTCATTCATGCAAAACTATTGGATGTGTTTCGGGAAAGATCTGATAATGGAATGGCAAAAACTGTCCATTACAAATAAGAATTAATATAAGGATATGAGCAGGCCTATTTTGAGTTGAAACATTTTATTCTTTCACTCCAACATTAAACTCCTTTTTATAGCCACCAGTCCCACCGCTTGGCTAGAAGCTCCTTCCTGAACTTTTGGCCAAATAATCATAAAAATAATAAATATCTTTGTCCTGGAAATATCACATGTGGAAAAAAAAACCATTAGAATTGCTGCCTTGTAAAATTTGAGGTGACACGTTCACTTTTTAAGAAACCTGAGGACAAATATATATTTAGAAATATAGGCCTCCATATTTCTAGACAACTTGGCTGTGCCAGAGCATAAAAACTGGCTTGTCCTGATTGCCATGCCGACACAAGGCTTGATTTCCCAGAAATAAAATGTACATTATGAATTAAATGTAATATGATGCTTTAAATTTGTTGTTACCGCATGATTTGTTTCATGAATTGCGTGTTTGCTGTGTATATGTATGCATACCTGCAGATTTATATCTAGTTGATGATAAATGTCAATGTGCCAATCATCTTGTCAAATAATATGCATTTGACAAGGTTATACACTGTTTAACTGTGTGGATTTGATTTAGTTTTGGTTTTCTGATGAAAGCAGTTACATCAATCAAACCAAAACAGTGATACTTTCACTCACAAGTTTAATTTGTTCCATGTCCACGTTCGTAGCTCAGTTAATTCGTATAAATTCAATTTTAATCTGTACAAGCCCCCCACCCCTTCAAAAAAAAAAGTCAAATGTTTGTGGTAAGGAAAACAAGGAGTACTCTATTGCAAAATATAGATATAAAAACATAATAAAAGACAAGGTAAAAAAATAAACTGTTCTGATAATGTGTAAATATGTGTGTATATGCGTTAATGTGTACCTTTAAGGGGTGGGGCTTAATGAGTGATATGAGCAGCCTGGATGGCCATTATCCACGGTTAGTTTGGTGTGGGAGTCTCCTCCAGGCTCCTTGGAAGTGTACAGCACCGCACCATTCTTTTTCTCCGTCAACAGCGGCCCTGACTAATACGGTTTTTCTGTTACCGTCTTTTATTGCAGAGAGTCACCCAGTGAGACATGAGCCAATAAGTGGTAAAAGGACAGCTGAGTTTAGGTTTGTGGTTCTTCATAAAATATGAAAATGAACATAAATGAAAACAAAAGGCACTGGAACCAAAAATAAACATGGGAACAAACTAAAAAATGACATTTGCCAAATCCATAAAATCCTTTTTGATATGGTTGGAACAACCAGCGCAGAAGAATTGGGCCCAGAAGCAGACTCGGATAGGTTTTAGAGACAACTTGTGGGTTGGGCGATGTGTACTGGAGCTTGTAAAGGAAGGACATGTGAACGTGTTAAGCCCTTCGGTGGTAATGCAGGTTTCACAAAGGTTTACAAATCAAAAATGGCCAATTTACCACTTTGCAAGGCTAACAATCTGGCTGAGTGGACCCCAGATAGTTGACCAGAAGTGGATGATCAGGTGACATTGCAGGTTTGAATGTGCAGGGAGAGAGCTCCAGCCAAAGAGAAGTGAAAAGGCGCAAAGAAGCAAGGATGAAAACAAAACAAGACAAATGTTGTCCCATCACCACAGATGCTTCCTGACCAAGCTCTGATGGACCTCCAAACCTCTCTAACACAGCGCAGGTGAACTGCTGAGCGATTTGTGGACATACTCCATCAAGGGTAGGTTATAACAGGAGGAAACAAGCATGGTGATGTGTTGTGCTGTCATGCAGCAAAGAGCTTCTTCTGCACCCTTGTTTGCCTGTTTGGTGCGGATGATTGTTGTGGTCAGTGCTTTGTCAAGCACTTTCCACATGTTGGAAGAAAACCGCTCAAGAACAAAATCCATGACAATAACATGCAGTTGGAAGATTTGATTTACCAGCAACTGTGCGTTTTTTGAAGACCGAGTGGAATTTGGGTAATGGAACACAATGATTTTCTTTTTGAGAGCCAGCCAATATCGATTGTTACTGTCAGAGGGTAGAAATCCACTGCAATGTGAGACCAAAAATGGCTAGCGAGGGATGGGTAGCGGGCGCAGCAAACCAACAGGGAGTTGGTGTGATACCTTACCACTGGTACAGTCATCAACATTTTTGCTAGTCTTGTGCATGCTGGCTTCAGGATGACAGGTAATTCTTGAGGAATATCCTCAGTGGGGGCAAACAGTTTGTTGGGATTGCCAGTTCAAGTATTTGGTTCAATCCTGTAGGCCACTTTCCTGTCACAATCGTCTCGATCTCGCAAGAAGCAGAAACAACAAAACACTTGCCTGAGATAACAACGTAAGGATCCTGTGTACTGGCAGCAAGTGATTCATGAGCCTGGTGTTCTGATAGCTAAGATCCATTTTATTTATTTTTTTTTTACATTTTTCGAAGGATTGTGAGGCCCCACTTGCCCTGTCCGTATTTATACTGAAACTCAATATGAAGCAGCAATGTTTCCCTCAACAGACACTCTTCTTTCCATCTTAACTTGACACTAGTGCAATTAATGATGTTCTTTTAGCCTTGATACAGCTGTTATGTTTTGCTCGAGTAATTTGTCATCGAGGTTGACATGGGTCATGCACGGTTGTCAGTGAAGGCTCCCTGAATGATGATCTCGTCTTCAGCCATTACAGAAGTGCCACATGAGAACTTCTGGGCAAAGAACAGCTGAGCCTCTTTCACCTCAATGTCAAATATCGCCAGGCTGTTATGATGGACTGCAAGCTGGTACTGGTGAATCATTGTGTGGGGAGCTGCAAAAGCTCAGGCTCTTCATTGTGGGCTGAGTGGCGATGCTGGAGTAGGAGCTCAGAGCTCAGGAACTGTATCGCAGATCCAGACCTCTTCTAAAAATCCAACCTGAATAGACGTATGCGTCATCTGGCCAAGGCCACACGTCATGCCGTCTTGGGCCGAGGCATGGTTTTCCCCAAAATTATCAGAGCGGTAAATTTCTTGATGTTTATCTTTCACAAACGCTTCCAAGCCCATCACCTCAAACTTCATTTTGCTTTTAAAATGTTCCTTCAGGCAGACTCGACCGCAGTCACACCTGTTGCCAAAATAGTTCACAATATGGTAGAGCGAGTGAGCACAAAATTTAGTGCTGGCCCTTTGGGATTTTTGAAAATCACACCCCTATTACATTGGTAAGCCCAAAAGGGCGTCAGAGCTAAGGGTGTGGAAAAGAATCGATATTAATTGATGCATCGATGCGCACGTGTGCGATGCGAGTGCATCGGCTCATTCACTGGGTATGACGCAATTGACGGGTGAAATCTAGAATCATCACGATGCATTGCTGGGTATCGGTAAAATCCGATTCAAGCGCCATTTTATTCATGTTAAATGTCACCTATCTGCCCTTTCCTAGGCGCAATGAATGCACCATCATTATTTTTGCGTTTTGCGTTGAATACGGACGGAAGCCGTGAGTCACATACAGTGCAGTACACGACTCGCGAAACACATGTTCGCGCAAGCAGCAGCGAGGAAACTACTATATTTAATGCACCCGCAACATTCAGATCTTATGTTTGGAAATACTACGGCTTCGAAAAGAAAGACGGAAAACTTGATAAAACCTCCGTAGTTTGCAAAGAATGACGCACTAAGAAGC
Organism: Hippocampus guttulatus; assembly: GCF_054856545.1. Taxonomy (NCBI): domain Eukaryota; kingdom Metazoa; phylum Chordata; class Actinopteri; order Syngnathiformes; family Syngnathidae; genus Hippocampus; species Hippocampus guttulatus. The sequence goes on from NC_141272.1 coordinate 18,731,653, forward strand.
CATACAACGGCAGCACCACAAATATGCAGACCCACTTAAAACGATGGCACCACATCTGATGTGGTGCCATCGTTTTAAGGGAGGGGGCGGGAAACTTGTCGGTGATGTGGCACATCACCGACAAGTTTCCCGCCGCATCCCCGTCCAGTTCCTCGTCGGACACCGGAGAAACTCTTGGCAAACCAGGTCAGGATCAGAAAAAAAAAAATCGCCTCGTATTTTGGGGGTCCCCTTGCAGCTCACTGTGACCGCGCAAGGAAAAACTATATATGGATGACTCTTTTGGACATTTCATTTTGAGACACTCAGTGAGAGTGGTCTGTGTACGCTACAATACACACAGCAGCTTTGAGGCTGTGACCGCCACATTGTTTAAATTGTATTTTTTTTCCTGTCCTATGGAGATGGATATTTCATGTAAGACACTCAGTGAGAGTAGTGCGTTTGTGTTTACACTACAGCAACAGCTGTGAGTCTCAGGTGCCAAATTGTTTACATTTTCTTTGCACAAAACCCAATTGTGAAAGGGCTTAAATAAGTTGTTTTACACGTTCTACTGTTTTGTAAGGAATAAAGTGGTATCCTTTTTGCAATACCATACTGAATTCCATCTTTTTTTAAACTTTTTTTTCTTTGCTTATTTGCATCATGTTTAATTGCACAATATTGCAACAAATTGCATTGTATCGTATCGGATCGCATTGATTTGAACTAAATGTGTATCGCGTCGTATCACATCGTGAAGACGGTGAAACGTATCGCATCGTGTCGCCAGAAAATTCCATGTATCGTTTAAGTATCGCATCGCTGGTATTGCATCGAGATGTGTATCGAATCGTCCTCAGTGCTGAGATTCACATCCCTAGTCAGAGCGCAATCAAAATCAGTGCTGGTACATGCGTGCTGCCAAGAAAGCGCAACCACCAAGCACAGATTCTTCTCCTTTCACGAATGTCATAGCCAATACGCTGAAAACAGTCCACATCGGTTCCACACGAAGGACAACAAACACCATATAACAAAACAAAAGACAAAAACAAGACAAGGCAAAGCTCTTGCAAAGTTCTTGCTGACGGCTGCCAACTACTACGCCATCTTGGATGTATTTGGAAGGCAGACCAACCTGGCAGTTTGGAAGAGTCAAACGTGGTATTTTGGTGGATTTGATCCAGGTGCAGGCAGGCACATTCTGCATTCCGCTGATAGGTGAGGTGGATGCAATTGTATTTCATTCAAAAAAATGACATCAGCGTGCATCAAACCTTCTGAATCTTTGGCGAAATCAATGCATTATTATTATTATTTATATCATCTCCAACATGGCAGCACGGGGATTGACTGGTTAGTATGTCCGCCTCACAGTGCAGAGGTCATGGGTTTGAGTGGTATTTGATTGACAGTTGATAGTTCTGCGGGGCGTGGTTGCAGCACATTCACCGAACCTGCCCACAGGATTTGAGAAAGTAGAGGAAGGGCTTGATTTTAAAAAATGTTGTATGCCTCATTTCAAATACTGTACTGTACTTGAAAACAAATTTCGCAGGTTGAGAAGACATTTATTTTCTCGCTTCAATGACTTAAAATCAAGGAAGTGTCTGAGAAATGTTTCTTCAGATGAATTGCTATTCACATTGTTAAACACATTGAATATATTTAATTGCTACTTGTAAATCTCTTGTAATTAACCTACACATGTAAGTTTGTTGAAATACAGCCCAGACTTGATCCAGCCAGACACAGCCTGCCTGCATATTTGTCATGTAATACATCAAGTTCAGTTCTTATTAGCTATACTCGATAAGTGGCACACACTCCTATGCAGTCGTGAGAGCACCTGGTCAAGATTAAATGTAGATTTGAACATTTCATGTATAATTAATGAGCGACTCACGTCTGGACTGATCTGCTGTGCTAGTAAACTGCAGGGGGGAGCTTAGCTGTCGACTTTTAAAACTACCACCTGCCCTTGCCCATGACGGAGGTAGACTGCGTGTGGTGAGTCTTGTATCCTTTCAACATGTTGTCAGAATAAAAATTCTGTCATGATTCGGTTTAGGGACCAACAGGTGGCACTGTAGGGCTCCCCCGGCAGCTGCACACCTGTTGGTCATAGGTAATCAGGGCTTTAAAAGGACTCCCAGCCCAAACACTCAGTGTCGGGTCATTGTTTGCTCTTGCTACTGTTATGTTTGCTGTTCCTTTGCCGCTGTCATGTTTGTTCTAGTAGTGTTTTGGTTATTGGTAGTTTTTGTTGAAGTCATGGTTTTTGTTTGTTACTTTGGACTTTGTTTTGGATTTAGTTTTCTTTGTTTTAAATACAATTCGTCAAGTACACCCTGCTTCTCCCTCCTGCCTGCTTTTTGGGGTCCACCACCACCACGCAATGTGACAAATTCTAGTTTTAGGTTCTGTCAATCAATCTATTGATCTATCTATCTATCTGCTTGCCTGCCACTAACCATCCATCCATCCAGCTCTCTGCTTGCCTGCCAGCCAGTTTAGCCTAAACAGAGAAATCAGCTATTCACTGGCAGCGCAAACCAGAAGTCATCGAAATATACTAGTTAGTGACGTACGTTCACAATAACGCACACACACGCACACGCACAAGTATAGTGTCATGTCTTGATCTGTTTTTGCGTTTGGTTTTCAGCTCCAGCTGGAGTGGAGGGCGTTCCCTTCAGCGATGCAGCTGTTTTGCATTCTGTAATCAAGCTCTTAGACTACTTAAGGACTGCCTTGCTCTCATGTCACTTGTCAGATTATCCGCCTTGCTCTCATTCTTCGCACCAAGTGCAATTCTCTGTTTTTGCTATAGTCTTGGTTAGTTATTGTTATTTATTCTATTTTAGGTTCTTATTTACAGTGTAGTTCGTTTTGTGGTTCATTCGCCAATGGATTTACTTGTCCTTTTGACAAGCAATTTACGTTGGGGTTTTTTTCTTGCCTTGTGCATGAGCTTTTTGCTATCCACCATTTTTCTGGCACTGCTGGCCAGCAATCTCATTTGTACTTTGTGACCTCTGTTGTAAATAAAACTTTTTGTCGAAAATGATTTTTTATCCTTGTCTACATTTTGGGATCCACCCCTTGCTGGATTATTCAGGAAGGTGACGGAGAGAAAATACAGAGCAGTTAAAAATGTCAAACGTGGTATTTGATGTGTGTCGAACATTTAAAAACAATAACTGTTGTCGATGGTCTGTGGAGTACTCAGGACTTTACCTGCATTTAGACTAAGAGTGGGAAAAATGTGCTCACGGGCCACATTTTTTTTGTTTATATTTAAATGGGAGGATAGGCCACATGATTAATAGATGTGGCAAAAAATAATTAGTAAAAACTCAAATTTGTTTGTGAAATTGTCTTCCCAATAAAAAAATAATTCTCTCAAAATTCATTTATTTTCCGAACCGCTTCATCCTCACTAGGGTCGCAGGGGGTGCTGGAGCCTATCCCAGCTGTCTTCGGGCAGGAGGCGGGGGACACCCTGAACCGGTTGCCAGCCAATCGCAGGGCACACAGAAACGAACAATCATACGTGCTCACACTCACACCTAGGGATAATTTAGAGTGTTCAATCAGCCTGCCATACATGTTTTTGGAATGTGGGAGGAAACCGGAGGACCCCGAGATAACCCACGCAAGCACGGGAAGAACATGCAAACTCCACACAGGAAGGCTGGAACTGGAATTGAACCCGGTACCTCTGAACTGTGAAGTCAACGTGCTAACCACTCAATGACCGGGCCGTCTCTCTCAAAATTATTACTTATATTATTTACGAATAAATTTGTTGAGAATGAATCAACTTTTTTTTTTAAATTAAAAAATATGAAATGTACATGCAATAAATACACCAGAAATAAGTATTAGATGAGAAAAAGGTATGAACATTTGAAAATTGGTTAATTTTTCAAATAAAGTAATGAATTCTCTTGTTTCAGATATATTTGCTGAAAATGTCATTGGTTCACCAGTTACTTATAAAAAAAGTGAACAAAACATATTTTGACATGTAGTCTTTTATTTTTAAATTATTGCCATTATTTTCAATTAATCCAACCAATAATTTAATGAGATAAAATTATTACATTTTGAAGAACAAATTTTAGGTGGGAAAAAAATGTCTGAGTGAATACTTTGCTTAGAATACTTTGCCCTGAGTGAGAACAAGAAATCATCTTGGGCCTCCTAAACAACATTAAATATTTATATATTTAAGTATTTGTTGAATATTTAAGATCTTTTTTTTTGTGGGGGTCGGGGGGGGGGGCTGTTGTAAAAGAACATTAACAAAGTGAGAACAGCACATAGCTGAGACCGAAGCAGTTATTGCATTTCATAGAGCTGACAATACAGGTAAGAGATGGATTCTACCGACAGGTCTGCCAATTCATTTTCATTTCCCAGATTGGCCCTCATTTTACAGAGAACGAACCAACTTCGAAAGAAACAAAAAGGTGTTGTATTGCTTGAGTTCCTTGCTGTCTATCAAAAGTAAGGCAGCTCTCAACTTGCTCGCTGACTCAACTCGACTGGTGACAATGCAGAGGCCCACTTCAAGCAAACCCTCAACACAAGAGATAACATCTTGTATGAAAATAACCTCAGAGAATTGAAAGGATTGTTCTTACATACAGTACAGTCATGTTTCTGGCCCATCAATTGCTTTTCTGTTAATATATTTAATTACATATTATTATCTGCTTACACAAAAGATTATCTGGCATAGAAAGTAAAACAATTCTTGGAAATGTTACTGAGCGAGCAATATTATTCTAACTCGACCCTTCCAGGAATGATATTTGCAAAAGGAAGACAAAGGCACGTGTTTGATTGGGATTCGAAGATACAATGTAAAACAACATAATATGTGTATTTTTCAGATCATTTGAATCAGATATGTTGGAGGAGAGAAACATCGAAAACATGCATGAAAAGGGCCCTCGTGGACTGGAGTTGGTGACACCTGATCTAGGAACTCTTAGTACACAAAACGTACATCCACACCTTTCAAAATGTACTAATTGTCTCCTAAAAAGGTTGGGCGACGTCGTTCATGTTTTTTCACGCAAGAGTGTAAAGCAGGTTCTGACTGAAGGATAGGGCTTGACAAGAATGTAAATTATTTTTTTGAAAAAACAAAAAAACGCCAGCAGCTGCCAGCTGTGTAAGATCAGGCAGGATCACGTTGCAGACGAAGAAGTAGAAGTGAGCATGGTAAAGTCGCGTGCAGAAGGCGGAAAGAACATGCAGGCAGTAGAGATGGATAAAGCTCGACAGTTAAACCTCAAGGACCTTTTTTTTGTTTGTTTTTGTTGCTGTTGTTTAAAAAAAAAAAAAAAAAAAAGCTTCCTCGATTGAGTGTCTATGGTGGAGAGAATGACGCCTCGTCTCAGAAAAACGCAATGGGCAGCCATCAAGCGAGGTTGCACGTGACTCACGTGGCTTATGGCGCATTCTGTCTGAGACTTCTTGGGACGATAGCGAAGCCTTGAAAGACTAGTCAAAAATCGTCTGAAATAGCTGGTGCTGAAGCGGGCTTCTTTTGAAAAACGTCTGGGATTGAAAGATTTTATATTGTCAAATTAAAACGAGACACAGACATGCCATGTTAAGCAATTACCCAGTGATAAATTAGATTTGTCATTCCTACACTGCGCAGAGCCCACAGCGGGCATATTTGGATGACATTTGGAGTTAGCATTAATCAGTTCTAAATTATTTTGTTGTCATTCATGGTACGTGATGACATAACAGTCGTGGTTTCGTTTGGTGATCCGTAATTTAGACAAATGCCAGATTGAATTTTATCTGAAGTTGAATCATGCAAAAACCATGGCACAGATAATCGAATGAAATGCGCACGTCCGAAATATTTGTTGAAAAGCAAAAGATAAATGAAAGAGAGTTGACAGCAACAAATAACTTTTAAGTGAGGCCTGTTTTCTTTCCTGAGATGGAATGTGCTGTCAAAACCACAGCTCAATACTTCACTTTGTGTCTTTGAAAGCCTGTAACTATCCTCAATTGAAATGAAAGGGTGGCATGATAAATGATGTCTCAGAGGGATACGTAGGCAGGTGTAAAACCTTTTTGCATGAAGTGGCGGGGTAATTGATATGAGGTCATTGCGCTCTGAGCAAAACAGCTCAACACTGATGGAACTGAGTAAAACTAACCCTACTGTGTCGATTGATGCTATCTGTCGGAGGGTTTGAGCGAAGCGGTCTGATGTTTTGAATCTCCATTCAGATCTTGCTCTTTGGAGTTCTCTTTGTGTCTGGGGCACTCCAGGGCTTCTGCTACAGTCCAAAAGCATGCATGTTCATTGCAGACTCAAAATGACGCAAAGCAGATAGTTATTTTGCTGTGTTTTGGTCAAGTGTGTATGTGGTTTCCTTCTGGTATTCAGAAACTGTCAGCGCACATCACATCTTTACGTTTTAAGTCATTTTCGTGGCTGGCCCATGCTGTCACACAGTATGATGCCAACGTTGCTCGCGGCACAATCCTATCGTAGCAAATGGTGATTTGGATATCGCATTACGGCATTATACATTATGTAATGTGATGTGTGGTTTATTTCTGTCACAAATTACATTTTTAAGTTTTCTATTTATTCCTTTGCATGTTTATAGAACCTGCAGCAGACGAGTGGGCTTAACACCGACCACAGAAGTGCAACCATAACCCAATTCAGCTATTACAGTATGTTCCATCAAATTTAATGACATCACTGTTTTGTCAGTTTTAAACGTGTATATGTGTGTAATGAGCACAAGTTCCATGGTTCTCCTTGGTGCGTGGTCAGCTGTTGGCTTGCTCAGGCTGCATGATTGATGGCTTGCAGAGGGATTGGCAGAGGTTTCCACAGCTGCAGTACACAGTGCCTCACTGCTGCCAAGGCAGGCACTTGATATTGCTCCCAAAAAGGGAGAAATGAAGTCGTATGCTTCTGAAGACTCACGCAATATAGTGCCTATACGTTGACATGAATTTTCACGTGATTGTCAATCTCACGCACCCATGTATATTACGTACTTTTTTCTGATGAACTAATTAACAAAATGCTCACATGATATCTGGATTATTTTGAGAAAAAAATATGTTTACTGGACCTGCACATTTCCCCAGGACAGAACAGGACTACACTTATGTTTTAAAACACTCCATTGGGTCATTTTGAACCTGTTCTTTAATAATGGCTATAGAAAAACAGCAGAAAAAGGTTTATTTTGAATTTGGGGGGGGGTGATCATTCTGTTATTGTGTTTCTCCAGCAGGTGGCAGAGGAGGGCCTTCCCTCCGGCTTGCACAACTGCTGCCAATCATAATCCACTTTGTATTTAAGGACTTCCAAGATGCCATGACTTCGTCGGATTATTCACCTTGCTCACGACTCTGTCATCAAGTTTGAATCTTCTAGACGTCTCATGTTTTCGCGCACAACACTCTTGTCTCGTCGGCCATTGTCTCGCAACCAGGCCATTGCCGATTATCCGCGAGGCACAGCGCCGGCATACCAAGTAGGACAAAAGGTGCGGCTGTCAACCGGCGGGTTTGAGGAAGTCTTCATGATCTTAAAGGTGTAGCTGATGGATATGGAGGTGTGGTTACATGTGGTCTGCAGTTGATAGGCCTGTTGGATTTACAGTCCTGCCAAATTCTCTGAAACGCTTTTTTGAGATGTTTTACAGTAGATAACTCGACATTCAATTCACAGGCAACAGCTCATATTGACATCTCTGCAGTCAGCATGCAAATTTCAGATTCCCTCAAAACTTGAAACATCTGTAACATTGCACTGCATGATAAAACTTCACATTTTAGAGTGGCCTTTAATTCTGGGCACACCTACGCAATAATCATGCTGTCTAAATCAGCATCTTGATATGCCACACCCGCATGGCTGCACTAGCTATCTCGTGTGCAGGCCAGATGCCTAGTGGGCCGGTGTCTTTTGGGTGTAAGCTGAGCTATTTCATTTTTATTTTACTACATTTTACAACAAGAGACCAGCCCACAATTTGGAGAGAGCAACTGATTAATCAATTTACAGTCTCACCATAAAACTGAACCAATCAGCATTAGTGGCAGAGCAACGTGGTATCCAGAGGGGGTCAGAAGTCGAAACAGTGAGTCTCAGTCAAAATGCCAGGGCTGATTTTTATTTTTTTTTTTGTGTCAGTCCAACCCTGCACAGCTGTAAGGTGGATGGACTCTCTCAGAAAAGGAGAAGTGCTCATTAAAACAAATGCAGACAGATTTGTGAAGAATCTATTCTTCCATTCGTCCATTCTCTGGATCGCATGTCCTTAATGGGATTGCAGATTCAAACCCACAACCTCTGAACTGTGTGTGAGGCAGATATGCTGGCCAGTCGGCAACTGTGCCTCTGTGTGAGCAATATTTGGGGGAAAATAGGTATATTGCTCACATAGAAAAAGTCGTAGACCTTTGCGTTATCATAAAAAATATTTTTGTTCCGCTGTATGATGCGCTTTTGCATGACTTCACAGAACAGCCACAGAATACATGTAGCTTTCAATTAAAACCTCTCTGACAGTGTCGATCAAAGCTGACCGAGTCGATCAAAGCTGACCGATTTGAGGTTCGTAAAGCTCTTTTGTATTCAATTTCAGGAGAATTTGCAAGTGGTCATAATCTTGTGGCTGGCCATTGTGAGTCGGAGGGTAAATGTAAGCCAAAGATTTAAGTGGGGTATTGAGCTAGTGGGACGAGGTCTTTTCCAACAAGTTCCTAATACATACTAATCCTGCCAGCTCAGTGAGTCAGTGGAACATTTATTACATAAGTACAGTATATGGCTTTGAAAGTCAAACCATATATATGACATGGCTCCAGTAAATCAGATTAGGATTTCATATCCAGCATGTGAAGGTTCCAAAGTGTCCTTTTCAGCTTGATGTGGAATGCAGTCGAAATTGTGAGCAGTTATCACCACACAGAATAAATCCTTCTTCTGCTGTTATATTAAATATTTCAAGTAATGGAGTCATGAGAGCCTCTCAAAGAATCAACTTCACTGTTTGCATCGACCATTCGGGGTATATTATTTCAGGATCGTGAATTGTGACTCACAGATGTTCGGTTTACATTTCGCAGAGAATTTTTCCCGATGTGCTTTGCTCTCAGTTCATTGTTGATGGATCTGACAGATGAATCTTTGAGTTGCACTCAAATATACTTGATCCATCCATCCAATTTCTCATCCGTTTATCCTCATTAGGATGGCGGGTGTGCTGGAGCCTAACCTGGCTGTCTTCGGGCAGTAGGCGGGGTACACCCTAAACTGGTTGCCAGCCCCAATTGTAAGGCATATTTAGATGAACAACCATTTGCACTTCCAATCACACCTAGGGATAATTTTGTGTGTTCCATTAACCTGCCATGGATGATTTTTGGAATGTGGGAGGAAACCGGTGTACCCCGAGAATACCCACGCAGGCAAGGGAGAACATGCAAACTCCACACAGGCTGGCCGCAGCCGGATTCGAACCCTGCAATTGTGGCATATTTATATTATATTATTTTACTTGTTGTATGTTGTCTTGTGAGGGAGGAAATTTCATTTGTGCTGCAGATACAGCACATTTGACAATAAAGTTGTACTTGATACTTGATACCAAAGCAATATGCATGTAGCGCTTCTCCCAGACTTATTGGTACATACTCAGTGCCACTTTGGCCGTAGAGACAGAAGATAACATGAAAACGCTGTGGAGAAATCAATGTATTCAAGTTAGGTCAGCTTCACGAGTGGCAAGGTAAGATGGACGCCTTAATGGAGACATCTACTATAGATGACGTCACGTCATTGTTGCACCTGGTAAATGAAGTGTTTGCGTGGCTGAATTAACTGAATTTAGGTGGGATTAAATTAAAGTCAAATGTCTAGACAACAAATGTAAATCTGCAAAAATAATTTTGCAGATTCACAAACGATGTAAGTGGTCTACCGAGCATCTACTATCCCGCCCTCACGGAGGAAATATTGGCCTTTTGATGGCGTATAGGTATATTTGTGCGGATGAGTTTTCATACTGCTGACACATGGCATACATATCCATTTTATATCCACATACAAAAGAGGTCTAGGTCAAATTTGACAAAAAATCTCAATTTTACTGTTCACACTTCATGAAAAAAGGGTGTTGCATATGGGCAACCCCCACCCCCACAAAAAAAAAACTTAATTGGGCTGCAATGTGAACGTAGCCTTAGGCTTCAAGCTTTGACAACCCTTATTGCAAAAATAAAAAAAAGACGGATGATTTCATGGAAGAAGCAACATTTCGAATTGACAAAAAAATCAAACCCTTTACTTAACCAGAAAATAAAAACACATTGAGACAGAGGTCTCTTTCTAGCGTCATCTGGCCAAGAAGGTGAAGCAACTGGAACTGGAAGATGGCAGACATTTTCTTTTGTTGAAAAGTTAGTAACAAATGTTTAATGCGCATTAATCAACTACATACGTCAAAGCCACCACTTAAAAGACTGGCCTGGAAGACTAGTTGATTAATAACAGGAAGAAGAAATGACAAAGGGCTACTGTCATCTGCATTGCACAAGAAGAGTCAAACAGCTCCTATTTCGACAACGTGACTCTTTATGATTAATGATTATTATGTCAGTGTTTATGTAATCTCACATTCATTGGGATGCCTTTTTCTTCATGATTCTTCTGTCCATTTCATACACCTGTTCCCAAAAGAATTCTATCAAAATTCACATTGAAATGCGATGATGTTTTCTTTCATGTGGTTCCTTTTCACAGACATGATGAATTGAGCTTGATGCAGATTCAATTACTATTAGGAAAACCCAGTCATCCAACGTTTTTTAGTAAAATAGGTGCTAGCATTGTAGCATTCTGAGTCATTGCTAGCACATGAAAGCTCTTTTTCATGTTATAAATCAATTTTACTTGGCTTGAAAAAATATACTGTATATATTTACCCACACCTCAAACAACTCCAGTTTTAGCATAAAACAATCCATGGGGTTGGTCTGAACATGTTCAACAAAAGATAATACAGTGATCTCTCGCTATTTTGCGGTTCGTTTATCGCGGCTTCAGTGCATCGCGGAATTTTTCAAACATATTCTAGAATAAATAAATAAATAAATAAATATACTGTATATATATATATAATTTTTTTTAATCATATACATGGCATACAGTACTGTATATGTTGCTCTATGTGACTCGCTGTTGTTTTACTGACTTTCGCAGCTTCTCGCGGACTGTTTGCGGACGTTAAAAAAAAGGGGTTTTGTTAATCTGTTAATTGGTCGCTACATCGCGGATTTTCGTTTATCGCGGGTGGTTTTGGTCCCCATTAACAGCGATAAACGAGGAATTACTGTAGTGTCTGTACACAATGAATGAGACATGGCGAACGGATTGACTGGGCTTTCATCGTGTTTTTGAAAAAGAATATACAATCAGTTTATTAATCAAAGATGACTAAAAGGTCGCATGTAAGAGCAGAGAGGAGGGACAAGGTCGTGTGACACACACGCAACAGGAAGCTGCACGTGTTTGGAAACTGTCATTCAAAACACACACACACACACACACAAATGCACGTGAACACATACATGCTCCACAAACACACACACACACACACACGCGCGCACACACACACACGCACACACACACACAAAAGGATCTCTGTTATAATAATAAACAGAACAATTTTCTTGGAAATTACTAAACCTCTGAATAGTAACCAGGTGTGCCTGCATGGAGCTTATGCTTTTGATTTTAAAGATCAGCCCAATACTCCTTCATTTTTCCTTGCTGATATGAATTCTGGATAGAAATGACAAAGGTTTGAAATAGTGAAACTTGAGTTAAGAAATTTATCACAGTGCTTACAACTGTTTTTTAACTCTATTTGAATCTAGTGCGTGTGGCTCAGTGTTGTATTCAAAACTTTGGTATTGGAATAAAAACATAAATTTCACCAAGCATGGTGGAGGGGCGGGTGAGGATTACATTGGCCAAGATGGAGTCCAGAACATTTTGGGGCAGAACGTCATTTTTGTCTCATAAAACAAAGCTTGCCTTGAGTTCTCCCTCCCCCTTTTCATGTTTATGGAAGGTAAACCTGTCCAAGTGGAACTCCCAGTGAAGACCTTGGGACAATTGTGACTCACAACCTCCAGTCAAAGACAGCACGAGCATCTTTTTTGGACAAAGATCAGCCAATTTCTGAGAATGTCGGTTGCTTTCGGCGTCGCGTGCATGAAGTAACTCAATCTGGCTCACTGTGGTGCATCCTGGAAACGTTGCCATCATTTTCCTTTTTTTTACCACAGAGGTGCTACGAAGTGGACTTGTTGGCATACTGTCATGAGTGAGCAGCTTGCTGCGCAGCGGTGGACAATCATGAAGGACTGAGTCGTGTGTATGTGTGGTAGAGCTAAGATCGGTCCTAAAAAATCGAGCCCGACCCGAACCGGCCCGAGGGTATTTAAACCCGACCCGGCCCGAGCCCGATCACTTAGCTTGATTTGCAGGCCCGAGCCCGAAGCAAACCCGACATTTCATATTTTATTTGTGAGGACTCGGGAGGAGGAGGGGTGATTTCTGATAACAAAGCCTGTCTTTTGGAACGAAATCTAAGTTAAACAAGACTGTATAAACATTTACATCTTTTATATTTCTGTTTCTGAAGAGGTTACATTAACCGACAATTTTCTATCATTGACGGATTTTTTTTTAAGAGTGGACGGGGAAAATTTAAGGCCGTCCGTCATTTTGACGGGTTGAAAATTGGGCCGTAAACCACCGCAGCAGTACGTCCATAAGAATCTAGCGCGGCACTATAAGAGAGAGAAGCAGAGACAAAAAAGAATAATGATGGGTGGATCATAGACAGAGACAGGAAGGAGTTCTTTGAATTGTCATTGCAAGAGTTTAGTACAGTACGTGTTGTGATGAGGCGACTTCTGTTTTTTTGCGAACCACGGTCTCTCGTGGCCAAAACTATTGACGGCCTCGAAAAAAAATAATAATAATAAGTCAGCGAGAGAGAAGCCCGACCCGACCCGAACCCGAACCAATGATTGACATTTTAAGGCCCGACCCGAAATTCGGGTCGGGCTCGGGCTCGGGTGGCCCGATCTTACCTCTAATGTGTGGGGTAAAAACATGTCCTGGCATGCAGCGTATGTCAGTTTCAAGCTAACTCTCAAGTGGATTGATTTTCTGTCCTTGGCACTCCGTCAAAATGTGTGTGGGTTTTGTTTTTTGTTTTTTTTAACCTGTCAGTCTTGAAATATTTTGCACTTGTTTGAAACCTTTTTGAAACTCAAACCCCATACGTCAAGTTATTTTCAGTGAAGAATGTCTTCCTGTCCAGGATAAACTATTATTAATTATTGTTTTTTCTTTTTGTTTTGTTTTTGGGGGGGGGGCACTAAGTTATGTTTTTAACTTTTAAATTCTGAAGGATTCCTAAAATATGTAAAAAATGATTTTACATGTTGTTGTTTTTTCATAAAAAAACATTTTTCTTTTTCCAACAATGATTCAACAAAACTTTGTTTACTGGTGGCAATACACTGATTTTTTTGCATTTTTACCCCCCCCCCCCCCCCAAAAGAAATCAACAACAACAACAAAAACACTATTTCAGCTTATGGTAGACAAAGATTCAAAAAATCTGCTCTTATTAAATGCTTTCTTGATTACAGTAGACCAACAGAATAGAGATTAGTATTTTTTAACCCTCATGCCACATGGGGGTCCTTTGGTGAGCACAGGATCAACAATATATCATCTGGCATGTCGTGCCGCGGTCTACCTCTTGCATGTTAAGCAAGCGCTAGCGTGATGAGCTTGATGTTGACTAAATTACAAAGTCAGACACATTGTAATGACTCTGGTGTAAATGTTACAAGCTGTGTGTGCCATGCCCATTGGATTTGTAATTCAAATAACCTTGGAGATGCAAGCTATGTTTGATGCATGGAATGGTGACTAAGCACGCTGAGCCCGCCCTGGAGCTTGTTATGGTGATGTTATACAGAGAGTGGCCAGCTCTGACTGTAGGGAGTTCACAGCAGCATTCCATTGCATGTTCAACTCTCATTATTTTGCAACCTAATCAATGTGAGATGAGTTTCTCTCTCACATTACCGGTTTGCTACTTTGTTTTACCGTGTATACCTTATTGCAGCTACATGACAAAATTCAGTGTTTCCCTTTTTTTTTTTTACCACCTACTCTTTAAATATGTTGGTTTATATGCAAGGAGTTAAAGGTGTCCCGTTCTGACATTTGGTCTCACTGCCCTTGGATCCACTATGGCTTATGTACACCATCAAGTTGTGATATGACACCACATTATGGTAGATATCCCAAGTGTCTTTATATCAAGTGCAAGGTGTTGATCATCATCTATTTCAACACCGATTATCCTGAAGAGGGTCGCGGGGAGTTGCTGGAGCTTATCCCAGCTGACTTCGGGCAGAAGGCGGACTACATCCTGAACTAGTCGCCAGCCAGTCACAAACGACCATTCACACCCACATCCAGACACCCACATCCCACACTGAGCGGCAACTGATCCCACGCTTCCCGCGCACAAGTCAGGTGAGTGTACCACTACACCATCAGCGGCAGATCATCATCAGGAACTGAAATGCTAATCAGACGACAGTATAAGGCAGGTCTATTTTTTTGCCCATGCATGTGAAAATTTGAAGTTTGAAGAAAGTGACGGCTCATAACTCATTGTGGGAAATCACTGCTGCATTAAGTTTTTACTAATGGTTTCAGTGAAAAAAAAGAAATAAAAGTTGTCAGTCACAGTGGCAACGTAAGATGGCCGGCCTCTGGTTTTGGCCATGCAAGGGGCCGATTGATATGTTGCATTTGAGGAAGGTGGGAAGCCTAACTTTTCCGACCTCTGACCAGGACAAGTGCACCTGAAGGCCCCTTTGAAGTGGGAGCTCGGAGTTGCGAAGTCGGGAGAAAAAAAGGACGCCAACTTCATAGAACGGCTTCAATATGATGTCACTCAAGAATGGCGAGAATCATGGAGACACTGTTTGTGGCTGTGTCCAAATTCACAGGCTACAACCTCCACAGGCCAAATGTTTGGCCAGATGACATCATTCCGGCGCCACTCGACTGCACGTGGTTTCAAAATTCACATTAAGCTTATCCAAAGTCACCACGGTTTATGCGGTCCACGGAGACTACTTAGGGAGGAGCCTTTGAAAATGTCAAAGGATCCAGACCGCGAATTGTCTTTCTTGAATTTAAAAACAACTGCGGCCAATCTGTGACGTCATGCAGCAAAAAAAAAAAAAAAAAAAAGCAGCCTGTGAATGGCAAAACATAATTTACCCGACTATAAACATAAACTTTTATTTATTTATTATTACATTAATTTAGAAATAACCAGTGAACATGATGTCATTTGTACTGACTGCATGAAGATCGGCCGTTATCACCCTGCAAGTTATTTGTTGAAATGAAGGAAATGCTTTCAAGATAAGATTTTATTTTATATACTGTATATACTGTATATATACAGTATATATATATATATATATATAGAGAGAGAGAGAGAGAGAGAGATGGATGTATAACTGGCAACCAGTTCAGGTTGTACCTGCCTACTGCCTGAAGACAGCTGGGATAGGCTCCAACACCCCCCCGTGACCCTTGTGAGGATAAGGCCGATCCTCACAAAAAAATTGCTGAACTTTGCGAGTATCCGCGGTTGCAATACATTTTCCTTGTGCTTTTTCATCATGTCGGTAGTGGCAGTATAACTGTGAAGGACTTAGATCAAAATTTGGTTGAGACAAATACAGCTGAGTGACAGCAGATAGTGAATTGTGGCTTTTTTTTTCCTCTTCTCACTATTGACTCAGTTAATTCCCTGTCGTAGTGCTTCATGGAATGTACAAACACGACATTGTGACGAAGACAACGACACTGTTTCTCCTCAGTGTATCTCAGTACCATGGTAACTCCTTGCATGGGGGCAAGACGACTACGTCCCTGGCGGAGAACAAGGTTTTCTGTCTGCTGACGGATACTGTCTGGCAAAGGTGGTGGTTTCTGTGGTGAGTCCAATATGTGCGAGACATCAGCGTTTCACATGTATGCACACATGCACCTGCCCACTTACTCACTGCTTCAGAGGAAAAATAATCCTGTATCTCCCGATGACATCAACAAGGAATTCCCCCTCGCCCTTTTTTTTAAGTTTAGCTCATCTTCTGTTGAGCCACGTTGACTCTTGTGAACTTTATTCAGCAGACTGTGAAATACGTTGTTTCATGCCAAGTTCGCGTCATGTTCTCATGGGGTCAAACACAGTTGTTGGTTCAATGTGTTCAGGTACACTTCATGCACGGACAAATATATTGGCACATGTACACAAACTATAAATAGAAGAAAATAAGAGTTGCGCGCCTTTTGCTACAGTTCCAGTAAAGTTGGGATGTTGTGCAAAACGTTAATAAAAAACAGAATGATATCATTTCTCAATGAACAATTCCAAGGAATTCATCATCGACAGTCCAAAAGATTCCGACAATCTGACAAACCCTCCGCACGTAAACGCCAAGTCTGGAAACTAACATTGAATACCCGTGACCTTTGATCCCTCAGGAGGCAGTGCATTGAACCGCTTCCCGCGGCATTTCAGACACGAATTGATTCTTTTTGGTTTCATGCAGATAATAGACAAGGCCATCACCATGACGGCAATCAAGCTACAGCAGTCGCAATATTAGTTCTATTCATCATCAGTTTAAGGGCCCACCAATCTATTGTAACGGCTTGTCAAGGTTTCTCATTTTCCACTGATGTTTTGTTTTTTTTTTTTTACTTTTTCCTTGCCCTCTGGGGAGTTAAGGTGTGGGGGTCTAGTGAATACTTGTCAACTGTGGGCATGTGAAAGCTCTTTGAGACTGAAGGGCGATATAAATAAAGGTGACTTGACTTGAGTTTACAAATGACTATCAGCGTGTGATAATTGCCTCCTGACACGTTCATGGGCAGAACATTCAAAATGTCTTGACCTACCTAAAAACGTCAGTGTTGTACACATCCGTGATTTAGTTGGAAAATTTTTAAATAATCTAAATGGCCGTAAACGATGAAGATACAATACAAATGGTGCCAAAGCGGTGCAGGCAAAACGAGAGGTTTCATGCAATTTTTGAAACTCCAAAACAAACACAATAAAAATGATCACATCGTCTCTTCACAAATGTATTTTTTTTTTCCACTTCTGAATGAGTGCTGACACATTGACATTTGGTACTGGCTTCTTCCAGAGCAGTTTTGCGGTTTGTGCGGTCCCAAAAATGTATTTTATGCTTTCTCAAAAAGTAATCGAAGTGATCAATTTATGGTCATTAACTCAGAAATATGTTTTTTCTTGTCTTCCATTAACATTTCCAATTCCATCACTTCAATATGGCGGTCGCCACCTTTTCCACACTTCTGTTGGCAATCTGTTGGAGTGAATGAAATCGGGCCCTTTGTGTCCAAAGATATCATCGTTCATCATCATGTGTCTTTGGGCTAATCATGCAAGAATATATCATCGCATGAGAGCGACAAACTTGTGTTCTTTCTTTGCTATGTGGAAAACAAAGCATAGCCAGAAGCATTTTTTTTCTTGAACTGACATCACCCATCTGGCATGTTTTTAATGAGATGTAGAACTTGAGAGGCCACCTCAGTTCAACATATGGCTGAAATTCTCTCTTCATGTCATACCCCATGAAACACTGTGTAATCTTTAGCAGAAATGTTAACCGGAGGGCAAACATGTCACTGGAAAAGACAACATTCCACTTATAGCGTTATGTCATAGGGTGCATGGGTATATGTTGGATGGAGTGAACGAAAACACACTAAAACAGAATGCATTGTTTGAGCTGTAATGTCACACTAGGCCATCAAATAGCTAATCAGAAAATTTGCCAAAATTTAGGTCGAAAGAAAACAGTATCGTATGTCTGTATATAGGCCGACTGTCTCATTAGCATTGTATTGTAGCTGCGTGCAGGTGGCTCCCTCCCTTGAAGCAACGCCAAGCACATGATATTATAACTAATCAAGATGACCAAATATGACAAGTTCAAGACTTTATGTTGCACTCATAACTTGCAAACTGTTTGGATAGTCAGCCTGCTCGGTATAAGAGGACATATATATATAATTTTTCAATTGCTTGTTTACAAATTCAAAAAGATATACTGTAGCTGGGGCTCTGAGTGGCTGCCCAACCATTATATATGAAAACAAATAACCAAATAATTATTGATCTGAAAATGGGTGTGTGAGGGAGATGATTATCAGGTTTCTCAACCCATTGACCACCGAAGCAAGGATCCAGAACAACTTTTAAGCCGCTGTCTGAAAAACTATCATGCTGAAGCAACGTCACGCAGAAACACGCATACTCGGGGGTGTGCATAAAAGACAACTTGATATGTATCTCAGTACATGGAGTAAGACAAGATTCAAGAACTGTATTTTCAAGTGAAACAATACGATTTGGTTTGATTCAGTGGAATTATGATTCAATTTGATATGGTACATGTAATGATTCAATTTGGGACCAACAGGTGGCACTGTAGGGCTCTCCCTGCAGCTGCACACCCTTTGGTCATTATGTAATTAGTGCTTTAAAAGGACTCCCAGCCCAAACACTCAGTGTCGGGTCATTGTTTGTTCTTGGCTACTGTCATGTTTGTTTGTTGCTTTTTGCTTGCTGCTGTCATGTTTTTGTTCCTGTGAGTTTTTTGTCAGTCATGATTTTTGTTTGCTACTTTGGACTTTGTTTGTTTAGGATTTAGTTTTCTCTGTTTTAATATAATTCGTCAAGTACACCCTGCTCCTCTCTCCTGCCTGCTTTTTGGGTCCACCACCACCACGCAACGTGACCGTACAGCTGTCATTTTTGTCACCTTTTTTTAATATGTGACCTGTAAAAGCGTTCCAAAGCCCAAACTATTTTCTGAACCGCTTTATCCTCACAAGGGTCGCGGGGCGTGCTGGAGCCTATCCCAGCCGTCTTCGAGCAATAAGTACCTGAACCGGTTGCCAGCCAATCGCAGGGCACACACAGACGAACAACCATCCGCGCTCACACTCACACCTAGGGACAATTTAGAGTGCTCAATCAGCCTGTAATGCATGTTTTTGGAATGTGGGTGGAAACCGGAGTACCCGGAGAAAACCCACGCAGGCCCGGGGAGAACGTGCAAACACCACAGAGGGAGGTCGGAGCTGGAATACCTCTGCACCGTGAGGTCGACGCGCTAACCACTGGACCGCCGGGCCGCCACCCCAAACTATTCAAGTTAATTAGATTCAAAGAAACAAGTCATCAGCAATATCAAACTGATTTATATCGACTTATACCTGGTGTGCATCTCTCATAGAAGATGATTCGATACATATCTTGATACGTGAGGTGCAATACGATTCATGGACGATACTTTTGAAAATTGGCTTGGTTTCCTGATTTTTGTTACACTCCTAAAGGCCTTGTCAAACTACAAAACTTTTTTGTCATTGTGATTGTGAATTGTCCCAGATGCCTCACGACCAATCGTTGATTATGTCACACTACACGGGCTACAACGCATCAAGGCAACTCAAACTCAGCGATGAGACACTACAATCGTCTGCGACATGTCTGTCGGCTCCAAATCGGGCTACATTCATGCTAAGTGCATGAATGTAGCCCGATCGGTATAACCCAGACCTTACTGAGTGCAACATACCTGCTCTCTCATATCAAAACCGAAAGGTAAGCAGAGCTGCATTTAATTTTCTTGGATGTGGAGAGAAGCATTAGCCAACAGTGTTAGCTTCTAACATTCCAGTTTGCCAAAGGAAGTTATCGACACAGCAGTGCCATGTGCACTCAGTGTTATTTATGAAGTGCTCTCTCTACAAGTATTGTAAAATGCTTTTATGGTGTTATGGGCACTTTAGCCTCTAACAGAGAGTCATTGTGTTAGTCACTAAAAGAACTCCAGACACAACGTGAACCAATATGTTCATAATTAGAAAAGAGTGGTCGTAGCCCATTAAATGCCCGGGTCTGTACCTGAAAACACAGCCCAGCTGTTGACAGTCTGAACTGTCTATGTAAGTGGACACTTTGTTACATGTGTTCATTTTTAGGTGATAGGTCTGTAGATGTTCATAAAACATGAAAATCTCATTTTATATGAACATTTTTTAAAAAACTCTATGATGAATAGTTAGCCAGCCTTTTCTGAAGTTCCTTAGTTCTGTAAACATGATAAAATAAGGTGAGACAGTGCAGACGGCTATAAATGTTGTTTAATACAACATACAGACTTTTTGTTAGATGGTAATTTGTCCATTCAAAGGGATGATGTAATTTAAAACAGGTTAGGTTCTGGTAAACTGGGACTGGGAAAAATGTTCTCATAAATGTGTAAGTATCAATGCAATGTACTAGCAAACATGCCTAACACTCTTTAATGAGTCATCATTCTGTGGTGCGGTTATTGCAGCTGGACTGGGAATATCACTGACACCTTTAATACAACAGAACCGCTCTGGAACAAAGAAGTGCACACAAACGTGCAGAACACAATCTGCTATCGGCATGATGTCATGCAGAAGGGGAGAGAAAAAGCTGAAAAACATATCGGAGTGTCTATCAAGCTGTGGATGCGTGAGGAAGGGGCCAGTGTGTGACTTTCATCTCCACGGAGACAAAAAGAAAAAAAAGAAAAAAAAGACCCTCTCATGAAACACAGTGGGCCCTATTTTGATAGACTGGCGTTGTGTGCTCAGCATCAAAACGGGTCAAGTCTAGCATGTTTGGGGTCGTGTAGCACCTCTCTGGGAGTTCTGGCACATGGGGTTGCCTCGCCACTGACTCAGCTGATAATTTGGTAACAGTAAGTAGTCTGTGTACTGCATAAAAACAGGCACAAGTCAAGAATAATCGTTTCCTCAACTATTAAAGTCATTGTAATGAGTGGTTTGGTCAAAAGAAAATGCTTACAATATTTCTGTCATCTATTACATATAAGAATTGGAAATTTTGGTCCAGATATTAGGAAGCATGATGGAAGTTGTTTGATTTGCTTTTGCGTGCCACATAAAATGATGTGGCGGGCCAGATTTCTTGCCCGGGCCTTGAGTTTGACACCTGTGATGTAGATGAACTTTACACATTACATTGCTAAATTCCTTGTGTCTGAGCCTTGACACCATGGTGTCAAACGCAAGGCCCGTGGGCCAGATTCAGCTTGGGTACATTTTTTGATGTGTCCCCCAAAGGCAAATTTCATGTGCATTGGCTTCATGTTTCTTGCTAAGTGCAAAATTGCAAAGTGTCTTCACTTTTAATAATGTTAAGGTATTGCAAACATTTTTTTGTTACCAATCCCCCTTTTGAAATAAATTGAACATTTTTATTTGTATTTTTTTTACTGGCATCTGATTTAAAAATTAGTTATTGTGTATATGTAATATGAGGCGATCATAGATTCATTTTGGGTCGCAGACATAAAGGCCCTCTGAGGGAAACTATAAATACCATCCATCCATCCATCCATTTTCCGAACCGCTTGATCCTCACTAGGGTCGCGGGGGGTGCTGGAGCCTATCCCAGCTGTCTTCGGGCAGTAGGCGGGGGACACCCTGAATCGGTTGCCAGCCAATCGCAGGGCACACAGAGACAAACAACCATCCACGCTCACATTCACACCTAGGGACAATTTAGAGCGTTCAATCAGCCTGCCATGCATGTTTTTGGAATGTGGTAGGAAACCGGAGTACCCGGAGAAAACCCACGCAGGCCCGGGGAGAACATGCAAACTCCACACAGAGAGGCCGGAGCTGGAATTGAACCCGGTACCTCTGCACTGTGAAGTCGACGTGCTAACCACTGGACTACCGGGCCGCCCAACTACTATAAATACAATCTGATCAATTGTGACAAACATGAGTTTGACTCCATTCACTTTGGGCTGCTAAATGTGGTTGAGGTCCTCAGATGAACACAGCAAAAATGAAAAACACTCTAATCAAGTCAAGTCAAGTCAAGTACAACTTTATTGTCAAATCTTTTTGGCTTTTAAGATTTTAAGACCCAACATGATCTTCATTTTGGAATGTTTTGACTGAATTTTCTGATGCATGGATTTTCATGATTAAAATGTTGTCAATGTTTATCACGTGCCTGGCCCGAGTCATTTTTCGATGGGTTACCATTTAGATATTGCCTTTTGTTCACCTCCACATTTTGACACTTTGCTCTGTGTGTGGTTGTGTGCGGTGAGTCTCGTGTTCATCTCAGAATTAAAAAGGAAATGAGTGACAGAGAACCAGAGAAATCCCCTCCCCTTGACGCCAGAACCAGCACACTTGTTACTAGCCACGCAGCATGTTGGCCAGCGCTAACAGCTGCATCGCTTCAGTGATTTTAATGATCACACACCATCATCCAACCACCACACCCAAAGTCGCCCAAAAATCCCCTTTCACTCCCCCTCCCTTTCCTCGTCATTCTTTCTCACTCCATCTCAATCCAATTCTTGTGCTTCACGTTCCAGGTAACACAAGACTAACAAGACACACATGGACTGCAGCAACGTGTTCATTTTGCTGCCCCGTCACTCAGCACAAACGGCATCATTCTCATTTTCTGCCACAGCTTTGACATCGCTGGCCTTCCAAATATAGGTGCTCTTTGCGCTCTTTTGTTTTCACAAAGTTAATTACATGATGTGTGTGTTTTTGTTTTTGTTTTTAATGATCAATTTTGAGCTGACCGCATGACGTGGACAAATTATAACAACTGGGTGAACTTGGTGGATGCGCTGTGCGATGAACATCGCTCATTATGTTTCACTGATGCTTCTTTTGCAGTCTTCCGTTATATTACATAACTGTTGGGATTACATCGACCCACTTTTGCTGCTCAATATGAATGCCTTTAAAAATTCATAAGACATATCACACAGACAAACACGGTTACATAATATTCATGTTTCTTCACAAATAAATACAGCTGGCAATATGCTGTATGGCCCGGAAGTCTTCTCCTGCTTTGACAAGTCTTTGCTCTTTAGATGTCTTATTGATCAGAATCTGTGGGGACAATCAAGTGAGACAGAAAAGGAATGTTAATCTCAAGTAAAGTCAATGACCGACAATGACCAATCAGATAATCGGATTAATAGGGGCCAGGAGAGTGCTGCCTTGCATTAGTCGTATCAGTTTGAGCATGAACAAAAGTTTGGCGGTTCTTGTCAAAATCATATGCCTCCTCTGCCTTGTTGTCATGTGGCTTGAGCACAAGCATTAGTCAGACCTTCAACGTGTGGCCAGGGGAGGGTTTTTTTGGGGGGGGCAACTTCGAAACTATAGACCTTTAGAAAATGAGCCGAAGTTATGGTAAGCATGTGTTGAAACTGGGCTGCAGCACAGATTTAAGCACTAACTTCTTCCAAATGTGCAGTGACACAGTGGAAGGTGACATCATCGATGCATAAACCATTTTGCGTTGAGCTCCGCAGTGGAAAGTCCCTCTGTTCCTGTTTCGAGTGAGATGTGAAAGAAATAAAAACAACGCGACAAAAAAAGACTGCTCTGTGACCTTGACCACCTCAAGAGAGGCTGACCAAACATACGGGCAGGTTCCCACCATCCACTGCTGTCTGTGTGGTTAAGTGCGTGCGTGTGTGTGAGAGAGAGAGAGAGAGAGAGAGAGAGAGAGAAAATGCGTGTGTGTGTGTGTGTGTGTGCAAATGCCTACGTGATGTGTTCCCACCGAGTGGTCCCAGTGACTGCAACAGGTGCCACTGATTAACAAATGCCCCTCTCTTCGAGGAATTTTGCGAGGGGGGAAAAAACTCGACTCTGCTCCCCTCCCAGTGGGAACATTTGTTTTTAGTCCGTTTGGCAGCAGTCCAGGTGGAATAAAGAGATCGTAGTTCTTTCTGCAAAGACGAGTGTCACGTCAGGCTCAGACTCTTAAACAGACCCTTACGAAATGGCGAAAATCAAATGAGTACATTTCCCCAAAGCTCAATACATATCTAGGCAATGACTGTCTATCTTTCCGACAGATGAACACTAATTCACTTATGAGGATAAGTGGATCAGATGTTCAAGTTTTTTTTTTTTTTAAGATATACAGGTTTCACACACTATTTTTTACCATGAGCAAATCAGGTATTTTTGTTTTTAAAGAGAGGGGAAAAAAGCAAAAGGAGAAAAGCCCCCACAAGTCTTTAAATGGTGAGTTGGTAACAACGGAAGACAAACTGACACACTGTGATGATCAATCCAATCAAACTAATTGTTTTTAGACCGAACTGCAATAATTGATTAAAACAAGATCCGCACCTTTGGAGTTTTTGATGAAAAAGAATTGACTGAAATTACAGGGGTGTAGTAATAGGATTAATTGGAGGGGGCAAGGTACATTCAATTTTAATTTATATTATGTCCAAGTGATTTGACACCTGAAGTCACTAAGCAGAGGATACATTCAAGCGATTCAGTTCAAGCAGATGCATTTCTATGCTATGTGAAACATCTGGAAGGAAGTTAAGTTAGGTTTGTTTTAAAAATAAGATTCGAGAGGGCTGGCACATTGTTTTACTTGTTAGCTTGCCGGTCTCACAGTTAAAATGTTCTAGGAGTTTTCCCTGCACTTGCGTGGTTTAATTCTGACTTAGTCCACCATCTCCCAAACATGCAAAGATGATTAATCAAGGACTCCGAATTGTCCACTGGTGTGAATGAGAGTGTGGATGATTGTTTATCGATATATGTCCCGCAATTGGCTGGCGACCAGTCCGGGGTGCAACTCACCTTTTGCCCAAAGTCAGCTGGGATAGGCTTCAGCTCACAAGTTCTGGTGAGAACAAACAGGATAGAAAATGGATGGATGGGCTCTATGCTTCAACTAAAGTCTTTCTGAGAGGCCATTATGGAAGCTTTTAGCAGAGACCAAAGGCTGAGGTCAGCCATTAAGTAGGAGAGGAAACTCTCTGACTTCCAATGATATTCATCATTTCAACTGCCCTTAAAAAACACAGCAGTGCGTGCATGGCAACCAACCATAAATTCTACAGTTGGTGAAAAATATTACAATATGACATTCCTTAACAAATACGTTATGTACATGGAAGGAAGTGAATGACGGCTGATAAGCATGAGTCTGGGAAAGACCAGACAAGCTGGGTGCCTGAACATACAACTGGCTGTTAAATTAACCTTCAGACCATGTCATTCATCATCGAAGTTTTGGAGGAGGGTTCCGTTTGTGTTCGCTCCAGCGTCTCCCATCTCCATTCTCCTTCCCCCTTTTTTCCAGTCTTCTTTACTCCCTTGGCCGTCCCTTCCTCCCACATCTTTGCAGCTATTACCAGTGGTGATGAAATACCTGAAACCAGCTGTGGCTTGTAGTTCCTGACAAAATGGAAATATAATCCACATTGTCCTCTGTGCTTCAGTATTCACATCCGTCTTGTTAAAGCATGTGCCATCTGCCATTCTTCCATTCAAAAAACAGCTTGACGGCAAGCCATCTCGATCGTTTAAAATGATTTGCAGCTTCTTCTTGGGTGTCTTGCTGGTCAAACAAATTGAAAAAAAATTGAAAGATTTTTCAGAAAAGCTCTTGTAAAGTCTGAAAAAGAATATCTACAGTCCAGATGTCACGGGGCGAGATTCCGTCCCCTGCATCATGGCCCATTAAAGCAATGTTTACTTTATGTCCACACTGCACACTTTTTTTTCAAATTCGCCATCTTTCGGATGTGGCTATAAAATGGATATGTATGCAATGACTCTGTAGTATGAGCACTATGCGTCATCAAATTCAAAAGCGGGAGGGAGAGAGTACTCAGGAGACGACTGACATTGCCCATGAATCTGAAAAGTTGCTTTGAGTAACTGTTGCTGTCTTTACATGTGACTTTAATTTAATCCCACTTGAAACATGAAGCATAAAGTGCACATTTGTGGTGAGAGTAGTAATTCTGCCATGCAGACGGTTCATTTATTATGTGACGTCATTTTCAGTAGACGTATCCGTTAAAAGAGGAGTTGGAGGAGCATTGCTGTTTCTGCAACGTCCCGCCAAGCTATTCGGACGATATAGGATGACCCCCCCCCCCCCCCCCCCGACACACTTGACCCTATTTATTTCCGCAAACACTGCACCACGTTATGTCCTTTTTTCGGTGCAATTGATGTACCAGTACTTTGTGCACATGCATGTCACATCACAGACACATGTTTACATTAGAAGTCACATTTACTTTTGTCACGTGTACATAAAATGATGAGATTTAACATAAAACCTGATGTGGGCATCATGACCTGCGGTGTGAACATAGCCTGTGTTTCTTGCTATTTAGATTTGTGGCAGAATATCTGTTAGGATATAGAACATTCGCTTCACTTTTAAAAGGTACTATGAATATTTTTCCCCTCAGCAAATCACAAAATGTATCTACTTAACATTTGCGCTCCATAATGTTCTATAGCTTGTGATGTGATATTCAATTTGATGTAAACAATATTCAGTATTGTATAATAATCATTTGCAAGGGCAATCATGTATATGGCCCAGGCATAAGCGCCCTGTGAAGGAAACCATAACTCCAACATGGTTCTCGGGTTTGACTGTCGTGCTCGAAAGGATAAACGAAAGCCAGGTAGACACATATTGAAAATCGAGCAGATTTTGAGCCTGACTCTCTCCTTTTGAGCAAAATCAGCAAAGGCCCAATTATCATACATTTCTAAAAGATCATCCTGATCAATTATTCTCTGGTGTGGGATATGCAGGGTTCTTTTTGACACCCAAACTGGCATTTGTAAATGTTAAACATGTTCAATATTTACAATTCAAAATCCCTTCATATGTTACGTAGTTAGTCAACACCAGACGGTGCGATTGTGATGTCTGAACACTAGTTTGTTAAGAAGCAACTTTACAAACGGAGGAGTAAACGGTCGTTTTAAGTGTTCGTATAAAGCAGGGGTGTCAAACTCATTCTTGTCACGGGCCGGATTTTAGTTACAGTTTCCCTTGGAGGGCCGTTATGACTGAAACTATATAAAGAAGTCAAGAATAACGGTTTATTCATCTATTGTTTGAGTTACTGTATTGAGAGGGTTGGTAACAAGAAAATGCTTGAAGTATCACTCTTATTTGTTACAAATGAGAATTTAACATTTTGGTCGAGATTTTAGCAAGCATCATGAAAGTTGCCATCTTTGATTTGCCACATACAATGATGTGGCGGGCCAGATATGGCCCCTGGACCTTGAGTTTGGCACGTTGGTATAAAGTGTCTCACAAGTCAGTCATCAAAATAAAACTGACAAAAAGTGTTTGCCATCAAAAATAAATAAATATATATAAGATAAGATAAGATATCCTTTATTTGTCCCACACTGGGGAAAGCAGCAAGATTGTGTGTAGAAAGAAGAAAGAAGAAAAACAAAGTGTTTGTATTCACAAAATAAATGTTACAGTTTTATATATATAAATAAAATCCATCCATCCATTTTCCGATCTGCTTTATCCTCACAAGGGTCACAGGGGGTGCTGGAGCCTATCCCGGCTGTCTGTAGGCGGGGGACACCCTGAACCGATTGCCAGCCAATCGCAGGGCACACAAAGACAAACAACTATCCGCGCTCACACTCACACCTAGGGACAATTTGGAGTGTTCAATCAGCCTGCTATGCATGTTTTTGAAATGTGGAAGGAAACCAGAGTACCTGGAGAAAACCCATGCGGGCCCGGGGAGAACATGCAAACTCCACACAGGGTGGCCAGAGCCGGGATGGAACCCACGACCTCTGCACTGTGAGGTCGACGGGCTAATAATATATATATTCCTGTAAACAGAACAGACAAAGAAACAGTGAGCTGAGCTTCTTTTAATCCTTCTTCTACTCTTGTCTTTTTTTCCCATCTGGATGCCCTGTGGCTCCATCCTGCCCTCCACATGGTGCCAATTTGGTACTGTATTATGTCAGACATCTGGATTGGGAGAGGAGCCTCACAATTGTCTGTGGTGATATTGTTGTGTTTGCGGTGTGCTGGGCTGGTTTGAAGGACACCATATACTGTAGGAACAGTCAGCACATTGCTGATTTTTTATTTTTTTTTTTGCTTGCCGTGTGTGGGGTCTGTCACATTTTTATAGATCTATTTAGGTGTTAAAAACTGTAAATAATAATAAAACATGGCAAAAAAGCACTTTTTTCTTTCAGGCAAGGCAATGGCTATGGTTGGGAATGATAAGCCATTCTTGTAAAAATAATCAGTAGCAGACTCAATTGATACAAAGCCCACTAGGAATTCTAAGATACATTGATTCAGAGTTGTGGATCGACTTTCGCAGGCTGGTAATCAGTTGCGTGAGGGATTACAGTTCAAGAGTTCTTGCGTTGTACTCTGTATCTAAGGCCATGCCTGCAAATGACAAATCACATTGTTTCTCCACTGCATCAAATGAAATTGTATCCCTCGCAAACTGAACCACTTTATATTGAATCATTTTGCCCCTAAAGAAATTGTTTATGAACCTACTCGGAATTTGCATATGTATCGAATCGGCCAAATACCAGAAATTCCCAACCAGTGAAATAAAATGACTCAGTGAAGCTCCCCCTCATTTCAACATTGTTCTTTGGCCCCGAAAAGTCACATGATGGTGCCAAAGCAATATTTCTAGTCAGACATGGCTTTAACACAAGAAAATAGCACATGGGCCATCTCACCAAATCTATCAATGCCTGCCTTTTTTCAACTCTCCATCTGGTAGTACATATCATGAACTACTCACAATGTGCACTGGCCCATCTCAGGGGGCTATATTTTTTATTTTCTTGTCCTGAAATTCCTGTTTTGAGTAACAGGACAGGAAGTTAATGGTGTGGGTGTATTCTGTATAGCACAGAATTAGCAAATGCTTGAAATATAGCTACATTGCATTTATGCTAACAGCATGTTAACACTATGGACACGACAGTTATTCAACAAAAACTTAAAAATAAACAAATTACCACCCTGGGACGTGACTTAATGCCCCCCCCCCTAGCCTCCTCCTCCACTGCTTTGGCCTTCCCATGGCCTGCAGCTGATTTGAATGATGCAACTTCCTGAGGACCATGTGATTTGTAGACGAATCCAAATTGTTCAGATGTGCTAGGGGAACAGGACTAAGTGAAAATCCAGGGACAGTGTGTATTTCTACTAAGCTGCTTTTTGTTATTTAAAAAACAAACAAACTCAAAGTGTAGATGTATGGAGGAGTAACACAAATAATCCATCCCTCCATCAATTTTCCGATCCGCTTCATCCTCACTAGGGTCTCGGGAGGTTGTGGAGTCTATCCCAGCCATCTTCGGGCAATCGGCGGGGGACACCCTGAACCGGTTGCCAGCCAATCGCATGGCACACAGAGACAAACAACCATCCACGCTCACACTCACACCAAACTCCATACATATTATTTAGTTATGTTAAGAAACCTGCTTTGGGACGACGGCTGAAAACTAGCATTTATGCTACATCTGGCGCATTTACACTGTCGCGTTGATTAATGTGCACTGTCCCAAAGAAATAAATGAATAAATAACTAAAATTATATGACCGTGGACACGAGAAGAAAACAGCTTTACATTGAACATTAAAGGAATACTCAAAATTAAAAAGTTGCCCTGTGGAAGAAGAACCATTTATTTTGCATTTAAAGGGGAAGTCAAGCCAAAACACCTCTTTGCTTTAATATGTTCGATGTACCCCCCAATTGCCTAAACATGGTATTCTGATTAATCTTGTGTGTGTGAAATATTGTAAAAGATTTTATTTTGAACAACGCAGCAAAATCCACCCGTTTTTAATCCGACTCAAGGGGTGGCCATTTTGTCACTCGTCAACTGAAAATGACATCACAGTTGCTCAGGTCTCAGGTCACGATCAATCACTGCTCACTTGTTTTCTGAGTTTGGTCTATGATTTTCACAAGCTGAACTGGGTTGACTACTCCTATACAGTTGTTTTTGTTGTTTTTTTTAAACGTTGAATAACATTAGGGGTTAAATAGACCTCTTGACTTGTGGACTTTACAAGTCCATTATAATGTGTACAGCATGACTAATCACATATTTTAGGCTTGAGGAGACCACAAGCAGCAACAAATGAGTCCAATGAATGTAATTATTCTGTCAACTTAATTGATTTAAATTGACTTCTATTCGGATGTGTGCCTTTGATGAGTGAAGAAGAACATATAGAGAGGAACAAAGCCAGCAGGATTTGGAAAATGATTAGCCCGCACTAATAAAGTGAAAGGAGAGCAGGGAATTATCCCACCGCACACAACACCACAATTTCCCACCATGCGGAACCCATTGCTGTGGTGCGTCCAGAACCAGGACAGGTTGCTCTGTTTGGCTCGGTTGTACAAACGTTACCTTGGTTTTCCCAGCAGCACGGACTCTGAGCAAGCACACTACTTCAGGGGAGCCTTGACCCGTTCTTGTGTTCTAACATGTAGCGCGTCGACCTCACAGTGTAAAGGTACCGGGTTCGATTCCAGCTCCTGCCTTCTGTGCAGTTTGCATGTTCTCCCCGAGATTGCGTGGGGTTTCTCTGGGTCCTCCGGTTTCCTCCCACCTTCCAAAAACATGCATGTCAGGCTGATTGAATGCTCTAAATTGTTTCAATTATGATTGTGTGCAAGAATGGTAGTTTGTCTATGTGTGCCCTGCGATTTGCTGGCAACCAGTTCAGGGTGACCCCGCCTACTGCCCGATGACAGCTGGGACAGGCTCCAGCCTTCTGATGATAAAGCGGATCAGAAAATGGATGGATGGATGGATGTTGTGTAAAGACTGAGTTGCTTGCTTCATGTTTTTGATTTAGTTGCTCTGATGCGTTCATTCAGTGCATGAGCTGTCAATGGTGACGAATGCTTTGCTCATAACTGTCTCAAAGTGTTGAATTCTTAGGACCAGGGGTGACCCATCAGTTGATCGCGATCAGCCGCTACCCACGGACTGGTTCCGGAGTTGAGGGGCCGAGGGGGAAATGATTTGTGTGCGTGTTGTTAATATATATTTTGGTGTTAGTGTACACTGCACCCAAAGAATCTTATCAGTTTCACTTTCACAGAAAAAAAATATTTGAAACATAAATATTCTTCGACTGCTTCGACACAACCAGGTGGGAACTCTTCAGCGAGGTTCATGGGACAAATAAAGGATATCTTAAATCTTATCTTAAATAAAAAAGCAGTGTGACTAAAGAAGCCTTAAAAGAAAGCCTGAATGTATGTTTGTGTGAAGCAAAAACAGAGAATCATGTTTGCTGTCTATTTATCTCCCAAAATGAATAAAATCGTTTTGAGGATGATGTACCAAATTTGTTTTGATGTCATATTTGGAAAGGGCGCCGGCACACTAATTGACTCTGAAGGCTTCTATTATTAATCCCATGTGTGTCTTGTCATGCTCTGTATTTTTTTTGTGATCTGTGCCATGGCCAAGCTGTGTCATACTTAACAGTCGTTTTCTTTTGGCAGTCCTTGATGTTTTGTACATTTTCCCATTTCAGCATCATGACATTTGATGTGAATCGAACAAAACATCTCACAGTCCAAATCAGAATATAAGGAACAAAATGTTTTTTGCTCTGGGTGAAATTCACATCATAAACTGTACATTTAATTCCATGCCAAATATCTGAAACTAAGACCATAAATGAAAATATAAACACAATTTCTCTACATTTGCTGGATTCTGTTTGGTTTAGAAGGGTTTGAAGGGAGCGGCACACTGACCGACTGGTTCGCACTTGGGCCTCACAGTGCAGAGGTGCAGGGTTCGATTCCGGCTCCAGCCTTCCTGTGTGGAGTTTGGATGTTCTCCCCGTGCCTGCGTGCGTTTTCTCCGGGTACTCTGGTTTCCTCCCACAATGACAAAAGTATGCATCGCAGGTTAATGGAACACTCGAAATTGTCCCTAGGTGTGAGTGTGAGCACGGACGGTTGTTCGTCTATGTGTGCCCTGCAATTGGCTGGGAACCGGGTCAGGGTGTGCCCCGCCTACTCCCCGAAGACAGCTGGGATAGGCTCTCGCGCTCCCGTGGCCCTCGTGAGGATAAGCGGATGTTTGAAGGGGAAAAAAACGGATGTCCGAAATTTGGCGTGTGCTGTTCACTGTGCAGATTTTTACGCTCAAATTCTCTTGCAATCCCACATCATTGGACCAACACACCATCCATTTACGCAAAATGGATTAAGGAGGCGCGCCACTTTCTGAAAGTGGTAAAAACTAGGCTCACCGTAGCAGTTTGCTAAACTGTGGAATCTCGTTTTGTCTATTTTAACACCACAAACTGTTGGATCACGTCAAAGTGATACATCTTGATATGTTTCCAAATCTTTTCTTTCTTTCTTCACCCTATTTCCTCAAGTACTTTAATCCATTCAAACATTGTCGAACTGGGTTTTTTTTTCATTTAATTATTCCTTCTACTCGTCTCATGGTGCCCGGTGCAGAGGTGAATATTTGATTGTTGAAGCTACAGTAATCAGAGAAAAAACACACAAGAATATGTAAACTTCACACAAGAAAGCCTCAAATCACCAAAATGTGAGGCAGACTTTAAACTTCCTTACACCCCCCCCCCCCCCCCCCAAAGATCTGTCCAGTTGCAGTCATGCCCACTAAGGTCTATGAATGCTTTTGCCAATGGTGCGCTGGCATTGGACAGACAAGCGTCAGGAAAAGAAATCAGAAGACAGACAATGGTACCGGAACCTCCAAAGTCAACCATAAAAAATGTGACAGGATGCAAATTTTCACAGATGAAGGAAAATAATGTGTATTTGCTTTTCGATACATTCAGAGTGATGGCAGAAATACACAGACCATATATTAATCAAGTCAAGTTTATTTATATAGCGCTTTCACAACAGCCGCAGCTGTAACATGGTTAGAAATAACCAAACAAAATCTTCTTCTCCAGTTGCAATGTACTGCATGTGGCATTCTTTTTTTATGATCATAATTGCTGACTTATTCTTGTGGAAACCACATTACATTGAGCAATACTGCAAAGATGTGCGCATAAATTATGGCCTGTTACCAATTATTGGAACTACAGGGCATTCAAAATTGGACGCTCTTCTGTACTCCAAAACAGCCCTGTCAGAACAATAATCATAATTATTGAATGGTAATTTATTTATACACATTAATTTTACAATTATGAACTACTCTGTAGAGACTATAAAACAACTCTTTGCTGCTATTATATGGAGGGGCGTGAGGGGACTAGACCCCCAGACCAAATGCTTGACTGGAACTGCAGAAAACAGTGTGTGCTCTTTAAATCCTCACACACTCACTACATAAACAGACGTTGCGAGTTAGATTGTTGCCTGCATGTGTTAACCTGCTGCTCTGCTTGTTTCATTCTTGTCTTGATACCATCATCCCAATTTGAGCAGTCACATTAAAGTCACCATCTTTCGAACTGGTGCAGCTTGACAAATGGAGACTAATTTCCCAGGCAAATAAATACAATACATACAGCAGAGGTAAATTGTGGCGGGCAGTTAAAGGAGACAGGGTGTGGTTCCTAATACAGCTAGCGCACATTGTGTTGAATGTTTAGTTGTATAGCTGCACCGGGGACTGTTTTTCATGGGACTCTTTTGACGGAGGACAACGGAAATTACTATTGAGAGGCTGAAATTCCAAGATTTGGACATGTTAACAAGGACTCTAAACATTTAATCGATTATCAAAAATTATCAATTAATTTGATAACCAATTAGTTGTTGATTAATTGTTGCACATCTATACACTTGCAATTGCTCCAATCAGGAACAAGTTAGGAATCAGCTGATTCACCTTGCACATGCTTAATCCTTGGTCATGCGGGGAAAAAAAATGTGAGGGATTACATAATTTTGACCTCAGAAAAAAGTTTTTTTTTTCTCAATTCTTTTTTTTTAATGATTACATAGCCTACTTTGTAGTTGAACTCATTAAACATTTATTATCATGTCGATTGTGTGACCCTTTCCCCCATATTTTATTGAGTTAGTGGTAATGTTTTAAGTGATAGCATTAAGACAAGCTAGCTAGCTCCTTGCTAATGCACACAGGGACAGTTGTAACAAACTTGCCTGGGCTATATTGTAACATTTATAAAATTTATAAAATTATCGAATTTACTACAATTGATTGATTACAATTTATTACAATTGATTTACGATCGGCAAATTGGTGCCGTTGTTAAATCCAGCTTCTTTCACCTTAGACAGCTGGCCAAAATAAAACCTCTCCTCTCACATGAACACTTTGAGACAGTAATTCATGCCTTTGTCACATCCCGGCTCGATTACTGCAATGCCCTTTACTTTGGAGTCAGCCAGTCCTCCATTAAGCGCCTTCAGCTGGTCGAGAATGCCGCTGCTCGCCTCTTGACTGGTACTCGTAAGAGGGAGCACATAACTCCTACTCTGGCATCCCTTCACTGGCTCCCCATTCATTTTAGAGTTATTTTCAAGATCCTCTTATTTGTTTTCAAATCTCTGAATAATCTCGCGCCACCTTACCTCTCTGAGCTCATCCGCCCCTACACACCTGCCCGGCGCCTCAGGTCTGCGGACCAGACTTTATTAGAAGTACCAAGAACTAAACTGAGGCTCAGAGGGGATCGAACCTTTTCTGTTGCTGGTCCCTCTCTCTGGAATGACCTCCCACTGAACATTCGGCAAGCCTCCTCGCTGCCCATCTTCAAAACTCACTTGTATTCTTTGGCATTCGACTCAGCATGACTTAGATTTGTTCTTGGTTTTACTGTTTGGTGCTTTCTACCGCCTTTATTACCGATTGTCTTACTGTTTATTGTGCATGTTAAATTGCTCCATGTACAGCACTTTGGATGCAGCGATGGCTGTTTGAAAGTGCTCTATAAATACGGTTGACTTGACTTGACTTGACAAGCTTAATTTTACTTGAATGCTTCAATCCAATTTGGGAAAACAAAGGGCCTTGCAAACCAGCCACATTTGTGGAATATGAATTTGCACCTTCACAAGTAACTGATCATGCAAGTTCACGGGCCTCTTGGGAAAGTCCATTCCCCTCAACTTTGTGTCACATTTCCTTCATCTTTGTTGGATTGGGTCGTGAGGTCAAGGAGTGATGAAAAGGTGCTTCCATTCCAACATTGGAAGAGACATAATTTTTAAATGAATTTGATTCCACTATTCCTAATTGACGTCATCCCAAGTATTGGGAACATAAATCTCTCGCTTGCGGACTTTATCTAGCTTTGAAATAAAAGATCCAGATACTAATTGTTGTTTTTGTGAAGGATTATTATCATGGCAGCGGCTCGGTGATCCAGTGGTTAGCGTGTCGACCTCACGGTGCAGAGGTACCGAATTCAATTCCAGCTCCGGCCTCCCTGTGTGGAGTTTGCATGTTCTCCCCGGGCCTGCGTGGGTTTTCTCCGGGTAGTCCGGTTTCCTCCCACATTCCCAAAACATGCATGGCAGGCTGAGTGAACACTCCAAATTGTCCCTAGGTGTGAGCGCGGATGGTTGTTCATCTCTGTGTGCCCGGCGATTGGCTGGCAACCGGTTCAGGGTGTCCCCCGCCTACTGCCCGAAGACAGCTGGGATCGGCTCCAGCACCTCCCATGACCCTTGTGAGGATGAAGAGGATCGGAAAATGAATGAATGAATTATTATCATGGCTTTTATTTTATCATAGGTTCAATTTCACCCCAAGGTATTTCACAACTGACCCAGCTGTTTGTGTTGCACGGGCATTTTCCATGCCATTTATTAGTAGACACTTGAAAACAAGTTTGCATCCATCCATCCATTTTCCAAACCGCTGATCTGGAGCTCAAAGTGAAAAACAAATGTCAAACGTCCCCCCTATGAAAAGTCGTTCAAATCAATCGGAAGGGGCAGCGTGAAACGTTTGCACTCCCATTATGACTGATAAATGGAACAGTGAATGTCGCGTCGACGACATTGTGTGGGACTGCGCTGCATCATGCCGTGCCACCGCTTTTTTGATCGTCGACAGCCTCCTTGCGGTGTGAGGGAGAAAGAGCACTGAATCGGCACTTAGGTCGTGTTTCCATCTAGCGGTGGAACGATTCACGTCTCAAATCCCCCGAAACCCTCCACATGAATGTTGTTGTCACTGAACTAATACTCTATGAGTCTTTAAAATAGTTTTAAACATATTATTTCAGTGTTTTTGCCAAACGATATACTCACATGAGCGATGAGGTGAGCTGTATAATAATAATAATAATAATACATTTTATTTATAAGCGCCTTTCAAGACACCCAAGGACACTTAATGGCCTATTGCGATATTTTTAAAAAGAATGCTGCCTTTCAAGGACAATAAGTCTCAATTGTGAACTTGCATCATCTATCCCAATGTTTAATATTTTTGGTTGAAGTATTGCCACAAGTCATTAAACCAAGAGCTGTTTATAATATTTTGGTATAACTATAAGAAACTCCCCAGCATATAAAACTCTCATGATGATGCGAAGCAATGAAAACTACTAATATCAGAAATATAATGCAGGTTTGGGGTGTAAAATGTGTATTCCTAGTACAGTAGTTACCTGTAATGAAGTATGATTTCGCAATGACTTCGGTCATTCAGTGAAATCATATTCTCTTTGTCGCCACGAGAGAGCACTGTGGTGAAAAACATGAACCGGACTGTGGTCAGGCAATGCATATACGCTGTATCGAGGATTTGTATGCAGCACTCAGTGTGTTTGAGGAGAGACACCATCTTCACGACTTGGTTACACATATCATGTAAATATGTATTGTAATGTAAGCATGTATTTTCAAGAATTTACAAACTCTTTTCCAAGGCCTTGAGGGGAGAATAGTTGAAAAGCTGAAAAACTATTTGTTTTTTTTATATTGTGCCTGGTAGTCATTGACAAGGCGTCTTGCGTCTCGCCATTTGCAGATTCAATTCTGTAATTTCCCTTCTCGCAGACATCAGGAAACACTTTTTAAACGGCTTTCTGCCCAAAGCGTTGTCCTCAAAGGGCAGTGCGCATAAACATGCACGTCGTCTGAGGTGCGGGCCAGGAAAAGGGAATGAAATTGTTGTGTGTCTTCAGAAAACTATCAGACAGCAAGGCATGTCACAGACAGTGTGTGTGCAGAGGGCAGCACAAGACGTGCGGAGATTGCATAACCCGTTGAGGATGAAGAACATGTGGTTTCCATATAAATCCCCCAGTGCAGACGGATGCTTGTGTAAAAACAAAACTTTGAAAGCATTTACTTCACACTGTGCTAATGATGTAATGACGCTGATCAGAAGGAGGCTTTATTTGAAAGTAACAACTCATCTTATTTGGCTCATAAAATAAAACCCCAGGCTCATTTAAAAACTAGCAGTCCCAAAAAGCACAGTGGGTTTTTTGTTTTAGTATTTAGTGCCTTCTAATTACATTTCATCATCTTTGTGAACATGCCTTTGACAATAGCTCCAAAAATATTACAGTTAGCTATAGAATGGAAATAATTGTAAATAAACATTTTTGTTTGACAGCTCAACAGTATGATGCCGTGACCCCAATCAGACTACCTTCTGAAAGATGACCTTTCGCTTGAATTGAGTCTTCACCACAGGAACATGGCTTTGGCTCGACAGCAGCAGGTGAACGCAGCTCCTTAATTTAATGAACCATTATGACACTCATGCTTACATGTTCCTCACCCCTCATCAAGGTGCAGTTGCTACAGTGACACGGAAAGCCGGGACGTCGCTAAGTCTGGCTTGGACCTAAAAGGGCTCCAAACCACTCGGCTGAGCCGCTCATGGGCATAGTGCAGTCCCCCTCCCCACCCCCCAACCACACAGAAAAGACGGTGTAAGGCTCAGAAACAAAAACAATGGGTGACATGGACAAAAAGTGCAAGACTGGAACAACTATTAAAAGAGCATCTCTGTCAAAAAAGTCTGCGAGAGTGTGCCAGACAGTGTAGGTCATTAATGAATGTACCGTCAGTGACATCAGTCAGGGCTGTTAAGTTCCAGCAGCCCTGACAGAAAACAATAATTCCCTTGTGGATCACGGTGCGGCGACAGACCTCCTGACCTGACAGACACAACGCCATGAATAGTCTTCCTGGAATGGGAGCCTATCACATGCACACCGAGAAACTTTTACTGGCACTGTTGCTCTTTTCAGCTCTCTCTTCTCTATATTAGGCCCACTTGAAGTACTTCCTAATATATAACCATCAGAGCAGATGAAGTAAATCAGCATGCCTGCCAAATAAAACTTAGGTCCTCTGTGAAGATGATCACATTGAAAGTGCAAGATATATATGTTGCTTTGTCTGATTGTTTTGATTCTCTGCAAGAAATTACTTTTCACGCTCACAGATCAGATCAAAACACTTGAGGCCCTATTTTGGTTTCCAGTTGAGGTCTTGTGCATAATGCCGTCTAACTGTGCGCGTGGGTGGAGTTATCCTTCTTTTGGTATTTTGTTAGACTTTGACCAGGTAGAATTGGACGTAAGGGGACATTTGCACCAATGTGCGTCGTCCGTCGTCAGATGGAAGTAGACTTCTTTTGCGGCCAATCCTAGCAGCATCCCTCATTTGCATAAAAATCAGAGCAGTCAGATCGCAGCACGCCCGACGATGCCTGCTTGACATTACGGAAAGAGAAATAGACACCGCCGGGTCCGTCCGTGACATTGGACAATTTGCAAGATCAGTGGTGTCGCCAGAAATTCTTCAGTGGCTGGCCAATGTTGACACAACACCTCGGAGAGGTGGCCAGGAGTGACTGTGTGTGTGTGTGTGTGTGTGTGTGTGTGTGTGTGTGTGTGTGTGTGTGTGCATGTGTGTGTGTGTGTGTCCATCATTCTTTACCAGGGGTGGCCAACCAGTCAGAGACGAAGAGCCAATTTTTTTACTGTGTTACTGCAAAGAGCCACATCATACCCTTCCTCGCGCACGTGCGCGCACACACACACGCGCACGCACACACACACACACTTTTTTGGCCAAAGATCGACTTTTGAAGCGACCAACTTCCCATTAACGACCTGATCGCGCACGTGCAAACATACACACGCACGCACACACACACACACACACACACACACACACACGCGCGCGCCCGCTTGCACACATGCACCCACTAGGGCACCCGCGCACATATGCACGCACACTACGATGAGCAACAGTCAGAATGGGACGAAAATGAACAAAATCTAAAGATACAAACTAACAAATCTTTCCCCCCCCACCCATTTCCTCATCCCACCCCTTGCGGTCGACTTGAGACCAGT
Organism: Hippocampus guttulatus; assembly: GCF_054856545.1. NCBI lineage: Eukaryota > Metazoa > Chordata > Actinopteri > Syngnathiformes > Syngnathidae > Hippocampus > Hippocampus guttulatus. Next base: position 18,771,108 of record NC_141272.1, read on the forward strand.
TCGCTGGCTCCCGGTCGATTCTGATCAACGTATTGAGCACCCCTGCCTTAAAATCAGAGGTAATTCGCTGACTAGCTTGGCGCTTAGTGCCGTTGTTTGCGCATGAGCAGTGATGCAGTCATCTGATTGGTTGCCCTCTATGTCAATCAAGTAACGGGATTGATGATAGGCTGACGTAGTACGTTCTGTGTAGTTAGCGCCTTTGTTTGAATGGCACTGCCACTGCTGAGGCGTTTGACGCTTGTCGTGTGAAAGCCCAGGAGCCGCATTGAACCAGCCAAAGAGCCGCATGTGGCTCGCGAGCCGCGGATTGGCCACCACTGTTCTTTACCATAGCATCCACGGTCAGAGATGCATGACATTAAATTCAAACATTTCCAGAACAACGGCCATCACATTCATAATGAAATCTAACTTTAAAAAAAAGAAAAAAGCAACATTGTGACAAGCACAATTTACTACAATAGATAATGCCATTTACTTTGCAGTACATTTTTCTTTTGTGTACGACCTCATTGTCTGTTTCGATCTCTTGCACTGATTTGCGAGTTAGCAGCCAATCAGAATGAACAATTTCCACTGACATCCAGTGAGATGGAGCCTGTCAACCAATTTCACAAACACGCTTAACTAGACCATTTTGTCGGTATGGAAACAACGTGGCGCGTGTTTTTATGCTGAGCATCACTCAACCAAAATAGGGCCCTTTATTTTCACCACATGAGTTCTTTGGCATAATAGCTTTATTTTATTCCCAAGTCTTCAAAATTGTGGACACTGTTCACACCCATACAAGAAACCGATTTGATGGTGAAAGACCTGACCCTGACTTTTAGTTTGAGCCCTTGACAAGGTCAAACAACACCATCACCTCCTAACTCATTTTAAAGCCATTGTTCGTCAATTTGACGACAAACAGTATAATGATGCAACCAAGAACGTTATCTGTAGTCCCTATCAAGTTGAATCTGTTTTAGGAACGCACACATTTTACTGGACCGTCAGTATTACTTGGGTTGGTTGATCAAAGAAAAGCAAAGATCTCCAATGATTTTATTTTGTTTGTGCGACTACATGTAATGAACACCTGTAAATTTACACTATCAGATTTCTTTTTTTGGTGGGGGGGGGCCTCCATTATTTATTCAAGAATTCACCTGTTCACTGTTTTAATGCTCGTACGGTGGAATAAAATGACTGCTTTTGCCACCGTGTTGTGGCATCTTGGTGCCAAGGAGGAGGAGCAGTTGTGCTTGGTGACATCTATAGGCAATGATAAAAGGTTTGGAGGAGGAGTCAATTGCTCAGAAATGTTCCCTAGTCGCGACAGTGCTTGTTATCACCTTTGAACAGTATGGGCTCACTGTATATGTGATGGCCTTTGAATGCATTTTTGCAAATAGGAATGAACTGTAGCTTCTGTTTTTTTCCATTGAAAGATAGCAACAGTGGGAATTTGGGGAGACAGACTGGAAATTGACAAGTGGAATGAATAACTGCATAGCGGGAGGTGGGATACACCCTGACCTGGTTGCAAGCCAATCGCAGGGAATAGGATACACGATATGAATCTCTCTCTCTCTCTTTCCCTTTATATTACAGGGGAACTCCTCTACAACGACACCTACATGGGCGAAAATACCCCCTAGTGTGAAAAATATCTTCATGCATTAGCACCATTCCCACTCTCCTGCCCCCCATACAACGAAAAAAAACCCTGTTGCGTTGTACGAAATCTTTTTCTTTGCTCTTGCCTCGCGACGAGATTCACTACAACGAAGTCTAATCCAACAGTGACCTCTACTGCTTCATTCGGAAACGGCAACAGCAACAACCCACACTGGTTTACACATGCGCAGTAGTCCAGGAAGTATTTGTTATTGTTAGTTTCAGATGCAGCAAGAACGTTGCATTGGCTACAAAGCGGATCTTTGGATGTCAAGCAGCTAAGACAAGAAGAGCTCTGACGCTGGAAGAGAGGGTAAAAGTGATCAAAATGAAAGATGGAGGAAGCAAAATAAAAGACATTATCCAAGAAATTGATGTAAGTGAAAGTGAATGCAGATCGTAAATTTCACAATTTCTTTCCCATTTTTTCTTTCTATACTGACTATGAAGTGTCAAATAAGTGTATGCTCATACTTATGCACTAATGGAATAAAAATACGTTTGTGTGTGTGTTTACATCTGAGATCAAATTTGCTACAGTGAAAAAACCCCTGTTGTGAAAAATTTCTTGCTGCAAACACGATTTCGTTGTAGAGGAGTTTCTCTCTCTCTCTCTCTCTCTCTCTCTCTCTCTCTATATATATATATATATATGCATCCATCCATTTTCCAAACCGCTTAATCCTCACTAGGGTCGCGGGGGATGCTGGAGCCTATCCCAGCCATCTTTGGGCAGTAGGCAGGGGACACCCTGAACCGGTTGCTAGCGAATCGCAGGGCACACAGAGACGAACAACCATGCACACTCACACTCACACCTTGGGACAATTTTCGCATGTTCAATCAGCCTGCCATGCATGTTTTTGGAACGTGGGAGGAAACCGGAGTGCCCGGAGAAAACCCACGCAGGCCCAGGGAGAACATGCAAACTCCGCACAGGGAGGCCGGAGCTGGAATTGAACCCGGTACCTCTGCACTGTGAAGTCGACGTGCTAACCACTGGACTACCGCCCCCCCCCCTCTCTCTCTCTCTCTCTCTATATATATATATATATATATATATATACTGTATATATCTATCAGGGGTGGCCAACCAGTCAGAGACTAAGAGCCAATTTTTTTACTGTGTTACTGCAAAGAGCCACACACACGCACAGACACTCACGCGCACGCGCACAGACACACACACACTCAGGGGTGGGCAAACTTTTTGGCTCGGGGGCCGCATTGACTTTTAAAATTTGACAGAAGGGCCAGGTCAGCACGAGCTATGGTACATTAAAAAAAACAACTGCATTTGTCCATATCAAACATCAACAGAACAAAAGCATGAAAGTACTGTATTAATATACTTTTTGGACGAAAGTGTTGTTGATGACCTATTTTAGCCTGTGCATTGCTGTAGATGGGTTGTGATCAAACCAGTAGAAGTAGAGCGATACAGAGGTACTAGATGGTCGAAAAGACCCCCCCCCCCCTGCAACTTCAAGTCAATGCGCCACCTGGCGGTGAAATGCCTGTCATTACAAGTCCAATTGAAATGAATGCAATCATTCACATCGAACCTTAATTGTGGACGAACCTTCGGCGGGCCGGATTAAAAAGACCAACGGGTCGGATTTGGCCCGCGGGCCGTAGTTTGCCCACCTCTGCACTAGAGGTAAGATCTAAAGCCCCGACCCGACCTAAAATGTCAATCATTGCTTTGGGTCGGGTCGGGCTGGGCTTCTCTCTCGCTGACCTTTCTTTAATAAATACCACTGTGACGCTGAGGCGTTTCGAGGCCGTGAATAGTTTTGGCCACGAGAGACCGTGGTTTGCAAAAAAAACATCAACAGAAGTCGCCTCATCACAACACGTACTGTAGTAAACTCTTGCAATGACAATTCAAAGAACTCCTTTGTGTCTCTGTCTATTATCCACCCGTCATTGTTCTTGTTAGTCTCTCTGCTTCTCTCTCTTAAAGTGCCGCGATAGATTCTTAAGGACGTACTGCTGCTGTGGTTAATGGCCCAATTTTTAACCTGTCAAAATAACGGACAGCCTTAAATTTTTCCGTCAACTCTTAAAAAAATCCGTCAATAATGGAAAATTGTCGGTTAATGTACCCTCTGCAGAAACAGAAATATAAAAGATTTAAATGTTTATACAGTCTTGTTTAACTTAGATTTCGTTACAAAAGACTGGCTTTAATTTGTTATCATAAATCACCCCTCCTCCTCCCGAGTCCTCACAAATAAAATATGAAATTTCGGGTTTGCTTCGGGCTCGGTCCTGCAAATCAAGTTAATTGGTCGGGCTTGGGCCGGGTCGGGCTTCAATACCCGCGGGCCGGGTCGAGTCGAGTTGGGCTGGATTTTTTGTCCCGATTTTACCTCTAACACACACACACGACCATGCACTCGGGCTCAAATGTATGCACGCCACGACGAGCTACAGCCGGAGTGCCCAAACATAAATAAAACCTTTAGACACAAACACACAAATCTTTTTTTTTTGCCCCCATTTCCTCCTCCCACCACTCGTGGTCGACTTGGGACCAGTCTGCTGGCTCTTGGTTGATTGCGATTGACGTATTGGGCACCGCTGCCCTAAAAACAGAGGTAATTCGCTGACTAGCTTAGCACTTCGCGCCATTGTCTGCGCATGAGCGGTGATTCAGTCATCTGATTGGTTGCCCTCTATGTCAATCAAGTAACAGGATTGATGATAGGCTGACGTAGTACGTTCTGTGTATTAAGCACGTTGTTTGAATGGCAGCGCCATCGCCGAGGCGTTTTCGACAATTGTAGTGTGAAAGCCCGGGAGCCGCATGGAACCAGCCAAAGAGCCGCGGGTTGGCCACCCCTGATATATATACTGGGCCCTTACACTGTTGGATATTATGGACACGTACTGTTGTTGGACATGAGCCATGAGTGCGTGAGGATACAACATGTCATTGTGATGCTCAGAGCGCAGTTATTACGTCATTTGGGTAACTTTGTTGTTTTGCTAAATTAAAAATATGCTGCAAAAAAAAAAAAAAACAAGCATACACTGTATTTTAAAACAATTCACAACATGCAAGCCATACATGATGACACATTTATTTGTATCGTTGAGAAAAAGGGAAGATAGGTTTCAGCTGTATACTGGCAGGTCGTTAGCATGGCAACCACGTGCCACAAACATGCACGTTAGGTTAATTTAAGACTCGAAATTTGCCCAAAGGTGTGAATGTGAGTGTGGTTGAAAATTAAGAAGTAAAGAAAAGACAGGTGTGACTTGTACATATCATAGCATCTGAGACAGTTTAACTTTCCATTACATGCTGCACGAGACAAAGTGGCATAAATACATTAAAGTGTCATGGCATACAACAGCGTGCAATTTGGCATTCAAAAAATGACATCACCTGAGCCAAAGCTATGACCAAAAAAAGGTGTCCACGCCTGTATAGTTCAGGTACACCTAGACAAACATTTTCTGACAACATAACTACATACACTATTATGATAATCAGGGTGCCCCATGTTGGTCTTACTTCCTTTGGCTTGAGATGAAACATTTATCACAACAAAATATGCATGAACATAACATAACATTTTTCATGTCAATCTGTAAACAAGACAATCAGTCACCTTATAACACATTATTAGCAAACACATGATTAGTAGTCACTGGATGAATATGGGCACTTGATGTTTCACCTAAATTAGGGGTTTGCACATGGTTTTAAGGCAAAAAAGGAGGGGGAAAAAAGCACTTCATCGTGGAGAACATCCAATTCGACATTACTGGCACATTGTAAACTATTTTTCAACCAGTGTTCTAGTGAGCTGTCATGCTTTATCCCTTGGGTATTTTGACTAAATGTCAGAGACCATTTTAAGACCCCTGAAAACTGTTTGGTTCATTCATCAAAATATGGTTACATTATTGGGGGGGGGGGGTTGCAACTGTCAGTGTAAAAATCGGTGAACTGTATCACCGATTGTCAAGCAGACACACGTTTGGCAAAATACATTTAGCTAAAGCTTGCTGGATCATTTATTAACTGTTTAAGTACCGTATGTTGACGTTAGGGCAGAACATGATTATATTTGAGCGGGTTTGGGTTCAGAGCGGTGAAACAAACTTTAAGTGCTCATCTTGAAATCAGAAGGTTTGAGACACCATGACGGAGGGCATCAATTGTAACAGTTCATTTGGGTCGTCTCCTCAGGCCAAGAGTTTTTCTGGGTTCTTGGAGAGGCTCTGCAGCAAACTCCTTTGAAAGCTTTGCTCGGGCAATTCAGGAACCAGGAACTCCAATAAAAGATCACAAATGCTGTAAACCAGGTGTCTAATAGAAGGGAACATGGGAGTTTAATTAGTGATGGGAACAAAAGCTCGAGTGACTGTACTAAATCACCAGAATCTAGATTAAGCTTAAAAATTCGTTCAACAAACCAGTCAGCGCTTCATCACGAGAGTCATGATGAGGTCCACGTTTACGTCATGGTCCATAGTGCACAGTCACTGGCGAGTTTACTTTGAGTGGTACACATGCAATAAAATCACTTGAGGTGAGTCCTTGTCCTTTATATTCGAAGTTTCAAATATTGTGAACTAGGAAATCACAGCTATAAGTGCAGTAGAGGCACAGATTTTATAATATTGCGGGTACAAGTACAGTATACCTTTTCTGACTTCCGGGTTGAGTGAACGCTGGCGCGTTTTGGCTGCCGCTGCTCAGCCCGTATTATTTTGTGTTTTTTGTTATTGTAAAGTGTCCTTGGGTGTCTTGAAAGGCGCTTATAAATAAAATGTATTATTATTATTATTATTATTATTATAGTATACGTATTCATTATTCTCTATCCATCCATTTTCTTGCGCTTATCAGGGGTCATTTTGAAGGGGCAGCAGCTGCTCTACCAGGGAACCCCAGACTTCCCTCACGCCAGCAACTCTTCCTTCCAGGGGCTCCCAAGGTGTTCTGTTCGCAGTCCAATCAGGAGACATAAGCCCTCTCTCAATTTGTGTTCTTGTAATACTGCGGAACGTCATCAGTCGTGGCCCAAGTACGATTGCAATTCAAAGCACAAATAAACCTAAAACGCACGGAATGCCCGGAGGTTGTTCTTGTCAGCTAGCATAAACCAAGGATATATTGGTTGGATACCTGTGAAGGCATGGTGAAGAAAATATCCCACGATGCATTTCCTCTTGGTATCATGGAAATCAGTCAGTTGGGGGGGAAGCTAACAAGTACGCAGTCGTTCCAATATCCAAAATACTCACGATCTTATGAAGAACGATCTCGTGTAAGTTCTTAAGAAGACACGACTTGGCGAGTTCACAAGACCGTACTCTACGTTCTTCAAATTGAAAAATGGCCATACTCCTCCAGCGTCTTCTCGGACATCACGAGCCCGATCTGGTATCTTGTTCTTTTGGTCAGGGCCCACAGCTCGTGAACACAGGAGAGGGTGGGGACATAGATCGACTAATACATTGAGAGTCTGCTGCACTGACCACACACAACCTGTCGACCTCCCACTCCCATCTTGCCCTGACTTGTAATCAAGACCTCAAGATTCTTGAGCTACTTCAATTGGGGCAGGACCTGACCTGGAAAGGGCAGAGCAACCTTTTCTGACTGAGGACCATGGTCTCAGATTTGAAGGTTTTCATTGCAACCGCTTCACACTTGGATATGAACTGCTGCTGTTAAGAGTTGGGGATCGTGGCTGCATGTAGCCGAAAATACCACATCATTTGGAAAAAGCAGAGATGTAATTCTAAGAAAACCAAACAGGATCCCCTCTACTCCTCAACTGCACCTTGACATTCTGTCCATGAAGGTTATGAACAGAATCGATGACGATCGAGTCCAACCCTCACTGGAAATAAATCGGACTTATTGCCAGCAATGTGGTCCAAACTCTGATACCAGTCGCACAGGGACCAAAAAGACTGTATGAGGGGGTTTGGTGCCCCATATAATCACAAAGCAACCCCCACAGGATTCCCCAAGGGATACAGTCAAACGCCTTCTCCAAGTCCACAAAACTAATGAATGAAAACCACACCGCTCCTCCTGGATCTGAGAGTCACCTTCCCGACTAACCCACTTTTCAAACACCCCTGAATAGACATGACCAGGAAGGCTGAGGAGTGTAACCCCCCTGTAGTTGGAACACACCGATCAGGTCTCTCTTTTTGAGAGGGGGGTTGCAGAGGCTGCCAACCTGAAGGCACTGTCTCCGATGATCATGCAAAGTAACAGAGGCATCTCTGATGATCTCAATCAGGACAACTCCACAACATCTAGACCCGTCCTCCTCAACTGGCGGACCGCGATCCACGACCGGACCGCCGACCTCCTCTGTCCGGACCTCCTCTGTCTGGACCCTCGGCAAATTGTATAAAATAATAAATTATAAAGTGATTTTTACGTTATACATTTTCTATTTTTGGACTATAATCTGCGCATTACCGCGATCGCTTGTTAAAATTATCCGTTGTATTATTTGCGTGCACGAACAGATGTATTGCAGAGGAGGCAGCAGCGCGACTGTGTGTGTATAATGTTTGACGAACTGGAGACCCTGGCTGAGCAGGGCATGTCGGCGATAACGATGCGCTGATTGGCTCCTCTGAACTTAAGGTGTGCCCATACCTAAGCGTCACGCATTCAAAATGGATGATTGTGTCAGGAAACAGACGCATGCGCGAAGCCACAGTGTGCTCACAGCTTCAGCCCAGGAGAGCCGCACACAGACAATTAGACAAGACGAATCGCGGGAGGTTTCGATTGTGTGCAGTTTTGCTCCCGTCTACCCGGGGATCTTTGCAGCTGTTTAACAGCAGAACACCGCAACATGGTAAATGAACATCACAATGGCGTCCTCAAATAATATTTGCATGCCTCAGACATTGCATTCACCTTTAGTGGAAGAACAGCACTGCACATTCCTGTGCTCCCTTGTGTCAGTATTTAAAATGGTTCTTAACTCCTCTTCTGATATATTTTTCAGTGATTTCAGAGGGGATGTGAAAAGGGGAATTGTACAAATGAAAATAATATTTTTGTTTTCATGTTTAGTATTTATTTTGGTAAAATGAGTATTTTGTTTTGCTTTTGTTAAATTAAGGGAAAAAAGGACAACTACTGTTTAACAAAGTTAAAGTAAAAATGTCTTATTTCCCTAAAAGGGCTATTTCTATTATTAAGCAGGCACAACTTAACAAAATAAAAGAGTTCCTCTGCCTCAACACAATACCTCTCATTATTTGCTGTGTACTGGCAAAGTGAATAATTGTTATTTTCATGCACCCCATTATTGGTTGGTTGTGAGGAGTGTTGATTTGTATAAGCTTGGCTTGACCATACTAAATTGGCATATAGCCCTGCTCCCCATGACCGCCGTGCATGGGACCGGACCTTGGTCTTATAAAAAAAAAAAAAAAAGTGGACCTACAGCCTTTCTAGTTGAGGACCACTGATCTAGACCATTAGGAACTCAAGGTGGATCTCATCCACCCCTCGGACCCTGTCACAGAGCAGCTCTTAGACCACCTTGGTCACCTCAAACACAGCTTTTTTGGAATGTGTACCAGCCGTAAATTCCAAAGTGAATGATGATTTGCTGAAACCAATAATGTTTATTAAATATCTTGTCTTTGTCGTGTATTAAATTAAACATAAGACTGCACATGACGTGCAAATTATTGTATTCTGTTTTTATTTGTTTAATCCTTTCAGGGAGAGCGGTTACCACAGTGGACAGCTTATCATCTTATCCCAACTTCATTGGAATTGGTTTTGGATAAACACTTTTTGAAAATGATGTTCCGAGACTGAATGGGCCAGCAGTTGTTTGTTTTTTTTTAACTGGGGTCTAATCGAAATGTATGCATCTTGAGGGGTAAGAAAAAGAGTGCACAATAGTGGTATGACTTACCTGTTAATGTAGGGGTTTTGGAAGGAATCAAAGACAATCTCCCAACTGAGTTTGTACTTTTCTGAGCTGAGAAAATCGGTGACTACATCTGTGGACACAAAGGCAAGAAAGGCAATGACATTTACTGCCTAAATCATTTTCATATCAGAGTATGGGAGCACTGTGGTATAAATGAGTTCCTTATAAACTGGCATTTCAACTTTAACTGTCCTCAACAAAACCCTTAAGAACAATATTGAGACCTATATTCCCTCTAAGCTGAGCACATGCACTGTTCACGCGCCATCAGCGCACAGCGCATGTAGCCAGCCAAGTGCAATAAGCGCCAAATGTTACGCCTGCAAAACATTTTAAAAACCACCTCATGAGAGACCAAATCTTTTTTGCGATATTGGAGAGGTTTTCAAAATTTGCGTTTCCATCACCAGTGTGCATTTTGTGCATTCCCGAAGGCAATGGAAACACAGCTACAGACAGGCAAACAACCTACATTTGCAGAGGGTTGTGTCCCGCTTTAACGATGTTATAACCTGACCCCTTCTATTTTTAGGTGAGGAAAAGCTGTGTGGTTCTCAAGGGTTTGCGAAGAAAACAGTGGCCAAGACCATTTCAGAGGCTTATTCGTTTTGCCAAACTGCCTTCGCCGCCACACTGTTTTGGCAGAAGCCACAGTGCTTTTAGTGCTGAAGGTAATGATGTTCTGACAGGTAGAGATCAGCTTTCTGCTGTTGTCTAACATGACCCCAATACGCTCATCGATGGAGGCTTTCACTGAAATTCCACATGTGCATGCCACAAAGTTAAAAAGTAGTTGGTCTGGCACTCTCAGGCCGTTGGAGACCAAGGGAGCTTGGGTGCAGTTTTTGTCGTGTTCCAAATGATGTCTGAGTAGGAGACAGATTTTATCATGGTGCATGTGAGGGGACCCCGCTGTGTCTGATTCATTGCCGTCAGCTTTTCTGTCGAATAAGGGGGAACGACAAAGAGGAGGCGGCGGCAACTTCATAAAGGATCTCCTCAGCTGTTAGATCAGCAACATATCGAACTACTAAGGTATGAAAATGTAGTCAAAGCTGATTTTCATTCGCAGCCTCTCGGCAAACCAAAGCAATCCACATCACATAATGACGATGTAGCATTTAGCATGACACCACACCTTAGTTTTAAAGGTGAAATCTGCATTCTTCTGCCACAGCACACCCTCTGGTGCCAAGGTGAATTTCTTCTGTCGTGTTCCACATGAAGCGTGCTTCACTTTGTCCCACTCCTTTTTGGATGTGTAATGAAACTGTTTTATATTTCATGTGGGGGGTTTTTTTGTCTATTATTGTACTTATTTTTAAAATGATTGTGAACATGTTCATAACAAAAATTGATATCGCGGTCTGTGATGGGGTTTATGGGACAATCCTTTTCCAATACAGACATACAACATAGCACTCCATTTCTGTGGTAGTCTCTAGCAAACATAATTTGAAGAGAAATGTAGCGGTAGTCTGTCAATGTGTCTTTGTGCTCCGCTTTTCTGTGACACGATATACACTCGTCAGGAGATTGACAGATAAAAAAAAAAAAAACTTTACCCACCAAATCTGAAAAAGACTGATATGACAAAATGTTACTTTAGAAATGTGACTATGTCTGTATAGTGTGACTTTGAACATGAAATTACTAATTATCAACTCCAATAGTGCATTTTAAAGTTAAACATTTGATCCAACCCCTGAGTATCCCACCCGGCGACCGCTAAACAAGAAAAAAAAATGTCGAGGCGTGTCATTGTCTAACAACTACAGCGATATCAAGGAATTTCAGACTCTGAGCAAAGCTGTCCGCTCAGTTTGCCAGATCCGGTAACCTACACAAAGTTATTGATAAATTAAAAATATGCAAGAGCGCCAACAATTTTTGTTGCATCTGTTTCAAAATGAAGTGCTGGGGATAGTCTAAATACCGTACGTTCCACATTATAAAGCGCACCTAAAAGCATTCATTTTTTCAAAAGTGCGCTTTATAATCCGATTTGCCTTATATATGGATCTTATATTCTGATTTTGTGGACATAGACTTTTAAATGTTCTGTAAAGCATTTTGTTACAGCTGCAGCGGTTGTGAAAACTCAATATAAATAAAGCTGTTCTGTGTTGTATTGTATTCCCTTTAGCGTAGCTCCATCTCGTAGCTGCGTAACACAACCACAGCCACTATTGTAGCTGCGTCTTATAATGTGGTGCGCCCTATATATGAAAACAGTTTTAAAAGAGGTCATTCATTGAAGGTGTGCCTTCTACTCCAAAAGGCATTATTGTGCTGTACATGAAACCTGCCCTGGGCCCACCACCTACTTGTAGTCCTTGGACAGATTGTGTTGGTCCTTAGAGCTTCCACAACTGCAGTCTAAGTCAAATTGTGTACCTGGCAGAAGACTCATCAGACAATGTAAGGCTTGTTTCTTGGTGTCGTCCTTCTGCTGCTGGCTTCGTTCTATTTGCGGTGAAGTGGGCAAAACTCCTCCTGGCCACACAGACTCCTGGATGACCTGAAGGTAATGGACCCAGTATCTGGTACATGTCAGATTGGCCACACTCACATCCAGCCATCTGAAATTTGAAAATAAAAACAGTTTCAGGTTTGAAACATTGAAGAAAAATGGAGTTCCCGGTAAACAGATTTTGTCATAAAAGTTAATATATATTTTCTTCACGTTTTTTTCAGGCTAAGAAAACCACCTCGTTCTTACAAAATGATGCAATATCATAAAAGCGCACATTGACAGTCTGTTGAACCTGCGATTTCGACAGGTTTACAAAACGGTCATTGAGTTCACTGTATTGTGACCTTGACATTGCACCTGACTTGACCGACACTGAAAAATCATGGCAGACCAGTCAGTTGTTTTTTTTCATCTATTTAATTAAAATGACAATTGGGCTTATTAGAAATTCCAAAACTTTGGGAAAACGAGACAGGCTAATGCTCAGTGATCTTTCTACCGAGCTGCGCACATTATTTGTTTTATTTTATTTTATTTTGCATGTGAGGTCAAACCCTTCCATGTGGAATGGCTTGAACAAAATATAAAAAGCCAGAAAATGTCAAATGACAAATATTCAATTTTACACTGTAAAAAATAAACAGAAATTGTAAATATTCTTTCCAATATATTCAATGCAGCTCCGTGACTCTAAACACGGTATTCTGATTAATATTGTGTTTGTGTAATATAAACTAAGCGGCAAATACACCCGTTTTAATCCATCTCAGGCAGTGGCCATTTTGCCACTTGCCGTTGCCTTAAAAGGACATCGCAGTCGCTCACGGCTCGGGTCACAACCAATCACAGCTCACTCACCTGTTTTCTGAGTTTGGTCATGTGATATTCGCTAGCTGAGCCGTGATAGGTCGGTACCTGAGCCCCTCAGTCGACAGTAAGTGGCAAAATGGCTGGCCCCTGAGATGGATCAAAAAGGGTGGATTTTGCTGCGTAATATATATTCACTCATGCAATATTAATCAGAATACTGCTACTGGGACTTGCGGGCCTGCATTGAACATATTGCAAAGACATATTTTTTGGTTGACTTCCCCTTTAATGTAGGAGACTGCATAGTCACACCAAAGCAAAAGGGACAACAGTTTGTTGTGCTAGTGTACCACACAAGCATTGAGCTGGGACTTAATCCAGACCTAATTTCTGTAGAATGCACTGTTAATTCTGGTTCCACTTAAAAGCCTCTTCGTCAGTAAACTCGATTACATCAGAGATAATTGTGAGGACAACAGGAACATCCTGAAAACAGTTTACATTCCCACAGTTGAAATCATTCATTTATAGCCTGTGAGCAAAAAGGAAGAAATCCCCAGTCATTATGTGGATGTGGCAGGACCATGACCAAACAACTCCAGGGGAAAAGGAGTTTCTTTTTAAGATCAAAGCCTATTGTTAGAGAGAAGGCACATCAACCTAGAGAACGGCAACCGCTTGGATCGAATGAGAAAAGGCAAGTTGTCCGGCAAAGGTTCACTTAAGCAAGTCAAGCGAGATATTTTTGAACATCAACATCCCGAAGAGAAAAAAATTGTCTTGAGTAGATAATGATTTTGTACTACCTTGTAGGCCAAGGGGGCAGATGTTTCTTCACTGATTAATATTTGGGGACACAAAACCAAACAAACTTGTAAGGAAAGAGAAGATTGAATGTATGTGTTCTTAAAACCCTGTCCCGTCACAAAATTATCCGAAAACCCCTTGGAATAACATTCCATATCTGCAAGGCATCAAGTCACTTTGGGAACAGTCAGATGTGCTGCAATTTAGTCAGATTTAGTGACTTTCCAGATTCAAAGACATGGAGAGTCATTGTGTGGAAAAATGAAAAAGTGACCCTGTTGATCCAGACTTGTAACTGCTAAAAATAGCCTAAATCTGACATGGTACTTCATGCGGCAGAGAGGAAAATATCACAAAGGCATACACTATCAAACTCAATGATACAGCTGTGAATAATCTACTTGCTTCCAATGCTTCACTTACCATCTTGGCAACAAAAGTAATTGAGCACCAGGTGCTTAGTAAAAACAGCTTGACTCGGAATGAGAGCCAAAAACATAATTTGGAATCGGTCAAGAAGACCAAGTGTTAATTGCCCCGCTGTAAAAGTCAGTTAGTGATGGCGATGGACAACGCTGCAGGCTCTCTATACATCTCCAATCTTCCACTTTTGACAGAAAAGGTGTATGCGCGCACACTGTCCATAATATTAGGCATGTGTTTAACCCTTTCATGCACCCTGTAACCTGATAACATGATAAACTGTCCACTGTGGTAACCGCTGTCCCTGAAGGGGTTCAAATCAAATAAGATCGAATATCTGTCTAAAATAAATAAAATAATCGGACTTTAATATCCTAATAATAATAATACTCAGTTTGGTTTGACAAAATGATTGAATTCCTTTGTAAACCACATTGCATCATATTTCGAGATACAGTGATCTCTCGCTACTTCGCGGTTCACTTATCGCGGTTTCAGTGCATTGCGGATTTTTCAAAGATATTCCGAATTTTATTTTTTTTAAATAGCGAAAATGCCGCAAAAGGTCGGCGAGAGGCCGCGAAAGTCAGCAAAACAACAGCGAGTCACATAGAGCAACATATACAGTACTACATGTTTATATTTACTGTATTTTGTTATTTATACACTTACCTAACCTAACAAACAACAAAGCGTATGAGGGAAAAGTGTTGTGTTTATTATTTACTTTGTTAACTGTTTTGTAAAGCGCTTTGTTACAGCTGCAGCTGCTGTGAAAGCTCTATATAAATCAGGATGTATTGTATTGTAACTTTATATATATACTGTACTGTATATATATATATAGAGAGAGAGAGAGAGATAGATATATAAACATATACATACATACATATATATATATAAATGTTCTATATACTCATACACATGTACATATACCTGTTCAGGAGGTGGCACCTACTTCGCGGGTTTTTCCTCTTTTGCGGGGGATTCTGATCCCTATTAACCGCGATAAGCGAGGGATCACTGTACCAGTACTATCTCTTGTACAAGCATTCAAATGTGCAGGTGTACCAAATAAAGTGTCCACTCAACGTACCAGCCAATGCAATTGAAAGTCATTTCTAACAAGCCACTATTGATGTCAGCCATGAGCAAAGTTGTTTTCACCTCGCTGTTGTGACATATCTACTCCCAGTGAGGCATTCAGCCCGGTCGAGCAATCTGGTTCACGATTATCACTTCACCCGCTTCTACTCAGGACGTGTTGCAAAGTCTGATAGTCATATACACGTCTGTTCCATTTCTAGATGGAGTTTGAATGTGGACACATGCAGTTTGATTGCGACAGTCTCGGACGGTGTCTTGATTCATGCCAAAGTTAAAAAATAAATATGACATCTGATCCATGGCTCAGAATATCACATATGGCACACAGAAGTTTATATGAACACTGTCTTGGTTCAGAACATGTCACATTAATAGTATATAGACTATAAATACCCAGTTGCTACTGGAGCTCTGCCTTTACTACAATAACATTCATCAAATGAAGTTTCTGCTGTCATCACCACTCGAGTCTTATGGCAATCACTGTGGGGATTGATTTCCCACTGGCCCACGCAAACCCACATGCAATTTTTAGCCAATTAAAGCGAACGGATGCCAAGTAATGCTATATCAGATGTTGCGGTCTGGTGGAGTCTTAAGTCTCGATTGCGTTAGGGCTACGGTAAAAGCCACAAGAGTGGTTTTCCAGCTCAACTGTCAAATAAATATTTGTAAGACGGGAAAAATAAAGAGGAAAATACCACAGGGCCGTCTGTCTTGTCCGTCAACTTGCAGCACGGCACGAATAAGTGATTTTTTTTTTTCAGTAAAACATCAGAAGAGGTTAATCAACTGCTAAGCCGCCCAGTTACAAACAGAGAAGACAAAAAGAACATGCATGGCTTGATTCACCGACAAGCCTGAGGTCCATGCTCCAATCAACCTGCCACAATATAAGGCCCTCCTGGCAGCTGTTTTGATCTGCCAAGCTGACCAACAACTGTACAAAGTTCCTTTGATTTCTGCTACCATTTATGGTAAAACCCGCGGCCCCGCTTGAGCTAAAATAAGCCTACAGGTTTTTCAACAGACATGATGTCATTGCACAAGTATGTCTCTGGAGACAGAGGATGAACCGTTACTTTGGAGGCACAGCTCAGGGCCCGGACTCAGGTGAGTGGTCAAAAACAGAAAACAGAGATGTGAAGGGGCTCAGGGGCTGCTGGATGACTTCATCCTGCTACCGTCTTTATTTACAACACAGCATTTAGCCCTCATCAAGGTGATTTCGCAAGCATCCAAGTGGTGTGCCATTACGTCCTACTTGCTTTTCGTGGAACTGAATTAACAGAGTCGATAATTAGCTGTCATACTTACATGTTGCGACATGTTGTGAGTGCAGTGTGTACTTCATAACCTCAACAGGACTTCACTGACTGGCATATAAATTTTACTTTTCCTTAAATATTTATCACTGTGATCATTTGTATGAAATATGTACTGCGTTCCCTAGGCCGAAAATATTCCAGCTGTTAGCTTTATTCTAAATAAGACATTAGGTGTATATAATTAGTTACTCATTGAATTTGCACAATGAATATTAATAATATGTTGCAGGATTAAGGAATGACTAAGGAAATGTATTCATATAATGACCAACAAGTCAAACAAAGAATCTACATGCACGTGATCTGGTTTTGTCTGTACAACAATCTGGAACTTATAAAGTCTGATTCAAAAAAACTAAGATTGTGAACCTCACCTTAGCATGCCTTTTTTAATTATCGTTTTAACTTTGGCCTTCATCGGTAAGACACAAACCACTCATGCCGGCATCAGACTACAGAAATGTTGCCCGAATTTGAGCCGAGAGAAGTGTCGCAGACAAACGAAGTCATAGCACGTGTAGTGTGACATACTCAACGCTTGGTCGCGAGGCGCCTGGGACGCTTCGCTACTAAAAGACATCGAAAGTCTGGCATGTCAGAATTTTTTGGTTCGTCTTGCCGTATTGGGTGACACGTCCATTGATCAGTTCTTTGGCATTGATTAATATGAAGACGTTGCCCTCCTAGTTACGACGTGGGGTACACAATCACAATGTGGTGTACAGTAACTCGTGACTAAGGGACTAGCACAAAAGTCCACGTTGCATTACAACGCATGCTCTGTTTGCCAACTGCAAATCTTGGGGGTGATTTACAAACGTGGTGTCATTTAACAAACTTGTCACCTCAAGTTCTTTTTGGAAAATAGCTCCCTCCCCATCATCCAGGAACGGGTCCATACTCTCTCTTAGTCTTTTCTGAGCAGAAAACAAACGCGCATGTCTATAATGCCTCTGTCGACATGACTTTGACAGCTGCTTGTCCCGCCTCCCCGACGAACTTGCGCCGATGGACCGAATCATGACGGAAGCATATGATGATTAGGTGCGGCCTGGTCTGTGACGGACTTGTGAGGTTTCGCCCGATCCAAGACACATAACGATATTTATTTAGTAGTCTCATGGCGCGAATGACAAAAAAGTTTGAGAGAGCTAGAAAACAGCCTGCTTCCACTTTGGGAAGTGTGTCAAGTTATCACCGAGGAACAGCATGTGCAGAGATGTCACACCTCCTCCAGCCTCACAAAGCTTAGAGATTACACGTCTCATTACGTAACAACCATCTTTTTTATCCAATTCTCCCCTTGTTTCTTCTCATCATTTGCAAATCTGTCACGCATAGCCCACTGGTCAAACAAACCGACATGGAGAGAATTGCTGCTGACAGTAGCACTGAGCTTCCAGCAGTGACTTTATACGCCTCAAAACCGTGTGACGAATCAATATGAGTCAGTCAATACCTTCTTTCCATTATCTGGGCCGTTTATCCAAAAACTAAAAAAAATATTTTTTTAAACTGGCATCACAATTTTACAGTAATAATTACCAAACCATTTCAAATAATAAACATTTTAAACATTTAAAGGGGAACATACCATTTTACTGAAGGCGGCCAAATGTTGTGTTACCGCATGATGAAAAAAACAAAAACAAAAAGAAAGTAGTCTGTCAAGAAGACCATTCCATTTCAAACGCAGTGTCCAAAATAATAAACTCTCGGAACCACTGCTGTTAAATCCCATCTGGAAGAAAGTGAGGCTCTTGAAAGATAACAAATCAGAGGCAATCAAGCCTAAAAACAAATGGCTACTAATCCTGCTAATAAATCAAAACAGATACCTGAGAATAAATATTTTTTGCATGTGGGGAAATTAGTTGAATCTAGGTTTTTCCTCAAGTTTTCCAAGTCTGCAGCTGGCTAAACAGTAAAAGATCCGTTACTGCAAACTGATCTGGTCAACATATGACATTAGCACAGGCCCAGTTGTGTGTCGAAACTCATTAATATCACACCGTCCTAAAAAAATATATACATATTTATTTTAAAAACAATATTATGGTCATTGACTAACTAATGCAGCAAGACGTCACATTCATTTAAGCCAACTGAAACTCAAGCAAACACTCAATGCCAGAGAAAGATCCCTCGAATAGTGAAGCAGAAACAGCAACACACACACCAAAAAAACACACTGAAGGAGTGAGGTCATTACCAAAAGGCAGCTGCTGACAGTGTTTGAATCCTACCCTCATCCTCACCTCGGACATCAAGTTGTCATCGAGGACTTGCAGTGCCGCTGGAATTGTTTATGTGAGCATTAATATGCTATTTTAGAAAGTAAAAATAAAGAATCACTCAGTCATTGAGAGTCAGGTGTAAAAGAGGAGTGTGGGAGGTGGGGGGGGGGGGGGCAGCAGCTCCGTTTGGATTTTGGAGGCGAGAATTACGTATGTTGTACTGAGGATAAGCGGTTTGGATAATGGATGGATGTAAAGGAAGCTCACTTGCATCCCAACACAAAGCCAAAGAAGGGTAAATTAATATGCGTCATACGTTCACACCGAAACACTGCATTAGTCCACGATGCAAAAACTAGATCATCGATTGGGCAGTTATGAATGTGGAGGGGAGGGTGTGTGTGTGTGTGTGTATGTATGTGTATGGGGGGGGGGGGGGGGGGCTGCAAGAACCTCTACAGTAGGTTGAGACCAAGAGAACTACTTTTAGGTAGAAGGTTTGTGCCAGGATTGAGCATAACATTTAGGCAACTGTATCATGTAACCGCAGTCCATACCAAAGTGGGAGCTCTAAAAATCACGTTGTGAAATTATGATCAGAACAACAACAACCCAGGCTGACTCCACAGCTGCAAACAGTGTTCCAAAGCAAGTAAGGGACTTGGGCATGACGCAGTGCTAAGGAACACCATTAGCTGCAAACTAAAAAAATGTTGTTTATGCCTTGAAATGTCTGTCTACGTTAAAAGTAAGTACACAAAAGCAATATGATTCCAGTTGTTTTTGACTCCCAAATAGCATTCTGGAGAGGGGAAGATGCTCGTTTGTGCTGCACAAAGATATGACAAATGAGAGGAAAAACTTGCCACACAGAGCTGCCACTGCAATGCTGACAGAATGCTGCCTAATATAGACGAGGTCAAACAAAAGCACAAGGCCTGTCACACTTGGCCGTTGGAACTATTTCAAATAGCAGACGCCTTTGCAAAATGAAGCAACAATATTTTTGCACCGACACCCGAGGGAGCATCGGGTCGCACGACTCGACTTGAAGGCCAGAAGTGGACATCACTGTCGGCATATTAGTTTACTGGCAGCTATTTGACATACCTGTCAGAAGCAAATGTTTGGGTAGTTTATGACGGGACTACTTCTTTAGGGTCACCGGTGTTGTAATGTACAGTATTTCTGCAGTTGGTAGAAGTGTCGTTTTTCAATGTTTTCATTCTATTTTATAACAAATCCATCCAAAATTCGAACCACTTTATATTCACGAGGGTCACGGGTATGATGGAGTCATCCCAGCTGTCTTCGGCCAACAGGCGGGGTATATCCTGAACTGGTTGCCAGCCAATCGCAGGACCACACAGAGACGAACAACCATCCACACTCACACTCACCTAGGGACAATTTCGAGCGTTCAATCAACCTACCATGCATATTTTCAGAATGTGGGAGGAAACGGAGTCGCAGGAGAAAACTCCACACAGGAAGGCCGGGCCCCGATTTGAACCTACGACCTCTGCACTGTGAGGCGGACGTGCTAACCAGTCGACCACCGTGCCAGCCTTTCATAACAAACCGAAAACAGAAAATCATCAAAACATTTCAAAAATGGAATCAAGCTCCTCTAAAATGGCTTAACTTTGGAAAAACATTGGAGGGCCCAGTTATTCCATTTTCATCAACTGTAAAAATTGCCTCCCAGGTGCAATGTCAAAATCTTCACTGTATTCATGTTAAGACTTGAGAATTGTTGTACTGTGTTTTAAAACGTACGCTACATTTGCTGAGGTTTTTTTCTCTGGGTCAAGCCATCCTCCCATTGAGGAGAATGGTTGAGTCCGTTTTTTTCCCTCCTCTTCCAGACTGTTTCCTTTCACATCTAAGATATTGAGGCGCTTAACAGTGACCCATCAAGCTTCTCGTTTTGCCCCCCCCCACCTGTTGGTTATTGCTGTCTTGTCTTTATTCCTCTGAACGGGTTATAACTCGGAAGTAAATTCCTTCTGTGTTTCTTGCATACTTGGCCAATAAATCTGATTCTGATCCTGATGTCTCTTTGGCTCATGAACATCTTCCCTCTCTGTGGAATCTCCACTAGCAAAAACGTGTCTTCATATCCCAAACTGGCAAATTCTACCATCTGAGTTCTAATATGGCTTGCAGCATTTCTTTCTGAAAAAAAAACAACTTTAAAAAGCACCTATATAAGTCAAGAGTGATCCAACATAAAAGTAAAGTCTAAATACTAGCTGGAATCCGCTATAGCACGGAAGGGCAAAAAAACTATTGTTGTGACGAATGGCGGATGACGGTTTACTGTTCAGGTGTTTTCTTTTGTTTTCTGGGCCATCTTTCGATGGAAATTTTCATGCACGTGAAAAAAAAAGAAAAACCATAGTGGGTGGTTATTATATTTTTTTTAGTTGGAGTGGACATTTTATATACAGTATACATTTGAAAATTAATATCTAACAGAATAATCTTCTGTACATTGATTCAATTTAAAAACATGCATATACGCACAATTTGTCCTTATTGAAATAGCATTTTTATCATATGTGTGAATTAAGAAGTTGGCGATCCTCTTTGGTAGCCCAATTGTGGAACCTTCCAACATTTATATTGCTCATGCCAGCTCTTGTGTTCTGTTCTCGTATCATGCTGTTAATCTCTAAAAAAGTAACCATAACCACAAGCCATAACATTTATGTCCATATGTATAATAAGCATGACCCTTAATGCATTTTTCTTAAAGTACTTAACCTTAATTGCAACGTGGAAGTTGCTATTAAAGTAGCAGATGACCAGTTAAAATCATTACCGGTACGTAAATATATGTAAATATGATCCCTGTGAGTTATGACTGTAATCAACTTTCCAGTATTTTAATATACTTTCACCTTGAAATTATGCTGTTTTTTTTTTTTGTTGTTGTTTTGTTTTTAATCCAATTTACTAGCCAAAAATCAAGCAAGAGGACCACTTTAGCTCTTAGCTTTTCTTGCTGTCATCAATTGAATTTTCCCTCCTGTGGCATTTTGGGGGATTTACTGGAACTGTGATGTCAAAGATTAGGCGATTTATCAATGCCACTAAATTGTATGTAAAAAATATATATATAATAATACAGACACTATTTTATTAATTTGGTTCATCCAATTCAATTAATCTACTTGCTGGTAAAGACTCATTTGTCTATTCTACAGTATAATTATAAAATCTGCTCGTTACTCAGTTTGTTTATTGTCTTGATAGCAGCACCTCAACATGCCGATATTCACATTACCTGTTAATAAGGGTTCCAAAGAGCAGCCTGATGGTCCTTTGAATGTTCTCAGTGCACAGCCAGCTCCACTGCTCTCTCATGAGCAGACACATGATGTTCAAAGCAACATCCGCCAATGCCATCTCAGCTGCACCTGTGCCCGCTGCATAGAAATCATATTGTCACCTTCCTAAATAATGGCCCTTTTTTTCCCCAGAAAACACAAAGAACTGAACAAAATACAGATCACATCATATTTATTTCGGATTTCACACAACTGACTACCGGCACTCTGTTTAACGAAGGAGGGAGACAATTTTAGCATAGGTGGCCAGCACCATGAGATGTTGAAGGCAATAAAATATTTCTCATTAAAATATGACTCATGCCATTATTTTAAGGTGGTGATGATGATGTATGGCATTATTAGTATTATTGCAGTCAAATATAAAAATACTGCTCCAGATATTGAGCGTGCCATTAAAACTTAGTATGTACTGTTCACTTTCTCCACTTTATCTATTTACTAACACTGCCCTCATGTGCACAAATTCCAAGACTGCATCTCTTTAAGGTTTATCAACTGAATGTGTGGCACAACTGAGGGATCTGTTGTAATCTGCTCTGGAATAATCTACAGTATATCAGGGGTGGCCAAGTCCAGTCCTCGAGAGCCCCCATCCAGCCTGTTTTAGACATCTCCCTCTTCCAACACACCTCATTCAAATGATCAGCATCATTATCAGGATTCTCAGAGCTTACTGATCATTTGAATCTGGTGTGTTGGACGGGGAAGACATCTAAAAAAGGTTGGAAAGGGAAACTTGAGGACCGGACTTTGGTAACCCCAGTCTATATTGACAAATGAAGCCCAAATTAGCTAGGAGAATAAATGTGGACTGGCATGTGCCTGTTAGTGTCCTACTGTGGTCTATTTTATGCACGGTTAACATGTCTGAAGTCTTTCTGATAACAACAAACACGCCTTACCGTGTCCTAGTATTTGCTTTCTGACGGCAGAGTCATGCTGGCAATTTCCGTCTTGTGTAACAATCGTGTCGTTCCTGCACTTTGGCAGTGATGTGAGGGACAGATTCTCTTCTTTATCGATAAAACTTTGCAGGTCCTCCAAAGACATTCCATTAAACACCTGTGAGTGTACAGCAAAGAAAGACAAAAACGTTACCAAAGACTAAACAGGTTTTATGGTGTACCAAAACAATGAAACGCCATTGTGGACCAGTCAGAATGGATCAAAAACTTACTGTATGAGTTTGGTCCGAGCTAAACAAGACAGTTGGTCTGACATCTGAGCCATTCATAAATGGGATGCTTTTGCTGGAGAATTTCAGGCGTGACCTGAGAGAAGGGGGAGAGAAAATCTTTTGTCTTCATGTTTAAAATGTCGACAGGTCCACAAAACAGCTAACGGTAAATTAATCCAACGTAAATATAATTTTGACAGTGTCATGAAAATAAAAAGTGAAGTACACTTCACATCTTTGAATGAACATTGGACAACTTTAACCCTTTCATGCACAAATAATAACAACCTACATCAGGATTTTTTTCTCAAGTGTTTTTATTAGTCTTTGGGCATGGAAAAAAAAAAATAATGGCAAGTGGATGGCTTGAAATAATGTGAGTAGATAACACAGATTCCCAGATATAAAAATAGTCTCTCAAACGAAAGCAGACTGACAAATCTCTGTCTTCTCATTACTTCTTCTGTTCATGGCTTTGTCTGTAACTGATGGAGAGGAATACCTCACTTGTGGCCAGGAAGCCACATCTTTTGGATCAAATCCCTTCAAAAATGGGGGTTACTATCATTTGCCATGAAAACCTCAACCACATTTTTTCAGTGCAAAATAACATTTGGGTTATTGCTTGACTCTCACCATACAGAAATAGATAACCTGTTGAATTACTACCCCTTGAGGGATGACAAATAATAGATTACATCTAAAAATCTGACAAATTCAAAAATATGTTTTTCAATCCTCAGCACTGCAAGGAGGCTGCAAATCTTATGGTACACTTCTCTCAAAAGTCACATTTGTTACGTTGTTGGTCTTAGCCTTCACACCGCAATCACATACCTGCTCTTTTTGTCAGTATCAAGTTTGCCACAGTCTATCTCGCCCTCATTTTCATCAGTTGGGCTCTGAGGCTCTGAACGAGGAAAGGCTGTCTTCAGAGTGTCCACTATTGCATTCACCACAATCTGCGTAAATATACGATCTTAAAAAATTGCAAACGTTGTAGCATGTGCATTCATCCAGCTCTTGATATTGCATTTATGACAATTCACTCAAGTGACAATTACCGTATTGGCCCGAATATAAGATGGCCCTTATTATAAGACAACCCCCTCTTTTTCAAGACTCAAGTTTGAAAAAATACTTTTTGAACACCAAATTAATTTTTATACAGAAAATAATTACAGTACATCAAGCATTATTTTGCCTCATTTAAATCTCAATATCTGAACATTTAAATATGTAAACTAATGTGTAAATTACATAACTTCTCCTCAGCTGCCGGTTGACCTGCCCGATCTTCAACTCACTTTTCACCAGATTGTCGCTACGTTTCTCCATTTCCTGTTATCTCTTCTATTATTTTTTCTCTTTTCTTTCTTACCACTATTTTTTATTTTTCTTCTTCGTGCTACCGCTATTTTTATTTTTATTCTTCGTGACAGGGGTTCACGTTGGCCTGGGTAGTCGAGTTCAGCATTCGCTTTAATGATATCTGGCGCCATCTAGCGTCGTGAATTGGTATAACGTCTAGACCCCCACTTTTTCAGTCTTATTTCAATGCAAAAAACACCGTCTTATATTCGGGCCAATACAGTATTTCAATGGAAAAAGGCAAAATAAGGCACCTTAATAGCATTTGTCTCATCATGCGGCCATAACAACTACTGTTCAGTCTTGTGCATCTATGTCTAGTCAAACTACAGAACACGAAATAATAATAATAATAATAACAATAAAGTTAAATGAGTGCAGAGTCTGTATAATTCATAGTGTGAATATCAACTCTTCAGCTATGGCCGCTGCAATGAAATGACCACCAACAAACCTTGTCAATGCGTGAAACAATAAAAGGTTTTTTGACAAAGGCAATCCGGGCATCTGTATTAAGAGCCAGAAATTCCTGCATCTGTTCACTGTTGGCTATTTCAGGAATCGCACAAAGATGCTGGGGGAAATTTGAAAACAGGTGTTAATGATGAAATACCAGTCGTCATTACATTGGGCCCCAAAATACTTTTGGATTTTAATCAAATTAAACTGTATTACAGACCTTTAGAAATGTCTCCAGCATTCCTTTCCTGGCCTCGATCTTGTCACTGTCCATGTTTCCAAAGGGCATGTCTGGGAATATTTTCTTTGGGCCTTTTACACCTTCAAAATGTAATAGGACAATTAGGAAGTGATTTATGCATGCCGACACCATTATCATATTTGCATGATATTTGGAAAGCCGCTGTGCATGTGCACAAACATTTTAAACAACAGCCATTTTCTTCAAAATAGAATACGCTTCCTAACCAACCTTTGATGAGTTTCTTTAATTCTGTTCTCTCTTCCACGCGCGCTTGTAGGTTAAGAAATTCGCTGTATCGTCTGTTGACCATGTGGTAGGCCACTGGGTGAACGGAAGATGGACTTTCAAAACCTGGGTGTGGCGTGTCCCCGTCCTCCGAGCATGGATGGCCGCACCCTGGGTTCTCACAACCCATTGCCGTCTCATACTGAAAGACAAATAGAGAGCTTAGCATCAACTTGTTTCACACTGTTTAGTCAATTTCCTCCACATAAGTCACCACAAAAACAGGCGATGAGAAGGCAATTTGTATACTGTAGTTCATTCTGCCCAACTTGTTCAAGCAGCTTATGATCACAAATAAGGTGAGGCAGCCCCTTTTGTGATACTGTGGTGTGCGGCTCATAGTATTGAGGTTTTAAGATGTTTGCTATCCATCTTGTTTATTGCAATTCAGCTACCATTACTTTGTATTTATTTTGATAGTCTTTTCAGAAAGCTTCTCACAAGAAAAAAGAAAAAATTCTATCTATATAGATATTTGTTTCTTTTTTTCGCATGTCTTTTCAATTTTTTTATCTGTAAAAAAAGTTTAAGATAGCTAATAAATTCAGTTCCACTTCACGATGGTGTTCCACCTGGTGTTGATTCTTCACGAAAAAAACCCCAATTAGTTCAAGTGGGGGGGCAAATACTTTTGCAAGGCACCATACATACATTCAGTGTGTGTGTGTGTGAGAGAGAGAGAGAGAGAGAGAGAGAGAGAGAGAGAGAGAGAGAGAGCGCATATGTAGGACAGTGAGCAAAAAAAGTGAGCAAATTTTAAAAAAAAACCATAACTTTCAAACTTTTAATGTTATAATTGAGCCATACTTAACGACACATTGTATTTCTTCACATCCCATGAACACTGAATATTGAATAGAACAGATGATTAAAAAAATTAAGTAAGTCTAGTTCTTACCTTGATAGTGTAAAGAGTGTAAGGGTGTGAGCCGGTTCCACGGTGTTCCTTCGCTGTGACCGTGCCAGTGATACGAAGGTTTTGGATTATTATTGGTCCATCGGGACTGCTTAGAGGTTCAAAACTGAATGTAGGCAAGGGGGAAGAACCATGCAATGGGCTGATGACAGTCACTTCATTGGTGTTCCCAACTGGTTCAACAACCAGAGGAAGCTCCCTTGCTTGGTTTGCTAAAGAGAAACTACTTTCAGTCTCCAGGTTCTGAAGGCTGCCGATGGGAGTATTCTCTGTTGTTCTTTCCAATAAGCCATTTGGGTGCTGGGATGTCTCTGAATTCATCGAGACTGTCGGGCAGAAGACATCTAATTGATTGGAACACAGAGCCTCCAAATCTTGACCATTACTACTTTTAATTCGACATTCTTTCTCTTGGTCATCCATACCGTCCTCTTGCCCTACCATGTCCAAGGAGTCAATGGAATTCAGTTTGTAATCAGCTAACGAAGAGTCCAAGTCAGAATCATTTTCTTGATAAAAGGGATTCAAGTTAATTCCACTCAAAGAGTTTATCAAGGTCTGACTTTCCTCTTCTTTAACGTTATTCTGTTGACAATAGACCTCCTCCGAACCTGCTCCATCATGCATAGAGAGTTCCGGCAAGACCATGTCTCCAAAAATGTCCCTTTCTGTTAGAGGTTTTGGAGAAGGGACATCCGCATTACTTTGGTAGGCGTAAGTGGTTTCTTGTGGTAGAGTGAGCTGTAATTTAGCAGAGGGGAGTGGTACTGACAAATCCAGTGTCTCGTCTCCAATCATCTCCCTTGATTTATTACAACTGCCAAATATGTCTATCATGAAAAGGTTTAACCAGTCGGGGTCAGACAATTTCGCAAAAAGGGGGAGCAGGACATTGCAGGTGATGAGTTCTCCAACAACATATCGTCCAGTGCCTGTTTCCAAGTGAGGTGGGGGCACCAAAACATGCAGCAATAAGTCCACTAGAGCTCTTGTGTAATTGATTTCCACTGACTCGCTGGTCATAACACAGTGAGGTGCGCTAACCCTGGAATATGCTTGCCACAACTTTTCCCTGTCATTATTCGCTTTTGTAGGTGGAGACATCTGCTGCTGGGCAACCAGCTCCTTGGCTCGAAGGTAGTCCTGCAGATGGCAGCCAAACATTTCCAAGATCCTCTGGGTCAGCCTCTACAGCAATAGAAAAAGCCAATAAATGTGGACGGCAAATTCATGTATCCAAACATTTTCAAAACCACTTATCAGCCAGGGTGTGAGCTCTTAAAAAATAATTATAATAAATAAAAAATCTGAAAAATTGTCTCCCCAATGTATTGGTATACTTGGCTCTGGCTCTTTCAAATTAGGGGTTTTAACCAATTGTAGATATTAAAGATTTGTACAGTTCAGCCAATAAGGAGGTCGCAGTCCAAATTGAACAAAAGACACACATCAGTTTCATAGCCATCAATTTTACTTTCACAGTATTCCATCCATCCATCCATTTTCCGATCCGCTTAATCCTCACAAGGGTCACGGGGGGTGCTGGAGCCTATCCCAGCTGTCTTCGGGCAGTAGGCGGGGCGCACCCTGAACCGGTTGCGAGCCAATCGCAGGGCACACAGAGACGAACAACCACCCATGCTCACTCACACCTCGGGACAATTTAGAGTGTTCAATCAGCCTGCCATGCATGTTTTGGGAATGTGGGAGGAAACCGGAGGACCCAGAGAAAACCCACGCAGACCCAGGGAGAACATGCAAACTCCACACAGGAAGGCCGGAGCTAGAATTGAACCCGGTACCTCTGTACTGTGAGGTCGACACGCAAACCACTGGGACCAACGGGCCGCCCTTCACAGAATTCTTTACATTGAATTCAGGTGTTGAATTAGAAATTGTACCTTTCTGTCGAGTTGCTTTGCACGCATCTTCAGCTCCATGCCCATAGAAATCATGGCCTCTTGAACCTCCTTTTCAAAGGCACTCTCAGAGGACACAGTCTTGTACCAAGAACAAACAAAGTCCCTGATAATCTTCCTCACCGAATTGTGGATTTCTTGGTCCAAGTGATGTTCATCCTCCACAGTGGACGGAATCTGAAAATGTGCAACAAGGAAAGTGCAATTTGGGGTCAAGTATAGAATGCTTGAGTTTAAGATAATCAGTCAACTTTGTGTCAAATTCTATCTGTATACTGTACTGTACTTACTAGTCACAGCATTAAAGTGGATATAAAAAGTTTCCATACCCCTATTAAAATGCTTGGTTTTTGTGACATAAAAAAACACAAGACCAAAAATAAAGTGGATACAAAAGTAGACACACACCACTTTCTAATTCCCATGTTGTTTACCTGAGGTTGTGGCTGTGTTGACAATGAGTCACATACAGTACATTCAAACTCAAGTTAAAACGGAGTCGGCACACAACTGCCATAATTTAACCATTTCAGGGACAGCACTTACTACAGTGGACAGCTTATCGTTTTATCACGTTACTTGGTGCACGAAAGGGTTAATGTGCCTGTGATTCATCGCAAATAAAGTTGAGATGTTCTCCTGGTAGTTTCGAGCATTTTTGTGGTCGTATATTGCAGCACGAGCCAAGAGAACTTCGCAGTATCAAAGGTATTTTATTGGTGAAAGATACAAAACCCTTTCCAAGACATTACCGGTAAATATTAAATGAACACAATGGAGACAGTCATCATCAAGTGGAGAAAACAAGGGCACAATAATGCCTAGAGGTCTCTACAAAGTTGATTAAAAGACAAGATAAAACTGGTCAGGGAGGCCCCCAAGAGGAAGAATTTCTGCCAAGAATTTCTGCCAAGTACTGTACTAGCCGTTTAGTGCAAGTGACAACAATCTCATGTCGCCTTCATATGTCTCATATGTCTGGGCTGTTGAGTAAGGTGACAAAACAGAAGCTTTGTCTTACAAAGAAAGGCATCCATGTCTCGCTATATTTGACCAAAACACTCTTGAAATCTCCCCAACCAATGTGGGTAAAATGTGTCAATGGTCTGATGACACCAACGACTTATATTTTTGTCAGATCAATGCATGATTGAAAATTCAGCAAAAATGGTGTGTGTTCACATCTGACAAATCATTTCTGTCATTTAAGTGAAGATTAAAATGATGCAGACTAAGTAATGTAATTTACCAACATCTTTGTCAGGGTTCTGCATTAAGCTATTAGCCTTGTTGTGGTGGCCCTGCCAGAACTGGCATTGCCCCTCTATATTCATGATAGAATACAATAAGCTGCAATAATTATATATTGAGCATCTTTATACGGTGTTATTTAAGCCTTTCAGAAAATATTTCTTTGGTGTAGTTATTTTTCTCGGTATGTTTTTTTTTTTTCAAATCTAAATCTAACTGAATATTTAACAATTTCCAATGTCTCTGCCTTATATCTTGCTCAAGCCATCGTTAAGGTAAGGAAGTGCAAAAAATGCTTGCAGAACGGCAAAAGGATCAATGATGATCGATCACTTTATTAATAAAACTTAAATAGAATATTTTTAAAAAGCAAGAAAGCATTGATTTATCCATCCATTTTCTGATCCGCTTATCCTGACAAAGGTCGCGGGGCATGCTGGAGCCTATCCCAGCTGTCTTTGGGCAGTAGGCGGGGGACACCCTCAACTGGTTGCCAAGCAATCGCAGAGCACACAGAGACGAACAATGATCCACGCTCACACTCACACCCAGGGACAATTTAGAGTGTTCCATTAACCTGTCATGCATGTTTTTGCAATGTGGGAGGAAACTTGATTACCTGAAGAAATGCCACGCAGGCACAGGGAGAGCATGCAAACTCCACACAGGAAGGGCGGAGCTGGACTCGAACCCTGCACCTCTGCACTGTGAGGCCGACACGTGAACCACTGGACCAACGGGCCGCGCAGTGTTCATTTAATCATAGTTAATTCATGAAATTTATAGTGGCCCAGTCAGGCTAGAGTCACTGGACTTCAAGTGGCCTGACACTGTTACGTTTTGGCCCCGGGCCACTGTTAATGTAGAACAGTGCTCACAGCGTACACTGTAAATTGTGCTTTTATGAATTTGTTCTGTAATCCATGAGTGAGAAAATCCAAAAGAGGGACAGTGGAATATATTGGGGCAATGTCATTTTTAAATGATTGAGGTGAACCACATAAAATGTCTACTCAGTGAATATACCACGATGCCTACTTATTTTAAGTGTGGAAGTGGTGATTTACCTGTTCCAGAGTGATAAACCTCTCCAGGTGAATCACACTGTTGGATTCCAAAATAGCCTGCGACCCCAGCCAGCCCCCAAGTACCACGAGCAGGCTGGTGAACACGCACAGCAGCCAGATATTAACAAGCAGATGGAAAAGAACGAGCCAAGCAAACAGGATGCAAAGGCCCAGCAAACATCTCTGTCCCAGCACCTCTGCCATGACACCGAGAGGGTGCTTGTCACAACTGCATCAGACCTAGAAAACAAAATAGAGAGTATGAGTTTGGTACATTATTCAAAAGCTAGACTCGCGAGAATATAGCTAGGCTATCAATATGTAAGGATTGTTGGAATTTGGGTGGAAGCATGCATACAATAAATATGTACAAATAATGAAAATAGGGTTACACTGAAAAGAAAAAAAACATCAGCTCAAGTTATATGAGAAGAATCGTATGAGAAGAACACTGACAAATTGTGAAAAAATACCTATTAGTAAGATAAATTCACTTCTTGTAGTGCAACTTCTTTCTCACGTCCTTTGTACATCTAGTAGGAGTTTTAAGGAACATGAGCATGAATATGAATTCCAACCATTTTTAGTTCCACTGGAGTTATTTGATTAACTGAATTTAGTTGTTTGACGCCGAACAACTCCATTTGCAAAGTATTACCCACATTTAAGATCATTCTTTGCTCAGACGCTCCTTGGTACTTGAATAAAGTGTCACCGACGAGAAACGTGTTTTGCTCATTTTTAACGTTTTAATATACAAAGGCAAGTCGTCGAAGCAGCTGTGGTAGTGTCCCAAAGAAAATAAAAAATGCGACATATTTGTGCAGACGTTTGAAACTGCACTTTGCATTTGAAATCCGTTATGTATCTACTTGTCACATGTTTCTAAATGCAATGTTTACATACATGTGTTTATATTTCCTTTATGGCTTGACGCTAGCGAAGAAAAAAATGACGATATCCTGGGGGTGGGGGGGTCGAAAGATAAAATAATGGCAGTTATTGGATGGGTGGGACCGACACAAAGATAGCTTACCTTAGCGCATGGTTACCATCGTTAAAATAATATAAAACATGCAAATCGTTTGGAGCTGATCATCAACTAGACATCTCGTGAGCTGTTTACTTCCTGTATCGTGACGTCATCATATGGTTGCAACGCCCACTCAAAAATCCCCAGTAAACGGTGTTTTGATTGTACAGTACGCTAAACTACACCATGGTAACGAAAGACAATGAAACTGAGCAAACACACTCATAGTCACATTCAAAAGAGCCTCTATCAAGGACGCAGCCATCCATTTTCAACACCGTTTATGCACTGCTGTCAAGCCAGCCTTCACACGACGTAAAGACGAAGTCGAATGCGATCATGAGCCGCCAGCGAGCGGCATTGACCGCCTTCAAAAGTCTTTCTAATTGATGCATGCACGTCAATGGTTTGGTTTTAAAATAATGTTATCAAGTAACTTCTCTGCGGTTAGGCAACCATTGGTTCACCCAGGGAGAATGCTAACTGTCTCAGAGTCGCACCAAGAAAGGTTCTTAAATTGAGATCGAAACAGGACTGAATGTTAACTCTGCATCAGTGATTAAAATTACACTTGATTTTAAAAATTAATTAAAAACTCATTTTTTGTTATGCCGCGACCAGACGAGCTCGAGGGCACACGATGCCACACCAGGTAACCAACCAGAGTACTTTCATTAGGATCTGATGTTGCATTTAAAATAAAAATCCTCTTAAATCTGCAATTTTGACCTTTACACCTGGTTTAAAAAAATCATTACAATTTTCATTTTTGTTATCCCGGAACGAGGTATAGTGTAGACTAGGCTATTGAAGGTATTGAACCTAAGTGCATTCATTATGATAAGATGTTATATTTCAAAATGAAAGACCTCTGAAATTTACAATTTTGAACATTACACCTGAATGAAAAAAAATCATTAAAAATTCAATTTTCGTTATCCAGTGACTAGACCAGGGTGTAGGGAACACAATGTATTCAACTAAATACTCTCATTAAGAGCTGATGTTGCATTTAAAAATAAAAGGCCTCTAAAATCCGCAATTTTGACCTTTTCACCTGATTTCAAAAAATCATTCGAAATTCAGTTTCCGTTATCCCACAACCCCACTACATCTAGGGCAGTGGTCCTCAACTACAAATGCTGTCGGTCCACTTTTTTTTTTTTTTTATAAGACCAAGGTCCGGTCCCATGCACGGCGGTCATGGGGAGCAGGGCTATATGCCAATTTAGTATGGTCAAGCCAAGCTTATACAAATCAACACTCCTCACAACCAACCAATAATGGGGTGCATGAAAATAACAATTATTCACTTTGCCAGTACACAGCAAATAATGAGAGGTATTGTGTTGAGGCAGAGGAACTCTTTTATTTTGTTAAGTTGTGCCTGCTTAATAATAGAAATAGCCCTTTTAGGGAAATAAGACATTTTTACTTTAACTTTGTTAAACAGTAGTTGTCTTTTTTTCCCTTAATTTAACAAAAGCAAAACAAAATACTCATTTTACCAAAATAAATACTAAACATGAAAACAAAAATATTATTTTCATTTGTACAATTCCCCTTTTCACATCCCCTCTGAAATCACTGAAAAATATATCAGAAGAGGAGTTAAGAACCATTTTAAATACTGACACAAGGGACCACAGGAATGTGCAGTGCTGTTCTTCCACTAAAGGTGAATGCAATGTCTGAGGCATGCAAATATTATTTGAGGACGCCATTGGGATGTTCATTTACCATGTTGCGGTGTTCTGCTGTTAAACAGCTGCAAAGATCCCCGGGTAGACGGGAGCAAAACTGCACACAATCGAAACCTCCCGCGATTCGTCTTGTCTAATTGTCTGTATGCGGCTCTCCTGTGCTGAAGCTTTGAGCACACTGTGGCGTCGCGCATGCGTCTGTTTCCTGACACAATCATCCATTTTGAATGCGTGACGCTTAGGTATGGGCACACCTTAAGTTCAGAGGAGCCAATCAGTGCATCGTTATCGCCGACATGCCCTGCTCAGCCAGGGTCTCCAGTTCGTCAAACATTATACACACACCATCGCGCTGCTGCGTCCTCTGCAATACATCTGTTCGTGCACGCAAATAATACAACGGATAATTTTAACAAGCGATCGCGGTAATGCGCAGATTATAGTCCAAAAATAGAA
Organism: Hippocampus guttulatus; assembly: GCF_054856545.1. Taxonomy (NCBI): domain Eukaryota; kingdom Metazoa; phylum Chordata; class Actinopteri; order Syngnathiformes; family Syngnathidae; genus Hippocampus; species Hippocampus guttulatus. The sequence goes on from NC_141272.1 coordinate 18,805,156, forward strand.
AATGTATAACATAAAAATCACTTTATAATTTATTATTTTATACAATTTGCCAAGGGTCCGGACAGAGGAGGTCAGCGGTCCGGACAGAGGAGGTCGGCGGTCCGGTCGTGGATCGCGGTCCGCCAGTTGAGGAGGACGGATCTAGGGCATACTGAGCCACCCAAGGTATTCAACGAAAGCACTTTCATTAAGATCTGATGTTGCATTTCAAAATAAAAGGCATCCGATATCTGCAATTGTGACCTTTACAACTGAATTAGAAATATATATATTACAAATTCTATTTTGAGTGAGGTTTTCGCATCTTCTCACCATGATATTGCATCGAGTGTGTAATTGTCCTTCCATGTTTTTGTGGAACAAATTATTTACAAGTATACTGTACACTTATAGGCAGATTTTTTTAATGAATTGTGTGTGTGTTATGTATATTTATTTTACTTGGTTGTACTGTATTCCAACTCAATTCAACTCCACAGTAATGTGAACTTTGTAGGTGACGAAGATTTATTTTAAGCCGGTACGGAAGGGGACTCGCCCAGGTTCTGACTGCCTTATTTCTTGAGCACCAGGACCTGAAAACACTTAATTTCACAATTGAACAACCTTGAGCAGAAATATATCTGATCTCACACTTTCCACAGGTGCTCCTCTCAGTCAATGATTCGTTGTATTTGTTAAGACCTGGGTATTTTTAGCTATGATTGACATGATCGCAAGGACTCATGAAAAGTACAAAATGTGACCAAGTTGGCTCCGGGGAGGACTCCCCAACTTCTGTCGTGACCTAGGTCCCATCCTGCAGCAAGATGCAGGTGGTTCAAAATGCAGTGGCACTAAACCTGGATTTACTGAGCTGAAGTACCAGAAGATTTCCTCATACGCATGGAGCAAGAACATGCAAGTGTATTTTTACATTGCCTGTTATTGTTTTTCACTTTTTCATGGATGTTTTTGGAACGTGGGAGGAAGCCCACGCAGGTACAGGAAGAACATGCAAACTCCACACAGGAAGGCCAAAGCCTGAATCGAACCTACGACCTCTGCACTGTGAGGTCGACGCGCTAAGCAGTCGACCACGTTGCCGCCTCCTATTGTCACGTAGCAAGGTGGTGGACCCCAAAAAGCAGGCAGGAGGGAGGAGCAGGGTGAACTTCACGAATTATATTTAATAAAACAGAGAAAACTGGATCCAAAACAAAGTGCTAACAAGCAAAACGAATCCAAAGTAGCAAAACCATGACTGTGGCAAAAAACTAACAGAAACATGACAGTAGCAAGCAAACAAAACGCAACGAACAAACATGACAGTAGCCAAGTCAACAGTATTTATAGAGCACTTTCAAACAGCCATCGCTGCATACAAAGTGCTGTACATGGAGCAATTTAACATGCACAATAAACAGTAAGACAAATCGGTAATAAAGGCGGTAGAAAGCACCAAACAGTAAAACCAAGAACAAATCTAAGTCATGCTGAGTCGAATGCCAAAGAATACAAGTGAGTTTTGAGGATGGGCAGCGAGGAGGCTTGCCGAATGTTCAGTGGGAGGTCATTCCAGAGAGGGACCAGCAACAGAAAAGGCTCGATCCCCTCTGAGCCTCAGTTTAGTTCTTGGTACTTCTAATAAAGTCTGGTCCACAGACCTGAGGCGCCGGGCAGGTGTGTAGGGGCGGATGAGCGCAGAGAGGTAAGGTGGCGCGAGATTATTCAGAGATTTGAAAACAAATAAGAGGATCTTGAAAATAACTCTAAAATGAATGGGGAGCCAGTGAAGGAGTTATGTGCTCCCTCTTACGAGTACCAGTCAAGAGGCGAGCAGCGGCATTCTGGACCAGCTGAAGGCGCTTAATGGAGGACTGGCTGACTCCAAAGTAAAGGGCATTGCAGTAATCGAGCGGGGATGTGACAAAGGCATGAATTACTGTCTCAAAGTGTTCATGTGAGAGGAGAGGTTTTATTTTGGCCAGCTGTCTAAGGTGAAAGAAGCTGGATTTAACAATGGCACCAATTTGCCGATCGAGTTTGAAATCAAGTTTGGTGCCAAGAGCAACAATGACCGGTCGGGCTGGGAGTCCTTTTAAAGCACTAATTACCTAATGAGCAACAGGTGTGCAGCTGCAGGGGGAGCCCTCCAGTGCCACCTGTTGGTCCCAAACCGAATCATGACAGGACCCCTCCCTCAAGGGACGGATCCCAGACGTCCCAAAGTTGTCCAGAAGGCCTGCCTCGCCGGGGAACGGGAACAAAAGCGACGGCGACCTTCACCTCGCCCGGGAACAAGAACAAAAGCGACGGAGACCTTCGCCTCGCCGGAGAACAGGAACAAAAGTGACTGTGACCTTTACCTCGCCAGGGAACAGGAACAAAAGCGACGGCAATCCTTTGGCTGGGTGTGGCCTGACGTGGACGGAGCTCGACGTAACGGGGGACATGGGACAGCCGGACGTGAACAGGGGCTCAGCCTGACGTGGCACGGCTCGTTGTCGACGTGAATGTGACTCAGCTCGAACAGACGCATGACGAGCCTCGGCTCAACGTGGATGCGGACGGGGCTCGGCCCACCGTAGACGCGGCTTGACGAGACGAAAACAGGACAGCCGCATCACCAGCGCTGCCTGAAAGGAAAAAGGGTGTCGGCCGCAGAAGCGCTCCGCCAGGCACATGGTGGAATAGGGACCAGTCCTTAGTACCTGCGGGGTCCAGGTGGTCAGGTCATTCTGTCACGCAGCAAGGTGGTGGTGGACCCCAAAAAGCAGGCAGGAGGGAGGAGCAGGGTGAACTTGACGAATTATATTTAATAAAACAGAGAAAACTGGATCCAAAACAAATAAAGTGCTAACAACCAAAACTAATCCAAAGTAGCAAAACAAAACCATGACTGTGGCAAAAAACTAACAGGAACAGAACCATGACAGAAACAAACATGACAGTTGCAAGCAAACAAACAAAGTGCAACGAACAAACATGACAGTAGCCAAGAGCAACAATGACCCGACAATGAGTGTTCGGGCTGAGAGTCCATTTAAAGCACTAATTACCTAATGACCAACAGGTGTGCAGCTGCAGGGGGAGCCCTACAGTGCCACCTGTTGGTCCCAAACCGAATCCTGACACCTATCAGAAAAATCATAATAATCAAACCATTAGTTTTCAAAGTGTTAATTGCATTTACTGTCAACATCAAAACAAACACATCTCAATACATAACCCCCAACCAGTTTAATTTTTTTTACATTTGCATGATATTTGCTCAGCCTAAATTGTCCCTAGGTGTGAATGTGAGCGCAAATGGTTGTTCGTCTAACTGTGCCCTGCGATTTGGCTGGCAACCAGTTAAGGGTGTCCCCCGCCTACTGCCCAAAGACAGCTGGGATAAGCTCCAGCACCCCCTGCGACCACTTGTGAGGATAAGCGGATCGGAAAATGAATGAATGAATGATATTTGCTTTATTAAGTGGACACAACACATTCAGAGGCAACAGTTATCTTAAGAACAGTTATCTATTTTTTTCTTATCCTCTCATGGTGCGTTCATTTCAAGCTTTCCAAGACCTCAATGCCTTACACACGACTGTCCATCACAGTTAAGGTCAAAGCTTCACGTGTTGTGGCAATCTTGTCGCAAAAGGCTGCAGACTAGAAAATGTTCCACCCATGTGTTTGTACTGTAACTCACAGTATCTCTACCCAGCGAAAAGGGATTATTTCTTAGACTTGAAATGAACATTATCACTTTTTGGCCGAATAGCAAACGCTCTGCTTCTTACAACATGTCATTGTTCGCGATCAGAAAAAGTGATGCACATTATACATTAACAAAGGATGTGCCCACTCTTCAACGTGCTCTTTTTTTATTGACAATATTGCTCAGTAAAAATACGCCTTTGACCTCAAACTATGCTGTGTTCAGCACCGGATCCACCATACATTGTAAGATAGTTTCATAACCTACCGGTACAGTGTAATGTATCATCCACACCACCATAGGCATGTAAAATAAAATACTGCAAGTCCCTGTGTAGATTTTCTTCTGCACCAGCAACGAAGGAGTCCAGGTGCGTAAAATTCAGAATTTCTCTTTGTTATGTATAAAAAAGCAGAGTATGAGATATTTAACTTCATAAAAATCAATTGTGTAGTTGTATTGTACAAGGTATGCTAATGCTTTTTAATCCACACAGCAAGGGCAAGTATAGGATTAAAAAGATTACCTCTCGATACTTATAATAATTCTAAACATAAAGTTTCCAGCTAAAATACAGTTATGATGAAATACTGACTTAAAGAAAGCTTGGAAATTGTTGTTAATGTGGTGCATGTGCGCGCTAAATACTGCTGTCAGACCTGCCAGTATGGAGTGCTTTTAAATCATACCGAATGAGCAGAGTCAAGTATTAAAATGAGTGAAGATGGAGGAAATGGGCTGTGCTGACTAGTATACCCTCACTAATCTTATTTGTTCAGTGTGGTTGACTCTTGAGCTGGTGTGGGAAAATGTTTCTGGAAGACCTTTGAAGCGACAAAGTCCCTCATTAATATACGCAAATTCATACATACCAAACATCCAGGATTTCCAAGGTGCCTTCTTTTAGAGAACAAAAGTGTTCAGAGTTAAGCTCAGCAGGGACACTTGCACCCTCAGCTATGAATAGGCTGATGACAACTTATGAGACATTACCTTTGTCCAAGGTAAGTGAAATGCATGCTTGGTCTTCACACAGAGTTTGATTTTTGTGTCTGTATGTCAAGGACAACTTTGGAACTTGCCATCATTTGGATCCATGAACTCAAAATCGATTATATGTTTGCCTTTATAGGCTTCATTTCCCTCTCAGAGTATTCACCGAACAAGAAAATCCAGACTGTGGACTTCCATTGCCAAGATGATCACTCACATGTCACTGTGCAAATTTTGTAAGTATTAATCTGTGTCCTAAAGTAAAATGGAGTGCTTTATGTATGGGCAAGTGAAAGTGACATGTTCTTTGCCTCTGTCAAGTTCCTTTATTTCTATTGGGAGTTGTGGTGTTTGTAATGAGCGGGATCGCCGGAGACCCCCTGTATGAATGCCTTCAAGACGCCGACTATAGTGAGCTCCTAGATATTGTGGATAAAGGACTCCCCTCCACAAAGACACCTCAACACGTAGCGATTATTGGTGGGGGCATTGCTGGAATAACCGCAGCCAAGTTTTTGCAAGATGCCGGCCATAAGGTAGAGTGACTCAGCTCTCTTTTGTAAAAAAAAAAAAAAAAGCTCTCACGCTTCATGAAAATGTGAGAAAACCGATAATGTGACCTGTTGGACAAAAAAAGGTGACCATAATAGAAGCCAGTCACCGTATTGGAGGACGCATTGAGACCTTTAGGAATACAAGAGAAGGCTGGTACGCAGAGGTGGGCGCCATGCGCATCCCCAGCTTTCATAAGTGAGTACAGTGCCTTTTGACACCATTTTATTTTATTCATTCGTTGTAAATGATTTTTTGGAAAAAAGTCTGAAGCTGAAAAGAAAGAATACATGCTCAGTTCTCTTTGACTGAATTTATTGATGACATGCAGCAACAGCACGGTGAATAGTGGTTAGCACGTCTGCCTCGCAGCCGGAGATTCTCGGGTCCTTCTTTGTGGGGTTGGTAAAGTGAGACCAGAGGAAAGACCGTGAATTTTCCTGAGCTGTTGGATGTGAGCGTGAATGCTGTTCGTCTGTATTTGCTCTACAATTGACTGGCGACCATTCCAAAGTCTCCCCCTGTCTCTCTCTGAGAGTCTGCTGGGATAAGCGCCCTTATAAGAACAATCACACTGAACAATGGAAGGAAGGAACATTTGAGGCAGTCGAATTACATCGCTAAAAATTGGTGTTGTTGTTGAAAAACTCATCACAGAGATGAAGAGACGAAAAATCGAGAATTAAAATAACTCATGTTGTACTTCAATTCAAGTGTGATTGTTTGCCTGATTCAACTGCATGTATTTCGTCAAATGTAACTTCTGGTAGACATTATTTGCAATAACATGCTATACTTTCCCACAGGATTCTGCTCTCCTTTGTCTCCAAATTAAAAATCCCCTTGAACCATTTTGTTCAAGATGACATGAACACCTACTTTTTGCTAAATGGGAAACTTCATAAAAACTTGGCTGTGGCAAACAACCATGATGTGCTGAATTACACCCTGAATGAGGGAGAGAGGGGGAAATCAGCTGCGCAGCTCTTCAGTGAGACTCTGTGGAAGGTTTGTAGACATTCTGGGTTCTCTTCGAGTCAATCTCGCCATCCATGTTCTCCTGTGCACCATGTGTGGGAAGGTGAAGCCTATGCAATCTGACTGATCGCAGTCCATCAATGAGCTGATCAATTGAAATGACCAATCCTGAAGACTCATACTGTATTCATACCCTGCTCTAGAAGTGTACTTTCGATTTTAGTATTTTTACTCATTTGATCATTTTTCATGTTGCGAATGAGAATACATTTTTCTGTACTAAATATTTCAATCTTTGAGCAGGTGAGAGATGATCTTCAGACAAGTGGCTGTAGTGCAACGTTGGAAAAGTATGACTCCTACACAGTGAAAGTAAGTAATATGCACTACATATCGACTAGGATAGTCTAGGTTGACTGTGACCAAAGAAAGTTTAGAATTACTGTTGCTGATTAGAATTATTGATATGTTTGTCAAAAGGAATACTTGGTGAAAGAGGGCAATCTGAGTCGTGGTGCGTTGCGGATGATTGGAGACATCCTGAATGAAAACAGCCTCTTTTACACATCCATGCTAGAGATGCTTTACGTCCAGTCCGACATCAATGATGACACAGAGTGAGAAAATATTGACATACATGAGTGACATTTTATGTGGAAATGTTTTCTGTTTTCAAATGGACTTAATATAGTCTATATATATGTGTGTGTGTATACACATACCGGTATATAAAACAAACAAACTCTGGATGCTTTTCTTCCAGGTACTACGAGGTCACCGATGGCTTTGACCACCTCACAAAGGCTTTCTACGGCATGTTGAACGCCACAACCCTCCTCAACTCCAGGGTCAAACTCGTTAACCAATCAGGAGGCAGAAACGTGACTGTGACATACCAGGACGTGCGTACTCCAGGTTTGGTGACTAACCTGACGGTGGACCAGGCACTGGTTACAGCCACAGCCAAGGCAACCCTCCTGATGGACTTCCAGCCAGCGCTTTCTGCGGACAAGAGGGAAGCCCTGCGCTCAGTTCACTATGCGAGTTCCACCAAAGTGATACTGAGCTTCATGGAGCGCTTTTGGGAGAAAGAGGGCATCAGGGGAGGGAAGAGCATCACAGACCGACCATCACGCTTCATTTATTACCCCAGCCACAGTTTCCCAGGAACAGACGCAGGGGCTCTGCTCGCATCGTACACTTGCTCTGACGATTCCACCCTCTTTCAAGGTGTGAGTGAAGATGAGCTGATGGCTGTGGTCCTGGACGACTTGGTTAAGATCCATGGAGAGGATATCAGGTCTCTATTTACTGGTGGACTGGTGAAGAAGTGGGGCTTGGACCCCTACAGCTTGGGCGCGTTTGCCCTTTTCACACCCTACCAGGGTCTTTATGCCAGAGAACTATTCCAGAGCGAGGGACGTGTGCACTTTGCTGGGGAACACACCGCTTTACCTCACGGCTGGATAGAAACTTCCATGAAATCTGCCCTCAGAGCGGCCAAAAATATTAATAGCCTCACAATTCAACCCTAATCAGTTGGGGAAGAAAATAATTTAAAATCGTCACATTTTACATGTCACAGTCAATTATATTCCATAGGTATATAAAGTTGTAATATTTAAACAAGCAATTATATTTAAATACACCAGTGATCACTTTTGAAGTGAATTTGTTACAATGACTCTTTGCCTCAACTTTCTGTTTCAGAAATCTGAGGATTCAATCAACTGGAATATTTCAGCATACAGAATCACATGTTCATTATCGCTTGCGAGGATAAGCGGTTTAGATAATTGCTTGATGTTCTTGCATTTTGCAATTGGGTAACTATTGGTTGCTACGTTCAGTTCAAAATCAACTGAGATAATAAGATGAGCTCTACGAATTTACTCAACTCCGATATACTGCATTGTTTATGTGTACGCAAGTGTAATTGGATTGTTGAAGCAAAGGCATTCCACAAGCAAATTAATAAGTGTTCGGAAGAAATCCTAATGAAATCCACACTCCACCAATAACAGCCAGTTTACTTGTGTTCCAATTCGATGATCACACCATTCAAACATGAAATGCTAACAAACATGCTGATCACAATAGTATATCATAGTAATATTGTCACTCTTCACATCCCTAACCCCAAACATGTTAGGAATCCAAAACATTTGTGTATAGATATTTTTAATATGCTAATAAAGTCCAACAAAGGTCTCTGCAGTCCATTGTTCAATGAGTGCCTTTCTGCACCATTTGAGTGAAGCGGTTGGTGATGGTCAAGGTGGTGTCAATGAATCGCTCCACACAGCTGACAAGACAAGTTTCTGTCCGGTAGTCTAATTTCGAACCTGGACTATCCACACACTTGTCCCAGCACACGTCTGTGAAGTTGTGCACCTAGAAATAAGCAGACATGATGGGAATGGAAATGGGTATCATGACTAAAATACAGACAATTCAATCAATAATTTTAACTGCATGTTTTATAGATATTAATAATACTGCATATATATACTGTATATACAGGTATATATTTTCATGTTTTGTAACTGTGATTTGCTTGTTAATGTTTTCCAATTATGTTGGTAAGAGCGTGTTTTCAGTAAATGTTACAGTTTATGTTTACACAGTAGCCTTTTTCATTCAAACCTCAGTAAAAAACGGCGAGTGCGGTCAAACTACGGCCCGGGGGCCATTTCAGCAGCCCACAACATGCCATACAGACATACATACATAAATAAGTAAATGATATTTGACATGGGCAGCAAGGTTAGTTACAAAAGGTCAAGGCGGGCAGAGTGAGAAGTGTGTCAGAAAAATAGGTGCCATTTATACTAAAACATTTGTTTATATCCTGTAGAACTTTTCCGGATATTTGAAGATACAAATAACCCATTTATGATGAAAATTATAACACTATTTATCTTCAAAACACCATAGCGAATAAAGATAATTCAATTTTTAGAGGCAAAAATAGTTTCTTCCACTTTGTGCTCGATGGCTGATTTATGAAGACACCACATTTATGATCCTCAATAAACTGAAACATGGTCACCTAACTATTTTTTGTTGTTTTGGTTATGAATGTGGAGCTGGATCTATTCTGTTCAATAGCGGACTGTCGGCCACCCCACAAAATTGGACAAATCCTCAAATTTGCCCTTAACAGAAAGCTGTTGAAATTAACAAGACAATACAAAAGATATATATAATTACTGTCTTTACTGACTGTAGCGTGTTTCAAAAAGTTGAAGAATTTTAAAGTGGCCCTTTCATTCAGCCATTTTTATGGATGTGGCCCTCAAACAAAAACGTTTGGACTCCCCTGATGTACAGTATTTCAAATTAGTTCTCCTTGCAACAAGATCTATCGTTGGATTCACATTGCTTCTGCGTATGTTCCAACCACCAGCTTAATGAAGTCCATGTGGTATCATTTGAGTCATCAGTCGGCGTGTACAGTACAGAATTAGAATACTGTATGCTGTACGGTCCACGTTGGGGTACAAACCTGGGCCTGAAACTGAGCCTTTTGCTGTTCTATGGCAATCAACCGCTGAAGCTCTGTCGCTTCCGCCTTCTCCGACGCACTGAGATTGTCAAAACCCTCCATAGCGTCTCTTAAACGGATCTTAAATAGACAGAATTGTTTTTTCGTATCAACGGTGATGTGTAGCAGTAAGCGTCGATCAAGTGACCTTCGGTAAAACTGCTTGTGCGTGCGACCGGTGCTTCACGAGTCCGCGTAGACCACCGCGGACATACAAACTATGGGATGTGTCGCTATACATCACTGGCGGCTGTGACATTCGGCAATTCACATTTGTAAATCAGTTCACTTGTGATGACGTAATAGTGACGCTTTCAAAAGTCATAAATATTTCAAGAAGAGGCGTTGTCGGAAAACAACTCAGTATTTCATTATTATATAGTACATATTTTAAGAAGCACATTCAAAAAATAAACAATCCATGATTTTTTTCTGTGACCTATATGAATGCGTTTACGGTCGTGGCTTTTGTTGTCATTGATATTTTGTTCTGAATAGCGTTTTGTAAGCATAAAATTCAGAGAACTGTATCTTCTCTTAATTAAAAGATCTTTGTATCGGGATGTTTCAGTAACAACTTCCGGGTAAATCGTGACGACCTTGGTTAGTTGACCAACATGGCGGCTATCGTACGCTTGACTTCTGTTTGTCGCAGAGGAGTCCACCGTAAGAATACAAAACTTTCTCATCGCTTTCCTGTTTTGAATTTGCTCGCAAATTAGGCAGATCATTTGGGAGCTAAACCGAGTGTCTTGTTAATGTGTGTGTTAGGCATGGTACGCAGAAAACAGTGGTGCTCATCTCAAGTTCATGACTTCAATCAATCAAGCTAATTTCATTTAATTTGAATTGCTCTAAAGGACAGTTTCCCTGTATAGCAAATGAATGGAATCAACAGTAATCCACTATTATAAGTGATCCGCATGTATAGGAAGATTCTGGAGAGGAGACTCCATTGTAAATCTGTCAGGATTGCATATTAGTAAATCCTTATCATGGGTCCCGTTTTATTATGTCAACATTCGCTTCTCAATTCGGCTCACTATTGCTGATTATTCTTGAGTAGATATTTATCTAATGAGGGGATATTTCCATTTCAGCTTTTGATTCAAGAAGTGATCAACTCATTCATATCTGTAATAAAATATATGTGTTCATTTTTTTTTTTTAGAAGTAGACTGTTGTCTCAACAATGTTCAGTTTTAATATTGTGATTCTGATACATGCATGTTGTTGTTTTCTCCCCCCAGCTCTATTCTACCAAAGCACCTTGCTGGCAAGGCCGTTGATTCTACCACACAAACATCAGGAGCAGACTTACATGCTCACTGCAAGGATTCATGCTTCCCAAACTCTAAGTGGTCAGTGTTGTCTGTACAGTGAACCTTGATTTAATGAACTAAATAGGAAGGAGTAGGTTGTCCATTAAAAGCAGTAGTCGGTTCAACTGAAGCGCATTTTCATGGCCCAAAAACACCCAATACATTACAAAATTGTATTTTACTTTACTTTTTGCTGCAGAGCGTGAATAGAGTGTACACGTTTTGGAAATAAAGCTGTTTGAAACGTTTAAAAGTTTACCCAAACTTACCATGCTGGTGCTTGAGGGCCATGCAGCTGGTTGTTTACAAGACCTGCTTTCTTTTATTATTTCCACTTTGATTAGCTGCCAAGAGGGGCTTGACAAGAAATAACTGGATACTATACCAAAATCCGTACACTACAGAATGTTTGCTATATGCGTACATGACAAGTGCCTGAGTAAACTACAGAGCTGATCATTTGAATCAGGTGTGTTGAAGTAGAGAGGAATCTAAAACAGCCAGGATATGGCTTTCGAGGAACCGGAGTTTTGAATGCACCTCCCTTGTCATGATCATCGTGAGACATCAGTGTTTACACTCCCGTTCGCGGCTCGCTGTATTGTACAATGACAGCGTAATCAACTGACAATGTCTTAGCATCCTCAATTAGAGATTGAATATGATTTTGTGATGGCATTGTTGATATTGGTCACGATGTGATGAAATGGCAATAAAAACTGTGTTCAAGGCAAGCTGAGAAAGTTGAAGGGACGAGTCAAGCCAGCTGCTCTCCGCTTCCGCGAAACATGATTCCCGCTAACGCTCTACTATTGCAGTGTTGATTGAACACGCTCTCTAAATGTGAATGCACGCAAAAAATCTTTCCACCAGCCAATCTGCAGACCATCTGTGACCTGAACCGTGGCACATGAACCATACGGATCACAGATGAAAGATGATCCTTTGAACCACAAATTAAAATATGTACTCGCGTTCGTGCAATCAAATTTTTACCAGGACACACGATATTCGATCACATTGTATTCGCAGTTTCGAGCCCTGATAACCCCAAATCATTGTAGTGAGATTTATACAAATTTCTGTAGTTGTACATTTTGCCTCCCTGCAACCCACCCATGATTCTTTGTGGCCACCCATGTTGTCTTGTCCAAGTTAATGTATTGAAATGCAATGCCTATATCTTATATTTTAAAGCGAGCTCCGGCTCCAAAGCTGCCTCTCTGCACTGGACAGCTGAGCGAGTGTTGAGCATCCTGCTGCTAGCCATGGGGCCTGTTGCCTATTTTCACCCCGGCCCTGCTATCGATTACTCTCTGGCTGCTGCACTCACCCTCCATGGACACTGGTAAGATGCAAGGAGCTGAACGGTCAAAGGTTGACAATTGGGGGTGGGAATCAAATGTTAACTTACAGTGGATATACAGTACTATTAGCAACTGTTTTTTAACATTGTTTTAGTTTGTTACAAACCTCAAAGTATCCTCAAAAAACAGTGATAAACATTGAAGATGTTTCCCACAAAAAAACTGTGGAAATGGGGATGAAAATTACTCTGAAATAAATACTGGGGAAAAAAAATCGAATAATATGCGACTGCTGGTGCCAAACTGCAAATGTGCAGCAGTTCACTCTTGTTTTAAGTTGTAATATTACCATTCACCTTCAGATGGCTTAGTTGTGCTGGTCTCCTGCCCTGTACTGCAACGTGAGTAGGCTCAATAAAACTTTGTGGATTTGGAGATGCAGGACATAGTTCCTTAATAATAATAAATAAATAGTGTTTATTTTGTGACATCCTTAATTGTAATTTTTTGCAAGAAAGCCCTTCGCACTGAGAAAAAAAAATCCAGTATGTGGTTATTTTGTTGAATGCTTCAAACCCTTTTTGTTGGGTTCGAACAGTGTAGCGTTTATCCATGCATTGAATAATATCGAAAGTGAAGTATATTGGGCATGCATTTTGCACATATTTTTTTGTCCATATTTAAAATAGCATTTTTGTCATTCATCTGGTTCGGAAGTGCGTGGTCTTGTGTGGATCCGAGTTGCATTGATGGGAATATGATGACCTCCCTCCAGCGTTTAAGGTGCCCATCACTGGCAAAATGGAATGCGCGTTTGACTCAAGTAAGGAGTTTAGCACGAGAAAATCATCTCGAGACCTCACCTTCAAATAAGAAACAATACTGCATATTTTTGGTATTGGTAGTTTAAAAGCCACAGCACTCAGTGAGCTGCGCTTTTCTGCCTCCCCCAAGTGTCAGGGAAGACTGAGAGTAAAAGTTCTCGCTCTCCAGCTGGGCATCCGTTATCCACAGCCAGTAGAATAAGGATCTTGGAAGTATTTTGCATACATAGCCGACAGACTCAATAAAGCATAGCTTGCTACTCAGGCCAGAAGAAGGAACCCATTTACTATGGACAAACACATGTCTGACAGTCATCCCGAATGTAATCCCAAATTTGAAGAGTAACAAGCCTGCCTGTGACACATTTAAATGACTGTGATTTATTTAGTGACAAACTTGTTCTTGACGGATGGTATTTGATGAGCAATTAAAAAAATCTGTTAGTAGATGAGTAGAGTAGAACATATGGCCTCGAGCGGTTGCATAATCACTGCCAATGTCTCTATCGACATAAAGGAATTTGAGAGTTATTACATGATACCGTGTTTTGGCCTTGACCTTTCTGGCAAGACATTCGGCCAGGATCGTGTTTCAGCGTGCTTGGTGAGTGAGGCTCCAGACTCTGTCTGCCTTTTCTAGGTCAAACAAAATGATGAGTAACTAAAGGGGAAACAGAAAAATAGTCTTCTGTGCTGCTTTATATGAAATGAAAAATTTTAAAGAGTTAAGACGTAAATAAGCAGATTGTTGGACAGTGTCCTGAGCGCTGCAACCTTTTTGGACCCAATATTTAAGGGAAACGGTTTTGTTACTGTGGATGAACAGGGTTCCTGCAGATGCTTAAAAAGTATTAAAAGGCATTTCATCCGTGAATGTCAAAACAGTGCTTTAATTGGCATTAAAATGTAAAACAAAAATAGAAACTTCAGAAGTCTTTAAATATGTTAACTCAAGGGTCGAAGTAAGCAGTTTTGAATTACAGTTTGCAGGTCCAAATTTGTATTTTGCGCCTCATTGGTACACATTGAAAAGCAAAACTTCGAATCGCAGAGACAACTCTCAAAAGAAGGTAGGAGAAGAATCACTGAAATGGTTCCAAAAAAGCTTGGGCCCACGTGATCTACCGCAGATAGTTGGAGGGCAACACGCGGCTCTTTAGCGCTATCTAATGGCTCCCTGGAGCTTTATAAAAATGTTTGAAAATGGAAAAAGATGTGGGAGGAAAATTCATTTTTTTGTTTGAAATAAGGTTTCTGTAGGAGTAAAAACATGACACACACACAGATTTGCGTCACAGCCTGTGACACGTTTCTATTCGCAGTGCGGGATGCAAGGCAGGTGATGTTGCACAAAAAAAAAAAAAAAGAATAATAAAAATAAAACAAAAACGGCGCTTCGTGTACAATTACCGAGGGTACTGGCAAAGAGAATCTGGAGGGCCGTGAATTTTTTTTTTAAACGGTACAGGTGAGCTACGATAGTCAAAAACGCTGCAAAAGTGCGTCCCATGCCTCCGCGTCAGAGCTCCACGAAAGTGGGTAGGCATGCGTCTGTAATTAAGTGTGTTGTGTATGCCCAGGTTGATCGCAGTAGGTTGGTTGAACGAAAAGTAGATCTTCGGTCAAAAAAGGTTGGACACCCCTGCTCTACAGAATGCACTGCACGGAAAAAAAACCCAAACATTTAATTATGAAGGCTCATCGTGTAATTGTAGCAAACTTAGTCATTTTGATAGTAGGCTAATATAGATACAGATATATGTTGCAGCTCCGAAAAAAGGAGAGCTGTAGTGGTGGTTTTTTTTTAAACGTACACTTTATTTATGCTTTTAACAGTCTCGTTAACGTCTGCGTCCGACTCCGTGCCTTCTCTCCTCTAGTTCGACTTGAGACGCGTTCAAAGACAGCTTCCGAAAAACGGAAATTAATGATCACTTCAATGACACTAAGAAAAGTGAAAATAATGCACCAAAACAGAAAATCAAGCGAGGAAATCACAAAATAAATTCTATGGGGGTGTTCGTGAACACACAACAAAGGAATGAATAACATGAACAATTCTGAGATAGTCCAATCTCCTACATACATACAGCATGTGTTTCCTTCATTGTAAGTTTTATAGAAGGCTTTTATTTTTTTGCAGCCCCAGACATATTTGTTTTTTTGTTTTGTTTTTGTCCTATATGACTCTTTCAACATTTTGCATTGCCGACCCCTGGCCAGGAGGAATGGCCTCGATGCCAAAAAGTATATTACAGGTTTTTTCAAATGCTAAAACACAAAACCCAATTCTCTAACTAAATATATTACTAACATGTACAAAGACACACAAATGGTTGTTTATTTTTTTTCTCCTCGACACTCCTCGGATCTACTTGGGACCTGTCTTAGATCTAACGGTAGATCAGGATCGACGTAATGGGCACCCCTGGCCTACACTCTTTGCAGTCGACTTGTGACAAGTTGGCAGTCTGTCAGCCCCGTTGAGCACCGCAGTTGTAAATATTCTCAAATCTCAAAATAAAATCCCGAGTGACTCTCTTGCTAGCATCACACAATCACAACAGCAGAGCCAACAACAACAGTAATGTGGTTTAAGTTGGGACTCTTAAGAGCAGATGAACGAAATTTACATACTCTTTGGACACCGTGTGCACCTTCTGGTAGTAATGCTGCAAAAGTATTTGCCAACCACGTTAAAAAAAAATCAATACGATTCGGGTACGGGGAGTTTGGGTGCCAGTCTGAGCTTGAATTTTAATATACACAATTCGCACCTGAGTAGAAATCGCGGCAACAGCCAAATTATGGAGAAAAAAAAAGTGTGACTTAAAGTCTGAAAATGCGGTACATCCTTTTTAAGAGTAATTTGCTTTCTATGCTCTTGAAATATGTAAAGCTATCACTCCAGTGATCACCAAGCTATTGGCTTGTTACAAAAACACAAGCGCACCAACGGCCATGATAAGTAGCAGTTGATCCATGTCATTTATGTTTAATTCATGTCGTGCCGTATATTTTTTGGGTTTGTTTTTTTGTAATGAACCGTGACTTTAGGTTGTGTGTTAATAGCAACATCCAGTTGAATTCCTTGGACAATTTGCATTGCTTTTAAAATGAAGAATTTCTGATGCAGGTGCTTGTGAACTAAAAATTGTTGTTATTATTAAAATTTGCACAATCTATTGATTGGCTCCGTGAAATAAAACATTGGAGCAAACACGAGCTCGTTCACGCCGGGGTTCTCTGCTGCCTTGATGTATTTGTGAGCCCGGAAGCTAATCTATTTTTAGCCTTTTCGTGTGTCTTGTGAGCGGTTGTGTAGGTTGTTTTTTTTCTTTGGGGGGGGGGGGGTTTACAGCTTCAAAAAGTAAGAACCATTTATGTGAAAAAACAACGATCCACCGTGTGTGTTTTAATTAATTTGAACATCCATTTGATTCAAAATAGGTTTCTTCATTCAACATAAGTTATGTGACCTTCCGGCCAAGAACGTTCAGCCACTCATAGATGCAACCTGCAGGCAAGCGCGTTGTTTGAACAAATCGCTCCGTTGTTGACGAGACGCGCTAAACTTTTGCAAAACAAGAAGGAGATGTTGTAAAATTTGTATGTCACACATGCTATATTTTGTTCCAACTTTTTTGGGGGGCGTCAAAATAATTTTTTCCAATGCATTTTCGCTATGGTGGGGGTCGACTCTAGCATAAATATACAAGTTATTTAATTACAGGAGATGTATTGCCCCATCTTCTGATCAAATAAGCGATTGAGTATTGTTTTTTGTGTTTGTTTTTTTCCTCCAAATTTACTCAACGATTCCAAAAACCTTGATCGTGTAAAGCCTAGCCCTATCAAGCTAATGAAAAAAAGGGGGGGGGGGGTGCAGCCAGCCATAGCACAGCTGTCAGCAGAAATCGGCCAAGTCCAGGTTAGTTCCGGCTGGTTGCAGCCTCGTCAAGGTGGCTTGAGCTTTATGTCTGAGCAGTGTGCTGGTCCATCAGTTAGAACAAACACTAGACAGCCTGGCAGGCGCAGGCCACAAATCCCAGTCATGAGTGGTGATAAATCCTCCTAAGCTGAGGCCTCCAGGCCAGGTGGCTATCTCAGGAGGTCGGGTTGCGTCCTCTTTGACCACAACTGGTGAGACAAATATCCTGATGTCATTTGGGTGGCGGCAGCAGTGCAATGAGGTGGAAAATGAAGTCTAGAAAGTTTCTTGCATGTAGTCTGTGCCTGATAGGATTAGGAACCTTCAAGCGCCCAAGAATGTTGGCACTGAGCGAGCCCAGTTAAGCTCACTCACTTGGATGGCAGAGGTGTCAAATTGAGAAGAGTTTAGCCACTACAACAACTCAGTAATTTTCATTGTCTAAGTCTGATATTGTGACATAGACTGTAACAGAACATTCAAAGTAATCCATCGGCAGCTTTGGGTGAAGATGTACGGAGCCATTAATAGACTTGGCTCTCTTCAAATGCAAGCACCATATGCATACATCTCGAGTACATGGTCTTGGAGATGATCACGATGTTCTCCAACAAAGATTTTTTTTTGGGGGGGGGGGGCATGCATTCTCATACACAAAATGGACAAAACCACACAAGTGGAATTGCTTAACCGAGTGATGTTCCCCACATCCTGTTCAGAGTCATTGGTGGAGTTTGAATAAATAGCCTATTTTCCGTACTATACGGCGCTTCGGAGTATAAGGTGCACCATCTATTTTAAAACTGTTACATCTATCTCTTCATATCTAGGGTTCATTGCATTATAAGGCGCATAGAACAGAAGCTCCAATAATGGCTGTGGTTGGGCAATGCATCCACTAGATGGAGCTACTCGAATGGGAATACAATACAATAAGATAAGATAAGAAAACTTTTAATAGTCTCACAATGGAGAAATTCCCACTTCACAGCAGCAAAGTTATGAGAGGAAGAAGTAGAAGAACAAAATAAATAGATAAAATAAATACAGCTTTATTTACGTAGAGCTTTCACAACCACTGCAACTGTAACAAAGTGCTTTACAGAACATATAAAATACCACGTCCACGAAATCAGAATATTGATCCATATCGAAGATGCATCTGATTATGAAATGCACTGTCGGCTTTTGAGAAAATGGAATGCTTTTAGGTGCGCCTTATAGTGCGGAAAATGCGGTAAACTAACATTTGCTCAGTCCCATATAACAGTCAAATGTGAATGAGATCTGATTACTTTGCAAGTTTAGTTCTAAAATCCCATTTCATATTTTTGTCTTGCAGGGGTCTAGGGCAGGTTTTGACAGATTATGTTCATGGGGAGACCAAGATCAAGATCGCCAATGCGGGCCTCTTCCTTCTGTCCACGGTCACGTTCGCAGGCCTTTGCTACTTCAACTACAACGATGTGGGCATATGCAAAGCCATTGCCCTGCTTTGGAGCAAATGAACCTGAATGTTAGCTCGGAAGAATGACCTCAACGTGTTTCAGAGAAATTCTTAGAAATACACGGTCGGCTTTGACAATATTTCCAGTGATTCACATGTGCGTAATTGTACTTTATATTCATCGGTTGTGCTCAATTTGGTCAGCTGAGTTACTGATGGGCAATTTCCTTGGGGGTGGGGATAAACTTGTCAAAGCTCAGTGTGGGCTGGAACTTGGGATGAAGTAGGCCAATGTCTTTTATAGTCTGTACCATATCATGTCAGTGACTCATCGTAGTTCATGAGGCTCCATATTTTGCCATAAAACATTTGTCACATTGTACAGACCAGAATAGTCTTATTTAACCTCTACTTTTTTTGTTTTGTTTTTTCCACAAGGATTCGAGTTGTTGGATGATTTTCAAACGCATTTTCTTTCACTTGTACATACACTTTTGATCTTCAATCCATCTTATGTAAGACGTGCTCCATTGGTGTGTTTAAATGTTGCATTTGAGACGCTTCATCTCGGTCAAAGGTTGATTGCTGCCCTCTTGACAACCAAACAGCATGTACTTGTACCTGTCCTTTACTGTATGTCACTCAGCTTTACTGTAACGACCACTTCAGAGTATAAATGTAAGCATTTTACTTCTCCCCGTGCAAGGCAATATCATATATTTTACGGTCTTCGGGTGAGCCCACAGCAAGCCTCCTCTGCCTGTATTCATTCTTTTGTCATTGTTGGTGCGCTTTGTCGGCTTGTTGAAGACAATCGTGTTGTCATCACGCATAACATCAACAAATGAATGGAGGCAGACCCTTTGAAATAATTCATTCGAGCTTCACCTGACTTTCAAAACATACGGGTGTCACTTTTTGGAAATGGCTGGGGGAAGTCCCTTTTGAGATCAAGCATGAGTGCTAAGTCTGCCAATGCACAAAGCAAGAAAGGTACATCATTTTGTGCTTGACTGAGTCTGGTGTGGAGAAACTTTGATTTGACAGCCCTCATCAAACTAGAACAGCGAATGTGAGTCGATCTGCGACTTCACAAGTTCAATCGCCAGATTTTTCCACCGACACTCCAGCAGCTTGTAGAAAGTCTTATCTGGGAGAGTCAATTCTGCTGCTGCAAAAAAAAAAACAACAACTTGTCCTTCTCTCTCTGTTTATTTGTACCATGCATCCAGAAAACCTTCACAGCATTTCACTTTTTCCACATTTTATGTGATAGCCAAAACAGATTCCTTTTTATCCTCAGAAGTCTGCAAGTAGCACCGCACAATGAATACAAATTAGAAGAAGGGGAAACGACCACATTCCGGATTTGCCGTAGCATATCAATCCTTTTGTTTTTGAAGAGGTGATTTGCTTTCAACACGCATCAGCCATCCACACACGCACAAAGATGAATCGTGTCAACCTTGAGCTTTTAGATGATTTATAGGTTGAATGTTTATTTCAGTTAAGACAGAAACAAGCAATTGGTCTGTTTCTGAGGAGTTTTTACCAATTTCACACATGAAATATGGTTGCACTGAACAAGTGTAATTTAGCTTAATATGACAAGTTTATATTATAAAACGTGAACATTTAGGAAAGGGTGATCTGACAGCGTTCATCCACTTCGTCAACTTTACGATGCAAGACCAAGGTGAGTTGACTATTATGTTTTGCTGGCTCAAAACCCAAAAATTCATACGGGTAAAGGGAGGACTCTAACATGTATTTTTGTGTTCCTTCAGTTAGTGGAATCATGTAGAATACAGCTTCATGTTTCGCTGCTTCAATCTTCTCTGGAATATCCTGTGGTTGGAAAAAAAAATAAAGTGGGTTCTAACTGAACCCATGGAAAATTGTAGAAAGTAGAAATTGTGGAGCTTTACAAATGAGTACTACTCACCATCGCCTTTGGGTGAATTTGTCGCTTGTCACTACAGCAAACCACCATCTTACGATCATTTTTAATAGCATACAGTATGACAGCAGAGCCCTTCCTGACCTTATGGCCAGATTCATCATAAAACTGAAAGTTGAATTTGCAATCTGGAGACAAAACAGAAGAAAAGATCATTCTTTTCGAAATAGCTTTTTGACATGACAGTAGCTTTAACCAATACGCGTGGTTTTCTTGGAGAGTTTTTTTGTTTTGCTCTTAAGGCTGAATTATTGTATATCTTGGTTTTCGACTCAGTCTGCAGTGTACAGAGTGCTTGAACTGCAAGAAAGGCAATCAGAATCCTTGGCTCTGAAAAGCTTCAGCAGTTTGAAGGGGGCTGGATGGTTTTTTTGTTTGTTTTTTGTGGATGACTCACTCACTGCACCTCTTCAACTGAGTAATAAAAGCCAAAATGACTCTTGCGATAATTTACACTCACATTTGGGATCATTTTTATACTTCGGTGACTTTCTATGTTACAAAAAAGGATACAACCTTGTACAAAAGTATATTGCTGCCACACACAACCACAAAAAAGAAATAACACGTAATACAGTAGCATGATAAATATCACATTTTACTTGGAAAAGTTTCACATTCTAACATGTTACCTTTCACGTAATAACATGACAAGTTTGATGTTTTTATGTGATAAATTTGAGTTTTTCATTTTCAATTTTTTTTAGCGGCAGTTGGCGTTCGTCATGTTGCATTACTGCCATCTGTGGTTTCCTTTGCACTCTTTATTGAATTTTAATGTTGTCCAATTCATGACACAAGTTAAATCCTATTTCACTGTATATTGTATTAAGAGATCTACTTCCCTTGCTGCTCTTTATGTTTTTTTCTCAATGTTTTCCAGTTCAGGTCACTGCTGGAAGAGCTTGATGTGCATCTTCATTTTAAATCTTTTTTTTTTTAAACGTTTGGCCTTAAAATGCTTTTTTTTCAATAATAAAAATATTATCAAAGACCAATGTAGTCGCAGAGTAGCGACTTTGATTTATAAGACACAAAAAGGACTCCGCCAGTGAGCTGAACCAGAGAGAATTGCTGTGTTGTTTTTAATAATACAAACGTCTTGAACAAACTCGTATGCAGCAACACACTTGTGTTCTCATCATGATATTGTAGGGAAGAAAATGTTTGAGGGATTACCAACGCTTACACTCTGACAATGACTTTACATTTAACCCGTTCAGGGACAGCGGTTACGCCAGTGGACAATTTTTCATGTTATCGGGTTGCAGGGGGCAGAAAGGCTTCATGATGTCGGCACTTTGAAAGCTGGAACACATTATTTAAATTTCCATTGTTTCATTTGGAATGCTTGAAATGTGTTTTAGAAGTAGAACAAATCAAATTAAGTCACAGAATGAATTGCGGCCCCGTTTGAAGGTTCCACTGTTAAAGCCATTTCAAAACAAGAACTTGAAAACTGAAAATCTAAACATCAGAAAGCCACCAATGCAACAAAAAATGTGACTTCTTACCAGGCAAGCATATCTGTTGGATAGTTAAGTTTTGGACTTCAAATTGGCTGTCATCCCCTAAAAGCAGATATTTGTTGTCTTTATTATGAATCAAACCACTGTAGCACTGTGGAGTCTTCCTGAAAGAGTCCACCCTCACAGGTCCATCTGGAAATGGGAAAAAAAACACTTGAATACTGGATACACACACACACTTTATATATGTATACACACACACGCACACACAGTGTGTGTGTGTGTGTATATATATACATATATATATATATATATATATATACATATACATTAGAGCTGTCAAACGATTAAAATATTTAATCGAATTAAAAACGCAACTGTCAATTAACTCAAATTAACTCATAATTAATCTTGATTACTCACACATTTTTTGTCCTATTTTTTCTCGTTTTAATGCTCTCATCAACATGGAATCTTGGATCCGTTTTCTATGTGCAAAATGCAAATACTTACTGAAACAACAATTTTGACTTTCAATTTTACATGAACATTTTTCACTTGGAGCAGTTATTCACACAATCTCTCACACAATATTACTGTCTATCAACAACAGTGAAAAAAATATCTTGCCACACAACAGCTCCTTTAACAGCTCTTTTTATGGAATCAAAAACAGAGCAATACAAAATTATAAAGTGCACATCTAAGGTAAACTAGGACTCAGCCTGTTGTGGATTTAAGCCATAGTTGCATATTTCGTTTTTCTCAAGTTTGCCTTGAACAGAGCAGTCAGGCTATGTTGATTCTGTTGGTCCTTCTTGCGCGGAAGTCTCTCTATGGTTTTGTGTAGACATCATTTCGGGTGAGTACACTTGGTTCGAGTCACGCACAACACTGGAGACGTTTTATTTTCAGTGTGGTTGCTACGACTGCATCGCTGAACTCTCACGAGCCTCAGCGCACCGTCACTGTCAGACAAACACAGAGAAGCTCCACCCCCTTTATTTATGTGGACACGGAACACGGTAACCTTCCACACAAAATAGTTCCAAACAAGTAACAATCGCGTCAGTGGCATACATCGTACTCAACAGGCTACCTGCTCTTTATTCACCAGAGGCTCATCAACCTAGTCTCTTATTTCTCTCCCGAAACAGTGTCTTCTCCCGCTTGGTGTACCTTAGCCTTCTCCGCTACGTACAATCTCTGAACATAGCTTGTAATGGAGGCTCTCGCTGGCAATCCGTAGTGGAGTCGTTAGATGCAATGCGAATGATTTCAGCTTGAGTCGAGCTGTGGACAATGTTGACAGGCTTGAATGCCGTTCGCCATACATTTAGCTATGGCTTCAGCAAATTTGTTCTTCGTCGTGTTATCCATTTTCTTCACTTTGAAATGATCCATAGCTGTCTGTCTTAGACGAGAGGGCGGAGTACTCACATCAGCTGTGTGCTTGGCCATTAAGTGGTATTTCAGACTCAACACGCTATGATGATAGCTCAATTTACGACTGCAAAACATCCAGGTCGCTTTGGTCTTGTCAGTGGAACAATCTGGCAACTTTTTAAAAGTAAACTTTCATTTCATAAACTCTTGAAGTATCCGTTTTCGGTGTCTCGCACTGCCATGGCTGGCAAAAGAGACATGGGCGTGGACTTGTGCAGCGCGCTTGTTGTTTTGTTGTCTGTTTATAGGTCCACGCACGTTTGTTTTGCTAGCCACGGCAGCGCGAGACACCGAAAACTGATACTTATGTTTAGTTTATGAATGGAAGATTTACTTTAAAAAAGTTGCCAGATTGTTCCACTGACAAGACCAAAGTTACCTGTATCATACAGGTATACGATGTATGCCACTGACGCGATTGTTACTTGTTTGGAACTATTTTGTGTGGAAGGTTACAGTGTTCCGTGGCCATATAAATAGAGCGGGTGGAGCTTCTCTGTGTTCGTCTGACAGTGACGGTGAAGTTCAGCGGTGCAGTGGTAGCGACCTAGCGAAAATAAAACGTCTTCAATGTTGTCATCGAACCAAGTGTAGTCATCCGAAATGATGTCTACGCAAAACCGTAGAGAGACTTCCGCGCAAGAAGGACCAACAGAATCAACATCGCCTTACTGCTGTGTTCAAAGCAAACTTGAGAAAAACAAAGTATGCAACCATGGCTTGAATCCACTATAGTCTGAGTACTAGTTTACCTTAGATGTGCACTTTATAATGTTATATTGCTCTGTTTTGATTCCATAAAAAGAGCTGTTAAAGCAGCTGTTGTGTGACAAAATATTTTTTTCACTGTTGATGAGGGACAGTAACATTGTGTGAGAGATTATGTGTGAATAACTGCTCCAAGTGAAAAATGTTCATAAAAAATTGAAAATCGAAATTGTTATTTCAGTAAATATTTGCATTTTGCACATAGAAAACTGATTCATGATTCCATGTTGATGAGAGCATTAAAATGGGGAAAAATAGGACCAAAAATATATAAAAGGAAATTCAGAAATGATAAAAAATGTGTGAGTAATCACATTAATTTTTTGTGAATTTGAGTTAATTATGACAGTTGCATTTTTAATTAGATTAAATATTTTAATCGTTTGACAGCTCTAACACATATATATATATATAACCTCCTGACTACCAGTAGTTCAAATTTATCCTCTGTAGAGGACATTTGTGAACCTAAATATCTCCCACCCAGTGCATCCAATGGCATTAACTCCTTTTGTTACTCTAAAGAGGACATTCAGTGCTTTCCAATGATACCAAATTTGTAGGGGTTAAAAAAAGTAAGAAAATGGCTTCTCTTAGTGCAAGCACTTTTTATGGGAAGAGGAAAAGTAATACTTTTTATCAAACACATTTTGTCTTGAAATGCTGTTGGCATTGTATTTATAAGACTCTTATGAACACGTTGAGTTGTTTTAAGTGTATTTGAGCCTAGTATTCAAGTGTTTAAAAAATGTTGTGGAATTTCAAAAATTTCTTTTGGAGTAGTCCAATTACTTCACATAGATTGGGGAATTACAAAATAAATGTGATTGGACAACATTTTTTTCCTGGTAGTCAGGAGGATAAAATTCCTCGTCTCACCCCCCCTCGGGTGGTGTCCGTCCCTCATTCAGCTCGGGTCCTCTACCAGAGGCCAGGAAGCTTGAGGGTTCTGCGCAGTATCCTTGCTGTTCCCAGCACTGCACATTTCTGGACTGAGATGTCCGATGTTGTTCCCGGGATCTGTTGCAACCACTCATCTAGTTTGGGGGTCACTGCCCCGAGTGCTCCGACCACCACAGGCACGACTGTCACCTTTACCTTCCAGGCTCTCTCCAGCTCCTCTCTGAGCCCTTGGTATTTCTCGAGTTTCTCGTGTTCCTTCTTTCTGATGTTTCCATCACTTGGGACCGCTACATCCACTACAACGGCTTTCCTCTGCCCTTTATCTATGATCACGATATCTGGTTGGTTCGCCATTACCATCTTGTCAGTCTGGATCTGGAAGTCCCACAGGATCTTCGCTCTGTCATTCTCCGCCACCTTCGGAGGTGTTTCCCATTTTGACCTTGGGGTTTCCAGTCCATACTCCGCACAGATGTTTCGGTAGACTATGCCAGCCACCTGGTTATGGCGTTCCATGTAGGCTTTCCCTGCCAGCATCTTACACCCTGCAGTTATGTGTTGGATCGTCTCAGGTGCCTCTTTGCACAACCTACACCTTGGGTCTTGTCTGGTGTGGTATATCTGGGCCTCAATGGCTCTGGTGCTCAGGGCCTGCTCCTGAGCAGCCAGGATGAGTGCCTCTGTGCTGTCCTTCAGGCCAGCCCTCTCTAGCCACTGATAGGACTTCTTGAGATCGGCCACTTCAGTTATGGTCCGGTGGTACATCCCGTGTAGGGGCTTGTCCTCCCATGATGGTCCCTCTTCCAGCGCCTCATCTTCTGTTCCCCATTGTCTGAGGCATTCTCTGAGTACGTCATCCGTTGGAGCCTTCTCCTTGATGTATTCATGGAGCTTGGATGTTTCATCCTGGACAGTGGCTATCACACTCAATAGTCCCCGGCCTCCTTCCTTTCGGCTTGCGTACAGTCTCAGGGTGCTGGATTTGGGATGGAACCCTCCGTGCATGGTTAGGAGCTTTCGGGTCTTAACGTCCGTGGTCTGAATCTCTTCCTTTGGCCACCTTATTATTCCTGCAGGGTATCTGATCACTGGCAGGGCATAGCTGTTTATTGCCCGGGTCTTATTCTTGCCATTGAGCTGGCTTCTTAGGACTTGCCTCACTCGCTGGAGGTATTTGGCCGTAGCCGCTTTCCTTGTTGCCAGTTCGAGGTTGCCATTGGCTTGTGGTATACCGAGGTACTTGTAGCTGTCCTCAATGTCTGCTATTGTTCCTTCAGGGAGTGAGACCTCTTCAGTGCGGACTACCTTTCCTCTCTTAGTCACCATCCGACTACATTTCTCAAGCTCGAATGACATCCCTATGTCGCTGCTGTAGATCCTGGTTGTGT
The DNA here is from genome assembly GCF_054856545.1 of Hippocampus guttulatus. Taxonomy (NCBI): domain Eukaryota; kingdom Metazoa; phylum Chordata; class Actinopteri; order Syngnathiformes; family Syngnathidae; genus Hippocampus; species Hippocampus guttulatus. The sequence continues at coordinate 18,831,679 of NC_141272.1, forward strand.
GGATCAGGGAGTCTATGTCCCTTTCGCTCTTAGCATACAGCTTTATGTCATCCATGTAGAGGAGGTGACTGATTGTAGCTCCATTTCTGAGGCGGTATCCATAGCCTGTCTTGGTGATTACTTGGCTCAGGGGGTTCAGTCCTATGCAGAACAGCAGTGGGGAGAGTGCATCACCTTGGTATATGCCACATTTGATGGACACTTGGGTAAGTGGCTTGCCATTCGCTTCAAGTGTGGTTTTCCACATCCTCATCGAGTTCGCAACGAAGGCTCTTAGGGTCCTGTTCACCTTATACAACTCCAAAAATTCAGTGATCCATGTATGTGGCATCGAGTCATAGGCTTTCTTGTAATCAATCCAGGCTGTGCACAGGTTGGTACGTCGGGACCTGCAGTCTTGTGCGACTGTTCTGTCAACCAGGAGCTGATGTTTGGCTCTTCTGGTATCTCGACCAATGCCCTTCTGTGCTTCGCTCATGTATTGATCTATGTGTCCACTTATCTTAGCCGCAATGATGCCTGACATGAGCTTCCATGTTGTGGAGAGACAGGTTATTGGCCGATAGTTGGATGGGACTGCACCCTTTCAGGGATCCTTCATGATCAGGATCGTTCGCCCTTCGGTTAGCCATCCTGGGTGAGTCCCATCCCTCAGCAGCTGGTTCATTTGTGCTGCTCGGCGCTCATGGAGTGCTGTGAGTTTCTTTAGCCAGTAGGTGTTGACCATGTCCGGGCCTGGTGCTGTCCAGTTCTTCATATCTGAGACTCTTTCCTGTATGTCTGCCACTGTTATGGTAACTGGGTTCTGTTCAGGGAGGTTGCTGTGCTCCTCTTTCAGGGTCACCAGCCATTGTGCACTGCTGTTATGTGCAACCTCCTTCTCCCATATGCCTTTCCAGTACCTTTCAGTTTCCAGTCTTGGTGGGTCAGCTCTGTTGTTAGGACCCTGCCACTGAGCGTACACTTTCGCAGGTTGTGTTGCGAACAGCCTGTTTATTCATCTGGCCTCATTCTCTTTCGTGTACCGCTTTAGGCGGCTGGACAAGGCTTGGAGTCTTTGTTTGGCAGTTTCGAGTGCTTCAGGTATGGTCATCTGGATGTACCTCTCGGGTATCGGCCTTTTCATCACACCTCTCTGGGCCTCAGTCAATTGACTCACATCTTTCCGAGCCGCCTTGATCTTAGCCTCCAACCGTCTTTTCCATGGTGGGTAACGTATCTCATGGTTGCTCTTATAGCCAAGCATCTCAAGGATCACTGATGCTGAAGCGTATATCAGCTCATTGGTTTCCGTGATCGTTACGGTAGGGATCGCCCTCAGTGCTGCATTCACACTTTCCATGAGGCTTTCAGGTGGTACTTCACATCGCCGTTGTAATCGGTTTCTAGGTTGCCCAGCTTTCATTCTCGCCATGATCTTAGCTTTCAGGTCAGTTGTTGCCTCGCTCAGCATTTCATTCATTGGGGCTGGCCTCCCAATCTCATCATCTGCATTCATTGGGGCTTGCCTCCCAATCTCTGGTATGACCTCCTCCTCTGATCTGGCAGCCTGGGGCCCTTCACCATGGAACCTGCGTTGTACCTCATCAATCTCAAGTTGTGACAGCAGTTGCCGTTTGTGGATGTTGGAACACTGAGCTACTAGTTGTTTCGTGGTCAACCGTGACTGTGGGTTTCGAAGTAACCATTTAGCCCACATTCTCTGCATGTAACCCCTCTGACTAGGGTTGCTTGAGTAGTAGCATTCCAACAGAGCCATGTTACCGCATCGCGCCCATCACATACATATATACATATATATATATATATATATATATATATATATATATATATATATATATATACAGGTATATACATATATATATATATATATATACACACACACACACACACACACAAATTTTGTATTGAAGGAAATATTTAAACAATACTCATCCATGTATTGTACTCTCAATATCAATTTATTTACCTATGTCATCCACGTCAACGAGGGCTGCAAGACAGAGGAAAATGAGAATTCAGACTTCCCATTTCAAAGATGGCCAAAAACATTCCAAAAACAACACTAATCGACCGACAGCTAATAGACCGGGTATTGTTTTTTTCATATTTACAGTTGCAATCAGGAATTTAACCAACCTTGGAAATTGAAGCCGTCATCATAGACATGAAGAAACTCAACAGGGAATATGCCACTGGTACACATCAAGTTGACCTATTGTGAAAAAAAATATATATATATATATATTTCATTGTTATATTATCATAAGCTCTCCATTCATTTTCTATGGTGCTTGTAATCACATTAGCATAATTTCCACATATCTGCACAAAAAATACCTGCTCACATTTTAGACCACCACATACCCAATTATTCTTCTTTTCTATATAAAAATAAATTGTCCCTCTCCCACCCCACCCATCACATTCTCATTCCATGCATGGTTGAGAATCCATCGATGTATTGATCTATTAATTCAAATGATTCATATTACTCACTCATACGTATTAGTGGAACCTTTTCAACTCCTCGGAATATAAAATCAAGCTGACAAACCTGCCAGCGTACAGTACAGAAAAAGGTGAAGGCAGGCTCCCGTGTATGTCTCACGATGAGCATAATCACATGCAAGCGAGACCGTGACCACTTTGTCTTAGCATCACTGCAACTAACAGGGATTTTAATGTTTGGCACACTCACCACGGTGTTGTGTTATGTCATATTAACAATGGGCAACTTAGATTTAACGTGACATTTAATTAAGACACACATTCAACAAACACATTTAAACGATAATGATAAACAACCTTATGACTCAGGATGCGTATCTTTCCATTTGATCAGTTCTGTTCAGATTCTCTGTACATGGGAATCAATACCGGTATTCAACGGTATCAATTTCCGGTACATTTCTTTTTTTGGGTGGTAATAAATGTTAATTTATTTAACAATCCAAATTTAAAAAAATCAATCAATAGTTTTTTTCCCCCAATATATAAAGTTTGACAAAAAAAACCCCATCAAAATAAAGGTCCAACTTTACAATGAATAAAGTATAAAGGAGACAAACAAATGAATGTTACAAAATATACTGGCGACAAACTTTTGCTCTTTCACCTATGACAAATTATAAACATGGTCACCACGGTGTGAATTGCTGTAAAACACATTCTGTATATACTGTAAATATGGTAATGCCGCACATCTCCCAGCTTGATTCAATTTGGTGGGGGAAGACGGACCTCTCGGTGTCGGGCAGATGCATAGGGATTAATCTATTTTACTACTCTGACTTTTTTTTCTCTATAAACTGCATTCCTCACAACCGAGGTCTTTCCCAAAAAGCGTTCACATAGACCGAGCGCTTGTTTGTACCCTCACATGCCAACAAAAAGGTTTGCCCGTTCCGACCATTTATGTACGTTTTCTAACAATAAACAGTGCTGACCTGTACCTAGGGTTCCAATTGTGAATTCTACAGGATACATTACAAAAATGTGTACCTTGGAGAACAAAAATGGGCGTCTACAGTACCTTTATTTCTGAGAGTGTCCGGTATAAACTAGAAAGCAATGCTTGTTCCTAAAAACACCAAGTGCGAGTAGAAAGCACAAATTTCCCCAGAAGAGCATGCATTTATTTCCGGCCACAGGACGTACGGTGTCAGACGCTTTTGTTTTCACAGTACTCAAAAAATGTGGTCATACCCGGCCTGAACAGCTCTGACGTTGCCAATACAGTATCTTGAGTTTGCACTCACTAGTAATAGGATTCCTCTGATGCATATGAATAGCATGTCGAATACAACCCCTTGCCTGACCGTCACGTTAAATTTGTAAGACACATTGGTGTGTAGCTTTTTTCATTGACTTATTTTGGGGGTGGCGAGGTTAAAGGTTCAGCATGAGCTGAACTTGGCCAACCATTTTTTGAGTAATACTTAGGTATTCAGGTTTCATGAACTTTTTTAATGCAACCCACCCAGGATCAGAGTTAGACCCTTAGCAGTGCGCTGAACAATGAAAATGCTTTTGTTCAACAATCGCCGGCATTTACAGAATGCAGACTCGCCGGTTAGCCATTGTAATGCATTGTTGACTGTCCCGTAAACTGCCATTGTTATCGAGTTAGTTAGCGAAATGCCTCGGCGTTGTGTGGCGATGCACTGTTCACATTCAGGCAAATTTGTTTGAGTGGCCAAAAGAAAAGAATAGGGCACCTCAATGGACCAGAAAACATGGACCGGCACAGCATCGAAATGCAAACAATAACGCGAGGTGAATAACCGCAGCCTATAAAGTTAAAGTTTACTGTCCTTCCAATCCCGATGGGTCTCGTCTGCACTCCATGTCATTCGGGCACAAAAGTTTCTGCAGCCGGAGCGTATGGCTCGTACATGGATCGTCCTACATACATCTTGCCAACAACCTCCTCTTCTTCCAATTCTTCAAACACACGGATCTCCTCAAATAAGTTTGAACCGTCGCTTTCCAAATCAATTTCTGACTGGCTTCGTACACTTTCCGTAGTGAGCCCTATACTCTAAGTGATGTCACTCTTCCGCGTTTGTCGCTCGTCAGGATGTCACTTTGGGAAAATGATTACTTTGTCAAATTTACAAAATAGAAATTATTTTGTCATGTTTTATTCAATGTATTTTGTTTAATTACTTGTGACATGAAAATACAGTCAAACCTCGGTTTTTGAACGTCTCGGTTCTCGACCAATTTTCGACCAAAAATTTCATTTTTTTTTTTATGCCTCGCATGATGAACAAATTTCGGTTCTCGAACAAACTGAGCGCACTTGAATGCACCACTTGACTCCTCTCGCCTTCCTTACACGAGGAAATGACGCTTCCTCGGGTAGACGAGGAAGTGACGCTTCCTCGTGTCGCTTTCCATTGTGAGCACACGTGTTCAATAAACCTTTTTATTTTTTTAAAAGAGCGTGGTTTCGGTTTTCGAGCAATTTCGGTTTTTGAACAGCCTTCTGGAATGGATTATGGACGAAAACCGAGGTTTGACTGTGTTTCATCTGGGATTTTCTAAAATTACTTCACACTTGACCATTTTAAATTACTGTCTTCCATAAGAAGGACCGTGCAATGGATGATATCGTGCAAGACGTCTGCATACTTCACAAGACATTATTAATTGAGCAATTTTGAAGGATGAACTTCAGAGGTGACAAATCCAGGTAAACGGGCTCTCAGTGAGCTATAGCCAAACTGTGGCAAGGTGATAACTTTCTGGACCTGGATTTAACACCTGGTCTTTTTTGCAACACCCAAGACAGAACACACTAAGCAAGAAAAGAGAAATGTGTTTTCTCTCTCACCGGGCTGTGAAAAAAGAATGACAGATTGGGGAGATGTATCAAGCATCATTACTAAGACGAACTTTGTTCTACTCCTTGTCACCTCAAATAGATTGGTCATTTGAAAAGATAGATAGATAGATTGATTGATTAATGGGCATGCTGGAGCCAATGCGGTGGGGGGAGGGGGGGTTCACCCTGAACTGGTCGGCAACCACTTGCAGGGTACATATTGACAAACAACCATTCACATTCACAATCGCACCTGTGGACAATTTAGAGTGTTCAATTTATCTACCAAACCAGAATATGGTAGGAAACTGGAGTACCCGGAGAAAACCCACACATGCAAACACCACACAGGAAAGTCGGGGCCCGGGGCTCAGCATTGTGAGGCGGATATGGTAACCAGTCAACCACTGTGCTGCCCTGGATAGATAGCTCATAAAAATAAAAAAATAAAAAGTATGCACAGGCCTGCTGCAGCTTATTAAAGATAAGGGCCAATTTGTTTTTGTTCCAGTGGTTATTTTCTTTTTAATGATCCAAAATCCAGAGACCAAAGGTTTCCTCTAAAAGTGCAACAGGAGCAATGAAAGGTGTTAAGCACTCCAAAAAAAAATAAAAAAAAGAACATTTCCCCACTTTGTTAAAGATCATTAAAAAAAGTTAATATCAGACAAAGGTAACCCAAGTAAACTTGTAATGCAGATTTTAAATGGTGATTTCATTTTAGCATTTAGTTCAATGCTACCTGGTGCCGTGTTGAAAAAAATACTTCCCGTTTAAAAAAGAAAATTTAAAAAAAATCTGAAATTTAATTGCACTGTAAAGGTCAAGTTCATGGTGGAAAAATGTGTGTGTGCACTTTTTGCGCGTGTCGTGTGCTTATCTTTGTCCGTGCTTATCTTTATGATCCGCTTTACCCTCTGAAGGATCGCGGGGTGTGCTCGAGCCTACCCCGGCTGTCTTCGGGCAGTCGTGGGGGACACCCTGAAGCAGTTGCCCCCCCCCCCCCCCCCCCCCCCCACTGACCCAGTTTCCAGCCAATTGCAGGGCACACTGAGTACTGTTGGATGGTTGTTCGCCTCTATCAGCCTGCCATGCATGTTTTTGGAATGCGGGAGGAACCCGGAGTACCCGGAGAAAACCTACGCAGGCACGGGGAGAACATGCAAACTCCACACATGGGTGCTGCCAAAAGGAGTCTATCCCAGCCATCTTCGGGAGCAGGCGGGGTGCACCCGGAACTGGTTTCCAGCCACTTGCAGAGCACATATAGCCGAACAACCACCCATGCTCACACTCACGCATGTTTTTGGAATGCGGGACGAACCCGGAGTACTCGGAGAAACCCCACGCAGGCACGGGGAGAACATGCAAACTCCACACAGGAAGGCCGGAGCTGGAATTGAACCCTGCACTGTGAGGTCGCCGCACTAACAACTCGACCACAGGGCCGCCCTGACTGAGTATTATCCTCACTAAAATCAAGGCATTACAATTCCTGAAATGATTATTCATGCTTAAAACAACAAAACAATCACAAATTTATTCAATGATTTACTGAGCAGTGGAACTGAAAAGAGGCAATAAAATCGATGGCTTATCAAAAACAGACACTAAACGGTGTAATAACACATGACAGTGACTCGTCAATGACTTCAAATGTGCCAAATGGTCGCAAGAGTACACCCAGACTGCAGTCGCATTAGAGACATCTCCGATTTATGTCCACACACACACACCCACACACACACGTGTTATTTCAGCGGCAATCGTTATATTAAATATAAATTGTGGAAGCCTTACACCGTAAGGTGTTCCACCCACCCCGGACCCTTTTTACCTTTGAACACCTGCAAACTGTGATAATGATCATATGCGAATGCAGTCACTATTTCTAGTCGAATGAGAGTGTGCTTTATTTGATTTAACACTGCAACAAGTTGAAACTGCCGATCGAATATCGAGTGATACAATGCTTAACATACCGACATGACTGCCGTAGCTCGTCCCGGTTTCTCTTGACCAACGATTGCTGAACGGGGTGAAGGAGTTAAGGTTTAATTTTAATCAATAAAAGAGAACTTATTCAAACCGGATGCGTCTTTTGCATGCGGTAAGCCACGCCTCGTCTCACAAGTGGGATTCGAATCAACTCAAGAGAGCGTGGAGACGTTTCCCGGATAAAACTTACGCGGAAGTGGAAAGTCCAACACGGTTTTCAGAGCGGGAATTCTCATTCATTCGACTGTATATAAGAAAAAAAAATATTCACCAGTGTGCCGAGTCCTTACTGCCACAAGAGGGCACGTGTAATGCAGAGATGTTTTATTTATTTATTTTACACTCGAGAAACTATTTCTTGTACTCTCCACCCATTTTAATCGAAACGGAAAAAACACAACAAAACAGTCATTGCAGAGAAAAAGGGCGGAAACTATCAGATTATAAAGCAGTAGAAATAAAATGTACTGTTCACAATAAAAAATTAATTTCTCAAAACAAAACAAAATATGGTTTCATGGTCATAACGGCCCTCTGAGAGAAGCCGGAATTAAAATGTGCGACAACAGCGAGTTTGACACCCGTGGTTTTGATTAAGACTCACGTGTGTTCATGCCAACACAATAAGGTGTGTGCGTGTGCAAGCGTGCGCGTGGTGGTGGTGGTGGTGGTGGTGGGGGGGGGGGGGGGGGGTCCATATGACATTCCAAGAACTCAATTCAAAGATTTTTTGACTCCACTTGAGTCACTACTTCATATGCGTCAATCACTACACATCTTAGGGCACAATACTGCATTTTATATCATTTTCAAGTCAATGCTCCCCATAATAAGGGCAATAATAAAAGAGAATTAAAATCAAAAGGAAATGCCTCATCTTCATTATGATGTTAACACATTTCTTGAATGTAAGGATTTTTTTTGTTCGCTTCAACAGAAATTTCATTCATTTCTACACAAGAGGGAGTGGCAACACTCTCTGGGTTTGAACATTGCCTTCATTATGAAACTTTGACAACTGGAAACAAAATGCTTCATCGCGGACATTGTCTCGACACATTCATCGTCACCTGATAGCTGCTCAGTTGAGTCTTGCAGACAGACTCTTGAGCCACCTTAAAAAAAAATCACACGGCACAAAATATTTACCATTACATTCTCAAATCCATTTACAGGTTTATGCATCTCATTACTCATAGTTGATGATGTCTTGTCTTGCAGCTTAATGAAGAATGTGATAATTCAGGAAGTTACAGGTGTGTCATCGTTTTATGGGAGCCTGACAGCATGTGTGTGTTCGTGTGTGTGTGTTCAGGATCTAATGATTATCATATTGTGGGGATGTTGCTAATATTAAAAGCTCACCATAATGCATACAAATCATATTATAAACAAAAAAAATTGCTACTGTAAAAAAAAAAAAAAAAACTATCATAGCTCACACGTACCGTATTAAAGTGCTTCCCTCTCCCGCACTCTGGATTCCTATTCTTTGCCCGTGGTCTCGGTGAATTGTACATGAAGCAAACTGAATGAGAATGATGACAACGATAAAAGATATAGCGCAACAGTTCTGATCACAAGCTGCAATTGCAGACTGCTGAGCGCTAACAATTTCCGGTGACGCAGGTCACGCACCACCGTAGGTTAAAGATTTACCTGCTTCATTTTATTTTAGTTTTTAAATAATTTTTGTGGAAATGAGACTCATAGGATGATTAGGGTGCAGTGTACATTAACAGAAAAAATATATGACTAACATGCACAAAGACACAAATGGTTGTTTTTTTTTTCCCCCTCCTCTACACCCTTCGCGATCGACTTGGGACCAGTCCGCGATCTACCGGGCGATCGCGATCAACGTAATGGGCACCCCTGAGCTAGATGAAAAGGACGCAGTGACGGCATTGGGAGGGTTAAATGTGTTCTGATACAGTTACTCGTTACTTGTTAAAAATGTAGTTACGTAATTCAAGCACCATATTATTCAAGTAATGTAACCTTTATTTACTTTTGTCTGACCCATTACCACATTTGCTAATGATGTCTAAAAATATATACATTACAATTTATTTGAACTTTTTGTTCCTAAGAATATTGATATGCGTGGTTTTGGTTTAGCAGTTTGGATAATGCATGGATGGACGGCTTGAATGAATGAAACAGGAAACCAAAGCACGCATAATCAAAATTGTAAATATCAGATTTTTTTGGCAGTCATGCTCATCACTTGTTCATGATGCTGTGGAAGGAAGGCTGGATGGATGGATGGATGGATGGATAGATGGATAGATGGATAGATAGATAGTGTTAAGGAATTTATTCCTCACTGTGATTTTCTAGCCCCTCTCTGTTAGTTGGATCTGTTCAAACACTTGAAAGAAACAATGGAGTATGCTGTTGAAGGTATTTCCTGCTTACTGTGATTACAATCACCTTTAGTACCCCTTGACCTCCACCACTTTTAGGACCCCTCCAGAGGACATGCTTAAATCAAAAGAGGAACTGTTATCTCAAGTATCTGTGTTGCTGCCATCACATCAAAGCTCAGACTGAAGACAATGGTGGGTAGGGGTGGTCTGGTCTCACCTTACCACTCCCACCTTTTTCCAGCCACACCGGGTCAGATGACATGCTAATTTCTTTGTTTCCGGGATTTGCATGGAGGCGTAACTCCAGGCCTCTCATTATCATATTGTCTCTATATATTCTCATGACTGTATTTTTTCTGGGCTTCCTGATGAAATCTGAAACCCTCAGGAGCCCGAATCGATTCGTATGTAATCTAATTACGTGCTTTTGTCCCCCCTGTAACTGTAACAGAATACATTTGCATTTTTTTTCTATCCTGAATATGTTATGCTGGTTTATGTATTCCGTTAATCCCCACTCCTGGACGAGAAAGTGTAGAAGCAAGAGGTAGAAAACGAGGAGTACAAAGAGGTAAAGAAGGAAGGAGAGTGAGGAATAAAATCACTGATGAGATCAGAGCTTCAATATTAGATCATGTAATGAACCATGGCATGACTGAAGGAAGCTGGTCATTGGGTTCAGTCTAACTTGAGCCACTACTGTACACTCTTAGAATTAAAGGTGCTGGCCAGAACCATACAAGTTTCGTCGGCTTTTCCTCTGAAGAGAATCACGTTTGCTTCTTCTTGGAACCCTTTATAAAGGTTCCACATGGAACCCTTCCCGAGGGTTCTGTCAAGAACCCAACACAAAGGATTTTACCTCGAGCCATCTGTGAAAGGTGCCAATCAGAACGGTTTTACAGAGAACCCTTTCACACTCTCAGGGTTACATCTGGATCCCATACAGGGAGTTCCACTGAGAACCCTTTTATATTTTAAGGACTTAATCTGGAACAAGCGCAGGGGTGGAGTCACCATCAGGAATTTCTGGAAAATATGTTAATTTTCCTGAACGGCCAGTGTATTTTCGGGCCGGTGCTGGCCATCACGGCCGCTGGGAAAGTGGATTAGGGCTGTTCATTTGAACATTTCGCAAAATGTATTCTTTATCTGTAATATTCTGCTTATCTGCTCAGTGTTAGGTTCAGAGGGAACACGACCTTATACCATTCAACGCAATTATCTCTGGAACGTTGCCAAACAACAGATAAACTCCATATGACTTTGCTTACATGTGATAAACATCTTCATGCCAGTCTGCAAAAACGCAACACAAGTGACAATCAGCAAAGTCAAAAAGAGTTCAACCGAATAATAAAGAATGAGAACAATAAACTCAATCTTTGCAAGCTTTACATTTATCGTGTGATTTACAAGATGGTGCTACTGTTAAAAGTACATTTAGCTGAAGACGTATTTAGACAATGGACAAAGAGTTTTCATGGTTTTTGCCTTTGGTACACAACTGTATAGTGGATTTGAAATAAAACAATCAGGGTGCAATTGAAGTACTGTATAGACTTTCTGCTTGACAAAAGTATGACATGAATGAAATTATGACCCTTTGATTTAGAGGAATCGTCCGGTCGGCCTACAGAACACGAGCCAGCTGCTATTACATAGCTTTTTGCTTTGGCTTCAGGAGGCAGAGTACAATAGTAGAGTCTTTGATGTGTGGACAGAATAGTCCCTGCAACAGGTGCACACGTGGGCATAGCCAAAATCATCCTCTGAGGTTGCGGTGGCGGGTAAGTCTCCTTTGACCGACCGGAGAAGTGGGACAAAGTGGTAGGGTCAATGTTGCTTCACTGATTAAGTTAACTGGCAAGCTACTGCTCAACTCTGGTGAGGCGTTAGCTTTTGCCGGGGCTTTGATTGAGTCGATCTTAGTCATTTTATCATTAACCTCATCTTGCCAAATTTTGTCATTTCTTTTTTGCGCCCTCCACGTCACTTCATCGAGACATCGTAACTGACAGGTTATTGGACAAATGATCCATGGTCTTCTGGAACAGTGTTTTTCAATCTTTTTCGAGCCAAGGCACATTTCTTTCGTTGAAAAAAATCCTGCGGCACACCACTTGCTGAAAATGTGAAAAAAACGTTTTTTAACATTGAAAAATAACGCTATATTAGAGCACCTTGAATAGGAATAAAATCAACATCAATCCAATATTTTATCATCTTTCATATTTGTTCTCACTCAGTGTGACAAATGGTTTGGATGAACACAGATCTGATATACTGGCAGCAATCGATGAAAGTCACAAAGCTCTTCTTCCACAGCTCTCATTCTTTCGATGTTTTTAGTTTTTACAGCAGTCAGGCTATTTCTTTAGCCGCTTTGGGTCCGAACATCTCATTTACAATGGCTTTGCAGGCGGCAAGTATGAATTGCTCTGCCACTTTTTTGATTTAGCCACAAGTTCAACGACATGGTAACTTGCTTTCGAGGCTCTCTCGTTTACCTTTGCGGTTTTTCTCATGCATGTTGTTTGTTTCTCTGTGTGTTCACGCAGGCGAACAAAATACTCCACATTGTTGTTTTGAAGTGAAGGGTGTTTTATTTGAAGATGAAGTTTAAGATTACTTGGGACAACAGTGCTGTTGGACAGTTGCTTTTCACCACATATCAAGCACAACGGAGTCGGTGCTCTTGCAACTACGGTAAAAGTATAGTAAATCCAAATGAAAGAGAGCTTTTGTTGTATTGGCTCGACCACACAGGCAAACATACATGTATTGGATAATTTCCCACGGTGTGCCGCGGCACAGGGTTTGAAAAACACTGTTCTGGAAGATGCCGGTGCCCACCAACTTAGCTCGCACAATACTCCTTCTTTGTTTCCACCACATCGTTCTCTGTTCTATGTCATCTTAATCTTCCTCACCACTGTTTGGTTTGTTAATAACACAAGTCATGATGGGGTTTGACGAATGCTTTAATAGCATGAATCGCAACTCACGGTAACGATGGCAAGCCGCACCTTGCCTCTTGGGTTATACCATTTTAACTAGACCGTGGGGGGGGGGGGGGATAGTCCCCAAACATCTCCCCTTTTAAAATTCAACACAATTAATAATAAACAATATTAGCTTTTCTATAAATCGAGTCTTTGGGGTGGTTTCACTATCCGACCCCTGCTGGTCTTGTACCGTCCCTTTGTGTCCATCTGTGTCTTTTCCTCATCTTGTCCGTTTGTCCCATCCTTGCTCTCGTTCTCTTCCTTCATACCGTCACCGCCCCGACTCTCCTGTGGTTTGGGAGCTGTCCGGTTTAGTTCTGTTGGTCTTGTAGCCTCGTTTTGCTCCGTTCGTCTCTCAGCCATATTTTGTTCTGCTGGTCTCAGAGCTACCCTGTTACGTCTGTACAGAGTACCTTCCACATCCACTACATAGGATCGAGGGCCCGCCTGCTGGAGACACACACCTCTTCTCCATCTCCCGGTCCGATCTCCAGGAAAAGGCTGCATCCTTATTGGTTGGCCAATTTTTAGTTCTGGCAGATCTCTAGCCGATTTGTCTTGGCTGTATCAAACAGCCACATCTTGGCTGTTTGATACTTAGACTTCAACTCCTCCGTAACACCCGTCACTATGCATGGCTCCAATAGACTCTCCGCAACAGGAAGTGGCGTTTTCAGACGACGGGCCATCAGCCTTTCGGCCGGACTGTAGACCATGTTGTCCGAAGGGGTATTCCTCCACTGCAATACCGCCAACCAGGGATCCGAGCCAGCACCAGCAGCTTTTTTACACAGATTCTTGGCCACTTTCACAGCTGATTCAGCCTTGCCATTTGATTTGGGGTGTCTCGATGAGGACATAACATGTTCAAACCCCCATTCTTTTGCAAATCTTCTGAATGTGTCATTCTCAAACTGTGGCCCACAGTCAGTGATCACCCGGTCAGGCTGGCCATAGCGAGCAAATTGTGACTTACACTTCAGAACTGTGGTTTCCGCTGAGAGGTCAGGAAGCTGTTCAATCTCCCAAAAATCGGAGTAATGATCCACTATCATCAGAAAGTCTCGCCCCGCTTGTCTGTATAAGTCCATGCTTAAAATTTGCCACGGCCGAACAGGAAGTGCATGCGACATCATTGTCTCTTGTTGTTGTTTGTGTGCATACTCATTGCACACTGAGCACTGGCCAACAAAGTCTTTAATTTCCCCCCGCATATTGGGCCAGTACAGCGTGTCTCTTGCCTGTCTGTAGCACGCCTCTCCTCCTATGTGACTGTTGTGTATGCGGTTCAGCATTTCCGTCCGTAGCGATCTTGGGATTATGACTCTTTGACTTTTGTAAAGTATTCCATCCTGTGCACTGATTTCATCTCTGACCGACCAATACTCTCTGATGGCTAAGGGTGTTTGCTCCTTGTGTTCAGGCCACCCCTCCATGACCAAATCCTTCAACATTTGAAGACAAGTGTCACTCGCTGTGTGGTCTCTGATTTGTGTCAAACGCTGATTAGTGACGTTCAGGTAGTCGGCTTGATTAATGTCTTCAGCTTTGTCTTGCGCCCTCTGTAGCATGCACACAGACTGCCGATAATAGGCCTCATTGCCTGTGTTGACTGGAACTGTGGCTCTACTAAGTGCATCGCTGATATGCATGTCGGTGCCCGGTTTGTATGTTACCTTGAGGTTGTAGTTTTGCAATGCAAGAAGCATGCTCTGGAGACGCTTCGGAGCACACAGGAGAGGCTTGTTGAAGATAGCGATGAGCGGCTTGTGATCTGTCTCTGCTGATATTTCTTCTCTGCCGTAGAGGTAATGGTGGAATCGTTGACATGCAAACACGATGCTCAAACACTCCTTTTCAATTTGAGCATAGTTTTGTTCGGTCTGTGTTAATGCACGAGATGCATAGCTAACTGGTTGGCCATTCTGGAGAAGGCAACACCCAAGACCCTTCTGGCTGGCATCACTTTGTACGGTGACAGGCTTTGTCACATCATAGTATTTCAACAGTGGTGCTGACGTCACAAGCCTTTTGATTTCCTGAACAGCTGCATCATGCTTAGGCAGCCAGTGAAACATGACATCTTTGTCTAGAAGCCTTCGTAGGGGTTCACATATTTCAGACAGGCGTGGAAGAAACTTCGCAAGGTATGTAACAAACCCAATGAATCTTTGCACCGACTTCACATCCGTGGGGTGGGGCATCTCCTGAACTGCCCTGATCTTCTCTAGGTCTGGGTGGAGACCGTCGGATGACAAAACATGCCCATGAAACTTGACCTCCCTGACCTTAAACTGTAGTTTCTTTAGGCTGAGTCTCAGTTTGATCTCCCTGCATCTTTCCATCAGCGCGATTAGTTTTCCGTCGTGGTCCTTGATCGCTTCCGCATCTGTGTCCCCGCATCCGACAATCAATATGTCGTCAGCTATTGGTTCGATTCCAGTAAGCCCTGACAATAGCTCATCTTGTTTGCGTTGATAGACCTCCGGAGCGACCGACACGCCAAACGGAAGTTTTAGGCATGGGTATCTTCCCCACGGAGTCCAGAACGTCGTCATGAAGCTGCTCTCTCTGTCCAGTTTACACTGAAGAAAAGCATCCCGTGCATCCACGAGCGTAAAGACACGAGCTTTCGGGAGTTTGTACAGCACGTCGTCAAGTGTGGGCATTTGGTAGTGCGAGCGTTTTAATGCTTTGTTGAGGTACTTGGGGTCTATGCAGATCCTCATTTTCTCTGGCTGCTTAACGATAACCATATTGCTGATCCACTCTGTTGGCTCAGACGCAGGGGTAATATGACCATCACGTTCATGTTTATCCAGTCTGGCTTTTACCGCTGTTCTGAGGGCCACTGGGACTTTTCGTGTTGAAGTTTGTACCGGGGTTACAGAACTGTCAAGCTCAAAGCGTACCTCTCCCGGGAGCGCCTGGACTGGGTCCGTGAACACATCTGAGAAAGACTCAACCAGTTGTTGCTTGGTAAGTGGCCCAGTGCTGCTCTGCCCTATCAGATTCAGTTCTTCTGGGATGGTGAAATGCATTAGCCCCAACTCCACACTTGTTGAGCCTGACAGGAGGGGGCGCTGTTTGTACCTCACAACCTCAAAGTCTAAGATATGTCTTTTGCCGTGTACAACACATTCAGTTCTAAAAACCCCAATTGAGTTGAGCGTTTCTCCAGAATACAAAACTAGCTTGGTCTTGCTTGACAGTAGAGGAATGTTGGGCGCAAGCTTCCTCTTGTCTCTGATGCTCATTACATTGCACGTGGCCCCCGAATCCAACTGACACCTCTGGGGTGCTCCGTTTAATGAGAGGGTAGCGAACCATTTTCTTCCATGACCATGTACTGCACCAATGCTCTCCGCAGCATAGATATCATCCTGTTCTTCGTCAAACTGTGCGTCTTCCGTGATATTAACTCTCTGGTTGGATTGAACTTTTCTCATGCACACTTTTGCGAAGTGATTCAAAGTCCCACATTTGCGACATGTTTTTCCAAATGCTGGGCACGCATCCGCTCCCCGTTTGTGTGAGCCACCACAATATTTGCACTCGACAATGTCCCTTCTTCTCTCTCCATCTTTGGGTTTATACATGCCTCGCGTGCCCCGTTGCTGTTGCTTGTCTGATACGTGAATACTCTCTGAAATGCACTCTGGCGTCATGAGTTTCAATTTCATCTCCGTCATTTCAGCCTCTCTGCACATATCAATGGCCGATCTTAGTGTCAGGTCTTTCTCCCTAAGTAGGCGTCTTCTCACATTTTCGTCAGTGATTCCAAGGACCAGCCGGTCGCGTAGCAGCTCTTCTTTTAGCTCTTCGTATTCACATGAAGCGGCTCTCTCGCGCAGTCTCGTAACAAACGAATCAATTGGCTCACCGTCATCTTGCTTGCAGTTTCCAAACACGTATCTCTCGAATATTACATTCCGTTTTGGTTTGAAATAATTCTCCAAGGCGTCCAATATCTCTTTCACGTCCTCCTGTTGTGCCGCAGACAGGTTCAGGTTGTGTTTGTACACATGGCGGCAATCGCCCCCCATAAGTCTTCTCAGAGCAGCGGCCTGCACTCTAATGTCTTTATCTCCCAAACTGGAGGCCAAAGAATAATCTTCAAATTCAGCACGAAAGTTATCCCAGTTGTTTGCAACATATCCCGTCAGCTTCATCACCTCCAGGGCTGGGATGCTAACGTTAGCCGCCATGTCGTCAGCCTCGTTGCTATCACGGTCGCGATACTGGACTCCCAACTGCGCGTTCCGCACACAATAAACTCACAGCTGCGACGGCACTAATCGAAAACAGCAGTGGGTAGGATCATTTCTGACACCATGTTTGGTTTGTTAATAACACAAGTCATGATGGCGTTTGACGAATGCTTTAATAGCATGAATCGCAACTCACGGTAACGATGGCAAGCCGCACCTTGCCTCTTGGGTTATACCATTTTAACTAGACCGGGGGGGGGGGGGATAGTCCCCAAACAACCACCACTACCAAAGTCATTTTCCACACTACTTTACATTCACTTATTTCCTTCGCATGACATTTTCTGTCCAAGATGTTACCCAACTTTGTTTTGAGTTTGTCATTGTGTCCCAAATAAACACGCTCCAGGGATAGTACTGCTTCGCCCGGAAAAAGGAAACCCACAAAAGAATTTTGTTTGGTACTAAAAATGTAACTTGGTTAACCTCGTTTTCATATAGCTGATTTTACAGAATCACTGTGTGAATATTTCACTCTTGAACCTAAGGACAATAATGCCCTTGTATATTCGGTTTCACACATAATATGACATGTGGAAAGCAACCACAAATCCAGAATTTTACATACCAGGGGCTTATGCCGCTTTGCCATTAGCCCCAAACAGCACAACAGCGCGCGTGTGAACTTGCATATGTGAATGGACTAACAGATGCCACTTACTTGCGATAACGAGAAGCAAAGTCACCGGCGGCCATCTTACATTGCCACTCGCAAAACTCAGCTACAGTAACTTGAATTAATTGCTTTCTCCATGGCATTTTCACATTATTTTCTGTCTCTACAACAAAAATGCCACAGTGTATGGAGAACAGCTGACCAACATGCCTGGGAGAAGCGCTACATGCACATTTCATCTGGAAGAACGCGATTATACATTTTCTCTCAAGGTATATCTCTAAGTGCTACACAAAGATTTGTCTACATAATGTTGTCAGAACTGTGAACAATGAAATAAAATCAAATGCTGCAAAATGTAAACCTAAACCCTGTATGTCACGATTCATGATTATGAGATAATATTGTCTGAAAGGTGGATGCAAGCAGTGAACTTCCTTCTTTGAGAGGCTCTCATTGCTCCATGCAGGGATCAACGTGTCAAACACACACTGATAATAGGGTTTTTAGCAATAAAAATAACAGAAGTTGTCGGTAACAGTGGCAATGTAAGTTGGTTGTCCTCTGGCTTCAGCCACATGGGGGCAAATGTTAGTCCATTCATAAAGGTCCGCGATCAGACGACCTCTTTTGCTTCCATCGCAACAGATGCCGAACAGGCACCCAGCAAAAAGGGAGAGGAATTGGGGCAGGATCAAGGACCCAAATGCACGCAAGCTTTCACATCTAGACAAAAAAAAAATCTATTTCCAGGTTTCGGGGCTCCAGGACACAGGCAGTCGTGAATGGGACCTGGCGAGTGGTGCGTGCGCTCCGAAAAAAATTTACCCCAAGCTTCAATATTTCAAGCAACTCATGCCAAACAGTCCTATGGAGTGATCCAAATTTTAAAAAGGGCAGATGAATATTATCACTCCTGATGGCTGTACCCTCCCAAGTGCCCCTCCTCCAAGGCCTTCCACTATTGAAGAGCCAAGGTCCTCCAGCCACCACAAGGTCCAAAGAAAAGAACCACAAAGGTCCCTAAACTGACTGTAGGTCAAGGCGACAGGACCTCCAAAAACCTTCAGTCAACAACGGAGCTCTTTTGAGGAATCTCTGACGTCACCCAGCCGCCGCAGGGAAAAGACAAAAGAACCTCATAGGTCCTCCAGTAGACACCAGGCCTAGGCTAAAGAACCTCCAAAGATCTTGAGTTGCCAGAATAGTCCACTTGAATAATCTCTAAGGTCCTCAAGCAGCCAGAGGGTCCATTTTGAAGTTCCACTGACACAGCCAGGGGCGGTTCAAAATAAGAGTTCAAATGATCAAAGAGACCATCCAAAATACACAGTACAGCCCAAATGCTGCTGACTGTGTCAAGCATAGCTGCCCCGATCCAATGGCCATTTTCCTGCTAATGTATCCACCACTTCTAAGAGAGATCACCATTGAAATGTCCAATCTCTACTCCACCCAGACCAAGGCCAAGCAACTGGATATGGGTATGGATAAACTCCTTACGTTCTCTGGGATTTTTCTGGCATCTGGCTATAGGACTGACTGTTCCACAAAGCACGGGTCAGCTGACACAGATTTTTCATAATCTAAGCACTTTTTTTTGCACTGGGGAGAAATCAAATTGACGAGGCAATGGCCCCACAGATTCCACTCCAACTGTAGGGCAAAAACCTATGCAGTCCCTGACCGCCACACCTCACAACAGTTAATTGTGAAGTATTTTCATTACCTGTCTTGTCGATTCATTACAATCGCAAGGAACACGAAGACAACCCTTCACACTCACAGTCACACCTAGGGACAATTTAAAGTGTCCAATTAACCTAACATGCATGTTTCTAGATTATGGGAGAATTCATTCATATATGTATTTATTTAACAGCGGTTCATAATGCACCAGGTCTGAAATGATGGCAGGCCAGTCCAGTACTTACACTCTTTTACTATGAAGCCACTCAGTTGAGAGGCGTGCAAAATGTGGATTGGCAGTGACCGCTTGAAATAAGCAGTGACGTCCCTGAAAAGACATTTCTTAGATGGCGGCAGATGTTCTCCAAAACCCTTTCAGTATTAATGGTGCCTTATTGCCTTCACAGATGTGCAAATTACCAATGCCAGGGTGACTGTCTTTACTAAGTTCTTTAAATTGAAATTGCAATTCCAGACGAAATGATTGCTGAAGAGTTTACTTGTTTTTTTTTTTTTTTTTTTTGCGCTCCCAACTGACTCATCCATCCATCCATCCATCCATCCATTTTCCGAACCGCTTAATCCTCACTAGGGTCGCGGGGGGTGCTGGAGCCTATCCCAGCCGTCTTCGGGCAGTAGGCGGGGGACACCCTGAATCGGTTGCCAGCCAATCGCAGGGCACACAGAGACAAACAACCATCCACGCTCACATTCACACCTAGGGACAATTTTAGAGAGTTCAATCAGCCTGCCATGCATGTTTCTGGAATGGGGGAGGAAACCGGAGTACCCGGAGAAAACCCACGCAGGCCCGGGGAGAACATGCAAACTCCACACAGGGAGGCCGGAGCTGGAATTGAACCCGGTACCTCTGCACTGTGAAGTCGACGTGCTAACCACTGGACTACCGGGCCGCCCTCCAACTGACTCAGATAATCAATTATAATCTCACACATGAATGCCAGGTCCCTCCTCTCACGCCAAGATTGCTCATCAGAATTGGCCTTATACTCAAGATTGGTCATGCACACCAATGCTAGCTGGCGGGGCTAAACATCCTCCCACAGTGCAGACTGGTTCCTCTGAGTAAATAATCCTCGCCTCTGTGTCTGCAAATAAGATGCGCTTATGATAAGTACCATATTTTCCGCATAATAAGGCACACCTAAAAGCATTGAATTTTCTTAAAAGCCGACAGTGCGCCTTATCATCCAATGCGCCTTATATATGGATCAATATTTTGATTTATTGGATGTAGTATTTTAAACTGCAAAGCGCTTGGTTACAGCTGCAGCGATTGTGGAAGCTCTGTATAAATGAAGCTGTGTTGTATTGTATTCCCTTTAGCATATTGCCATCTATTGGATGCATAATGCAACCGCAGCCACGATTGTATCTTCTATTCTATGCGCCTTATAACGTGGTGCGCACAATATATGAAAACAGTTTTAACCCTGGAGAACCCAAGAACCCTTTTCTTCTTTAGAAAATGATGAATGACTGCTGTATGTTTTCCATCTCTCTCGGCTGCAACACACCTGATTGAGATGATCAGCTCATCATCCAGCTCTGAAGCAGCATTAGAACATTCCTGATTATTTGAATCAGGTGCGTGTCTCTTGGGAGCGCTGGAAAACATGCATGACAGCGGCCTTTGAGGACCGACTTTGGACACCCCTGTTTTAGTACAATGGAATTCTAAATCCGGTTTTTAAAGTCGAGTAGACCCCCCACCCCACCCCCTTCCATCGGCAGGTTGTATGCGCACAGACGTGGATACAAAGACATAATAATCAACATGGCATCCATCCATTTTTCGATCTACTATATCCTCACAAGGGTCACGGGGGGTGCTGGAGCCTATCCCAGGTTGCCAGCCAATCACTGTTATTATGTTACCTAATGATGTCCACCATTGTTGCTCTATTTGAAAATAATTCATAGTTATATCAAATTGATCAAACCTGATGAACACAAATGTATTGCTTTTTCTGCTGTGTTCAGTTGTCCATAATCCTTGCCCGAGGCAAAAATGAGTTTGACACCCCTGCCCGTAGAAACATGATTATTTCACAATGTTTGTCTAACAGTAGTTAAAACACTGTATGACTTCAGTCACAGGCGATAAAAACCATAAAGGGAGTCAGCAGAAAGTCAAAGGGAAAAATAGAGCATGACGAAAAGATAATAGCTTTTCACGGGTCAATTTCAGGGACAGGGTTGATGACAATCTGCAATTGCTGCTGCCTCTGATCACCACCTTGACATGCTCAGTGCATGTTCTCCATGTCTCAGCATGGGTTGTCGCTACTGTACCGCACTCACCCATGACCATGAATAGGACAGGGGGCACAGAAAATTGATCGATGGTCTTGTCATCAATTCCTGATTTCTTTCTCTATTGTAACAGATAAAATATGTTATCTCCTACTTTCTCGCAACAATGTTATGGATTTCTTTTTTTACGTATGACAGATGTCAACATGCACATTTTACTCCTTTCTTGTCAAGAGATTTGAGTCAATGTGCCTGACATCTTTCCCACTTTGGGTAAGTTGTAGAGAGAATGGATAGATGGCTGCTTTTTACTCTTACTACTTCAACTACGGAAGGCCCGGTGGTCGACTGGTTAGCGCGTCTGCCTCACAGTGCAGAGGTGCAGGGTTCGATTCCAGCACCGGCCTTCCCGTGTGGAGTTTGCATGTTCTCCCCGTGCCTGCGTGCCCCGGTTTCCTCCCACATTCCGAAAACATGCATGGCAGGTTAATGGAACACTCTAAATTGTCCCTACATGTGAGTGTGAGTGTGGATGGTTGTTCGTCTCTGTGTGCCCTGCGATTGGCTGGCAACCGGTTCAGGGTGTGCCCCCGCACACTGCCGAAATACAGCTGGGATAGGCTGCAGCACGCCCAGCGCTTGTGGGCATAAAGTGGATCGGAAAATGGATGGATACTTCAACTACTCCTAAGATCACGAGCCTTGTCACATAGATGAGGATGGTCAAAAGAGCAACAGCAGCACAATAACTATTACTATGTATCCAAGTATCAAATAGGAACCTCCGGGGAGCTCTTTAAGCACCTTCGGGGGGAAAGGAGAATATAGTGTACCTTCTTCTTCTCTTGCTTTTATCCTTTTATTATTTGTCTTTCATTGAGAGCTGAGATCATGCTCCTCCAATTATATCGAAAGACTATAATATATAATTTCAATACACGTCACATAACACACAAACTGATACTCGTGAGAGGGAGCACATAACACCCACTCTGGCATCCCTTCACTGGCTCCCTATACATTTTAGAGTTCTTTTTAAGATCCTATGATTTGTTTTCAAATCTTTAAATGGCCTCGCTCCACCTTACCTCTCCGAGATCCTCCACCCCAACACACCTTCCGGTGCCTCAGGTCTCAGACCAAACATTATTAGAGGTACCAAGAATTAAGTGGAGGCTCAGAAGGGATCTTTTCTTTTGCTGGTCGCTCTCTTTGAAATGGCCTCCCACTGAACATTCGACAAGCCCCTTCGCTACACATCTTTAAATCTTGTCGGAAAACGGATTTTTATTCTTTGGCTTTTGACTCAGCATGAGACTTGATTTTTAGCTTTAAAGTTTTTGTACTTTCTACTGTCTTTGTTCTTAATTTATTGTTTTATTGTTGGGTGTTGTATGAATTATTTTTGTTCCTTGCACAGCACTTTGTATGCAGTGATGACTGTCTGAAAGTGCTCTATAAATACAGTTGAGTTGAGTGGTAGTTGTTTTAAAGTGCTCTATAATGCAATTAACTTGAGTTGAGTATATAAGACCAACGACCTATAATAGTCACTAAAGTAAATGTATTAGTTGGCGTGTGTCTCCAATGAACTTGAATGACACAGCAGTTCTTCATTTGCCTCAAAGTGGATGCACAAATTAATCCGTTTCACATTCCCTTGGATTTACTCTTTCAAACAAGTAGAACTAAAGTAATTAAATTGCGGTGAATTTCTGCTCTGGTACATGATGACTTGCAAATTTCCAAATGGTTCAACTGTGTTTCAAGATTTTAAGTCTAAATTGGACAATACAGTGTGAAAGCTGCAGGGCATGCATTGTTTATGGGTGTCTATTTCAGTGATCAGATGTTCAAAGTGATCGGTATCTCTTCAAAATGTCTAAACAGCAACAACAAAAAAGAAATTAAACAATCGTATGGAAACACAGTGAGTAGGCTGGTTAAGACCCATAATGTTTGCTATTGAGCAGTAGATATGCAAGTCCGTTAAAGATAAGATAAGAAAACCTTTATTAGTCTCGCAATGGAGAAACTAAAATGTGTAATTTTTTGACCAAATTCCATATGAATATTGAGAAATGCTGTCAATGAAGCAAGAAAATGCTAAAGATTACTCTTACTGCACATAATAGCAATCCACAGAA
The DNA here is from genome assembly GCF_054856545.1 of Hippocampus guttulatus. Lineage (NCBI taxonomy): Eukaryota > Metazoa > Chordata > Actinopteri > Syngnathiformes > Syngnathidae > Hippocampus > Hippocampus guttulatus. Next base: position 18,855,389 of record NC_141272.1, read on the forward strand.
TGAAATAAAATAATGTAATATGGGGCCCTATTTTGGTAGCAGGCGTCCGTGCGCTTAGCGTAAAAACGGGTGCAACATCATTTTCATGCCAGCGCAAGTCTAGTCTAACGTGATGTGCTTCTCTGGGCATTCCGTCGCACAAAGATGCCTCATCCCCAACGCACCTTAACAATTTGGTAACAAAGTAGACTGCGCGGCACAACTATTAAGGTGGGAGAGAGGATCCATACACGGGATCCTAGGTGCAAGGCGGTCTCCAATTGCACGTCACATCATCCAATTCCATCATCCGCAACGGGAGATCTTGCAGTTTACCTGTATCGATGCCCTTTACGTGCACCAATGTCATTCACATACCCCAGCAAGTCGACAGTATTTCTGCTTTCGTAATGTCAAGGCCTGTGTGCGGTTTGACGCCCTGATTTTAATGCAACTGAACAGAGTCGCTAGAATTGGCTGGGAGTCGGCTACTTTCCGTTTCACAACAATACAAACGCCCCCTTGCTCCCATGTCTACCTGCGCAAAGTCAAGGAAAATACCAAATGAAAGAAGGCTCTACGCATGCGTACAATGAGACATTGCTTTCTGCTCTACTTGTGCTGGGCATGAAAATAGGGCCCAGAGAGTACGAAGATCCTGGTTAACACGTTTACTTCACAATAGGAAGATAAAGGTTGGAATATTCTCTGGCATAGTGTGTTCACTACTCTGGCTTCCCCCATTCCGGAACATGTTTGTAAGGTCAATTGAACAACATTATGAGATTAAAAAAAACACATTTCAAAGTGATGGATTTCACCATGCCATTCAGTCGAGTAGAGACTATTCAGTATCCATTGTTGAACCTCATGAGGTTCAAACACGGAAAATAAATTGAAATTTGCGTCAATGGGCGAATTTCATTTTACTCACAATAATCGACGTTAAAGTTCGGAATATAAACCATGACTTGATATATAACCTGTATCATTCAAAAAGAAAATTCAGCTCATCACAAGATATATTAAAAAAATGCTTGCATGGTTGTGCCATTATAAAAATAATACAAAGTTAAAACACTTTTCATTGATTTATGGAATTTGAATGCTTTGGACTACTACTTCATAATAACACGTGTCATGTACTTTATTCTAAAATTCTTTGTAGATCCAGTCTTTGTACTTTGGAATAAGTTACTGACAAAACAAAGAACATTTTGTCTGACGCATTTTGAAATAGTCACACTTCTGTGCACTGTTAGAAACCATAAAATAATCTCATGATAATAAATTGAATCTGTTTAGAGAGGCAAAATCATACATATTGCAACACCCACGCTCCCCAAATTCCATTAATTTTCCACAAAAACATTGGCTGTTTCATTTGCTTGAACATGAATGTCGATTTGTCTGCACATATTCTTGTTTCTTTTTACACGATGAGAACAGATTTTTTTTTTCCCCCTCTTCCAGGGGAGCATGAGCAAGAACCATGGCACAACAAAATAAGGCAGTATGTACAGCAGGCTGAATTTATCCACAGTTATTCTGCCACTTGCCTGTGCAAACAATCAATTTTGGATACTAAAAGTACATTTGCTTTAATTGGCTCTGAAGTTGGCTCCTCGTGCCTTATATAATCACTGTCACTATCTGTATTGGAGTACGTCATAATACCGGGGACTGCACTGTATAAAACTGAACACCAGTCTTGCAGAAAGTGCACCACTGCAGGAGTGCGCAGTTTCTTCACACCGTGACCAGATCTAAAAGTACAGCCATGAATGCCACTCAACAACAGCAGAACAACCAGACAGGTAAACAATTTTTATTACCGGGAACACATGGACGAATTGATAAGTTATTCATTGTATCTTTATGTGCTTTTAATGTTTTCCTCCAGCACTGAAAAAACCCAGGTCCAAGAAGAACACTAATCATTTCACAGATATGCACGATCTGCCTTGCATCGAGAAGATTGTGTGCACTGTCGGCGAGACTCCACATCCCATCCAAACAAACATCACGGGCAAATTCCCAGAATGGATCAACGGCAGTTTCTTGAGGAATGGCCCGGGGAAGTTTGAAATCGGAAACCAGAAGTAAGTACAATGCCTTGAGAGAAAGAAATACTATGCAGGTAATAAAGGCAGCACCTCCATCCGAGGCTTCCAGTAAGTGTTTTTTGTTTTCTTCCCCAGGTTCAACCACTGGTTTGATGGCATGGCTTTGTTACATCAGTTTAAAATTTCCAAGGGGCAGGTGACTTACAGGAGCCGCTTCCTATCCAGTGACAGTTACCAGGCCAACAATGAAAAGAACCGGATTGTTGTTTCAGAATTTGGAACAGTCAGTGTGCCAGACCCTTGTAAAAACCTTTTCCAACGCTTCCTCTCAAGATTTGAATTACCAAGTAAGTACAGTGTCGAACCACAGAAAAGAAGCCGATTCCATTACACAGTATTTTAATCACGCAAACTAACAATTATGAATTCAACTGATCTTTTTTTCTGTGTTGTAATTTGGAAGCTTCTTGTTTCTGCTCTAGAGCACACAGATAATGCCAATGTGAGCGTTGTGACCTACAAAGGCGATTACTATGTCAGCACAGAATCAAACATAATGCACAAGATTGACCCTGAGACGCTGGAGGCAACCAAAAAGGTACTGATCAGTTTCATTTTACAATACATCCTGATTTATATTGCACTTTCACAACAGCTGCGACTGTAACAAAGCACTTCACAAATCAGTTAACGTAAATTAAAATAATAAACACAACACAAAACATAAAAACCTGGACAGTCGTGCAATCTTAACCACTTTTCCCCTCATACGGTTTCTTGTTTGAAGCAGTTCTAGATGAAAGCGGAGAGAATCAAAGTGTCCTTTCACCAGTGGATCAGCAACGTCATGCTCAAAATGTGCATATGTCTGCTACATGCTAAATTTGATTGCATCAGTTGATGAAAAGTGAGACTGGTTCACTTCTCCTGTCCCATCTAAATCCGTTTCAATTCCAAGCGGCGACTCACAGTTCCAGATACGCATCCGTGCTCCGCGCCGACGCTTCTCTCTCCTCATCCTTGACTCCACAATGAATGGATGTAAGGAAACAAATATTTCTGCTATGACTCAACTGCGCATATTAAGCACATTAAGTTTATTTCATTGGCTTTACCATATGGCTGGTAAAGCCCAGAAACATCTATCCATCCATCCATTTTCCAATCCGCTAATCCTCACATGGGTGCTATCATAAGGAGTCTATCCCAGCCGTCTTCGGGCAGCAGGAGGGGGCACACCCTGAATTGGTTTCCAGCCACTCGCAGAGCACACATAGCCGAGCAACCACCCACGTTCACACTCACACCCAGGGACAATTTAGAGTGTTCCATTAACCTGCCATGCATGTCTTTGGAATGTGGGAGGAAACTGGAATACCTGGAGAAAACGCATGCAGGCACGGGAGAACATGCAAATTTCAAACAGGAAGGCCGGAGCCGGAATCGAACCCTGTCCCTCTCTCTGCACTGTGAGGCCAACGCATTAACCAGTCCCCCACGGGGCCGCCGCCTGTAAACATGCTAAGAAAAAAAATCTTTCATTGAGATTGGAAAAAAAAAAATCAAAACAAACTTTGTGCATCTGTCAAGATGTGATGCGCTCCCGAAAAAGAACAACCCAAAGTGAAATTGCCTCGTTTGTTGGGTTTGTCCGATATTCTCACCAAAAGCGTTAACATCTAAAATTATCCTCTAATGATAGCAGGTCTAAGAGAAGGGGGTTTCCAGTCTAGACTCCTTTTTTTTTTTTTTAAGTAAACACTTTGTCTCGATTGAATCCATATCGACTAGGTGAACTGGAGGGATTTTATTGCTGTTAACAGCGCCACCGCCCACCCTCACGTCGATGTTGATGGAACAACATACAACATGGGGAATTCATTCTCCCTTAAAGGTAGAGTACTTCAGTACGTCAAGATAAAAATCGCTTTGCTTCTCGACTTGTCTGGTAAAATAAGTGACAAACTCTATGAGTATGTACTCTCAGGGTCCTATTACAACATTATCCAAGTGCCTCAAACGAAATACAGCAGTGAAGAAACCCTGGAGGGAGCCAAGGTGCTTTGCTCTATTCCCTCAACGGACTCTGCCAAACCCTCCTACTACCACAGTTTTGGTAAGCAACAGACCTGCAAAGTCCTGTGCCGAAACGTACTTCAAAACGACCCACCAACACATTTTTTTTGTATATTTGACATCAAACACCTTTTTTTTTGTTCCTAATATTTGAAGAGTTGATAAAATTTAGCTTTTTCATGAAACCAAAAAAAATATCTAATTTGCTTCCCCATAGGCGTTATATTCCCTATAGCTAGCGTCTACAACAACTATACAGTGAAACTCCTCTGCAACGAAATCATGTTTGCAGCAAGAAAATTTTTCACAGCAGGGGGGTTTTCACTGTAGCAAATTTGATCTCAGATGTAAACACACACACACACAAACGTATGTGTACACGCACACACAAACATGTGTACTCTTTATTTTTATTCTAATAGTGCATAAGTATGAGCATACACTTATTTGACACTTCATATAGTCAGTGTAGAAAGAAAAAAAAAGGGAGAGAAATTGCGAAATTTACGATCAGCATTCACTTTCACTAACACCAATTTCTTGGATAATGTCTTTTATTTTGCTCCCTCCGTCTTTCATTTTGATCACTTTTACCCTCTCTTCAGAGCTCTTTTTGTCTTAGCTGCTTGACATCCAAAGGTGCGTTTGGTAGCCATTTTAGCAATGTAACATTCTTGCTGCGTCTGAAACTAACAATAACAAATACTTCCTGGACCACTGCGCATGTGTAAACCAGTGTGGTGGTTGCTGTTGCCGTTTCCGAACGAAGCAGTAGAGGTTGCTGTTGGATTAGACTTCGTTGTAGTGAATCTCATTGTGAGGCAAGAGCAGAGATTAAGATTTCGTATAATGCAACAGGGTTCTTTTTTTTCATTGTATGGGGGGCAGGAAAGTGGGAATGGTGTCAAGGAGTTTCACTGTAGTAATATTTCCCATTAAAGTGATGTGAGGGTGACTGTTAGCCTCTCAAGAGAAAATCTATGTTGCCAACAAGTTATCAGCATCATGGCAAATGAAGCGTTCTTTGTCCTACCCACTGCAGCAATGTCTGAGAACTACGTGGTATTCATTGAGCAGCCCCTCAAGATGGACCTGTTGAGAATCGTAACAGGCAAGTTGACAGGAAAGAGCATTAGCGACAGCTTCTTCTGGGACCCCAAATTCAAAACAATCTTCCATCTGGTTCTGAAAAAAAACGGGAAGGTAAGGTCAAAATGAATGAAAGTTGATCTGCCGACTGTTCCTCAAGCACTTTTTAAAAAAATTCGTTTTTAATTATAGGTGAGCTCCTTCCAGTATCTTGCTCAGCCACTGACAACCTTCCACCAAATCAACGCCTTTGAGGAAGATGGTCATTTAATCATAGATATGTGCGTATCAGATGATGGCAAGATAATTTCAAACTACAATATCCAGAACCTTCGCAAGTCTGGGGAAGATCTCGATGAGGTAAGCGAGTTGAAAAAGCAGCACGACACGTCGCCACAGTAAATAACATCCGTCCAACAGATGGTTTCAGGACAATTATTTTTCTGGATGAGGACTAAATGTACAGCGTATTTTTTTCCACAGGTGTATAACACACTGTGTAGAATCTTCCCACGTCGCTTTGTTCTCCCACTCAATGTTGATGACAAAACACCGTACGACCAGAACTTGAACGGCTTGCCTCACAGCTCAGCCACTTCGTTCAGGATCGCCAAGAACAAGGTAGACTTCTTTCAGCATTTCCATTCTCGGAACTGTTTATGCTCACTAGGCTCGCGGCAGGCAGGCAGTCGCGGCTGTCAGTGGGTAAAAGGTGGGCTACGCCCTGAACTGGTCGCCAGCCAATCGCAGGCCTTAAAAAAACAACAACACCACACACACAAAACAAAAACACGGCACAAGATTTCAGATGATTTCCTCAGTTTCATTAATCAAATCACTTGAACATTTGTGCAGATATTCTGTACCCATGAGGATCTCCATGGTGAAGACCTTCATGAGTACGGCGGTCTCGAGTTTCCTCAGATCAACTACGGCAAATACAACACCCGCCCCTACCGCTACTTCTATGGCTGCGGCTTCAGACACCTTGTCGGCGACACACTGATCAAGATGGACATTCGAGGAAAACACATGAAGGTGGGCGAACCATAGCTTTTCTTTTGGTTTTTAGCAACAGTGTTGTGGCAAAACGAAAATTGCAATTTGAGTTTACACAAACAATCAACGGTAACAATCACTGGTTCACTTCCTGCTGGTTTTAAGGTTTCATAACTTTCCTCTACTTTTTCCGCCAAGGTCTGGGAACAACCTGGCCTATATCCCTCAGAGCCTGTCTTCGTACCTTCCCCAGATGCCACCGAGGAGGATGATGGTGTTATTTTGTCGGTGGTCATCACTCCAAATAAGGTTGCTCCAGTTTAGGAAAACTTTGTGTGTGTGTGTGGGGGGGGGGGGGGGGAGACAAACAAACAAACAAACAAAAACAACATTCATCAGTTCCCAAAGAAATCTCATAATCTAGATCACCAAGCTAACCTATGTTGCACTTGAAAAGTAACATAACATTGTCAGGTCAAAATGTGCAAAACCTGTTAAATGTTCGCAAGCGAACACGATCAATCCATTTTAACGAGTCCTTGTAAAAAAAAAAAAAAAAAAAAAAAAAAAAAAATATGAATCCAAACCGACATATTTGACAAAGATGTCCTCTTTGCATTGTTTCAGACTGAACACCTTCAACAAAACTTCACAGAACGTACACAGTGAATGGCATAGAAAGATCGATGAAGCAATTATTTGATTTGGCTTTTTGTCATTTCGGAGTCTTCAAGTGCACAATTAGTTTATCTGCACACTACATCATCAGTATGATGCAAGAAACAATGTACACTTACTACCCCAAAAATGAAACAATCAAATTTAATGTTTGATATAAATAACATCATTAAAAAAAAACACGCTGTCATATTTGCCTTTTGGAAGTCTTCCAATCCAAAACTGCTAATTATTATCCCTCTATTTAATTTTTTTTTTTCAGGACAAGAGTACATTCCTCTTGGCTTTGGATGCTAAGACCTTCGAGGAGCTGGGTAGGGCAGAGGTGCCAGTTAATATCCCGTACGGCTTCCATGGAACATTCAATGCCACAGCATAGCCGTTTAGCCATTTGATGGTTTATCATAGTTCATACTGCACTAGAGTCGATACGAATATGACTCCGCATATCTCAAATAGGGCCATATTTTATTTTCAGTATTATCATATTTATGGTTGTTTGTCTGTATGTGCCTTGCGACCGGGTGGTGGCCACTTCAGCATCTACTAGGACACCTGAAAACCGGAAGAGGATATGTTGTTTCCTCTTCATCAAGGAGGTTAGATTGTCAATTGTGTTTCTAGATAAACTCTTGTTTTTAATCCTTTACTGTATACTTTTTTCTTCTTTCAAAAATAAACAAATCAATGTATTGCCAAAGTGTAGGCTACTGTATTTGTTCTGGGGTTGAGCAAGGCAGGTTCATAAACTGCAATTTCAAGATAAAGTCTTGTTTACAATTTGCAACAAAGCGTTTGGCTCCACCGTGTGGTTCTTTCTTTGGAATAGACATTGGCAACTGATTGTAGTTTTAACATTTGACATTGAAATGAAACTGAGTTCTCATCAAATATAACAGAATGAATATTACAGACATGGTATTATTATTGCAAATGGCAGTGAAAGGACACACACGCATGCATGCACACACTACACACACACACACACACACTTATAGTAGTTTGCAATTATTTGAGAATGTGAAAAAAAAACAGGTGAATTCTGGAAAGAAACATCCAATGCAGTAAACAAATAAAATAGTTAAGATATATTAACCTAAGCAATAACAGTCACATAAATGCCAGATTATGCTAACTTTACTGACATGTGATATAACAGGGGAATTCAGAGACAATGCACACTTTAAAGAGAACAGAAAATCTTAATTCTCTATAAAATGGAACATCTCATGTATACAGTTCATAAGGCGAAGTGAATTTTACAATTTATCAGAAATGTGAACTAATGTCTGCTTCAGGTGATTCTTTTTCTCTTTTAGGAAGGATTCAAGGTTTTGAGCTTCTTGCAAAAGGCTCTCCAGCTCCTTCCTTTGAATGATATCCACCGCTGCTTTCTCGCTGAATTAAAAAAAAAAAAGCATAAAGAATTTACTAGAACGTAGTATGACTAGGTAAATGCATTTTTTTTTATGGTTACTTAATGAAAAAATGGGTATTTCGGCAAGAACCAGGAAGAAGGCACTCATGTTGATATTGCTCTATTTTACACTCTGCTGGAACTGCCACCTGTTTTCCACTTCTGTTGTAAGTGGTGAAATGAGTTACTATTCAATAGGAACAGATTAAGTACTGTCGAAGAACACTGATGGAGGAGTGGCAAGATCTATTGCAATGAATCCCAACCACCATTAATGTGCCATGAAAGATCATAAGGTATGCTGCAGGAAATTGTCCAGTTTCACTTAAGTCATAGGTGTCAAACTCAGGTCCTGGAGGGTCGCTGTCCTGCATGTTTTCCAAGTCTCCCTGTTGCAACCAGAGATGTGTTCCTCGAGCCGGTCCTTGGCCTCGAGGACCGGCTTGAGGACCGAGGGGCGGTCCTTGGTCCTCGGCCTTGGCCTCGGAGTCAAGTCCTTGGTCCTTGGCCTCAGGAGGCAAGTCCTTGGCCTCGGATAGCCGGTCCTCTGACACAATGAGGGATTAGAGCCTCGAATCCCTTGTATAAGGACCGCAAAAATCACGAAGGAATCTAATGAATTCCATCCAAGGAAACCCATATTAATGGATTAACTCTGGCGTTTTAAGAGGGGCGGGTCTGCCACTGACAGATATCAGTTAGCGCAACGTATAAAGAGCGGCATCACAGTTAGTTTCAAATCACGGCTCGTTCCGTTCGCGATCGGCAGTTTAGATAGCGTGCAAAGCCTTTCTGTAACAGTGGTGTCTTTTATTTAGTTACTTTTGCACAGTCGTCACGTTTGTACGGTCGCACTAGAATGTTTGTTTGAACCAAGTAATTTGCGTTACAGCTGGAGTTCACTTCCGGGTTTGGCTGTTGGGATTTGGAGTCCTTTTGCTCGATTCCAGTTATGTTTGTTGAATGCTTTCTCATGTTTGGAATAATGAATATTGATAATACATAGTTTAAAATCATGGTTGATTTAATTAATTTTTATGATTATTGTGAATTTGAAGGTATTAATTAATGTAGTATTAGTGGTAGTGGTAATAATAGTAGTACTCAGACAATGTTTAGAGATCAGCCATCTCGTTACCTCTGCGTCCCGCGTCCAAGACGCATAATTTTCCCACGGGACGCACAGTTCCAAACAATGTGCGTTTTTGGGACACCAGGAAATTTCTCAGTCAAAACAAACAAACAAACAAACAAAAAAACTACGGCAAGCCTGAGGATTTCACAGTAACAATCGTTACCGGTAGCGTGTCGTTTCCGTGGCGTCATTTTCACGGTACCGAAAAATAATTATAAAATGTGTTTAATTATAAAAGTCACCGCACTTGAATTGACTGTGTGATCCACGCGATTTCACTGCGCCTGTATGTGTGTTTGTGATGTGGTGTGGTGTGTGAGTGTGTTTCCTCTAATTTACTTTCGTTTTGTTTTGTTTTCAATGTCGGGGGGGGGGGGGGGGATGCAACAGATAACGTTATGTGCGCATGCGGGTTGCTATTTTAGTCCGCAAACTGAGGAATCGCGCGGATGAAGGTTTGAGATGGCGGCGAAATATAGACCTTGGTGAGTTCAACAAGGTCTACTAATTACGATATTTAAGAAATGGGAATGCTTGTCTGATTTTTCGTATGAATCGTCCAAAGGGCGTATCACTAAACTCACTTGTGACGTATGCACAGAACGCGAGAGCGAAATACGACGCGAGGCACGATTACGAGGCAAATTGGTCATTAGATTTGTAGGCTAATCGCTGTGAAAAATATGAAACAGTATTGGTTATTCTATAATTTACTGGTTGTAGCATGGTAACTTCGTAGATTTTCCATGCATCGTCTTGGGAAGAGGATGTCAAGCCACATCAATACTTACCTGTATTAATGATTACCAGTAAATTAATCTTTGCAGTGTGAGATTGGAAAAATACTCAGATTTTGTGGTATGCTGTATTCATGATCCATTTATTTTTTTGGAATAAACCTGGAGTACACAGCTGCTGATGTAATGTTAATTGTTAATGCATAGTTTTCAAACATTGACCCTTGAAACATTATACTTTTGAGTTTCGGAATTCTTAATTATCAATATCAGTCAAAATAGAAAAATGGGTTCCCATGATGAACGTTTACGGAACCCAACATTTGTTATCGTGGTTTCCCATTGGGTAATCCGACGGAACCGAAAAACGGTTACCATGAATTTCCGAAATCCTCAGGCCTGCTCCTGAATTATTTAAATTTTTGCAGCATTTGTTTATCATTGTATGTATATGTTGTTGTTTGTGTTATTATCACATGCAATTGAATAAGTAGACCCTTTCAGAATTCGAAATTTGGGGCTCTCTCAATCCATAATGGCACTCATACTTTTCTGATCAGCGAGTCCCTGGGACTCGCTGCCGGTAAACTGTAAAATTATCACTGAGAGATTACCGCTTTTTCGGCAGTCAGTGATTGACTTCTATGCAAAGTCATTTCTCAACTTGTGTTCCGTGCCATGTCATGCCTGTTGAGTGTTGATTTACTTCATATTAAGAAACTACTGCACTAAAACATTAATTCCTAAATGTATACCATATGATTTTATTTTTTTTTCTCAGTATAAATAACACGTACCCTGCCTGTTCTACTCTTTGAATAAAAACACTTCATTCAAGCGTTAGGGAGCGCAAAGGGTTATGATGGAGGGGTGTTGCAAATCATGAAGACCTGCCAAGTGGTATGATAGCATTGTTTTATACATGTCCTCGGCTAGGCCTCAGTTTCAAAATCAGTCCTTGGTCCTTGGCCTTGGCCTCGGAAAATTTCTCAAGTCCTTGGCCTTGGCCTTGCCCCGGAAAATTTTCCAAGTCCTTGGACACAACACTGGTTGCAACACACTTGATTCAAATGATCAGATCATCAGCAAGCTCTGCGGAAGCCTGACATTGAACCTGTTCATTTGAATCAGGTGTGTTGCAACAGGGAGACTTGGAAAACATGCAGGACAGCGGCCCTCCAGGACCTGAGTTTGACACCTATGACTTAAGTGGTCTGAAAATTATGAGTTATTAACATGAATGATTTATTTCTATGCCAGAGAGAGTAACAAGCAGGACAATTTAATGTTCTTCCACTAGATGGCAGAAGGTAAATAAACAGGGCTAGTGTTGCCACCTGTATCCATGAGCACGTTTGTTTGTTGGGTGTGCTTTGAAATTTTGCAAGAGTAAAATACAGTGAAACTCCTCTACAACGAAATCATGCTTGCAGCAAGAAATTTTTCACAACAGGGGGTTTTTCACTGTAGCAATTTTGATCTCAGATGTAAACGCACACACACACAAACGTACAGTATGTGTACACACACACTCTGTACTCTTTATTTTTATTCCAATAGTGCATAAGTATGAGCACACACATATTTGACACTTCATATAGTCAGTGTAGAAAGAAGAAAAAGGGAAAGGAATTGCGAAATTTACGATCAGCATTCACTTTCACTTACATTAATTTCTTGGATAATGTATTTTATTTTGCTTCCTCCGTCTTTCATTTTGATCACTTTTACACTCTCTTCCAGCGTCACAGCGCTTCTTGTCTTAGCTGGTTGACATCCAAAGGTCCGTTTTGTAGCCATTTTAGCAATGCAACGTTCATGCTGCGTCTGAATCTAACAATAACAAATACTTCCTGGACCCGGTGGCTTTTTTTTCCACCATCTCACTGTCTCTAACTCGACCTCCCCTCGATCGCCACCCAAGACAGCGTTGCTCAGCTGATGTCATGCAATGAACTTTTAAAGCCAGCCACGGGACGCTTCGTAGTCCTCGATGGCCATAGTTAGTGCGATGGAACTCGCCTTCTCTCTAATTAGCGCTCCAGTTAGCGTAAGGTTTTTAGCATGATAACAAGTAAAGCATTCCAGGAAATGTTCGTTTATTTGACTGTCCGTCGAGCCACAAGCAATTTATTCTGAGCAGCTAATCGGATGCATTCCACTCTATCTTCCACGGATCTAGCTACAGTATCTACACACATAGATAGTGATGTCCCTTTTGGCCAATCGGAGACCAGGATGATGCTCGGTAAGCCAATGGCAGAGCCGCTATGAGTATGTTGCGTTCAGGAAACTCTGAGCTGTGTAAACCAGTGTGGTGGTTGCTGTTGCCGTTTCCGAACGAAGCAGTAGAGGTCGCTGTTGGATTAGACTTTGTTGTAGTGAATCTCTTCGCGAGGCAAGAGCAGAGAAAAAGATTCCGTATAACGCAACAGGGTTTTTTTTTCGTTGTATGGGGGGGGGCAAGAGAGTGGGAATGGTGTTAATGCATGAATATTTTTTCACACTAGGGGGGATTTTCGCCCACGTAGGTTTCGTTGTAGAGGAGTTTCACTGTATGTGACAAGGCTCAATCAAGGTTAGGAAACACTGACACAGAGCAACAGCCTCTTGGGCAAAGAACAAAAGCAACAGGAACACAACGCCTCTGCATCCACATGCAATAAATAAACCTTTGCCCACATGAAAATGCTTTAAAGGCTGTTGAGCCTTTCAGAAGCCTGAAATAGTGGTTGATCATTTAGTTGACTCCATTCCTCACTGGTCAGATTAAATCATTAAATTGTGTTTACCTTATGTGTATGATAGTCAGAAAATTGGACAGGTGCAGGAATAAAACTTGAAACGACAGTTGTTTAAGTGACATACCGTAACATATCGGCAAACTTTGAAAAAAGCATGCTGATATCTTGACCTGCACCTGCAACAAGATGATCAACGAATTACAATAGAATAATGAAGTGAATGTGTCGGCGAGGTGACAAGAATCATGTTTTGGTTGCAATGGTTTGTCATTTTACTGGTTACCCAGATGACAACAAATGTTTTGCATCGCTTATCCTACAATTGATTGTTGTAGTATGGGCCAGTTACCGAATAACACATGTCACACGTTGAAATTCTGTTCTCATTCAACATTTTCAGAATCAACTTGACCAAAATAATTATTGCAGGGCCTTATATCACTGTATTTCAGAAACGGTGAACCTCATTTCTGTGAGTCCCGTCTGGTAACATGTCTGGCAATTATGGTATCCTATCGTTTGTACGAATGCGTACCTGCAGCTGTAGTTTCAAATGAAGCCACTTTAGTCGCTGTTTGGAAATGGCGTTTCTTCTTTGTGATTTGTGATGATTTTGCTGTATTTCCACAAGTTTGTTCCATCTAATTGAAATGGAAGGAAAACTGATTCCAAAATAAAGTTTCAGTCAATCCATCCAACGAAACAGCTCCACTTACCTCCTCGGATGTCGTATATTCAGATCCTGTACTGTCTTTTAATCCCTTTTGTGACATCTTACTGTAAATTAAAAATACATGTCGTAATTTTACATTCTAAATCGATATGCTTAGCATAACCTGACTTGTGAGACTGTAAACTAAACCCGATTCAATCTCCTTGTTAGTTTAGGATGGAGGTCTTCGACGCCACTTATTTTATTCTGTGCAAGATATCCAGGTATCATTCTTTAGTCATACACACAACGCGCAGTCGTCACTGTCAGTTAAGGTACACGTTTAGCAATCATGAAGAGGCCGTGTTCGTGGATAAATACCTAGCTTACCTGTGTGCTAATATAATTTAAACGAATTTTCCTACTTACAAAACGTGTGCGGGATTTTTTGGTCGGAACTTTTTTAATATGTCTTGAAAAACAGGAACATCTTCGTTAAGTTAGTTTAAGAGTTTGTGTGTCATAATTCAGTTGTTTAAAAAAAAGATTTAGTTCTCTGAGAAGCATCCGCTCGTCTATATGTTGCCTTCAATGTACCTCGAAAATCTAATATTCGTACTGGGGTTTAAATAGCACACAGGTACTTGGTATATTTTCTGCCTACAGAACATAATTCACACAATGATTAATTTATCACGTTGTGCAAGGTGTTCATGGAATTAGGAAGAATTTGATTGGTGTAGATGGGTATCAAAGGTGACTTTTTTCATTTTGTCACATAAACCAGAGCAACAACAAGACTTATGATTTATGTTGTCTGAGTATATAATTAAGAGCAAATGGGTGGATTTGAAAGAACGGCTGGAAAATAATGCAACTGGACAAATTAGTTTTAAAGATTTTATTATTAAGTCTCTGATGGTGTTGTGGTGCAGTCACCCAACTTGTGTGTGGATAGCGTGGGATTGGTTCCCATTCAGTGATGGTGTGGATGTGAATGGTCAATGGTTGTTTGGCTCTAGATGTGCCCTGTGACAGACTGGCCACCAGTGTAGGGTGTGGTCTGCCTTCTGTCCGAAGTCAGCTGGAATAGGCTCCTGTGACCTTGTTCAGGATAAGTGGTGTTAAAAAAAGGATGGATAGGGGGATTTTTTCTTTGTACACCACCACAATGGAATATGATGTGATTGACGTTGTTTCACAAAAACAGCAAACTTCAATGGGCCATAAACAAGTTACAAGACACGATAATATGATATGTTCTTTTGTTCATCCATCAGAATGTATGTCTTCTTCACTTGGACCTGTTAACTCCAGCTGGCAGTTGCAGATGGCTCAATTCTGTTTCCAGCTGTTAACATAACAAAACAAGTGGGCTGCTGTTTAAAAATAAAAATACTGTCCTTTTACAACCATCAAATGTGATTTTGACTCCAAAGGAATTTGTCCAGTTCACAGCAGTGCATGACATAGAAGCAATGTATGGAAATGACAGTGGTTTGATCATTGATCATGGAGCACACTTTATTAAGTGAAACAAAAAGAGTAAAGCGCAGGGCATGAACCAGGTCTATCTGTAGAAGGTGGATTTTTTTCAAAACTACCCACAGTTCCTGAATGCAACACTGGGCCCATCGCAGCCTGTAGAAGGAGCTCTTGGCTGGCGTTTACCTAACCTGAAAGCCAAACATACACAAACATGGCGTTACCACAAGCAGGCAGGATGCTGTGTCCGCTTCGGCGTTCGTTTTACATCATTATCCTATGGCTTGTCGGAATACATTCATCAACACTTCATCTTCACAACGAGGAGCGCTTCATACCACCGCAACAGAGAGGATATTTTACAGTAGACGCAAATAAGGATTTACCAGACGCAGATGGAGGGGGCAGCGAGGATTCAGCTCTACGACTGGCCCCTCTTGGTGCTGCTGAAGGCGGGTCGGACTACGGCGCCCTTCCGCCAAAGCGAAACCGCCGGAGCACGAGTGAATCTTCCATGCCGAAGGTGTACGGCCAGGTACTGAGATGCATCCCACTGGCGCTTTTCGCGGAACACCTTTAACGACGAACGCTTACCTTCATTTATTAATATGCGATAATAAAATCACACAAGCCCGCTGTTGTTTTCTAAGACACACCATTAAAGAAATGATGTGACTGCAAGGAGGAAATGCTTTCTTAGTTGACAAGGACGCAAACGTTCCTGGTGTTTTTGTAACGTCACCGTGTTCAAATGGCTGTCTACTCGTAAACCTGCTTTACCTCGTCACTGACTTTTTTTTTTTTTTTAATAAAAAGCTATCTCTTAAAGCAGATTTGCAACAACTGTGGTATTCTCGGACAAAAGCAGCTAACTAGGCTTTTGAAGGATGCTCATGCTTATTTGACAGTATGACTTTCACAAAGTAATACCTGCGCTAGTTGATCTTGAATATGGAGGACTTCTCATAGACAAGGACTACATACTGAGATATCCTGACTGTCTAGAAAAATGTTAAGACAGGTGATGAAAAGTGAAACGAATGTGTCAATATTGAACAGTCCTTCCTACCTCCCTACCAACCTTCCTTCCTTCCTTCCTTCCTTCCTTTCTCCTCTGTCAACCTGTATTTCAGTCCCATCAACATCTCACAATGTTCACACATATTGGTGAATTGTAGTTCATTTGAGATCGTCAAGGCAGCATAAATATATTGAGTGTCATGCCACCCTTTTAAATATATAAAGGTGTACGGGTGAAAGTACTTGTGACCTGTGAAACCCCCCACACATTCACAATGGAACGTGACACGGTGAAGCGTCACTTCCTTGTCTAAGGAAGGCGAGAGGAGTCAAGTGACGCATTCAAGTGCGCTCAGTTTGTTCGAGAACCGAAATTCGGTCGTCATGCGAGGCATAAAAAACTCTAAATTTTTGGTCGAAAACCGAGGTTTGACTGTATGCATGGCAGGCTGATTGAACACTATAAATTGTCCCAAGGTGTGAGCGTGAGCGTGTATGGTTGTTCGTCTATGAATGCCCTGCGATTGGCTGGCAACCAGTTCAAGGTTCCCTGCCTACTGCCCGAAGATGGCTGGGATAGGCTCCAGCACCTCCCCGCCACCCTTGCGGATCGGAAAATGGATGGATGGGGGGAGGGGGGATATATATACACAGTGAAACTCCTCTACAATGAAACCTACATGGGCGAAAATACCCCCCCCCCCCCCTAGTGTGAAAAAATCTTCATGCATTCACACCATTCCCACTCTCTTGCCCCCCCCCCCCCCCCCCATACAACGAAAAAAAACCCTGTTGCGTTATACGGAATCTTTTTCTCTGCTCTTGCCTCGCGAAGAGATTCACTACACCGAAGTCTAATCCAACAGTGACCTCTACTGCTTCGTTCGGAAATGACAACAACAACCACCACACTGGTTGACAGTAAATATTCCCATCTACGGAGTTCTTTCAAAAGGAAATTCCTTCACCCGGACTAAAAACCTATGCATTTGTAAATTTCCCCAGTGTGGGACAAATAAATGATATTTTTAATCATTCATTAAAATTTCGACTACGATGTTACATTAAAGATCAATTCATAACACCGGAATTTCCACTACCCGGAACCCGGAAGCCATACAGAAGCACGCAGTGGCGTAAACACACGCAAGTCCTGCTCGATACTACGGAATAACTCTGTCCACGCCGCTATTTACTCTCATTGGATACGAAAAGGCGACATGGAAGTGACTCTAATAGCATGAGTTTTACTGGAATAGTGAACAATTTTTATTTAGTTCACAGCTCCGAGTTTCCTGAACGCAACATACTCATAGCTGCTCTGCCATTGGCTTACCGAGCATCATCCTGGCCTCCGATTGGCCAAGAGGGACCACTACCTATGTGTGTAGATACTGCAGCTAGATCCGTGGAAGATAGAGTGAAATGCATCCGATTAGCTGCTCAGATTAAATTGCTTGTGGCTCGACGGACAGTCAAATAAACGAATGTTTCCTGGAATGCTTTATTTGTTATCATGCTAAAAACCTTACGGTAACTGGAGCGCTAATTAGAGAGAAGGCGAGTTCCATCGTGCTAACTATGGCCATCGAGGACTACGAAGCGTCCCGTGGCTGGCTTTAAAAGTTCATTGCATGACATCAGCGAACGAGGGGAGGTCAAGTTAGAGACAGTGAGATGGTGGAAAGAAAAGCCACCGGGTCCAGGAAGTATTTGTTACTGTTAGATTCAGACGCAGCATGAACGTTGCATTGCTAAAATGGCTACAAAACGGACCTTTGGATGTCAACCAGCTAAGACAAGAAGCGCTGTGACGCTGGAAGAGAGTGTAAAACTGATCAAAATGAAAGACGAAGGAAGCAAAATAAAATACATTATTCAAGAAATTGATGTAAGTGAAAGTGAATGCTGATCGTTAATGTCACAATTTCTTTCCCTTTTTTTTCTTTCTACATTGACTATATGATGTGTCAAATAAGTGTGTGCTCATACTTATGCAGTATTGGAATAAAAATAAAGAGTACAGAGTGTGCGTGTACACATACTGTACGTTTGTGTGTGTGTGTGTTTACATCTGAGATCAAAATTGCTACAGTGAAAAACCCCCTGTTGTGAAAAATTTCTTGCTGCAAACATGATTTCGTTGTAGAGGAGTTTCACTGTATATATATATATATATATATATATATATATATACAGGTATATAATAGTTTGGTTTGGTTTGTTTATTGAACATAAAACATATACAGTAATAATTTGACAGAAAATAAGGTAGATAAAATAGTAAAAAAAAGAAATCAGTCTTCATTCAACACAGTTATTATGTTCAAGGGAGTAGGAAGAAGTAAAAAACTTATCTAGTCCTACCCCGTTATGTGTTTATATCTAACAAATCATTTTATATCAATCAAAAAAGAAAAAAAGTAAGAAGAAAGAAGTCTCCATTAAGGCTCATACTTTACCCTTAACCGTGATATTTTTACAACTTTTGGTTTGTATTGGGATTATATACATCCACACCCTGGCACTTTTGTGTCAATTTTCTCTTGTATTCATAATGGATATTTCAATACCTTTCTCTATTTATCAACTTAGTTCTGATTTATCATTATATTTAATGTTTAGAATTTATAATTTTAACTCTGATTGATGTAGGTTGTTTGTACTATTTTTATGAAATTGTTTTTGAACTCAGCAAGCGATTTACTCATTTTCAGGTCCGTTTCGAAATTATTCCACGGATTAACACCTTTGATAGATACACTTCTTTGCTTGATGTTTGTTCTTGTTTTGAGTTTTTTGAATAAGTTGGTACCTCTTAAATCATAGCTGCTTTCTCGAATTTCGTAAAACTTCAGAATGTTTTGGCAGAGCAGGTTATTATGTGCTTTGTACATTAATTGGGCGATTTTAAAGTCAACCAGGTCATAAAATTTCATCGTATTTAATTTGATAAATAGTGGATTTGTGGGTTCCGTATATTTTGACCTATTAATAATTCGAATTGCTTTTTTTGTAATTTTAGAATAGGGAGTGTGTTTGTTTTGCAGGCATTTCCCCATATTTCCACACAGTAGGTCATATATGGTAATAATAATGAAGTGTATAATGTGTACAAAGATCTCTTATTTAGCACTTCCTTGGTTTTGTAGAGGATCCCTATGGTATAGCTATTTTTCTTTTTACGTTATCGATATGTGGCTTCCAACATAGTTTTGAGTCTATTACTAATCCGAGAAACTTGGTTTCGTACGCTCTTTCTATCTCAATTGAGTTTACCTTAATTTTAGCTTGATGTTTGATTGGTCTTGTGCCAAAAACAATTAACTTCGATTTTTTCAGGTTAAGTGACAATTTATTTCTGTCGAACCAGTTTTTAAATTTGTTTAATTCATTTTCTACGGTTGTCATGAGCTGTTTCAGATTTATTAATATAGTGAAGAATCAGTGCCAATTTACAGAGGTGGTAGGTAGTAAGTCACGTGCAAGTCACTACGTCCCTTCAAGTCTCAAGCAAGCCCCCTGTCACTGGGGGGGAATCAATCAAGACTCTCAAGAGGTTGTCTTCCAAAATGGTGGCCTGTTTTTGGCTCCATCCGTCTTCCCATCTACTCTAGCTATGTTCCCAGTCCCTGCTGATGAAAAGCAGCCCCGGATCATGATGGTGTCACCACCATGTCTGACGGTGGGTCATGGTATATTCAGGATGATGTGCCAAGTTACTCTATGCCAAACAAAACACTCTAAATTTGTCCAAAAAGTTCCATTTTCTATTTTCATCTCACGATAGCACCTTCTTCCACGCTTGTTGTTTCCCAGGTGGCTTGGCAAACTTCAAATGGGACTTATTATAGTTGTCTTTGCAAAATTGGATTTCGTTTTGCCACTCTTCCATAAAGACTGGATTTGTGCAGTGTATGACTGACTAATAGTTGTTCGATGAACAGATTATCCAACCTAAGCTGTGGATCTCTGAAGTACATCCAGAGTGATCATGGGCATTTTGGCTACATCGCTGATTTGTGCTCTACTTGTTTAGGCTGAAAGTTGAGAGGGATAGCTGAGTCTTGCTAGGTTTGCAGTGATATGATACTCTTGTGAAATGAGCTATTTGTATGTAATCACAAAGTCAATACAGTTTGCATAGATGCAGGTAAAAAATCAAAATTTTCCGCGATGGTATTTGTTATTTTAAGTGTTAATTTTGAATTTTGACATTTGAGATCTGATTCATCTAATTGAATAGACTTGCTTTTTTTACGATAGTTGAAAACCTACATTGTTATGTAAAGGCTAATTAATACACGGGCATAGTCACTGGAATGAATTATAGAAAACTAAACTGAAAGCCAGTTGTACTGTTTTTATTTAAAATATACAGTACGTAGTATAATTTTTTGTTTACACTAGACACAAGACATGTCCTGAACTGTGCATTTGTAAACTTGCTTCACTTTATTTGCAGCCATGTTCAGAGGAAGCAATGCACGTCACAGGCGTTATACTCAAGTCCCTTGAAACACATTTGGCATGCCCACAGTCTCTGACTGGCCCTCACAGTGAACATTTTCGAATGGATGCTTATCCTCACTAGGGTCGCGGGCGTGCTGGAGCCTATCCCAGCTGTCTTCGGGCAGTGTGCGGGGGCACACCCTGAACTGGTTGTCAGCCAATCACAGGGCACACCTAGACAAACAAGCATTTACATTCAGAGTCACACCCAGGGACAAATTAGAGTGTTCAATGAGCCTGCCATGCATGTTTTTGGAATGTGGGAGGAAACCGGAGTACCCGGAGAAAAACCCACGCAGGCACAGGGCATGCAAAAACATGGCCTTCGATGAGCGTTCCAGTTTCTCATGCGTCTCCTTTGCAAAATCAATTGCACGCCCCTGCATTAAACAAGCTTAAATTTATCGATTCATCACCAAGCCTTAAAAACGCATCTGTGAAGCACAGTGAAGGTTATATGTCTTGGTTTTGACTTGCTACTTTTGGGATGGGCTCATTAATGTTCATTTATGAAACACATAACTGGAGCAGACCAATGACCTCAGAAGCCTACAGAATCTTTTTAAAAATAACTAAACACTTGTAACAGCAAAGTAGTAACATATTATGCAGGGATAGATTGATATTTTTCTTCAGGACCAATATTGATTGAGTCATGGCAGTTGAGGAGAGTCCGATAACTTATATTTAGAACCGATATTAGTTTGTGGTAAAACTGAAAAATCCCAGCCCCTGACTTTATTTAAAGGTATCCAAAGACACACAGTATTCATTCAACAGCTTTTCAGATTCATTTACAACATGTTAAAGTTTTTTTCCAATCTTAGAAAATAGACACAATTCTTGAAAAATTCTACCAAGTGCACAGAGCTCGCTTGCTAAGGAGTCTGTCCAAAGTTATACGAAGACATCAACAAATAAAAAAAGCTTGCTAAATTTTCTGCAGTCAATGAAGTTTTACAAAATGTCAATATGATTGAAAGTTTGATCATTCACTTATCACTCATTCTTATCCTTATTCAAAAACAAAAAAGTCCATTCTCACCGCAGCTACAGGTTCGCACCTCATCAGTGTGAATGCTCGCAAAGAACTCAAGATCTTAAAATAGGCCCGTTTTTTAATTGAGCGTTATTGTCATACTTAAAAAAAAATGCCAGACTTCGATGAGCATAGCATAGAAGAAATCAAACCGAATCTGGGCCTCAATCCCATTCAATAGCTTTTGGAAAAACTAGAACAAAGAAAGCAAACCAGGCCCTCTAGTCCACCATCACTGACCAATGACCTCACAAATGTTCTGAAAGAATGGAGAAAGTGTCCTACAAACACACTCCAGAATCATTTCATGTCATGTGCATTTTCACTCATATTTACACACATTTCAATTTTTGCAACGAGCTTTGTCGATGAGAAACAATTCTCATTCAACCATCAAAGAGAATGAGTACAGGCTAGTTACAGTAAAACAGGGAGCGTCGGGGGGAATCCTGATATTTGTACCTGGGAATAGACAGCATAGCAAGGATGTGTTTTCCTGCCAGTCCTACAAAGATGACGCCATTGCTTGAGGCTAACTGTGCTGCCAATGGGCTCCCGGCCATACTGCACCCGCCTTCCTTTCACTCTTGTTGAATAATGGACAGCATTGAGCTGAAGAGAAGAGAGGGCGGTAGGGGATTGCAGGATAAATGCCTGTTGTATTGTTACCATGTCCTGCTCCTTGGTCGTACCAGACGCAGGGCCCACTCGCCGACAGCAATAGTGCGATGCTAACTTACTCAAAGTGTGTAGAATACAGCAAACGGAATTTAGACGATTAGATGTGCAAGAAAAGCCTCCATCAAAGTCAAGCAATATGCGACGAGATCAAGTTAAATAAGTTGACTTGAAAATATTTGTGCTATGGATAACATGCGCTTTGGTGATGAATCAACTTTAAGAGTTATTGCATGCTGTGTGCCAGACTCTAAGTGAAACAAGTACTTTACGTCAGCTTACGTTTACACAGGGAGGGAAAGTATTTTGATGATAAGCTGCTGGCTTACTGGAAAAGATTGAGTTAACAGGATTGACTCGAGTTGGTTGAATTGTGCTGGTGCTCAGGGCTGCTATTACCTACTCATAGACCCCGGAGCTAACCGTCAAATAGAGACCTCCCTCCCCAACTCTAACGTTACGTTGTGTATGAAATACGCTATGAATCAGTGATTCAAAAGTTTTTATTTTATTTTTACAACCCCTACATACTGCCTAGATGAAAAATATGAAAAAACATCATATGCTCTCCGTATGATACACCCCTTAATTTGCGATGTTTTTTTTTTTAATGAGTGTTATTCACAGGATTTTTAGATAGTCTTTTTCACTAAGAATGCAGCCAATTTTTGCAGAGGTGGGGGCATCATGAAGAGATGTTTAAGGCAAAAACTTATTTTTTTTCTTTGTTAAAATGTGACTGTGGCCATTACTTTAAGAGGGTGACATTATACTGTGTTGCAGGGCTGTAGTCCTTGAATTCAGACTTGAGTCCAGAATCGACCCTTTTTTTTGGGTCTCAGACTTGTCTCGGACTCGGCCATTTGACTCAAACATTCTTTTTATCAACTTGACCGAGTCCAACTCTGGTTTTAATGGAGGATAAAATGCCATTTAAGAAAACACAAAAATTCCTATACATCTGACCTTTGAAACATGTGAAAGAGCCTCATTCAAGAAGGCTCTTAAACGATGTCTATGTTTGGACTTCCTGAATGGAGTGGTCCACGCGTCACCTGCAGCTGAGTGTGCATCCTCGGTCGCACTAGTGAAACTGTAGTGAAAGTGGGAATAGTGTGGTGTCCTGTTTTTAGATTACCGGTAATGTGATGTGGAAGTGAAGGAATTCGTGTAGAACTGAAGTATGTGTGTGGTGCGTGCCAACTGGTGAGAGAAGTGCGCAATTGCTTAAGCGCGCACCTTAGAGGAAAAATTGCCTGCAGATTCTGAAGAAGAGCATTTCGGACGCATACGGCATCATGTTGAGCTTTGTTCAACACTTGAAGAGGCACCACGAAAAGAAGAATTGTTGAAGCAAAAGGTTCTAAAGAGTGTTGAGCAAAATGAAATGCCTAATTATGTGGGTGTGAAAATAGTATTTTTCTGTCTTTACTCTTGATCTCATCTGGGCTTGGGCTTGGATTCGGACCTTGTGGACTAGGACTTGATTTGGACTTGGACCTTGAGGACTCGGACTTGACTTGGACTCAGAGCTTTGTGACTTGAATCTGATTTGGACTCAATAAAGGTGGACTTGACGACAGCTCTGTTGCGTTGTCATGCCGACGTCACAAGTTCTTATTCTTTGAGGCGTCCTTTAATTTGGAAATAATGTTTCCAACGGTATCTATTTTATTTTCAAGAAACATTGTTACAACAGAGAGATAATCGGCCAAACATACATGCCTGAACAGTTAATATCATGCTTATTTGGTCTGTAAAATCAGTATTGATAGTGACCCCAAATCATGAGGGCAATTCTCAAATGCTCTGCTGGTGGCTCACACTCAAGCTGTCTTGGAAGTGGGAAAAAAAAGAGCACCCTTGTAAATGAGTGGCACACTTTTACTTCGTCGAGTAATCATTAATTGTGGTTGTACTCATGCATTTCATTACATGAAATAAATTCAATTCAAAGCCGATTTAGCTTTTCACTTTCATTTTATTTGTGTGTGTGTACAGTGAACAATTCAGAACACATAACATGTTTTTTCCATATCTGCGTGTGCTTGTAGAACTGGTTTTGGAGATTTGGCTCTCAATGTCTTTTGTTGGCTTTCCCATCCAGGGTTATTGTTGTCGTGTTTTTTTCTTTTTTGGGGGTGGGAGAAAGAAGGTCATGGGACACACACCCAAATGCCGCCATTCATGTCCTCACTCTACCTTATTGCTTTGACAACAAATCTTGCATGCCAAGCACATTTAAAAATCAATGAGAGTTACAATTTTATCTCTGCTTTAATTTGTATTTGTCACATCTTTGTGATTCAGTTCTCTTTTTGCGTGTAAATTTTTACCTTGGCCATATTGGGGTGATTAAGTCTTTGCTTCAAGCAGATTTTATACAAGGCTGACAGAAACAAAAATATTTTTTTTAAAAATCCCCAAATGACATAATAAATTGAATCTACATATTGGTGCATATCCACAAACATTTTGTCTGTTTGTCAAATAATCACCATGCCGTGTTAACCGAAATCCACCTGATTCTCATCTTGTTTTCACCACTATTTGTTCTGCAGGCCAGCTTGAATGACTCTCATAACCAGATGGTTGTCCACTGGGCTGGAGAAAAAAGCAATGTCATCGTAGCTTTGGCCCGAGACAGCGTTGGCGCCGTTGGACCCAGAAACAGCTCGGTAATTTCAACACATCCAAAACCTGCACAGCCAAGACTTATTTAGTTGTGTAGAACTTGACTATGTATCTCTGATATGACTCTTTCACTTCATTACCCTGAGTATCTCCTTTCTCAATGCGTCATACACTGCATTTCTTTCCAAACCGGTTTGTCATGTTTCATATAATGATATGATTGTTGAGCGAGACTTTAATGCGCAATCTGCAGCAATCGCCAGTCAGACCCTGACTGAGAAGTAGCATGCATGCTTTCTTGTGTCATCCTTGAGTTAAATTGGCAAACTGTTCACTTGACCAGCGTTCAGAAATGGATTGAAATTTGGGAAGGCATTGACGTGGTTTAATAATGCGGTTATTTTCTCAGTTTTACTTAACAGCTTTATCCCAAATATTCCTGCTGCAGACAAAAATCAATTTACGCCAGTCTTTGGCGAGATGCACGTCTTCATACTGCCTACTAAGAAGGTTAATATGGTCGTACAGTGATCCCTCACTTATCACGGATAATGGGGACCGGGACCACCCGCGAAAGACGAAAATCCGTGAAGCTTAAGGGTTTGTGGGTACCAGCATGTTTAAAATATGTAAACAGTATTTATACTTTACATATTTGAGACAAAGACTATAGCAGTACACATATTTACTTAAATCTTTAATTATAAAACCTTAAACAGTAATTAACATTCATCAGCATTGCCTTTATGCAGCTCTAACAGTGCAGCCGATGTGTTTATGATTAGACAATTAAGGAGGCAAAGAGACATGTGCTGCTTTTTTCATACAAGCCCAATCCACCCCCCCCCCCCCCCCTCAAGTAAACACACCACTGACCTAGGCAACCACGTGATGAAACACTGATCAAAGAGTAACCCACATAATAAGACACAAGGGAGGTTGTCGCCTGTCGACGTCACACTGGGAACCAATCAAGCTCCAGCCATGTCCAAAACTCCTGAGTCATTCGGCATTTTTTTCTGAATACAATACTTTGGAAAAAAAAAAAACATGATGCACCATGGCCGGGATAATAGAACCGTGAAATAGAGAGGGATCACTGTATTTCCTTTTTCTAGTTAGGAAAACAGCAGCATTGTGGATGGTCTCATAACTCACATACGAATCCCAGTGAGCAGTCCATGACAGTAGTCGACCCTTCTGGAAACAAATGCATGAATTGGTATTCTAAAGTCAGGTTTAGACTCTATTCCTTTGAATTTGGCCATGTTATTCCCCACAATATAAAGCTGCTGATGTTACTGATTTAATGTGGCTATTAAAATTCAGGCCCATGTCCAGTATTGCCTCTAGCTTCCTAGCTTGATATTAAATTTTATAGCGTCACAAGGTGACTGCTAACACTTTGTCCTTGTTTCTGTGGTCCACAGACAATGACAAGGTTACAAATTTACAGCCAAAAGTGGCTAATAACAAGGATATGAATCGGCGGGACACAGTCAGCTCTTTCTGTGCTGCCGTGTCAATTCGGTTCAGCTCAGTGTTGTGTTTGCCAGCGTCATCAGGATGATAAATGGGGTGCGTGGCTGAAAACAATTAGAAAAGGGGGTACTTAATGCATGTCAGTAAGTTTTGAAAACTAGAGACGAATGAGACATCATGAGACTAATGATCAGTTTCTGCTTTGAATCCAGGTATATGTTTCCTATGATTATGGGTCCACCTTCACAGTTGTCACTGGGAAATTCCAACTGTCTGACGGCATGAAGGCTAAGAATGGCAGCACACAGATCATCTCTCAGTTTTACCACAGTCCTGCAGATAACAAGAGGGTGAGTGGATTCTTATTTGTTGTACGGTCACGTGGCCCAGTGCACACAATCAGGTCAATATTACATTGACAGACGATTGCCTTCCAACTGACACACCCTGAGGTGACAATGGAAAGACTTACCAGTCTGAACTCCTCTGTTGCAAACTGAACTTGGTTGCTTGATAGAAGACAGCCACTCAGACTCAAGGGGTGTTCACACGGCAAGATTTGGTCCGGTGCTACGCCGGGGCTGCCCCAGTAGAGCGTTCACACGTGCAAATTAGCTCCGGCGTAGCCCCGGAAAACAGCTTACACCGGACCAAATTTGATCCACCTCAGGGAGGTGGTTTAAACATTTGCTCCAGAGCAAATGCTTGTTAGCGAAGCAGCACCGGTGTAAATTTGCACGTGTGAACGCAACTGGGTTAAATTTGCTCCAGAGCAAATGCTTGTGAAGAGTTTACGTACGGCGAGAATGCGTTGCTTTCGTGCTCTGTCGGACTTCCGTCATGTGTTTGTTTAATAACGACACAAGACTTGGCTGGTAACATATTTCCTTTTGTAGGAGACTGGACTGTCTCGGAGTTGTTTGTGTAGTTTGTTCCTTTGTTGTGTGTTCACAACCCCCCGCCCCCCATATAATTTATTTTGCGATTTCCTCTCTTGATTTTCTGTTTGGCGCATTACGTGTTTGCTTTTCTGAGTGTCATTGAAGTCATCGTTGATTTACGTTTTCGGGGGCGGTCACTCTCGAGCAGAAGGCACGGAGACCGAGAAGGAGAAGGACGTGCCTGTCCAGTAGTCGCTTGAGTTGTGTATACGTTTTAAAAAGAACCAACACGACGGCTCATTTGTTTTCTGTCGTTTTGCTCCGCTGCAGAAACTGCCGTGTGAACGCAAGTGGGGCTGCACCGACGCTGTGCGGTCGCTGACACGCTCAGCGGCTTTGTACGTGTGAACGCTCCACACAATTTGCTGCGGTGCAAAATATATCGCAACAAAATACATCGGTGCAGCGCCGGAGCAAATGTGTGCCGTGTGAACACCCCTTCAGATTACTTAGCTAACTCATCTTAATGAGTTTTCCACCCTTTTGTGCTGATGCAACAAGATCCAGACAGATGTTGGATGAAAACGCCACATAACAGTTAAGAAATCTGATACTTTCAGATTTTGAGCTGTTGGTCTGTTGGCGGTGAGATTCTGATTTTTCTGAACTTTTATTTTTACTTGCACAAAAGCCTAACCTCAAACCCATCAGACACATTTTGGTGAAAAAAAAACAGATTGTGACAATGACTTATGACCTCACAAATGTTTTTCATGGATAGTATAATATTCCCCATTTAGAGACTAAATCCACGAGGAAAGCCTCCCCTAATTAAAGAGCGGAATCTGTTATAGTTGTAAAGACATGAACAACATGATATTGGATCCTGTTTTCATTTCCCGTTGGCATTAATGGTTTAATGACCGACTAAGGCCATTTAAA
The DNA here is from genome assembly GCF_054856545.1 of Hippocampus guttulatus. Taxonomy (NCBI): domain Eukaryota; kingdom Metazoa; phylum Chordata; class Actinopteri; order Syngnathiformes; family Syngnathidae; genus Hippocampus; species Hippocampus guttulatus. The sequence continues at coordinate 18,883,634 of NC_141272.1, forward strand.
TACTGTGGGTTAATGTGTAAGTGTTCTTCATACTTTAAGTACAGTATACAGTGCATAACAAAGAATTGAAACAAGTTCAATTCAAACATAGATTTTATATTGTGTGTGTGTGTGTGTGTGTGTTTGTGCGTGAGCGTGTGTGCGTGCGTGCGTGCGTGTGTGTCTTGAGAGGCGGACAGTGGCCGTTCATTTGAGTGTCCCTCATTAACAATCAGCATCGTGTCTGAGCTTGCCTTTGCACGCCTCCGAAGCATATTACCATGGCACAACCCGCAAAGCCTCTGAGGCTTTGTTAGCCAGCTGGGATGGCTGGTTTTGCACATGGTCTGTCTTGACGTGCATGCATCTTGACGTCACTGTTTACATTCCCTGGAGTTATATAAGTTTATGAGGACAACTGTATATACGAGGTGGCGAATAAAACGAATACATTTGAATTGATTAACATTTTCATAGTATCTCTGCGTGTAACAGCTTTAGACTTTAATGCGAAAGCGTGTGCTTCCTTGTGTTCCAGTACCTCTTTGTTGACTCCACCAACCATTACCTATGGAACACCTTTGACTTCTGCAAGAGTGTGCAAGGTTTCACCCTCCCATTCAAACCAACAGACATGTTGATCCACAGCACAGCACCCAACCTGGTGCTTGGGTATGACAACTCTCATCCAAACAAGCAGGTAAAGAATGGCATCCTCTGCCGTACAATGAATGTTTAACTTGAGAAACGTTCAAGTTGATTTTGGTTTCTTTGTTCAGTTCTGCAAGGACCTTTTGAACAGGCAAACTATATACGACTCAGAGAAATGTCTCTTTTCTGTTTTGTTGTGTTTGTTTATGAAGGATCCCTCACCTCTGCATACCTGGTGAGGAAAAATCAAAGCGTGTACGTGTAGGTCAAACTAATAAAAAAAAAGTGACAAAAATAATTCACCATGAGAAAAATTCTTTCACCATTCCAGGATTTAATGTGAAACACTTAGGCATCTGAGCTGAACAAGAATATGAATGTTGCAGAGTGAATATGCGTGAGATGAGTAGAAACTTATCATGGATTTAATTTGAGTTTGTCAGATTGCCTTTGGTTCTCTACCTGCTCACTCGCCTCATTGAAAACAAAGTCAGTGTCAGTCACTTCCTTTGTGAAATGAGCAAGCACTTCCTTCCAACACGCACATAAACATGATACACAAACATGGGAGTGTTTTTGGTGATCCTTCCCTGAATATTGCCAATACAGTATTTGGGTTTTGAAAGGCCATATAAACGCGCAAATAAGTGCTGACATTTGGGTTTTTGAAAAACCACAAAAGACCTCTGGGTTGCTCCTTTTCTAACCTTAATATTTAGTCATATAAACACGATCTGGCAGCACGGTGATCGACTGGTTAGCAAGTCGGCCTCACAGTGCAGAGGTGCAGGGTTCGATTCTTCCGGTCTTCCTGGGTGGAGTTTGCATGTTCTCCCCATGCCTGTGTGGGTTTTCCCCGGGTATTTCGGTTTCCTCACATTCCAAAAACATGCGGGGCAGGTGAATGGAACACTCTAAATTGTCCCTCGTGAGATTGTTTGTCGATGTATGCCCGACGATTGGCTAGCATCCAGATCTGGGTGCCCCCCGCCTATTGCTCGAAGACGCCTGGGATAGGCTCCAGCACCCCCCGCGACCCTTGTGAAGATAAGAAGATTAGAAAATGAATGGATGAATGGATAAACGCGATGTGGTTACCTCCTTTGAACGGAACATTGGTTTGTGTTTTGCACATGTTCTACACGCAAGGAATCTTCATGTTTTGAGTACAGGAAGTATGCGAATGCCCGCTTTCTGGCGTGCAACCCACCGGAAGAAAACAAACAGAGATACACAAGGTTTAGCAAAATTCAGGCATAGCACAGAACTACACTTTTGGAGTAAGGAGGAAACTGCTTTATTTGTGTGGTGAGTGACATGAATGTAATGTGTTTTATTGATGCTTAAAGTCAAAAGCAGAGATTTGCATCACGAAGTTGTCCATGTGTGGCCTTTGAAATCGGGATATTCCAATTGCCATGTACACGGGAGTCACTCCGTCCACTCATGCGTTGTAAACGGCTTATTGCAAATGCTTCAGAAACCAGAAAATTTTACCTTAACTATACGATTGGCATGTAAATGTTGTCACTGTGATTGCCTATGAAATACAATTTTATACATTTTAATATCAGATATTTTTTGTCAGTGGCTCTATTTTTCCCCCAGGCAAAAGAATGTGGATGATACAATTTTCTAATGAACTATAACTCATGTTTTTGTATTTTGAATTGTGTGATTGTAATTAACAAATGTTAACATTTTGACAAGTGTTGAACTATTTTTACGATCCCTTCAATTCACATTCCTATGAGCCACTGCCTATTTGGTTGGATATTTTGTTTTGAGTATTTTCATTGATAGTGTTGTGCATGTTGTAATCGTGAGTCTATTGTACCCAACATAGATAATGGAAACCCAAAACAGAAACCATTGCTTGCATTGTTATATGGAATCTCTTTCTCTTTCTTCTTGAGTGAGATGCACAATAAGCTAGCAGCTACCGACTTCTCCACTGCTTACATGTGCAAAGACAAAATGAAGGAATGAACATGACCTACATTTTTTAAATGCACCATCCCCCTCTTCTTCTTCTTCTCCACCCCCACCCCCCGCCCCCATCCTCCTCCACACTCCTGAAGCTGTGGAAGTCAGACGACTTTGGGGAGACGTGGGTGTTGATCCAGGAGCATGTGAAGACCTACTTTTGGTAAGTTAACAACATACGAGCTCAGGCCTGCTGTGCACTGAGATGAGTCAAAACAATTAATAAATAACATGTACCGTACTATGTTTGACTTAAAGTGACATTGACCAGAAAATATTCTCTACCATAAGCTGAATGGGTTTACTCAATGTAAGAAACTGTGTGCGCATTGTCACTAGTTCACAGAAATGACACCAAAAGAGTCGATGCCGTCTAAAACTGATGCTCAGCTCACCTCACTCATTATTCATGTTTCCTCGAGCTTGAGCGATTAAATAAGGTAACACATTTTCAACATTACAGTATTAGAAAATCTGAAATAATAAGAGTTTCAGTTGAATCCATTCTGTGATAATCATATCATTGTGACTGTGTTTCACTGCGTTGAATTTGAGGTCATGCTCGGATCTAACTGTTGTATTATCTTGTTATTTTGACTTCAAGATGGCGCCGTGAGAGTGGTTGCCTTTCCAGCACCTCCTATATTTTGTTCTTCTACTTCTTCCTTTCATAACTTTGCTGCTGTGAATTGGGAATTTCTCCATTGCGAGACTAATAAAGGATTTCTTATCTTATTCTTTTCTTATCTGTGGACTGAAAGCTTCATGTTGACTTTTTTCAGTTTGTCCCTGCTGGATGGATGTTTTATCTGTTAAATAGAATTCGTTAAAGGGATATTTGACTAATTCAGCAATTTTTCAAGAGCAAGCAGTTAATATTTTGTCTATAATGAATTTGATCACATCGATTTTATTCCTGTACAATTAATAACTTCAGAAAGACATTTTGCCACTTGCTGTCGAGTGAAAATGACATCACATGTGCTCAGGAATCAAGTTCGCTCAGCTTGCGAACGTAAATGAGCCACATTTTCTAAAATGTTAATTGTACATGAAAACTAATGGTATCAAATTCATTCTAGAAGAAATCATAACTTTTTACCGATGAAAATTGCTAAATTAATATCGAAACCCTTTTAAGAATTGGGTTTCATAGTGAAAAATATTCCCGTACTCAGTGGCATACTTAATTAATCCTTATCATTGCTCAACTGAGCTGTGGGATAAATGAGAAAAAAACAATATACCGGTATTTCCCGAAGCATATTCGACGAAGTGAAGTTAAAATATAAATGTGTGAACAAAGTATGTGGTTCAAATCCAAAATCTACACCACTTGTCACTTCAACTAGTGTGACAGCAACATGACTCCGCCAGCCATTGCAGTGTGTTCTGGAATCTGTAGATTCAGCTGCAAGTGACTAACTATTGCCTGGACCCAGAATTCTTTCCACCCTTATTATTTGTATTCTTTTTATAATTTATTATACTCTAAATGGTTAGTTGTAAAAGACATTAAAGTATTGCGTGGTCCAAAATGGACTGGAAAAAATAAAGGTATACCTTGTTAGAAAACAGGAATAAAATGCATTGTAATTACAGTACTTCTATCTTCTCTCTGCTTCTCTAATGGGTAGCATCCCTGATACCAGGGACTGGGTATCAGGTCTTGGTCAGGGCGAACGGTCACATCAAGTTGGGTCCCTCTGAAATACCCTTTGATTACTTATTAATTGATTACGCCCACATTCGTAGCGGATCCATCCAATAGAATTGAATAGTTTTTGTTCTGACTTTGGCAGTTTTGTCTGGAGACATCCAAAACCGGAGGCGCTCAGGACTAACTACTGCTGCTGAGTGGTGTTTCAACCCCAAACCAATGCGATTGTTGGCCAACACTTAAACGTAATCCCCTGTGATCTGGAGATTATAGATCTAAGTGTGCAAGATCCTCCATCATATTAATTTATGACACAAATGCTGCCAATCCCTGCTCAGTTTTAGCGTTTTTGCAGTTAGCACACGCAAAGACTTCTGATACCAAGACCATCACTACACGACCAAGAATAATGTGCTCAAGTCAGTTTTAAAGTTCACTCAACGAAATTCACTTTTGCACTTTGTGGTGTTTGTTCTGCTTTATTAGCTTCTCACTCACTATCCTGTGCAGAAAACGTATTTCCTGTTTACATTCTTGTGACGAATAACAGACAAAACTGACACGTCACATGATTTGATGTGACACATTTTGGTACACTTGGAATTGTCACCCTAGGTGTGAATGTGAGCGTGGATGGTTGTTCGTCTCTGTGTGCCCTGCGATTGGCTGGCAACCGATTCAGGGTGTCCCCCGCCTACTGCCCGAAGACAGCTGGGATAGGCTCCAGCACCCCCCGCGACCCTAGTGAGGATCAAGCGGTTCGGAAAATGGATGGATGGATGGATGGAAATGTCACTTCGTAAACATCAACTAAACCAGGCGCAACAATGGCCTTGCTTGCAAACACATTAACTGATTCGGACTTGTGAAAGTGAACTACAGGTGTGAAAGCACCCTTAGAGGTGTTGTATTTATTCAAAGGAACGGACATACAGAGTGTGCAAATAGTCTTGACATGCACTTTGACGCGTCCATAAGTTGAGCAAGGATCTTTGACTAAAAGCCAGATTTGCAGAGCCTTGCAAAGACAGTGCTCCCTCTGTTAAGCTCTTGAGCCTCAGAAGGAAAACACGGTGCTTGGAAGGCCGACGATAAGACACAGTCAAGCCTCTTCATTTAGTCTGGCTCACTGTGCCCGCCTTATGAAACAGCCTATCAACCACAAGCAGTTGAACCAGTTTATTTTTTCAAACATGAAAGAACTTCCAAGAGTTTTAGGATGACAAAACTTTAGTCCATTTTGTGGAACCATTTTGGTGGAATCTTTAAAGGGGAAGTCAACACAAACATTTTCTTCATAGTAATATGCTCTATGCGGCCCCACTACTGATCCAATAAATTCTTTTGAAATAGATAAATACATAGAAAAAAAATCCTTCCACAATGTTTCTTACTGCTGTGAAACAAAATGAAATATTAAATATTGTAAAAACATGTCAAAGTAAAAAGTCAACTGACTGTTTTAATATTGATATGTCAATAGTAAAACAGATTATAGAATTTGTAGTGAGACCCTTTACATATATATGCAACCTGTCATTTAAAGTCGGTATTTTTCCATCAAAAATGAAAACAGCTAAAGTCATTCCAATTTTTAAAAGTGGAGAAAGACAATTCTTTACAAATTATAGACCAATATCACTGTTACCACAATTTTCAAAAATATTAGAAAAATTATTTTCTCGCAGACTCGACAACTTCATATATAAACACATGCTATTAAGTGAAAATCAATATGGCTTCAGAGAAAAACGGACCACCTTAATGGCAGCAATGGAGTTTTGCTCCCGTCTACCCGGGGATCTTTGCAGCTGTTTAACAGCAGAACACCGCAACATGGTAAATGAACATCCCAATGGCGTCCTCAAATAATATTTTGCATGCCTCAGACATTGCATTCACCTTTAGTGGAAGAACAGCACTGCACATTCCTGTGCTCCCTTGTGTCAGTATTTAAAATGGTTCTTAACTCCTCTTCTGATATATTTTTCAGTGATTTCAGAGGGGATGTGAAAAGGGGAATTGTACAAATGAAAATAATATTTTTGTTTTCATGTTTAGTATTTATTTTGGTAAAATGAGTATTTTGTTTTGCTTTTGTTAAATTAAGGGAAAAAAAGACAACTACTGTTTAACAAAGTTAAAGTAAAAATGTCTTATTTCCCTAAAAGGGCTATTTCTATTATTAAGCAGGCACAACTTAACAAAATAAAAGAGTTCCTCTGCCTCAACACAATACCTCTCATTATTTGCTGTGTACTGGCAAAGTGAATAATTGTTATTTTCATGCACCCCATTATTGGTTGGTTGTGAGGAGTGTTGATTTGTATAAGCTTGGCTTGACCATACTAAATTGGCATATAGCCCTGCTCCCCATGACCGCCGTGCATGGGACCGGACCTTGGTCTTATAAAAAAAAAAAGTGGACCTACAGCCTTTCTAGTTGAGGACCACTGCTATAGACCATACTATATTATTGAATAAATTAGAGAGATATGGTATCAGAGGCACAGCATATAAATGGATTGAAATTTGTTTAGAAAACAGATATCAGTATGTGCAGTTCAAAAACAAAAAAATCCAATTTACTGAAGATTATCCATGGAGTGCCTCAGGGGTCAGTGATTGGACCAAATTTATTCATTTTATATATAAATGATATCTGTAGTGTGTCAAAACAATTCAAATGCGTCCATATTCGCCGATGACACAACCTTTTACTGCTCTGGAAAAAATATGAAACAACTCCTGAAAACTGTGGAAAATGAATTGACAAAATTAAAAAACTGGTTCGACAGAAATAAACTATCTTTAAATTTAACAAAAACTAAGTTAGTTGTTTTTGGCACGACACCAATCAAAGACCAAGTTAAAATAAAGATAAATTCAATTGAAATAGAACGAGTCTATGAAAATAAGTTTCTTGGACTAGTAATAGATACAAAACTATCCTGGAAGCCACACATAGATAACATTATAAGAAAAATATCCAAAACTATCGGGGTACTCCACAAAACGAAGGATGTGTTGAGTAAGAGCTCCTTGTATACATTATATTACTCATTATTACTCCCATATATGACCTACTGTGTAGAAATATGGGGAAAAGCCTGTAAAACAAACACACTCCCTGTATTAAAACTACAAAAAAAAGCAATCCGAATAATCAATAGGTCTAAATATATAGAACCCACAAATCCAATATTCATCAAATTAAACACAATGAAATTCTACGACCTGGTTGACTTCAAAATTACCAAATTAATGTATAAAGCACATAACAATCTCCTTTGCCAAAATATCCAGCAGTTTTTTGAAATTAGAGAGAGCTGTTATCATCTAAGGGGTACTAATCAATACAAAAAATCCAGAACAAGAACAAACATCAAGCAAAGGTGTGTATCAGTAATAGGTGTCAATCTATGGAATAAGCTTGAAACGGACCTGAAAATGAGCAAATCGTTGGAGGAGTTCAAAAACAAATTCAAAAGATTAGTACAAAAAAACTACATGAATCAGAATCAAGAAGATAAATTTGATATACTTATAAAATATAGTAATATAACTGTTTGTTCTTGTTTTGGATTTGATCAACTTATCAATTGTATTCAAGAAATGCTAATTATAATGAATATCAGAAAATTGAAATACAAAAGGAGAAAGAATAACTATATATATACAAACCAAAAGGTGTATAAATAGAATAGTATAGTATACATAAGGGTAAAAGTATTTGATGATATGTAGATTTTTCTTTTCTTCTTTGTTTTGAAAAATGATCAATTCAAATTGCTACATAATAAGGGATAGGACTAGATAAGTTATTTACTTCTTCCTACTCCTTTGAGCATACAACTGTGATGATGTGTGTTTTCTTCTTTTAACTACTTTCTAATTTTCCTTTCCTTAACTACTTTAACTACTCTAAACACGGTTAATATTACGTAGGTGGAATATGAATGAATCAGCAAAATGAACTTGTTATTGTCCATCTCAGTGGGCTTCCATCTTGCCGCTTGCTCTTGGCTGAAAATGACATCACAGTTGCTCAGGCTCAGGTAATGACCAATCATGGCTCAGCTTCTGAACATCACATGAACAAATTCAGAAAACAGATGAGCTGTGATTGGTCATTACGGTACTTGAGCCCGAAGCAACTGTGGAGTAATTTGCAGTCGAGGTCAAGTGGCAAAATAGCCGCCGCTTGGCATCACAGACAGATAAATATTTCATTATCAAGTACATAAATACAGGCTTAAAGAGGGACAGAGAAAAGTTGACCTATTGGTAGCAACTAAAAAGTTTGGTGGAACCAAATGAATATGACGTGACCCCTTTTAATGTGCTCTCTCCATTTTCCTCTTCAGGGGTGTTGAGCCCTACGACCCCCCCACAACAGTGCTGGTCCAGAGGCATGAGCCCCAGGGTGTCTCCATCATACTCAGCAGTACTGACTTCTTCCAGACTGAAGAGAACCGCAAAGTTATTCTGGAGCAGGTTGACAGCTTCCAGCTCAGGGAAAAGTACATGTTTGCCACCACCACAAGGGTAAGACGGCTTCACGTAACATTGTAGTGGTGTATGCGTTGTCATGCTTAATTGAATTACGGTCAGTGTCGTCTGTCTTGGCAAAAACATTGTCACATATTCAATTAACTGAATTATTGTTGTTCAGAGACATGTAAATGTGCCGGGAAAGATCATCTTCCAGCACATTTGCCGAGAAAGAATATACAGTTCAATCTTAAAGGGCTTATCTGACCGGAATGTTCCATTTTTTCACTAACAAGCTCAATTTATATATATTTTTTTTAATTCGGAAAAAAATATTAGCTTGTATTTTCAATTTTATTAATTTTGTTTTGGAGAAATTAATGAATAAAAAACTACTTTCAAATGGCCATTTTCTAGTCAGCAAGATAGTCACACCCCTCTTTCTGTTCCCATGTCTTGGAGTAAGTCAAGGGAGGAACCGGACAAGATTTGTTCATTCAAAATCATACGTTGCTAAAAATTTCCAAACACGGCAATCAATAAGCACCAACATTTATGTGGACAGCTCTACTTATGCCCACTTCAACCTTTGAAAATATGACAAGGATAAGCGTCTCCATGGTTGATTTATGAGAGAATGAGGAAATAAGCAGCTAATGTGCAGTTACTCTCATGCATCTTTGTTTACTTTAATTCCCAAAGATATGAACACAATGCGTTCTTAGAGGCTTTTCATAAACTGAATTGTTCATAGGCCATTCTATATTCAATTTAAATCTATAAAGGTTAGCTTGACTTACTTTTATTCCTAAATCCACCTCAGTGGGTACGCTCTGCACCGCCTCTCCCAAAATGAGGCACTCTAATTCATCCATACATCCATTTGTTTTCTGCACCGCACTATTCTCACGGTTGCTGGATTTTTTTTTAAACTTGGAAATTTTGCCAATCTGACCTCTGGTGGCTTGTCGCCAGCAACATATTCAAAATTGATGCACTGGAATGGGCCACTTGCCCCGCGATGCCGAACTGCATGTCTGGCCCAACAGAATTAGCGTTCGCCCTTTACCGAAGGTCCGGTAAGAGGGCGACCGCCATTGCAGCCTCGACAGCTGCAATGGTGTTACCCACGGAAGCTGGCGGGAGTTAACTGTCAATCTGTATGCCTATGGCAGGGCTGTCAAACTCAATTTTTATTGCGGACCACATTAAAGTTACCGGTTCCCTTGCAGTGGCGTTATGACCCATATACTTATTCAACTATAGTATAAGATACTGTAATGAGGATTTTTTTTTTGATAACAAGAAAACTTGCAATAGCTCTCTTTTATATTACATACGAGAATTTGAAATTTTGATACAAATGTTAGCAAACATCATTGAAGTAAACATGTTTGATTTGCTTCCGCAGGCCACATCAAGTGAGGTGGCGGGCCAGATCTGCCCCCTCAGGCCTTGAGTTTGACACCTATGGCATATGGAGTCGAATAAAACTTTCGCATTGATAATTGTCTGAAAACGGTGGCGATTGGCTTCTGTTTTCAGGCACGAGGTGACAACAGAACATGACAAACCAAGCCAGGAAACAATATTACAATGCTCACCTCCTTACTTCACTGATATAGTCTGGCTAATGTGTCAATCAAGAGGGCGTGAATTTTAGTGCTGACATCATTTTTGCACACAGAACTAATAGGTAATTCTCAATAATCAGCCCAATCAATCGAGTGTCCCTTTAATTTGTAAACATCATGGAATGAGAAAGCCATCAACCATCTATTTGTTGTTCAGTTTATGTCATGCAGAGCCAGACCGGCATTAAAAAAAAAACTGCTAGTCGTTAGTTGGGATGTTATTCAAGTTTTCTGCTCATGTTAGGAGTCAATGCATGTTGTAGTAATTTTTGAAAGCTACTTTTGTTTTCTCTGCTTTGCTTCTGCATGTTGTTACCTGTTGTGTTTGTAAATGGAGGTGTTGTGTCTTTGCTTATGTGTGTAGCATCGCGTTGCCTTGTGTAAGTGCTATATAAATAAAGCTGCCTTTATAAGTAGGGCAGAAATTGCTGAGAATTTTTAAAGTTGACACATTATGTTGGGAATGAATCTGTAATTTTAGGGAACAACACAACTTGAACATTAAAGGAAATTAATGTGGGTTCTCACGTCAGGTTGGAAAAACTGGTTCGACTTTCTAGATTGTAGAGACAATAACTTTGTTGTTTCCTGGCCATGAAACTCATTCCTCATTTTAATCTTCATGACTTCCAGTAGATCATGCAACATGGCAAATAAAAAGTATGTACAGTATTTCCTGCTGTTCTAGTTATGCGTGCTCATGCATTCCCAAAGCATGTTTTGTTTTCACTTAATACATAATGAACTCAATGAGCTGAAGTAACACCACCGCTACAGCATATATCAATATTTGTCATTTGGTAATGCGGACCACATTGCCAGTCTTCAGTGTTTGTGTATTTGAAGGCAGAGTGAGGCAGGAGAAGAAAAAAACAGACAGTGGAACAGATGGTAATATGATTTGGATCTCATCTCCCCTCTTGTTTCAATGGACACATTTGCTGTCAATCTGGTGTGAGCTCAAACACCCTGTTGCTGTAATGTTTTAACACTTGGGGACAAAGAGAGGTCCAGTGTGAAGTATTTGCCTTATGTTATAGGAAATATTAGATGGGATGATGTCTTTAGAAAACAGACACTGATCCTGTTAATGATTTCTTACAATAAGTAGGACACATATAAATATCAATATGAAACACTTTATTTCTGTAAATCTCTGCTAGTGTTTTTAAATGATCACTTCTACAAGATTTTGGGGAAATTGCAACGTCTCGGGCTACTAAGTGGGGTTCCTGGGTGGTACCTGGTGCTTGTGAGCACCATGACGATGACCCCTATACTAGAGTGTCACTCTCAAGACACCTATACAGTAGAGTGGGTTTTGAAAACTCTACACACCCCTATTAAGTAATAAGTAATATGGTTTCCTGACTTTCTTTACCACATCAATTGGAACACTTGGGTTTCTGCTGACACGACAAGGCTAAAAATGTTGGAATTTTCCGGTTTAAACCTACACAATGGCAGCACCGAACGTCCTCTGAGTTAACGCGATTTCATTTGCTGTAATGTCTTCTGACATAACAATTGATCATACCTTTTGCATACAATGATCAATATTGCTTGATCCGAACCAGCCGATCAGATTTGTGTAAAGTCAATTGAAAATTGCTATTTGCCATTCGTGACACTTGACATTACGGCTCTATGGAAGATGTTTAGAGAGTTCGGGATCAGTGGAGTAACCCTGACTTTTATTTATTTATTGTCAGAAACTGATTGGCAGTGCTGAAACTTCATCTGTTCAGCTATGGGTCTCCTACAACCGTCAGCCAATGAAAGCTGCCCAATTTAGGACCCGCCATCCAATCACAGTGAGTTTCCTTTTGTATGGATGAGAGGAAATTATGTAGTTCAAATGTTATCCTGTGCATCATCCTTGACATGATTCCCTTCCTGACCACTAAACATTCTTCACAATGTGTCCAAGTAAAGTTTTGGTGTTCCCCCCCGATTGACAGGAGTACTACATTGCTGATGCTTCTGAGGACCAAGTGTTTGTGTGTGTCAATCACTTGAACAATCTGACACACCTGTACATCTCAGACACACAGGGTGTTTCCTTTTCCGTGTCATTGGAGAATGTTCTATATTACAGTCCAGAGGGCTCCAGAAGCAACACACTGATCAGGTATTCATAAAGATTAAAGTCAAAAATTTTGTTTAGACTCAGTATTTTGGCAAAGAGTGCATATTGTTTGTGCATGAAAAATATGACTCACCATCGCTGCATGTCCTGATACTGTCTATTCAATGCAGCCTTCTTTGTCTTGAAAGCCGTAGGCTCCTTTTTTGTCTCCTGGATGGGCTTTTCCCTTTCCCCAAGAAACTTTCCAAAGATGTTTGTTGTTTTTTTTTACGCATTTTGCTAGCTCCTGGGTTTCATTTTAGCGGTAACCTATCATGTGACCGAAAAGCGCGCTTTGACCTGCGTCAATTAGTGACATACTGCAGAGTCCGGTAATTGTTCAAAATAAAACTGATTCAGAAATGAATAAAACAGTAATAAGAAAGTTATTTATTCTTTCTGTGTGGCCCGGTGCCAAATGGCCCACGGACCGGTACCGGTCCTGTAAATAGTAAATCTTTTTTGTGTGGTAAACTAGTGAGCTAGCTGCGGAGTCTACTACTACTACTACTACTACTACTACTTTCAAGTCAAGTCAAGTCAACTGTATTTATAGAGCACTTTCAAACAGCCATCGCTGCATACAAAGTGCTGTACATGGAGCAATTTAACATATACAATAAACAGTAAAACAAATCGGTAATAAAGACGGTAGAAAGCACCAAACAGTAAAACCAAGAACAAATCTAAGTCATTGTCTTTTTCCATTTTTTTTGGCGGCTGGCAAATACCTTTGGTCCATTACTGCCACCTACTGAAATGGAGTGTATGCGACAATATTCAATCATTTCTTACGATTGTAATCCAAAAATGCAAAAGACATTTTTTTTGACGGTCAGTTCTTATCTTAATTTGGGTCACCACCGAATACAACGCAGGATTCCACTAAAGTTAATTTCCGTCACATCCAAAAACAATGCACAACTGAGTACTTCACAGTTCTCGGTGTGTGCACATTTTCAGCAATTATAATCAAATATGTATAATTCATAGGGAAACTAACATCTCAATTAAAATTTAACGGTGCAGTGTGTAGAATTTAGCGCCATGTTGTTGTGAAATAATAGAATGTAACCATCCACGCCTACCGCCAAATGGCGGTGAAACATGGCAGCCTCCAATAGGGGAGGCGCACCCGATATCATAAAATGATTAATTACTTCAACTACAATTACATTAAAAAAAATTACGTTAATGTGGAAGAGCATTTTTTTTTTTTGGCATATTGAAATTAATCTTTTTTTTGTTGATATAATGAAAATTAAACAAATGTTTACACACTGCCCCTTTAACGGGGTCTTTAAGCATCTCTGAATATATGGCCCATAAATATTAAACCCGTTCCTCACTTACTTGTTTGTATTACAATACAAACCCAAACAAATTTTTAATCCATTTGTTTTAGATATTTTGCAAATGAGCCTTTTGCTGACCTACACCGCGTGGAGGGACTCAGAGGTGTCTTCATTGCCACACTCGCGAATGGGACTGTCAGCGAGAGCAACATGCGGTCGGTCATCACGTTTGACAAGGGTGGGACATGGGAGCTGCTTCAGCCACCCACTGCTGACAGTCTGGGAGGGACTGTGGATTGCCAGGTACAACACCTTTGACAGTTCACATCTTTGCACTGATTGCACTAATATGACAAACATTTTGTGACACAATTTGATGAATTCAGTGTTGGGCTGAGTGTTGCACCAAGTACCGGTACCAGTATTGTACCATAAATTTTAGCTGGCAAAAATGACTCAATACCAGAATTCTAAATTGCTGGTACTTAATGGGGGGAGGGGGGGGGCTTGAGGGATGGATGTAGGGGGTTGGGATGGACCAACTCTGTCAGACGGGGGGCCGCTGCGCAGCGTGTCCGCCGCCCCAGCCTTTACCTAAAATCTATATTCCAACAACTTTCGAAGACTCTTTCTTACATGCTGTCGATGGTCTTAAATGCTTTTTAGAAAAAAAATCTAAATGTTGTCTTGGTAAACAAAACAGAAAACTTTCAGCATGTCCCTCAAAATGTCGTTAATTAGACTCTGGAATATGGCAGGGGCATTAGTCAAGCCAAAGGCGCTTATGAGATATTCAAAATGCCCAAGAGGAGTGTTGAATGCCGTCTTCCATTCATCGCCCTTCCGAATGCGAACCAAATAATAAGCACTGCGAATGTCTAGTTTTGAGAAAATGATTGCTGACTGTCAGGATGCGAAGGCTGAATCTAACAAGGGAAGTGGGTATTTATTTTTTATGGTGATCTTGTTAAGTCGACGATAATCCACACACGGTCTTAGTCTTGTTCTTCTCAACAAAGAAGAAACCAGCTCCCACAGGAGATGTTGACTGGCCAATCAGTCCTGCAGCCAAAGCACTGGAAATATACTCTTTAAGTGCCTGTTCATCAGTTTGTGATACCGAGTAAAGACGGGAACTAGCTAGGTATGGTAGAATTAAGAAGGAGCTCAATAGCGTAATCATATGGACGATGAGGCGGTCATGACTGAGCGAGCAAGCTCTTTCCTTAGATTGTGATATTCAGGAGGAACTTGGTCTAAACAAATATTTTCAGAGGGAGGAATGACAATGTTTATTTTCGTGCTCAGCTGATCTTAAGCAGCGGGTGTGGCGACACAGACTCCCAATTCTCGATAGAGGGAACACTCCAATTAATGTCGGGACTATGTATCTTGAGCCAAGGAACCTGAATATTATTGATTTAAAATGAAAGGTCAGGATAACAACCGTTATTCAGAACAACTTTGCAGATTCACGGAGAATGTCAGTCGTCTCCTGAGCACTCTCAAGAAAAAACACGATTTCAATCTCATACAAGTAATTTTACTTTTGTTGGATGGTTGGATGGTGAGAACAATCTTTCATGATGAACCACCATTTCACTCTCGTCTCTTGTTTTTCCTTTTCAGCTCAGTAAAGGTTGCTCGCTCCATCTGGCCCAGCGCTGGAGCCAACTATTAAACTTCCAACTGAGGAGAATTCCCATTTTATCTAAGGAGTCTGCACCGGGACTCATCATGGCCACAGGTATAATCCTAATTGTTTTTCACTCTATTTAAATGATGTTTTATGAAGCGCTAAACACGTGGCATGCAAAGCACTGTTGCTGACTCGGGCGAGCACACTCCTTGACAAACGATGTTTGACATTGTGGGGTTATGCTGAATGCCGTGTCAAAGACTCGGTTTACATGCGTAATACACACATGGTTCTAGTGTATTCTTTCCTGTGGAAGGATGTTTTGATGGCCCTCAAAAGTTATTTGTCGACAGGGAACTGGGGGGTAGGTGAGGCGGGTGATGTGGATGCTTTTTTTAAAAACTGTAATTACTCAGGTAATTTAATGTTATGCCAACAGTAATTAATCCACAAGAGTTGAAATTTCCCCCATTAAGGTAAGAGTAAAGTTCCGGTTTTCTTCGGACTCTGTGTGAAGGGGGCGTGTTATTTGATGTTTTCATCAACATTGTCTCAGTCATCTCAGTCAAAGACAGGAAGAGGCCCTATTGAGGATTTTTTTGTAACATGTCACATTCTTGTTTGATTCAATGTTTGTAATTGTTTCACCGTTTCCCCTTTGTGCAATAAGAATCATTCAGCGGCCCAACACACCAAACTTGCGACATAACTCAACGAGTCGAATATTTGCTTCCTTTATTGTCTGAAACAGGAAATGTGGTTGAACTCTCTTTCAAAGGTGGTTTAGACCTCTTGTTTGACCTGGGACTGTTCGAAAATGTGTCATGCAGCCAAGAATGAAAATAGTTATGATAAACATTCTTTTGCAGGGTTTATTCTTCAGAATGAGGTTGAATTAGACGTTACTTGTGATTTGAATCCTTTTTGTCTCTTCCCATCTGGTAGGAGACATGGATTCAGTTATGGTCTTTGCTCTCCCCTTCCTCCACACTGTCGCTCTAAATACATTCCGACTAGGTATAATGAGGAAGACAATGTTCAGAGGAGAGACTTGAATTTGCTGGCACGATTCACTTAGTGACCTTTTGGAAACAGATGGTCTTACAGTGCTACTGCCGCAGTAGCTAATAGGCACTGGAGAGGTCAAACACAAATGTGTCAGGGTGTTGTGCATCAACTCTCTACAATGACATGTCTCCATGCAAATTATTCGGAGTAAACTTTAAATAAATTCCATGACATATTGTGTTATGACTGTTATTATATTTGTAACGTACGGTAATTTCCAACTTTGGTGCCCTACAGGACGTGTGCAACAAAAAATGTATAATCATGGTCTGCTATAATAGCTGCAGTTTTTAAATCAGTTTTACTTTTTTTATCACATAATAACAACAGTGTGTCTGTGGATCTTAAAAAAAAGTCATTTGTGTACTTTTTCAAAGTTAAAGCCTCAGATATCTTTAGAAATGACACTTAATCTCACATTGAAAGGTCCAAAATAGTTGACATATTATTAATCACTGTTTTTCATTTTAGCCTAAAGGAAACCGGAGAACTCTTACCAAAGATTTTGTTTCACAGTGGAAAGAATTGAATATTTCATCTGATATTTTCGAAATATGACAGCAAAATCTATTGAAAGTTATGAATATTTTATAATAATATTGAGCAAATTATTTTAATAGTATTTAAAAACTCTTGAATTTGCCTCCCTTCAACTTGTAAACTAGTAGTGTGTGCCTTAAAAAGGAACTCACGGTCCCCCCTGGTTTCTCATTATAACTAGTATGGTTTTTCAACCAAGCATGGTATGAATTACTCTTAGTTATTTTCTTCACACCAGATTTGTGAGAGGTTAAACTGCAATATGAATAAACTACTATTGGTCCAAGTCATAAGTCACTGAGAAACAAAGGCAATATGTTAACGTTTGCCAGTTTCAACACTGCTGTTGGATTTGCCACAGAAACATGTTCTCAGGTGACCGAGTGAATCCACGAAATTACACCAAAAATGAACTAGCTGAATATATCATTATATGGTCAAGTGTGGCCATGCAAAGGAAAAACCCAATTTGACTGACCTTGCTCGAGGGCTATAAAGTTTGTTTTTGTGTAATGGATTTTATGTATCGATTTGTGGCCAACACAATTGAACACAAAATAATCTGGAAACTCAAAGTCATGTTTGAATTAAGAAACAAGTTACTCATCTAATTTTGACACACTGAACAGCATTCAAATTTGCTGTGTAACTGCTTAGACTACTTACGATGTGTTGTCACGATTACTTCCTTGAAATAGAATTCATGTTATGTAGCAGGTAGCCATGGCAGCTCGGTTTGCCCAAATCATATGCGTTGTCGCCAAATGTTGGCCAATTTATTATTATTTTTAAAGTCCTTATTCAAGTCCTGGTTATTTTTCTCAGTCACCATCAATCCTGATTTCTGTGATGTGCTGTCGGACGGTGGTGGTGGGGTGGGGGTGCGGAGATCTGGGCCTGCTGAGTCACAGAGGCTAAAATACACATCACAGTTTGTTCCACACTCTTTCACCGATGCCAATGTTCCCTTATGACCCGGCGGCACATCCTCAAGAGATCCTTTACATTTTCTTGCATTGTGATCACGAACTGACAATCTTTCATGTTGTTTAACGCCTTCTACGAATAAATTGTGGATACGGGTGTGCGTTTGCGGCCCCGGTTTTAAAACAGGTTGTGAAAACAAAAGAATCCCCATTTTGAATCGAATTACCTTTAATGTGATTGTATTTTGTTTTCTGTAATTGCAATGGAAAACTGCTGTGGGTTTTATATATATTTTTGTATCCTGAATATGTAATGCTGTTATTCCATTACTCCGCAAGCTTGGTCATGAGACAGTTCGTGTGGACAGAATGGGCAAATGTGTCAGATTTTTGAATTGTCAAAACAATTGCCATGATAGTCACTATGGAGATAAGGAATTCAGTCGACTGTGTTAGAATGTGAAACACGCAACAGAACCTGATCTAACATGATAGAGCCTAATACAATTTGGAAGCGGTTCTTAGTCTGTAGGGAGGCAATAAGCCTTCATGAGGCTTCATATGTAGGCACTCCCCTCTGCTGGCCAAACTCTTGATGAATTTCAGCGACTGTACCTTAGTTCTGTTTAAATACAGTAGATATATGTTTTTCTGCTGTTATTACAGGATCTTTTGGCAGCAGCTTGGCGAACAAACCCAATGTGTATGTGTCAAGCAGTGCAGGAGCTCGATGGAGGGAGGTTTGTTAAAATTTGACACATACAGATACATCTTGAACTGAATATCAATCAGCTTCCCCCCCACCCAAAAAGATTTGTTTTAACATGCATGCTTGCACTTCCTTTTTGGTGAAGATTACTTTAAAAATGGTTTGTTCTCATTTAGGGGTCGTTAATTTCACATTCCAGAAAATCATTTAAAGAGGCACATTTTCATTGAGATGTTTAAGCATTGAACTTCAGTCCTATATGGTGTGTCAAATATGAAACTAACTTATTTTGTCTTAAAAGTAAATGACACTTCACTCCAGTAGACAGAGCTTGAAAAGCAAAAATAAATAAAGATTTGCTGAAAGGTTTGCCGCTTTACTGCATGTTATTGACATGATTATACTTATTGCGGGTCTTATTTTTAGGCATTAGCAGGTCCTCATTTCTACACATGGGGAGACCATGGCGGTATCCTGATGGCTATCCCACAAGGAGACTCCTGTACTCATCTCAAGTAAGTCCAACTTGGATGTGCGTTATTAGGATGGGCCTCCAAGTAAAATCGATCATTCATTCTGTTTCACGAGAAAAAGGATGGGCTTTGAATTCAAGCCATACAGAAAACAAGCAACCATCAGGCAACCTCTCTGGGGTTTGAGATCATTTAGTGTGAATATGAAGTAGGTTTGCAGATCTAATAAACATCTCTTGCTGGCTGAATAACGCATATCAGCGCCAAAACAAACAATAAAGAGACAGCAGTGGTTCTTGTGATAAACCCCGAAATCAATTTAGTTACTGAATTCCTTTTACCTGATTACTCGTTAACCTGGTTTAATCTTTAAGCATTCTTTAGTTGAAATTCTACAGTGCATCCAGAAGGGATATCACCTATTCCACATTTTATGTGAAAGCCTTTTCCATAAATTTCACCTGAAAGCCATAACTTGTGAGGTATGTGTGTGTGTGTGTGTGTGTGTGTGTGTGGGTGTGTGTGTGTGTGTGTGTGCGCGTGTGTGTGTGTGTGTGTGTGTGTGCGTGCGTGCGTGCATGAGTGTGTGTAGAATTTTGAGGAAAAAAAAATATTGTTCTGTTTTGGAATGGGGCTGTAGCATAACAACTGTGGAAAAGGTGAAGCACAGTGAATACTTTCTGGATGCACTATGTCCGTATTCCGTTGTCCACTGCCGAATCAAATGCCAAGGGGAGGGTAAAATCAATTTGTGTTCACTTAAAAAAAAGGGGGGGGCGGAATAAGAAAAAAGGAAAACTACAGAAATACAATGTAAATTTGTTCCTGCAGGTTCAGCACCAATGAGGGCGAGACATGGACCGAATTTCAATTCTCTGACACAGACGTGTATGTTTACCAGTTACTGACGGAGCCTGGGGAGAAAAGTACCATTTTCACCATCTTTGGATCCTATGCCCACCAGAGACATAGCTGGCTCATTCTGCAGGTCAACGCCTCTGATGTTTTGGGTAGGTTGGACTGCGTGCGAAGAGTCAGTTCAGAGGGATAGGGAAAATTGAAGTTGTTCAACATCTGATATTTCATGGGTTTTGCAGCATCAGCTGGTAAATGGATGTTTATATATGTTTTTCTTACATTTGCTTCGCAGCAGGTTTACCTGTTGTGTCCTTTTATTTCTGATTTGAGTTGAGGGCAGTAATCCTTGCAATGTACGTTGTTTAACTTATTTTCACCAATTTACTAATTGTGTAATTTCCCAATCTTTCCCAGTATGTAAAAGACCTCCATCATTAACTATAAAAGTAGGAGTGCAATACTTATTTATCCCTTGGGGAAATAAAATTTCGTGTTGAAGCACACATCAGAAGAAAGTTGGGATTGACATGGCATGTCAGACTTGGCACTAGATTTTGTCCTTCTCATGAAGCGAAAAATGCGAATCAAAATATTAGAATTGCAGTCATTCCCTTGTTCCTCATTTTATTTTATAATCTTATTCAAAATTGATATAATTATTTCCCCCCTCAATATTATACTTAGAACACGCCATAATAGTGCTTACATATTTTTTTTCCACCACAGTTTTGAGAATAATTTTATGAGAATAAATAAAGTTTCTGAATCTACCAAGATTCAGATCAGACAGAACAAATACATTATTTCTTGACTTGAGGTCTTTAATCGAAGTCAGGGGTGCCCAAACTTTTTGGACCGAAGATCTACTTTTCGATCAATTAACCTCCCGGGATCTACCCTTACCGGCACGCACGCGCGCGCACACAGACACACACACACACACACACACACACACACACACACACACACACACACACACACACAAAGACACACACACACCATAATGAGAAACAGTCTGAAACTGAGGCATGCGATGCACTTTTGCAGCCCGTTAACTTATTCAGTACCAGTCAATTCTGGACCAAGTCTGAAAAGACGTTTAAAAACGTCTTTGGGAGTGAATGAGTTAACTATCGTAGCTCACACGTACCGTTTTAAAGTGCTTCCCTGGGCCCTCCTAGATTCCTATTCTTTGCCCGTGCCCTCGGTGAATTGTACACGAAGCAAACTCCGAATGGGAATAATGACAATAAACAACAACTCTGATCACAAGCTGCAATTGCAGACTGCTGACCGCGAACAACTTCTGGTGACGCAGGTCACGTGCCACCGTAGGTTAAAGATTTACCTGCTTTATTTTATTTTTTAAATATTTTTTTGTGAAAATGAGACTGATATGATGATTAGGGTGCAGCGTACATTAACACAAAAAATATATTACTAACATGTACAAAGACACACAAACGGTTGTTTGTTTTTTTCTCCTCGACACTCCTCGGATCTACTTGGGACCTGTCTTAGATCTAACGGTAGATCAGGATCGACGTAATGGGCACCCCTGATCTAAGTCATGCACTGCCTGTCATACTAACAAGAATGGTTAACAAACTGACCACCACCATTCTCTTTTGTCCAGGTGTTCCATGTGCTGAGGCTGACTACAAGCATTGGTCTCCTTCAGATGAACATGGTAATGAGTGTCTTTTGGGCAGAGAGATCACGTTTATAAGACGAACACCTCATGCTAAATGTTTCAACGGCGAGGACTTTGACCGTCCGGTCACCATGTCTAACTGCTCCTGCTCCCGCCAGGACTATGAATGGTGAGAGCCCATGCATGCATGCAATACTCGTGACACCAACAAAGAGCAACATCAAACATGCTTTAGTGCGGAAATTTATTCTTTATGGAGAATAAAAAGCAAGTTCTGAATTCAGAAGCTTTCAATAGCATACGTTGACGAGACGCCGCTTTCATTCTGTGAATACAAATTGAAAAACATTCTGAAATGTACTACATTTGTTTTTGTTCATTTCAATAGACGCATCATCACATAATTCATTCAGACATAAAGAAAAAATATACTGTCCTTTTCAGGATAGGTAAGCTCTAGTGGTTGTATGATAACAAGAAAAAGTGATATGAGGTTAGCTAATGCAGCCTGCCATGTTGCCATTCAAAAGTACATATTGGGTCACAAAGGTTGGGCACCCTTGGAAAAACTTAAAGTAAGATTTGTGTGTGAACTCGCATGTTATCTTATGGCCACTCCTGGGTGAGTTGTCATGTAACGCTGGCCATCCCACTCACCGCAGTTGAAAGAATCTACAGTATTTCTTCTCTGGTGATAAAGCTGTTGGAACCAATTTCTTTAATTATTTGTCTTCATTAGGATTCCAAACGTTACTTGGGTATATTGTAAAGGGGGATCAAGGACAGTGCAGATGACTGCAAAAGTCTGAAAGAAAGTTCTTGAACCTGCCGCTTGCTGGCATGGCTATTTTCAAATTAAATTACTGCTTTTGATGAGCTAGTTTATCGCTCCTGGAGCTTCCATCATGACTATAATAATGAGTCCTTTTTGAATTGCATGTTAAAAATAGGTCAGATGGTAAGCATGTTTCTTTCGCCTCTTCCTCCTTGCAGTGACTATGGCTTCAAGCTGAGTGAGGACTTGTCTCTGCAAGTGTGTGCTCCTGACCCTGAGTTTTCAGGTGACCTTCATGCTCCTCCAGTACCATGTCCTGTTGGCACCACTTACCGGCACAGCAAAGGGTGAGCCGCTAGTTTTTAACTTTACAGTGCAACCATTGCAACTTGGAATTTGAATTCATGTGTGCTGAGTTATTGGCATTTCCTCAGCATTTCAATCATTAGTGATTATTTCACATTGACATTCATTTTCCTAATCTTAAGGTACAGTACTATATTTTCTGCACTATAAACCGCTTCGGATCATAAGGCGCACCTTCAATGAATGGCCTATTTTAAAACTGCTGTCATATATAGGGCACACTGCATAAAAAGGCTCATAGAATAGAAGCTACAATAACGGCTGCGGTTGTGCTACGCAGCCACTAGATGGGGGTATGCTAAAGTGAATACAATACAATACAGCTTTATTTATATAGAGCCTTCACAACCGCTGCAGCTGTAACAAAGCTCTGAGAACTGGTCACAAACATGGACATGAACCATACAAATGCAAATGCCATGTTTTCTTATTGATGTCGTTTTAAAAAATGATCTGTACCACTAAAATACAGGATACTGGTCCCGCAGCAATAGTTTTGACAATATTTACATTCAACTATACTGCATTGAATATAAGCAGTTTCTTTTCACATTGGGCTGAAATATACAAACTTATGTACAGAACTAATAAAAACCCAACCAATTAATTATCATTACTGCTACAGTACCTTTAAGTTTACTTAGTAAAATCATAAAACATGAGCAGACTGTACAACTCCACCTGTCATCTTTTACATACAAATGAGCGATTCTTTCATATTTACCACTTTGTCAATAGCACCACCAAGTGTCAGACTACTGAAAACTCTTAGCCAATCTCTGTCCTGCCACAGATATAGGAAAGTACCAGGGGACAGTTGCACTGGAGGGGATGTGGAGGCCAGACTGGACGGAGAGATGATACCTTGTCCTGTTGGAGGTAACTGCATCTTTCATTTTATTTGTGATAATTAATCACATTGCCCTGCAACTGACTGTTGGTGACCATTCACAGTAGTGTACATCGCTTCTTGCCCACGGTCAAATAGGATAAGCTCAAGCTCAAGGGTCAACGACGTTGTGCTCATGGGCACTGGGTAGTCCCAAAGAGCAACATGAGTAGCCAGTGATGGGACATGGTTTTCATAAATTAATATAAATAATACCGGTAATTATAATAACATTATAAATTATTAATATTGTTAGAGGCAATTTGATTTAAAAAAATCATGATATCAAAAATCAGTTTGAAACTGGTATCCCTTCGCATTAATCTGTACCAATCTTATTTGACAGTGATCAATGTCCTCTGTTCATCAATTTCTCACCATTTAGCCATTTATTTTACGTTCATACAGAGAGTAACGAGTTCATCCTGTATGCTGTGAGGAACTCGATCCATCGCTATGACCTGGCGACCGGCACTGACCAGATCCTCCCTCTGGTGGGCCTAAAGGAGGCCGTGGCTCTGGACTTTGACTATGACAAGAACTGCCTATACTGGGCTGACATCTTGCTGGATACCATCCAGGTTTGAGAGTCATTCCTCCGTGACACAGTTAACTAACAGGAACTGAAGGGACCACATAGAACTAATTTTGAATCATATCCAAGCTTACCATACTCTTCCTATCTCTTCTACTTGATCCAAAATTTCTCATGTACTGTAGCAGCAGTCAAATGAGTAATCACGACGGGGACTATGCATCACCTTAAAATGATCATGTGAGCAGTTAACTGTGTTTAAAACAAAGTTTGGCATTATGTGGAGAGGGACTCACAAACAGGCAAGCTTTGATATAAGTCTTCAAGGTCATATGACCTTTTATTGTTGTATTTTCCAATGTTGTTTTATTTGAAGGCATCTTAAAACAATTCCTCCGATGTTTCCTATTGCAGCGTCTCTGTCTAAATGGCAGCACAGGTCAGGAGATTATAGTAAGGAAGGACCTGCAGAACGTGGAGGCCTTGGCTTTTGACCCCATCAGCAGATTGCTTTACTGGGTTGATGCTGGCGCACAGAAAATTGAGGTACACAACATGTATTTAACTTGATACATTATAAAGTTGTATAATGTATATTTGAAAATTGGTTCGTAAGCGTAATGTCACTGGTCAAAAACTACATGTACGGTTGCGCGGCTTGTTCGTGAAAGAACCCAGAAGGCAACATTAATGTATCTTGTGAATACGAGTTATAATATACACATGTCCAGTGTTCCCTTTACATATCTTGGGAACTAAAAGATCATTTTCCATTTTTGTTCATTCACTTGTGACATAAAAAATGTAACTGCTGGTATGTGCATGTTTAAGGTTTCCAATCCTGATGGGGATTTGCGTCACACCCTCCTGAACTCCTCTATCCTGGAACATCCGCGAGCTCTTGTTCTCCTGCCTAAAAAGGGGTAAACTCCTAACATTATCCACGCACGCACACACAATCACACACACGCACATGCAATTTGCATTCGGCCACCTCGTTAGTCATTCATTTTCATTGACTCTGAGATTTAATTTTGCACCGTAGGTTTGTTATGTATGCTGAGTGTGTGTTGTAATGTCTCGTCCCACAGTCTGATGTTCTGGACTGACTGGGGAGACAGAGCAGCAGGTATTTACCGAAGCTCCATGGATGGAACCAACATGTCCTCAATCGCATCAGAGGGTGTCCGTTGGCCCAATGGAATTACAGCGGATGACCACTGGTTGTACTGGACTGAGGCCTACAGCGACCGCATTGAGAGGGCTGACTTCAATGGATTTCAACGACGCATTCTCTTTGAGGGGTTGCCCCACCCTTATGCCATTGCTGTCTTCAAGGTGAGTATTTATCTTTTTAGTTTAAACAGTTTGAATGAGTTCATGAGTTTGAGAATATTTTCACAAACTTGCTTGCAGAATGACTTGTATTGGGACGACTGGTCCAGAATGGGGATCTTCAAAGCTCCGAAAACTGGTACTCAGAGTAATGAGCTAATAGTTGGCAGACTGACTGGTGTCATGGACCTTAAGATTTTTTATAAAGGCAAGAACGGAGGTGAGAAACACATACAGTATATGAGTGGAGGAATTGAAATCATACATTAAGCAGTTTTTTGTGTACATCTTGTTTTCATGTAAATAACTGAATTCCTTGAGTATCAGACAGTGAAGCTTAA
This sequence comes from Hippocampus guttulatus, assembly GCF_054856545.1. Classification (NCBI taxonomy): domain Eukaryota; kingdom Metazoa; phylum Chordata; class Actinopteri; order Syngnathiformes; family Syngnathidae; genus Hippocampus; species Hippocampus guttulatus. Next base: position 18,909,569 of record NC_141272.1, read on the forward strand.
CAAGTCAAACAGTAGTGTATCCTATAGAATCTAATTATTGTAGTAACCTCCTAAAATACTGCACTCTTCACGATGGACACTCTGTCTTGAAATATTATCTCCCAGGTCACAACGCCTGTGCTGACCTGCCATGCAGGTTACTGTGTCTGCCTCAGCCTGGGTCAAGACACACCTGCATTTGCCCAGAAGGCACCCCGACTACCACCCTGCCTGATGGGCAGTTGCAATGCCAGTGCCCCACAGGATACCAGCTCCAAAACAACACCTGTGTAAAGACTGGTGAGACTCTGTTGTAATAGAACGACCCTGTGCTACAATTGGTCCGGTTATGTCTTCAATAGAAATGACTAGTCTAATTATTATTATTATTATATTGGCTAATGATTGGTTGCGTGTGGCTGTTCCTGTCATTGTCAGAGCTAAGCTGTTCTACCAACCAGTACCGCTGCTCAAATGGCCGTTGTATTAGTAATATCTGGAAGTGTGACAGTGACAACGACTGTGGAGACATGAGTGATGAACAGGAGTGTCGTAAGTACACAATGGGCACAAACAAACACACATGCATACCAATATTGCCTATGTTATGTTATTATTATCATTAATATTAATATTATATTAATATTGTATTATTATTGTTATTGTAGTGTTATTGTTAGTTGCACATTCCAAAAACGTGCCATGCTTGTTTTTGGAATGTGGGAGTACTCGGAGTACTCGAAGAAAGCCTACACAATTTAAAAAAAAATATATATATATACAGTATATATATATACACACACACACGCACACACACGTGTGTGTGTGTGTGTGTGTGTGTGTGTGTGCGCTTGGGGGTCACACATGACTAAAGACTTCAGCTTTTGGATTGTAGAGTCATATGTCCAAGTCCTGCTGTGGAAAACAATCATCTATCAATTGTTCCTTGATAACGGCAGTCACGATTTGGGTGCCTTGTTATTCTGACCCCTGTCATCCCTCTCTCTGATGTCCATTGAGAGTGCTATCTTCCAATAAAAACTGAGCATGCCTGCAATTGTTTTGCTTTGGTGTCTTCAGCAACTACAACCTGTGACCCGACCAACCAATTCCGCTGCGTCTTGTCCGGTTCTTGCATTCCCTTGGCTTTCCAATGTGACCATGAAGATGACTGTGGAGACAACAGTGATGAAGAGCACTGTGGTAAGTCTTCATGCACATGTTGATATCCGCATTGGTTTCAATATTTCATAGGACACCAGCCAGTGGTTGGATAGATATGCCTTTCCCAGTTGACTTTGGGTGAGAGTCAGGACACACACTGGACTGGTTGCCATCTAATCACAGGGCTTATACAATCATTTACGCTTGCATTCATATCTACATTGACGAGAAGGTGGTTTTTAATCTAATCAGCAATTTCTTGAACTCTTTCAATGAATTCTGCCTAACTTTCCTATCCATCCATATATAGCCCATTATGCAAAATTCTGCTACCATACTGGTCGTGTATGGTAAATTCCATACTGGTTTTAAGACGCAGCAAGAGTGTAGCGTTTTCATGAGACCTATCAATCCTCAAGATTAAGTTAAAGGTTGATTTTTAGTTTGTTTGTCGTTATATGACTCAGATTCTCACGTGTGTGGCGCTGAGGAGTTTACATGTGCACGAGGTGTTTGCATCCGTGATGCCTGGCGTTGTGATGGAGACAATGACTGCAGAGATTGGTCAGATGAGGCTAACTGCACAGGTAATGTTTTTAAAGAGTTCAATGATAAAATCCCACTGAAAAACGCCTGACCTGTGTACATTTTCAATACTTAATACTGGCTTACACAAAATTCTTACCCGTTTGTGATACTGGTTAAAATCAAATGATTATGCTTATATGCTCAAAGCTTTCCTCACTGCTGTCATGATTTCCAACTATTGTTTATTTCTTCTAGCTGCCCAACATACATGTGAATCCAGTAGTTTCCAATGTCACACGGGCCACTGCATACCACAGCGCTGGACGTGCGATGGTGACAATGACTGCCAGGACAGCTCAGATGAAGACCCTCATTATTGTGGTATGTCACACAACTGCGCACGTTGCACCTCCGGTCTTCATGTTGCCCAATATCAGTTGCATCAGTTAAGCAAGGCCACACTTGACCTCTATTTCTACGTCTACGTCTACTATCATCAGCTTCATGGTTTATATCCAGTAATCCGCGTGCTCCACACAACTTCATGTGCTTTTCTTGATGATATATTTGACTGGGCATTTTCTATGGTTTAATTTGGTGATGATATATCCTGCAGACAAGATTGTGACATAACACTGGTCAGCGGCTACTTTTAATTGAATTTGAATTTGAATTTGACTTTTATTTGGTCTCCCGTAGGAGAAACACATACAATACACAACACACATTGGACAATACATTACAAGCAAATGCACACATGAGATGGCTATGTGTGAATCTAAATATATTTGTGATGCTGATTTAAACAATATCTTTACTTTTTTCTAGCACATTAGGTTTTTGAGTTATTCTTTTTTTTTGTTTTGTTTAAAAACTTACTTTAATTTTTATAGGCATTGTAAATTATAGCTATGGCATTCCAGAAACAAAAATTCACCTGGTGTTGCATCTAACACTTAATTCGTAAATCTTGCTAAATATATTACAAAATCCGATTACTATTATGAAAAACTGAGAAAAAAACAAGGACAGATTCGGAATTAGTGCCCCCCCCCCCAAAAAAAAAAGAAATCGAAAGGTTTCTCTGATCCAACAGATGACGCGTGAACAGATGGCATGCGCTGTTGGCAACAGGCGTAAAACCGGACCACGGTCTTTGAATGAGGGTTTTGCACGTTAGCCCTCCGATCATTCACAAGCCCAAGATTTTCATTTCTGGATCGACGATGTGTTGTCGATGCGTCGTGATAATTTTCATCGACAAAATGTTTACTTGTGGGAAAGTTCTCCCTCCCGCCTTTCATTTTGCCTGTGTTACCCTGGTTATGGTTTGCATGCTGGTTTACACCCGTACTTCACACGTGCTATTTAAAGTCATAACATCATCAGCACAGTTCATCTCAGGTGTGATAAATCACTCTGCACGTGCTAAAATAATACATTTGCTTATTGTACACTCCTCTGTCCTCCCACAATGTGCAGAATAAACTCTGTGGCAATTTAGTGCGTCGAGTTGCGCCCATTCAATAGATTGGCTTCCATGTTTGTCTGCGTGCGTACGGATAAGAGGCTGATTACGCTCTTGACATGTAGAATAATGAAGCTTCCTTACCTATGTTTGTGCGTCATCGCTACACTCATGAAGAAGACTATATCTTTTTCACCAATATTTACTGTATATTAATGTGTTATTTTCCAGAAGGAAACAAATGCAAAGGCTTTCTCTGCTCCAATAACACCTGCTTGCCAGTCACTTCCCACTGTAATGGCATTAAGGAGTGTCAAGATGGTGCTGATGAGGACTACTGTGGTGAGCATGGTTACCATGCTTCACATAAATTGTTACAACTTGTGACAGTGATACTCATACATGTGTAAGCACAGCGTAGCTGACCTTTTTTTTTTTTTAAAGTGACAAGGAATTTTCACCCACAGACCCTTTGTGCACTCGCTACATGGAGTTTGTATGCAAGAATCGGGCCCAGTGTCTCTTTCAGTCCCTGGTATGTGATGGTGTCAAACACTGTGAAGATGGATCTGATGAAGATGCAGATTATGCCAAATGTGGTAAGGAATCTCACATCTGCCTGATACCAGTTTTCCTTGTCTTGTTGCCTTGAAAAGAAGTATAAAAACGAATAGACGGCTCGATATGCATTGCAATACAGTTGGTCAGTGCAACTTAATGTCCAGAAAAGCTGCGAGCGGACTGCCGCTTAAAATAAGACTGGATGTTTACTGTAGCTTCAAATGCCCAATACTGACATACTGACGATGTTTTTTTTAATTTGATTTATTTATTTTTTTTAAACAGTTTTACATTATCATTTAAATTCACGTTCCCCGTGTTGCTGAATCCCAATCTGCATGTTCAGACAATTATTTTGCTTGGTTAATAATTGACACACTTCTAAAGTACAGTGGTACCTCTACTTCGGAAATTAATTGGTTCTGGAAGAAATTTCGTAACTTGAAAATTTCGTGTGAAGAGACGTTCGTGAGTAGAAGTACCACTGTGTTTGTGACGCAAATATACCAGATGTTGTATGTAACTATGAAACCTACTGACACACATTTTCCTTGTTTTGCTAGCCACTCCATCAGAGTTCAGCAAAGTGTGTGATGCATACACCTTTCAGTGTGCCAACGGAATGTGTGTGAGCCTGGAGTGGAAATGTGATGGCATGGACGACTGTGGTGACTACTCTGATGAAGCCAACTGCGGTGAGGAGAATTTTTCTGGTGTACTCCTCAGATAATAATATGGAACACAGTACACAAAGACAATTGTGATTCATGGACAGATCCATCCAGCTATCCATTTTCTGATCCACTTGCGCGGGCGTGCTGGAGCCCATCCCAGCTGTCTTTCAGCAATAGGCGGGGGACACCCTGAGCTGTTTGCCAACCAATCGCAGGGCGCATTTAGATGAACAACCATTCGCACTCATAATCACACCTTGGGACAATTTAGAGTGTTGCATTAACCTGCCATGCACGTTTTTGGAATGTGGGAGGAAACCGGAGTACCTGGAGAAAACCCATGCAGGTACTGGGAGAACTTGCAAACTCTGCCCAGGAAGGCCAGAGCCGAAATTGAACCCTGCACCTCAGCACTGTGAGGCGCACGTGCTAACCATTCGCCCAATGCCTCGCCTCATGAACAGATGCCAGTCCTAAATGTGGTTCTGTTTAGTGCTTTGCAAAAAGCTCACTTTCTCTGTTCCCTCGTGTTTTTCAGCTGCTCCCACTGATGTTCCTGGCTGCTCGAGGTATTTCCAGTTTCAGTGTAAAAGTGGACGCTGCATCCCAACATGGTGGAAGTGTGATGATGAGAACGACTGCGGAGACTGGTCTGACGAATCTGAGTGCACAGGTAGACGCGCCACGAAATTACGTCTTCCTTCAGAGGGCCATTATGACAAACAGTCTCATCGAACCATCCAACTGGCTAGATTTTATTTTATTTTTGGGAAAGAAAAATTTCCTGACCCAGAAACTTTAATCAATTAGAGTGATGAATTGCCCAGCCATGTTCAGAACTGGAGTTAAGTAATATCTCCATTATATCGCTTCCCCATCGCAGCAGGGGTGCCCAAGTTTGGTCCTCAAGGGCACCTCTCCAGCCTGTCTAGTATGTCTCCTCCAACACACCCGATTCAAATGATCATCTCATCAGAAAGCTTTTCAAAAGCCTGACAACAATTCTGATGAGCATGCATGTTTTTTGTGCCATGGGAAAAGTCGACATTCCTGGAGAAATCCCAAACAAGCACTACACAGGAAGGCCGAAGCCAAGATTCGAATGCCAAACCAACTGTGAGGCAGACGTACTAAATGCTCGTGCACCTTGTCGCCTACCTTAGACAAATGCCATGGGAATTCATTTCAATTCAAATTTCAGCTCTGACCCGATTGTCGTCTCTGCACCGTTTTTTCTCCTTTGTGTGTTTATAAAGCCATTGACAGTGAATCTTTAAATGCTGTTTAACAAAATGATCATTGTGAATTTTGCTTTTCAATCAACAACTGGAGCAAATTAGTTGATGTCTGCCCACGAGGATGACTCTTTTTCTCAAAATTTGTTTCAATATTACATTTAAACGAAAAACGATCAATTCTAAAACTTGTCATCAACTCATTTTGGTGCTTACATGCTTAAAATTCACACAATTAACAGCTCTATACTGTTAGCATTGATGATTTATCTTGTGTAGTTTAACAGCAATGAATGAATTTATCCAACATGAGCATTTAGTCAGCATGAGTTAAACAAAGTAAACCATCCTCCAGGTGGAGCAGTTCCTCACACTGTGGCTCCTGGGCCATCGACCTGCGCCCCCAACCGCTTCCACTGTGGCACTGGAGCTTGTATCATCAACACATGGGTTTGCGATGGTTATGCTGACTGTCGTGATGGCAGTGATGAGCTGGGATGTCCCACAGGTACAACTTGTTGACCTGCGAAGCCTCTTTTCAAAGGCAATTGCTGGTCTATATCATTCCTGCTGACCACCAGAGATGGTGCCTAACTGCATGGCTTGTCCCTTCATACAGGCGTAGTTTGAGTATGCATACCAACAGCACCATTAGTGACCCCTGCTTACTCGAACTTCGCATGCGCAAAGGGACATTCCGTGCTAATAAGCACCACCTCTGGTGGGAATTTGAGATTTATAAAACCGTAGCAACATACGTAACTGTCGTTCCATGATGTGTTTGTGTCTGCATCTTACATGTATTCGATGTCTGTAAATGTTTTTTCCTTCCTTTTTTTTTTGGATGTGCAGTTAATGCCTCCGTGACACAGATCCCAGTTTCCACCCAGGCTCCCTCCTCCCATGGTCGCTGCAGTCAGGGTCAGTTTCGGTGTCGCCATCTCCATCACTGCATCCCCGACTGGCAGCGTTGTGATGGCAGGATCCACTGTCAGGATGCATCTGACGAGGCCCATTGTCGTGAGTCTCTTTGTACTGCTGAAAGCGATGCTACCATCACACACGCAGTAAACGAAAGGGGAGGATAAATTCTTGACAGACAAGCCCGTGTGCAGCATAACTTAGGGATGATTCAAGATAAGCCTGAGCCAGCCCTAACTGTATTTGAAAAAAAAAGGAATGGTAAGTTCAATAGATATCAATATCAATATTATATAATCATATTATAATATGGCGGCCTGGTAGTCGAGTGGTTAGCGCGTCGACCTTACGGTGCAGAGGTACCGGGGTTCAATTCCAGAATTCCGGCCTTCCTGTGTGGAGTTTGCATGTTCTCCCCGTGCTCACGTGGGTTTTCTCCGGGTCCTCCGGTTTCCTCCCATATTCCAAAAACATATATGACAGGCTGATTAAACACACCAAATTGTCCCTAGGTGTGAGTGTGAGCGCGAATGGTTGTTCGTTTCTGTGTGCCCGGCGATTGGCTGGTAAACGGTTCAGGGTGTCCCCCGCCTCCTGCCCGAAGAAAGCTGGGATAGGCTCCAGCACCCCCCATGACCCTCGTGAGGATAAAGCTGTTCGGAAAATGAATGAATGAAATGAATATTATAATATACGCTCCTTTCATCCTTTTCATAATGCTAGCAAATCACTCAATATTGTCGCACGGACACCGTTTCAGAATGTGGCCGTATTGCACCAAACAATTTGGCAACCGCAGGTAGAAAATAGAGGAAATCTAAAATGAAAAAGAAGAGGAAAAAGAAATTAAAGGAGGAGTCATGCCAATTAATGTGTGATGTGTGTCATTAGTTTGCTGCCACCTCTCTCGGCAACAAGCAATGGGACCGTCTCCTCAGCTAGCTCACTAGTTTAGCTTGCGGCATCTGCCACAACAAGGATTTGCTATTTATAACACCAGAAGTCGCAATAACCAACCATGATCCTACCTTTGGGTGGATAATTTGAAACTAAAAAGAAAAATTTTATAATCTGACTGAAACTCGTTCAGGACAGTGATTTTTAGGTGCTTAGTTCAAGCTCTAATTTTATTAATTCCAGTCACACGTGAGTTAAAGTCGCAGGACCAGCCAAACAAGTGCGACTTATCGCCTAAAAAGAATGAATGCACATGCACAATGACAACTAATATGCTGGTATAAGGGACGTATTGATATCGTAAACACAGCATCTCTGTATCTTGGTTTCAAAATCTCACAATAAGGCCTGGAAAGTCACCAGGAGCGGAGCCAGAACTTTTTCGGTCGGGCGAGCACTAACCAGGGTGACACAATTTCTGTGTCCGAATGTCCACGCTTCTTGAAGCCCTCATTCACTATATAGCCCCATACTATCACATTATGTATCACTATACAGTGGTTCCCTCATTCTGTTTGGCGATTCGGACAGACAGCTCACTATTTTCTCCTTGGGGCTCGTCCACGTAACCACTGTACTTGTCATGACTCACCAGCGCATTAAGATCTCCTACTATTTATTGTGAATAACATTCAACATTCACTTTTTTCACAGCCACCCGTGGGCCATTGTCCTGTGTGAACGGAAGCCGCTGTGCTGATGGTGAAGCATGTGTTCTGGACGAAGAGCGGTGTGACGGCTTTTTAGATTGTTCTGACCACAGCGATGAGGACAATTGCACCTGTAAGTTCATGTTGAAGCCTTCAGTCCGCATTGTTAAAAAAAGTGGAAAACATCCATGCATCCATCTGTTACTGTACCGCTTATCCTCACGAGGGTCGCAGGTGTACTCGAGTGCATCCCACATCCCAGCAGACTTGGGGCAATAATACAATCATAAATAATTACCGGTAAATCAAATTGTGTTTTCTATTTACGATAGCTCTATCTATCTATCTGTCAGTCTGTCTGTCTGTCTGTAATTTTAGCCCCAAAACAAAATTTCACCGCTGGTATTCTGTGGCTTAATTAGTCGGTGTGGAGCAAAGTGCAATATGTTAGCATGCAGCACATTTACAGCTGAACACAGTTACAAGTTGGATTTCAATTTGTGCATTGAGGATGACTCTCTTCCCTTTAAGCGGATACCCTGGCATATAAAGTCCAGAACCTTCAATGGAATCCAGACTTCTTGGGTGCCATCACTCTAACATGGTCTCGTCCTAAAAATCTTCCCCTGGACTCATGCGACTACCTGATCTACTACAGGTGAGAACACCTGCATTTGGCATTTGACAGCCATTTGTTATTTTTTGTTTTTTTATTTTAATGGAAGTGTGTTGTATTATATTGTGTTGAATATGTTAAAATATGTAATGTGTTTTCTCACGATAATAGTAATAAAACCTCACAATAATTATAATAATAATAATCATCATCATCATCATCATTACAATGATGATGATGATGATGTAATGATTGACTCGATATGATTACATTGATAAACATCCTCCGTGACCGACAGATGAGATAAATCCCAGTGGTATTTTAGTTTGCTTTTATAGCAGCATGAATAGCATTACTAGGAAGTCATGATCGTTTGTTTATATGTGTGTTAGGCTTGTAGGCACCTCACAGTGGATCATCATGGACACTCACAGTAACAAAACCAGCTATAAGCTTACAGTCCTGAGACCAGACACCACCTACGAAGTCAAGGTGCTCACGCAGTGTCTCGCCAAGTTGCACAAGACCAATGAGATGATTACAGTTAGAACGCCAGAAGGATGTGAGTCGTAATTTCTTTTTTTAAACGATCTGATGGTGCTTTACAAATGACCTATCTCGTGCTCAGACTCAAGGTATTGAGGAAAGTAGAATGTGTAGTGTTTCACTGTTGCTTCCAGATTTTTTTTCCGAACCACCTGCTTCTATTATTGGGTAATTTGAAATAAATACAAAAAAAAACACAGGAAAGTAAAATAAAAATTTCAAACTGCCCCCCTCCCCCAGTTAAACTGTTGAAATTTCCTATTTTGGTTCATTGAAATCTGAATCAAGATGAAGATGCCAACTATATCCCAAATAATGTGTTCTCTGCAGTGCCAGAGTCTCCCAGGAACCTGGAGCTGTCTTGTGATAATAGTAAGGATGGGACAGTTGATGTTTCCTGGAGTCCCCCTGACAAAGGAAATGGCCTCATTCGAGAGTATATTGTAAGTTTGTTTTTCCTGTTCTAAAAGGTTATGAAAAGCAAAATTAATAATGGAATTTATTAAATCATCCAAAGTAAAAACAGATAAGATAAAGTTGTTTTCATCACTTTGGGATAGGTTGCGCTCACCCATCGTACTGTTTGTTTGTTTGTTTGTTTTTAAACTACCATACATATTTCTACCTCTATGGCATAGGTGTTTTTCCAAGGATCTTCCAATAAATGTTGGTAACGATCTAAATTTTGGTAATGTCCGTGAGAGAAAAAAATCTATGTCCTGCGTGAGTTCAATTAGGGAAAAAAAATTAACACAGGATTTAAAAATGTATGTCTGTCTGTGTGTGCTGCTTCTCAGGTTGAGTACAGTGAACAAACAGCCATTGAGTGGACATCACAGAGAACTACCACCACGAGTACAGAGGTGAAGGAGCTACAACCAGACATGCAGTACCAGTTTAGGGTAAGACAGACACTCACTTATCTTCGCATATCTGAAAAATTATTCTAAAATCCAGTTACATTAGACCAGGGGTGCCCATTACGTCAATCGCGATCGACCGATAGATCGCGGGGGGTGTAAAGGAGATAAAACAAACAAACAACCATTTGTGTTTCTTTGTGCATGGTCGATATATATATTTTTGTGTTAATGTACACTGCACCCTAATCATCCTATCAGTGTCATTTACACAAAAAGTATTACCAAAAAACCCCAAAATAAAGCAGGTAAATCTTTAACCTACCTGCGTCACCGGAAATTGTTACCGCTCAGCAGTCTGCAATTGCAGCTTGTGATCAGAGCTGTTGCGATATATCTTTTATCATTATCATTATTCTCATTCAGAGTTTGTTTCGTGTACAATTCACCGAGGGCACGGGCAAAGAATCGGAATCTAGAGGGAAGCACTTTAAAATGGTACGTGTGAGGTACAATAGTTAACAGGCTGCAAAAGTGCATCGCATGCCTCCGTGTAAGGCTGTTGCTCATCATGGCATGCGTGAGTATGTGCTTGCGTGTGCGCGGTAACGGGTCGATCGCGGGAGGTTGGTAGATCGAAAAGTCGATCTTCGGTCCAGAAAGTTTAGGCACCCCTGCATTAGACTGGATACAATGTTGTGACATTGTTTTTTTTCAGGTAGCAGCAGTGACCAGTCGAGGTTTAGGAAACTGGACCGAAGTTAAATCCATCACTCCCTTGAAAGGTGAGATTGTTCGCATACACTCCATTTAAAAATGTTGCTCCATATTCCCACCTCCTGCTGATGTTTGAAATATTGACGGTTGGCTGTAATGCTCAGATTTGCATTGACGTTTGCTCTGGTGCAGCTCTGCCTCCTCCTTCTGTGATCGTCGACAGCATCACTGCAGAGTCCATGAGCCTATCGTTCAGCCTCAATTCCCAGTATGAAGTAGGTGTAGCAAAAAGTAGTAAAAAGATAACTTTTATCTCCACAATAACTAATGCGTGTGTACGTGTGTTAAAGGTGAAACAATACATCGTGATTCTGTCCTGGCAGTTTGACTCGCACATGAAGGAGAGCAAAAACTACACAGTCAAGCAGAAGATCCTCAGAGGTGCTCTTTGGCAATGTTTCCAAACCTTTATTGAGCCAATTCACGCAGCACATATTTTACAATAGAAATTTCCATATAACACAAAGTCCTGCTTTTTTCCGGACGAGTTATACCAATCAAATAATGCATAGGTGTCAAACTCAGGTCCTGGAGGGCCGCTGCCCTGCATGTTTTCCAAGTCTCCCTGTTGCAACACACCTGCTTCAAATAATCAGATCATCAGCAAGCTCTGCGCAAGCTTGACATTGAACCTGTTCATTTGAATCAGGTGTGTTACAACAGGGAGACTTGGAAAACATGCAGGGCAGTGGCCCTCCAGGACCTGAGTTTGACAACTATGAAATAATGTATCATGAAGAAGAAAAAAAAAGTTGCATTTTTGGCAGGGCAATTAGTTTTACAATAACCGAGACCAAGAATAGTAGAGCTCAGTCTCACACCCGTAATCCCTGTTCTCGATTCCTTCCCTTCCTCTCTCGTGGCAACAAACGAAGGGAACGTCTCCCGAGCTAGCTCGTTTAGCATGTGGCATCCATCACTACAAGGACGTACTTAGTATTTACAGCACCAAAATCCGCAACAAACGGCCAGGATTCTACCTTTGGCAACAGTGCAATGCAAGATTCTAGTTAGGGTAAGCCATTTTAAACTAGAAAGACAAACTTTTTCACAGTTAGAAATGGGAGTTTCGAATCCAACCGGAACTCTGCAAGTCACACCTGAGTAAAAGTTGCAGGACCAGCTATGAAAAAAAAGTGTGACTCATAGTCCCAAAAATCCATGATATACAGTACATGAAATGAAATGATAATCTCATTTCAATTCCCTAACAAATTTACTGACTGTGAAATTTGAGCTCATTTAGTTAAATACAAAGTTCATGTAGAGTACTTGAAGGAATTGAAGAAAGACATGGACATCTTAAATAATTTACAGACCAGTAAAAAACAGCAGTTTTTGAGAATCATTACTCTATAGGATTGTTTTATTGTTATAATGTAAGATACAATACAACTCACCTGATATGATCGTCATGTAAAATGTTTTCTTCCTCAAATTTCTAGCAATGAACCTGACAGCAGGGACAGTGTATGAGGTGGCTGTATGGGCTCACACCAGTATAGGTGACAGTGCCACAGCCTTGTCTCATTATCAGACTACTGGCATCCAGCCAGACCAGCCCCTCCTCAAAGCCCGAGCCCTCAACCAAACTGCTGTGGACTGCAGCTGGACCATCACCAATGGGCTATCTGCAAAGGTACATTTCATGAAAGGGACTAAAAATGTAAATGAAATGGTACCATAAGAATACTGTAAAATCTATGCATACTGTATCTGTTTTTTGATGGGCAGGATAAATAGGATACAAGGAGTAAAATGGATTCGTTTATCTCTGACATCTCAAACGATGATGTATCTTCCGGTTTGGGCGCCGATGACGATTGGCTCTCGTTAAAAGTTTCACATAGCGCGTTCTGGCTGCCGCTGCTCAACCCGTATTGTTTTGTGTTTTTTGTTATTGTAAAGTGCCCTTGGGTGTCTTGAAAGGCGCTTATAAATAAAATGTATTATTATTATTATTATTATATGCGCATTGTGCCGTGCAAGCGAGGATGTGTGTGTGTGTAATGGAACGGGGTTAAAAAAAAAATCAGTTTTTTGAGTATCGAAACTCGGTATCGGTTTACTCTTGGAGTGGATGTATACTGGTATTACCGTATTGGCCCGAATATAAGACGGCCCTGATTATAAGACGATCCCCTCTTTTTCAAGACTCAAGTTTGAAAAAAGACTTTTTGAACACCAAATTAATTTTTATACAGAAAGTAATTACAGTACATCTGAAACAAATGATTATAACAATATATTTGAGAGAAAAACATGTTATTTTGCCTCATTCAAATCTTAATATCTGAACATTTAAATATGTAAACTAAGGTGCAATCACATTTGTAAATAAATGGCTTCTGGTTTTTGAAGTGTAAATTACATCATAACTTCTCCTCAGCTGCCGGTTAACCTGGCTGATCTTCGACCCACTTTTCTCCAGATTGTCGCTACGTTTCTCCATTTTCTGTTATCTCTTCTATTATTTTCTTCTCTTTTCTTTCTTATCGCTATTTTTTATTTTTATTCTTCGTGACAGGGGTTCACTTTGGCCTGGGGAGTCAAGTTCAGCATTCGTTTCAATGATATTTGGCGCCATCTAGCGTCGTAAATGGGTATAATGTCTAGACCCCGACTATAAGACGAACCCCACTTTTTCAGTCTTATTTCATTGCAAAAAACACCGTCTTATATTCGGGGCAATATGGTAGTCTGACCTAAAAGTGGTATCGAACATCCCTATTATCTGTGAATTACAGAATAAAGTAATTAAGACATGTGGATGAAAACTGAGAATGTGAGTGCTTTGACACAGGTCTTGCTTTGGGTCAACAAGAGAGACCTGGTTTTCACCGTTGAGTGTCCATTATATTTTATCATGATCATATTAAAAATGCTCTTTTCAACTTTTCAATTCAAGATTTAATGACGGCGCTGATGGGTATGTTCATATGTAGGTGTATGGGGTGTTTTATGCTACATCATTCCTGGATTTGTACCATCGTCCTCGTCAGGTCTCCACCACTCTGACCAATCTGACTGTCATTGTGGACAGTAGCGAGCAGTACCTTTTCCTGGTGAGTCTTCCATAAGCAAACGCTCCGTTTGCTGCTCAGATTATTTCGTGCCAGTTAAATTCTTGATGAAAGTTATAAATTTCCTGCTTTTTTTTTTCTCTAACCCAGATAGTGTTTGTTCCCCGTGAGTGTAGGCTGTGAAATGTTGCGTCATCTAATCTTTGCATTTTGGTTTATTTTCCACAACTAGGTTCGGGCTGTTTCCCCCTTCTTGGGTCCTCCATCTGAGCATGTTGTGGTGAAAATGATTCCCAATGAACGGCTACCACCCAGGAATCTCCACCGTGTGAAAGTAGACAAGACAGAGGCCACACTTAAATGGCAGCCGCCATATGATACACCAAACACATCTCTGGTACAGCTCTCGGCTCTTTCTTATGATTATGTAATTATCGATGTTTTCTTCATTACATTTATGCCATGGACATATTTAATGTAATTATGATTTTACTAATGCATTACTGTTGGTGATTTGCTTAGCAATTAGCTATTGTGAAGGCAACCTTTTTGGCAAATGTACAGAGTAATGCTTTTGAATGTCATTGCTTGGGGTTGAGATGTTGGATTTATGAACCGGTGTCAAGTTCTCATGATTACAGTGATTTACTAATACTCCTGGTAAGTATAGCATGCCATGCATTTCACTGACATTACAGATGAAGAGAAACATTGTGTCATCGCGTGTTTCCGGTCTTTCTGTTCAGACATATGCAGTCCATGTGTGGGATGCAGTTCGCAAGGTGGAGCGAGACTACAAAGTAGCTACCCGGAACAACACGGTGGAGTACCAGCTGAAAGGCCTGGAGCCCGGAGGACGCTACAGCATCTCCATCCGTCTTCGCAACATGAGCAAGGAAGCCAGTTTCTCTCTCAGCACAGGTACACCCGTTCATTTGTGACAAGTTGGAACACACAATGCATCGGTGGACGCCATGTGAGTCAGGTCTCACTTGTAATGATTCATTCACAAGCAGCAGGAGATACAAAATAGAAACATGGGTGGTTCAGCCGTGTCCACTCAGAGGAGGCAAACAGTAATGCTTTGGTTGGTTGTCATCCACCCTGCAGCACAATGTGTGCACGGCTGTGGTGATTTGGTCATTGCTGCCTAGCTGCTGAGTTTGGGGTGTCCTCAGTTCTGATTGGGCGCATCCCGTGATGAGACACTTTGTCACACTCCCCCCTCTTCCGCTTATCTTTGTGGTCAGTGAAGAAAAGAGCTTTTGAGCAAGTCACCGTTAATAGTGAAATACATCAAACTACTACGAGAGCTTTCGCTCGTCACGAAGTTGCAAACAAGATCGTTTTTCTGGAGCCACGTACTCATACCTACAGGAGGCATTCACAAATCATTTGACGTGCTGTGATGTGTTTTGGAAATGGATGCCTGTGCACCAACTACCAAGGTCTCTTATAATGTCAATTCTTGAAATAATGTAGCTGTGTCACTGTGGAAAATGGAGTCCATTCATTCAAGTTAATTCCAGAAATGAAGTTTAAAGCATATAATGGATTGAGAGAGGCAACGTTTAAACTATTTATTATTGTTCCTTTCTAACTTGTACATTGCTTTGACTAATTGATTGTGGCCCCAGTCAATGTGAAGTTTCGAGCACTGGGTAGTTAACAGGATCATTGTACGAAGGTGTTCTTTTTAAATGCAAATCTTTATTTGTGCCGTGTTTGTTTTTTCTTTTATTTCTTAGAAATCTCTCTTTCTTTCTGTTGCAGTTCCACTTCCGGCTCCCGAGGCCTTGAAGATACTGACTGAGAATGACCACATATTCCTGTTCTGGAAAAGCCTAGCCGTCAAAGAGAAGACTTTCAATGAGAGCAGAGTGAGAAATTAGCTTTGATACGAATTTGACTTTGTGAATTATTGCTATGAAAGTACAAATATATATATATATATATTTATATATTTTTTTCATTGAATCTTATCTGTTAGCCCTTTATTTTGTTTTGATTTGAAACCAATATATTATTTCATCAACCCATTCAGTGGAAACAATTTTGCCATTTAATGAGTTTTAAATCAAGTGCACGTTACATTTTAAGGAACCATTTTGCCTACTTAGGTTACATCCATGTAACTGAAAAGAAATTCCATTTGTGATAGCTTTTTTTCCCTCTCTTTGCCTCCGTCATGCTATTTTCCTTCTTCATTTAACATTCCTAATACTGCATGGCCCCCCAAAAAATTGTAAAATTACTGCGATTGAGAAGAACGAATTGGCAAGCTGTTTGTCTCACGATTACTTCTTTTATTTTGGCATTTTTGGACCATATTTCCCTTGAAATTCAAACCATCACATTTTCCAAGGGTTCTCTGTATTTTATAGTGTTAGCCTCTGTCTCCTCTTCACTAATTGTAACAGGAATGCTTCTTTGTCTCACAGGGGTATGAAGTGCACGTGTACGACAGCTTGACCAACAAGACAACCTTTCTAGGAAACACAACAGAGACCTACTTCCGCATCAGCGGCCTGCAGATTGGACACAACTACACGTTCTCCGTCCAGGCCCGCTGCTTGCTCAACGGCCAACTGTGTGGCGAGCCCGCACTGCTCCTGTATAACCAAATTAGAGCAGGTACTGGGGAACACACCAACCGTGAACTCCTGTTTTTGCGCCAGTCAAACTCCACAGATAAGAAACTTTTAGAATTGTCTAGAAATGCAACAAAGTAGCAGCAAAGCACTTCTGCTCAACTCACTTCAACATAGCTCCTCGGCACCAAGATGCGTCAAAAGAATACTCCTACAGTCAGGTCCATATACATATATATGTAGGGAGAGCGAGAGAGAGAAGAAAGAGAGAGGGAGGGAGAGAACTTTGACATAATTCTCAATTTTTTGTCCCTTCACACCAACACAATGGATTTGAAATGAAACATGCAATCTGCAGGCTCTGCTTTCATTTTAGGGGATGTATTTACAATCTCAGATCAACCTTCTAGCAATTACAAAAGTTTGCTTATGTGCCTCCCACTTTTTAAGGGAACAAAAGGGACAAATTAACATTATTTTTAATACTTGATTGCTAATCCTTTGGATCGAGAGCATATAAACATGGCCAGACGCCGGATTTCATCCTTGCCAGGACTGTATTGCAACTGTCGAGATGCATGCTCAATCGGATTCAGGTCAGGTGAATTGCCTGAAACAAACTTTTGGGTTGCTGTCACAGCATCTGCAGTACAAAGTATGAGCAGATATCATTTCCCCAACCACTTCGGAGTTCATCTTCCTACTTTTGTCCGACACCGACAGCCATCCGTACATGCCAACCAGGCCATGGAAGAGCAGAGCAGCCAATTGCCCCATTGCTTTTGGTCCTTTCAAAAATGGGAGGCACATAACCTATTTAAATTCCTACACCGTCCATCTGATGGGGATGTACCGTAAATACCCTCCACTTTTAAATCCATTGTGGTGGTGTCTCAGGCCAAAAAGTGTTTTGACGTTCCAACATCTATGAACCTGACTGGATGTAATTTCGGACATTGGCCTGAACATGAAACCAGCATATTTTTTTCACAAGGTACAACCATTTTCTTGCAGTTCTGGAATTTGTTCTGGATACGAGGGGGGGGGGCGGGGGTGCAAACTTAGTTTTACATTCCAACGTTACATATGTCATAAAGGTTGCAAATTGTATTTGGAATGAATCATACTGATTATGCCATTTATTTGAAATGATACCATCAGTATATTGGTTCTCCCTCTCGTTACAAACTGTTGAGAGCAAGTTCCATACATGTTGTTTGCAAACCTGGGAAAAGCTACTGAAGAAGGGCGTCTTTTCTGTTCCAAGGAGCAAGTGAGGCCTCACCAAGTGAAGGCCACTCTGAGGATATGGCGGCAGTCGTGGTTCCAGTCCTCTTCCTGCTGCTGCTGGGAGTATGTGGCGGCTTGGTGGTGCTCTACCTCCGACACCGTCGACTACAGAACAATTTTACCGCCTTCGCCAACTCCCACTACAACTCCCGCCTTGGCTCTGCCATCTTCTCCTCTGGAGATGAACTAGGTCAGAAAGTTCCCATATTTTTGCCGCACCGGTAGTAACTCAGGTCTGTCATATTTTACGACACGCTTGTGACGTTTTTGGTGTTGAAGTTATCAGTGCCATTGTCCTAGAAGTTATGTTATCTCACAAAGGATTAGTGAACAACAAATATCTCTCGCCCGGTTTGACCTTTATCGCTCTCTTTTGTCCCCAGTGGATGATGACGAAGACGCACCCATGATCAGCGGCTTCTCAGACGATGTTCCCATGGTCATCGCGTAGCGCGACCTCGCTCCTTTTCCCCACTTCTCTTCTGCCCTCCACCCGCACCCTGTTGACAGGAAGCCACCTAATTAGAAACATGAAGAAATGAGAGATAGAGCTATTTTTCAACGATACAAATGCACTTTTTTGGATGCGCAATAACTTATTTTTTATAAAGGGAAAAAAAAAGAATATATGGAGGTCGTGTTGGATACTGAGGCATACTGTGAAGAATTTAGCGTTTGTTGAGTACGACATGGAACAATGGACCCCTTTTGGAGTGGTCCATTGGTTGAAGCCAAAATAAGCATCCAGAGACTTAAGTATGGAATGCAAAAAAAATAAAAATAAAAAAAACACACAAAAAACATACAAATGCACATACAAACAAATAAATGGTCCGCGTTAAAAAAAAATGAATATAAAAAAAGGCAAATGTATGTTTCTACCACAGCATATCACAGCATACATCCAGCTTTTATGCCCAGTTGGACCACAGTCAGCGGATAATCATCTGTAGAATTTGAATTGTCCATCTTTCTGATTACTGTTCGGGAATACGGTAACATGAATGTTCAACATGCATCAAAAACAACACTCCTGACTGCTTCGCGACAAAGATACACTTCTTTCCCACCCCCCTTCCCTCCACCACCAGCACCACGTTTGTATGTTGACACGTGCCAAGACGATTGGATAATTCCAAGCTTTGGGAAGTTGATCATCCCTGTTCAGCATCGATCCATCTGTAAATATTGGCTTTTAATACATCTTACCTTTGTAATACTGCAACGCATTATTTTGTAAAATATACTGTATATTTGGATTTTTAAATCATTCACAAGTGGAAATGAACATCCCCAGCTTTTTTGCCATAAATGTAGTCGACGTCTTTGGAGTTCTCAGGGAATTGTTTTTGGGTACCAGCGAAAGCACCACCACCATCATCACCCTCATGGATTTAGGGTGCGACGCCCGCACGCTGTTTCGGTGTGAATGGAGCAGCAGGCGCAATATATCGCAGATTGTAGCTGCTGTTTGGATTCACGTTCAATATTGAAATGACGGTTTTAGTGAGCAACCGACCCCATCCCCGAAATCAACAGCCGGTACTGGAATTAAGTCATGCAGGCCTTTTTTTATTTATTTGAAATCAACCAGAGGAAAGCGGAACCGTACATTGATCAAAAAAAAAATTCCTCAACAGATTAAAATCTATTGCAGACTTTTCAGTCAGTGATTTTTATTACTCTGCATCTTATACTGTGTAAATAAAAAGAATTCCCAAATGCACCTCTCTTAGTCAAAACAAAACTAGTCTGCGCGGCTTAATACTAATATAAATTGGAACAGATTTTTTTTAAACTCTTGGACCGTGTGTATACAAGCTCAATGTTGCAAAACGAATCACCCATGTCACCTACCTCCCACATGTCTGTCCCCCCCAACTGTATGGTAGTCTTTTAACTGAAATGTTGTATGTAGCCTTTGGGCTTGAGCCTTTGAGTCATCTACTTGATTTTGAGCTGTTTTATTGTTTTGTTTGTTAAGAAGTCTTCATGAATGTATTTAATACTCATCTCATTCTGTCATGAATACCTGTGACTTTTATGTACACTCTGTATTTCATTCTTCTTTCTTATTACAGTGGGTCTGTAAGCAACCATTCCACAGTGGTCAGTGGTCTGCACATGCTCTTTTGTGTTTGTGTGTCTTGGTGTGGAAATCCTTCTGCATACAGCTTCCTCTTTGACTACTCACTGAGCCCAATTATAATAACAGACAGGCCAACAAAACATTTCCAACATCATCAGGGTCTTTGCTGGCACTTTTTTTTAGGGAGCAGGAGGGCGGGGGGCGCGTTTGCTTTGATTTCCTCAGCTTTTTTTTTTTTATGTAGTCTTTGCCTTAACTTAGATTTTTTTTCTGGCAATGAATTCATGTTTGCTGTTTGGAAAAACTTTTTTTTTTATTTCACTGTAATTTGTGTTTTAGATTGACCACATAATGCCTTATAAGACTCAGTAGGCGTCTATATTAATGTATATGGTAGAATAAAATGTCACACGTATGCATACACACAGTCACAAAGGTAAAGATGATGCTATTCCCAAGGGCATTTGTTCAGTTTTGTCAAATCACTGCTCCTTTCCAATTCAACTTTTGGAGAGATACACTTTTAAGTCGTTTTTTTAAACTCATGTACAAAGTGTAATTATTGTTTTTGGCCATTTTGCACCCCACTTGTCTTTCTCAACTCTTGTCAAAACGTTTGCTTCAAAATGTTGTTTGGCATGGATAATTGGCCTTGGCTATCTTTGATGATATTGATGTTTGCTTATCTCAGAGGTTGCAAGAAAAAAAATGTTTAACAGTGTGAGATGTTTTCAAAACCACTTATGCTGAAATAAAGGTGATTACAATTACATTTTACTGTCACATTTACTCATATTTGGTGGCTAGAGTTTGCCAAATCTGATGAGCCAGTTGATAAGTGCGCCTCTTCATCATAGGATAACCTTGCTTGACGCAAAATGTTGAGCACAAAACTGAAGAACGGGGCGTGTGGCTGGGGTGGTATTCCATGAATCTAGCGTAGACACTTTAAACCATTCAACGCTGTTATCCATTTATTTTACGAAAACTAGACTGGTAAATAGATGGATGAAAATTTAGATTTACCCAGTTGTAACATCTGAAGGCAAATTCTAATCTTGATATACTCAAAGAAACATGTATATTCTGATCAAGGACACAATTAAACATACTGATGTCCTCACAATAAAGTATCAAAATAGTCAAGTAATTTTTGACGTGTTAGGGCGCCGATGAGGGTCGGTACTCCAACTTGGGCGTTTGAGCGGGGTCGGTGCATGCCAGCGTTGTGCTGATATAATCCACAAGGGGGCAGTAGATACTTTGGCAGCACTTTGAAACCAAGGTGCTTTCAGCGTTTCATCACGTTTTTAGGCTATTACAGTACTTTGTTTCTGTTGTAGGTGATATACGTCAGTAATATACAGTATTATCTTAGCGAAAATACTCGTTATGTGTTGGGTGACGACTACTGTAACTACTAACAAGCCTAAACTTGAAAATTGGCCTTTTGTGGGACTCGAAATCCCAAACTGTACATTGACCAATCACAATACATTACGGAGTAGGCTCCACAAAGAGGTCTGATACACATGTAGCAGCGCTTTCTTTATTTCAATGATACATTGTCTATTCGTCTATTTTCTTCACAGTTTATCCTTATTCCAGTCACATCCATGCTGGAGCCTCTTCCAAGCTCCCTTTGAGTGAGACGCTGGGGCACACCCTGGACTGGTCGCCAGGCAGTTGTAGGGCATATAAAGACAAATAACCATTCATACTAATTTATCGCCAGTTAGGCATCAGTGCCTCTGCTGGCCTAAACACTCCCAGAAGCATTAATTGACAAATGTGTGTTCTATGAAGTTGTATTTCTTTTGGAGTGTTTCTCTTGACTGCACTGCTTCCAGTACGTGCTGCCATGGAACCGTAATCTGCTCACGGCCTTCATAATCAGTAGTGCTGGCAGCTATAATTTCAACTGTATGAACAAATTCACCTCACAGGGCCAGCAGGCTAGCCAACAATCACTTTCGTGATGTACAAAACTTTATTACTTTCCTCAGACATTATTTTCACATTTTTGTACTTCACTTCATTATTTTTATGTCTGGAAACTTTCAGTTTTTTCCTCTGCTGCAATTACCGAAATAAAATACGACAGTATACTTTTATACACACGCACACACACACACACACACACACACACACACACACACACACACACACACACACACACACACACACACACAATTCCCGTGGGCTAGTTAAGATTTTTGGCCAGTTAAAGAAAATTCTCCAACAAGAAACCAGTGGTCTCCAGGGCTCCAAGGGTTAAGATGTGGGTGAAGGTTTTTTTGTGACTTGCTGGTGTCAAAGGTCAACAGAGTGTAGTTGAGGTGAAAGCCAGCAATTGAAAAACACTCTCCCTAATGTTCCTTTTCCACCATGCATGTGCTCGTGCTCGTTCCGGGCCAGTGCCCAGTTTAGCACCAGTTCTTTGTTTTTCCACCGCCGAAATTGGCTCGAGCTCTGGTGCTTGAAACTGGTGCTTCAGCTTGCCTCAATCATTTGTTGGACCAGAGTCCGGCACCAACTGCGTCAGGGGGCAGAGTTATCATGACGATCGCAGATGTAGAGGAATGACTTCCTGGAGACACAGAAGTTTTGCACAAACTATTGAGCGGTGAACTCCGGCACAATTGTGTCCCACCAGAAGAGCGATCGCGGATGTGCCCATATCGCATGCCATGTCCGATTCACAGCCAGCCCCGTGATCATCTATAATTGATTAAGAAAAAAAAAGTGTTTGCTGAGTGCATGTCCCTGACTGTTATATACTGTGTACAAGTCGATGCTATGCTCAGTTGCAGATGCTAACAGCGCATTAATATTAATATTAATATTAACCCTTTCATGCACCATGTAACCTGATAACATGATCAGCTGTCCACTGTGGTAACCGCTGTCCCTGAAAGGGTTAAGTTTCAATGTAATTTTGCAGTGTTGCTTTACTACTCCGTATTTTTTTGCTGTTACTCTCAAACTAATAATGGGGGGATGTAAATGTAAATAGCGTAAGTGGTTTTGATGAGTGAGGCCACCATTCACTGACCGAGCAGTCATGATGTGTTGCGCTGTTCCTGCTATTTAAAAGCGGGAACAGAGGAGAAAGCTCACATATCAGGATGGCTTTTTGTTGACCCCACAGAGGTGTTGCATTTCCTCAGCCTATAGCTGGAGTTGTTCGTCGGATGCGACTCCCTGTGGCTTCAACTAATAGCGCCCCCCCGCGCAGCTGTTAAAGGGTCGGAAGGGAAGAGCCATCAAGGGAGAGTGGCAGCAAGGAGACAAGGATGGTGGAAGCTCGCCGTGCTTGTTTTCAGATATGAGCATTTGTGTATGGCTGTACGTGTTGCAGTGTAAGTCGTGTAATCTCATTTTCATCTTTAGTATAACAATACAGTACACACACCCCAGTTCGACAACCCTCTTTTCCCTCCTTTACCCCCACTGGACATAAAGGGCACATTTGTACTCAAGCTTGTGCCATTGTTCTGCAGTCCTGCTGTTGATATGCACAGAGATTCTGCTTACTTTCAGATTCCATCAATATGGGCGGGTTTGACAAAGGCTGGACTATATGACCCGTCCGAGAAAAGATGCAAACAGAGGTTCCTTGACTCTGGTATGCTGCTGACAATAGCAGCAGTGTGAGCTTGCCTGGTGATTGATCATTCTGATATTTTGCTGTGTGGGATGGATGTTGAGGATGAGATAAAACAAACAAAATAAGGAGTGCAGAAATGCAATGATTTGTGGATGAAGGGATTTGGAGGGGCTAAGTGTGAGCTGGTGGACCTTTTGGGAAAATTATTTCTTATGACTTGCCGGCCAGATAAACTCGCCTAAGGAAACTGGTCAAATAGACATCCAAACAATTCAGATCGATGGTGAAACGGTTGCATTAACTTGTTGCTACGCGAGTGTGTGTGCTACCAATGTGGATATGAGATCATCAGTGTGTAACTTCACGTTCGTCATACGTCAACTGCTGTTGTACAGTTGGGACAGAAAACGTGGAAAGGACAGTCAATGACGAAGTCCGCTGTTGAGGAAAGGCAAGGCGGCTTCATTTAAAATTACGCATTTCAGACACGAGGTAACTCTGTGTGCTTCGCATACAAAACAAAGCTAAAGGCAGACGTTTACAAAACAGAATACTTTAAGACTTTTCAAAGCAAATTAGAGCAATCATTTCCGGCGCAAGAACAGGTTTGGGGGGGGGGGGGGGCGTAGAGGTACATTCGCCTGATTTGTGTGCGGGCAGCGTGGGTTCGGTTCCCGCTCAGTGACGGAGTGGGCGTGAACGGTAATTTGTCTCTGTAGGTGCCTGGCGACCGGTTTAGGGTGTAGTCCGCCTTCCGCCGAGACTCAGCTGGGATAGGCTTCAACAACTCCCTGCGACCCTGTTCAGGATAAGCGGTGTTGAAAATGGATGGATAGATGCACAGGTGCAATGGAGGGCATATAAGCCAACAGGGTGTCAGAAAAGTAAATTTGATACCCCTGCAGGATGGACTGCAGAACGAAAATCATGAATTTAAAAACTTCAACATTACCCGGAGAAAAGCCACGCAAGCACAGGGAAAAAATTCCAACCCAATCAGGAAGGCTAGTGCTGAGATTCAAACACTGAACCAGGGGTTCCCGCAGCATGAGATGGTTTCATTTAAACTGGACTGTGGATAAAAGCCATAGTCAAGAGAAACACAGGTGAAGTGCCGTCAGTTTAAAAAAAAAAGTGGCTTGTGTTCAAGTATGTTGAAAATCAGGGGGAATCAGAAAGTTAGGAATAGAGGAGAAGATTGGTCTGGTATTATGGGGGGGATCCTGCCCGGAACAGACAATCTTTTTGTGTTTTCATTAACAACAGGAGACTGTCAGAGAAGAGATCAACTAAAATGAAAAAGATCGCTGGGGAGGACTTCTCATCACTCAGGAATTTCAGACAATGAAAATTCACATGCGTGGATCCCTTGTGCGAAGGCAGCGTTGTCCTGAAAAAGTCATCCAAACATATTTCAGCAATAACAAAAGAATCCTAAATCATAACCGCTTTTCAAATCGGGACGCAATACGAGCTAGCTGAGAAGTTGCGGCATTGGAGGAAAAGAATAAACCGCCATGTCCAAAATGCACCAGCAATGCAATTGGCTGGGATTGAGGGCCTGTACACCTGAGACCAGGCTTGGCTCTAATCTGCCTTTTCTTGGGGTCGTGGACAACGGTCCTTTCTCCCTTTATCTCGGCCTCGTCCGCTCTCTGTGTAGGTCAGGTTACTAAAAGCAAAAAGCTGCTGCCATCTCTTCTTCTCTGTCTGTGCCACTCCTGCCCTCTAGAATTCTGTGGGACAAACGCAAAGTTTCTTGCGAGGTCAAGAATACCGCCCATGTTCCCATTTTACACTTTATCCTTTGGATGCCTTTTCACAATTTCACCCAGGAAACATCATCATATGTCTCCAATCTGTAAACTGGCACCAGATGTGAGTTGACGTCCAGTCAAAGAGTTTTGTTTTTTAAAAATAAATTTAGCAGAATAAGCTGGCCTGTCGTCATACTTCCAGAAGTGGGAGCAAAGAGCGTTTGAGGGACCAGGTGTTGCTGTGTGTGCATTCTCAGTGTCACTGTGTGCATTGCGAGGACAAAGACAGTATTGAGGAGACCGACATGGTGCAGAGAGCAGCACAGGATACTCTTACAGACCGCCTCGCATTTGTGCCAAGTTCGCCCTTCATCCACACAACGGCCACTGTGTTCAGTGTCTCTCCACTCCCAGCTTTGTTCAGTCTGTTTCTTTCCCTCTATCATTCCCTCTCTTCATCCTTTTTTAAAAATAATTTGGGGGGTTTCTGTTTATATGTGTACCAGTGTGGCTGTTAAGGGAGGCCAAGATACCACCAGGTCAAAGAACAGTCCGAGGCATTAGAAATGTTTGATCTCCCTTTAAAGGCACAATGAGATACCGAGAGGAAAGTGCTTCAAAGAAACATCAGAATGTAAAGGCAACCTGTGGCGTTCCCTCAGGGCCTTCACGGACTTCTCTGCAGGCGCAAACGCTGTCAGAAACAAAGTCCTACTTTTAGAATTTAAGTGAAGTGGAAATAATGGATTTCCAACAGTCTTTGGTCTGCATTTGATTGCACATATCTTGCCTGTGTGGCTTCCAGTCCTTTCTGGGCTATTTTTATTTTTTTCGCTCCAATCAGATTTCAGCTTGGATGTGTTGCCATGCACATATTATTTCGTCCAATGCCTTCAGGGACCTTGAGCGCAGGTGTCAAGCACGCACAAACCACCAAAGTCACTGCTTCTTTTTTTTAGCCAATCAGATTGTAGATTCACCTGCGGCAAGCCTTCCCGCAGGCCCCGTGATGAGTGAGTCTCATTACTATTGCGTGTGATTGGCTCAGCTCGGTGGACGGCCGAAGCTTGATTTACGATGGAGGACGATGTCGGACTATGATTGAAAATTTACTTTCAAGGCATACTTTGATGACTTGATGAGGCAATTTTGATGAACGCTGCTTTGCATAGTTCATTCATTCATTCATTCATTTTCTGATCTGCTTTATCCTCACAAGGGTCGCGTGGGATGCTGGAACCTATCCCAACTGTCTTCGGGCAGTAGGTGGGGGACACCCTGAACCGGTTGTCAGCCAATCGCAGGGCACACAGAGACAAACAACCATCCGCACTCACATTCAGACCTAGGGACAATTTTGAGTGTTCAATCAGCCTGCCGTGCATTATTTTTGGAATGTGGGAGGAAACCGGAGTACCCGGAGAAAACCCACGCAGGCCCAGGGAGCTCCAGCTCCACATAGGGAGGCCGGAGCTGGGATTGAACCTCTGCACTGTGAGGTCGACGCGCTAACCACTGGATCACCGGGCCGCGTCTTGTTTTCAATCCAGATTATTATTAGTTTTTGGGGGGGTTGCGGGGGGGGGGGGGGTATTTAGCGTAGTTACAGTATGTCTGAGTAATCTTAGCATACACAGTCAGGTAGACACTTCTGCATTGCCATCTCTGCGGGTCAAGCACTATTAATGTACTGTTGAGGTTTGGCGTTCTTGAAGTGATATATTGGAAAATGAAGTTAACAATTATTTTTCTTTTGGTAAAATCCTCAAATAAGTGAAATTCTCTTCTTTAATCCCACATATCGGCTTCTTTTGTATCAATGCGTGCGGGTGATAGTGCTTGGAAGGGAGACGATACAGACAATTGTCTGCAAAGGGGTTTTAGGAACAGTTTAGTAACACGCTCTGCAGCGTAGAAGAAGAAGATTGTAATGAATCTGAGCAACTTGAATAGGATTTAGAATAGGGCCATCAAGAACTTGGGCCCCCCCCAAAAAAAAAAGTGTAGTAGTGCGTGTGTGTGTGTGTGCATGCGTGGGTGCGTGTGGCAGTTCACATTGACTTGTGAGACGCTTGCATATGTTCATCCAAATTTTTGTCTGTGATCCATGCATAAGTTCTTTGTATGAGGTTGGGTGCCAGTGTGTGTGTGTGTGTGTGCGCGCGTCCAAGATAATTAACTGTCCACAGAAGCGTGTCATTCCTCCATTGTGTGTCAGAACGGACCACAGGGGTCCTGAGGAGGAGCGGAAATGCTGAATTAGCCTCACATTATGCCATGAGCTTGTCTTTTCTCAGCTTTTCCGTTTAATTAGACCAACATCCTATGTGGTTGTAAGTGGGTTTGATGATGTCATATGACCATTAGCGTCATGGTCTTCCCCTCCCTGCCACACCCAAAATAACTACAAACACATAGATGCGTCACACATGTACATTCTAGCACAAATAACTGCCACCACCCACCATTCATCAGACCTACCACGAGCTAATCACCGAATGTCCGGCTCAGTGTGTGGTGGCTTTATTCAGAAAGAGAAATTATTCTTGCATGTTTTTTTTTTTTTTCTTGTAGATATCCCATGTCGCTTTGCGCCCTCAGATATCACACTGCAACATTAACACAAGTTGACACACTGGATTAAAGGCAGACAGCTGGAATGCCCGGGCCCTTTGTGTAGCATGGAGCTCAGCCAAGAGCCTTCACTCTGAGGCCAAGAGAGACCTGGGAAAGACAGCAACGCTTGGAAATAACCACAAGACAGGCCAAGAGTGTGGAATGTACCTGTAGTGTGAATAAACTCGGGGTCTGTTCCGGTGCCAGATAAAATTGTTTTAATGATTAAGGCTAAAAGGTGGAAACAATCCGGTTTGGGATGTCATTCGTTGCCTGAACCATCATTGATCACACTTGAACAAATTGAGCACATTGAGCTCATGACCAATTCAGATTCAGATTCAGAAAACTTTATTTATCCCTGTCGGGCAATTAGAGTCATGGCATCGACTTTATCGCAATTCAGTTGTCAAAATCAACAAAATAACATTTGTATCCATTTGTTGCGTGGCGGAGCACTTGTCTTCTTCTGTAATTTGCATTTACATGAGCTATTCAGACGCTCAAAATCGTCTTTGTGAAAATAGCGAAGAGCACATCCGGTGTCGTGTCTACGATTCAACATAATTGGTTCTGATTCCTTCATATTCCTCAAACAAATTTTCCCACAGGAAAAAAAATTATTGAAGCGTTCAAATCAATTTTTCACCACCATGAAAATTGTTCAGGCAATACTTTAAGTAACACTCTCACTTTAATTACCGATATAAGTTTACCACATTTCATAGCGTGATATAAAATCTATAGTTCAATGTGGAAAAAAAAATGCTGCTGACATAAGATTTTTGGGGCGGCCCGGTGGTCCAGTGGTTAGCGCGTCGACCTCACAGTGCAGAGGTACCGGATTCAATTCCAGCTCCCTATGTGGAGTTTGCATTTCTCTGGGTATTCCGGTTTCCTCCCACACTACGCAGGCCCAAGGAGAACATGCAAACTCCACACAGGAAAGCCGGATCGAACCCACGACCACTGCACTGTGAGGTCGACGCACTGAATGTCATTCACCTACAAACATCTGCATCAATGCGTGGCTCGAAGGCAACAATGCAACGTTTTACAGATTCGTTGAGACAAACAGTCAATTATTAATCATTTCTGGTAGGGATGCACGATAACCGTTGGTATTGTAATCCAATGTTGATTAAGGCTACGCGGCAGCAAAGGTCAATGTGCCGTTAAAAAGGAAAAGGCCCCCAAGCCGGTGCAAGGACCGTCGGGTAAGGTGACGCCTCAGCTCAGGCTCTCATTCAGGTGAATGGGACCCAGTACGTTAAAAAACAAAAATAAATTCAAAATACCTCCAAATAATGCAGGATGACTTGTTTTATGAAACCTTTGCCGTCAAATATATTCTGCACTCTCTTTACCTTTTGTCTTCCCTGTAAAAGGCATGCATGACTTGTTGCTCCAACGCTTGGATGTTTGTCATTTGAGGCCTGTGATTGGCTATCCTTAGCGTTGAATTCAAAAACAAACCTAAAAATGACACGTACTTGCCGTTTCGGAAATGGAAACTTGATTTTAAGATGTTAATATCTTGAATGGTCGGATCTAGATTTAGTTCCGATAACAATAAATCGTTCAGCCCTTCAGCAGACATAACCAGCAGGTCGAGTTCATAAATGGTCAACGAAGCGTTATCATTGCCACCACACACACATACACACATGCGGCCTTGATTGGTTGTTGCAGATTAGATTCCGATCCATCAAACAAAATGGCATTGTTTCTATATATTTTGAATGGCTGACTGATACAGAATTCAAAAATAGCATTTCTTAATACAAAATATCAATTATATGATAATACAATAAAACAATATGTCTGACTCATGTGGGGATTGGCGGTTTAGGGGTTCCAAAAAACTTGGTGGGTGGGCCCAGCCCTCTCTGGCCCACTCATATTGACGGGTGTGACGGTAATTCAATATACAATATCTGAGGTATCCAAACATTTTATATTCATATACATGTCTACGTATGATCATGTACATGTCATACACAAATATACATATCTTGGTATATGTATACATGTACACAGAATGAGTGAGAGAGTGACATTGACCTGGTGAGGATCTTCATGGTAACAAAGCAGTCAAGTCACACCTCATTATTGCAAGCTGAGTGTTTGTATTGGCTGGCCAGTTCCGGAATGTATCCCCCCCCACCGCCCTCCCACCACCCTCCCATGCTAATAGCCTTCAGATGCCATCGGCTCATCGCCCTCAGCAGTGTTGCCCAACTCGCTCAGCCGCCCCACACCCAGACCTCCACACACCCACACAGATTCAGAGCAGATGAAGAACTAGCACTTTATGGCCTATAAGCACAATCGTTCCGATTTCACTTACATCTCCACAGGCTCTTTGAATTTGGTATTTATACACTTTCACATATTGATAACCTCTCAACTGCAATTTAGCAGAAGACTTTTTAAGTTGAAAGTTAAGATTAAGATTTCTCTCTGACACTTGTGTCAGGTTGAAGACTTGAAAAAAAAAAGACTTGTTTGTTTAGGGGTGTTCACACAGCACACATTTGCTCCGGCGCTACACCGATGTATTTTGTTGCGATATATTTTACACCGGAGCAAATTTTGTGGAGCGGTCACACGTACAAAGCCGCTGAGCGTGTCAGCACCGGTGCAGTGTCGGTGCAGCTCCACTTGCGTTCACACGGCAGTTTCTGCAGCGGAGCAAAACGACAGAAAACAAATGAGCTGTCGTGTTGGTTCTTTTTAAAACTTTTGCACAACTCAAGCAACTACTGTACAGGCACGTCCTTCTCCTTCTCGGTGTCCGTGCCTTCAGCTCGAGAGTGACCGCCCCCGAAAACGTAAATCAACGATGACTTCATTGACACTCAGCAAAGCAAACATGTAACGCGCCAAACAGAAAATCAAGAGAGGAACTCACAAAATAAATTATATGGGGGGGCGGGGGGTTGTGAACACACAACAAAGGAACAAACTACACAAACAACTCTGAGACAGTCCAGTCTCCTACAAAAGGAAAGATGACGTTTGGGACTACCCCCCCCCCCCCCCCCCCCGTTCTAGTTGAGATGGTATAACCCAAGAGATGCTTGCTACTGTTAACAGCCAAGTCTTGTGTCGTTATTAAACAAACACATGATGGAAGTCCGACAGAGCACGAAAGCAACGCATTCTCGCCGTACGTAATCAACTCTTCTTGAGCATTTGCTCTGGAGCAAATTTAACCCAGTTGGGGTCACACGTGCAAATTTACATCGGTGCTGCTTTGCAAACGAGCATTTGCTCTGGAGCAAATTTTTAAACCACCTCCCTGAGGTAGATCAAATTTGCTCCGGTGTAAGCTGTTTTCCTGGGCTACGCCTGAGCTAATTTGCACGTGTGAACAGTCTACTGGGGCAGCCCCGGAGTAGCACCGGAGCGAATCTTGCCGTGTGAACACCCCTTTTGTTTGTTTGTTTGTTTGTTTGTTAGTTTTTTTGACCAGGGAAAGTTTGGAAATCATATTATTTAAATATTTTTTTATTTTTTTATTGCGGCTACTTTACAGATTTCAGGGACAACAAGCTAAATTTCACTCATCGCCACTGTAAAAAATACCATTCGAAAAATATCAAAGAATACGAGTTTGTGCTCACAGCATACCAATGGAAAATCGTGCTGTTTGCTTCAAGACTTTGGTGCTCAATTTCATCTGCAATTCACTCTACATACTGTATGGAGCAACCTTCACCAGTATTTTTTTTAACTTGTCACTTTAATTGTTTTTAAAATATACTAGTTATTTTCTGTTCTCTTATAATGGGTAACTTTCACATCTGAACCGGTTCGGTTTCAATTCTCGGTTCCTGGGAATCGGTGTTCAACATGACCAATTTTCAGCACTTTTTAACTGTTTGTGGTAATAAAGGCTAATTTAATTTTCAATAAAATAATCACATAAAAATCGATTTCACCATTACTTTTCAATTGTGATTACAGGAATTGAAAATTAGGAATTTCAAACAAATGAGCCAAAGGATGAAGTGAAAAAGAGGTGGAACAGTTTACAGTTAAAAAGTATCAATAAAACAAACAATTATTTGAAAAACATTCCAAAGTGCGAAGCAAAGTTCTTTGCAATGAAAAACACAAGGGAGGACGTTAAACATTAATACAAGGAACAAAGGTAAGTAATTGTATTAGTATTATATTCGTTTCTTGAGCTTCAGGGCCAGCTGCACACTGAGTTCAAATCCACCTTGGGCTGAAATATAGCAAAAAATGATAGTTGGAAGAGGACGTGAACAAGAACAAAGAGAATAATTGCTGGGATCAAATTACCCAACACGGTACATAATGTTCAAGTTTTTGTTATTTCACCCATATGAAATCATAAATATGGTCACCGGTAAATATACAGTAGTTCGAAAACACAGTGTGTATACTACTATATATTTTAAGCCGCGCACCGTCCAGCAGTATTCGATTCGGTAGTAGTTCCAGTCTTTTGTTTCCTACCTACGTTTATCAAAAGTGAATTTGAGGGCTCGGTTCACATACTTTTACATTTGGTTTTGGAAATAAATTCTGAATACAAATACGATCCCACCAACAAAATATTTGTCAGCACAAATATTTGAGCGCCTCACAGTATGCATGAATGCTGTGGATCAGTTACAAGTAAATGATGGAGTCACTCACTCAAAGCAAAGCAGTTCTCAAGCATTTAAAAATCCCAAATCCGGATTATCAGTGTACATGCAATCATTGGCTGAGTTACATGTTCGTCAGGATCTGCATTCCCTCTGACTGACCAGCTAAGGAGTGGGTTAATCAAGATATCACTACCAAAGTGCGGCCCACCACCCCAACGACTAAATGTACCACATATATCCTCCTGACTACCAGTAGTTCAAATTTGTCTTCTGTAGAGGACATTTGTGAACCTAAATATCTCCCACCCAGTGCATCCAATCGCATTAACTCATTTTGTTACTCTAAAGAGGACATTCAGTGCTTTCCAATGATACCAAATTTGTAGGGGTTAGAAAAAGTAAGAAAATGGCTTCCCTCAGTGCAAGCACTTTTTATGGGAAGAGGAAAAGTAATACTTTTTATCAAACACATTTTGTCTTGAAATGCAATTGGCATTTTATTTATAAGACTCTTATGAACACGTTAAAGTGTTGTTTGAGTTGTTTTAAGTGTATTTGAGCCTAGTATTCAGGTGTTTAAAAAATGTAGTGGAATTTCAAAAATTTCTTTTGGAGTAGTCCAATTACTTCACATAGATTGGGGAATTTCAAAATAAATGTGATTGGACAACATTTTTTTTTCCTGGTAGTCAGGAGGATATAAATGTTCATTTCTTACTATTAACATTCAATCCCAGCCATTTTCACTGGAGCAACCCCCTCAATCCCAGCGTTTTACTGGATTTTGACTGATCTTGCAAGGTCCACAGAACATTTGGTTCGAATGCTATATAAACATGGAGCCTACCAAAATAGAGTTTGGACTCTCTTCTTTCAGCAGCAAAAATTTTGTTTCGATCTTTTTTCATTCTTCAGCAATCGGCATTCCAAACTGGCTAAGTTTCATGGAAATGGCGAATGTCTCTATGATGCAAAAAACAGACTTAGACGTACAAGTACGTCTTTGGTAGGCGAGGCCTAATTTTAAAAAGACGTACAAGTACGTCTTGTGGAATGAAAGAGTTAAGACATCGTCAATATTTCTTTTTTTTAGCCTGCATGAAAACCATCAGTCTGCCCAGCTTCTATCATACATGGAACTTTTTAATCACACGATCATGAGGAGGTAAGTGGTATCTTGTGTGGAAAACCCAATGTCGTGTGCAGTGATGCTCACCTCCGTGATTTAACGGGGATTTAGCTTTTCCAGGCAACTCTAAGTCCAGCCCAGGCTCGCAAATGTGCAGGATGTGAAGCTATTTTACATTGAAACTATCAGTGAACCTTAATGCAATGTCCCAGCTGGCCGTGAAAAGTCACAAAGGGGGAAAGCGCAGAGATGGATGACCAGGAAAAGCATCCTGGCACAAAAGCAAAAACACAAACAAAAACAAAAATGCCACTGAATGTCACAAAACTTCAGAAGTGAAACTGCTGTTGTTCATGACATCACATGAGAACGAAACATATCATGCAAGACCGCACAGATTAGTCACCATCCAAAAGTTCGCGATGGCATCAAGAAAAAAGTTTGACTGAGGCAATACAACCAAAACTTGTTAAGTAGCAACAAAACCACAGTTATACATTTGCAGGCAAGGTTAAAAATGACACACAGCCTAAGCACACGCATGTACACAAACATGCAAAGACAAATGAACTAGGAATGGCTCAATATCACTTTTTCATTTGATCCCAATACTGCAGCCTCGAGGATCACCCGTTACCGATCCAATTCGTTTTGTCACTCTTCAAGTTGTTTCTACAAAATAACATGTGGATGTAATTTTCTTGAAACCGACATCTGAAAACACCACGTTCAGTGAACAATTACTCCAGTCCCCTACAGAAAGAAGGAAAACGCTATGACTCCAGCTCTCTCAGCTTGTCATAAACTAATTAATTATTCCATCGACCATTCGGGGAAGAAACTCAGCCAGTCCCAACATAGCGCCCCCCACTCTCCCACCCATAGGCTAACTTTTTTTTCTCTCAGGGAAAATATCCAACGGTGATACAGTGATAAGCTAAGGACCCCTCTACTCATAACCATGAGTTAGCCAAACTCGATGTTTCAACACTACATACTAACGTCAAAGTAAAGAACATTCATTTTGCTTTCCATATAGGCACAGAGATGAACAACCATCCGCGCTCACACTCACACTTAGGGACAGACAATTTAGAACGTTCAATTAGCCTGCCATGCATGTTTTTGGAATGTGGGAGGAAACCCGAGTACCCGGAGAACAGTGATGTGTTCCTCGAGTCGGTCCTTGGCCTCGAGGACCGGCTCGAGGACTGAAGGTCAGTCCTTGGTCCTTGGCCTTGGCCTCGGAGTCAAGTCGTTGGTCCTTGGCCATGGCCTCGGCCTCGGAGTCAAGTCCTTGGCCTTGGCTTTGGGTTGCCGGTCCTCGGACACAACAAGGGATTAGAGCCTCTAATCCTTCGTCCACAGGTATAAAGTGGGCCCGAGGACCGCGAAAAATCGTGAAGAAATCAAACAAAATCCATCCAGGGAAACCCATAGTGATGGGTCCAGTGACACCGAAGCGTTGACGCATGCGTCGGGCTCACAGAGCAATCCACGTGTCGGTGCATGTGCTGCTTCATTACATCACATGATTGACACGTGAACTGCACCGGCGCAGTCTAGACTGCATCGGCTGCGTCGACAAAGTCCAGGCTGCTTGGCACAGTCCAGGCTGCGCCACTCAGTCCAGGGGGTGTCGACTCAGTGTAGGGGGCGTTGACGCAGCAAAAGCCCACACAGTGTTTATAAGGAAGTGCGACACGATGCCGACTGCCGAAACAAGCCAGACCTCACCCTCGCTCGAATAAAAATATATGTTTGGGCAATACGGAAAACACACTGATTATCAGAAAAAATGTGTCCGTCTGACTTCGAGCATCGTGTCGGCTGTCATATAATAGGCGATTATTATATGAGAAGTGCTTTATGAACGTTTGTACTGTACGTCATACTCCAGTTGATTGAGAGGTCCCGCCTATAAGGGGGAGTTCCAGAAAGTGACTGCAAGTGAGCACACCGCATGTTTGATGACTCTGCCACGTTGTTATTAAAAGTCACATAAAACGTAAACCTTGTCTGCTGACCATCATTACATCGGCTAGGCTAGCTTAGCTGCTGTCGTAGTTCAAAGCTTAATATTTGGCGTGGGTTGGGTCGGCGCCGCGAGTACGTGCTCGCGCTCATGCGCGCACAGCAGAGAGCAGCGGACTATCGACTGCTGAGACGCGCTTCACTCGAGTGACGTTGCTACAGTACGTGCATATAATGGAGCAGCTTCTGGACAAACACAAATTGTCCGCCGTGTAGAGCCATTTTGATCTCCTTTTGGAGAATAAGGTATTTATTAAAATCTCCTTGTCTCACCAAGTGCCTCTCGGATTTTTGAGATGTCTTATTCCATTGTGTGTGTGTGTTCTCCACAACAGGGGAGAACACACACACATCATCAGATCAGTCTGTTCAGTCTGACAAGTGGGTTGGCTGCAGGGATTTTGAAGGTCCAGCAGGTGGCAGTGGTCAGCAACACAGCATCAGCACAGTATCAACACAGTGTGTCATTGTGTCGACACGCCTCATGAGGCCTCATGAACCCATCACTAGAAACCCATATTGATGAATTTATTTGGCGCTATAAGAGGGGCGGGGCTGACACTGACAGGTGACAGACAGTGCAACGTGTAAAGAGCGGCATCACAGTTAGTTTCAATCACGGTTCGTTCCGTTCGCGATCGGCAGTTTAAATAGCGTGCAAAGCCTTTCTGTAACAGTGGTGTCTTTTATTCAGTTATTTTTGCACAGTCGTCATGTTTGTGCGGTCGCACTAGAATGTTTGTTTGAACCAAGTAATTTGTGTTACAGCTGGAGTCAATCATGCCGGCACTTCCGGGTTTGGCCGTTGGGATTTGGAGTCCTTTTGCTCGATTCCAGTTATGTTTGCTGAATGCTTTCTCATGTTTGGAATAATGAATATTGACAATACATAGTTTAAAATCATGGTTGATTTAATTATTTATTATTATTGTAAAGTTGAAGGTATTAAATTAATTAATGTAGTATTAGTGGTAGTGGTAATAATAGTAGTACTCAGACAATGTTTAGAGATCAGCCATCTCGTTACCTCTGCGTCCCGCGTCCTAGACGCATAATTTTCCCACGGAATGCACAGTTCCAAATAATGTGCGTTTTTGGGACGCAAGGAAATTTCTCAGTCAAAACAAACAAACAAAAAAAAAAACTACGGCAAGCCTGAGGATTCCACGATAACAATCGTTACCGGTAGTGTGTCGTTTCCGTGGCGTCATTTTAACGGTACAGAAAAATAGTTTAACCATAAAAGTTATTGCACACGAGTTGACTGTGTGATCCACGCGATTTCACTGTGCCTGCATGTGTGTTTGTGGTGTGGTGTGATGCGTGAGTGTCTTTCTTCTAATTTACTTTCGTTTTGTTTTGTTTTCAATGTCGGGGGGGGGGGGGATGCAACAGATAACGTTATGTGCGCATGCGGGTTGCTATTTTAGTCTGCAAACTGAGGAATCGCGCGGATGAAAGTTTGAGATGGCGGCGCAAAAAACTCACAAAGGTCTACTAATTACAACATTTAAGAAATGGGAATGCCAGTCTGATTTTTCGTATGAATCGTCCAAAGGGCGTATCACTAAACTCACCTGGGATGTATGCACAGAACACGAGAGCGAGATACGACGCGAGGCACGATTACGAGGCAAGTTGGTCATTACATTTGTAGGCTAATCGTTATGAAAAATATTATGAAACAGTATTGGTTATTCTATAATTTACTGGTTGTAGCATGGTAACTTTATGAATAAAACATTCGTCACAAGGTGTAGTAATGCTAATGTTAACTGTTGGTAGAACTCATGATGACGTGTGTTAAATTCTTTTGTCAAATTGATAGTAGATTACACATGCATCGTCTTGGGAAGAGGATGTCGAGCCACATCAATACTTACCTGTATTAATGATTACCAGTAAATTAATCTTTGCAGTGTGAGATTGCAAAAATACTCAGATTTTGTGGTATGCTGTATTCATGATCCATTTATTTTTTGGAATAAACCTGGAGTACACAGCTGCTGATGTAATATTCATTGTTAATGCATATTTTTCAAACATTGACCCTTGAAACATTATACTTTTGAGTGTCAGAATTCTTGATTATGAATATCAGTCAAAATAGAAAAATGGGTTCCCATGAGGAACGTTTACGGAACCCAACATTAGCTACGGTGGTTTCCCATTGGGTAATCCGACGGAACCGAAAAACGGTTACCATGAATTTCCGAAATCCTCAGGCCTGCTCCTGAATTATTTAAATTTTTGCAGCATTTGTTTATAATTGTATGTATATAAGATAAGATAAGATAAGATATCCTTTATTTGTCCCACAATGGGGAAATTTACAGTCTACAGCAGCAAGATTGTGGGTAGAAGAAGAAAGAAGAAAAAACGTTTTATTTTTTTGCATTCACAGATAAAGATAAGGTGGTTTATCTTTATCGTTATATCTTGAGAAAGATATGTTGTTGTTTGTGTTATTATCCCATGCAATTGAATAAGTAGACCGTTTCAGAATTCGAAATTTGGGACTCTCTCAATGCATAATGGGACTCATACTTTTCTGATCAGCGAGTCCCTGGGACTCGCTGCCGGTAAACTGTAAAATTATCACTGCAGAGATTACCGCTTTTTCTGCACTCACTTCTATGCAAAGTCATTTCTCAACTTGTGTTCCGTGCCATGTCATGCCTGTTGAGTGTTGATTTACTTCATATTAAGAAACTACTGCACTAAAACATTAATTCATAAATGTATATCATATGCTTTTATTTTTGTTTTTCTCAGTATAAATAACACGTACCCTGACTGTTCTACTCTTTGAATAAAAACACTTCATTCAAGCGTTAGGGAGTGCAAGGGGTTATGATGGAGGGGTGTTGCAAATCATGAAGACCTCCCAAGTGGTATGATAGCATTGTTTTATACATGTCCTCGGCTAGGCCTCAGCTTCCTTGGTCCTTGGCCTTGGCCTCGGAGGCAAGTCCTTGGTCCTTGGCCTTGCCTCGGAACATTTTCCAAGTCCTTGGCCTTGGCCTTGCCCTCGGAGTCAAGTCCTTGGCCTTGGACTTGGCCTCGGGTTGCCGGTCCTTGGACACAACACTGCCGGAGAAAACCCACGCAGGCCCGGGGAAAACATGCAAACTCCACACAGGGAAGCTGGAATTGAAGCCGGTACCTCTGCACTGTGAGGTCTCTCGCTCTCTCTCTCTCTCTTGGCTTTATGGATTTGATCGGACTGCTTTGCATAAAAAAAATCCCATCCCTAAAATCGCTGCTTTATAGCAGCTTTTTTGGTTCATGTATTGACACATAGTTTAGTACATATCAGTCATTTATCCACCAACCATCCATTCATCCATCCATTCTTATTTGCCCATATGTCTAACAGTATAGTGGAAGTGGGAGTTACGCGTGGAACACTTCTCAAGGGGAATACCAGGCACACCTCCACATTAGAAGTTCACAATTTGGCAGCAAGGGAAGGAACGTGAGGACATGAATTTGCTTTTGTTGACAGTGACGGATGGAAGGCTATGGAAGTTTAACATAGACATAAGAACAACACTGTAGCATGTGTCTCATGAACGGTTTTGCTGTATGGTGAGATGCAACTAACCTTCGAAGCGGTGTTACGCTCATACAGCTCATTGAAAGCATGCAGAGATGGTGGACTTTCCAACGAATCTTGACGATTCTTAATGTAGCAGCCTGTGATTGTGTGACCGAGATGTGTTTCATCTGCACGCTTGCCTGACAATCTGAATGAGGCCTTCCTGCAGACATATAATAGGGTTTTTATTGGACCCCTTGACAAATGCTGTGGAAGCAGCTGCAGAGCCGCAGGAGAGCCAACCTCCCTTCTGGTGAAGAAAACTCAGCGAGAGGAGGGAACTGTATGAAAGGGATGTGTTTTGTTACAAGTACCACATTTTCCAACAAAGCTATGATAATTATTTGCCAAATTTAAGTGAATAACTCTGCTCTGGAAGCTCAGGTTGTGTTGGGACAATAATTGCAATTTAGTATATATGCAAAAAGTTATTTAATTTAGCACGTATACATTGTATTAGTGCAGAGTGGAGGAAGGTCTAGTTGACCCTGCCTACTGTACTTTACAGTTTACAGTCGTTTGCCATCATCCACAGCCTCCACTTTGTAACACTGATTTGCTTTGTTGCTACCATCAGCCATATGGTGAATTCATTTCTGTCACCAACAGACTAATGCTGAGATTTAAGTGTTCTTTTTCTCACCATTTACTCATTGAAGCAGAGAGAGAGGGATAATTTATAGTTGGTGAGGTCCACGGAGGTCCTGAAATAAGAGCAACAGCAAGCTTTTAAGCTTTTACTTGGAGTCAGCAGATCAGATCCAGATCACAAATGTATTTATTTTATTGGGGAGGATTACTGTAATCAGGCTCATTTTTACTATCCAGCAATACCCCACACTTTCAAATGTTATGTCAAGGTCAGAACTTCCAATCTTGCATCCATCCATTTATTCCATCTGATGAAAGGTGAGAGGAATGTTACTTCATGGACTGGTCACAAATCAATCACAGGCAAGCCTGTAGTTGCTAATCTGGAGCATTGGGAGGATTCCCATTAGGCCGAGCTGCTATTCTGGCCTGTATAGACAATTCTTAAGGTCGACACGTTTGTTTCTAAATCAGCAAACAGTGGTTCTAACCATTGCATTTTCACATTGTATGTCAAGGGTAAGCCATTATATTATATTTGTATCGAGCACTGATAGAGAAATCTATGAACACAATTGTATCATGTTTAAAGTTTCGGTTAATTTGGGCATGTCTGGACATACTCAGCGCAGAGGTGTCAGCCGTTTGGGCGGAGGGCCTTTTCTTGAGTAATCACGTCAAAGCAAGGGGGGGCGAACAGATGGAAGAAGGCTAGATTCAATCACAGAGTGGGAATAAACACATTGGGAACAAAGAGTTGTTGAATACCAAAAGACAGTTTGGGAACAGCTGTCGCGCCCTCGTGGACATTAGTCATCAGCAAAGTCTGTGACTTGTGTATTCGGGTAGATCAGATCACTACTGAGGGGCCGGACCGGGGGGCGCGGTCTGCAAATCTCTGGGGCAGTGTCTTTCTTGTATTTTGCAATAAAGGTTCGAACCGGCGGAGAGGGAGCCGAGTGTGTATCATCGGAGCAACTAAACCGTTGTTCGCTCTCAGAGATCCGCTCCCGCCGATATTGAAGACAATTTTCCTGTGTGCCGAGTCATATCTTTAACTTTGTCCGAGAAAATCTCTGACAAGCACTGACCTCACTACTGCTGTGTTTCAGGGTGTCACAAAAAGTTGGAATAATTCAATAATCTAAATAACAGTACAGTGCTCCAGTGGAGAGCGCGTTGGTCTCACAGTGCAGAGGTACTGGGTTTGATTCCAGCTCTGGCCTCCCTGTGTGGAGTTTGCATGTTCTCCCCGTGCCTGCGTGGGTTTTCTCCGGGTACTGCGGTTTCCTCCACACATTCCAAAAAACATGCATGGCCACTCCAAATTGTCCCTAGGTATGAGTGTGAGCGTGGATGGTTGTTCGTCTCTGTGTGCCCTGCGATTGGCTGGCAACCGGTTCAGGGTGTGCCCCGCCTCCAGCCTGAAAACAGCTGGGATAGGCTCCAGCACCCCCCACGACCCTTGTGAGGATAAAGCAGATCAGAAAATGGATGGATGGGTAGATAAATAACACCACTGTAATTATATCACACCGTCTGTACAAAATAATACAACAATTAAAGTAACAAGTGTTAACTGTAACTGCAATAAAAGCATGCTTATCA
This sequence comes from Hippocampus guttulatus, assembly GCF_054856545.1. Taxonomy (NCBI): domain Eukaryota; kingdom Metazoa; phylum Chordata; class Actinopteri; order Syngnathiformes; family Syngnathidae; genus Hippocampus; species Hippocampus guttulatus. The sequence goes on from NC_141272.1 coordinate 18,951,072, forward strand.
AAAATGGCGCCGCAAGAGTGGCTGCCTTTACAGCAGCTCATGTCCTTGTTTAAATTCCTTTAATCCTTTTGGTTTATTTATCTCTTCTACCTACTTTGTTTTATATGTTTTTGTACCCCAAAGCTACGCCATCTCCGATTTTTGTAATGATGAGTTGTGAAGCCCACATGACACAAAAACTACTAATCGTATCGAACATACCAGACAGAGATTTATTCTCGAAGAGAAACATGTTAAGGCCTCTTTGAATTCCGTGTACGGGCAGGCGACAAAGGCCGCGTTGCATCACGTGACTGAGGCATTGTGTTGCAGAGGCATCTGCGTTCCCTCTGCAACACAAGCCTCGGACACAACAGAAATTGGTGCTGGGCGTAAAGAATGCCACGCGCATCATCTCTCGTGGTTGGTCTGTTCAGTCACATGCTGTGATGACGTAGTACTTAGCGCTCCCTGGCTAGGTTCCTCTCAAAAGGTAATTTATTTGTCACCACAGAGGAGAGGATCCGTAAATAAACCTACACACGCACATACCACCTACGCCGCAGCCTTCTTAGATTGATTTCACAGTGCAATTTAATGCGTCATCTAGTCATCTAAATCCCCTTGTTCGAGCAGGCACAGTCCCCCAACTGCAGAGGAAACTCGACCCCGTGGCTGTCCTAGCCAATACCAGCTGAAGCAACACCCTCCCATTTGGAGTGAAACTGCAACACGTCAAAAACCGCGTGTGGGTTGCGCGCAAATAAAAACGCAAACTGCGCGCAGCATTGCCGTGGTGATGTCTGTGCAGGCAGTGACTGCGCAAATATAAAGAAGCTTTTAACCTCGATTAATTAAGTCTCTTAACCATTGACTAACTTGCACACATTTGTATGAATTTCTTGCATGAGAAGTTTAATTCACGTAATCTGTGCCTATGCAATGGCATGCTTGACGTAATCAGACACCTGCGTGTCTATTGAGAGTTTGTTCGGAGGTGCGCTTCATTGGCCAGCAAGTCCTGTCAATCATATTCAGGTGTTTGCAAGTGTATTGTTAAGAATTGACCACCGTCTGTTTTTACCACAATATTTTGATACGAGACTGTTATGCGACGTTCTTTAACGGACCTCTTTTATGTGTGGGGACAGTTCTCTAAGTCAGGGGTCCACACCCCCGGGCCTCGGACCGGTACCGGTCTGTGGGTTATTTGGTACCGGGCCGCACAGTAAGAATGAAGGACTTACATTACTTCCGTTTTATTTTTGTCGGAATTTGAAAGATATCTTATTTTGAAAAGTTAGCGGATTCTCCATAACATCCATCTACAGTGTGTTACTCTTGACGCAGGTCAAGGCGCGCTTCTCCGTCACGTGATAGGTTACCGCTAAAATGAAACCCAGGAGCTAGCAAAATGAGGAAAAAAAAACGTCTTTGGGAAGGGGAAAAAAGCCTAGCCAGGAGACAGAAGAGGAGCCTACGACGTTCAAGAAAAATAAGGCTACATTTAATAGACAGTATCAAGAGTCCTACTTAAAATACGGATTTATTTCAACGGGAGTTTCCCATGCACCAAGCCCACTCTGCATACTTCGCGGGGATGGAGAGTCGTATTTTTCATGCATTTTTTATTTGTGGTGTTTCTTATTATGAAGGCACGTCTAAACGTGCCATAGCGACCAGAGAGTGTTGCGGCCAGATAGGACGTTCCTCGTGTCATGATTTGTGTTTATGATTATGTTTCGAAAATACCACAGTTTTCATGCGGGTCATATCATATTATTTTGTTGTATTTATCTGTCAGAACTTAAGCCGGTCCCTGAAAATATTGTCTGATGTTAAACCGGTCCGTGGGGCAAAAAAGGTTGGGGACCGCTGCTCTAAGTCATGCATTCGTAGGTTGCTTTCGAGTAAGAGCGCTAAACAGGAAGTGCCATGTGAGCTGCCTAAATGATGTAGCCCTCTAACGGCGTTTTGCTAAATCTGCCTCTTCAAGTGAAAAGTGTCTTATCCAATATGATGTTCAATTGGGTTTTTTGTCCATTGCAACGATTCATGTTCCCAAACTTTTTCAAATCAACACCGATCGTGATCTTTGAGGCACTTTCAATTGTCATTTTGATTTTTGATCCAAGTCAATATGAATGGAAGGAATAGTATACTAAGCAATTTTAGATTGATACTCAAATAAGGGTATAAAAAATATATACATCTTCATCAAAATGTGAACAACAATGGGCCGGTTAGAGCCACGAAACTCCAGGGCTGAAAATGAGTCCCACTCTGACCCTGATCACATGGCACATGTCCACAAACAACCAGTCACACTCGCATTCGCACCTATTTAGAGTTTATGTAGAATCTTCAATGAGCCAAACATGCATTGCAGATCATCTAAAGTACAAGATCCGAATTTACCTCAGTCCCGTTAGCCTCCAAGGCACTCCGAAATGAGTTCAAAGCCATTGAAGGAAAACAACTATGAATTGATGCTCGAGAGGATTGTTAACGTTATGAGATAGCTTCAACAATATAGGCAATTATGTCACATAAATTGTAACAAATCTCTAATGTTGAAAGCATTTCTTTTTACTGTGTGATGTGGACTTAAATTCATCTCGTGGACTTTGGTCCTGTTGAAGCCATAATGGTTGTACCCCACTGGGGACTATAGGGTGCCTAAGTCTCTCTCGCACTCCTCAGGAGCTCCTTTAAAGTCTGTGTAGTTTCAGGTTGACCAAATCCCCCCCTCAAACAATACTGCTCCGCTTGGCTAACGTATTGTTTGGCCTGTGGGAACCAACTTCCTATATGAAGAAACTGGGAGGGAGGGAGTGAGCAAATGTCTGCTTGTTCTGCCACTTTCCACAGAGATAATAGGCTTCTTAGAGTCATGAAAGGCAGTGGGAGAGAGTTGCACAGTCTTTACACTTCACTGATTCCCTCTCTTGATTCCCTCAGTCTTCCTCTCGAACATTTTCTTTCCCCTCCAGCACACACACACTTTTTTTTTCTTTCCAAAAGCGAGTCTTTTGAAATGACTACGAAGGGGGCGATCAAAGGTGGCCACATGCCACACACAGCATTGCAAATTCAGGCACTGTACATGGACACCCACACACACCTTTCACACACTTCCAACATCCAAAGAGTCTTCTTTTCTTTTAACGATTTAATACCATTTTTGTTGTTGTTGTTGGAACACACATCGTTTGTAAAAGGCTTGCTATAGTTTGAGTCCACAAATAAATACAATTGCTCCAATTTTGTAATTTGAAAATCTAAATACTTTCTGAGAGATATAGAAATTAAGTGTTCGCCAATAATCCCTCGGCACTCCGCGCTTCACGTTTTGCGTACCTCGTGGGTTTTTCCAAAATATTGTACAGTAATCCCTTGTTTTTCACAGTTAATGGGGACCAAAAACCCCCCGCGAAAGGTGAAAACCGTGAGCTAGGATTGGCCACCGCGAGCAATTTTTGTGTATGTGGGTGTCAGCATGCTTAAAATATGTAAACAATTATTATACTTTACATATTTGAAACAACGATTACAACAGTACACATTTACTCAAATATTTAATGATAAAACCTTGTAGAGTAATAACCGGTCATCAACATTGCCCTCTAAGAGAGGCAAATAGATTTTTGTTGGTGGTGTAGAATAAGGCTCTCACTTGACTCGTACAGGCTTGAGGTTCACTCGGAGACTCTTCTGCTGGAGGCGCTGACGGTGTAGCTGAGGTTTTGAAATTGGAGAGGAAAAAACATGGTAACGGGTAGCGCGATGGCGTACTCTTGTCTTCCTATTAGTTGAAATATGTTTCTGGTTTCTTTTTTATTCAAAAATTGTCTTGTTTTTAGTGAAGAAAAAAAATCTTACTGAGCTGACAGTTTCAGCCATCGTCTGAGCTGTCACTGCTTCCTTGTGACGTGTCTCGAAAAACAGCTCACCAGGGCGGGAAACCTTTAAAATTAGAATCCCTGACCCGGTCAAGGCTATGAACCAACCCCCTGCTGCCGCTGAAGCAATGTGACCATATTCATGGTGCCATCTCTGCGGAGGGATGAGCAGGCTTACATGTTCCCACACACATTGCCTCAACGGAGGCTGCACGGATCCGCCTGTCGATCTCCCGCTCAATCCTGCCCTCACTCCTGAACATGACCTCAAGATACTTTAACTCCTCGATTTGGGGTAATCCCATCCCCAGCCCGAAGAGAGCATTCCACCCTCTCAGACTAAGGACCATTGTTTCAGATTTGGAGGTCCTGATTTTCATCCCAACCGCTTCATACTTGGCTATAAACTGCTCCAGTGAGAGTTCACAGCACCACATCATCTGCAAAAAGCAGAGCTGCAATACTGATGCCACCAAACCGAGTACCCTCAATGCCTCGGCTGCACCAGGAAACTGTCTATAAAGGCTATATACAGAATCAGTGACAAAAGGCAGCCTTGGTGGGGTCCAACCCTCACTGGGAAAAATCCGACTCAATGCCAGCAATGCGAACCAAATTCTGACATTGGTGGTATAGGGACCAAATAGCCCGGAGACAGAATCGAAACCCGTACCCCTGCATTGTGAGGCCAGCGTGCTAATCAGTCCACTGTGCCGCCCGATATATATATATTTATGGGTGGCCCGGTAGTCGACTGGTTAGTGTGTCGGCCTCGCAGTGCAGAGGTGCAGGGTTTTATTCCGACTCCGGCCTTCTTGTGTGGAGTTTGCATGTTCTCCCCGTGCCTGCGTGGGTTTTCTCCAGCTGCTCCAGTTTTCTCCCACGTTCCAAAAACATGCATGGTAGGTTAATGGGATGCTCGAAATTGTCTTTCTGGATGAGTGTGAGCATGGAGGATGGTTGTCTGTCTATGTGTACCCTGCGATTGGCTGGTAGTCAGTTCAGTGTTCCCCCGCCTACTGGCCAAAGCGTATTTTATATATACAGGGTCAGGCAAAATTGTCTGACACATTTGTAGGTTAAATAAAAGGCAAATAAAGTAAAGAAACAAAAAAGTGTTTTTATTTTCGAAAAGTACATATAATGCCATTTTTTTACCATATAATTCCATTTTGCTTTGTTTCTTTACGATGTCATTGTTTTTCGTTTCTTTTTCAGTTGCTGCCATGAATTGGATTGGTGAGCATCGCACTTTCATTGTGGAAACGTTTATCAAAATAAACAAATCTGTAACTGCAACACAATGAGCGTTTTGTTTGCACTTCAATCTTGGTAGACGTGATCCCGTACCAGCTCGAAACCCGATCTTGTTATGGATTACTAACTATTTTTAAAACATAATGAAAGACAATGGCATTATATGTACTTTTTGAAATTAAAAACACTTTTTTTGTTTCTTTACTTTATTTGCCTTTTATTTAACCTACAAATATAACTGATCATTTTGCCTGACCCTGTGTGTATGTGTGTGTGTGTGTGTGTGTGTGTGCGTGTGTGTGTGTGTGTGCGCGTGTGTGTATGTGTATATATATATAATACGCTTGATGCGTCAGGACATTGCAAAACCTGCAAAGTTTTTGTGAGGGTTTTTTTCAACCTTTTTTTTCCATTTGGGGACTATCAATTAATCAAAAACAATAAAGGGGCAAGTCACCAATATCCCTTTTCACAGTTCACACGTTAAGATATCGGAGCCATATTATACGAGCAACCTTTGTGTGACAAAAAAATCTGAATAAAAGCAGATCTAATTGATATTGATAGCATGTGGCAAAGATTGTGACGAAGGAAGGTCCTGTTGTCAAATTAACATTAGCGGGCAAGTCTTGTCTGTCTAGACATACTCGCAACAATAATACCCGGCCGGGGCTGTTTTAGGGTGGCAAGAGGAAGTCTTTTGGAAGAAACATTGCTTCTCAGTATAAATAGCCTGTATAGGGCATGTGTACTGAGAGATTAAGCCATCTTTGAAGTCTGCCATACATCAGTTCAAAACTCCCTTCCCCTGTTCTTTGAGCTAATAAGCTTAAATCTTCCAGCTCAACTCTTCCGACAGCCAAGACCATGAAAAAAGACAGAAGAAGAAAAAAAAAACGTTTAATCCCAGCTTTGATGATACATTATGTGCTGCTGAAGAGAACCATCAAAGTTTCCCCTAAAACTTTAGTGACAAGAAGGCTATCAGGCCGTCGTGGATGGCGGCGCCGACCATATAATAATAGCATGGACATGTGAATTGAGGCACTTCTGATGGTACGTGAGCAGGGTGTGAAGGAAGCGGGCCTCAGTTGTCATCGGATAATTGTGTTTCGACCAAACCACATTTTCCAGATCTGACAGCAACAAGCACTGTAAATACAAGCATAAACTCATAGTGACCCCTTGTCGTGCATGCGCAATCAGCAGCTCAGCGAGCGCGGATTAAGCTCGAGGAAGTAAGGCGGCCGAGGGTATAAGAAAAGGAAAAATGAAAACAGGGTGTCAGACGATGAGGAAAAGAGGATCTGGAGGTGACAAGAGCTGTGAGGAGAGATGAAATGAAACGAGGGCGCAGAGTTCAGATTCAACTGTCTTTTTCCTGCAGAGAGAGAGAGAGAGAGAAGGAAAACAGCAGTACTAAGATCTGGTTTCTATGGCAACTAGAGGCTATTATATGCAAAGCGCTGTGTAAACTTAAGGAAGGAAGGAGCCAGTGAGGTCAAAACTCAGAAGACTAATAACAATAATCGCTACTTCTCACTCTACATGAGAACCGTAAGGCATAGCTGATATCAACGTTTACATTTTCACTTTTAAACAAACTGCATTACTTTCAGTCTTAGGCTGGATTTACACTTTGTGGTTCAACACAGACGATTTAAATTTTTGCTCCCAAATGGCATAGTTCAGATGTGTTATGGCAATTCAAACAAAAGAAAACCCAAAACTGATCATCAGGATGGAATTCGGCAACCTCCTTATCGGGGGCGGAGCTACGTGGTGGGCAGGGGTGGCCATGATCACCCCTTGTCCCTCTCTGGCCACTCCCACACCTAGGGGAAAAGAATGTTGCTTTTTCTATGCCATTTTCACATGGATACAGTATTCTTAGACACCCTGATACTGTGCTAAAGGTTTTAAAAAAAATATTAACAGCATATTTAGTGAAGAAATGTACAATTGATCTAAAGGCAAACTTTAAAACTGTCTTTTTTTTAAAGTAAAGAACAATTGATTCTTTTGATCAATGTCAAGCAAAATCATCACTTTCACTCCATAGCAAGCAAAAATCATGGCAGAAAAGTCACTGTTTATCATAGCAACCACAGTCATGGCTTCATGAAATAAAATAATGTACACACATATCAATGTTGCCCATCTCAATCAGGCACAAACCTAATATTTGTGACATTGTCCTTTTTAGATATGATTTAAAAGGAATGAGTCAGTGATCGCAGAATGCAAAATGGTGTCGCCTGTCGGTTACAACTGATCACTCTGATTTTTCCGATAGCTAGTGTGCCAATGCATGAGATAGAAGAAGACACTACAGTAAATTTCATGGAGTACATTTTACTCTAAAAAGATGAGATTTGGTCCCAGTCTAGACAGAGTAAAATTTAAGAGTAGAATATTCATTCAGGTACCGAAAAAATCACAAAATCACAATCACAAATTTTAAGTACATTTTGCAAGGAGAGATTTTGAGTAAAATTTCAGTATTATTCATCCATCCATCCATTTTCTAATCCGCTTATCCTCACGAGCATCGCCGGCACGATGGAGCCTATCTCAGTTGTCCTCGGGCAGTAGACAGGGTAGAGGTACCACTGTATATCCATTTTCAAATCCACTTATCCTCACAAAGGTCTCAGCTGTCTTCGGGCAGGAGGCGGGGGAACACCCTGAACCGGTTGTCAGCCAATCACAGGCCACACACACAGACGAACAACCATTCACTCTCACACTCACACCTCGGGACAATTTAGAGTGTTCCATCAACTTGCGATGCATGTTTTTGGATTGTGGGAGGAAACCGGAGTAGCAGGGAGAAAACCCACGCAGGCACGAGGAGAACATGTAAACTCCACACAGGAAGGACGGAGCCGGACTCGAACCCACGACCTCTGCACTGTTAGGTCGACGCGCTAACCAATGGACAAGTGTGTTGCCTTTCAAAAGTATTTGTTTATTTGTTTTTAAGTTGAAGAACAAACCTGGAAACTTCAGGTTGGGAGGCGGCCACGCTACCACCTGAGCCATGCCGCTCCTAATGTGAGTTAGTAAATTGTTGGTGTCTCTAAAAGGAAACCCAAAATACTTATTTTATTTCATGACACCTGACTGTGGATGGTATGATAAAGAATGATGCACGCACGCATGCATGCATGGACGGCCACCTCTCGGTGTGATGTTTTGTCACTCTGGCCACTCCAATGAAAAATTTCTGGTAATGTTTTTGCTCTTTTTGTTGAAAAAAAAATCTGTCATTGTGACTGCCCCTTAAACAGACATGCATCTGACTCAACAACACATTAAAAACTAGAGTGACAGCATATCTAAATATAGACGGTAATCCTAAATCATTAAATATACAGCATGGCGCTCTTGGTTTACGTTGGCGTTCAGATCCTACAACAGTGATACCATAGAAATTTGTAAATGCATCCAGATGGCACCATAGTCTATCAATCACCTATGCCAAAGCACTCCATAAGTCATTCCTAACAAAAAAAAAAAGAAAAAAGTCCAAAAACACACTCCAGACCAGCTAAATTCGATGTCACATTCAGTTGTCTTATGTTTCGATCTGTATTTGCTTGTGATTCTTATTTCGTTTAAATGCATTTTTGGGTGTGATACATTCACAGTGAGGCTGGTCCTTGGTCATATGAACAAACCTTCTTTTATTCATACATTATTTGACCAGGTGTTGAGTCCTGGCTCATAGGGAGAAACCTCGACAACAGATACAATGAAAAGATAACATTGTTTATTGTTAGCAGAGCAAACCAAAGTGGAAAATGTAGCAGTGTGCTGCCATGCTGGTACTGCCAGGACAGTGAGAGAGAGAGAGAGAGAGAGAGAGAGGGGGGGGGGGGGGTCAGCGAGGATTTTTATCTGTTTGGAATGGTCACATGATACATTTTCCAGGTCACCGAGGACACTCTCCAAGAGAATAAGTTCACACATAACCCCAAATCAGCAACATTGTGCAAAGAAGCATACAAATAGAAAAGCACGTCAGGTCCATCCTTTTGGTGTGTGTAGAGTGTTTGCCTCCGACACTGACGGTATCCAGCATCAAACGGTGTGTGACATATGGTTCTCACATGTCGTGGTCACCTTTGGATTCGTACAACCTCAGAAGTGTTTCAATGTAAAGGTAGTGCTACATGTTCAAATGCACAATCGCAATCCCTGAATTTGGTTTGGTATTGAAGTAGGGCTGACCGACTTTGAAAAAATTATCGAATTGCGAACCCGCCGACCCCTTTCAATATCGCTCATGCGATTCAAAAGAAAGAATCACGAGTATTGTGCATAAATGTTTTGGTCTTGTAAATCAGGTATAACCAAGTCCCATGCTGTCTATAATATGAGATTACGTCTCCAGGAAAAAAAAAATAGTTTTGGTTCCTTACCTCATGTTTCCATAACTCATGGTGTACTACTGTCATTGACTGTATACTTCCAACTTTCGTCTGCTCAACCGGAAGGTCAATGGTTTCAGTAAAAAAAAAAGAAGTATTTTTTACGATACAACAACCAAGCAATCTACACATTCCAGCGTTGAATCCTTTTTATTGGCAATGCACGTTAAATAAACTAGGTCGATACAATTATTTCACTCTATTTGCACGCATTCTTTCTTTTGTGTATTGATAGGCGTGAGTGGGCATTATTTGAACGCCGCACAAGTCAGCTTATTTATTTTGGGAAGAAAATGCTGATCGTTTGTTGGTGTCAACCACGCCTCTAAAGTAATGCTGCGTAAATGACGGTCATTGCTCACCATTCAGCTGTCCTTGGGCGGTACGACCGCACAACGGTCCCCTTACGTTACGGAATTTCATATTTATTTGTCATGTCCTTGTTTATCGTAGTTGTTTGTCATAGATACAAGTGTAGCCTGTACTACCGGAGACAAATTCCTTGGGTGTTCTACATACTTGGCCAATAAAGATGATTCTGATTCAGAGTTCATTTTCAATGTAGAATTGGTAATTTCACCAAGTTGTTCAACAGAATATCTTCGTATGAAGGTACACAAAAAAAAAAAAAAAGGATTTGATTTTTGCTTGCACGTGATTCAAATGCATTAAACTAATGCCGACGTCAGGCTACAAGAATTGATCCGGATTTTTCACATTCTACAACCTTGCGAGATGTTAACTCTGACTGAGCGCATTCATCAAAAGAGGAAAGACCTTGTAGAGAAAGAGACCCCAAGGCTGGAGTACCAGTAAGCACAAGCTTCTTTCATCACCTGCAGATGAGCGACTGAGTTCAAGAGCATTTATTTCTCATTCCAATCCAGGTTTGAGATCAAACCAATAGCAGCAGACGTGTCAGAGGGGTTCACCTGTAGTTGGAATAGATTTGTCAGAAAGTTGGATGCTTACTCAATCTACTCCAATTCAAGGGTCGCGGGTGTGCTGGAGCCTATCCCAGCTGTCTTTGAGGTACACCCCGAACTGGTTGCCAGCCAATCGCAGGGCACGCATAGACCAACATTCACGCTCACACTCGTACCTGCGGACAATTTAGAGTGTTCCATTAACCTGTCATGCATGTTTTGGAAGGTGGGAGGAAACTGGAGTACCCAGAGAAAACCCACACAGGCATGGGGAGAACGTGCAAACTCCACACAGGAAGGCCAAAGCTGGAATGGAACCTTGCCCCTCTGCACTGTGAGACCGACGCGCTAACCAGTCGACTACCGTGCCGCCCTTGATTGTGAACAGAACAAGTGAATTTTAGGGAATGTCAGGGCGAAAGGTGTGAAAAAGTCAGAATTTGGAGCGGGCAAATTTGAGCGCGTAAGGGCTGCAATGGATTTTTAAAATGGCCCAAGTCATTTGTAGATGAGGACAACAAATTGGGTAAAACGTTTGAAATACAAAAAAAAAAACTTTATTCTAAAACTAAAATTCACAATTGTGTCACCCGCCTACTGCCCAAAGACAGCTGGGATAGGCTCCAGCACGCCCGCAACCCTCGTGAGGAAAGCAGTTTAGAAAATGGAGGGATGGAAAATCACACTTTTAATTTTATTAATCAGAATCCACATAAGTAATTCACCAGTCTTTAAAAAAAAAGAATACAACAGTGTTTAATGTAGAATAAAATAATTCTTTTGACTAATGAATGAGTGTTTTATTTATTTTTGGACCAATTACTCAATGTTATATGTGAATACAAAATAATAAATAAATTGTAACTAACTCAATGTCAGCGAAAAAGTGGCTAAAATGTAACATAAATATATCACAAGGCAAAATTAAAGAACAGAGGAGGCCATATGTGACTATTCTCCAACATTTCCATCAAAAAACAAAAAAGATAATATTGTGTTTCACATCTATCTTGCATTTTTTTAAATAGTTGAAACATTTTGATTGAACCATATTCTTCAATTTCGTAGATATCCACATACGCAATGTATCAACGTTACTGCGGCGTAGTTATTTTGGTGAGACTTTTCATGTCTTCAGACGATTTTTTTTAAATACCGCGCTTTTGTACAAAGCTTTCCTTTCCCATTAGGTGTCACTTGCTGAATTTGCATATTTTTCTTTGAAATGCTTGGATGAGGATCGAAGAGCAGCTGTTTGGCTCAAGCGACGAAGGGACAGTCGACGGAGGCAGTTCATGGCACATGCCCTCACGCAAGAGACATCGCTCTCTGTTTGTCTTTATATCGCCGCTGTTATTGTCACGCATGTACTGCACATAGGTGACGTTCAACGGTCTGTTGAAAATTATGTAATAAGTGGGTGTGACATATTTCGTCTTTCAATCAGCCAGAAAAGTGACTTGAGAATGCATGGTGGAGTACCTTCCCGTTGACGACAGATGGCAGTGCAGTCCACTGGTGCAATGCGTCGAAGAAGCGTGTCGCTCTTTCCGTAGCGATTTGGTAGCACTGTCTTAGAGGGAACTTCGGCTCGGCTCGTCCTCTTCCAATCACTTGTATGGAGATAACTGTGAGGCTCAAATAAATGAATCGCGTCATGATCAATCATGATTATGATATGGATGGCTTTGTTTGAAGCATAGGACATGCAGTTAAGATACCAGACAAGTGAGTCATTTTATAATCGGGGCTTTCATAACATTCCATTTATAAAGGTAAGACCAACTTTATTTTTTATTTCAAAAAAACACATCAACAATGTATACTCGACATGAATTTAGACATTCGTTTGTCTTTCTTGCTTCCATGTTTTGGACAGAGTGAAATTGATTGAAGCATAGTTAAAAGCTTTAGAAACAAATATTTTTTAAAAATCCATTTTGATTGTTACGGAGTTGGCGGCACGCTGGTCGACGAGTTAGCACGTCCGCCTCACAGTGCAGAGGTCCGGAGTTCGATTGTCAATCAAACTCCCGTGTAGAGTTTGCATGTTCTCCTCTTCTCGAAGTGTGATTGTGAGTGTGAGTTGTTGTCGGTGTGTGCCCTGCGATTGGCTGGCAACTGGTTGAGGGTGTACCTCGCCTCCTGCCCGATGACGCTTAGGCTCCAGCACACCCGTGACCCTCGTCAAGATCAGCAGCTTGGATAGGGATGGATGGATGAGGTAGGTTTCAGTAAAGGGCAAATTTGAAATACAGGGTGTCCATAAAGCCTCTTTACCATTTCAAAAATGTATTAAAAATGCAATTGATTAGATATTTTATTCAGATTTTTTTCTATTGTATTCGGTGTTAAAGTTTTTTTTAATCACACTGCCCAAAGGTGAATGTGTGGTGTGGGATCATGTGCAATCGGATAATTGGTCCATTTTTCTTCAATGAGACATCAATTTCTGCAAATGTTTACCTTGACCTTTGAACTGAATATGTGGCACCACAACTGAATGACCTTCAACCAACCATCATTTTTCAGCAAGGGAGTGCACCGCCACATTGGGGGCTGCATGTTCGTGGGTTCCTCAATCAAACATTTCCAGACCGGTGGATTGGGAGGGATGGGCCAATTCCTTGGCCGCCACGTTCACCAGATATCACTCCCCTGGACCTTTTTTTTTTTTTCGTTCTATGGGGCTATGTTAAAGATATCGTGTGTCGAAAAAAGATAAGGGACGTTGCTGACCTAAAGCAAAGAATTACTGATGCCATTGCCACAATTGATGAGGCTATGCTACAGCGAACATGGCAAGAAATCGAGGTCTTGATGTGCTTCGCGCAACTAATGGTGCCCATTTAGAAGTGTATTAAAAAAGGTAAAGAAACAAACAAACGTTAATAAACGCTGAATACAATAGAACAAATCTGAATAAAATATCTAATCATTTGCATTTTTAATACATTTTTGAAATGGTAAAGCGACTTTATGGACACCCTGTATAGTCTAATCTTATATATTGGGTTGATATTTTTATTTCTAATGCCAGAGGAGTCAGTGCCTCACCAGTCATAAACCTCACAGCATGCCACTGGCCTAAGAGATCAGGAGGAAAAACGTGTGATCATGTGGACAAAAGACAGGAAGGTCATTTTTCTACCATCTCAGTCATTGTGGTATCAATGCAACCTCCTGGATCCTAATGGAACCTCAAGTAGCATGTTCAACAAATCGATGGACAAGCTGACCCAAATAAAAACTGCTCCCCCCAATTTTTGTCTTTGCTTCTTTTTCCAGGTCATCCTTTCTGGGGCTTGATCCTGTACCAAATAGCATTTCAATTATATAGTGTATCATATTAATAAAAGTATAAAAGTCTTAACTGCCTCCTACCATCTCCCAGATGAATGTCGTTCTCGAATAGTTTCCTCGTCGCCTGTCTCGCTACCTCTTTCACTGAGCCCCATCCTCAGATGGCTTCTGGCCTACATTTGCCTGCCGAGCTCTTGCGTGTATGTGTGCGTGCGCGTGTGTGCCAAATCTCAACATGGTTTTACTGGCGGTGTGCGCAGGCGATGGATGGATGGCAAGACAGAAAATGAACATGAACATAATTTTTGTTAAAAACTAGGGAAAATATTTCCCACCGCATTTAAAAGGTTTTGGAGGCAAATGACAGTAATCACATAAACATTTCTTTCACATAATGGACATTTTCAGATACATTTTCTTTTTTAGGTGCACTTTAAAATGTTGCAAATATGGAACCACTCAATCGGCTATTTAATGTTGTTGTTGAGAAGAAGTGCAGACAAGGTAGGTCAAAGTGGCGAGGCATTGGAGAGAAATGGGTTGAGAATAAATGGACAGCAGAAAAAGACATTCATTCGCAACATCTCTCAACAACAAGGACTCCTGTCTTAATTTAACCGAAAATTAGGATCAGGAATATCTAGTTTGCAGCATTCCGTGTGCTCTGTGTTTAGGTTGTAAATGTGGAGACAGGACCGTTTGTACCATACATTTGCTAAGCATCACAAGAGCATCTAGGTTTGTATTTTGACCTGAAAATAAAACCAAAAGTTTGTTAGCCCGCTAGCTTCAATTTTGCACGTGCACTACTCAAGTCGGTCTGCTCAAGGGAAGCAATGAGAGCCCTGATCAAATAAAAGAAGAACTCAATCAAATGATTGTGTGGAATATTGTCCTAGTGTTGGCAGTTGCTATATTTAGTGACATTAATAACCCCTCTCTTATCAAAAAAGTTCCTCGTGACAACTCTGGAGCCAATGAAGAACACTCCCCATCTACAACCATGCTTTAACAAAGAGTTGATTTGAAGTTTAAAACGCAATCTTGTCAGAGCTGCCAGACACTCAAAGGGTGTATAAATAGATCCAGAGAATCTATAAATAACTCAAATGGCACATCAGTGTGTGGGGAAGAGGGGGGGGGGGGGGGGGGGAAATACCTGAATTAACCTTGACCGTTTTCTGTGATAAACAGGCAGAATTTGATTTGACCACTAAACTCAAATGGAAAACATGCCAAATTAAAGGGAAGTTAACAACCAAATTAAGAGACACATTCTGATTCTGTTTTTTTACATTTGTGATGATTTGCAGAGGTCATTTTAACACGTTCGGGCTCCCATCAGAAAAATCACTTGGCCAACTCCTTGCTAATGTTGCAGCCTAGTTTGTTTTGATCTAAATGGGTCACACTTGCAAAAACCTCTCAAGAAAAACTAAAAACTCAAATGTTTATTTTACTTCAATCCTATAAACGTGGTTATAACACCATGACAACTGCAACTTTTGACGTGGATCGGAAGTAAAAATAAGTTCACCAGTGTAGACACTCTCTAAAAACTGGGATGTGGTTGTGTTCAAAATCAACATATCACCATCAAATTCATGTCAAATGGGAGTCGGGACACACCGTCCACCATTTAAGTGACCCTGATTAATCCCATATAAATTCGGATGTTCTAGTAGGCTTTTCCTGACATTTGTTGATTGCTATCGAGCACGAGCCTGATGGTTTTGTGCTACCACTTCTTGGTATTGGGAGCTGTTCATAATTCCTTCAACTTTGTCTAATACGAAAGACCATCATGCGTCGCTGTCGGTCAAAACATTGTTTTGGTGATGAGCAGTGTTATTTGCACCAAATATACTTTTTGGAATGATAGTCAAAAAGTTCAACCCCAGTTTCATTGGATCGTAACAATTTCTCCCAAACACATTTTGGAAAAAGTGTTTTGGTGCCGTAAAAGTAAAGTAGATCCTTTTGACGTTAATATTTATCCTAGGATATGAAACGTGTTCAACTGCATTATCTCAATTGTTCATTTTTACTTGCCTTTTCAAAAAGATTTTTTTTCTTTTTCAATCGAGTTGTCATGGTAATAGATTCCATCAATGGTGGAAAAGTTCTGAAATATTATTCACCTTGGTTTCATTTATCTATACTACACAACACTCTTTATCCACCATTAATATTCATCACTAAGATAAGATAAGAAAACCTTTATTTGTCTCACAATGGAGAAATTCCCAATTTACAGCAGCAAAATTATGAAAGAGAGAAAGTAGAAGACAAAAGTATTTAAATAAATATAAATCTGAAATATAAAATATACGTACAGTATAAGCATATTAAAAATGAGTGAGTGGGGGTGAGCCCAGGTTTTCAATAATTTAATTTAAAAATAAAAATCTATTTTTATTTTTAATATAATATAGGTTTTTGTTTTTTTTTTTACTTTTCCATAATTATAGTCTGTGTATTCTCCTGTGTGTACTGTTGCCAAAAACAATCTGGAACTTTACCAACACATGACTATCGTTTGACAAGAAGAGCATTAACCCTCTCATGCACCCTGTAACCTGATAACATGGTAAATTATCCACTGTAGTAACCGATGTCTCTGAAAGGGTTCATCTGCAGACATGAAAGATATGATGGGCTTGCTTCAAAATAACAACATTAAAATAGACATCCACTCCATAAAGTGACGGCTGTTAAAACATATATCATTGTCTCTGACGCCAAGTATGTCGAATAACAGTAGTTTGTGTCATCTTTCTTCAATTAGATAACTTGCTATAAATGTTTATTTTGCTCCTGGAAAAAACAAAAACAAAAAACAGCAACTGTTTCATATGATGCAGAAACAGAGGGAGCCCAGCATGACGACCCCATCTGGAGGTGATAGGAGACATACGTGAAACCCAAAGCCAGGGGGCACCACAAAGTGGTGGACTTGCAATACTTGAATCTTGCTTAAATGTGACAGCAAAGTGCCATAAAGACACACTCACAATAAATGAGTGGTCAGATGCGCTGCATATACTGTCAATATTTTCAAAACTCACATTTTACGGCAAAATACTTGAAGGGAGATGAAAATGAAATGACCACAAGGAAAACAATCAGTTGCGACATTATTGCTTCCAATCATCATTTTCAAATACTCCGCTGATGTCGTCCTTCAAATAAAGGCCAGAGCAGTTACAATAAAAGAAGCCACATGAAACACCGTTAATATAATGTCTTTGTGGAGAGAGACTCAGCCAAGGCTGATGACATCTCCGTACTCACCCAGCCCAAACGCTATTAATCATCCGCAATTTCTTTTCGCCTTTTGTGAACACAGCAATTTTCCGACACGATGATTAAATTAAACCCAACACCATGTGAAGGGCAACACCACGGACCCTCGGCAACTGCTAAGGAGCCGAGGGACATTCACATGTGTGAGTCTATTTTGTTGTTGTAATCTCTCTACGCTTGAACAAATGAGGCGAGCGCAGCCCGAATAATCTGCTAGCACGATCTAGTCGCTCATGATCCATTTTCACTACTTTTTTATGGCCCTATATAAACACAAGAACAAACTTCATACTTTAGCAGCGAATTCCATCATAAAATTTCAGGCTAACCCCGCAATCCTGTAGCATGGTAGGTTTGATTTATTTAAATGCTTATTTTGAACATGGAAAAAACCCCGAAACAACAACACTAGACAATGAAACCCTTAATACTACCGGTAGTTTTCCATAAGCAAACGTTGGCATCTAAACGCCATCTTGTTGCTCCAGCCAATGCGCATGTAAGGGACGGTGAACAGGAGACCTCCTCGATTCACACAATCAAAGGGGGCGCCTCTACCCTTTAAAGCCAAGTCAAAAAGTCCAACAATGCGAGCTGCTTATTCATGACAGAGCGCCTTTCCTTCTTGTCTGCGGTAGAGACGACGCACCGAGTACAAAGGGTGTGGCAAAAAAAAGAAAAGAGAAGAAACTGCAGTATGGTGGCTGTAAAGTTGACACAAAGAGCAACAGCGCACACATATTACCAGTACCACGCACACATATTGCGATATCGACATTCATAAAAGCTGCACTCCACGTGTCGCTTCCCCTATTCAAGTTCAAGTGCAATCCAACAGAATCATTCCACTGAATAGCAGTGACTAACTCATCGCCTCCACTCGTACACCTGCTGGTCACGGACGGGTACCTTCTAACGTGTCTTTTAAACAAAGATCCGTTCTAAAAGGACTAATATCAGGCTAAGTAACTGGCTTGCGTTGAAATGGTGATAATTATGTGATCATTTATATGTCCGGCCATAATAATGGCACGAATCCAGCGAACAATCACATCCTCATGAGACAATGATGCACATTGTTTCCAGCCCTATGTAGTGCAAGGAACCAACCTCACCATCCCCGAGTCCCTAAAAATATAAAACAACAAGATATATTTAAAAAAGTCAAATTATTGGAATATAACTATCCTTATCATTATTATTATTTTTATTAAAGAACCATCATCTCATTCCTAAGAAGGACCTACCAGGCAGTAGAACTAATCCATTTTCCCCACTCAACCTACTAATAAACTTGTCAGCATCGAAAAGCTACAAATAAAATTGATTGTCGCCATGAGGTATGGGTTTCATTCATTCCATGACCACTCCCATAACCCCCCAAAAATCATATCTCATATTATCTTTCCTTATTGAAGTGAATGAGAAGGCCACCGCCCCGCCACCCCCAAAAACCAACCAAAATATTTCTACAATATCACTGTATAATAGAACATTTGCAAAAGCATGCAGTGATAACTTAATTTCATAGAATATTCTCATTCACTCGCTCTACTGGTTTTGGTTTACACACATTGGCCACGTTGGGGCAGTATAAGACAAATAGACAGATACAATGGTACCTCTACTTACGAATGTCTCTTCATACGAAATTTTCAAGTTACGAAACGGCTCAACGCGAAAATATTGCCTCTAGTTATGAAAGAAATGTCAAGTTATGAAAGGTAAAAATCAAGTATGGGGTGCTACTTGCAGCTCCGAGTTTCCTGATTGCAACATACTTGTAGCTAGCTGCTCTGCCGTTGGCTACTACCAAGCATCCTCCTGGCTAAGAGGGACCTCTACCGTATGTGTCGATGTGAGATAAATGTGTGTCTATGCAACGTCCTCGTCATTCGCCCCTCGGGCCAAGAGGTGTTCCGATAGTTTTAGGTAAATGTGAATCACCCAGAAAAAGTGTTCACCAGTTAGGCAATTGCTCACCATGCTGATGTTTGCCTTTGACATTTTCGAAGGATTGTTAAAAGCCGATAAAAGCAAACATCCTTGGATCGGTTTGTGAGAAAATGCCAGGCAAAAACCAGTTCTGAGAGAGAGAACATGAACTAAAGAGTGCAAACAACGGTGAGGACGCAGTTAAAAGTTAAATGACCATCATTTTTATGCTTTACTCTATTCTTTGTTTTTTACATTGTGCACAACTCTCATATATTGTGCAATAATCCAATTGTAACGTGTATTTGTTACAAAATTTGATCAGAAAACATTCATGTCTGAATTTTGGGGATGCTCGGAACGGATTAGGGCATTTACATGGAAAACGCGTCTCTGCGTACAAAATTTTCTAGTTAAGAAATTTCTGACAGAACCAATTTATTTTGTAAGTCGAGGTACCACCGTATACTGTTCATTGAGATGTCTCAACTCCTTTCAGACCATCAGTGCAGCACTAATATTAGTTGTTCTTTGCAAAGGATTAAGAATATATCCATGTGAGGATTGTTATGTGGTACGCCAGGAACGTTTGTGTTCGGATATATGTTGCTTTAACTGCCATACACATGAAAATTGTTAGCTCTGTGTGTCTATGGAGTTTCCCTTTAAATGTTAGCAATCAGGTAGCGGAGGCAACAGTACTGTATGTGTGGTTGCTTTAAATAGAGGGCTTTATGATAATCTTTTCTTTAATGTTTAGTTTGGAAGTAACCTTCAAGTGCGGGTGGCAATAAAGAGCTTGAAACTTATTTTTTTCAAGGATATTTACAATTTCCATGAGGCAAACATCTGCTTGTTGTGGAGTAAGTTGAGTCAGCTGCCAACATACAGCACTCGTAGCTCAAGTTTAAGCTTGCAAGTCAGATCAAAGCCTCGTATCTAAATAGCAGTGGAGCGCCAAAATTGAATGCCACAATGTGCTCCATTATGCCTCAAAAGGGGAAAAAAAACTTGGAGTTCAAATTATAATCAGGTGAGGTGTCAGCAGAGGAGTAGCTCTCGTCTTAATTCATGAGCGTTTAAAGGTAGCGAATGCTGCAGACCGCATTAAAATACCCAAACAGAATACAAATCCGGATACAAAGGGAAATTCCGAATATTATCATAGCAAGTTGATCTGCACTGCCTCAGACAAACTGTTTCAGTCACGTTTGAAGTCGATCCGTCTGAAATGCACGATCAAATCATAAAATCAGCTTCCCAGGTGCATACGGCATTATTTCCATCCAATCAGGAGAAGATGACACGCTTGAATCCCTTTTGTGAAAAATTCAATCAAGGATAACGTTGGGTTGATAAAGCAGCTTATTGTGGCGGGTATAAGCCCGCTACTCCCTCAGTCTGCCTGCCTGACTCTGCCACGGGGACACAGCGTACAGACAGTGTGTGTGTGGAAGAGCAGAACAATGGAGAAGCAAGCCTGAAACCCCTCCAAGCTTATCAAGCGACACCCTAAAGTCGCTTCAGGTAAAAAAAAAAAATTTAAAAAAATTGTGCACCAAGCTGAAGAAAAAATAATAATACAATTTGGAAGCAGAGGGGCGGTGGGAAAAGGAGAGATGAGGCTTACAAAAGCATTACATAAGAGAATTGCTAAAGCGGCAGATTAGCAGCACAGTGGGGGTTGAAGTTAAAATCCATATTTGTTAATTAACAACAGGACAGAAATCTCTCTCGGAATTCCACTTTGAAGTGTGTTCATGTTGGCGCATCGGATACACTCACGGGCCAAAACATTAGGTACACCTGCAATGATCAAATCCGGTAGAGGAGCTGTGTCGAATATCGCTTGCAGTGGTATGCGTCGGAGCAGGACGACAGCACTAAATGCAATATGAAAACGCATCTCTGATCGAGTGAATGGAAATCAAATCTGGCAGCTTTTCTATTGGGTTTTATTAGATTAAGGATATAAATATTATTGTTTTGCCTGAGTACACCTTCCTAGCCAAGAAAATTTCCCCTTAGGGAGGAAGATGAGGACAAATAAACTGAAAAGCAATACTGGAAAAGGCCTAAATTAATTTTCATGGTTAAAAGCATTTCAAGCGCCAGCTGTAGTCTTATGTTCCATACTCGTGCCAAAAAATAAAAAATAAAAATCATGTCTGGACTTATATATTGCGAAATCGACGTTCATAAAAGCTGCAAAACGTCATCCAGTTAAAAACAAAAAAAAAGTCAAAGACAAGCTAAACTGAATGGTTACTGTCTTGATATTATTGCCAGTGAGATAAAATAGCCGCGGTGTGATCAAACAGCTTTGAATAGAAATTGAACACGAGAGTCGAACAAAAATACTGCGTGAATGTCAACGAAGAAATGCTACGCAAACAGCGGCGGCATGCTACTGGGCGTGTGTCAGTTCATTTTTGTGGTCTTGAATGGTGCAGAAGGTTCGCTGAGGTCAAGCACATAACGTACAGAGCAGTCATGGTCACGCTCTCAACATTACTCTGTGCTGCCCTCAAGTCGTCCAGGTGAACGCGCACGTCTGCCTGCTGCACAAATCAGGAATCAGAAACAATGGCAACCCAGTCGTTAGGTTTCACATGCTCCTCTCGCTAAACCAGCTGTGAAGTATTTCTCAGCGGAGCAACTTGTGTAAAATGCCTGTTTGAGGTGCATCGAATTCTGCTTTTGTAATAGCAAACACCTGCATAGTTAAAGAATTACGATTTGTAAATATCGCCGTCACGCCTCTGATTGATTTATTCATACAAGATTTCATGCAACTAAATTTGACACCTTTGCATAATTTGGCAAACTACAGTAAACGAGTTAATGGAAAGCAATTCAAGTTGATCAGACAGGTGCCACCAAATCAAAAAAACAAACAAACAAATGGAGTCGTAGAACCCTTGTTTCAATTCCAACTTGTCCACATGGCAGCCCACTCTGAGCAAACCACCAAGGATGGAGAGAATGTCAAAGCACCTCCAAGGGCCTGCACGAGCACACCCCAGCATGGCCGACTAAATTGCTATCTGGCTCTGGTTTCGCAGGATGGCGCAAGGTGCAGCAGCCTGATAAGAGCAAAAGCCGCGGTGATTGTGCCTTTTGCACGAGGACCAAACTGGGAAGCGTTCGGGAAATGACCGTCGCGATCGAGCGGCATTGTTTGGAGAGAGGCAGGGACGGTGATGGCGGCGACCGCGGACCCCTCTCAGATCCCGAGAGCCTAACCCGTGGACATGAAAGCACAACGTCACAAGTTAGGGTCTCAGGGACGGAGAGAGACACATGTCCTCTAAAGCCTCCTACCCTATCGCTCTCCTCCCGCTCTTTGGTAGCAAACGGAAACTTGTTGTGAAGTCAAATGAGGACGAAGGGGGCTTTGCGACGCTGACTCTCGCATGCGCGCTTTCTTTGCCAGTAAAAGCCATGCGGCCTTGCCGATTACGCTGACGCATGTACGTTTCTTCATTTTCCATTGACCGCCAATTTTGCTGCCCCTGTATATACGTTGGGAGCATATACAACAGCAAGTGCAACTGCTTGCCAGACACAACATTGACCTGACTGCACCCCCCCACCCCCTCCTCCCTGCGAACACTTTCCCTCTCTGTCCCTCCCCCTCTTCAGCTGAACAATACAACACTTTAAAAATGCCCTTCCCTCTATCAGGTAAAGAGTCTGCTGCCGCTATCCGGCATACCAAAGATCTCGTCCGTATTCTAGAACCACGCGAACGGACAATGTTAAGTCACGGCGACGCCGATGTGGATGACAAAAACCTGCAATGATTCCCGAGAGTCAGAACCCGAACTCGGACCGCACAAATCTCCAAAAATATACCCGGGCAGCTGCCTGGCATGTTTACCACCATCGCTTGAAACCTTTCAGTGCTCCATCAAAGCTTCTTGAGCAAAGCGCTGAGCACAGGCAAGCCAGATCACCGTGCCCTACGGTGCCATCATCAACCCCGGTGGTCTCAAGCACAGGAAACAGATGGGAAGCTGAGATGGAAGTGGGGAACACGGCTAGTCCGTTTGGTAGTCACTGACCTTTTTTTCTGAAGCGGGAGCCTCCTGCTTTTTCGTCTCCGAGCTCACTCGCCTGCTCAGAGGAAGAAGAAAAACAGGCAAAGAGAGAGAGCTGAGATTTAAAGTTACAGCAGCGCACCGAGGAGATTCCAGCTCGTATCAAGAGAAGTTTGCTTTGAATAAGAACGACGTCACCAAAATCGGAGCCATCATTTCGAGCGGGCTGCTCACAGTCAGCCGTGATAAAACGAAGGGGAGTGATGGCAGAGGCAAGAACGAGAGGCATGACATGGGCGCCAGACCGAGCCGGAATGGACCATGTGTACACTCTCTCTCCCTCCCTCTCTATCTTTGGTGCCTCTCTCTCGCTCACTCGCAGGGAGCGAGAGAGCGGGAGACGAAGGGATGTAATTCCTCTTTCTGGAAAATAGGTGGAAGTGATACACAAGCGGCAGACGTTGGGGGAAAAAAAAGGGGGAGTCAAAATGAGCGAGTATCGAGCAACCGCATGAGCGCTCGTAGCCGGGTGCACAGTGCCAGTCAAGCATACCAGTATGCGGTGGAGGTGGGGGGTGGAGGGACACACACACACACACACGCACAAAAACACTCGTTTACCTTCCTTGCATCGGTGCCAACACTAATTTTGTGTCTGAACTTGAAGGCCTCAGGCAGGTTGGACACAGTCAAAGATGATCACACGTCAATACACACAAGCAACAGGATTGCACAGATCGCTTGTCAAGCTTCGCTCTTCCTCGCCATATTCTGCCATTGTTTTTTTTCTTCTCTTTTTTCCATCAGAAATGGAGAGAAGAGACGATCTGGGGTGGGGGTGGGGGGGGGCGGCGGCGGGGGGCGGGGGGGCTCCAAACAACTCCTCCCTCTTTTCGCCCTCATACTATATTTGTCTTGAAAATGTTAGCCCCTCTTCATAATTTCTCCTTTCAACGTTTCTTGGCAGAAGGGCAAACATGAAAAAAAAACAGTAAGAAAGGAATATTATCCATTAATTTGCCCCACAGCTGTAATCAGTTACAGCGAGAGGCCCGCTCTTTCTTCCATATCAGATGAGTGAGGGAGAGAGGTAAGGAGGGAGGAGGAGAAGGGGGTGGAACTTGGCTTGTTCTTTTTTTTCACCTTGCCATTGTCAGATTTGCACCCTTGAAAGAAATCCTCTACTCCCTTCTGCAAAAACCATTTCATTCTTTCTTTCTTTCTGTCTTTCTTTCTTTCTTTCCCTCCGTTCTCCTTTGGGCCGACATCAATCCCATTATCCCTTCAGAGACCGAAGGAGAGGCCGACAGCGTATGAGCGAGATGGAGCCGCAGAAACATTGCAACATGATGTGCTTTGGCTTATAGAGGCTACATATAATCTCCACTGGCTCCCCCAGGCTTTGGTGTGGAGAGAGAGAGTGAGAGAGAGAAATGAAGAGCGGAAGGAGAGAAAGAGGAGAGATGATGGGGGAGGGACAGTTGGAGCAATAAGGGAGAGTGGCGACATACAACCAACTGTAGCCTCAAATCAGCGATGGAGGGAGACGAAGAGAGACTCGCAAAGTGAGGAAGACAAGTCTTTGGCATCACACTGCCCTTTCTCTATTCTTCTCGTCCGCCCTGCCTGCTTGGCTGCCTGACCGACTGGGTGTGGCCGCATCCGAGCTCATCTCGAAGGCTCTCTGACTCGGGTCCAAGTAGGGCGCTGTCTTCTTCGCGCAGCTGCATTTTAGACCAGAAAATGGCATCTGGATCCATGCCACGCCCACTTCACTTTCGTGCTAAAAATCACTGACGTTACCCGTTTTAAAATCACGCTGGTTGCTGACACATTTTTGCGTGTGCTTGCTCACACAACACACACACACACACACACATGCATGGAGATGGAGCAAGAGTGAGACAGGACAGCTCCCCCATTTATCACTCGCTTTGTGTCCAAATAGAGCACGTCTTGGGTGACATGCTAATATTAGTTGCTTTGATGGTAAGAGCCTGCAGCAAGCAGACAAAGCGTCACACATGCCTGTGCGCACACACGCACACTGAAACACACACTGGGCATTACACGTACGTACACACGTTAAATTGCTGTGTTTGAGCACAAGGCAACCTGAATTACAGGAGATCCAGACGACCTTCTTCGTATGCCAGAAATTGGATTGGTCAAGAACATTCATTTCTCCTATTTCAAATTTTACTATTTATGTGTTGAACTAATCTGCAAAGCAAGATTTTTTTTCGTGTGTGTTGAGTGCATCGCATCGATTCTCTACGACCACTACCAACATGATTTGCACTGCTATCAACTAGCAAGATTTGATTTCATTTGGTTGCAACAGATTGAAATGCGAATATAGAACGTCGTGTTCTATTTTTGCTATTGGACCCAAAAAATAAAGAAATAAATCAAATAAAAATTCCAGAGTCTCCATGAAGTGGATAACGCAACACAACACCTCGATTCTTTTATTGATAGTCGGACCTTGGAAAAGGCTTCTCACTGCAGCTCTTCCACATTTAGAAGCGTTTGCCTTTATGCTAAACCACCAAAATGTAAAGGATTCATCCCTACTTGTTGTAGTTTCTGTTAACTCACTAAAAGAAAAAACAGCAACAAAAACATTCCGATATCAGCGGCGTTCAGGTAACTGAAGACGAGAGCCTCCATTGATTTACTGATTTCATTTGAGTCCCAACTAAGCATTTGTTATCTGCTGCTGATGGCAAAGGATCAGTCGGGCAGGCCAAATAGCACATCAGCGGAGACCCAGTTCTGTCACGACATCCCACACACTGGACAAAACAGCAGCAGGACTGCAAACACGCACATAACAGGTCTGATATACTGCGCCACAACAGAAGCATGTGGGCTGGACACTGTGTACAATGAATGCAATGGTGCGCGGGCCAGAGAAGCTGTCGAAAAAAAACACAACAACAACAACAAAATGTTGGCCGTGAATGATCGACATGAGCCACGATTGATCGATCTAAAAGATGTTTCAGACGCAACGGTCATCAGACTATTGGCTATGGCAACTGGGAACAAGATGACCAAAGGCAACTTTTCTGACTGGTCAAAGCCTCCATGTCAAAATGAGACGTGAAATCATCAACTGTAATGTTGTAACACTGTAAAATAGTGAGACTTGAGCATGAATTATGAATTATACTGTATTGCAAGAGAAGTGAAATTACCCCTTATCCAAGACTCAGTTGGAATACTGAAGGCAGTTAAGAGAGACATTACAAGACATTTTTGGGGGTGTGGAATTTAAACACGTGTCGTTAGACCGACATTCATTTTGTAAGTATTTGTCAGTTGGCCAAATATGGTTCCTGACACAAATAAATGGTGAAGAAGGAAGGAATTGAACCAGTGGTTCTTAACCTTGTTAGAGGTACCGAACCCAACCAGTTCATATGCACATTCACCAAACCTTCATTAATGAAAAACAAAAATATGTTTTTTTACAAATTCAAGACATTTTAAAAAAAAACACATGTATGAAAAACAAATAAAAGTAAATAAAATTACACGGCATAAGTATAGGTTTTTAAAAATTGTCTGACGTACTATCAGACCGTCACACGGTGACAACTGAGCGTACTAAATTTCCCGCAGCGCTGATTAGACAAGCAATGCAATGTGATCATCTACAGCCAGCGATGGACAAGTGGGCGTGTCATAACTAATTGACATGTTGAGTCGGGTGTGTCTTACCCTCCATGGCAGAGGCTCCGTCGAACCCCTGAGACCGATTCACCGAACCCCTTGGGTTCGATCGAACCCAGGTTAAGAATCCCTGAATTGAACTGTATCACAAATACTTCAAACCTGCTGAAAATCCTATGAAAAGTCATCCAACGATTCATTTTCTTTCACTTATCCTCACGAGCCTAAACCAGCTGATTTGGGGCAATAAGCCGGCCACACCCTGGACTAGTTGCTGGCAAATTGCAGTGCAAAAAAACCACCACCAAAACATGCAGTAACAAAAGTGAGTACAGTCACGCCGTCTCACAATAGGTGCATTCAACCCCACCACCCCCCCCCCCACTCTCCACAAAAAAGATTCGAGAAATTTTCTTACATCCAATGCTGTTACTATTTTCCAACCAACCAACATAAGCACCGATTCAAGGAAAGCAGTTGATTTCACTTTTAACCCTTTCATGCTGTAACCTAATAACATGATAAGCTGTCCACTGTAGTAACTACTGTCCCTGAAAGGGTTAAAAGCTTTTGAAAAGGCTTACATTTGATGCAAGCTACCGCTTGTACTGTACGTTTGACGGTGTTGACCAACAGGGGTCAGTCTTTTGCTCCTCTAACCAACTGGACTTGACTCAGGCCAACCAAAGACTGTTGCAGTAAAGCTGGCAAATGCCACTTTGGCTTTATTACGTCTCCAATGTTCTGTGTTGTTAAAACAATAGAGGTTTTATAATCTTTATAGGCTATTGTAGGTATGTAGGGCGGAAAAAGAAAGAGACTGGAAGTGGAAATGAAGGACGTGTGTTTTGTTGTGGTTTGACATGATTTCTTAATAGAATTGTGTGTGTGTGTGTGTGTGTGTGTGTGTGTGTGTGTGTGTGTGTGTGTGTGTGTGTGTGTGTGTGTGTGTGTGTGTGTTGATGGGCTCTGAAAAGATTATTTTTGTTTGTGATCAATGATAGCTTTGTTGGTGCTAATTTAAAAAGCATTACATATTGAGTCAATTATTTTCCAGGAACTGATTTACATCTTCAAAATGGCTGTACACCAATTCCCCCTCCACGATCCCGCCCGTTATTTGGATGAAAAGCCTTCCCCTTGTTTCATGTGTCAAAATGTTTGACATCCCACAAAGAGCAAAATGACAACACATCTGCCCCAAGTCGAAATGTTGCGTCACTTCGCAAAACACAATGGTGAAATATTACCGCGCAGTGGAAGCGACTTGAAATGCTTGCAATCGTGTCAGCTTCGCCGACATGTTTTTCTATAATGTGCATTTCAATTTGTGCTGATAAATGTCCTGCTATGTACGGTGTCGTGCATGCCTCAGGGAAAGCTAGGAGGTTGTACAGTTATCTCCTACGGTGTAATTCTCAACTATACAACCTACTACCTCAACCTGGCAGCAAGCGGAGCTTGGGAAATACAGCTGAGGGAATTGTGGATTTAAAAAAACATTTTTTACAATCCTACTATTTGTATCCATCTTATTGATAATTGTTTTTCTGCTATAGAAAAGCTCATCAAAACAACAAAGCTAGTGATGGCCTAAACCTGCGTGGTACACATTACATGGTAGATCAGCAGGTGGATACCTGGATATAGACTATCAATGAGCTAAAAATAAAGAGACCCGTTTTGAAACAGATAATATACACGCAAAATAGTTTCTCAGTAGGTGGTAGCGACTATTTAGGTGATGCTGGTCAGGTTGTTGGAGCTACACAGACGCAGACCTGTAGATACAAGCTTGTGGTGGCAATTAACACAAGTTCGGATCTACGGGTTTGGGGCTGTGAGCACAGGAATTCATACGTCCATCGGGGTGACGGATTGTGGGGGGGGAAAAAAATGTTTATAAAACCGTATATCAAACTTGTTTTACTGACCACAAGAGAGTGGTTGCGTGAGTTATTGCTGGAAAGGTTTATGTGGCATTTAAAGAGCCATGTGGCTTCGCTGGAATAAGATGTAAGTGAGAATGTTGAAAAGGAGCAGAGGAAAAATTGTTCCCGTACAACAAGAATGAATGCAAATGTTTACTCGATTAAAAAAAAAAAAAAGCACCTTCTTTGTTCGGTGTATCTTTTTTTTTTATAAACAAATCTGGGACATGTGACACAAAATCAACAGTAGCGTTTTTAAATGAAAGAGCATTTTGAGAATCTAACAACTCACATTTTCTCTTCGCGTTTGACTTTTTTTTTTCATGTTGGATATTTGAGAAAGAGGAAAAAGAAATTGCCAGTCAATCCACATCGAATTTACAACATATTGCAAATATGAAAACATCCCCAAGTCGTGTCAACAGAGCTGTCCTTCAGCCAAATCCAAGCAACAAAGTAACACTTGTAAGACTCCTTTGCGCCAGCCGGGCCAAATTTCAATTTGAAGTTTGCTTTCTCCTTCACCTCCCTCCGCCTGAATTTAAATGAGACGTCTGACTTTGAAGCTGTTGCCAAGTTGCTGAAAGTATGTTAGTGGGTCTTTGCCAGCGCACTGAAAGACACCTTGAGATTGGCCCGGACAAAAGAGTTCAGCAGGGTCCACAGAACCCAAACCACTGCTGCGAGATTGTCTGTGTGCGTGCGTGCGTGCGTGTGTGGAAGTGCGTTGATGAAAGTACGAGAAGAGGACTATCAGCAACACCTTGCAACAGTCGGTATTGAAAAGTGCCAACAGCCAAACTTGCCCACTAAACCCTACCCAGCAACTGAGAAAATGTGTGTGTTGTGGGTGCGGTGGTTTCACAAAGATGAAGAAATGAGAGGTGAGGAAGAGGCATGCCGTTATCACTTCATAATATCTAATCATAGCATAATCAGATATGCAGCACTAGCAGAATAGTAGCTGTCAGTTGAGGCCCCCTTTTCACGATCAACAATGCGGCAAGTGTGGGGAGAGAATGTGAGCTATCAAAAAGAAATCAAACCAAAAAGGGGAAGCAAACGCAGCTCATCGGAAGCATAAATGACTCACCCGTTTTGGCTCTCTGGCGCTCTTTGGCTTCCAAATGATTGTTTTTCTGTGTCGAGGCAGGGCCTTCGACGCTTGGCATAAGCGACGTACGATATAAGCAGTCACGTCCACGGTGAGCCATCGAAAAAGTCAAAGCTAAGACATGCACAAAAGAAAAACTAACTGGAAAAAAAATAACTGTGAAAGGCGCTTCGGGAGAGGTTGGGACAAAGTGAGACGCAGAGCAAAAAAAAGCAAAGGAGAGGATGAGGGACTATTAGGGGGAAGAAGGAGGGGAAAATTAACGAGAAGAGAAAAATACTTTTTTTGGGTTGCAAACTAAGTTCGGCGTACGCTAAATGTGAGGACTATTGAAAAAAAGAAAGCTCATATTTCCACCTCTGTAGTCTAAAAAAACGCAAATACCAAACGCCAATCTGCCCATAACACAGCCAAAATCCTGGCCCTTTAAAAAAATGTCTTGAATTTCTCCCTCTCTCTGTCTGAAACTGTCCTTCATTCTTTTGCAATCTCTTTTACATGCACAGAAAAGAAAGAAAAAAAACAGGAGAGAGAAATGGGAGTGTGGAAATTCAGCGATAGGAAAAAGCAGCCATGAAGCCGTCCTCCTGTCACCCCAACACCTCCTTCCTATCTCCTCTCACCCCCCCCCCCCTCTGCTCACACTGCTTTTTCCTGAACCACCACCCCCCCCCCCCCCTCCACACACACACACACTGAAATGCACGAAGGACAGTCCAGCCCAGGTATAGCTGCTACTCACTCAGCCTTTCTCCTCCCAAATCACCCCACCTCACTCTCACACATAGACACTCCGACTTGTATCCTCTACTTCCAGGGCGTCCCACACAACTAGAAGCAGACTGACTGGCACTTACGCACACACACACACACACACACACACACACACACGCGCGCACGCGCATGAACATGAACGCACACATTTCTTGGAGGAATTCCCTGCACCCAAAACAAACTGCAATTTTTTGATTGAGCCTCAGCATGCGGATCGAAAACAAGGCATTTAAAGCCTCGACTGTTGATTTAGGTCGGCACACATTCTGCAGATGTCTGTTGTCACTGTACAAAACGGTCTGACAGCCACCAAATAATATATCCCGAGTTATGTTCTGCTATAGGATGAGGAGCCAAAAGAAACTGAGGGTATTTGGTTGTAATTTGGAGGATGGAATGTGATTAAAATGTTTTTGAAACAAACAATCTACTTGATGAGGTGGCAGTGAAATCATATCACTCCAACATTTTTTTTTTGGGACACGATTCAAACATTTCTCCACATTTGAAAAGGTTTGAATGGATTCATGAGCAAACATTCTGCCTACAAACACCTTTTGTCTGTACTTGTCATCACTTCATCAACCACAAAAGGATATTTATTCCGTTTTTCCGTTATATTCGTAACGCGAGACCTTGCAATGTCAATCACGGCGGTAACAGAGTTACTCTCGGGCTTTCATGGTAAGGCTGAAATCCGAAAAATGGGAAACGAATGAGAAAATGAGTTCAGTCATTTCATTTTGACCACACTTTGAACCATTTCAATCGTTAATCTTATTTCAATAACTCGACAATTTTAAAGCCTGGCCTAATGTCATGAAAAAACTAAATCAATTCTTTTTTCAACCAAAACATGTTGTCTTCTACTATGTGTGTGTGTGTGTGTATTTATTGAGCTTGTTTGCAGGAGGCTCAGGAATGAGCTATTATGTTTTGTCACCTTGACACTTGTGAGGTCACTGCAATATGTGTGCATCTCAAGCAATCCAAGTTATGATTTCTTCCAATAATAAGCGTTGAGACAATGACCCGTCACTGGATTCCCTAAATTTGCAAGACACTTGATATGAGTCTCAATCATTTTGCTGTAAAAAGATTTCATGGCGCTGTCAAAAGCTAGTGAGAGAAAATGTTCTTTTTCTTCCTTGTACAGTACATCCTTTTCCAAATAACATTATTTTATAATTATTATTATTTTTCCTGCTGTTGCTGTTGCTATGTTTCCTCACGTTGCACTCACGTCCCAATTCACTCACCTCCTATACAAAACAACAAAAAAACCTCATTCATACGTGAATGCACACCTTTATTCAAGGATGTCAAATACTTACAAAGTAGATGTAAGGAGGAGACTTCTTTTTCAGTGAAAAATAAATCAAGATTTTTGAGTCGAGAGTGACATCCAAACTGCACATGCAAAAAAAAAAAAAAAAGAAAAAGAAAATTGGACCAGGTCCCGAAAGAAACAACTACATTCTATGGCCTGGTAGTTAATGTCAACACAACCTGAAGCAAATGAAGGAACTGCTCTATCGTTATGCAAAAAACAGAAGTTTACATCTTACTGGAAGTTGAATTCATAATACAAGGCAGCAAATACAAGACAAAACAATTCGTGGAGGTGGGCCGGTCACATCTGAGACCACGCGGCAACATTGTGTTGCATATTATCCCCCCCCCCCCCGCCCCACACCAAAAAAAAAAATATGTTGGGCCCCCTTTCTTCTTCCCTTGCACCTGTTGGTGCTTCATCATCCCCGTCAGCAACGTTCGGGAAATTTTTGTTTGTTTGTTTTCAAGCCATCTTGCATTTTTCTCAAGTTTGCTGTATTTACTGTACCTTTTTCATCTTCACGCCTCTTTTCTATTCCTCCATCCATCTCGGGTATTCTGCTCACGCACGGCTGCGGCAGACCTCCTCCAATCACTGGCATTAATCCACACCTCAGACCCCCCCCCCCCACCTCCCCCAACGCCCTTTTTGCTCTCCCACAATGCACCTCAGCCCCAAAACTTTCCCAAGACACATTTGGCTTCTCTCTATCGCTTACCTCTCCCGCCTCCCCCCTTTTCAGCCCACTTTCCTTTCAGCTCGTCTCCCTGTGGCTCTTCATCGGCCAGTTTCCTTTGCTCTGCCTCATTCCTTTCTCAAACTCTCTAAATTTCCCTTTTCTCCCTCTCCATTCAGCCACGGCTGTCAGACAAAAGTATCTCCTAATCTTCCCTATGGGCTATTTGAAATAAAATGGTGGCATCCAACGGACCAACCATGGGATAGACCTCCAAGTAGACAGATCCCATTTATGTAGCACCATTAATTTGCGGATTTTAGTAATTTCTTTCTTTCTTTTGGGTGATACCCACCCTTATCCATCCAAACGGGGGCGGTCGAACAGCTTAGAATTCAACCTGATGGTCCAGACGCCAAACGAAAATGGAAGAAGGCTCACTGGTTTTCAGGTCTCTATTTTTTTGTATTTTTTTTTTCACTAGGAATTGCCAGACTCGCTGGCCTACAGGTCTCTATTATTTCTTTTATTTGACTTCTTGGTGGGCATAATTGTTAACAAGCAAAAGACGAAGACTTAAAATATACATATTATTATTGTTTCACTGAGAAACATTCTTTCCAGTTTCATTTTCTTACTTTTTTTTTGCCATTGACAAGTTAACTTGTCTATGATGTCCCCCCCTTCCCGACAAGGATGGGCTGGAGAGCATCCAATGCCCTTCCACTGTACATTTCAAACTTGGAAACAACTTGACTGATCCACAACCAGCAGTGGCTGACATCGATGCCCTAATTTAGATTTCAGTTGAGCACATTTCGTGAGTCCACTTAGAGAAATGCCTTTTGTACAAACTATTTTGCTGGTGCAGATTATAGAATCAAATCAAACTTGTTTTATTCCTGTTGAAAGGAGATACACTATTCTTTCATTTGGTAACATGGTGTGTAAATAATCGTTGACCTTAATATCCCGGGGGTCTTGAGAATGTCAAAATGCTCTCAATGCTGGCAGTGAATGAGTTAAAAAAAATCCAATTGATAGTCTGGAGTTTGACGTGTGTATTGGAAGACGAAAAAGTATGAAGAAGACACCATTTTGGGGGGATGTGGGGGGTTGCGGATAATTTAAGAATATGAGGAGGACTGAAAAAGACATTGATTGTTTAATTTGAAAGTAAGTTTCAACTGCCGGCTGTGTGTGTGTGTGTGTGTGCGTGCGTGCGTGCGTGCGTGTGTGTGTGTGTGTGTGTGCATGTGTGTGTGTGTGTGTGTTTCAAGAGTTCAAAATGTTTTTGTTACATGCAGAAATAACATTTTGAGTTCCCTGTAGCAGGTCATGGATTTCATAAATGCAACACACTATATCGTTCTTTATACATAAAGTTAAATAAATAAAACAACACCAACAACAAGACAATATATGCAATGTTATCCTGCCTTTTTTTTTTTTTTTGCTGACCCCTGCTGTCGAAAATTATTGTCTTGCACACGTGACAACAATTCATGGTCACATTTGTTTGTTGGCAAACTAACATCTTGAAAAAAAGATGTTCACTATCCTTTCACTCCCACATCAATAACATTACCCGGTCCGCTCATTTCCACCTTCGCAATATAAACCGCCTCCGTCCCTCACTCACTCCTCACACCACTGCTATCCTTGTTCACAGTCTCGTCACTTCCCGTATCGACTACTGTAACTCACTTCTCTTCGGTGTCCATCAAAAATTCCTCCATAAACTTCAACTTGTTCAGAATTCAGCAGCCCGGATCATCACGAGAACCCCCTCCTTCCATCATATCACCCCCATCCTCCGACAGCTCCACTGGCTTCCTGTCAAATTTAGAATCAACTTCAAATGACTTCTCTATACATTCAAAGCCATCCATAACCTTGCGCCCCCCTATCTGTCAGATCTTCAAATTTCCATTCCCTCTCGCTCACCCAGGTCCTCATCCTCCCTCCACCTTTTTCTACCCTCTGCCCGTCTCAGTACAATGGGGTGCAGAGCCTTCAGTCGCTCTGCCCCCAAACTCTGGAACTCACTTCCTCCCAACATTCGTAATATTGACTCTCTTTCCATATTCAAAACCCACCTATTCAGACTTGCCTATCCACCTTAAATCTTTCTTTCTTTGTTTATTATTTTATCTGTGGTTTTATTATTGCTCTTGGTTGTACAGCGTCCTTGAGTGTTGTGAAAAGCGCTTGCAAATGTAATGTATTATTATTATTATTATTATTATTAAAAAAAGACTTTCAGCAGTATCTCTGAAAAATGCTCACATGTCTCGGTGACTGGCCTCGTCATGAAGATCTTCCTGTTACACAGGGAAAGCCGACGCTAAGATTGGAGTTTGTCTCTTCAAACAGTCGTGAATGATGTTTTTTGAAATAGAAACTTAACATGGCAACGGTGACTTTTACTTTTTTCTTCACCTGACTAGACTCTTTCAGGGCTCCAAAACTGAATAGCATTCCTACATTCCAGTGTTTTATTTTTTTATTTTAGCAGACTATTCTGAGCAGGGTGGAAAACGGTCTAGTATCCAAGTGTGACTTATGTATCATGCTATTCTCAACCCAACTATTTATGGCCAGTCCCAGTGCCAAAAGAGTGACCCACGTGTCGTGAGATAGAATGCAATGGTTCAACGAGGTGGACAAAGCATTGATAGCAACAGCAATATTTCCAATACCCGTTTTCTGTTGAAGACTTTAATACAGACAATACTGTATAATATACTCTCAAAAGCGGCACAAGGATGACTGGTTAGCACATCTGCCTCACGATTCAGAGATTATGGGTTAAAATCCGATCTCCGGGCCTCCTGTGTGGCGTTTGCATGTGCTCACAGTGTCTGCGTGGCTTTTTTTTCCAGGTGTTCCAGTTTCCAACCCAAACCCAAATTCCGGAAACATTCGCAGTAGGTTCATGGAAGAATTTAAAGCTACGTTCATACTGCAGGTCGTGACGCCTGATTAATTTTTTATTATATTATACAGTATTATATTATATTATATTATATTATATTTATTTATTGTGGTGAAATGTGATTTGTATGTACTTGTTTACAATACAAAAACAAATCGGTCTCCTAATTTGAAAGGAGGGTGTCCTTGATGAGACCCGCATGCGCGCACAGCACGACAACAAGTGACGGCACAAAAGATGCCATGAAAGTAAATATGGACCAGTGTGTAGGGGCTAATTATTTTTTTTTTATCTTCTTCGACAGAGGCGCAAACTCTTCATTTCATGGAGATGTTGACTGAAGAGGACGTCACGTCATTTGCACACATAATAAACGAATGTCTGTATTCATACGGAAGACGCATGGCATACATATCCGATTATTTCCACATCCCAAAGAGGCCCGGGTCAGATTTTAACCCTTTTAGGGACAGTGGACAGCTGATCATGTTATCAGGTTACAGGGTGCATGAAAGGGTTAAACAAATCTGAATTGTAATATTCACATTGCATTGAAAAAAAAAAATCTAATGCATGTCGATTATGGACAAAAAAAAAAAAATTGAAAGTGAGCTCCAGTGTGACCGTAGCCTAAATTATCCGTGGGCATGAATGTGAGTGCTTTAACAAAGGTCTGCTCATGCAAAAAAATGGATATGAATGAAAAGTAAAATACAATAAAATACAACTATCCACAGGAAAAATACTCTTCAAAATATCTGGTAATAAAACTAGAATTTAGTTGTGTACATTGTAGTGTAATGTAACATCCAGCTGTGTTTACATTCATGCTCCCATAGCAGAAACATTAATGCACATCCGCAGATCGTGTCAAGATGCAACCCCAAAGCATTACTGTTGTATTGATACAGTCATTCATTAGCCGGGGCTACATGGAGACTTAGTCGATACATTCGAATCAGAATACATGGCTCCATGTAAACCTGGTTACTGTTCACTGTTGTTGTATTAACCATCCTCAAAGTGTAGCATCTTAAGTCTCTCATCACACAAAATTTGACAAACTAAAGTCCTTTTCACATTGGATGCATGCATGCATGTGATGAGAGGTTGGGACGACAGGAATATAGCAGCGCTTTGGTGGCCCAGTGCAGCAAGCGGACGTCGGCTGTGACGGCATTTCTTATTTGCGGTGGGGGTTTTTTGGGGGGGTTTTGGTGGAGTTGTTTGTGTGTTTTTAAGTTTGCATGTGTATGTTTTTTTTTTTTTTTTGTATGTGTGCATCTTTTTTTCCCCTTGGTTTGCAACATTCCTGTATTTGTAGCGTCTGGCCGTTTGCATCGCAGTTGCCACTGTCGGCCGCTGTACATAACGCATGGCAGGTTGGATTAAAATACACCAAAGGTAATGTGCTGCTGTCTTTCATTGGTGGCTGCATTTCAGAAACCCTTCCACATTTTGTGTGTGTGTGTGCGTCCATGTGTGTGTGTGTGTGTGTGCGTCCATGTGTGTGTGTGTGTGTGTGTGTGTGCGTCCACTCGGCCACAGGAAAGTCATCCCCCGTTTACTGCACGTTTCAATAAAAACAGTACATGGCAGGCTGGAAAATAGTGGTGAAATTCACAAATAAAAACCTTCAAGGAGAAATCTGCGAGTAGCCAGGCTACAAAGGCTGAACTTTGATATTATATAGTAGGTATCTTCAGCTGAAAAGCAACACGGTCTTCAAATCTGACAGAAGGTGAAGGTTTTTTTCTTTAAGAGCAAAGGTGTGAATTTTTTTGCTTTTGATACTTACTATCGATATTATGAGTCCCATGACCATGACTGAAGGTCTGGTGGCACACAGTCTATCTGTAGTAATATGAAAGTTTTTACTTTTGAACTGTTCCCTGATACTCTTTGATATGCGACGCTCTGTCATATTTCTCCTTTTCCTACATGCTGTGTGTATACGTGGTCATATTCACAACTATTTATGACGGTATGAACTCGGGCTACAGCTATAGAATATTTTGGTATTCAGATATCCTACTGAAAATTCAATCAAATAATCGGGTATTATGAAGTTTCCTTTCAAGAAACATGAGTGAGATTTCTCACCATATATTTTTGTCTATGAGACAAAGTGACATCAGAAGCACAGTTGCAAATTTGCAGGCTAAAATAACGCACTGGGTTAAGCCAGGTTTTTTAAAGGTAATCAGTCGGAACTGCAACTGCACCAGGCTATCAGCATCAAAGTGCAGTCATTTACGTCTGTTGAGAAGCCTTGAAAAGTAATTCAACAGCTCCTGCCAGCCTATATTATATGGGGCACTTGAGCACTGCTAACGCTCCTAGCCACTTGTGTGGAGCTGCCGCGAGACACTGGCGGCAGACGCCCTACAATTCAATGTCAGCAGAATTAAGTCCGTCCATTCTCAACACCTCTTATTCTGAAGAGGATCGCGGGGGTTGCCACTCAGTCACAGGACACATATAGAGAACCATTCACACCCACTATCACAACATCACTGAGTGGGAACCGATCCCACGGTGCCCGCACACAAGTCAGGCGAGTGTACCACCGAACGTTCCATCCATCCATTTCCTGATCCGCTTATCCTCACAAGGGTCATGATGGGTACCAGAGCCTATCCCAGCTGTCTTCGGGCAGTAGGCACAGGACACCCTGAACCGGTTGCCAGCCAATCGCAGGGCACACACAGACGAACAACGATCCGCACACACACTCACACCTGGGGACAATTTGGAGTGTTCCATTACCGTGCCGTGCATGTTTTTGGAATGTGGGAGGAAACCGGAGTACCCGGAGAAGACCCATGCAGGCCCGGGGAGAACATGCAAAATCCACACAGGGTGGCCGGAGCCGTGATCGAATCCACGACGTCTGCCCTGTGAGGCCGACGTGCTACCCAATTGACCACCAGACCGCCCAAGCACCAAACCATCAGCGCATAATTAAGTCATTTTTTAAATTAGCGATTGAACATTATTTCAGTACGGCATTATGCTATTGACGTCGGTAACAACAGTTCGCGAGGTCCAAACAGTACACAGACTGTGAATCTGGATGACGAGTTAAGTAAGTCGGTATGTTGCAGCATGTTGCCAGCAAAAAAAAAAAAAAGCCTACCAAGGCTTTGATGTCCACATATTATTTGGTATGGGGTGGTTTATTTTGAAGTTGGGTTGGTGCTGTGTTACTGTCATGTAAAAGCATAAACATTTGTTGCTGCTGTTAGCTTGACTACTTCTTCCTGATATATGTTAGTTGGTACCCAAGATTTAAAAAATGTCTCAAACAATGTTTTTGAACCGAGGTACCCAAATACTCGTGGACTTGTTGCAGCACTACGATGCACAACGTGGCATCTGATTGGTAATGTTATTTATGGACCAGTCTGCACATATTTTGGATTTAATGACATGTTTTGCTTTTTTTTTGTATTCAGCCAGATCCTTTTTTTTTAACTCAGTTCCATTTATTTTTCTTATTTCACTTTCCCTCTTTTCACAAGAGAGGTTGCAAATATAGCAGTACTGTATGACGAGAAGACAATGCGAAGTCTTTGCGTATCCATCTGT
This sequence comes from Hippocampus guttulatus, assembly GCF_054856545.1. Taxonomy (NCBI): domain Eukaryota; kingdom Metazoa; phylum Chordata; class Actinopteri; order Syngnathiformes; family Syngnathidae; genus Hippocampus; species Hippocampus guttulatus. The sequence goes on from NC_141272.1 coordinate 18,990,200, forward strand.
CAATACTTTTCTTGCTTCTACTGTCCTCTTTTCTTCTTATCGTGCTAGCTCCCCCACCTTTCCTCCTCCTACTCCTCCTCTGGCTCACGCCATTTTCCCTTCTTGTCACCCCTCCCCCACTCTGTATTTGTGTCCTCATCTGACCCTGCTTGGCCTGAATAGCTGTCTGTGCCCATCTGGATCGGGCACAGCTGGTACTGAGGCTGAAAGCCGATAGCCATTACCGCCGCTCTGCATGTTTGTCTGACATAGAAGGCACATCCCTATAATGAGATTTTTGCTCAGAACCTAATTTATGCAGCAGCAACTTGTATATTTCCACAGTGCTTTTTAATGAATTTATTTATTTTCTTCGCAGCAATAACCGGAATCTGGAACATGAACAATTAATGTCACAGGTCAATACATGCCAGGAGGAACGTCTTTGTTGCTGATGGCTGGATTTGCAGCATCAGCTTATTTTGCACCAGCTGCTGATAAGCGAACCCCTGTGTTAAACACAAGGCCCGTGGGCCAATTCAGGCCTGCTATGTCGTTTTTGGTCCTCAATGGAAAATAAAGACTACTCCATGTTCCTTGCCAAATGGTTTTGTTCTTTCATTTTGGCCGAAAATCTATACAAATATTGCACAATTCTCAACTTTATACAGCTATTACAAACTTTTTTTCACCAAATCCATTTCTTCGTCGATTTAGAATTATGAGTGCCGCTGGTGTCATTTCGTGATAGCCAAACACGCAACTCATTGCACATCTGCAGTAAAAGTGAAACCCCACGGGGAAATTGCTCTTTGCTGGGCATTCAAAGAGTGTTGCCAAGCGTGTTCTTACGTTTTCTCCAAAATTCTTCCAGAAATAGAATGAGAGTAGGATATCCTGGAGGCTACCTGATAAGGAGTCGTGCTCCTCACCTGCTGGGGCCAGGAAGCCTTTCTTCGCATCAACACGTCACCTTGATCAATTTAGCGATTGGTGAATTAGCCGTTTCCAAAGTGGATTAGGCATAAAACCACTTGTATTTCAGTTACCCAAAGTGATATGATTAAGACAGTGTGGTGTGAGTTTTGTCAGGTGCATTTCATTTGGATGACATTGTTCAATTAACCGCACGTGAGGCTCAACTTTCACTTGCCCAAACTTATTAACCACTTTTTAAGCCTGTGACGTGACATGGTGCTGTTCAACAAACAGCTTGTAGGTGGTGTTAATGCGTTTTGCCACCCATCAACCGAAACAGAGAGACATATTTTCCCGTATTGAAAATGGTACCTTTAGTATACTGTATATACAGTACTTAACTTAATTCATGCTATTGTTTATACAGGCCACTTACAATACAAGGGAGAAATATTTTTTACTCTGCTTCAACTGTCGAGATATGTGAGGAAATGTCTGCAACAATTTCTAGCAACATTTTCTGCTCTTTCTCCCTCTGTACAATTCCAGCAACATGGAAAAACTGGAAATTAGCCCAGGGCTTTTGTATGTCCACCACTCTAAGAGAATCATTCAAAAATCCACTTCCACAACAAGTCGTATAAAATCCATTCATGCATCCATCCATTTTCTAAACTGTTTATCCTCACGAGGGTTGCGGGCGTGTTGGAGCCTATCCCAGCTGTCTTTGGGCCATAGGCGAGGGACACCCTGAACAGGTTTCCAGCCAATCGTGTCACGGTTTTGTTTTCGGTCTGGCCAGCAGGTGGCATGAGCGGACTTCTGTGCACACCTGATGCCAATCTGTGATTCGTAGACTCAGTATTTAAGGACTCCTCCGCCGTGCACCTGTTGTCGGAGTATTGTTTATCGCATTGCTGTTTCTCTGCTCATTGACTAGTTGGCTTTAGACCTCGTCGTGTTTCGCTTTGTATTCTCGGTACCCATGGTGTAGTAAGTATTGGTTTTGTTTTGTGATTGGGCTTTCTTGCGTGTATTTGTGATACATTGTTTTTTGTTTGTATTCTCGGTCTTTATTTTTCTCCCTTGCCGTTTGTGCAAGCGCTTTTTGTTATTCGTTTTATTTGCCCTCTGGTCCTTGTTGTGACCAGCGCTTTATGTTCCCTCGTTATCGATGCGATTTGTACATTAAAATATATTTTTCTACGGAGACCTTGTTTTTGTCTACGTTTTAGGATCCAAACTAAACTCGGCTTGTCCGAGACGTAACAGAATACTCCGACCATATGGATCCTGTAGACATGAAAAAGATCATGACCGCCTTGACCAGCCAGGGGCAACTAGTGGGCCAGCAAAGACAAGAGCTCGCGGAGCTCCGGGAGGCAGTCACCGTCCTGGCTCAGCGGCTTGAAATTTTGAGTTCCCAGATGGAACAAACGAGCCACCGAGAAACGCCACCCTCAAGATCCCATACGGTTACAACCGAGGCACCATCTTCCCCGATCGTAGGGCGAGATCCTAATTTCCCTCACCCCCCTCGTTATGGTGGGGAACCGGGACTCTGCAAACAATTTTTGCACCAATGCTCTCTAATATTCGACCAGCAACCTTCTGCTTACGAGAAGGATAGCACCAAGGTGGCATTCATTATGAGCCTGTTGACTGGTCAGGCGGCGTCCTGGGCAGTGGAAATAAGCAATGCTCAACCCGGGCTTCGGTCTTCCTTCCCTGAGTTTGTCGCGGAGTTTCGTCGCGTGTTTCAACATCCGGTTATGGGAAGGGAGGCCGAAGGACGGCTATTAGCTATTCGGCAAGGAAGACAATCCGTTGCCGAATATTCCATTTCATTTCGTATTCTGGCCGCCCGTAGCGGTTACGGGGACCGCGCCCTGTGTGGTTTGTTTCGCCGCGGGTTGAGTGTAGCTTTGAAGGACGAACTGGCTACCCGCGATGATAGCACCAACTTGGAGGAACTCATTAATCTGGCCCTTGTCATGGACAACCGCATGCGGGAGCGCGAGCAGGAACGCGGGGACGAACGGGGAAATGCCCGTTTTCAGTCCCGACGTGCGGGTAGTCGGCCGGCTGACCACGAGTCCTGGCGACTGTCCGGACCCGAGCGTCATCCTTGTTCCGGCCCAGCCGACGCAGAGGGGGAGCCCATGCAGCTGGGAGGCAGACGCTTGGGACCAGAGGAGAGAGAGCGTCGGATTCGGGACCGGGCCAGCTTCTACTGCGGTCAACCCGGACATCGTGTTGCCGACTGTTCCGTGACACCCGCCCGCCCGTCCAGGCGCTCCGAGAACTGTGAGTTTGCACCCGGTACTGAGTCACGGGAGTCGAGACGGGAGGACATCCGGGACATCCTAATAGACTGGAGCTGGACGGAACTCTCTATGGTCCCTCACCGGCCATTACTATTCAGGCATTGGTGGACTCAGGGGCGGACAATTGTATTTTAGGCCCCATCTTGGCTAAGGAACTGGGTTGCCCGGTGGAGGAATTAAAAGAAATAAAGCGGGTTCACGATCTGGACGGGCGGCTCTTGGCGGAAGTGAGAGAAATCACCGGGCCAGTAAGAATAAGATTATCAGGCAATCACATTGAATACCGAAAGTTCTATCTACCATTAGTTTTGGGGTTGCCGTGGCTGAGAGAACATAACCCTGTCATTTCCTGGGAACGTCCCGCGATCGAGAATTGGAGCTCGTTCTGCTATACCCACTGTTTGCACTCGGCGGCAGAAAATAGAGGGCCGACCCGTAGCGATCCACCAGAAGTCATTCGTTTGGATAATGTTTCGAGTATTTACCACGATATGCGTCAAGTATTTAGTAAAGACCGTGCTCAGTCCTTGCCGCCTCACCGGCCCTATGACTGCGCAATTGACTTGATTGATAACGCCCCTCTCCCGAATTCCCGATTATATCAGGTTTCACAGCCGGAACAAGAGGCTTTGAGGGAATACATCGACAGCTCACTCTCGGCTGGCCTCATCCGGCCGTCTAAATCCCCATTGGGAGCCGGGTTCTTCTTTATCGAGAAGAAAGACAAGTCGTTACGCCCTTGTGTCGATTATCGGGACCTTAACGAAATCACCATCAAAAACAAATACCCACTCCCATTGTTAGATTCGGCGTTCGCCCCCCTCCAATCTGCCACCATATTTTCCAAACTCGATTTACGAAGTGCTTACCATCTGGTCCGCATTCGTGAGGGGGATGAATGGAAGACGCCGTTGGGGCACTTTGAGTATTTGGTCATGCCATTTGGGTTAACCAACGCGCCCGCGGTGTTTCAGAGTCTCATCAATGACGTGTTAAGAGATTTTCTGAACATATTTTGTTTTGTCTATTTGGATGACATATTAATTTTTTCACGGACTCTTAAAGAACACCAACACCATGTCAGGCTGGTTTTGCAGCGCCTGTTAGAAAACCGGTTATTCGTCAAGGCGGAGAAGTGCGAGTTTCACGTCGAGTCCATTCCGTTCCTAGGTTTTGTTATCGAGAAGGGTCGGCTGAGAGCTGACGCTGCCAAGGTTAAGGCAGTAGTAGACTGGCCCACACCAACCACTAGAAAACAGCTACAACGTTTCTTGGGTTTCGCTAATTTTTATCGCCGTTTCATCCGTAACTACAGCCAGAGAGCCCTGCCTTTGACCCGGTTAACCTCTGTCAAGGTCCCCTTTAGGTGGGACACCGACGCCGACAACGCGTTTTTATAATTGAAGAAAGCCTTCACGAACCCTCCGGTTTTGCAACATCCTAACCCATCCGTTCCTTTCATCGTAGAGGTGGACGCTTCGGAATCAGGGGTCGGGGCGGTATTATCGCAGCGATCCCCAGTCGACCAAAAGACCCCACCCACCCTTGCGCCTTCTTCTCTCATCGTCTCAGTCCAGCCGAAGCCAACTACGACGTGGGAAACCGGGAACTGCTAGCAGTCGTTTTGGCACTACAAGAATGGCGACATTGGCTCGAGGGGACTGAAGAGCCCTTCACTGTGTACACCGATCACAAGAACCTAGCATACATCCGCTCTGCCAAGAGACTAAACTCACGCCAAGCAAGGTGGGCGCTTCTCCTTACTCGTTTCAACTTCACACTTACCTACTGCCCTGGCTCCAAGAACATTCGACCTGATGCTCTCTCCCGTATCCATGACCCCGCGGAAAGGAGCAGCGAACCACAGTGTATTCTTCCCGATCATTGTATTTTGGGGGCCCTGAGGTGGGCAATCGAACGTAGGGTCCAGGAGGCCCAGAACGGAATCCAAGTCCCTGCTGGCTCTCCTGCAGGGAGGCTTTTTGTACCCCCACCTCTGCGCGCGGAGGTGTTACAGTGGGGGCACACGTCTAAGGTGGCGTGCCATCCCGGGGTGAACCGGACCTTGGAGCTCGTCTCTCAGCGGTTTTGGTGGCCGGAGCTACGGAAGGATACGCTCGACTATATCAAGGCCTGCTCCACCTGCGCTTGCAGTAAGGCATCCCACCAACCACCGACGGGGTTGCTGCAGCCGTTACCTATTCTCGGTCTTTATTTTTCTCCCTTGCCTTTTGTGCAAGCGCTTTTTGTTATTCGTTTTATTTGCCCTCTGGTCCTTGTTGTGACCAGCGCTTTATGTTCCCTCGTTATCAGTGCGATTTGTACATTAAAATATATTTTTCTACGGAGACCTTGTTTTTGTCTACGTTTTAGGATCCAAACTAAACTCGGCTTGTCCGAGACGTAACAAATCGCAGGGCACATAGAGACAAACAACCATCCACTCACGCCTAGGGTCAATTTAGAGCGTTCCATTAACCTGCCAGCCATTTTTTTGGAATGTGGGAGGAAACCGGAGTACCCGGAGAAAACCCACGCAGGCATGGGGAGAACAGGCAAACTACCCACAGGGAAGTCGGGGCCTGAAATCAAACCCTGCACCTCTACACTGTGAGGCAGACGTGCAAACCAGTCGACTACAACGTGTCGCCCAAATTATTTATCAGGACTGGAAAAACCAAATGCATGATGATTGGTTCAAAACATTGTTTAACCCTTTCATGCACCCTCTAACCTGATAACGTGATAAACTATCCACTGTCGTAACCACTGACCTTGAAAAGGTTTAAAATGACACCTATGTTACTGTAAAACGAACAGGTGGAAGAAGCAAAATTATTAGATGCAGTAGTACTGTATATTCTAATTTATCATCAACCAGTCAAGTTAATTATGTACTTCAGAATATGGGGAGGAGTATGGGCACGATTAAATATTGTAATAAGTTTGTTCCTCAGGGGGTTGACCAAACAGCTCGTTCAATCATTAGTACTTTCATGTTTGGATTATGCATAATTTGTTTGGTCATATAGCAGCAAAAATATTTTTTTTAAGTTACAGGTGGCTGAAAATAAGGCAGCAAGAGTTGTGCATGATAACCGGGCTTGGTTCACAGTTAATTGTAGACTGAGATACTTCTTCATAACATTGATTCGGAACATTACTGTAACAGGAATAGCAGAAATGATACATGGCAAAGTGTCTGTTTTTTTTTTTTTTTTTTAGGTTATCAGGTTATGGTGTACGACAGACTAATGAAGCAAGGTTTGTATTGCCTTCATGTAGAACAAATTCAAAAGCAGGGAACGGTATTTTATCGAGCTGTGGCTACAAACTTGCAAAAAAACTAAAAATGTTGTTTTTTACACAGTAAATCATGTTATGTTAATGTGTTTACATTGAGCTTTTGTTATTTATTTGTGTTTAGGTTTTGTGTGTGTGTGTGTGTATCAATTAATTTATTATAAATAATTATCATGAATTTGGAAGAGATGCCAGAAAGATGAGCCCCTGAGCTGTGTCACTATTTAATGGGGTTCTCAATAGAAAATTGGCATGATGTGAATCGTTTGAATTATGTGGAAGTAGGTGCATGTCAAAATAATGGCTTGCTTTTCGCATTGCCGCCACGATGTATCTAGCTCCTTTCAAGAGACCCAAGAGCACTCTCAAGGGCTCAAAAAAGATGTGGAATGAAAATAACACATGATTCCTTTCATTGTTAGCAGGTTTGAAATATAAGAAGAGATGGTTTTAACCTTGGGCTTTGAGAATGGAAAATATCGAGGATTCAAAATTTGAGATGCTTTCTTGTGAACTCGATGGTATAGGTACGAGACACAGTGGGAATAAAAGGGGAAAAAAACGCTCTGAATTGAAACATGGTGCAGTGATGAGACATAAAAATATATCACGTAAATTTGATAAAACTGCATGTGCAAAGCATCATTGTTGTGTTGGATAGCTTAGCTTGATATCACGATATGACATCGAAAAACATCCCAAGATGCGTGCGGTTTTGAACATTGACTTCATGTTATATTATTTTTAGATTCTGTTTGGGGCGGCCCGGTAGTCCAGTGGTTAGCACGTCGGCTTCACAGTGCAGAGGTACCGGGTTCGATTCCAGCTCCGGCCTCCCTGTGTGGAGTTTGCATGTTCTCCCCGGGCCTGCGTGGGTTTTCTCCGGGTACTCCGGTTTCCTCCCACATTCCAAAAAACATGCATGGCAGGCTGATTGGACACTCTAAATTGTCCCTAGGTGTGAGTGTGGGTGTGGATGGTTGTTCGTCTCTGTGTGCCCTGGCAACTGATTCAGGGTGTCCCCCGCCTACTGCCCGAAGACGGCTGGGATAGGCTCCAGCACCCCCCGCGACCCTAGTGAGGATCAAGCGGTTCGGAAAATGGATGGATGGATGGATAGATTCTGTTTGTCATGTAGATCTTCTCATTCTTGTTCCTCATAATAATAATAATAATGCATTTTATTTAAAAGCGCCTTTCATGCTACTGTATGATTTACTAATCTTAAGGGATTTTGTCGACTTCCGAAGCAAAGGCACTAAGACACTGAATACGATCTGCCAACAAGTTACTAACAGACCTACTCCACATTAATTCTTTTGAATATCATTTCGATATTTCCTTGGCAAAAACATGATTGATCTTAAAAGGGGGTCTTTGTATGCATTTACAAAAGTGGTGCTACTAAAACATGGAGGGCATTTTTGCAGAGCATACTCTAACACGAGGTGGTGTGAGATGCGGAGGTAACTAGCCTTGGACATTGAAATGAATTGAATTGAATTAGATACAACTGTATTGTTGGATAGCCGGAGGAGCGAAGACTTCTGGATTTTCAACAAGCACTTGTTTAATCGTAACAAAATAATAGTCACTCAGCCTTTCCACACATTACTCAGTTGAGTGCACACACACGAAAATAAAAGTGTATTCCGGAAGTTTAAGGAAAAATGTGACCAACTGACTCATTAAAGGGGCACCACTGTGTCATGTTATGCCATACTATAATAACGCGGTATGAGAGTATGTCCTTTTAATTGCTTCATTTCAAAAAGATTACCGTACTTTCTGCACCATAAGGTGTTTCGGTGTGAGGTAGAGAAGTTCCGACTGGATATAGTCGGACTTGCCTCCACACACAGCCTGGGTTCTGGTACTAGTTCTCTCGAGAGGGGTTGGACTCTCTTCCACTCTGGAGTTGCTCATGGTGAGCGGCGCAGAGCAGGTGTGGGCATGCTCATTGCCCCCCGGCTCAGTGCCTGTACATTGGGGTTCACACCGGTAGACGAGAGGGTTGCTTCCCTCCGCCTTCGGGTGGGGGGACGGGTCCTGACTGTTGTTTGTGCATATGCACCAAACAGCAGCTCAGCATACCCACCCTTTTTGGAGTCCTTGGAGGGTGTGCTGGAGAGTACTCCTGCTGGGGACTCCCTTGTTCTACTGGGGGACTTCAATGCTCACGTGGGCAATGACAGTGAGACCTGGAGGGGCGTGATTGGGAGGAACGGCCCCCCCGATCAGAACTCGAGTGGTGTTTTGTTATTGGACTTCTGTGCTCGTCACGGACTGTCCATAACGAACACCTTGTTCAAACATAAGGGTGTCCATATGTGCACTTGGCACCAGGACACCCTGGGCCGTAGTTCGATGATCGACCTTGTGGTTGTATCATCGGATTTGCGGCCGCATGTTTTGGACACTCGGGTGAAGAGAGGGGCGGAGCTGTCAACTGATCACCACCTGGTGGTGAGTAGGCTCCGATGGTGGGGGAAGATGCCGGTCCGTCCTGGCAGACCCAAACGTATTGTGAGTGTTTGTTGGGAGCGTCTGGCGGAATCCCCTGTCAGAAGGAGTTTCAACTCCCACCTCCAACAGAGCTTTTCCCATGTTCCGGGGGAGACGGGGGACATTGAGTCCGAGTGGACCATGTTCCGTGCCTCTATTGTTGAGGCGGCCAATCTGAGTTGTGGCCGTAAGGTGGTTGGTGCCTGTCGTGGCGGCAACCCTCGTACTCGCTGGTGGACACCAGCAGTAAGGGATGCCGTCAAGCTAAAGAAGGAGTCCTATCGAGCCTTTATGGCCTGTGGGACCCCAGAGGCAGCTGACGGGTATCGACTGGCCAAGCGGAACGCAGCTTCGGTGGTCGCCGAGGCAAAAACCCGAGCGTGGGAAGAGTTCGGTGAGGCCATGGAAGCCGACTTCCGGACGGCTTCGAGGAAATTCTGGTCCACCATCCGACGTCTCAGGAGGGGGAAGCAGTGCACCACTAACACTGTGTACAGTGGGGATGGGGCACTGCTGACTTCGACTCGGGACGTTGTGAACCGGTGGGCAGAGTACTTCGAAGACCTCCTCAACTCCACCAACACGTCTTCCTTGGAGGAAGCAGAGTCTGAGGACCCTGAGGTGGGCTCTCCTATCTCTGTGGTTGAAGTCACCGATGTGGTTAAAAAGCTCCTCGGTGGCAAGGCCCCAGGGGTGGATGAGATCCGCCCGGAGTTCCTCAAGGCTCTGGATGTTGTGGGGCTGTCCTGGTTGACACGCCTCTGCAACATCGCGTGGTCAACGGGGAGAGTGCCTCTGGATTGGCGGACCGGGGTGGTAGTCCCTCTTTTTAAAAAGGGGGACCGGAGGGTGTGTTCCAACTACAGAGGGATCACACTCCTCAGCCTCCCTGGTAAGGTCTATTCAGGGGTGCTGGAGAGGAGGGTCCGTCAGGAAGTCGAGCCTCAGATTGAGGAGGAGCAGTGTGGTTTTCGTCCCGGCCGTGGAACAGTGGACCAGCTCTACACCCTTAGCAGGGTCCTCGAGGGTATGTGGGAATTCGCCCAACCAGTCTACATGTGTTTTGTGGACTTGGAGAAGGCGTTTGACCGTGTCCCTCGGGGAGTTCTGTGGGGGGTGTTTTGTGGGCATGGGGTACCGAACCCCCTGATACGGGCTATTCGGTCACTATACCACCGATGTCAGAGTTTGGTTCGCATTGCCGGCAGTAAGTCGGAATCGTTTCCAGTGAGGGTAGGACTCCGCCAAGGCTGCCCTTTGTCGCCGATTCTGTTCATAATCTTTATGGACAGAATTTCTAGGCGCAGCCGAAGCGTTGAGGGCGTCCGTTTTGGTGGCCTCAGTATTGCATCCCTGCTTTTTGCAGATGATGTGGTGCTGTTGGCTCCTTCAAACAGGGCTCTCCAACTCTCACTGGAGCGTTTCGCAGCCGAGTGTGAAGCGGTTGGGATGAAAATCAGCACCTCCAAATCTGAAACCATGGTCCTCAGTCGGAAAAGGGTGGAGTGCCCCCTCCGGGTCGGGGGAGAGATCTTGCCCCAAGTGGAGGAGTTTAAGTATCTTGGGGTCTTGTTCACGAGTGAGGGCAGGAGGGAGCGAGAGATCGACAGGCGGATCGGTGCAGCGTCTGCTGTGATGCGGACGTTGTATCGGTCTGTCGTGGTGAAGAAGGAGCTGAGCCAAAGGGCGAAGCTCTCAATTTACCGGTCGATCTACGTTCCAACCCTCATCTATGGTCACGAGCTATGGGTCGTGACCGAAAGAACGAGATCCCGGATACAAGCGGCCGAAATGAGTTTTCTCCGCAGGGTGTCCGGGCTCTCCCTTAGAGATAAGATGAGAAGCTCGGTCATCCGGGAGGGGCTCAGAGTCGAGCCGCTTCTCCTCCACATCGAGAGGAGCCAGATGAGGTGGCTTGGGCATCTGATTCGGATGCCTCCTGAACGCCTCCCTGGTGAGGTGTTCCGGGCATGTCCCACCGGGAGGAGACCCAGAGGAAGACCCAGGACACGCTGGAGTGACTATGTCACCCAGCTGGCCTGGGAACGCCTCGGGATCCCCCGGGGAGAGCTGGAAGAAGTAGCTAGGGAGAGGGAAGTCTGGGCTTCCCTGCTAAAGCTGTTGCCCCCGCGACCCGGCCCCGGATAAGCGGTAGAAGATGGATGGATGGATGGATGAAGGTGTTTCGGATTATAAGGCGCACCTTCAATGAATGGCCTATTTCTGCAATTGCAGCTTGCGCTCAGAGCTGGTGCGCTGTATCTTTTATTTTTATTCTTCTCATTCCCAAATTTGTTTCATGTACAATTCACCAAGGGCACAGGCGAAGAAAGGCAATCTGGAGTGCCGAGAGAAGTGTTTGAAAACGCCACACGTGAGCTACGATTGTGATGTTGTTTTACTGAAGACGCCGCCAAAGTGCGTCCCGTGCCTCCGCATCAGGTCTCTGATGAAGGTAGGCAACGATTTCTTTTAATAAACTCACAAACTCTTGTGTCAAATTTATTTTTATGTTTCGTTCATCTTAGTGGCCGTTATGGCCGTTGGTCATCATGTCACGGGTGTGTAAGTGTGCGCGCGGTAGCGGGTCGATCACGGGTGATTGGTTGATCGAAATGTAGATCTTTGGTCCAAAAAGGTTGGGCATAAATGAAATGGCATAACAAAACAATAAATGAAAGACAAAAGTTATGAAGACAATTGATTCAACAAAAAGGCAAACAAACCTCTTGGGCTCACATCCACAAGGGGCTAAATATCCTTTGAGGTCTTGCTTGTCTCCTTCTTCCTTCGTTTCGTGAGTAGTTAACGATGCTTTTGGTATTATCTTTGTTTCATAATGGCTACGCAGAGCTCACAAAGTAGTTGTCTGAGCATGTGGTGTTAGTGTCAGTGAGAACCTTACGATCGGTTCCTGCTAATATTCACCACTAGATGGCATAGGAACACAAACAGGGAAACAACTCAATTGGGAATATAGAATCTCTTTATAATAGGCGCATCGGATCATAGGGCGCACTGTCTGCTTTTGAGAAAATTGAATGCTTTTAAGTGTGCCTTATAGTGCAGAAAGTCGGCAAAGCCCTACTCCACAGAGCGACGAACAATTGAGAGCCTTTTTGAAGGTCGACAATATTGTGTTCTCGTCAGTTTGTTCAAGGTTGCAAATGTTGTCCCAACGGTCGCCAGACATTCACCTGTACTTTTCCTGTTGCATGGGATTTTTGAACATCAAAAATTACTAAAACTTTTGGAAACCTCAGACCTTCCTGTGTGGAGTTTGCAAGCGCTACCGTCCCAGCGCGGGTTTTCTCTGGGTGTTCCGGTTTCTTCGCACTTTCCAAAACATAAACTTAATTTATCAGTCGTACATTGTAGAGCAGAATTTATCTGCAATTAAGTAACATCAATCCCAACCGGTATGCCAAGTTTCTCCCACTTAACGGTGTTTAAAGTAGTCCAAGTCAGAAATGAACCAGTGACCTTCTTGCTGTGAGGCACTGCAAACCACTTTTCTGCCATGCCAAACCAAAAGAAACAACCAAAATACGAAGCTCACATGATCAAACTCTGCCACTTCATAGTCATGAAGTCATAATCCTTGAAGTAACGCAATCTATTTTGGAGTGGAAAGAATGAGGGCAAACAAATTATGGAACAGGAGCAGATATATTTTTAACCATCATGAAATGCACCTTAGGTCTAATATGCAGCTAAACGGCGTCATTTAAAGAATCCAAGGAATTACTTCAAATAATTACACAAACGAAACTAACACTGATTTGAATTTCTTTCTTAAAATAACTATGACGTTATGGGGGGTCTCATTTCTGCAGCCCCAGTGCCTTTAAAGACAATGACCTGACCATCAGAGTAGCTTGGCTGCAGATGAGAAAGTAGTTATTTCAAGCCCCATGCTCACTTATTTTTTTGTGTATGTATTTAAAAAGACCGAAAGCAATATGCTGGATATCTGGGCACCATGCTGATAAAGCAAGACTGGTCTAATGGAATCAAGGGACCGCATTGGGGGAACAGAGGATCAGGGCTCTAAGCCAGGCTGATGCACTCGGGTGGATAGCATATCTTTAATGCTACTGATGTTCAACCAAACTGGCACCCTGGCTTGCTGGCATGGTGCCTAGTGTTCTTCCACTGGCTGGGGGCTTGTATAGTTTGGATGACTCTTGTAAGAAACAGAGGGGAAGTCAAAGGTGACAGGCAGACAGGCTGCAGACAGACAGCGGCCAGAGGCAAAAACAAACAAGAAGTCGAGAATAAATACTGACCGAATCGATCAAACTGAAATTCAACATTTAGTACCCACTAATGGTCGTAAGCTTATTCCTAAATCGTGTTCAGAGAAAGTCGAGAGCATTGCATCACAAATGTACAACTGACTCATCTGAACATGACCATGAAATCCAACCCCAGCAGGGCCGGTCCTTGCTTGTAATATAGCTTGCACAATCAAGGGCAGCCTACGTCTGCACAAATGAGCTTGCCCCTATGGGGTGGGTGCACCTCAGGACTAAACGGTGCTTTTGCTTTTGCTGAACTCAACAGTCATCCGGACTTGCACACGTGATGCTCATTAAAATGTGCAGCTTTCCTCCAATTAAAGCAAACGTCTGCTCCATTGTGGCATAGCAGGAACAGCGGGACTTTGTAGCAATATGTTGTCTGGGTTTTTTTTGGGGGGGGGGGGGGTTGTTTCTGGTGAGACTCTGAAGACATTGACTAATAAGCGGTAGAGTCGAATTCTCCAGCCAGTCTGTGTGAGTGCTCGCCAGCGGGCCAGCTTCTGGATGCAGGTGCCGTTGACAGCTCGATTCATCAAAGTCGCCTTGCCACCCTGACAAAGACGCATTTATTGACACTCACATTGGATGACAGTGATGACAGTGATACAGATTCCTGCTGTAAGGGTACCGATGTTCCTGCAAGTGCAGCGGGTTCACATAATGCTTATTTTCAACCCATGGCGACTGCAAAAGTCATCATCATTCATGATAATGCTAATTTGGTACTGTTCCGTTGACGAGATAGTGTCACCTCACCATATTTATATCGTCTCAATATGAATGACAGCAGGAATGCGATGACTTGGCATTAATGCATGAAAAAAAATGAAGTTGAGGACAACTAAATAAGAAAAATGAATGCACGCCGATTTTCTATGGGTAGCAGAGGGCCCGTTCCCATGATGTGGTATGGTTTCGTTCAACTCTGTATGGCAGAATTTTTGTTTTAGCCTGCCAGACAAGATACATTTCACTGTTTTGTACATTTTCATGTAATTTCATTACCACATTTATAAAAAGCGAAAGATAACACATTTCGGGAAAGCCTGTGACTAAACCGTCACATCTGAAAAAGGTTATTGACATGTTGAGCCACAACAGTTGAGGAATGGAATGGATTCAAAAAAATATATTGTAACTTTCCTAATTTCTGGGGGAAGACAACTTATTTTGATACAGCAGTACCTCCAGAGACACATTTACAGTGTGCAACCCCGCGTTTGTGACCACTAAAAATGGCTACGCGTCGACTTTTGCAGCGGCTGTGTGCAACGTGGAAATCGGCGTTCTCGACGCGGATTGGTTGCTGCCGACGACGGACGGCCTGGGCCAATGTGGGTCTTCCTGAAATACTGACAGAAACTGACCTTTCGTCAATCTGAAGGAATGCTCCTCTCTGTTCATGGGCATTCCACCAGTCACTTAGCTTCTCAGTAGCACTTTGGCTTTTAAAGGAACCATGCACATGGCACAAAAGCCAGCTTCACTCATTCCATTTCAAACACAAGACAAGTGTGCTATCAATGTCCACCTAAAATGTTTTTAAGTATGATAAAATGTCACCAAACAAAATAATGACAAAAACTAGGGATGGACAGCTAAAATGCTGGAGGGGGAGACTATTTTTTTCTCAATGCTACTCGGGGGACCACATAGCACAAGCACTTCCGAACCAGGCATATGACAAAAAGATGGACAATGATCCACCTACGATCAGAACCTAAAATGTTTGACGCAAACAAGAAAATAACCACAAGCTTCAATTTTTTTACCCAGTGCAAAGGGACCTATTGCATAAAAATTACCACTCAAGAAAGGCACAAAACTGCTGCATAGCAAACCAAAGCTAAGTGCAAGAACTATTCATTCATTAATTTTCCGAACCGCTTGATCCTCACTAGGGTCGCGCGGGGGTGCTGGAGCCTATCCCAGCTGTCTTCGGGCAGTAGGCGGGGGACACCCTGAATTGATTGCCTGTCAGCCAATCACAGAAGTGCAAGAACTAATTTAGTAATTTATTTGATAAAAAATCAACACGCACAAAATTGTGATATTATCGAGATACCATATTTGAACCGATTATCCTCACGAGGGTCACCGGCATGCCATATACAGTGTGTGTGTGTGTGTATGTGTGTGTGTGTATATATATATATACTGTATATATATATTCCCCCACCCCCACCGGTAGGACCCACTTGTCAACATTGGACCCTCGTATCGCCTTTCCTCAAGGAATTTGTTTTTTACAGTTTGGGAAGGACTGGTATCTAGCTGTGAGCCATCTGTTTCTGGATAAAATGGAAGGTGATGGGTGGCATGCTCTTGAACATGAGTGGTAAGAAAGATAGATTTTTCAAATTTTCGAGACATTTTAGATATTTCGCCTCATAGCTTTTGACCACATAAAATATCATTTTCATGTAAGTATTTTCTTGTTGCGTATTCTTGGTTTGTATTTCTCGTGCACTGGTTTCTCCTGTCCCTTGAGTTGACGAGCAATTTACGTTTTTCTCGTTCGTTGCCTTTAGCAAGTGTTTTTGGTTTGTTTTCTCTTTTTCCTGCTTCTTTGTGAGCAGCGCCCTTCATTATACTGTGTCAAAACTCCTGATTGTGTCTAACGTTTGTGTAGTCTTACTTTTAACCAGCAACCATCCATTTCAGCTCATGATGGCTCTAAGATTGCATTTATGATGAGTCTATCGATTGGTCAAGAGAGTGCTTGGATTATGGCCGTGAACAACGCGCATCCCAAACTTTGGTCTTCCTTCCCGGCCGGACTTTCTCGCTGAGTTTAGTCAGACCTACATATTTTCCTACCTATCTACTGGGTGTGCAAAAAGTCACTTTATATTTCCTTTTTTAAATTTTTCATCACCATTTTAGAGCTGAGTCTTCTCAGTTTTTCTTTCCGATGCAAGATAATATCCTCCATCTATCCATCGTACTACCGGTAGTTGCTTAATCTCACAAGGGTCGCTGTTTTCGAACAATAGGAGAGGTACACCCTGAACTGGTTACCAGACAATTGCATAGCACACATAAACAAACAAAAACCATTCACACTCACAATCACACCTCGAGACAATATAGACCGTCCAGTTAAGCTACCATGCATGTTTTTGGAATAAACCCGGCGAAACCTCACACAGGCACGGGGAGAACATGCAAATTCCACACAGGAAGGCCGGAGCCCGATTCAAACGTACGGCCTCTGCACCGTGAAGTGGATGTGCTAACCAGTTGTCCACTGTGTCGCCCATGAGATAATGTTCATGTTGTTTAATGACAGGCAAAATTCAAAGCAGATTCTCCAGGTTTGTACAACTTTTGACAGTGAAGCTCAGGGAGACATCCTTCTTTTTCAGACCATGAAAGAAATTTGTCAGTGAGTAACTGCACTTAATCAATTTTATCAGTGGCTAGCAACAGTACAATAAACTCCCTCCTCTTTTCACTGCCCATTAGGATTAAATATTTATCTGATGTTGTGTTTAAAGTTTACCCCTACGGGGGAAAAAATAAATCCATTAGTGTGGGTTTTAACATAAAGTCTGCTGACTTGTTCCAAGAAAGAAGCAAATATTTGCCCAATTTCTAGCATTCATTCTGTTGAGAGTTGTAAGGGAAGCTGCATGTTGGGTAACAGACACACAATACCCTAGAATGGTCACCAGTCAATCACAGGCCACGTATCCATCCATCCATTATCTGAACTGCATTATCCTCACAAGGGCGTGCTGGAGCCGATCCCAGTCGTCTTTGAGCAATATGCGGGCTACATCCTGAACCCAATCGCAGGGTACACTTTGACAAACAACTTTTTTTTTTTTTAAAGAGCGTGATTTCAGTTTTCGAACAAATTGGTTTTCAAAACAGCTTTCTGGAACAGATTATGTTTGAAAACCAAGGTACAACGAGGTAAACATTTAAGTACAACGAATTAATCTAACATGACTTTTTTTCACAGTGACTTCGGACTTGCTTGAAACTAGCAGGTTGAGACTTGAGACTTACTCGTGACATGCACATTTGTGACTTCCTCCCACTTCTGCAGTACAGTCTTAAAATCTTGTTCACGGCCAATCTCTAAATATTTTATCTGTGCCTGTTTTTTGTGCCTATTGTTTTAGCTGTGTCTACCATGCAAGATATAAATGCTGATTATCCACTCTACACCTCAGAAGAGATTAATAAACTATTAAATAAATAAAAAGTGTGGGACAAATAAAGGATATCTTATCTTAAACTGGACCTGACTGTTGTTACTGAAATTGGCTTGTGTATTATGATGTGCCAGGCCTGTTGCCTGGTCAGTTGGGATCGTTGAGTGGCCTCATATCGGGCGGGGGTGTCCCAGCCCAGATGGCCTTCTCATACAGTCAAGAAATTCTATTCACTCTATTCGTGAGAACCAGATGGAGAGTATTGTCGATCTTAAAAGTAAGTGGCAACGGGGGACGTCTCAAATTTCCAAAATGTCTAATTGCTACAATTGTTTGTTGTAATCTTTTCAGCTTCCCTTTCCCCAATTTTCTGATCCAAAAAGAACCCTCCCGGCATGTACTGCAAGCACGCCTGAGAAATGCAACAAAATCAGGCGGTTTCTCAAACGATTGAAAAAAAAAGAGAAAGGGAAGAGAAAGGAGAGGGGGAAAACACATTAAAGGAATGCAAATGAAATTGTCTGGGCGAGAAGCATTAACCAGCGCTTGTATGAGAGCTGCCTCTATTTTTAGTGTTTGCATGCATGCGCATGTGTGTGTCAGTCTTTCCCTGGTGAGGCGTGTGATGACTTCCTTAAGTCCAAGCTTTCATGCGAGAGTGAGACAGTCTGAGTGCCGAGATATGTCAGCAGAAATCTTCTGTCTAATTGAAACACTTCACAAATGAAGGTGTCAAACAGAAACTTCAAACAGAATACAGAACAGCGTTTGAAAGACAAATTCTAGGACAGCGGTGTAGAGGACTTTCTTTCTTTGGTTTTTTTTTTTACACTGCGAGTGATTTCAGTTTGGTTTCAGAGTTGCACATCCAAAAATAGCATCTATACAGTCCATTTCCAATCTTGGTAACTCAAGGCTTATTACTGTACTTACTCAGTATTTTGAGATTAACCACGGAACCGAGGCCAATGTCACAGTTATCTGATGGGCCTTGAGATGACATGATTTGTTTTCTGACAGCCATGTTGCGGCTCATTTTCTCCCCGGCGCAAACAGAATGTAAAATGTAGCCATTGCAACATTCAGGGCAAAGAGGGTTGAAAACTGTTCCTTGTTTTGTGCGTAACTAGGGGACGCAAGTGTTAAATTAAAATTACATTTGCTGCAGTTTTTTCAGGCACATTAACTTATAAGTAGGAAAATGTGCTGCTATCACAAAGTGTACCTAATTAATACGATGAAAACCAATTCTATTACCTCACATGATTCCTTTTATATTACGTGTTTGTTCTGGGCATTGGTGCTAGTTTGTATCATGCAACCGTGCTATGAACATAACATATACTGTATGTATATACATGTTCTAGTGATATGAGGTAAACCATTCTGAAGTTGTATAAACACGCAGACCAGTCACAAAAGATCGAGCACATGCGCAATACAATTATGCCTAACACAAGAGCTATATTCAATATTGGGCCTAGTCAAAGATAACATTGATCACATTTGATTGAGGTATATACTGTATGCATTATACAGTATATTCTACATACACGTTGCAGCAAGAAACCATAGTTACTTAAATTGCTTTTTATACATGTTACGGTACTCAGAACGTTTGTCCGAATGCCTTTGAATAAATTGTAGTTCGTCGTACGATTCCTCCCACTACATACAGTAAATGTCAACAGATCAGATATTTACAGGGGAAAAAAACTGCATACCAATGTTTTTGAAAATGGCAGTGGGCTGGGTTGGAAAATAAATGTGTGTGTGTGTGTGTGTGTGTGTGTGTGTGTGTGTGTGTGTGTGTGTGTGTGTGTGTGTGTGTGTGTGAGACAGTATGTGTCTTCCTGCAAACCTTGATCATGAAGTCTAATCCTTTGTTTGTGTGTTTGCGTGCATGGGTGTGTGTGTCAGGACAGTTTTTGTTTGGACAAGGAGAGGTGAGCCCTCAGAACAGCAGGCTACTGAGCGCCTGCCAGAGCGAGATGTGCTTTGGATAAAATATTACAGTGGGAACTGTATACAACACCAACATATCACACAGTGATGTCATTACATGGAATCAACTAACTGCATGTGTTTGTATTTTCTGTTTTGCGTCTAAGTGTAGCCACACTGTGTGTACTGTACACTGTGTGCTTTGACCACTAAATGACTATTCCATTGGTTAGATAATCACTGAATTCAGCATGAAACTTAGCTGCATGATTTTTTCGCCTGACAAGAAAGACTTTATTACATTTCTTTCCAATACAGTTACTAGTTACCTGTTAAAAATGTACTTAGTAACATATTCCAATTCCAATTGCCATAATATTCAAGTAATGTAACTTGAATAACTTGAATTACTTTTGGAGAACCTCATTACCAAACACGCTCATGAAGACAAAATCTAAATCATTATTGCTACGATATTTTGAGTACATAATGGTAAGTTTTGTAAGCTACCGGTACTTTTGTTTGCTCAGCTTTGCTCCTGACTGTCAACAATCTAAATTGTCTGAGAGCGTGAGTACGGATGGTTGTTCATTTATGTGCATCATGCAATAGGCTGGCAACCAGTTCAGGGTGTTCTCCACCTACTGACCGAAGACAGCTGGGATAGGCTCCAGCGCGCCCCGTTGTTAGGATAAACCGATCAGACAATGGATGGATGGAAGGATGCTATTGAATGTTATTAACTGCTCTTTTTGTAAGTGCTTTGTGTGTGGTCTTTGCTTGTGTGAAGCACATTGAGTTGCCTTGTATATGTAATGTGCCATATTTAAAAAAAAACTGCTTGGCCTTGCCTTGTATACAGTAAACCCCAACTAATTGTGGGGCATAAGGACAGGGACGCTCCACAAATACCGTAAATAGATAGCTAGATGGATGGATAGATCGATTCATCCCACAAGATAAAGTAGATTTGAAGTTGTGGCCCTGTCTGTGGCTCAAGTCAGGTTGGGCTCCACTGATCTACACAACTGCAGGCACACTCACTTTTCATTCATGGACCTCCAAACATGCATTCATACGCACAGTATTCTTATTAAAAACGTCCAATTTGGTTTATTCAACCCTTTCAGGGACAGCGTTTTCTACAGTGAACAGCTTCTCGTGTTATCAGGTTACAGGGTGCATGAAAGAGTGAATACAGAATGAAATACAGTAGCTACTGTATACATACTCCCCTGCAAAGTGTAGTGAGTTAAGCCGTGTGCACTTCGCACTAACGACGATGGCCATCCGAAATGTTGGGAGTTTCCCGAACGGCTGGTCTATCACCTATCTGTCTCAGTGATTTATTATTTGCCGAAGTGGATGTATTATCATCCCTCCTCTGCCTCCGGCCTTATGTGGTATTCTGGCCAACACACTCACACAGAGAGCTCTACTCACCTTTCCTAGCAACAGAGGAGGATAGCTCCACACTGTTAATGAGTCACTCCAAGTTCACTGCTGCACTTCGAGCCCATATTACATGAAAATGGTGTATTTCAGGTTCGCTCATAACAGAAATGTGGACAGTGGAAATCGGCCCCGATGCACTCTCAAAGGGGCCTATTTTTGGAGATAGTTGCCCATGCGGTTCATGTTTGGGAATTTGGCAGACAATATTGCGCCTCGCCGGGCATTCTGGTGGACGGTGCTGGATGAAGCTGTCACACATGGACGCACGATCGGGAGAGGAAGGCGATCTCCAAGCTCCCATCGACAGCAGTCAACTTTACATTACCTGTAAGTGGAGATCTTCTTGCAGTTCCTTTTAAATGTACTCTACAAGCGCCGATGTCCTGCATCTACATGCCACACAGACCGGCATTCTCTCCGCTCAATTTAAAAGGAATCGGGGGGAGCCGATTCGCTTGGCTGGGAGTTGGTTTCGTTCCCATCCACAGCAGCCAACTTGACATCATCCACAAGTGGATATCGTCTTGCCGTTCCTGTGAATGCATTTTTGTGCATGTCAATCTCCTGCATGGACTCCAGCGAGTCGTTCCGCCATGTGGCCCATGCGACTCGCTCTGATGTGAATTTGAAGAGAATGACCTGGGAGCCACTTCGATTGGCACGGAATCGGCTGTGTTCTCTCCCACAATGGCGCAAAACCCCCTCTTCTATCTGCGCTAGTCTAGAAAAATATCAAAAGAAAGAAAATTCCACCCATATGTACATAAGAGCACATTAGACTGTGCTTTGAGCATGAAAATAGGGCCCTGAAAATCAACCCAGCCTGAAGCTTCAGCACACTCCTGTGGGACATCATCGCACTAAAAATGAATCTGAAATCACTGAGAGAGAAACCGTGCGGCAACCACATGTGAACCTACAGAACATGCTACGGTGTACCAGAGGATCCTTTGTTCTAATGCGGCAAATAAACACGCACGCACACAGACAATGCGTGTAAATCATATCAAGCACGGCAGAAAGTCACTGCAGGAAATCCGCATCTGAGTTGTCTCAGTGGAGCTACGATCCATCTCATCCTATATATGCATCGCGTGTCTTGGGGCGCAACATGTGTGCGTGTGAGTGTGCACGCTGGTGTGAACGCACGCTGGTGTATAGTTAGCATATTTGTGTCGGCTCACGTTATGGAGTCAAGTCAGGACAGGTGGCAAAAATAAAGACAATCTGGAAGTGTTGAAAATGGAAATATAGGCCAACTGACTTCCCAGACAACATCACAGCAAAGATTCCGATGTTGTATTAAACCGTATATTCATGTAAACGAGATTTCAGGGGTAATTTGCAAAATAGTATTACACCATAACAAATAAGTTATGTTCCTGTCCAGCCTAATTCCTTGACCATGGTACTTGAAGGTATCGGGATCAGCTCCCCCATCTTCTGGCCAATGTATTTTGCTCATACAAGTCAGAATTTGACCTCATCATTTTCAGGACAAATATCCCTTACTGTGCAGTTGCGCAAAACTGAGCTCAAACCATCAAGCATGGCGTGAGACCTGAGCCTGCCTCATGAAATTTAAGTTCAATGAGAATCTCGCTTGTCATTTGCACCTGGGTCATATATGTGTGCTTCATTCCTCTTCCTTCACTCGTTTCTTTCTCCCTCGTTTCCTCCACATTTGTCGACCACCAACTTTCGCCCTCGCCGCCTCCATCTTACTTTTGTCTCCATAGAAGGGGGAAAAAAAAGAACACTTTTCTGGCTGCTGGTTTGTCTCCAGCCTTTCCAATCCTTCCTGATTTGGTATTGGCTGAACGGAGTGTCTGGTATATTGGTATTGGCTGGCCTGAGCAGGTGAGGGAGAGCTGTTCCACTTAATCAATGCCCTATAGTGATGGGGGTGTGGGCGTTGGGAGGGAGGTAGGAGGTGTGCCAGACACACAGCACAGCAGCCGTCAGCATTGGCAGCCCTCTGTGAAGCAGAGCATGGGGATGGCATGACCTTCAGACACTCGGGACTACACACACACACACACACACACACACACACACACGCGCGCACACACACACACTTGCAAATCACATGAAATGAAATGTCTGCAGGCCACACCCAAAATTCACCCCGCCTCCACTGCAGAGGCAGACTCAGGGCATGGCAAATAGAAAAAAAAAAAATACTACAGCTATGCACACACTGACGAGACTGCAAATGCTGCCATTTACTGTGAACGAATTTTGTATTTACATGAACAGAATATGATTTCTATGTCCACCTGAATTATTATTTTTTTAAATCCTCAATTTTATTCACACATTTGTCACTCTTTTGGGATATGCTGCCAGGAATAACGCCATAATAAAAGCGAGCCAAGGCATTAATGTTCATATATTAATTGGTACGGAAATGTTTATATATACAGTATATATTTTGAAGTTGGCCCGATCATGTTGCCAGCGTGGATGACATGAACAATTTTTGCTGTGGTTGGTTTGACTTTCTTCTTCCTGACAGTGTACACGTAAATAAGTGGGTCCTCGAGCATGCTTTTTTTTTTCCAACCGAGCTACTAGAATGACTTGAGGGCCCGTTTCAGCCCGAATAGAGTATAACTAATATCATAAAAACACATTTATAAAAGGTCAAAGATGCAAGTGTAAGTGTGACCTCCTCATAGGCCACACATTATCAACTAATGATACATGTACAGCATGTGGCGAAATATATCGGTACAGGACCTCAGTGCCATTCCTAATACCTAAATACTATTAAAATATATATATTATATATTATTATTATAAATAAAAATAACATAATTGCAAGAAACATCTTGCAGTGTACTCAGCCCTTTTTTTCTCAGCTCGCTATACCCACATAAAAACACCTCGGCGAGCCTTGACCTCACGTCATCCTCCTGCCAGCTCCTGCCAGTTCTCGCCCCTCCCCTTTCGTCAGCCCGATGCAGACCTCGCAGGCCCCCCACGTAGTGAACGTATTAACAGGCCCTGCTTCACTGTAATGATGTCTCTCCTTTTGCCTGTGCAGCTGCTTTGTTGAATACAGAGTATAAAATCGCAACATCCGTTGGTTCACTCATTGCTGAGGGATTCTCATGTGTTGGGCGCATGCCATGACGACACCTTCACCTTCTATTAGTAGATATGAGTAATTGAATAAAAGAGTCCAGTATTTAACAATATTTAGAATTTTGTAAGTAATTTGAGTTCATAATAGTTGGTTGTCTTGCGTCACTATGTGAGAGCGGCAAAATATCTGTAATTATGATGAAGTCCAGGTACCAACTTCACACTAAGTATGAATAATTTTGTGAATACATTGAGATTAGACAATTATTTTGTTTATACGTGTCTGGTGATGCACTTTGAGATTTTTCTGATGTAAAATGGGTGCATTGGCCCACGAAAGAATAGTAAACACTCTAGTTTTACGATTTACTTTGTTTTATTGGAAAGACATCATTTTAGCTCCTGTACTGGACAGCTTATTTGTCTTATTTTTGCTTTTGTCGTGGTACACTTGCCTGACAGGATCAACTCCTACTTATTAACAGTGTATTAATGTATATATACCACACACACACACACACACACACACACACACACACACACACACACAAAATTGGGCTTTCAAAGGGAAATCGGTGACTTTGGCGATGAATTTAAATTCTTTAAAGCATGAAAAAAAAACAACTAACTCTTACTAGTTTTACTTACTCCCTGTGGCAGCCAAATTTAGAGGAATAACTGGCACGAACATGGACAAACACAGATGATAGGTAGTTTTATTTTCTGTTTGACCTGCTTAGAACTTGTTGGATAAATGTAATGTAAAATGCACACTTCGCAAAGCGAAATCGAAATGCCATATTAACTGCATGTCTTTGCCGTATAATCTCAGAGCAAAATATCCTGCTCAGGTGTCCTCAACGGGGCCTCCCAAATGTTTTTGGAATGTGGGAGGAAACCGGAGTACCCGGAGAAAACCCACGGAGGCCCGGGGAGAACATGCAAACTCCACACAGGGAGGCCGGAGCTGGGATCGAACCTACAAACTCTGCACTGTGAGGATGACGCACAAACTCTGGACCACCAGGCCGCCTAAATTAGAACACAAAAAATTAATTTAAAAAACTTACATCATGTATTTTAACGAACTCAACTGGAAACAGAACTTGTTTTTTTTTAAATGGGGAATTACAAAGAAACAAGGATGAGATAATGTAGTTAGTGAGACGTTTGCAAATTCCCCCCAAAAAAACTACAAAAAATAAGACCTGTTGAATTAGCTTGTGCATGTACAAATGGGTCCACGTCAACAGGCAGCTGCTGCAAATCTTTAATTCTGTCACAGTATTTTTTTAGGCTTTGGTGATGATCACAAAATGCTGGCAGCTGCAGGACAGGGCAACAAAAAGTGTGACAACGGAGGTGCAGAAGCCTGAATGGATGTGTTTCTCCTCTTTTCTACTCGGTGAATATACAGTTCTTTAGAATTACAAGAAAAAAATTCTCGTAATTTCTTTTTTCAAACGGCGTGATTTCGCTCTGATTTCACCTGTTATCAAGCCTAGTTCACTTTCTGTCACCAAATTGGCAGCTGTGGCAATGGCATGTAAGAGAAACGTCCTCGCTGTGTCAGAACACCTAGCGAGGTACAGCACATTATGCCAAATTTGTAAAAAAAAAAACAGTAAACTAGACTTGCCCAGGCAAAGCACATGTGCACTGTCTACAAAAAAAATAATAAGAAGAAAAGCCCTCAATCTGGTGCTGTATCTGACCTCCTTCACGTTTTTATTACGCCGAGCGCACATGCGCCTGTCTTCAAAAACATGGCCTTAGATGTACAATCGTGATGACTGATGTGTCGCAGCAAAGAGTCAGAATCACCCACTCCCTTTTTTGAACATACAAACATTTTATTTTTATATTGTCACAATGAGAGCTAATTAAAAGTTTGGGTACGTGAATGCTCCAATTGTTTGAATCAAAAGATCACTGAGGAAGTTGCACGTCAGATGGACACTTTACTTTGATGACACTAAAGCTTATTAAATTGTTGGCAATCGTGTGAGCAATGAAGTGCTATTCTCCACGATGCATTCCGTGAGCAGGGCCTGCCTGCTCTCGCCGCACTGCAGTAAACTGCACAATTTCCGCATGAACGTGCTTTCGTATGGCCAGTGAAAAGCACCTTTTGTCTGATTTTAACAGATCATATAAATGCTGGATAGAAGATTTAATATCAACTTGCCACAGTATATGATATACAGTACTGTATATAATATAATATATATTAGAAGTGATGCTTGGCAGTAGTAGATACAGTCATTCAGGATCGCAGGGTCACAGCAGTCAAACATGTGTGACTGTTGAGCTTTTCAAACCCGTGTTTACAATTCGAGGATGAATAAGCCTGATTACAACCATATCGCCCTCCCTAATGACTGCAGAAATGAGACAAAAGAATGAAAGGAAAAAATGAAATGAATATGACTAGCAGCAGTCAGAGTCAAGTCTAAAGCCCCTAAAGGTTTATGAGGACACAGAGAGGGGAAGATAGAGCGAGATGGGTTTATGCCGAGTTTGAGCTGGCGTCTGTGATGTGACAGTGGATGATGGCTGCGCCTCAGTCACGTTAGGGGGCTGTATTCTGTCTTTACTGTGACCTCAGGTGCCTCCATTCTTTCTTTGCAGCATTTGATACAGTGGATCACAGTATTCTGCTGACTCGTTTGCAGCACTTGGTGGGCATTGGCGGCAGTGCTCTTGAGTGGTTTAGGTCCTATTTAGCTGACAGAACCTTCTGTGTCAGCCTTGGCTGCTCTGAGTCACCCACTGCTCCCCTGTCATGTGGTGTTCCACAGGGCTCAATTCTGGGGCCTCTGCTGTTCTCGCTGTATCTGCTCCCATTGGGTTCCATCTTAAGGAAACATGGTAGTCCCTTCCACTGCTATGCAGATGACTGCCAGATCTATGTCCCACTGAGCAAGAAAGACGCCTTCTCATTAAGGCCACTCCTATCCTGTCTGGAAGAAATCAAAACCTGGATGGCACAAAATTTCTTGAGATTCAATGAAAAGAAGACAGAGGTGATATTGTTTGGTCCCAGTGGCCCTTGTACATTCCATCCTGTAGACTTGGGCCCCCTGTCTCCTTATCTTAAGTCAACAGTCTCAAACTTGGGCCTTAAACTGGACAGTGATTTCAAACTCGATCGGCAAATTGGTGCCGTTGTTAAATCCAGCTTCTTTCACCTTAGACAGCTGGCCAAAATAAAACCTCTCCTCTCACATGAACACTTTGAGACAGTAATTCATGCCTTTGTCACATCCCGGCTCGATTACTGCAATGCCCTTTACTTTGGAGTCAGCCAGTCCTCCATTAAGCGCCTTCAGCTGGTCCAGAATGCCGCTGCTCGCCTCTTGACTGGTAGTCGTAAGAGGGAGCACATAACTCCTACTCTGGCATCCCTTCACTGGCTCCCCATTCATTTTAGAGTTATTTTCAAGATCCTCTTATTTGTTTTCAAATCTCTGAATAATCTCGCGCCACCTTACCTCTCTGAGCTCATCCGCCCCTACACACCTGCCCGGCGCCTCAGGTCTGTGGACCAGACTTTATTAGAAGTACCAAGAACTAAACTGAGGCTCAGAGGGGATCGAACCTTTTCTGTTGTTGGTCCCTCTCTCTGGAATGACCTCCCACTGAACATTTGGCAAGCCTCCTCGCTGCCCATCTTCAAAACCCTCCTCAAAACTCACTTGTATTCTTTGGCATTCGACTCAGCATGACTTAGATTTGTTCTTGGTTTTACTTTTTTGGTGCTTTCTACCGCCTTTATTACCGATTTGTCTTACTGTTTATTGTGCATGTTAAATTGCTCCATGTACAGCACTTTGTATGCAGCGATGGCTGTTTGAAAGTGCTCTATAAATACGGTTGACTTGACTTGACTTGACTTTGCACCTCCTCTATCTATATCCTTTTCCTCTCCTGCCACTGGGGACATTTTGTCTTGATCTTATTTATTTATAAATTTTTTAAAAGGAGTCTTCTTTTCAATCCAGCTATTACCCAAACTCATCCATGCATGACTACTAGGCGATTTTCCAGCCTTCACACAGAAGTGGCCAATCATTTTTTGCTGCAATGACGTCATCAGAAGTCATGAGCATACAGTAATGTGTCACGACTCTCTACGAACTTTTTTTTTTTCACCTTTTGCAAGCCCGCTGTTTTACCATCCTTGTTGAAGTCTAATATACACATATACTACTAGAAGCAGTCCAGTACTACAGCAAAGATGTTAAACTCAAGGCCCGGTGGCCAAATGTGGGCCGCCACAACATTTAATGTGGCCCGCAAAAGCAAATTAATCATTCATTGGTTGGTGTGCGCACGCGAGCTGTGAGGGACAAAAACGGAAATGGTGTGCGTGTGAAGCGGTATGTGGCTGTGTCGGAGCGAATACAGCGGATATAGTGTATAGTTGAGTGAAAAGAAGCATCTTGAGTTAAGTTTAATGAGCATAGGGAATGAATACCATCAATACGGCCATCTCTGAAGTGCGACCAACGCCTCTCTGTTGTTTGTTTGCCAACCAACTCCCACCATCGATGGCAACAGATGACAGGACAGCAAGTCTGGCCGTGGAGTCAAATCCCCTCATGGACTTATATAAGTCTGTGCATCCCCTGCGTTTCTCCAACACATAACAAATTGCTTTCCAAAGGCCGCACTGCCGTGTGGTGCAGCTCATCTGTGAATTGGCCTCATGTGACCACAAGACAGAGACAGAAAGATGTTGAGGTGTTGCTGTGTAACTAGCTGCATTTGGCAGTGTTTGGGGGGCATCTACCGGTGTTTAAGGTAAATAAAATATTTTGAAAAATCCATCTGTATGACCTCTTTTTCAGCAAATGTCCCATGTCATAATGTGGAGCAATTAATACGAAGCGGCCAATGTGTTTTATGGCTAAATTTAGCTATATGTGATAATATATATCAAGAGCCTTGCGTTTTTTGTTGTTTTTGTGGTTTGTTTTGTTGTTACGTCGTGTGGACCTGATGTGGACTGTTTTCAGCATTTTTGGCTACGACATTCGTCAAAGAAGAAGAATCTGTGATTGGTGGTTGCGCCGACTCGGCGGCACGCGTGTACCAGCACTGATTTTGATCGGGAGGAATGTCGGCGCCATTTGACTGTCATTGCTGGACAGCTCCGGGGTGCTTGTGTCTTGCACCTGAAATAGGCAGCATTTTCACAACCCCGCTTTGTTCAGCGAAAACGTCGGTGCTGATGGACAGTGTGCGGCTGGATGGATGCATACATGGCTTGAGGAGCCGACGATGTGAAGAAAGGAGCGTCAGGGCAGAGCACCGATGCGTATGTGGAACTGGGAGTCGCGGCTTGGAATTGAAGCGGATGTACATGGGAGAGGAGAAGAGAGCCAATCTCTCTTTTTCGTTAATGGATGTTACAGCTTCTTGTTGCTTTCAAGATTAGCTTGTAGCAGACGTGTGCACATTCCAGCATGACGTCTTTGATCCACTGGTGAAAAGGACATTTTGATTTGCTCCTCTTTCATCCATTACTGCTTTAAACAACAAAGTGAATGGAGGAAAAGTGGTAAAGATGGCACGACTGTCTGTTTTATGTGTTGTGTTGTATTATTTTGTCATTTTATGTGAAGCGTTCTTTTGATGACAGCGCGGGCACCCTCAGCGGCTCCTCTTGTTGTCTGTTGTTTGTTTAAGAGGGAGGAAATTTCATCTGCATTTGACAATAAAGTTGTACTTGACTTGATATCAGGCCATCATACTTGGATTGATATGGGTTCACAGTTATAACGGCCCTCTGTGGGAAACCATATTTACGTTGTGGCCCGTGAGAAAAAAAAAGTGAGTTTTACATTGCTGATGTTCGTCATTACGTGGTGGCCCACCGTGTTCAGACTGAGCCAAAGACTGAGCTGCAGTGTATTTATTTACTACTTTGGCAAATGACTAGAGCCAAGTGAGTTTCTGAATGTTACCCAATATTGTATTATTGTTCACCGTATGCTTCAGTACTGTTCTGAAAAAATCTGAATATAAATCCATGTCATATTTTTTACTAGCTGTGGTGACCCACCCAATATGGGTTTCACCATTGGGCTCTTACCTACCAGTTGAGAAACCTGCAATAGGAGACCAAAAAAGAAGTTATTTTAGGAATTATATATTTTTGAAATTAATTGGCTGATTTATCTGTCATCTGCATTTTTTCTGCCGAATATTGAAATCGACCTCAAAAAATCCTTATTGTCGGGCTCTACGATGCATATGTACATGAGGATAAGTGTTATTGATAAATGGATATTTGATAGAGGATGTACATATGGTAAAATACCTTTCAGGTTCCAGGATTGCAGTCCCGGTATTATTCATTTTTTTAAACATGTAAAAATTATATTATTCATTGTTAATATCAATATTGTATCGTTTTGTCAGCCGCTAATTTGCAGTTGTGATCTGTCAGTGGACGCATTGCGCACAGTCCACCTTGCTGATTATTACGTCTTTCCCATTATGTATGTAATGTAAGTTGAGCGGGTTCCTGACATGAGTCATGCACTACAGTTGAAAAAACCAAATTGGTGGACCCATCCATGTACCTGGACAGAAAAGAACCACAGCAAGCCAGCAACTACCCATATCCATGTTCATAACCACAAACAAGATGCGGAAGGGCCGTGACCATGTTAATGCACAGTTGTACTGCAGTGTTCATGCAATGTACTGCAGTTTTCACAGTCGTTTTCAACACATGACAGGTTTGAAGGTTGAATTTTCAACGAAGACAGCATCATTTTGGCCCAGAAACAGGAATTATTGTTCGACTTCATCATCGTCATCATTGCCGGTGTGAGTACACATTTTTACATATTGCGCAATATTTTGGTGTTATTCATTGATCTTGTTCTGTCTTAAAAAATTTGACTTTCAAATGTATTTGTCTCATTTTAAAAGTGTTTTTAAAGACCTTTAAAAAAAGAAGTTTCTTAAATGTTAAAATAACATTTATTTCTGGATTTCACTTATTGCGGGGGTGTTGTTGAACGTAACCCCTCCGATGGAGGGGGACTAACTGGATATTAATTTCTTCACTGCCATTGACAGCTATGTACGTCAAAAACCCATTTTAACTGGACTGGCAGTGAATGAGTTCATTAGTGACTTTTGAAAAGTACCGTAGACCTATTTTAAATGCAAGTTGTTGGTGGAGCGTATTGCCTTTTTATTGTATGGCAGGAATCCAAAACAATAATTGAGCGACAGTATTTGTTTTGTTTGCAAGCAAGAATGCTAAAAACTCTCCAACCCTCGTGAAATATCCCTTAGAATAGCTCTACTGTGTGTCTCAGGTCTCTTTACACATCTCAACCTTGCAGCATTCTTCCTTTCATCAGGTCACCGGCCCGCCACCCTCCATCTCGCTCTTCATTCTCACTACCCCTGCCATTCTAACATGCCGATTCAGATAGTTTTCACTTCAGTAACAAACAATGAAATGAAAAAAATCACAAGCATAGAAATGCTACCTGTGTAAATTTAGATCTTGCGAAAATATATGCACATTAAACTGACGGTTCCCAATATATTGCACGGAGTAAAATGTGCAAATCTGCACCTACAGTACAAGTACATTCATGAGAGTCTATGTGTGCACACCGTATGTGAATGAGTGCGTGTCCACCTCACATTTCCTTGCTTGCTGAGAGAGGATGGGGTAATCTGCACTGGTTTCCATGGCACCAGACAGACCTTGCTTGGCGAAGGCACGTAGCTTGCTCACTGCTCTATTTCCCCGGAGCCTTCCACTCTAGAGTGTGTGTGCATGTGTGTATGAGTCTATGAATAGTCCCAGATATTCATGTGAGACACACATGAACCGTGATGCACAAAGCAAATGGGGAAAAATTGGAAAGGCAGACTAAATATTTACTGGTGGCGCATATGAACTACGGTGGAAACAAAGCACATATGTGACAATGCAAATATATTGAAGTGCCTCCGTTGATTGCACATGCAAATATGTTATATTTAAATTTGCGAGGGCATTTTGTGTGCAAGGACTCATAAAAGGATTTCATGTGTACATCTGCTGGGTGTACATTTTATTTAAGTCACCCACTAAGTGTTCACTTTTTATTTACTTTTGTTTCTGTTTTTACACATATTAAAGGCATTTGTGCAACTCTGCCACAATAAAACACCCCCACCCAAAAAAAATAACCCAGAAGAAGATACCTCCCATCAACCAGCATAATAAAATCCAAACCGTCCCCAAATTTATTTGCAGACCATATGCATTTAGTATTTGGTTTGTTGAACACACATGCAGGTTTTAGTTGAAGACATGCTATTTAATTCCTCTGCATAAAATTGGTTCCCAGACCTGATACAATTACATTTCTTCATCTGAAAAGGCAATCACTGTGTTTAGAGGCACTTTGCTCGCAGCATTCACTGCCAGCTCATATCCATCCATCTATCTCCAGACTCCAGCCTAGCTGAATAATTTAGCAGGCTATATTTCGAGCCATCTGCTTCCCTCTCTTACTCTCCCTAACTCATTCCACATCCCTCAACGGCACATGCTCTCTGCTCGAGTTGTCTCTCTCAGGTCAGTAATGTTTCACGGACAAAATTCAAATCACAAAATTTGCAAAAAGGTCTATTTTAAAAGGGCATTTTTGGCTCCCACTACCATCTTGCTGCCTGTCGCTGAGTGGAGCAATACTGTGCAAAAATCAATACAGTAAAACTGCTCAAGAGGATACAGGTTGTACTATTCTACTAAAAGCTTCGATTTGCACTGCCATTGAACCATCTGAGTCTTGGAAGACTGCTGGCTGAGGCAGAACATCTAGTAATCTAAAAAGAATCTAACAGGAGAGTGATATTAAAAATAAATAGCATGTACAGTTACAGCATACAATATGTGGCCTGCGATTGGTTACCAACCAGTCCAGGGTGTACCCCACCTCTCTAAAGGCCGTTCAAAATTGGATTGATGGATGGATGTGTGGATTTATTCAGTGCCCAACCGAGCAAACTAGAACCACAGTTGTAAACTAATATGAATACCTCTCCGTCAGTGTCAATTGAAACAGAATATTAGAATCTTCTCCTCTCTGTAGTGCATGAATTATTTATACTGATGTCAGTGTACCTCTCGCACCTTATGAGTTTGTATCCAGAAGGGTGCGTTTTTAAAACCTGCAATCGACATTTGCACCACTGCCAGAAGAGGGCGACAGAGCGCTTTTTTCTTCATCTTGAGTTAAAGTGAACGTTTCAACGCCATCAGTTCAACGTCAATGTGCTTAGTTACAACTTGACGTTTTGAGTGAAACTGAATACACTCAGTTCCAAACTGACCGTTTTTTTCCACACAGGTTACAAGCACAGGCCTCATTGTTTGTTATCAGTGAAGAGCGGCTCGGAGCCCCAAGACAAGGTTCATCGTGGGCGATTAGAAGACTCAGTGATATTGAAACTGCAACAAAAAAATGCTGCCGAGTTGCACAAAGAAAAAGAACAATAATAAGACTAAAGTGATTTTACATAGTAAATGCTCTTTTGGAAACACATATTCTGGTATATGGTTTCCGAAAGGGAAATTTGAGTGAAAGAGATCATTCTCACTAATCAACAGTATGCTGCATCCTGCTGTTCTGCTTGTTATGCAGGCTGACCTGCTGCCTGGCTATAAAAATAATCGGCTGATCTGCCGTCTGCGATGTGGCAGTCCTCATGTAGCCTTTAGGACACCAGCATGTATTACATACACACAAACATACCTCAGGCATCTTTTTTTACACTAAGCTGATGCTAAGCGCGACCTGCAATGACTGACTTCATTTATTTATAATCTCGGTCAGACGGCAAACCCAGTGAACCGAAGTACAATTTAAGCATGGCAACCAGGCAGACTGTAAGTCGAACAAGTCTGCTGTGGCCATCTTGACACCTTTGATCAGATGCACTTGTGGCCCACATTCCCCTCACTGAGCTATTACAACCTCTGGCTGTGTCCAGTTTCTAGGAACTGCAGAACACTGGCGGTGGACCCGTGGGGGTCAACTCACGATAACGTAGTATTTGTAGTTGTGGGAGGTGAGGGGGGAAGAGGTAGTCTGAACTGCAGACAGTGGCTTCAGAGTGAGGTGTGTATTCGCATGCATTTGCAGATTTTGCTCATTTAAGCTACATGCATTGCCCACATTTTGTTCATGTAAGACAGCTGAGACAGGGATCACGATGACTGACTTGGACACGCAAGATGGAAAAAAAAGGCTTTTGGGCAGTGGGCAAAGATTGTTTGGGGTCACTGAAAAAAAAAGGAGAACGACGAGCAGGCAGAATGAGAATGTAAGGAGGAAGAAGAGAGGGAGAGTGGATGAAGGGGCTCTAGAGGGGGAAGCACGGTCGTGGGAGGCGGGTGGGGGCTGCTGCTTGCTTACTTCTGATGTCGGAGCACAGCACGGCCAGGCTGAACCGAGTGAACTGCAATGGAGGTCAGGGAGTCCAACATTCCTCTGGAACACTGTGTTTACACTGTGTAGCAGAGGGGAGGGTGGCGGGGGGAGTTGGGGGTTCCGAGGGGGACAACGAACGGGGAAGGAAATCATTTACCGCTTACAGTGTACAAGGTAATGTGACATGGATGTGGAGGGCGCAGAATATTTCTATGTACAGTATACACGCATATGCAAACACACACACGCACACGCACGCACACGCATGTATACACACACATATGTTTTTTATTGACTTTCATCAAAGTCAAAAGAAGTCTGAGATTTTGTAAATCAAGACAAAAAAAGAAAAATGCTCATAGGCCCAATCGGACCTTTTTTGATTTTTTCCAAAACGCAATGTATGTAATTATGAACGCTCCCTTTTTGTTACATTTTTGAAAGAGAATTTAAATCATGTATTTATTTCTTTTCATCGACCTAAACATGTGTTTTGAAACATTTGTGAGAAGCAAGTGCCTCATTAGAGGAAATGAAAATGTGTAGCCCAAACATGGTACACAGTTATTTAGTTACTCATCAAAAAATAGCAATTTTAGGAAATCCATGCTCATGATGAAAAACGGAAATTGATAAATGCATTTTCACTTCTTGTAAATGCTTTTAACATGAATCTATATGTTAATATTACACACACACACACTCTCTCTCATAGCCTGTAATAAGAACCATGTCCCACTGTTTGAAACATCAATACTGTACATCCAATGAAGACAATTACTTTCCCCATCTGCTGGTACAACCAAGAAACTACAGTATGTCGGCAGCTCACACAATCACCTCCTTTACAGTAGGCTACTTTTGTCTGAAAATTAAGAATTATGAACAGTGTCATTGGTTTAGCAATATTTGACTGTCACATTTGTGGATTTGGGCAAGCATAGGGTATATTGTGAAACACTAAACTGGTAAATACAAGAAGTACTTTCCAATGTTGTTGTTTGACTTACTAAAATAAGATGCAGGACATCCACGATACACTATAAATAAATTCATGTATAAATGCCACAGACGACTGCATACTCCTATAGTAGATACACATAGATGTTGGAATCTTTTTTTATGCTGCCACTGTTTCCCCCGTGTGGGGCAGATTTGTTGTTGTTTTTTAAATATATTCTCATCAATTTTACAGATGTCCCAATTCCCTTTTTTTGCACACTAGTCCGAGTCTGGGGCACCTGATTTTGAGGCTCTGACGATCCTGAGTTTAGATACCTCAAATATGTATTAACGTGAAAATTAGGACCACATCCCAATTCTCTTATTCTTTTTTTGGGGGGAGGGGGGGGGGGGGACTACCCCAACATGACATATTTGAGATGGCTAATGGAGAAGTGGTTCAGCGCAAATAAAACAAAAATAGCTTATCAGGTGACGTATTAAATCTGTTGTGTTAAATGCAACTCTATTCTTTCGGCCATGCGAAATGCTCAATTAGCACTCTGCAAGTCACCATTGCACTGTCTCCTCTTTCCACATGAAAATATTTCCATACTCAAGACATTATCATTGTTCCATGACGCTAGCTTCCTGCTTGCTTCCCGCGAAAACTAACAGAAAGTTCCCCCACTGGCTGTGTTTACTTCCGTTGTTTCCGGCTATGCTGTGATGTTGCATCATGTGTGTGTGTGTGTGTGTGTGTGTGTATGTATATATATATTAGAGCTGTCAAACTATTAAAATATTTAATCGTGATTAAAAACGCAACTGTCATAATTAACTCATAATAACTCATAATGAGTCGTGATTACTCACACATTTTTTATCGTTTCTAAATTTCCTTAGATATTTTTTTGTCCTATTTTTTCCCGTTTTAATGCTCTCATCAACATGGAATCATGGATCAGTTTTCTATGTGCAAAATGCAAATATTTACTGAAACAACAATTTTGATTTTCAATTTTACATGAACATTTTTGACTTGGAGCAGTTATTCACACATACTCTCTCACACACAATATTTTGACAATATTTTGTCACACAACAACTCCTTTAACAGCTCTTTTTAGGGAATCAAAACAGAGCAATAAAAAAATTCTAAAGTGCACATCTAAGGTAAACTAGTACTCAGCCTATAGTGGATTTAAGCCATGGTTGCATACTTTGTTTTTCTCAAGTTTGCTTTGAACACAGCAGTCAGGCTACGTTGATTCTGTTGGTCCTTCTTGCGCGGAAGTCTCTCTCTGGTTTTGTGTAGACATCATTTCGGATGACTACACTTGGTTCGAGGCACAACACTGGAGACGTTTTATTTTCAGTGTGGTCACTAGGTCGCTCCCACTGCACCGCTGAACTCTCGACGTGCCTCAGCACACCGTCGCTGTCAGACGAACACAGAGAATCTCCACCCCCATTATTTATATGGACACGGAACCTTCCACACAAAATAGTTCCAAACAAGTAACAATCGTGTCAGTGGCATACATCGTACTCAACAGAATGCCTGCTCTTTATTCACCAGAGGCTCATCAACCTCGTCTCTTATTTCTCTCCCGAAACAGTGTCTTCTCCCGCTTGGTGTACCTTAGCCTTCTCCGCTACGTACAATCTCTGAACATAGCTTGTAATGGAGGCTCTCGCTGGCAATCCGTAGTGGAGTCGTTAGACGCAATGCGAATGATTTCAGCTTGAGTCGAGCTGTGGACAATGTTGACAGGCTTGCATGCAGTAGCCATACATTTAGCTATGGCTTCAGCAAATTTGTTCTTCGTCGTGTTATCCATTTTCTTCGCTTTGAAATGATCCATAGCTGTCTGTCATAGACGAGAGGGCGGAGTACTCACATCAGCTGTGTGCTTGGCCATTAAGTGGTATTTCAGACTCGACGTGCTACGATGATAGCTCAGTTTACGACTCCAAAATATGCAGGTAACTTTGGTCTTGTTAGTGGAACCTTCTGGCAACTTTTTAAAAGTAAACTTTCCATTCATAAACTCTTTAGGTATCCGTTTTCGGTGTCTCGCGCTGCCGTGGCTGGCAAAACAGACATGGGTGTGGACCTGTGCAGCACGCTTGTTGTTTTGTTTCCGTTTTATTTATAGAGCAACGTAACATCCGCTGTGACGTGTTGCCACATTTATCTCACGCTAATAAATGTAATCACGTTAAAATTGATTTAAATTAATGCCGATAATAACGCGCTAAACTGACAGCTCTAATATATATTAATATATATATATATATATATATCCGACAAGACCCTGCCCAGTCGTTGCATGCTTCCGTCAAGATTCAGTCCATCTGCGCAGATCCGTCAGGGAGGCGAGACTAGCAGCTGTCAAAGTCATGTCGACGGAGGCATTATGCATGTGCATTGCTTCTATGTTCAGAAACAGCAACATAAAAATAAATAAAGAAAAAAGAAAAAAGTATGGACCCATTCGTTTCTCGATGGTGGGGAGAGGCAGTATGGATTGTCTATTCTCCCAAAATAAATTGAGGTAACAAATTTGTATAATGACATAACCTTTGCTAATCAACAACTAGCTTTGCAGTTAGCAAACACAGCATGAAATGAAATGCCACGTATACTTTCCATTATTTACCCTTTTGTTCAAATTGTTTTTTAAATACTGTACACCACATTGCGATTGCAAAAATTGTGACATGACAGACTGTCAAGGTCGTGGTCGTGAAGTGT
Organism: Hippocampus guttulatus; assembly: GCF_054856545.1. Taxonomy (NCBI): domain Eukaryota; kingdom Metazoa; phylum Chordata; class Actinopteri; order Syngnathiformes; family Syngnathidae; genus Hippocampus; species Hippocampus guttulatus. The sequence continues at coordinate 19,028,357 of NC_141272.1, forward strand.
ACCAGGTGCCTCATGGCCAGTCGTCGAGTATCTCACACTGTACGGGCTGCGATTCGTCAAGACAACTCAAAATTCTCGACGAGACACTTCAATTGTCTGTCACACATTTGTCCGCTCAAAATCGGGCGTCGACATTACATGTATTTTGTAATAAATAATTTCCTGTTTGTTCAAGTTGAATTTGTATGAAGTTGGACAGATTAACAGTTACTTGATTGAGTCACGTTGAACTAAAAAACGGCAATGACGTTTCTATGGGAAGCAGAAAAAAATAAGCACGAGAAGACTAAAGCTAAAAAATGGGAGCCGCACATAGAACAGAAGAAACAATTGGCTGCAAATTGAAAACAGGAAGCAGAACACCGTCATCCATCAGAATCTAAATGAAATACACTATGGCATATTCTACATGGAACACATACAATTTATATACCAATAAGCAGTAATAAGTCCAATATTTTATTTGAAGTTGCCATGCAAATGACAGACAGTATTGTATTCTCCCTTTCCTAAGTCAGGGTGTGATCAAAAAATATTTTTCCCATTTTTATTTTGAGGTAAAATTGTAGCATGTTGTTGCTTTAAAGGTGTCACAAATCCATGCACAGCACAGAGTCACCACAAGTCATTCTCTCAGTGGAACTACCACAATCGCACTTACTGCTGAGACACATATAGAGCAGCATAGTCCACACTGTAGATGGCCTGCTAGAGAAAGGAAGCCGAGAGAAAATGTGTGTGAAACAAAGGCATGGACAGGACAAGATGTACAGTATTTCACTGAAAGCAGTAAAGCAGAATGCAATAACACAATCAACTGTGATATTGAACTATTTTCACAATACAAAATAACACAGGTACGAAAAGCTGTATCTATAGCAACGTTTTTTAAGGCACCGTTTTGTCTGAAAATGTTTGTTGAAAGCATATTGGTTCTTATTTTAATAAACCATCCATCCATTTTCCGATCTACGTATCCTCACAAGGGTCGCGCGGGTACTGGAGCCTATCCCAGCTGTCTTTGGGCAGTAGGGCAATCACAGGGCACACACTGACGAACAATCATCCACGCTCACACCTAGGGACAATTTGGAGTGTTCAATCAGAGAATATTTTTGGAATGTGGGAGGAAACCCGGAGAAAACCCACGCAGGCCCGGGGAGAACATGCAAACTCCACACAGGGAGGCCGGAGCTGGGATTGAACCCGAGACCTCTGCACTGTGAGGTCGATGCGCTCACCACTGGACCACGGGTCGCCCATTTTAATGAACTATTAAAATTGATTTTATCACGACATATTTTCACATCAGCAAATTATTATTGCCTATTCCCTCACCAAAAGTAGCAATTACCCATCATGTACACGACTGGGTATTGTCACTATTTTCCCCAAATGTTGTATGGCAATACATTATTTATAAAACATTTGGCAATTTTGTGCTAGTGAGAGGATTTATCACCCACAGTATTGCTTGTGACCCTAGTTTCTTGCAAATGTCAAATTTCAACAGTTGCAATTTATTTTATTTTATTTTTTGCTTTTCTCCATCTTTTTATGTAATCGTATTGTTGTCAAGAGTTGTAAACGCTCTGCTCTGCAGTAAATTGCCAATTATCATGATCACCTTCATCTTCAAAATACGGGGGATTACTGGACAAGGGAGTTATTCTGTTCGAAGGCTTGCTACCCATGCATCTATACTTCGTACCACTTCCACACCCGGAGCCTTTCCCAACTAACTTTGGGCAAGAGGCAGGGTACACCCTGAACTGGTCACCAATTGTAGGGCACCATATGCACAAACAACCAATCACACTGACAGACAATTTAGAGTCTGCAATTATCCTACCAACAATGTATGCTTTTGGAACGTGGAAAGAAACCAGAGTACCCAGAGAAAATCCATGCAGGTACAGGGACCAGGTCACGGATTTGAACCCACAACCTCTGAAGCGTGAGACAGATGTGCTAGCCAGTTGACCACCATTCCCCCCATGGTTTATTTGTCACAGAAAATACCAAGAATAGCAAGAATAAATCAGAATTGAGCAGTAAACTCTGCAGTGTAAATCAAATCTAAGAGTCTACAGTCCATGTGGAGCCCGTGCCTCAGGATCTTACCTGCAGGCATGCCTGGCTGTCCCTGATTCCTTTTACCGAGACTAAGTCGGACAGCACCACACAGGGCCTCCCTGAGGTAGTCTTGGGGATTTTCTGCTTCCCACCCTCTCCTGCTCAGGTTTAATTTACAGTATTGTCAGAAGCCACATTATCTCAGAATCAGAATCATCTTTATTGGCCAAGTATGTAGAACACACAAGGAATTTGTCTCCGGTATAACACGCTGCATTAGTATCATCGTAAACAACAAATCATTGAACCATTTTAGAGTAACCAGTAGCAGTATTTGTAGTACAAGAAGAGTGACTACGTCAGTGACTGTTTAAGGAGTTAATGGCTAGAGGGAAGAAGCTGTTTAAGTGTCTACTGGATTTGGTGCGCATGGATCTGTAGCGTCTGCCTGAGGGGAGTAGCTGGAAAAGGTGGTGGGCAGGGTGCGGGGGATCCAGGAGGATTTTCCGTGCCCTTGTCTTGATTCTTGCAGTGTGCAAGTCCTCAAGAGTGGGTAGGGCGGTGCCAACGATTTTTTCCGCCGTCCTAACTGTCCGTTGAAGTCGGATTTTGTCCTTTTTTGTGGCGGCCCCAAACCAAACCGTGATGGAAGAACACAGGATTGATTCGATGACTGCCGTGTAGAACTGTCGTAGCACCTCCTGTGGCAGGCCATGCTTCCTCAGCAGCCTCAGGAAGTACATCCTCTGCCGGGCCCTTTTCAGGATGGAGATGGTGTTCACTTCCCACTTCATGTCCTGGGAGACTGTGATTCCCAGGAACTTGAAGGTCTCGACGGTTGACACAGGGCAGTTGGACAGTGTGAGGGGCAACTGTGGAGAAGAATGTTTCCTGAAGTCCACGATCATCTCTACAGTCTTGAGCGTGTTCAGCCCGAGGTTGTGTCGGCTGCACCAGAGCTCCAGCTGCTCCACTTGTTGGCGGTACGCAGACTCGTCGCCGTCTTTGATGAGACCGATGACCGTGGTGTCGTCTGCGAACTTTATGAGTTTGACAGCTGGATCTGTTGAGGTGCAATCGTTTGTGTAGAGAGAGAAGAGCAGTGGAGAGAGGACACATCCCTGTGGGGCTCCAGTGCTGGTGGTGCGTATTGATGATGTTGTTGCTCCCAGTCTCACCTGTTGTGTCCGTCCCGTCAGGAAGCTGAGGATCCACTGGCAGATCGTAGGGGACACACCGAGGTGGAGAAGTTTGGGGGTGAGGAGTTCCGGGATGATGGTGTTGAACGCAGAGCTGAAATCCACAAACAGAATCCTTGCGTAGGTCCCTGTGCTGTCGAGGTGCTCGAGGATGTAGTGCAGACCTATTATTGACTGCGTCTTCCACAGACCTGTTTGCCCAGTAGGCAAACTGGAGAGGGTCCAGCAGGGGTCCGGTGACGTTCTTTAGGTGGTTCAGCACAAGGCGTTCAAAGGACTTCATGACCACAGACGTCAGGGCGACAGGCCTATAGTCGTTCAGTTCCGATGTTGCCGATTTCTTGGGAACTGGGATGATGGTAGACTGAAGCAGGATGGGACCTCACACAGCTCCAGAGATCTGTTGAAGATTTGTGTGAAGACCGGAGTCTCTCATTGCACTTCCTCTTGCCGTGTGTGCTGCTCTCTTTCTTTCACCACAATTCAGCAGCATCTGCCATTGAGTCATGCAGGCTCGCACATGCATTCCTTGAGAAAGTACATGCAATTGTATGAAAAAAAAAAAAGATAAATGTTTCCAGACTCTTGTGTAATAGCTTTGCTCACTGGACGAGAGATGACTTTTGAGACATCCGATGTACAAATTTATGCAGAATGTTAGTTCAAATTAGTTGCTTTTACACTGTCTTAAAGACAAAGTATATACTGTATTTGTTTTGTAGAAAGTAGACTGTGCTCGGCGTAAAAATGGGCGCATCTCCATTTTTGTTTTGGGGCAAGCCTAGTTTTAGCATGTAGGTGAATTTGGTATGCACTATGCTGTACTGATTCAAATCTGTGTTTTATATGACCCGCTCAAATGGAGTACTTGGAGTGCCCAAGAGACCCAATTCCGGGAACCCCCAACTTTCACAGCCCTGCACCCTCACTACCTTTCGGGATTAAAGGTTTTATAAGAACCGTATGTTACAAACCGACTGGTTTATTTTTCTTTCCAACTGTGACTGGTCTGTAATTGCTTCCAAACTTGCAGTGCCCTCTGCAGGTTTGCTACCGGTCACAGGTAGCATTGGTTCTTTCGATGAAGAGCAAATCCTTACAATGAACAGGACTTTTTAGTCCCTTACACAGCAGCCTCACATCAAGCTGTGGACTGTACTGCACTGTGGATCGTCACTGTGCATTTTAAGGTGATGCCAGATCTGAGGACTCGGTAGTGCTATCAATTAACCGCATTTTTACAAGGGAAACTGGACTGGTTTCATGCATTTGAGTCCCATCTGTTTGTGCTGTTTGAGAATATGGAGCTTTTAAGAACACGAGTGTATGTCCCCAAAAGATCAGGATGATCTCAAATCACGACATTTACATTTGAATTAAAAAAAATGTGCCTTCATAAAATAATAGAGTAATGGTGTCATTCTGCCTTTCTCCCACAACTAAAAAATGTGAACATTCAAAAATTGACACAAGACTAAATTGTCCGATGTGAGTGTGAATGGTTGTTGTTTTTTGTTTTTTTTAATTTTATTTTTTTATGTCCCTTGCATTTGACTGACAGACAATCCAGGGTGTACCCGCATCTCATCCTAGTTCAGCTGGACAGGCTCCAGCTCAAACCACAAACATACATTTAATTTGTATCGCGCTTTCACCCTTTCATGCACCCGTAAGCTGTTCACATGATAAGCTGTCCATTGTAGTAACCGCTGTCCCTGAAAGGGTTTAAAAACACTCAAAGGCACTTTCCTTGTTAAAGACCATTAAAAACATTTTGAAAAATTTGACAATCGTAATATTAAAAACTATATGGGTGTTACAAAAATTGATAGATTATGTTCAACAAAAGATTGGGTATTACAGGTCAAAAGCAGATCTCAACATGTGGGCTTTTAGTGGCTTTTTTAAGGGGGGGGGGGGGGGGTGTAAGTGTGTCTGAGGTGATGAGCGAGAGCGTTCCAGAGGGAGGAGGCGGCGATAGAGAAGGCTCTGTCTCCTCAGGTCTGGCGCTCAGTTCGGATGGGAGGGGTGAGGAGGTTGGCATGGGCAGATCTAAGATTGCAGGTGGGGGTGTGATGGTGAAGGAGGGTGAGTGAGGTAGGAGGGGGTGAGGTTGTGAAGGGCCGTGAAGGTGATGAGAAGAATTTGAAAAGGGATTCGTTGTTGGATGGGGAGCCGGTGTAAGTTTTGGAGGACTGGGTGATGTGGTCTCTGGTGCGGGAGTGGGTGAGGAGACGGGCAGGAGAATTTTGGATGTATTGAAGCTTGTTGAAGGTTTTGGTGGCCGTAAAGGATGCTGTTGCAGTAGTCAAGTCGTGAGGTGATAAAGGTGTGTTTCAGCAGCGGAGGGGGAGAGAGAAGGGCGAATATGGGCGATATTTTTGAGGTGAAAGAAAGCAGTTTTGGTGCTGCGGTTGATGTGGGTTTCCAATGATCAAAGATGACGCCAAGGTGACGGATATGGGTAGAAGCGAGAATGGTAGAACCGTCAATAGAAAGTGAGAAGTCAGGGCAGGATGTACGAATTGATTTTGAGTCGATGATGAGGATTTCTGACTTGTTGCTATTGTTTGCAATGAGCTTTGGGGGGGACACCGTGGGGAATTGGGGCTGTGTTGGACTGAGATTTATTCATGCTGATGAACTGGTGGCGGTCGATGAGTTATGATTTTAACCAGGAGAGAGCAATGCTAGTGATGTTTAGGGAGGACTCAAGACGGGTGAGGAGGATAAAAGATTTATATGGTGTCAAAAGCAGCACTGAGGTCAAGTAAGATGAGAATGTTGAGGGAGTGAGTGTCAGAGGAGAGGGGGTCATTGGTGACAATGAGAAGGGCTGTTTCTGTGCTGCGATGGGACCTGAAGCCGGATTGAAATGGTTCGTAGAGGTTAATGGAGTCGAGGTGGGTTTTGAGTCGTGAGGCGACAATCCGTTCCAGTATTTTTGACAGAAAGCGGAAATTAGAAATGGGACTCTCATGAAAACAAGGAGTATATAAAACAATTTTGAAGTGCAAACGATCAAAATGTGTGACAGTCACATTTTACATAAACCATCAATGCATGCCTGTTGTGAGCTAATGTCAGCTACACCTTTTTTGTTTTTGTTGACAAAAGTAACCCCCCAAAAACTTGAAATGAATCCCAGAAAACTTCAAATGATTAAGGTTGTGTTTGATGTGCCTCTTCCTTTGGCTACTCATTCTTCAAGTACAATGGTTGTAAGAGAAAAAAAAATCAACATGAAGTGAGCAGATTAACATTCAAAGCAGAAACATATCTGGTGCCATCTCACTAATTTTCCCATCGTTCCAGAACATTTTCATAGATTCGCAAAATTGGGCAGTAGTGCTGTTGAAAGGCAGCAGTGTTCTTCCTTTAAAGAGAAACTCAAGTCAAAAATGGTCTTTGCAATGTGTCCCATGTGCCCCTCCTAATTCAAACACAGTATTCTAATTAATATTGCATCAATGGAATGAAATGAAACAGATTAATCTTCCCGTTTTCATCCACCTCAGGGGGTTTCCATTTTGATATTACACAGCCCACTATACTGTCGACTGATTTTCATATTTTATTTATTTATTTAGCGGCCCGGTGATCCAGTGGTTAGCGCTTTGACCTCACAGTACAGAGGTCGCGGGTTCGATCCAGGCTGCGGCCTCCCTGTGTGGAGTTTGCATGTTCCCCCGGGCCTGTGTGGGTTTTTTCCGGGTACTCCAGTTTCCTTCCACATTCCAAAAACATTCATGGCAGGCTGATTGAACACTCTAAATTGTCCCGAGTTGTGAGTATGAGCGTGAATGGTTGATCGCGACCCTTGTGAGGATAAAGCGGATCGGAAAATGGATGGATGGTTTATTTATTTATGTATTTGTGTGTGGAGGAGGGTGGGGAGGTCTTGACTTGGAGCAATGACTTCATTTTTTGAGCGTCAGTCTCTCCACAGCTCCACTTAAGTTAAAGAAAATGGCCAGCTACCGATGGAACATAGCATAGCTGTGAGAACTAATGAGAATTGCAAAACATATTGATCATGTGTTGAACACCTCAAGGCCTCAGCTCCGCTCCCAGCAGCTGGGACAACATGTTACTTTGCGGGGCTTGTTTTTTGTTTGCAATGGCCTTCACCCTGGGTGGGTTGAACCGGCTTCTTCCTTGGCGCGCACGACATCCCTGATCAAGACGGCCCAAGCGCGGCCAGGTCAACCGACAGCTTCAGCCAGTCCTGGTTCCACCGTCTCAGACCCACCACCTGGGGGCCGGAAAGGTACGCGAGGTCTTCTTTCATCGTGGTGGCCCAGGTCTTGACTTGTCCACCACGCTGCTTGCGCCAGGCTGGCAAAGGAGCAGGAAGGAGAACATCCCTGATCAACTCGCCCTCCTGGTGGCGTGCCGCATGCCCGAACCAACGGAGTCGGCGTTGCAGGAGAAACGCTGGTAAGGGACGAAGGTGCAGGCAGCGATGAAGGTCAGCAGTGGGGACCCGGTCCGATCGGCGGCGGCGGAGAATACGGCGGAGGCAATCGTTATCGAAGACTATCGAACGGCGTTGTAAACGCGATGAAGCCACGCTGCGAAGACGTCAATGTCGCTTTTGTATACTTCCGCCGGGATGCCGTCTTCACCTGGGGCTTTATTATTCCTGAGCTGACGCAGGACGCCTCGAATTTCGTCTACCGTAGGCGGGTCCAAGCTGCAGTCGTACTCCTCATCAATTGCAGGAAGCACAGGCGCTAACACTGGTGGTGGGTGATTGAGTAGGGCTTCAAAGTGTTCGCGCCAACGTTGCAGTCGTTCCTCTAGGGAGGTTATCACAGAACCGTTCACTGTGCAGATCGTTTCGCTGACCCCATCCAGCTTCAGTTTCGCGACATCAATCCGGGTGGTGCGTTTTGGAGGGCGATTAACTTTAAGTCTGATACGAAGGGTAGCACGCACAAGCACGTGGTCGGAGCCGCTCTTGCCTCCCGTGTCTGCTCCACGGTACGCCCGCGCGTCGAGGACTGAACTCGCCCAACGTGACCGAACCAGTATGTAGTCAATCTGGTTAGTCGTCTGCCCATCGTTCGAGTACCAGGTGACTAGCTGATGTTGGGGGTGTTGGAAGCGTGTATTCATCACGACTAGGCGATTTGAGGCGGCGAAGTTAACGAGCCGTTCACCATTGTCGCAGCGTCTTCCCAGAGCAAAACGCCCCAGCACTCGTCGCGTGGTGTCAGTCGCCGGTCCAGTGCGCGCATTCCAGTCTCCTGCGACCACCAGGATGTCAATGGAGGGGATGCCATCGACAGTCGTCTGGAGCTTATGATAGAACTGCTCCTTGTCCACGTCAGCAGCGTTCAATGTGGGCGCGTATACCGCCACGACAGAGATGTTGGCAATGGCACCCCTCAAGCGTACCTTGGCAAGGCGGGGGGAGATGGGTTCCCACCCCAGCAGTGCAGCCTGTGCCTCGGGAGCAAGGGCGATTGCAACGCCATGCCGGCCGCTGTTATCCGTCACTCCACTATGGTAGAGGTTGTAGACCACATCGACACCAGGGACCTTCAGCTCTCGCTGCCCGGCATCAGGGAGGCGTACTTCGGAAAGGCATGCCACACTGACGCCATAGTTGTGAAGTGACCTCATGGTGAGGGCTTGGGTCCCTTCGTCGCGGAGAGTCCGGATGTTCCAGCAAGCAATTTTGAGGCGCTCACGGCGTCGGAGGAGGTGATGGTGGAGGGGGTAGTGGTGCCCGACTTGCACATTTATCACTCGCCCCGTCGAGCTGAGGGCAGGCGCGTCGGTTCCCGCGGACGCCGTAGCTCGAGTCGTAATTACAGTCTGTCGTGAAGTCATGAAGAAGTTTCGTGGGAATTTATTGAAAAGCCGGGTCCCCCAGCCCTGCTTCTACCAGAGCCTTCTGTTGGCCGGGTAGATTACCCGTTCACCCCCCCACCACAATGAGGTCGAAGGTTAGAATTTAAGGGGCTTGACTACCTGTGGATCATTTGTCGTTCAACTATTTTCATTTCCCCTTCAACGGCAATGTAATGCCTGGTACCTAATAATCGTTTTAAGCATCCCTTAACCTGTAATTGGGAAGATGGCTGTGTCTAATCTACATCCTGTAAATACTGATTGAAAAATTTAACAAAGTCTTAGTGTATGAATCCAGTATTAATTGAAAAGTGCAGATGCCCCTTTTGCCCTGGCTCAGTGGCAGGCCTCCATCAAGGCCAGGCCAGTGCCTGTGCACAGCCCAGACCATGACCAGACTCACAGGGGATTTCAGCTGAATTCAATTTCACCTCTGGCCTCTGTGGCGGCAGCTTGAGCCGTGGCCAAACAAAGAGCCGAGCTTCCCATTCAACGTGAGAACCCCCTCATCTCCTGACCTCTATTACCATATGAATAGGCCTGAAAATGGAACTGGAAGCAAAGAGTGACAGACAGGAATGGGAGAGTTGAGGCAAAAATGGCTAATTTTTAGATCATTCGTTATTTTTTATGCCCACCTGGGATTACAATCTGTCTCCCAACGTCATTAGAGATGTCACTAAGAAATTCAACAAAAACATACATGAAAGCCTGACTTGGATTTTCAATTCATTGCCAAGACATTTACCGCTCTCAATCTAAATACAGTACGGGTTTGCCTGCCCAAAACAGGTAATTGATCCCTACCTGTCCTAACCAGTCTTTGTCATTCAGTTATGACTAGAAAATAAATTGGGATGAAATCATAATCATTGGTTTTACTTCTCTATATGCCACAACGTTTCACGTATGTTTCTGTATTACTTGTTGCTTCGTGAAGTTCAATCATCACAAAATGGATTCAGCAATATATACACACACACAAAAGCGACTGATGTCAGCACGATGAAACGCATAAAGTGGTTTGATAAGATGTCATCGATAAATAGCAAAAGCAGAACATAGGATGACACACAAGTTTGTCTCAACACAGAAGCTGTTATTGTTGCAATTAAACTACCAGGCTAGACGCAAAGGAGAGCACATGAGGTGAAATTAAGTAAATCCAATCACAAGAAACACCACACAGGTAGGCCGGAGCTGGACCACCGGGCCACCGAATGGGAAATTCTTGAAAGATGATTTGAATACCACAGGACTAAGTGAATGCAAAGTCACAGTCATGGCACGGTTTAACAAAAAATAATCAAGTGTGGGGCGGCCCGGTGGTCGACTGGTTAGCGTGTCGGCCTCACAGTGCAGAGGTGCAGTGTTTGATTCCAGCTCTGGTCTTCCTGTTTGGAGTTTGCATGTCCTCCCCGTGCCTGCGTGGTTTTCCGGTTTCCTCCCACATTCCAAAGACATGCGTGGCAGGTTAATGGAACGCTCTAAATTGTTCCAGAGTGTGAGTGTGAGCGCAGATGGTTGTTCATCTATGTGTGCCCTACCATTGGCTGGCAACCAGTTCAGGGTGTCCCCCGCCTACTGCCCGATGACAACTTATATAGGCTCCAGCACGCCCCACGGCCCTTGTGAGGATAAACAGATCAGAAAATGGATGAGTGGATGGATAATCAAGGGTGTTTTTACTAAATTTGTGACGTGCGTATTTTCTTTTGGAAATGATATTGCTCTCACATGCAAACAGACTTCAGAGTCAGCTCAGCACATCAGAGGGCCAGAGAGGCGGAGAGACATACGGCCCTCTTGAACACCTGATCTCAGCTCTTTCTCCTCAAGTACCTTCTCTGATGTCACCCCAAAGGACTTCACATCACTGCTGACGTCTGGACGAGTAAATCAAACACATTCATGACAGCTGATACATCGTTCAGACTCTGCCCTGTGCAACAGCTCCATCGTCCAGCTTCAGATCAGTGCTTCGCCAAGTTCGCTCCGATGCCCTCCCACACTGTCAAGTGCCATCTCCAAAACACCCACATTATCTTATATGAGAGAATAATCGCAGCAGTCATTCAAAGAAGGCACAGAGCTGGAGGTGAGAGAGATATAGTCCACGACAATGTAACTCAGTTTGATCGTGATGAAAACGTTTTTTATGGTTTGATGACTATTTTCTCCCCTTCTATTTCATTTGATGTCTGTACCGAAATAGGAGAGCTGTGCAATCTCCTTGTACGATTTTTTTGTAGAATGACAATAAAGGCATTCTATTCTATTCAATCTCTGTACATTGCAACGGAAATCCTCTTTGGCTTAACCCCATGGAGCTCACTTTAAATCGCTGTATCTAAAACCTTGAGTCCCAGAGTCAGTAATGATGTTTCTCACATCTCAATCACTTCTGCCTCTGGTGAAGAAAAAAAAAAAATCACTTGAGGCTCTGTGTGGCTCCTCCAGGAGAAATACAAAGACAGCCTCTCCATCATCCAGCAAACCATAAGCTTTCCTTTCTATTCCCTGCTCATTAACTCTGTAACAGAGAACAGAGCAAAAAGTGATTGGCCTCTGCCAGAGGACTAAAAGCCCCCTGAGGTTGCCGTTTTGAATGTGTGCCATGTTGAACAGACTCGAACTAAGCAATAGAGAGGGAAATAAAAGTCTACAGACAGAGCTGCAGGCCTGTAGACCCACTATGTGTGTATGATAATGTACCATGGTTGTAGTTTCATTGTAATGAGGTGATAGAGTCATGATGATGACCCATCACCACAGCAGAGGGTGGCAGGCTGTGGCGAAGGGAAAATATCTGAGGTCAGAGGGAAATCATGGCACTCGACTTGATATCTCCATTCAGAAGCTGCAGTGGGAACCTGGTCACACTGAATTCGCTCCAATTATTTCAATGCGACCACGATGTTGGAAAGGAAAGACCACAGAAAGGGGACGTAAGAAAAAAAAAGGATGGGGGCCGGGGGGGTTGAAATTCAGTCTGGCAGGACAAGGGAGGTAACAAGTTCATGGACCTTTCAGAAAACACGACTGCCTGCTGCGTGATGGATCACGGAGCCTCGGATTGGCCCTCACTGGTGGGACCCAGGGAAGAATGCATGGGAAACATCTTTCTACCAGAAAGAGAGAAGTAAACATGGCCTTGAAATAAATGACCGCCTACCGGTTCTGATGCATCTAGCTCCGACATAGACGTGACGTGCACAATCAAACAAAAGCCTCTGGCAGCTCCAAAAATAAGTACTTTTTTTTTTTTTAAGACATAACTGTAATGTAATTACAAAACACTCTACAATGATGCGAGTAATAGATGGATTTGTTTTGTTTTGTTTTTTTAAGAAAAATGCAGGATGTCACAGCAATCTCACATGACAAACTGATAAGTGATATAAAATGATGAAGTGAAGTTTAGGGCGGCACCGTGGTCGACTGGTTAGTGTGTCGGCCTCACAGTGCAGAGATGCAGGGTTCAATTTCGGCTCCGGCCTTCCCGTGTGAAGTTTGCATGTTCTCCCCGTTTCCTCTGTGGGTTTTCTCCGGGTACTCTGGTTTCCTCCCACATTCCAGAAACATGCATGATAGGTTGATTGAATGCTCTAAATTTTCCCTAGGTGTGATTGTGAGCGCTAATGGTTGTTCGTCTATGTCTGCGCTATGATTGGCTGGCAGCCGGTTTGGGGTGTCCCCCGCCTTCTGCCCGAAGACAGCTGGAATAGGCTCAAGCACACCCAGGACCTTGATGAGGACTAGCGGATTAGAGGAGAAATGGACTCATTAGAGAAAGAAATTTTGGGATCATGGCCATTGATCTGGGGGTAAACATGGGAATACTTTCTGAAGGGCCCCAAGCTGTGAAATCAGTTCATGAAGTAACTCCATTCAGTAAATCCACTCAAAAGATTTGATTGTTTGAACAAGGATTTCGCAACACATAACTGAAGCTCTGTTTCCCGCTTTGCTCTGTGTGGCCTGGTGGTTGGAGGTCCATGCTAGTCTAGGGTCTGGACACTGCAGAATATGCACAAGGGACCTTACATTGACTACACTGTATTCCGAAACCAATTTTGTCTTCCACTCCGCTAAGCCATAAGCATGAAACAATTGCACAAAAAAGACCAAAAAAAAAAAAAAAAACCCCCACTTTATACAGTGAAACTCCTCTACAACGAAATCATGTTTGCAGCAAGACATTTTTCACAACAGGTGGTTTTTCACTGTAGCAAATTTTATCTCAGATGTAAACACACACACTCTCACACACACACACACAAAATATGTCTAATGAATACAGTACTGTAACTCCTTATGACTGTGTAATTAATAAATTTAATGATACAAAACTAAGAAAAAGCCCCACCCAAAAATCTGTTACATTTTTTGTTTATGTTGTAAAACAACACTCGAATTTTCTATCCATTCGTGAAAAAATAATTGATAGAAAATAAAAGTCTTTGTTAATTTTTATCAGATTTAAATTGGAATTTAAATCAATGATTTTTGGAATCAAACAATCGTAATCCCAAAGACACTTCATACTGTACATTACTGTACCGTATAGCCAATGTACAGTTGTGCACAAAGAGAAAAAAAGGGAAAGAAATAGCTAAGTTTCAGATCAGAATTCACTTTCACTTACATCAATTTCTTGGATAATGTCTCTTATTTTGCTTCCTCCGTCTTTCATTCTGATCACTTTTACCCTCTCTTCCAGTGTCAGAGCTCTTCTTGTCTTCGCTGCTTGGCATCCAAAGGTCCGTTTTGTAGCCATTTTAGCAATGCAACGAAATACTTCTGGATGACTGCGCATGTGTAAACCACTGTGGTGGTTGCTGTTTCAGTTTCGGAGCAAAGCAGCAGAGGTCGCTGTTGGCTGAGGTTGGATTAGACTTTTGCAGAAGGTTTGTTTTCGTTGTTGTGAATCTCCGCGAGGCAAGAGCAGAGAAAACGATTTCGTATAACGGAACAGGGGGATTTTTCGTCGTAGGGGGAGCAGAAAAGTGGGAATGCCTTTAATGCATGACCATTTTTTCACATTAGGGGGTATTTTTGCCCATGTAGGTTGCGCTGTAGAGGAGTTTCACTGTACCACCAAATTGTTCGTCCGGGTGCATGTCAAAGGAAACGCCCTCGGTATGCCAGAACACCCACCATGAAGCAGAGTGGTCTGATAATATCACAAGTAAAACAAAAATGAAGATGCACCTATTTTTCACGCTTCACTGCAGCAGTCCGCAGTCTCCTGGACTAATTAAACAGATGCTTAGGAGAGAGAGAATGAGTTATCTAAACTGGACCTTGAACATATAGTACATGTGAACACAATCATTCTACATATGAAATGAAGTTCTCAGAGTTAAGATACAGTACCACATCTTGATAATGCAATTAGAAATCAAACTAAAATGGAGCCTCCAAGGTGCAACACAGTTTCGTAGCACTCTTCGGCCTTTGTTTGGTTCATACAGTATTTCAAAAGTCATGTTTCCACATTGAATGACTGACACTCAGCAATTTCAAAACATGACATTCTTACCGTGGAACTTTTATGAACTGAATAGGAAAGTTTTGAGTTCCACAGAAGCCAAGACCTCATGAAGTGAACCGTGGTGCTCCCATGAATCCAGTAAATGTGTCAATCTTTGTGGTCTTTTGTGTATGATCACAATTTATTAATGGTTCAAAATATTACATTTTATCACATAGTTGAATCCCTTCTGCAAAAGAGACGTACAGTACAAGAAACGCTTTCCGAGAGAACGATAACAGCGGTGGCACTTTTACCAAGCCACGATTATATACTTGAGGGTGAGAGTGTAGATTCTAAAACTCCAAAATGAGAATATGTGAAGGACTTCAAACTTGAACCTTATGACCTCCAGGGCCACGACAGAAGCATGATTTTACTTTGGTCTCCTCTATTGGCAAAAAGATAGAAGTTAGGACCTTTTTTTTCTGGCTTCTTGTGAACAGCGATTTCTGTTTGTAATTTGTCGATGCGGCTTTTCTGTAAATAAATATTTTTGTTGTTGCATTTTGTCTGAGCCTGCATTTCTTGGATCCAAAAATATCATTTGGTTCGGTCCGAACCTAACAGAAATGATGTCTTGTTTCCTTTTTTTTCACTGGGATGTGTGTGCCAGTATGTCGACACATGAATGTAAATGTGAAACCTCCCCCGCGAAGCTCAATAGACCAAATGAAATAAGACTTCTCCTGTGGTGAAACATGGAAGAAAACTAGCATTGGCTTGTGGAGTTTGAATAGTAGATGAGTGATTGCCAACTAGAGTGCCAGGGGTGAAATCTCCCTGCACAATATGCTAACCAAAATGGATGGAGTGTATCTCATTTGTTTTTAAAATATCACAGCATTCAATTTTACAGAATTATTTCAGTGGTTAAAAACACCTGGCACTGGTTTGTTTCCATCACGATCTCTAATACTGTAAGAACAAGAAAGTGAAGGAAGCAGGGAGGGTCATCCGTGATAAGCGTGTTTGAGAATGATGATGCATGCAAAACTAGTGAGTCTTGCTAAGACTAAAATCGGGCACATTCACGGTGTGTCGCTACTTACTCAGTCATTGAAACAACTTTGAGATGAAAGAGCTTACAGCTTGTCACGTTGTATACTGTATGCTAAAGAGGTGAGGTAATCAATGCTGTGCTTACTAAAGGTGCACCCATCAGAGATTGCACAACAATACCACTTAAACAAACCACATGGTTGTAACTTCCCATTTAACTCACTAAATGTATGTGCAGCCATAAGTACAAAATTACAATCATCACAGCAAAACTTTTTGTACAAAATACTTACCGCAGGAGGAGGAATCTATCTGTCATTATTGCTTGGCCTTGGCAGACGTCTACCTACAAAGTGCTCTTATGTAATCCTCCCCTGACTGTTTGTTTGCTTTTAGATGGTGTGGCCCCACTTCCGAATCCAAGGAATAATAAACTTGCCAACAATGAGTCCCCTGGAGGCCAATGCTGTTACCTAGCTGGCAGTGGCAATGAATGCTGAGAAAGCTACTGAGACGACACTTGACTGAACTGAAGGGTCTCTCTGACAGAGGTCAAACACAGTTTTGGGGAGCTGGCGGAGAGGTCAATATCGAGACCGCAATAATAAAAGTGAATCAGTATGATAATGGAATCCATAGCTAATCTGTGCTAAATTCATACAGACATTCATATTATTGATTCACAATGACTAAACGAAATAATAATGGATGTAGGAGATTTCGGATTTGGACTGAGGTGTCTAACTCAAACTGCATTATTAATAAAACACATTTCTACAACAATAACATTAAATATAAAAAAAATAAATAAAAAAAAATATATATAACATTTAAATATATTTTGAGCTAGCTTATCACTGAAACACAACCAAACAAGAAATACAATTATGCAATCTATACTATATAATTGTAACAGAACACAGTCAACGTCATCGGCGCCGGAAAACCAAAATATGATCCTGCATTTTAACCTGCGCTGTGATCCCCACGTGATCACTCAGCGAACTGCACGTCCCCCACCCTCCCCCCAACACATCAAATGTGGTGAGTTTGTCCTCCCTGAACACATATATGCACGTACACACAAGGGTTTTGGCATACTGTGCACTGGGAGCAGACAGGGTAAAGTCTATGATTTTATCGGTTGTATGACATTGAGCAGGTATTTGCACTCCTAGCAGAATAGGAGTTCAGAAGGCTTACATGCAGGTAATGGATATGAGTGGATCTATGTCATTTACTGGGTACTCACCTGGACAGGAGAGCAAAGACGGCACCGATAAGACCCTCATCCTGCTTCACTTCTCAGACTTCAAACTCCACATCCCTCCTGTAGTTGAAGTTGGTGTGAGGTGGCAAAAAAGGAGGGAGAGGGGATGAGGGGAAAAAGTGCTGGAGGTAAAGTTTCCCTTCATCATTTCTTTACTTTGTGCATTCATATGCTCTTGCTCAGCCGCAGCAAACAACTCTCCACACACTACTGGTTAAAATTAAAATAACAGGAAGAGAGCGAGGCAGCGAGGGAAGGTAGAGAGTGAGGGGAAGGAGAGAGAGTGAGGGGCAACAAAAGTATGCGCAGTCTCCTTTCAAATTTTAGAGGCTGGATTTCTGGCTGCAAGGCGAGCTCTACTGGGCATGCTCACAACTGAGGGACACACTCACTTCCTTTCTTGTTCTTGCCTTCCTCCTTGCATGATCGTCTGTCTCTATTATCATGTCGGTCCTTTCGAGTGAAGAATACTCAGGTCAGTCCTTGCAAACCTAGAAATTAAATACAATTAGAAAATCCATCCATTGCATCCATTTCCTGATCCGCTTATCCTCACAAGGGTTAGGGCGTGCTGGAGCCTATCCCAGCTGTCTTCGAGTAGTAGGCGGGGATACCCTGAACTGGTTGCCAGCCAATCGCAGCAATTAGAAAATGTAATGTTTAAAAACCACTTGCGGAAAGA
This sequence comes from Hippocampus guttulatus, assembly GCF_054856545.1. Classification (NCBI taxonomy): domain Eukaryota; kingdom Metazoa; phylum Chordata; class Actinopteri; order Syngnathiformes; family Syngnathidae; genus Hippocampus; species Hippocampus guttulatus. Next base: position 19,045,984 of record NC_141272.1, read on the forward strand.
AAAAATAAAATAACCTGACGTTGAAGCCAAGTAGAAAAGTGACACTCCACAACCAAGAAATTACTCATATTGTTGGTTTATAGGACATATCGAACACATTAAAATCATATGCATGCACTCATTTTGTGTAGACTGTGATGCAATATTTCACCCAAATGTCAAAGCAACCACACGAGAGCCATTGAAATAAGAAATGCACTACAGTCAAACTCCTCTACAAAGAAACCTACATGGGCAGAAATACCCTCTAGTGTGAAAAAAATCTTTATGCATTAACACCCTTCCCACTTTCCTGCCCCCTATACAACGAAAAAAAACCCTGTTGCGTTATACGAAATCTTTTTCTCTGCTCTTGCCTCGCGACGAGATTCACTACCATGAAGTCTAATCCAACAGCGCCCTCTACTGCTTCGTTCGGAAACGGCAACAGCAACCACCACACTTGTTTACACATGTGCAGTAGTCCAGGAAGTATTTGTTATTGTTAGTTTCAGACGCAGCAAGAATGTTGCATTGCTAAAATGGCTACAAAACAAGCCATTTTTTTGCTTTGGATGTCAAGCAGCTAAGACAAGAAGAGTTCTGACGCTGGAAGAGAGGGTAAAAGTGATCAAAATGAAAGACGGAGGAAACAAAATAAAAGACATTATCCAAGAAATTGATGTAAGTGAAAGTGAATGCTGATCGTAAATTTCGCAATTTCTTTCCCTTTTTTTCTTTCTACACTGACTATATGAAGTGTCAAATAAGTGTATGCTCATACTTATGCACTATAGGAATTAAAAAAAAAAAACAAGAGTACACATACGTTTGTGTGTGCGTGTAAACGTACGTTTGCACGTGTGTGTGTGTGTGTGTGTGTGTGTGTGTGTGTTTACATCTAAGATCAAATTTGCTACAGTGAAAACCCCCGTTGTGAAAAATTTCTTGCTGCAAACATGATTTCGTTGTAGAGGAGTTTCACTCTACTTCAATTTTGGTTGACGACAAAATGATCACCATATGCAGCATCAAATACGAAGTCTGTTTGCTTGAATTTATGCTTGCACCTCTGAGAGCCTTCTGAGGCTGACCAGCTATGGCGTAACTCGACGGTCCCCAAACACCGGGCCATTGATCAGTGCCCTTGGTCCACTTGGCCCTCCAACAGAGACTGATAGATTCAGAGATTGATCAGAGTCTGAAATAAGTTTTATTTTGAAATTCAGGTGCATCTGCTTGTGCCTCTTCACAAACGTCAAACCGCTCATCTTGGTCGTGTGATTTCGATGGAAAAAAAAGTAAGCTCACAAGTCAGAAAAATGAGAAAGAAATCAGAAAAGGCCAAATGATGAGAGACAGAAAAAAAACCCTGACCACTTAAAAGCAAATATCAGCAGTCATGTTTAAAATACAGGTTCATCATAGATTTGCAACAGGTGATGCTCATGCGCCAAGACCGCTCAACCTCTTTTTCTCCTGGTCAGCATAAGAAAACTGGCATGCAAATACAGTACAACATATTATACTTAGATCTGAGGTATGAGGCAATTGGGCCTTCAGAACTGCTTGGGCGCATGAAGAACAAGCATCTATTTAAAAAACAAGACTGGTTTAAGATAAAGCCAGAATATCCAGAGTGTGAATTCCTCTCTTCCATTTCCAACATGCTACCTTTGTTTAGCCAGACTTTCTTCAATCATAGCTACCAAAACCAAATTATGGAGCAGTGTGAACATACGTGCCACACCTGGAGTGTCATTGCGTCCTATTACCTCCAACATCGGACCGGCTCATTGAATTGAATCGAGTGCAGAGCTCCAAATAATTCCAACTACATTTAGCCTAATGGTAAGTTGTATTTTAATTTGTTTCTGTGCAAAATTCAGCTTTGTCTGAAACTATTCTATGGTGTAAAAAAGGTTGGGGACTGCTGCTATGTATTATACCGCGTATGATGTTTGTATAGTCCGCGATTCTAAAACTGTCGGTGCTATGTCATGCGCCCAAGCGCTGACCTAGATTCTTACCGGCAAATCATCTATGTATCAAAAGCAAGCAACTTAATGAGGACAGTACGTTCATGGAGCAACACATAGCGAATGCTCCTTCTACATCCTGAATTTGCCTCCCATATTTAAACCATCTTGACCAATTAGACGTGATGGATTTTTTGAAAAACGCTGAATCGAAAGCTGATTGAATAAATATTTTGTGTGCAAAAAATAATATTCTTTTAATAGGTAGCTGTCTAAACTTCTCATACTTCACTTCTTGGGGTCACTCGACTGAAACAACAATGTTATCTCGTCGACATCCTGAGGGGAGGCTAATCCATCCTGACTGTCTGAAGGGTGGCATTAAAGGCCAGCTGGAGGAAGTCCAGACGGCTGCAGGCTTGACCCAATGACTTCAGAGGTTATGCGAAGCAATAGGTCAACATCAGAGGTCAATGCCACGGTTGGACAAGGCCTAAACTCCTTGCGCCGAGCATGTAGCAGCTGATTGAGTGAAGGAAAATGGGGGATGGCGAGCGAATACAGAAAGTTCAAAATAAAGCAGAGGAAAAAAGTCAGTCAAGCTTGAAGGAGTCACAATCAAAACTCACTTCGTTGTTGGTTGCATTTTGCAACTGCAAACTTGGCGGTAATTAAAGGCTTTTTTTTTCCAGTCTAGACTGTTTTGGAAAGGTTATTAAAGGTGTGAGGAGTTGTGTTGGGTCCGGATGTTCAAGACTCATAGATACTGTCGATAATGGGATAATGGGATGAGGGATGAAAGAGAGAGAGAGAGAGAGAGAGAGAGAGAGAGAGAGAGAGAGAGAGAGAGAGAGAGAGAGAGAGACAGACAGACAGACAGACAGACAACATACTTGTTGGACAATTAAGGTGACTTCCAAAATGTGGTTATCGGCATCACAGTTCTTGTCACAACTGCTGTGTATGCAGACAAACTTGGAAGGACACAGTGCTCCACATGGTTCTTTGCATGTCCAAATATGTCACGTTTGAGAGGTGGTGGTGGACCCCAAAAAAGCAGGCAGGAGGGAGGAGCAGGGTGTACTTGACGAATTGTATTTAAAACAAAGAAAACTAAATCCAAAACAAAGTCCAAAGTAACAAACAAAAACCATGACTTCAACAAAAACTATCAATAACCAAAACACTACCAGAACAAACATGACAGCAGCAAAGGAACAGCAAACAAACGAACATGACAGTAGCAAGAGCAAACAATGACCAGACACTGAGCATTCGGGCGGGAGTCCTTTTATACAACTAATAATTACGTAACGACCAACAGGTGTGCAGCTGCAGGGGGAGCCCTACAGTGCCACCTGTTGGTCACAAACCAAATCATGACAAAATAAACCTGGATTCCAACTATTTCCAAGTGTACATCACGTATCGATGTTCTAATGTTCATTGACACACATTGTGTTGGAGGAGTTTTGCCATTATTTTTCCTCTTTGTACCAGAAAGCGATAGGAAGAGAAGTTGTTTTCTCTCCGAGAGAAGACATTTACAGACCAGGTTCTGGGTTCTTTGGCAATGTCAGAAACATGTGAGTTGATGGTTGAAACCTAGCCGGCTCTCCAAGTTCAAGACTGATTCATAAGCCCTCTCACCCGGGGTCTCCAAGGACCTCTGACCCCAACCGCTGTCTGGCCCTGGCCGATCCTACAGAGAGTCCCAGTGCTTCATAAATCCCTGTCATTAACTCCACATTGTATGCCCCATGGTCACAATTCGCCTTTTGGGGTTTAAATTAAACACAACACAATGGTCATCAACTTCATCCCCCCCTCCCCCTGCGCACCATCAAGCCACCCCATTGCCATCTGATGAGGGCATTGAGTGACAAGCTGCTTGCAGCCAATGAAGTCAATACACCTGCTCTTCCAAATACAGAAATCCAAAAAGGGTTATTGTGGTCAATTTGATATCTCGGTCAGTAAATTAAATTACAATGAACCATAAAGAACAATACTTATACATTGAAAAGTATCTAATTCACTGGCTTGCTCAAATCAGATAAACAAAGGTAAAACGATTAACAGAACTTAATTGACGGACAGTCTACCGTGGGGAAATTGGGCTGCAATGTCTTTGAAAAAGAGTCAACCAAAATAAAATTATAGGGATCAGAATAACCATTATTGCAAAGCACATGTGCAACACAAACAAATATCAGCCTTACTATGTGGATACGACCCTGTGATTGACCTATGACCACTCCGTGCTGGAGTCTGTCTTAGGCCCCAAGCAAAGTGGTATCGAAAACGAATTCAAGATGAGATGGATGTTGGTGAAATTATTACCTGTCGTCAAAACATTTAGAGTCACTCGAAAGTTAATTTCCAAAGTACATGTATTGAAAACTGTTAAGTGATGTAATGGACTATAAATCAAGTCAATCAGTATCAAGTCAAGTCAACAGTATTTATAGAGCACTTTCAAACAGCCATCGCTGCATACAAAGTGCTGTACATGGAGCAATTTAACATGCACAATAAACAGTAAGACAAATCGGTAATAAAGGCGGTAGAAAGCACCAAACAGTAAAACCAAGAACAAATCTAAGTCATGCTGAGTCGAATGCCAAAGAATACAAGTGAGTTTTGAAGATGGGCAGCGAGGAGGCTTGCCGAATGTTCAGTGGGAGGTCATTCCAGAGAGAGGGACCATCATCATCACAAAAGTGTTTGTGTGAGCAATATCTAATGTGTGAGCTGGATAAAAAATAAATTAATCAACTAAAATGAACATCCATCCATCCATCCATTTTCCGAACCGCTTGATCCTCACTAGGGTCGCGGGGGGTGCTGGAACCTATCCCAGCCGTCTTCGGGCAGTAGGCGGGGGACACCCTGAATCAGTTGCCAGCCAATCGCAGGGCACACAGAGACGAACAACCATCCACGCCCACACTCACACCTAGGGACAATTTAGAGTGTCCAATCAGCCTGCCATGCATGTTTTTGGAATGTGGGAGGAAACCGGAGCACCCGGAGAAAACCCACGCAGGCCCGGGGAGAACATGCAAACTCCACACAGGGAGGCCGCAGCTGGAATTGAACCCGGTACCTCTGCACTGTGAAGCCGACGTGCTAACCACTGGACTACCGGGCCTTCATACTAAAATGAACAATTTAATAAAAGTTAATTCGATTTCCCAGCATATTGATGAAATAAGCGGCTCAGGGGAAATCAGACACTTCCTTTTTCATCACAATAGTTTACTGCTCACAATGTTGTTATTATGGTATTCTGACTTCAATTTAAACAGCTGAGACAGTATAAAATATGGTGATAAAAAATTGCAGGGGGTTGAATCGATTTCCTTGATGTCTGTGGCAGCCTGTGTGGCACGACCAGGACAGAAGAAATACAACAGTAGACAATGCGGTAATTTGTACAAAATGTCTACCATCTTGCAGTGTGCAGAGCTCAGCATCAATGTGGTGCACTAGCACCACCATTTGAATTTAAGGCAAGCTGCAGCAGCCAGCCTCCCCAACCATACAATTAGCAGTTGGGATGACTGTCCCACAACAGCAACATATAGACCTCACTCAAAGATACATAACAAAGTCTGTGAAATATGTGTCATTTATAAAATTATACTGTTGCTGTACAGCGGTGGCAAACGAACAGCCCGAGTAAATGAACAGGCTCGATATTAGGCTTCTGAAAAGCTTGCTGATGATCTGATTATTTCAATTAGGTGTGTTGCAACAGAGAGAGATGGAAAATTTACAGGATGGCGGCCCTCTACGGCCGCAGTTCGACGCCGATGCAGACTTGTAGGGCAGCCAACTGCGACGGAAGTTAGCTGAGGAATCGGCACCAGTTCCAATCAAAGGTGTCGCACGACACCTGTAGCACAAGCACTCACTAAAAAGGCGGTGTGAGCAGCCTACCTCTTCCATTTGGCCACAGTCACGCGCCCGCTTACGGAGGTTCTGCTGACTGGTGAGAAAAACACAAATACTCCCAAATCTCGAAGATGAAGTTTGCTGTTACTTGTCAGGCTGCTGATTTGCAGAGCTGCAGATTTGGAAAGAGTATACGAATTATTGTATTAAATTATCAGTTTAATATCGTCGATCATGAAGTTTAAGTATTGGGAATTGAAGGTTTCTTAAAACGGTAATTGTCGCTCGTAAATTATGAATAGTTTGTCAGGCAGTTTCCTGGAGCTCATTCTACCCGATATTAGTCCGTTTTTGAAACGGACTAATAATAAAAAATAATATAATAATAATAAAAAGTAAATGTCACGAATCGTCAATTCGATGTGCGAAAGGAAATGGCAGAATCCGGGTAATCTCGTTTAAAAACAAACCCAAAAACAACAACAAACGGTATGAACTCAAATCCATGCCAATTTTAGCTCCATGTCGCCACCCTGCGGCCAGCAATTATATCACAGCACAAAGTGCAATCCAGGACATGTGGAACGCGAACTCAAATATCTTTAATTACCAATATCATCAGTTTTTAATCAGGATAAATTTCCTTTTTATACACAACCATTTGAGATAAAAAGTGCCTTCTTCGAGTGACAGGACTATGCTTTTGTGTCTCAGGAGCTGCTCTTGTTTGTGAGGGTATCAAATGTTTCCCCTCAGTCAATCATGAATTAATTGTAATCTTTGCCACTTATCTGTTCCTTTCATTCAGCGCAAATTTATCTTCCTTGACCTGGGTTTCGTACATGCAAAGAATCAGATAAAACATGAAGCTCTAATCTATGTCCCGTGCATGAATGCTGCCTGTGGTTGGAACCGTTTTTACATTCATTCGCGAAAGCATCTCTTGGCTGTATAATGTGACAAGCTGCATGTTACTGTGAAGTGACTCACCTCTAAATGGCAAATAAAGTATTTTAGGGAAACCTTTAGTAAGTACCGGTAAGTCTACGGTATTGTTTACACAGCCCATAATGACCTCTACACTCCCTCACAAAAAGTTGGCATGCGGGGGTCCACTACAGTGGACTTAACATGTTTAATTTTTCCCCTGAGAAAATGTATTTATTTGGGGTGTGGGTGCGGTCAATTTAATTGATTACTCCTTTCTGCCGTGTTTTTCTGAGCCATGTGACTCAAAATCCAGCTGCTTGCAGTGTTACACTGGACATGTGTCACCTGTCTGACACAAGAACGTATGTATAAAAGGAACTGGAATGGTAAACTCTTTTAAGTGTTGATTGATGGTCTCATGAATGACAGTAAATTGTTAGATTATCCTCAGATTTTAATGACAATCTAGCTCAAGAAATGGCAGAAATTTCTAAAATTTTTACTCTATAGTTTATTTAAACATGAGTAAATATTAGTAGGATAACAAAACATGTCAGAATGTATTTCAAAAGTGGCCTGCCCTCGCTTAAATCAACCTTTTTGTCAAAGTTGAACTGAAGTACAGAAGTGGGAGGTTGGGTCGGGTGGCTGTTTGCCTTTGGGCCCCAAATGACTAACTACGGCGTGGGCTGAGCCTACGACATTGCCAGCTAGGTGACGTAACCACAGTGGTAAGCAGCTAGCAAGTAGGAGAAAGCAGCATGTTGTCTGAGAACTCGTGTGAATTGCACGACAACATCTACCATTAACACATCGCTCAAACAGTAATGGTAGTCCAGTCTTGTTTCCATTGCAAAGATGGGTTCACACGCAGCGGAAGGGAGTGCTACTCGAGTACCTTCAATTTTGAAATGTTTTCTTAACATCCCGCCCCTCATTCTTCTCTTCAACCTCAAATAGCCTACCTGTTTATTTTGTGCCGAGGCACACTAGTATGCCGTGAGAGATCATCGGGTGTGCCGCGGGAAATTATCCAACGTCAGTTACTTCGACCAAAATGTGTAGCATTTTGTAATAACTTTTTTTAAATTCATCTATGTAAACCACATATAACCACAAACAATGAAATGATCTTCCACTCGATAACTGAAGTTACATAATTAGCCAACTTCGAAATAAACTTTAGCTTACCAAAGAATACATGGATATCGGTGCCTTGGAATGCTTTTATTTTGAAATTGTTTCATGGAGGTTGACTGATTTTCTTGACAATTGGGGCCAGGTTCTATCACTGTGTTGCCACTTATATCAACACACTATCCTTAAATCATGTTCAGTCGCTAATAAAGTGCTTGTTGTCATCGTTAGCAGCTTGTCCATAAGCGAGTGCCCCATATCGGCTGTCAAACTACTTCTCATTCAGTTTAATGTGTAAATGACTCCACACTTTTGCTGACAGCCTGGCACAGTTGCGGTTCCTACTAATCATTAAAACGATCACTGCATGTTGCTAGTGTAATGAACTGGTATTCAATGACTTCTGGAACATTTGACAGTTCTTCCCTTTGCCACAATTGAGAGTGTAAAAACTCATTCAGCAAAATGACTGTTCATGTCAGAGCTGTTTACTGTAAACTTTGACATGGTCGAAATCTTTGTATAAGATATTTGTCTGGAGTGTTGCAATTACGAGCTGATCGAAGAAGGGTTTTTTTTGTTTGTTTGTTTTTTTAACCTGTGAGCTTTGCTTGCCAAATGGGCCTTATTTGGCAGTGCCGTCGTCGATTATTACTGAATACCACCACCACTACTAGTCCTCTAATAATAAATACTCTTGGACAAAACGGGAATCATTGAAGAATCCCTCTCGTATATGGTCATCCATGTAATACTGAAAATAAAAATGCAAACAGATATATTAATGGTTTCAGGCATCGTGCAAAGGTCCTCAATTTGGTTTAAACCTCTGGCTCTGTGTTGAGCTGAATCACCAGTGTTTGAAAACTATCAAATACAAAGTTTTTATGAAACACTTTTTTTTTTTTTGCTTGCTTTTTACATCAGTAAGTCTGCAGTTGAGCTATTTGCACAGCCAACTCAAACATCCCTTTCTGAGTAAAGGGCAGCATTGCAGCACTTGCTCTTTGCTTAACAGTGTAAAAAAAAAAAAAAAAAAAAAAGTAAAGTTTGTGCACCACCATCATTTCAGCAAAAGGTTTTGATGTGTGCATGATGCTGAAGGAGACATTGTCGCCAGTATAATTATCGTGTTACAATGTGTGAAGGTTGGTGCCCACTAATCATCATGCTGCGATATCCAAGTACACACCCCACCAATTTAAAACAATTGATACAGTTCCAGAAGATAATGAAATCAACGGGCTGCTTGTCATGGGTTGCGGGCAGATTGTGTCATTGCAATGCTCGGATATCATGCTTGTACAGTTTGTCATTGTTCTTAATTATCTGTTTCTCAAGGCGTCATGTTTGTTCACAGTAGTGTGCAGTGGTATGTCAAAATCCTTGCTTGATGACTAAGGTTTTTATTTTTCAGGGATATCTCAGTTTGAGGTCAAGTTAGGCTCTCAAGTGTCTCAAGCACCCACTGTAGGCATTCCATCTGTTCTCCCCCCGCCCCCCTTCCTCTCCCTTTGCGTAAACTGTGTATTGTTGTGTGATTGCAATATTTTGACCTGGAGGCAACAAATATGACACACACCTCAGCAATTCAAGTGTAAGGGTTAAGTTGGGAGATGTCCTATTCATACGTACATGGCAGAAGTGACCTGCATGCCACTCAAAAGGTCTCTGTACACACCCTTTGTTGGTGTGTCCCAGTTTTTAAATGCCGAAACAGGTTGCCCCATCAGCATAATTGCACCATGTTATTTTTGGTTTATTTCAAACAATGCCTCCTATTTTCACTCGGCCAAGTTTTAGTACATTAACAGGAAGTTGAGTAAAACTAAAGGTTTAGGCTGCCCCCCCCCCCCCCCCCCAAGCTGTAGCTCACAAAATTGCATGCATTTCACTTTTATCAGTCTTGGCTTTAAAAAAAAAAGCATGCAGTTAGGTGGGGTGCATGAACTAAACAATCTGTCATTGGTAACTTTTTTTTTTGTCCTCCCTCGCCCTTGTGTGGGTGGAGGGGGCGGTTACAATATGCTTGTGTGTAATGAGGGGGTGGATGTTTCTCATCTGTGGCTATTTAGCAGATGCAGACGTTGAGGATCTTCCTTGGCAATCATGGGTGGTGTTCGGAATCAATCATGGAGCTGGACATGGTGTTTCTTCTTGAGCTGGATGGCAATGGCTTGGGCAGAGACAGGGCCGTAAGTTTATATTCCGATGACATGACGTTTTTTATCTTCCAATTTTCATTTGATTAAAAAATGAGATGCTGTCTTGTCTTACTGTAGAGGTTACCTGGTTGGCATTCCTGCAGTTCTGGAAAGTGGAGCCGAAACAAATTTCTGTGCCAGTCTGCTGCACCCCAATGAGACTCTGACCATGACTGTCTTTTTGAACTCCGAAGAGGAGAACACTACCCTCTTCCAAGAGACATCCAATGAAGACTTTCACAAGTGCCACAAGTTTAAGGTCATCTTAAGGCAAAAAAAAAAGCATTCGTTAGCTAGGGCATCTCCACAACTTTTATTCTGCAAATATATTTCACATACTGAACTGTTGTGCGCGATGTATTCAGTCGACCATCTGGACATTCAAAAAGAACATCAAACTACCGTCACATGTTTAGAATTCATCGAAATGAATTTATTAAATTTTTTAAAAACGATTAACTTCGAATTTGTGGAAAACAAGTTTAGCCTTTAGGGAGAGTAAATTCTACATACTGGTGTATGTGACATTATAGAAACAGATTTATTTTGCTGTCAATTTATATTTATATAGTTTTCCAACCTGAAGATTGGTCTTTGCCATGTCATTGATTGTCATTACTATTTATTTGTCTATCTATTGACCATATAGTATTCCGACTGAGTCCATTAGTTTTTACAGGATGAAATATTTGTAAAATGTCTTTTCTCTTATCGGTAATCCAGGTTCCTGTTCCGAAAGACAATGAGGTGCGGCAAATGGTTGTGGAGGTACAAGGTGCAACATTTAGCTCGAGAGAGGTCAGGAAGGTCATGATCAGAGTATATAGACCGATGACTTTCATCCAGACTGATAAACCCATCTACCTCCCAGGACAAACTGGTAACTAAGCACGTCATTATTTCTGTACTAAAGTATTTCCCCCTGCCCCCCACACACACACACTTTTTTAAAATGAGAGAATTTTCCTCTCCCAAACATCATTTGACTGTTTATAGCAACAATTATTCCATATGTGATGAAATGAAAATGCATTGAAAGAAGTCACAACTTCATTGGTGCGTCATTGCACAACCTTGCCTGAGTAGATGAAGTAAAATCCATGGTCACGAACAACTACGAAGTGGCCCACTGAACATCCTCCGACTAATGTTAGGTAATCGCATATCTATAGAACCAAATTCTGCTGAGGTCATTAAGTTTGAAATCCTAAAGTAATCCATTCCCTTTCTTTTTGCTGTTCAATTGGATACTTTTTTAGGTCTTTGGATGAACTGTAACAACCAAAATGTAAATTAATCTTCACTGTTGACAAATTAGTTTATTGAATTTTCCAAGCATTTGTAATTGCTTGCAGTGAAGCACTCCTTGTTAATAAAGCTTGAGTCTTCCTTTCTTGGAACAAATTCTGTTTACATGAAAGAGCAATTCTCCCACCACTTCGAAGAATGTTATAAACTCTGAAGCATGAATAGGGGAGATTCATTTTAGAATGGGTCCCTTTTAAGTGTGGAATTACATTTTGTACCGATTTATACATAAATATAGAGTTTTGGCATGGAAAGAACAATTTTATTTATTTTTATTTTTACTTTTTTTTTTTTTAAGTAGAAGTGGGTTCGGCCAAAGTGTATAAACCTCCTAAAAGTGCTGCAGGTTATTTTGGCACAGACTGTTAGTTTTTAAAATGTGATGACAATGATGATTTAAAAAAAAAAAAAAAGGTTGTCAAAGTTCATATCTCTCTATGCTCCTCTCAGTGCACTTCAGGGTCGTTTCGTTGGACACAAAGTTCAGACCTGCTGTTCAAATGGTGAGTGTTTGAACCACCCCTCCCCACCCCCTCATTTACAAATCACACTTCTCATAACAAATATGTTAAATTGTATTAACTGACCTGTACTTTGCATCGGTGGGCTTCTCATGACGATAACAATAGTTTAAAATGTGGTTTATGTAAACCCTAAGTGTGAATATGCCTTCGTTGAAAATTTGAAACTACTGTAAGACATGCGATAGAATAAGACTTTCATACGAATTCACTGTAAAAACTGAAAGGCTAAAATAAGATTAATTTATGGCAGAATTAAATGTGTCACACTCTGAAAATCCACTTTTTTAAAACCCATTGTGTTTCATTGCACATGTATTCCTGTGAAAACTGGAGACAATACGTATTGATTTTTGTCTTGGCTGTACTTTGATTCAAACGTTTAACGTGATGCAATGTGTCTGTTTCTTTTTGCAGTACGACATCATTGGAATTCAGGTAAGATGGAACGTACAGCATTATCACTGGTGCAGGCACCATTGAACCGCAAGCCACAATGCACTTCTCAACTAAGGCAGTGTGGTACTGACTGAGCTCAATGGAATTACCCCAGGTCAAGCGAGCCAAACAGATGTTAATGCTGGCGCTCCTGTTAGCTACTGCTAATCTGTGCTTTAAAAAAAGAAATGACAAAAAGAGCAGAGCTACAGTGTTAGCTGGCCACTGTTACTTTTTTTTGTTGTTGATGACATGACTGTGCTTTGAACACTGCATTAGAGTAGTGATTCTTGAACTTTGGCTAACCTAGCTGATGTCACAAACTATATTGTAAGACTTGCTTAGATGGGCATAAAACTTCGTCAGTGGGTTAATTTTCTTTATGGGAGGCCAGATAGCCAACTACCTGTATTTGAATGCAAACCATGATGTGTCCATGTCCCCTTTAAAACAAAAAAATTGAATTATCCTTGGTGTTCATACAAGCAGCTTAATGTATTTGCCATTAAGACGAGCAATATGCTGTAGGCCAGGGGTGCCCAACCAGTTGATCAAGTATTTAAATAAATAAATAGATTAAAAACTGGTCACTTTTAACCGATGGTGATGCGTAAATTGCATCTCTGGAAGTTGTTAGGGGTCAGCAGTGGCAAAGAATGGAATCTGGAGTTACTGTGTTGTAATTGTGTGTGGGGGGGGTTTTTTTTTTTTTTTTTTTAATTAAATAGAATCCCAGCAACACCCGAATAGGGCAGTGGCTGAACAAAACGTCGAGCAATGCAATACTGCAGCTGTCTTACTCATTAAACTCTGAGGCGCGGCAAGGTGACTACCAACTCTTTGCGTCAGTTGGCGGAGACAAAATATACCACTACTTCAAGGTGGAGAAATATGGTATGAAAAACACACTTCATTTTTCCCTCAAATTCCCCCTTGTCGATGGTTTGAAGTGGACTGAACAAATACTAAATTAACGCTTGCCTCTAGTTTTGCCCAAATTTGATATCAAAATTAATGGACCAGATGAAGTGGTTATTGTCGAAGATGACATCGCCATCGAAGTATGTTCAAAGTGAGTACTGTTCGTGGCATGAAATCAGATTTGAAACATTTGTTGAATGACCTGCTTGCTTTTGAACCACATGCTAAATGGGATGATACATTTCAATTCATAGGTACACATATGGACAGCCTGTGCCTGGTAGTGCCAAACTTAAGGTGTGTCGCCCAGTCTACTCGTATCTTTACAACACAGAAGAGGGCCCCCTTGTGATTCCCCCTTGCTATGAGGATACAAAACAGGTAAACTTCGCAACAAAAAAAATTTCACTTTGTGTGTGGTGGGGCCAAATATGTGTTTTTCAGATGGTACAAAGCTCGACTAGGCTGAGTGTATCACAAAGTGATGGGGATCTGGGAGAAATTGAATCATCAAATTATTTCAGTTCACTTTTTTTAAACACATTTACACTTTTAAATGTGGCTGACAATTACTAAATTGAGGAATAACCCTGAATGATAACAATTTGTATTCCATTCACTAGACAAATAAGATGGGCTGTGCCACCTTTATTCCGAAGATGTCAACATTCACAAAAATTGACCAGAAGGCAGTACAATATGTACTGGAAGTCCATGCTGAAATGAAGGAAGAGGGGACAGGCAAGTATTTCCCTTTTAAATATTTGGATTGGCAATTTCTACAAAAAGCTGAAATAAAATATGATGGTTATTGATGCCGGAATAAAGGCTTCTGTAACATTGGGCAGGTATTACACAGCTGCACTACAAAAGAATACAAATTTCAAATGTCATTGGAAAGCTGTCATTTGAAGACACTCCTAAGATCTATGAGGCTGCGTCACTAGTGGAGGGCAAAGTAAGTGCAAAACATAATGGGGAATTGAATCTTGTGCTGATGACAATCATCGGAGACTGCTTTGTGCTTCACGCAGGTTAAAGCGGTTCACTACAACAATACTGTCATTGGTGGCATGGACCTGTATGTGCTGGAGGGTGACCGGTGGTCAGCACAGCTCCGACAGAACCTCACTACTGACCTTAATGGCTTTGCGACCTTCTCAATAAGCACCGTTGGCCATCAAGAGGACATTCACCTCTACGTAAGTAACAAGAGGCAGTGGAATTGCCAGTAAGGGGAATAAGGTCATCCATAAATCTATCTGCAAATTGAGTTCATTGCAGTTTTTCTGTCACTTGAAAAGTTCAATTCTATTTGTCTGTGCTGTATTTGAAAATTTAGCCAGCATTTTTTTCCACCAAACACAGTAGCTCTTGGGACTTATAATGCTGAAAATAGTCTTATCCTGATTCCTGCAGTTCTTAACGAAATCAGACTTTTGTTTAATCGAAATGAGACATTTGCAAATATGTGCTTTTACTTTGGAAAATGGTGATCATCATTTTTGCCAATTCTCAAACAGGTCACGGAACAAACTACAGTGATCCCTCGCTATTTCGCGGTTCGTTTATCGCGGCTTCGGTGCATCGCGGATTTTTTCAAACATATTAAATTTTTTTTTTTTTTTGAAGTCCTCAAACGGTCCGCAAGAAGCAGTGAAAGTCACATAGCATATAACAGTCACATAGAGCAACATATACAGTATATGTGGGGTGAGGGGTGGGGGCTGAGAAGATGCACAGCCAATCAACATGGCTTTACATCTTTCTGTTTTATCAGTGGGTTACTCTTTGATCTTTAATGTGTGTGTGTGTGCGCGCGCGCGCGTGAGGCACAGGAGGCTTTTCAGAACAAAAGCAGGTCTCTTCATCCTTAATTGTCCAATCATTCTGAATTGACTAATCATAAATCGTGGGATCGCTTGTGTGTGTTAGTGCGCTCTGCTCAAGCGCAAAGGTACACGTGGGGCATTTTTTAAAAATGTATATGTTAATTGGTCGCTACTTCGCGGATTTTCATTTATCGTGGGTGGTTTTGGTCCACATTAACCGCGATAAATGAGGGATTACTGTAAACTATAAATTCAGTCTATCATAAATGTATTTAAAACTCTAGAAAAAAAGTTACAATGCATTTGATTCAAAATTTGTATTCAATTAATCGACTCGATATTCAATCATGACATCCCTTACCAATGGTCAACATGAGTTGTGCATGCCAATCATTCATGGTGAAGTGTAGCTAATAAAGTCAGAACTTTTCATTTGGGGAAGGTCATGTCCCAGGCCAAGCTAAAGGTGACACATCTCATCGCTTCTTGTCTCCCTTGAGTACACCGCGTATACTTAATTTGCTCCGTTTGTTCACCTTGAAGCATGATACAAATTGCGCACTGCCTCAGGAAACCAGACTGAGGGGAAAGCCGTTTGAATACTGTAGAATTTGCATCCTTAGTGAAAAGTAATGGCCACAATTGGAGGGTTGTTTTTTGTTGTTGTTGTTTGTTTGGTTGTTGTTGTTTTTTTTTTATGTGACAATCTGAACCCAAATGAGTTGGGGCTTTGATTCCTTGGCAGCACTTTCGTAAGTTACACCACACTCTTGCATAAATGCTACTTTCGTCTGAACAGAAATGCACCACACACACAATGCCATTCTGACGCTATTATCTTTCAACCGATATGTTCTGTTTTAACTCAATTAGGTTAGCGCCACCCCAAGCCTGGAATATGGTTATGGAGCCCCATACTATGAGAATGGGGAGCACACCGTTTCTCCAGTCCGAAAACCTTCTCTTGAGACAAAGACGGTCAGTTACCTGTTGGTCAAGAATAAGGACAAACCGATTCCTTGCGACAAAGATGAAGACGTCACCATTCAATACACCGTAGTCGGAGAGTCTCAGGGGTCTGCCGATCTTATATATCTGGTGAGTGGAGTTATAGTTAAAGGCATGAAATTACCCGTGTCGATGTTTCTGTGGGCAGAAAGTCGGTGTAGGTCATCTTGGAGTGTTCCATAGTGCCAGTTTTGAGCAGAAATGCGGTGATGGTCTTGCTGCGCTCTTTCATCCAAAGTTTGCTTCCAATCACTTTTTTAAAGTATTATACCGTTGTCTCTGGGCATGATGGAACTTGGATTTTTTTCTATGCCCCTCCCCCTTTAAAACTGGTACTTACCGTAGTTTAAAGTATGAGAACCACTGCTGTATACCCTTTGTAGGAAAATGCAACCACATTTTCAGTGATGTCGTTTTTAGTGTCAGTGACAGATGAGTTGTAGCTGTTCCGAAGCGTGTGTGACACGCACAGGGAGTTAATTTGCTTTGGTTAACATGCTTTTCTTTCAGGTACATGAATTGGCATTTAAAATGTTGTTCCTACCTGTCACGTCGGTTGCCACAATGATGCTAAAATCTGCATATATTGTAAATTTGTCACTGTGCCTGTCCTGCCCAATCACAAGAAACTAACGGTGGATAAACAAACTTAAGAAAAAAATATATATATTGGACTTGGTAATATTAATGAACATGCAAGTTATGGCACATGAGTCATTTTTGTCCTCATCCTCTTACATAATCCAGGTCCTTGCCAGAGGAGCCATTGTTTTGCAAGGAGTGAAACAGATTGCCGTTGCGGATAAATCAGGTGCGCTACGTCATCGCATTGAGTTCAGAGAAACTTTTACATTGTCGGCATAATAGCATATTGCCCAATTAGTTTTAATTTACTATTGCCACATTTCTTTGCCCTTTTTCTTCTTTTCTAAAAATGCTAAATTGTGAACATATATAAATGTTCCTAACCCATTTGCTTTTTAGTGAATGAAGGCGAGGTGACTTTCCAGTTGAAAGTTTCTGCAGAGATGGCACCAGAGGTCCAGATAGTTGCATATGCTGTGCTTCCCAGTGCCGCAGTCATTGCCCACAGTGCACACTACACCACTGAAAAATGCTTTGGCAACAAAGTAAGTGGTGTCAATTTACCTCGGTTGGCTGGAGGATGTCCAGATGTTAAAAAGGGTGTGTTTTGCTGTGCATCAGATCTCTCTGGAGTTTTGTCCAGATTCAGCTGTACCAGGTGAAAAAAACACCTTGCAATTGACAACCCAGCCAAACTCTCTCTGTGGGGTGAGCATTGTTGACCAGAGTGTCCTCCTCGAAGAACCTGGAAAGACCTTAAATGCCGATAAGGTAACTTCACTTGTCTTATATGGGGGTGGAGAACTTCCTTTGCTCATGTTAAAAAAAATAGCCTTTTTTCCCCGTTTTATGTAAATGAGTGGCCCGCCATTGCACATCTGTCCTTTGCATGTCATTCTACCTTCAGAGGAGTTATTCACGCCGGAATGAGAGCGGTGTGCCATTTCAGTTACACACTTGATGCTGTTTTGTTGCAGCAATGCTGCTTTCAATGAGTATTTAGTGATGCTGAAACTGACATGACTCATTACAATAGTCTGAATGAATCCTGTGTGCCCCATGGGTGAGTTAAAAAAACGGCGCAAAGACAAATATGCAGCTTTTACTTTGTTCATAAACTTCTAGTTTTCTGATCTACTTGTACTGAATCTACCTTTTTCGATTTGACTAGCCTACCAAGGATGTGACTGGCAATGTTGTCACTGTTTAAAAAGTCAATCTTGCATCCTATGGCTCATTTTCCTGATTCCTCAAAATTTTCATTGGTTTGAAAAAAAAAGAAATTAAAGATGCTTTTGTAGGGTAATTGAATTCACAAGCTGGCAAAAAACACTCAAAATAGCCATAAATTACTCGTACAATCTCTGGATGTATGAAATTGGATGAACCTCACACACGCATTTGTCATCACTTACCATTTTGCTGCTAGTATTACTGGCTATGTCCTGATTTCTGTTTTCCCTTGCTGTTGACTTAAAAAGCACTTTTGCAGCATTTGTGAAGCTCAAAAATAGGTGTTGACACATTTAAAAAAAAAAAAAAAAAATCCTCCCCCGCCAGATATTTGGAATGTTGCCTGTCACAAAATCAACATACATTCCATACAAAGTTGAGGATCAAGTGGAATGTTTACAAGTCCGACCCAAAAGGTCTATTATGCCATACCCTGGGCGTGATATTGATGATCCTTTCACAGTTTTCCAGGTAATTTAATCACAATTCTGCACATACAAAATTCTTTTTTTTTTTTTTTTAAGATTTTGTTTTTCTTCCCCCTGCCTAGAATAACGGGCTGAAGATGGCAACAAATTTGAATGTCAGAGTGCCCACTTGCCTCAAATATATGGGAAGAGAATACCATAATCGTCCCTATGGTGAGAGTGATGCACTGAATATTTTTTCCAACAAGAAGTCTGTATCTTAATTTGGAATTATTTTACATTTCTAGGTATTGCTCTAAGATATGAAACCGTAGATGCGATGGCGGCTCCTCCTGCTGTTGGTGGAATGGGAGGTGGTATCGCCCCAATTCAGACAATCCGTAATTTCTTTCCAGAGACTTGGTTGTGGGACCTGGTGGAAGTTGGGTAAGCCTGTGTCACTAATGACAGTTTAACTGGTGACATGTTTGATATTTTTCATGTTGATGATCAAATAACATGCTTTTTATGGACTGTAAAATGATGGGGTGCTTAATTTATGAATTGTTTGTATTGTTTGTTTATTGAACATAAAACGTATATACAGTAATAATTTGACAGAAAATAAGGTAGATAAAAAAAGTAGAAAGAAATCAATCTTCATTCAACACAGTTATGTTCAAGGGAGTAGGAAGAAGTAAAAAACGTATCTAGTCCTACCCCGTTATGTGATTGTATCTAATAAATCATTTTTATATCAATCAGAAAAGTAAGAAGAAAGAAGTCTCCATTAAGGCTCATACTTCACCCTTAACCGTGATATTTTTACAACTTTTGGTTTGTATCGGGATTATATACTTCCACACCCTGACACTCTTGTGTCAATTTTCTCTTGTATTCATAATGGATATTTATATACCTTTCTCTATTTATCAACTGAGCTGGCATCTGTAAAATCAGGCTCAATAAATTCACTGGAGAAGTACTTTTTCGAATCATGTGCAAGCAATGTACATGCTCAAATGACTGCTAAGTAAATCCATTCTCTCTCTCACACACACACCCTTAGATTTAGGACTCCTATGTGCATGGCAATTTTGCAGATGTCATATTTTGGGTCAATAAACAAACTGCATACAGGTACAGCACGAACAATTGGAGAGAAGACAAATGGCATAGTGAATTCAGTTTATTTTGTTTACCTGTTACACTTCAGATTTGGTTTAATATTGTAATTGTTTAGACATTGTGCGGACTTGTCCACCTGTGTTGAGATCCATTTATTGGTTCTTCTCACAATAAAGTTGAGAACATATTTTTTTCTTCTCCTCCTCTCAGAAATTCCGGCATGAAGGATGTGCCCCTGACTGCCCCAGACACCATCACCACTTGGGAGACGGAGACTTTCTGCCTCTCCCCTCAGGGTTTTGGCTTGGCTCCTCGTCAAAAGTTAACAGTCTTCCAGCCTTTCTTCCTTGAGCTCACTCTGCCATACTCCATCAAACGTGGGGAACACTTTGAGCTGAAAGCCACCGTCTTCAACTTCCTCTCAAAGTGCATCATGGTAATGACAAACTTCACCTTACCCAAGATGTCATTGGAACTGGCGATGGTAGTAAATTTCGTTTTATACTAGAACAATCGGCTCTTATTTAAGCCATCCATTTTCACATGTGTCCTGATTCTTTTGCTTAATGGGTGGCAGCACGAGTAGAGGCCCAATCTTCCTCTACCAGTGATGTAGGCAGAAAGTGTTCCCAGGCCAACAGCTTCATACTCGGTGAGGTGACTTAATCCGACCCATAACTGCGCTCTTTTCTGTGTTTGTGATAATAGGTCAGTGTGACGCCAACCCCCTCTGAAGATTATGTCCTCACCCCGCTTTCTGGTGATGAGTATAACACCTGCCTGTGTGGCAATGAGCGCAAGACCGTCAGATGGACTTTGGCCCCCTCAACATTGGGTGCGGGTCTGATACACAAGATTTTGGGTGACATCCGAATTTGAGTGCGCAAGTTTTTCATGGGTTTTTTCTTTTGGTTTCTTTTTTCTCTTTAGGGGTTGTCAATGTGACTGTGACTGCTGAAGCCGTACCATCTCATGCTTCTTGTGACAATGAGATTGTGAGCGTGCCAGAAAGAGGTCGTATAGACACCGTCACACGACCTCTCATTGTTAAGGTCGGTACCTTTGTTTTATTGATCTTTTCATATTCAATATTTGCAACTTTCTTCCAAGCCTCAGATTGTATAAAATGGGCCACTTGGTTTTCTTTTTAGGCTGAGGGAACAGAGGTGGCAAAAACCCACAACCTTCTGCTCTGCCCTAAAGGTTGGTTGAGTTTTAGTGGAAGCGATCAGGCAAACATTTTCTTGGCTAGGGTTTTTGCTTCATGCATGCTGGAGGTCACTAACCCTTCAGAAACTGAGCTCCACGGATACAGATTCATTTGAGGCGCTACCAGCTTGATGCACGCATCTGAAAATAACATTTGCTCAAATTACCCTGAATGTTAGCATTGTGTTCTGATGAACAATGAATTAGTTTGAAGAGACCGATCAGAATCAGAATCGCCTTTATTGTCATTGTATTCCATACAACGAAATTTGGTTGCCACTCCTTAGTGCATATCATAATAAAATAAAATAACGGTTTAATAAATACAAACAACAGCAACAGTAGTGGTAGTATGGAACTGAGGCTTATTTTGCACACAGGACACATATTGCACATGAAATGGCTCAGATTTTGCTCATTATTGCACATAGTGAGGTAAGTGAGTTTAGGTTTAAAATGCAGTAGCTTTGATTATTTTCTATGGTAATTTATTGCAGTAATGGCTCTAGGAAAAAAAAACTGTCCCTGAATCTGCTTGTCCGGGTTTTGTGTGATCTGTAACGCCGGCCCGAGGGTAACATGATATTACATCATTGAGACGTGGCTTCACCCGCTGATCCCCGATGCTGCAGTCGAGCTAGCAGGCCGCACACTTCATATTACAACATTTAGGGAACTGATGTAGCACTATACTTCAACAATTTTTTACGAGTGTTTACATTTTGAGCAGTCCCAGGGGGCTACCTGGTACCTTATGCGGACACCACGTTTTTTTTGGGGTGTGGGGGGGGGGGGGGGTCTATATTGGAGAATTTTTGTATCTTGATTGCTGATATGATCTTGATCAAGTTAACATTTTACTTCTTGAGGTGTATCTTTCTGAGCTGAATTATTTCTCCCTCTGCACAACAGGAAACGGTCTGAAGGAGGAAATCGAATTGAAGCTCCCCGAGAATGCAATTGATGGATCAGCACATGGTGTAATATCTGTCCTGGGTAAACTTTGTTTTTAACTAACCAATTAGAGTATTGGTGAATTGCCATTTAGATTCCTTAACAGTGTATAACATTGACATATTCCAGTGTGCTGAATAAGTGACTTTTTTTTTTTTTTAATAATGAATGCAGGTGACATTTTGGGCCGGGCTTTGAAGAACCTTGATGGCCTGTTGAGGATGCCACATGGCTGTGGAGAGCAGAACATGGCACTGTTAGCCCCAAACATTTACATAGCGCAGTACCTTAAAGACACACAGCAGCTGACTCCGGCCATCGAACAAAAGATCGTCAATTTCCTGACTAATGGTGAGTCACTTGTCGACATTTGTTGTAACCTGATGGTGATTTTCTTTGCACCGGCCTAATTATGTACCTTTTGTTGTTCATATTGCCCACTGGCAATTGGAGTTGGGCATCAGATAATAATCAAATTTAGTTCACTGTGTAGATTTTTTTTTTAAATTGCCTCAAAGAAAATCTGA